>NW_027140118.1:3110000-4534284 GCF_036365525.1 Heterodontus francisci | reverse complement strand
GCCCCATTAATATGCCACTCGAGGGCCTCAGTTGGCCTCTGGGTGTGAAGGTATCATTTGGCCTATCCAGCTCCCAGGAGAATCAGAACCTGCAATCCTGGTGTCAGGTTCTGTGGGAAATGATTCTGCCTTGATTCTCCAAGCTTGCACTACAAATCACGACTTCGGGAGGAGAACAGGTTCCAGCAAAATGAGTCTGATTCCAACCTAATTTCCTGATTGGTGTTGTGTCATTCTCTCACCATTTCCACTGGAATTCCACTCTTTGGCAGTGACTCTGGCCTGGGAATTAAACCCAACCCCGTTTTGTGATCCTGACCCCTGCGCAGGAACCTGTTGTAAATTATAGGTATATAGAACATAGAACATTACAGCGCAGTACAGGCCCTTCAGCCCTCGATGTTGCGCCGACCTGTGAAACCATCTGACCTACACTATTCCATTTTCATCCATATGTCTATCCAATGACCACTTAAATGCCCTTAAAGTTGGCGAGTCTACCACTGTTGCAGACAGGGCGTTCCACGCCCCTACTACTCTCTGAGTAAATAAACTACCTCTGACATCTGTCCGATATCTATCACCCCTCAACTTAAAGCTATGTCCCCTCGTGTTTGCCATCACCATCTGAGGAAAAAGACTCTCACTATCCACCCTATCTAACCCTCTGATTATCTTATATGTCTCTATTAAGTCACCTCTCCTCCTCCTTCTCTCTAACGAAAACAACCTCAAGTCCCTCAGCCTTTCCTCGTAAGACCTTCCCTCCTCCATACCAGGCAACATCCTCGTAAATCTCCTCTGCACCTATTACAAAGCTTCCACATCCTTCCTATAATGCGGTGACCAGAACTGCACGCAATACTCCAGGTGCGGCCGCACCAGAGTTCTGTACAGCTGCAGCATGACCTCGTGGCTCCTAAACTGGATCTCCCTACTAATAAAAGCGAACACACCATATGCCTTCTTAACAGCTCTATTAACCTGGGTGGCAACTTTCAGGGATTTATGTAGTTGGACACTAAGATCTCTCTGCTCATCTACACTACCAAGAATCTTCCCATTAGCCCAGTATTGTGCAATCCTGTTACTCCTTCCGAAGTGAATCACCTCACACTTTTCCGCATTAAACTCCATTTGCCATCTCTCAGCCCAGCTCTGCAGCCTATCTATGTCCCTCTGTAACCTACAACATCCTTCGGCACTATCCACAACTCCACCGACCTTCGTGTCATCCGCAAATTTACTAACCCACCCTTCCACACCCTCATCCAGGTCATTTATAAAAATGACAAACAGCAGTGTCCCCAAAACAGATCCTTGCGGTACACCACTAGAAACTATACTCCAGGATGAACATTTACCATCAACCACCACCAATTTCTGATCCAAAGCACTAATTCACCTTCAATCCCATACTTCTGTATTTTCTGCAATAGCCTACCGTGGGGAACTTTATCAAACACCTTACTGAAATCCATATAGACCACTTCCACGGCTTTACCCTCATCCACCTGTTTGGTCACCTTGTCAAAAAACTCAATAAGGTTTGTGAGGAACGACCTACCCTTCACAAAACCGTGCTGACTATCGCTAATGAACTTATTCTTTTCAAGATGATTATAAATCCTATCTCTTATAACCTTTTCCAACATTTTACCCACAACCGAAGTAAGGCTCACAGGTCTATAATTACCAGGGCTGTCTCTACTCCCCTTCTTGAACAAGGGGACAACATTTGCTATCCTCCAGTCTTCCGGCACTATTCCTGTCGACAATGACGACATAAAAATCAAGGACAAAGGCTCTGCAAACTCCTCCCTGGCTTCCCAGAGAATCCTAGGATAAATCCCATCTGGCCCAGGGGACTTATCTATTTTCATACTTTCCAAAATTGCTAACACCTCCTCCTTGTGAACCTCAATCCCAACTAGCCTAGTAGTCTGTATCTCAGTATTCTCCTCGGCAACATTTTCTTTCTCCACGGTAAATACTGACGAAAAATATTCATTTAACACTTCCCCTATCTCCTCCGATTCCACACACAACTTCCCACTACTATCCTTGACTGGCCCTAACCTATCACTCGTCATTCTTTTATTCCTGATATACCGATAGAAAGCCTTAGGGTTTTCTTTGATCCTATCCGCCAATGACTTCTCGTGTCCTCTCCTTGCTCTTCTTATCTCTCCCTTTAGATCCTTCCTGGCTAGCTTGTAACTCTCAAGCGCCCTAACTGAGCCTTCACGTCTCATCCTAACATAAGCCTTCTTCTTCCTCTTGACAAGCGCTTCAACTTCTTTAGTAAGCCACGGCTCCCTCGCTCGACAACTTCCTCCCTGCCTGACAGGTACATACTTATCAAGGACACGCAGTAGCTGCTCCTTGAATAAGCTCCACATTTCGATTGTGCCCATCCCCTGCAGTTTCCTTCCCCATCCTACGCATCCTAAATCTTGCCTAATCTTATCATAAGTTCCTTTCCCCCAGCAATAATTCTTGCCCTGCGGTATATGCCTGTCCCTGCCCATCGCTAAGGTAAACCTAACCGAATTGTGATCACTATCACCAAAGTGCTCACCAACTTCTAAATCTGACACCTGGCCGTGTTCATTATCCCGATCCAAATCCAATGTGGCATCGCCCCTGTTTGGCCTGTCTACATGCTGTGTCAGAAAACCCTCCTGCACACACTGGATAAAAACAGACCCATCTGAAGTACTCGAACTATAGTATTTCCAGTCAATATTTGGAAAGTTAAAGTCCCCCATAACCACTACCCTGTTACTCTCGCTCCTGTCAAGAATCATTTTTGCTATCCTTTCCTCTAGATCTCTGGAACTATTTGGAGGTCTATAGAAAACTCCCAACAGGGTGACCTCCCCTCTCCTGGTTCTAACCTCGGTCCAGACTACCTCAGTAGACGAGTCCTCAAACGTCCTTTCTGCCGCTGTAATACTTTCCTTGATTAACAATGCCACATCCCTCCCTCTCTTACCATCTTCTCTGTTCTTAGTGAAACATCTAAATCCCGGAACCCGCAACATCCATTCCTGTCCCTGCTCCCTGTATATGGACCTCGGGTGTAAACAATGGGATATTACACACTCAAACAATATCTCTGGAAGACTGTATGGGATAAGCAGTGCTTCATTTGCTTAGAATACGGGGACCATTCTTTGTTCCCTTCCTTCACATTTTTTCCCGATAGTTTGCTGACTGTGCTGCTGCTTTTTACTTATTTTGCCTTGAACTGGATAATTTCATCAACTTTTTCTCTCAATATAATCCGTCCTTGCGATTCTCATGGCCATCTCTGACACTTCCCTTGCCTTCTTTGACCATACTGCCTCTATTTCATGGGCTGGCTATACACGATTATCTACTTTAATCCCGCCAACTCCCACAACTACCTTGATTATCTTTCATCCACCCCACTTCCTAGAAAGATTCCGTGCCATTCTCCCAGTTTCTCCATCTCTATTCCATCTCTTCCGATGATGCGCCCCTTCACACCAGTGCTTCAGAAATGTCGTCATTATCCGTCATCCAAAGATTACGCCACTGTGGTTAACAAGACCTTACATCATGTCTATCGTATTTTCCGTGTTACTGCCTTCACCCATTCCCCTCCCAGCAAAAACCATCATAATGTTCCCCCTGTCCACACTTTCCACCCCACTCGCCTCCACAATGAACACACCATCCTCCAACATTTCCACCATATCCGGTTAAGTCCCGCACTAAACATATATTTGGCTCCTTTTCTGCCACCCTGTTCCCTGCACCCTTGTCCACTCCTCTATTACCCACAATGTCAGGTAATTTTCCCTGTCACATTTCCATGCAAGGGCAGGAGAGGTATCCAGGGCCCCAAACAATCCTTCCCAGAGAAACAATTTGCTGTACTATTTTCCATTTAGTAATCGTATTCAGTACGCATGCTGAAATCTGCTGGACATTGGGACAGGAGCAAATGCAGATTGGGTGATTGCATTGCATGACTCGTCCATTCAGTCTGCAAAATGTAACCCTGAGCTTCCAGTCACTTATCATTTTAATTTTACATCCTACTCCACTCTGACCTCTCTACCGCTGACCCCCTATCCTCTTTCATTGCAGCTCAATTTCGAATAGGTGTTTTATTGCATCTCGGGTTCAACACTTAGATTAAAATATTCAGATAATAAACATTGCTTCCACTTTCTCGGACAGCCTGTGCTGTTACTGGGGGATGGTTACTCCAGAGTCAGTCAGAGTGGATGTGGTGCAGGGTTTCCCAATTCATACACAGCTGGTGGGTTTACTCACCATTCTGAGTCACTTTTCCAGGCTCTTCTTTGCCAGATTTTCCAGGTTCCACCCTCCTTCTGTAATCTGCTGTAGCCATTTAAACAACCCACTTTTTAATCCTCTCCTGTTTCTTTGTCCCATTCGCCATATTTTTTTGTCTTTGTATCATTCCTGCCCTGCAACTGATCACAGATCTTCCCCATTGTTAGTTCCCCCCATACCAGACTTTTCACAGACTCTATCATTGCTTTAAAACTGTTAATATTTAATATCGCCCAGTACTGGAGAAAACCTATCAGATTGAATCGTTAACACCCTTGCTGTATCCACAGATGGTGTCTGCCCTGCTGAGTGTTTTCTTTAATTCTGCCACGGGATGTGTGTGCTGCTGGTAAGGCCAGTATTGGCTGGCTATCCCTTATTTCCCTCGACAACTGAGTTATTTGCCAGACCAGTTCAGAGGGCAGCTAAGAGTCAACCACATTGTGCTTGGACTGGAGTTAAAGGTAGTCCAGGCCAAGTAAGGATATCAGATTTCCTTCCCTACAGGATATTAGTGAAGCAGATAAGTTTTGACAATATAAATGCGAGTACCACCATTACTGAGACTAACTTTCAATTCCTGCCTTTTGTTGACTTGCTGACTTTATTAATTATATTGAATCTAAATTCCACCAACTGCCAAGGTGGGATTTGAATCCGTGACCCCGGGGCATTAGCTTGGTCCTCTTGATTACTAGCTTAGTGGCACGACAACACATTTTCCGCTTCAACATTGTCCTATTTTCAATCAGATTTACAGCAGTGTCAATATTTTGTTTTTACTTTGGTATAGATATTAAAGAATGAATGACATACGTGGGGATAGGTGTTCCTGAGTTTTAACTGCACGCACTAACTTTTTAATCCTTGACAGGTACCCCGCCTGATGTCACACTAACAGGCTTTGCTTCCAATTGGGTAGGAAGAAATGTCGACCAGATCTTAGGATCAGTGCTGTCCAAATACTGACCCCGGGGTATGGGAAGAGCTGCCTGACATTGGGGTCTCCAAAGGCTAACACGAGAGCGAGAGAGTGTCTTGAAATGTCCGATCACTGGGTTCCCAATCCTGAAAGCAGGGGATGGGACTCGCATCCTGAAGTGTGATCTCAGGCCAGGGCAGGATGGGTCCTGGAGAGTATGTTATCCAAGAGACGACGACTGGTCTGATCAAGGAAGAGGGGTCCAATCCTGGAGGGAATTCTGATTCTGCAAGTGCGGGTCTAATTCCGGGAGTGCGGTCTAATCTCGCCGTTCGGGGTCCAGTTCTGGTGGGGGATGGTTAGAATGGCCAAACCTAGCTTTCTTTTTACATGACATGCAAATGTTCCCTATGATAACAGGGAAAGCGGGCCGGCCAGAGTTAAACCTGTCAAACACATAAAATCAGAAATTTCCAGCATCAGTAAAATATTCCAATTGCTAACCTGCCTCCTTGGAACGTGGGTCTGCCCTTCCCCTGTCACAGCTCCATTAAAACCAGAAATAGACGGGTCAGAGGTGGGTTGTGGGATTTTTAAAATTTTAACCTCTGACGCATCAGCAACTCACCTATTTGAAGTGATAAAAACCTGCCCTTACTGTCGGTAAAATGTTGATCCTTAATTTCCAGTCATTATTCCCTTTTCTCCCTTCCAGTTAATTTACTCGCGATTGTTATCCTGGCTCAGGGAAAATGCGGCCTCTCCACCTGCACAACTCGTTACCTGGTGGCTATGGCAACGGCAGATCTACTGGTCATTATCACTGAGGTCATACTGTTAAGGATCAGTACATCGTATTTCCCAGGTTCCTTTCTGAAAATCACCCCTGTGTGTAGTGTTAACATTGTCCTGGTTTGTGCAGCCGCACACTGTTCTGTCTAGTTTACTGTCACTTTCACCTTTGATCGATTTGTGGCTATTTGTTGCCAGAAGCTGAAAACAAAGTATTGCACCGAGAAAACTGCAGCTGTGGTTCTAGCAACAACCTGCATTCTGCTCTGTTCACAAAACATTCCCTACTACTTTATGCTTGGACCTATATGGATAATGGACAACGTACCATGGTTTTGTGTTATAAAAGCAAGCTATTATACTGATAATGGATGGGTGGGATTCGACTGGTTTAATAAGATTTTAACCCCATTGCTCCCATTCGCTTCAATTCTGTTGCTCAACGCTCTGACAGTCAGACACATTTTAGTGGCCAGTCGAGTCCGTAAGGGACTGAGGGGTCAAAACAACAGAGAGAATCGCAGTGACCCAGAGATGGAGAACAGAAGGAAGTCTGTGATTTTACTCTTCACCATATCAGGCAGCTTCATACTTCTATGGTTGGTGCATGTTATACATTTCTTATATTATAACATCACAGTATCTGATCCCAGGGATTACAACAGTTCTGAATCTATATTTCAACAAGTCGGATGGATGTTGCGGATTTGAAGTTGCTGCACAAATACATTTATTTATGTGGTGACTCAGTCCAAGTTCAGAGAGCAGTTCAAGAGCACGGTGAAATATCCAGTTACATCAATTATTCGACGAATGAATAAACAATACAACTGAGAGCAGTCCAAGGCGGGTCCAAGTATTTCCAGTACATGAATGGAATATTTATCCACATTGGGAAAGATGTGACTGACAGCGGGTTGACCCACAATACATTGGTGGGTTGGGGTCATGAAGAGACACACGCCAAAGAGCAGTGCAGCAGCAGAGAAGAGATGACAGACAGCTCGATGACTGAAAAACCACTGGTGTTGGGGTTGTCAAACACACCAAAGGGCAGCTGGACACTGTGCCAGAAGTAAACATTTGGATTCTGGAAATACACTGACTGGGTTTGGCAAGGTGGATGGTTGCACATGACAAATAACAATATGCTGGCGGGCAAGAATTCACCTTCGGAGCACTGGACAGAAAAGGAGGAAGATAGAAAGCCAGAATTCCCTCTGTAGAATATGAAGAGAAATAGCAATCACAGTCTCCCCTCAACTGCCACTGGTTCCATTCACAGTTCATCAGTGCTGCTCAGAAAACAAAACTTGGTCGGAGACCAGCAATATGCTGCTGATGGTGGGAAGCTTTCTCTCTCTCTCTCTCTCTCTCTCTCTCTCTCTCTCTCTCTCTCTCTCTCTTATCGGAGTGCAGAATCTCGGAGATTGGTAGTGGCTGGAAGAGATTCCATAGATAGACAGGATGAAGGTCTCGAGTAGGAAACAGAGATAGGGATGGTTGTAGCGTTTGTACATTTTAAAGGGATAGGGAGGGTTGTAGGGGCTTGAGGAAGTTAGACAGATTGGGTGGGCTGGAGGGTTGGAGGATTTTACCGAGGTAAGGGGGTGGGGGGGTGCTGTACTGGCTTGAGGTGGTTGCGAAGATAGGGGGAGTTGCAGAGCTGGAGCAGGATACAGGGATAGGGCGGGTTGCAGGGCTGGACGAAGTTTCAGCAATAGCGACTGTAATAGGGGTTGCAGGAGGTGCTACAGTTGGGGAGTATTGCTGGGGCATGTGCAGGAGACAGAAGTAGGGAGGGGTGAAGAGCCTGAGGAGGTTACAGAGATGGGGATGAGGTCATGGAAGGATCTGAACACAAGGATGAATATTTCTTTTTTAAAAAATCATGTTGTTGTACCAGGGTCGAATGTCGGTCAGCAAACACGAAGGATGTGGGTGAACGGGACCTAATCCTAGTTCAGAGATGGGACAGCAGGGAGTTGGATAAACTGAACTTTATGGAGAGTGAAAATAGGGAGGCCAGTAAGGAGAGTATTTGATTTATCAAGTTTTAGATAACAAAGTCATGGCTGATGGTTTCCACCGCAGATGAGCTGAGACAATGGAGAATATGGACATTATTCACCCTCCCGCTCACATTCAGTGGCACTGTTAGATTGAGATCGCACATTAACCCATTCATAAACCACACTTACTTACTCTCAGATCATAAGTACATACTGCAGTGTCATTCGCCACTCCATGAAAGAATAAAGCTGTTTTCAAAATATTTTCTGTGTAGATTGATTCACAGCATGTGCTTCCCATTTGCAACTATGGCATTAATTACCGATCCTTAATTGCCCCTTGAGAAGATAATGCCAAGCCTTCTGGCTTCAACTAGCTGCTCTTCCCCCGGCAATGGAGCTCCCACAGATGCTACCTTTGAGTGAGTTCCAGGATCTGGCTCAGTTGTACAGCTCTCCATGGTAGAATAGCCTGCCAACAAACTGTCTTTTTTTTCTCAGGTGTAAACTGGGCCACATGGATGAGGGAGTCTGAGGAATTGCCAGAAAGAAATGTAACATATTTTCTTTCATAACTATTTTAATCAAATAAAACAATCTGCTTGCTGCAGCTAGAAAGCCACAAATTCCTCCTGGCGCTGTTGGAGAAGACGGATAACTTTGGCTCAACCCTGTCTCTTCCCGGATTCGCTTTGCCAACAATAACGGCCGTAGCCTGTCTTGTTGTCCATCAGCGGCCGCCATCTTTGTGAGAGGCAAAGACAAATAAAAGGCAACAAGTGAACTTCAAATGGGCCAGAATAAAATACTGACCATTCCCAATGAATGACAGAAAACTGAAAGTTTTAAAACTAATAATATTTTTAGGAGCCACATGGGTTACACATTTACCTCAAACCCCGCTCAATGTGACATACACACAAGTACAAACGCGCAGTCACATTCATAAACACCATCTCAACACACACACACACACATACTAATTAAAACTCACCATGTCATTCTCACGAGCAGTTAGACACCGGCAGTAAATGCTGGTCTAGCTAGCCACGCCTCAGCCCATTAAAGAATAAAATCAAAGCACACTCACATTCACACACACAAACACTCACAAAGACACACACACAACCACACACACATAAATACACATGCACGCACCCCCACCCTACCCTCCCCCCACCCCCCCCCCCACACCCACACACACAATCCAGAGTGAGTCTTGTGGCAGTAGGAACTGACTTCTCGTGGAAAAAACTGCTGCTGAGAAGAGAATGAGGGGAAATGAGGAGGAGAGGATGTTGGCGTTAATGCAATAATCGTAGGTAGCAGAAAAATCTACTGTGAGGCTGCAAGTACTTACAAAAAAATGATTGTTCATCATTCCTTGCACATAATAACGGGATCTAATCAGCTCAGTTTAATGTTCTTGCTACTGATATACATATAATTAGCTGGAGGCCGTTCAGCCCTCAAGAATGAAGTGCCACTCAGTCACATCATGGCAGATCTGAATCTGAACTCCATAATCCACCTGAGAGTTCATATTCCTCAATCCACTTGGTGGGGGAAAAATGTACCTACCACAGGTTTAAAGTTATTTATTAGGCTCCAGCATTTCCTGATTTTATTTCATGGGAGAGAGTTCCACTCAAGCAATATTCTCAATGCGATGCACCATCAATGGCCTGCCTTCTGCTTTAAAGGTTTGCCCTTGAATCTAACACCAGCAGGAAAAGGCTAATGTCCACACAATTCTTATCAATTCCTTTTATATCTGAAAATCTTTAATCAAAACCTACGCTGCAGCCCTTCCTACCTCTGTAAATCAATTCACTCCTACAACCCTCCCTTTGCCTGCAATCTCCTCCACTGCTACAACTCTCCCTATCTCAGTAATCTCTTCCACTTCCACAGTGCTCCCTATGTCTGTAATATCCTCCAACCCTGAAACGTTCCCTATCTCTGTAATTTGCTGAGGCCCTGAGCTCTGGAATTCCCTCCGGATCCGACAACTCTCCATATCTCTGAAAACTACTCCAGCCCCTACACTCTCCATATCTCTGCAAATTCCTGAAACCCCTAAAATCCTACCAATTTCTGTAAGATCATCCAGCCCCCTAAAGCCCTCCCTTTCTCTGTAACCTCCTCCAGACGCTACATCCATCTCGATTTCTGTAATCTCATCAGCCCTGAAAAAATAATCCTACCTCTGTCAGATGAACCAGCCTCGGTAAACCTCCCTATCGCTTCAATAACGTCTGAAACCGCTAACCCTGACTATGTCTCTGACCTCCTCCAGTCCCTACAGCTGATCCCTATCTTGGTAACATCCTCTAGATAATACAAACCTCCCTATTGCTGGAACATCCTTTAATCCCTACAAGGCTTCCCCGTATCTGTAACCTCCTCAAGTTTCCACAAACCTTACTATCCCTGTAATCTCCAGTAGCCCCGACAACCCTCACTACTTCTGAAAACTCCTCCAGCCCCTACAAACCTCCCTATCTCTGTAGGCTCCACCAGCCCCTAAACCCTCATGAATCTCTACCTACTCCAAGACCTATAACCGTCATAACCCGATAACCTCCACCAGACCCTGCAGCTCTCTGAATCTCTGTAAACTCTTCCAACGCCTTCCCAGCTATGCATAATCCTCCAGCCCCTGAGAACCTCCCTATCTCTGTAAACTCCTGCAGCCACTCAACCCTCCCTGTCTCTGTAACCTGTCCAGCCACAAAAAACTTCCCTATCTCTGTAGCATCCTCCAGCCTTCAAAAGGAGTCAACCGTTTTAATGGCCGCATCAGGGCAAAATAAATTAATAAATAAATAAACGATGCAGACATTTGAAAAGTATTGCAGGGTATGTTGGCGGGGAAGCTTAAGATAGCAATTCCAGAGCTCAGGGCGTCAGCAACTGAAGACACGACCGCCAATTGTGGAGCGATGTAAATCAGGGACGAAAATGGTCTTAACTAGATGGTCACAGAGATCTTGAAGGAATTGTAGGGCTGCATGAAAGTCTACAGAGACAGGGCTGGATTGGACTGCAGAGATAGGCTGAGTTTACTTCTGGCCGAGGTTTCAGAGACAGGGATGCTTATAGGACTAGGTGAAGTTACAGAGATAAGGAGGGCTGTAGATTCTGCAGAACGTTACAGAGATAGTGAGCAGTGTGGGACTGGAGGCTGTTACAGAAATAGGGAGGGTTGTAGTTGCTGAAGCAGGTCACAGAGATAGGGAAAGGAGTGAGGGCCAGGGAGGGATTTGAAGGAAGAGGATTTTTTTAATACCAGAGTTGCTGGACTAGCAGCAAATGTGAATCATCAAGCAGAAGAAGTGACAGGTGAATAGGACTTGGTGCGAGTTAGGATTCAGGACATCCTGAATGTTTCATTGTCCGTTAGATAACGTTCCTCTCCACAGTACCGGTGATCAGCCTGCATATGTTCATCACAGTAGGCGTCCTCGTGTTTTATATTGTCTGAATACCTTTCATGCCAAGCCAAAGGAAAGCATTTATCACATGGTATAGTATTGCATCGGGGAACAATCAGAGAAAAAAGTGAACGCAGAGCTTGCTCGATTGCTGCACACGCTGGCCAACATAAGCCCCCACTCATTCCCGTGGTTTCGAGAACTGTCTTCTCTCCGCAATTTTCAAGGGGTACTATCTGGCTTCAAGAAAATGGTTTGGAAACAAAGGAAAGTGCAAATATTCGCAGAATAGAAGGAGGCCATTCGACTCATCATCCTTGTGCTGGATCTATCCAGTCTAATCCCGCTTTTCAGTGTTTGGGTGCAGCTGAGAGAGTCTCTGTGTCACCGAGGGTAATTCATGGGCTCTTGTTGTGCGATGTTGTTTTACAATGACTTTTAATCAATTTGCTCTCTGTCCCTTTTGCTCTAAGGAATTTTCATTCTGAAAACTGCATCATGAAGATCGGGTAAGTTTGCGACGAGAAATCATTGGACAGGAACTTCCTCCAGAGGGGACAGACTGAGGGCCTTGTCCACAGGCTGCACTCAATGGGACCAAGTGAGTTGTGTCTGTTTATTAGACCGAGGTTTAATTTCCTCTCTGGGGCCCTGGGTTAACCAGTTCCTGCTCAATTGGGGCCCTGGAGTTTTAGATAGGTTGAAAGCCTGGGGTTGAAGGAACAGCCCCAGGAGGAATTCCCATTTGCCACTTGCTCTTTCCTGTGCTGTCTGTGAGGTTTGTTTGTGCCCATTTTAATTCATTTTACAGTAGTTCTGAGGTTCGCATCCCTCCATCTCCGCATTCTTTTCCTTTGTCTCTATCTTGCCCATGCTTTCTCTTCTCTGTCTCGGTTTCACACTCCTTTTCTCCATTTAAACCTTTAATAAATTAATAAAAAAAACACACACAGCAATGTCGTTATTTGAAATGGTGAGACAAAATCAACAGCTTGTTCCCAGTTTAAAGAGGGAGTTTTGCCCTTTCTGGGGACTGAAATCTGGCTATTTTCACATTGCTGCTTGTGGAGTCTTGCTGTGCTTCAGGCGCCCTGCGGCATTACATACATGACACCAATGAGGACACTTTAAAATTCAGTTCCTGAGGTTCTGAGTGTGGTTTACTCTGTGTTTTCTCTCCATCTTCCTCTGCTTTTCTCTCCCCCGCACTTTCTCTATTTTAACCATGAATCAATAGGTGCCACAATGTGAGGTATGGTTATTTTAAATGGCGATAGAAATACTTCTCAGGACAGTTCAATCCAGATTAAATTCCAGATCGAGCGAAGAAGAAACAAATGTGGATGGAGTGCGGGGGTGCGGGGGAGGGGGGGTGGGTGGCAGAGCAGGGAAAAAAGACAGGGAGAAGGGTGTTTGAGATTTTCAAACTGCAGGAATGTTCCTCCCTCTGGGATCTCGAAACGTACATCACGAAAAACAGATTATCTGCATCTGATCATATTGCTGCCTGTGGGATCTTGCTGTGCAAAGATTGTCTGCTGGTTTCCTACATTGCAACAGTGATGGCCACTTTAAAGAAATAATTCATTGAGTGTCAACTGCTCCCGAGGGCCAATAATTACAAGAGCTGAACGTGAAGCTGTATAAAGACTTGTTCTAAGTTTAAAGGTGGAGTTCAGCATTTTCTGAGAACTGTGATGGGATATCTCGCTATAATTACATTGTGGGATCCTGCTGTGCATACATTCCCTACATCAATTCCTACATTGCAACAGATGGAGAGAAAAAAAGGGAGAGTGAGAAATAGCTGTGGGTGGCAGGTTAAACGCAGAGACAGGCGAAGTGTGGGTGAGGAAGGGAAGGCAGAGAAAGATGGAGAGAGACAGAGAGAGAGAGGCAGCTGGGGTGTGGGTGAGGGAGGGAAGGCAGAGAAAGATGGAGGAAGAGAGAGCGATTGAGAGAGAGAGAGAGTGAGAGATAAGGAATCCACAATCAAAACCTTGCTAAACTGAATACTGCTGCGTCACCATTGCTGGGACATTAGAGTGCACAGCTTGCCTGCAGAATTCCCTGCCTTTTCACAGTGACTGAATTTTAGAAGTGAGTTCATTGTGTGTAAAGTTCTCCAGAAGGCCTGGGAGTAAAGTCCTGAGCGTGAAGCCGGTATAATTCCCGAATAATGCTGGTGATTTGGGCAGTGCCATGAATTTGAGCGTTAAATGAAATGTGCAGCAGTCATTTGAATTGAGAGTGAGGTTCTGAGAGTAGATTTCCCTGTCTCTTTCCCTGTCTCTCCATCTGTCTTTCTGAATGTGATTAACAAGATGGAGAGAGGCGCAGGGGAGTGAGGGAAGCATGTAGAGAATCAGAGGGGGAGAGCAGGGGTAGAGGAGAGGCAGAAACAGATGGACAGCGACACACAGCGAAATAGAGGGAGAGCGAGAGAGAGAGGGAGAGAGACAACAGGAAATGACAGGGTAAACACATGCACAATTCCCATTCTTCAGCTCTGTGTCAGGGGATGTGTTTGTAAGATGGGGTGTCACTGAGAGATTGTTTTGTGTTAGTGAGTGAGGGAAAGAGTCCTGTGCTCTTGCTGTGTTTTATTTCTGTTCAAAAATGCTTTGCTTTCTTTGAATCAATTTTATTTCTCTTATTCCCAAGAAGAATCTTTTTGGAAACTGCAGTTTTGATGATGCGGAGGGGAAATCTTCTGGCCACGTGGAATCGTCAGACAAGTACTTTAACCAGAGAGGTAAGTAATAATACATATATATGTGTCATTGTCAAATTCATTTCCAGATATAGAAAAGAAGACTGTGTGTTTGCAGGGCTGATAGAAAAAAATATCAAGTGCTGGAAATGCTCAGTATTTCCAGCACGTTGTTTTTTTTCAGAATTCCAGCATCCGTAGTATTTTGGTTTTGTGTTTTTCAGGGGTTTGCGATTTTATTTTACCACAAGGGATGGGCTGGAGGGCGCTCCGATGCAAAAAGTTTGGGAAGCGCTGCTCCAGAACAGTCAATGTAATCCCGTAGATTTCCCTCTCTATCTCTTGCTGCAACCTGTTCCCTGCACCTTCCTCCATGTCCTTAGCTCTGTTTCTTCACATCTTTAAATCACTTTCTCTGTATCTCTCCACATACTTTCCATCTCTGGCCCTCTCTAGAGTCTCACAAGTTTTCATTTTCATTCTCTTTCTGCCACTCTCTGCATCGTTATCTGTCTCTCTCTCAGTCCATTTCTTCACTCAGTCACTTCCAAATACCTGACTCTTTCCATCTTTGCTCCTCCTTTCCTGAAAGATTATCCCTGCATTTCCACCCCCACTGCCCCGGGGCACCACTCGTTATTATGTTAACACATCTTACATTGTATCTCTGCCCCTCCACTTCTTTCCATCTCTGCGTCTCTCAATATCTATACCGTTGCTGTGTTCACTCTCTGCACCTCCAGCTGTCAAGGTAACTCTGTTTCCTCTGTTCTCAGTTTCTCTCTCACTGGTTTCTGACTACCTGCATCTCATTCTCCATCTCCCTTTCCATTTACCTTTCTCGGTGGTGGATTTGAACTTGCTGCCTTGGTGTTGTACAGGGTGATTGTGAACAGGGATCCTGCTTTCCATTAGTTTAGCTCCCATTGAGGTAAAAACAGGGGAGAGATGCTGAACGGACAGCCGATTCACAAACACCCTCCTTCCCTCCATCCTGGTTTGCACTATTGGCACCAAGTCCGAGTCCAGCCAGAGTTTCTTTGTCTCTCTGTATACCTGCTCCATGACTGTCTCTACCTGTCTTCTTGTGGCTCAAGGAGGGAAGGGACTGATCAGCCATGATCTAACATGGGTGGAACATGCTCAAAGGGCTCAATGGCCTCCTCCTGTCCTTGTTTCAGTCAATGTGTGTGTCTGTGTGTGTCCTCCTCTGCTTCATTCCCTGAAGCTGACGGGAGAACAGGTGAAACGCCTTTTTGCAGACGGGGATGTGTCTGGGCTGGGATGTTCCTGTGCGTTAAAGGCTCAGAATGCCGTTAGCCTCTGGGTGTTGGTCATTGCTCTATGCCCGGCCCTGCCGTTGGCCGTACATGAGTTAAAGTTGCCGGGGGTCCGTGAGCCAGTTGATGGAATTCCAGTGGCTTACCCAGACCAGGAATTAAAGAGAATTATCAATTGTCGGGAGACGGAGCCACACCCAGGAAAGTGATGGAGGTTGCAATTACACGGGATGGGGTTGGGGGGGTGGGGTGAACGGGGGCGGACTGTTGACTGGGATGGAAGTTACATGAGGGGCGAGGGGTGGGGATGCTCACGGGGGTGATGGTACATGATGGGAATTAGTAGAGTGGGGCATTTAGAGGACAGGGAGGGTATTTAGAAAGGAGGCATTTACAGTGGGAGCAGTGGGAAGAAATAGAGGGCAATATTTACACAGGGAATTAGTTATGCTAAAAATGCAAGGGGAAGGATTCTCCAGGTTTAAAACTGGAGGGGGAGGATACTCCAGGTTTAAAATGGGAGGGGGAGTGCATATTCTCCAGTCTGTTCATGGGGTGTTTAGGTGTGGGAATTTTTACGGGGAGGGTAGGGATTAATTACATGGGGGGGCCTGTTCACAGGAGGAGCATTAGATGGGAGTCTGTTCACAGGGGTTTTTTGATGGGAGTTTGTTCCTGGGGTTATTTAGATGGGAGCTTGTTCCTGGGAGTGCTCAGATCGGAGTCTATTCCCAGGAGGGGTATTTAGATGGGAGTCTGTTCACAGGAGGGGTATTTAGATGGGAGTTTGTTCCTGGGGGTACTTAGGTTGGAGTCTGTTCAGGGGGTAATTAGATGGGGGAAATGTTCACAGGAAGGGTATTTAGATGTGAGTCTTTTCCTGGGGGTATTTAGATAGACGTCTGTTCCTGAGTATATTTAGATGGATGATCTGTTCACAGGACGGGTATTTAGATGTGAGTCTGTTCCTGGGGGTATTTAGATGGGAGTCTGTTCACAGGAGAGATATCAGATAGGGGTGTAGACGAGGGGTAATTAGATGGGGGCGTCTATTCAAGGCCTGGGGGGGGATTCGCAGTGCAGGAATTTACCAGGGGGGGAAATGTTGCCTTTTTTAAACATTGAGTTGGGAGTGGAGGACATTTGCGGGGGGTAGAAATAATTTGCGGGGGAGGGAAGAAATTTATGGGGGGGGATAAATTTGCAGGGGGAAAATTGTGACGGGGGAATAATTTGCTGGGTGGAATTTTCAGCATTCTGAATGCACATCTTGACTCACTCTTCCATCAGTAAAAACACCCAATCCCCTTCTAATGGCACCTTCCCATGCAAATACTGGAGATGAATCACCTGCCCTTTCACGTCCTCTCTTTCAACCGTCAGGGCTGCAAGCACTCTTTCCAGGTGAAACAGTGATTTACTTGTACTTGCACAGTGGTGCAGTGGTTGGCACCGCAGCCTCACAGCTCCCGCGACCCTGGTTTAGTTCTGGCTACTGCCTTTGTGGAGGTTGCAAGTTCTCAGTGTGACTGCGTGGGGTTCCGCCAGGTTCTCTGGTTTCCTCCCACAGTCAAAGACTTGCAGGTTGATCGGTAAATTGGCCATTGTAAATTGCTCCGAGTGTCGGTAGGTGGTCGGAGAATGGTTGGGAATGTGGGGTTAATGTCGGATTAGTATAAATGGGTGGTTGTTGGTTGGCACAGACTCGGTGGGCCGGAGGGCTTTTTTCAGTGCTGTATCTCTAAATAATAAAATGTTGTATTCACGATCATTGTCCTTTACACTGAGGAAACCAAACACATGTTCAGTTTTGCTGAGCTCTTCCAATAAGACTGCAAACGTGATGCTTAGCTTCCAGTCACTTGTCATTATAATTCCCTGCCCCATTCCCATACTGACCTCTCTGTCCAGGGCCTGCTCCACGGTCTCAATCTTCCGGAATCAGCAGCAACTTCAAAAGCGCACGTGATAACTACTCCTCTATTTGTTTTTGACAGCGGGGGTTAGGAATGATTCCGCTCTCCATTCAATCATTCATGCCTTCCACCCTATCACAGTTATTCTCTTCAGTTCTTTTATTCCTTTCCTCTGTTCCCCTTTTCCCACCCTCTGTTCTTACTTAAATACTGGTGCAACAGGACACTTTATCGTTCTGGCGAAAATTCTCCAGCCGGGAATTTTAACTCTGTTCCTCTTTCTAAAAATGCTACCTTGACTACAAGGCAGTTTCAGCACTTGCTGTTAATTTCTCAGCTTCCACGCTTCCGCAGGATTTTGCCTTTTTACAGAAGGAAATGTCATAGAATGTTATAGAAGAAGTGAGGTTGCAATTGAATGCAAAGAGAAAGAAATACATGCAATAGAAACATGACTTTGGAGAGGCTGGCAAAAAGGGGCCATGAGGGGATGAGGAAAGTGATCTCATTAGAAATACATTTTGTAACTTGCTGCCTTGCTGTCGAGGGCAGCCACCTCGATTGCCATGACCACATCACTGTTTTTCTTGCCCAATTTTGCTGTATAAGCCCACTGCAGAGCGGCAATGTGTTTCTGAATCGTACCTCTCAGAAATGCCGCACAATTATACTCCATATAAGGACTGTGTAGCTTTGGAGGGTAACTTGCCAAATCATTGAGGGAACGTAATCACTCAGTGAGACTGTCTGGAGAATCAGAACACAAAGACACACTGACTGGTAATCAGAAGTTCCAAACATTCACCATCGTTGAACTGTGCAGGGAGGGATGTGATGTGTTCCTTGTAAGCATTACAGAATGTGTTTTATAAAAGGTGATCACTTGGAATCAACAAAGAATTTCCATTACCGAAATATATGAAATGCAGCTCACAGTCTGCAGGACCTCAGAACAGTCACTGTGTGTTTTGCTGTTCTGTTCAACTGAGAGGAAGCGCCTGACAATGTGATGATTTCTGTGACATCAACAGACTGCTGTAGGACATTTCACCTCGGACTTTGAACTTAGCTACATAAAATCCATAAGGACAAAGTATCGGGGGAAGAATGTGACAGCTTAGTGACTGCAAATAAACTGATCTCTTATTCCAAAGACTGACTCACAGTACAAAGATACGGTAATCGGTGAACACTTTCCAAAATGTAAAACCCAAAATCAACAGGTCACGATAAATGACTAAGTTCAAATCAATCAGCAAAGTTAGGTAAAGCAGGAGCATCAATTCTCCCTGTGGTTTTAAAGTAAAATAGATGAACTCGTGAAATGTTCAGGCTGTTTTCTCTACCTGCATATATAGGTTAATGAAACAGCAATACTGTTAATAATCTAGTCAGGCGAGTGAGGCTGTGTTACTGTAAACGGTTAACTCCTTGTGATCCAATCAACAGGAATGTAGCCTCTAATAATGTCATTTGTTAACTCACTATGATTCAATGCAAAGATGAGAGCTGAAGGTAGATGATTGTTTCAATAAACTGACCACTGTAACTCAATAAATAAAAATGAATGTCAGCCTGATATATCCGGGAGTAAAAGTAGACCTGGAGAATGAAAATAGCCTGAAGATCGAATGCTGATCAATCAATTAGCACAGCTGAGGTTTCACTATAAAGTTACCACAAGTAGAAAACCTTGAAATGAATTCATTCCCCGGATGTGAAACAGCAACTCTCCTGAAATGGACATTTAACCAAAGAATTCACAAACTGCATTGGAAGCAGGCTAATAACTTTGCCATCCACTCACTGGTTTCTGCAGGGATCTCGGGTCCTGTCATAATCTGATAGGTTTGTCCCCCTGAGCTATGTTTTGCACGTATCAAACAGACTGACAATACAGTAAGTATGAGATATGTGTGTTGACAGCAACTGTTTGCCACAGCAACTTGAATTACTCGTACATAATGATGGAGGTTTAAGATGTTTGGTTTGGGTCTCTTGTATCTGTGAGAAGCCGGCCAATCCTGTAAATCATAAATACTGTTACGTATTCATTGAGAGATACAGCACTGAAACAGGCCCTTCGGAAACCCACTCTGTGCCGATCAACAACCACCCATTTATGCTAATCCTAAATTAATCCCACATTCCCTACCTAAACTCGGGGCAATTTATAATGGTCAATTTACCGAACAACCTGCAGGTCTTTTGCTGTGGGAGGAAACCGGAACATCCGGCAGAATCCCACACGGTCACAGGGAGAAATTACAAACTCCGCACAGGCAGTACCCAGACCTAAACCCGGGTCACTGGAGCTGTGCGGCTGCGGTGCAAACCACTGCACCACTGTGCCGTCCTGATTAGCCATTAACATTCTGAAAATGATGCAAGTAACGAAGGAACATCCAGTAAGCACTTATATTCGGATGTAACTTATGCCACACATGCAGGATCCTGTATAAACGTTGAAATTCGAGGATTTCCTTGTCAACACGGTAATTTCCGAGTATCTCTGTCAATAGATAACATTAACGGGACACAATAAATACTGACAGTTGCAAGGTCTCCTGTAACGAAAATCTTATGGACACAGAAGATATTACCAGACTCCCAGATATTCTTTTCAAATGCTGTCACTTCAATGGACAAATTGTATTCATTGATAAGCAATCCCAGAACTGTCTGTCGATAACATAAATCCAGAGGTCTATTTGTAAATGCTGAGAATGCCCTACGATTCTGTAAAAACTAGTACATAGTCTCACTCCCAGTATTCTCTTGCAAATAAATTCTCGCACCCGAGGGATCCCCTGCACACACAACTCCCAATCCAGGGATGTCATGTAACTGTTCAAACGGCGAGATGCAATTACCGCCAAGAGCCGCGAATATACGTTGTTAAATGAGAAAACAAATACAGTAAAGCATGCTTCAGACAGTTACTAACTGGATATTGTAGTGTTTTGACAATTGTATTGTACATATTGTTCACTTGAGGCTACCATGCACACACGAGCCAGCAGATGGCACTGAAAGAGAAAGTGAAAGAAAACAAAGTAAAGAAGACTCCATTATGTTCAAGAGTTTGCTGACTCGGTCCTCAGTCTTTTCCTCATATGTCTTATTAAACTCTGCTAAACCACAGGCCAGTCCAGAGACCATCAGAGTCGTTGATCCTTACAAGGAACAGGCAGCAGTAATGAGGTGGTTAATGAAACAAAAAGACAGTAGTTTACTGAATTAATAGTTGGAGATGGAGGCTCACCAGGAACTAACGAGCAGAGATAGCACAACCTGTGGACACTCTGAACAGCCATATGTATCATAATTTCTATATATACTATATGGCAATTTGAATATACACATTGAAACTCCCAGAGCATACTCTTCCAGCCTATTGTTCTCAGATGTTGATCCATTCTCTCCCTCTTTGTAAAGCTACAGGTGCCTGTCAGTCATTGACGCAATAGTAGAGTAACATTGCAAGGAGAATCTTATTGATATCAAAGAGAAACCTCGCAGTGACACAAATAGGTCCCTTGGAAAGTGCCATGAATCACAGTCACTAAACAAACAAGGTCAGTAACATGCTTTCTTCTGAACACGTTATATGTCAAACGGTGTACTTGCCCAGATATTGCACAGACATGAATTGAAACTTCCCAAAGCCCAGAATATAATTTGATTGACTGTTCCACTGGTGAAAACTGCACAGCGCAATAGTTACATTGGTATTATACTGTCCATATCTGCCTGTGGATTCTGAACAGTGTCATGCTTGCATTTAAACAGTACTGCCTCCCTCTGCTGGTGAATACTGCACAATACAATTGTTGCATTGATACAGTAATACCTCCATTCTTTTGTAGGTGTGACAGTGCAGTATTATATTTATATAGCAATGATGAGTGCAAAGACTACAATGATGTAGTAATGTCTACCTCATTTGGTGAATACCAGCTTACACCTCTGGTGGGGAAGACTAAACAATGCACTGGCTACATTTTCACAGTGGTATCCTCGTCTCTTTGGAATACAGAATAGTGCATTGCTTATTGTTACGATCAGGTGACGAGGGTCACACTATACCCCAATTGTCCTTCTTCTCATTTGACCGCAGCAGGGGTTATTCCTTTCTAATCACTGGATGTACTTAACACTCGAGTGAGTGTTTTACCTTTATCCTTTGTTGTGATCGTAAAAGAACCAATTGGACAAGTTTTCTTGAGTTTAACCAAGGAAGAGGTGAGTTTATTATACTCAATAATTAAACGTTTAAAGTCGGTTGCCAATCCATGAATTTAAAAAAATCCCCTTTTTATAGCAGGTTTTCTTGACATTATGTTTAATATCATAATGCTTACCGCCACTGGTAGATCCACTTCCATAAACTGCACCAAAGGCTCCAACTGATGCAATATGTGTTTATCCAGTATTTCATAACTGTTTCATGGTCAAGAAAATAAATGTGCACGGCATCTATAGAATGGCACAATGAACATCAACTGGCCACTAACCATAAACGGACAGTATTTTCATAAACTGACCTCCTATGGACAAACTGAACAAGTTCAAATAAACTGACCCCGACCACACATCTGAACTATTCAGAAAATGCTGCGTGACTCACTAACTTAACAGGTCTCTAAAGCGGACACATCGCAGCAAAATACATAACCATCGACATTGATTTGTTTTGCGAAAAGTTCTCTTCTTTTCTTCTTGTCCTAGATGTGCATCTCTTTAAGGGAGCTGCGGCAAATTGTAGGTGCCTCTCCACTCTCACAGATATGAGGTTGCTTAGCCTGCCCAGTACTCATATTTCGCTTTTACTGTCTTTGCTGACAGATTCTTTTGCACGACTAGGCCCTTCAGAAGCAGGAGAACCAAGCTAGCAATACCAATCTGAACAGTCACCCCTCTGACTTCAACACGCACCAGTTCAGCATTTAGCACAATGCATGGGAATGATGGTGAGATAGCACAGTCTGTGCAGGGTGAAGTTCACATTGCAAGTGAGCAGCACGGGTAGTGGTGAAAGGCACAGTAGAGGACAGAGGAGGCAGGCGAGTGCGCCCTGACCCAAACATTGCTGAAGAGTGTGGGGAATGCCAATTCAATGCCTGGCTGTTCACGCAAAGGAAATTGGAATAGTACCAGCAGAGAACGGTTGCGTGGGTAACCTGTCAAGGACTTTCAACATCATGGATGAGACTATGGAGGAGCCAATAGTCTCTGAATGGCACCCGGACGTTCCTGTTCATGGAACGAGTTGCCTGTGTTCTCTTATGAAGAATGTGTTGTCCTCTACGGAAGCTTACTATGCAAGAGCCCTGGTAACCACCAAGGCCAGCTTTGATTGAAACCCAACCTGCTGCTATTGGGGCTTTGGTTTCTACAGTGACGTCCAGCCTCGAAAAGTAGTGAAGCAGCGTTGACAGATTTAGTGGTTCGAATGGAGAGGAGCTTGGGTCGGATCAGTGGTGTCCTTTAGTTTTCTCTCATGCAGATCAGTGAGAGATAATGCACAGCCCCATGGGATCAGACTGGCGCTACGGCAGCTGCAGGTAGTGTCCTCTTTCAAGAGGGAAGTACATCTGTGCCCTTGACAGACCCTCGTCCCATGCCCATGCACGCACCAGCAATGTAGTCCAGATGCACCAACCTGAAGCCAGTCCCATTCTCGGTCGCACCGCCGAAAATGCTGGTTGTAAATATCTGCAGTACCATTTTTACGACAGCTGCAAGCGTCCACCACGCTGAATTAAAAGGGGCAGCTCTATAATTAGAAAATACCAGCCTTCAAGGGAACACTATTAGGTGGCACATGAATGAATATTAATTTGAGTGCAATTTATT
Organism: Heterodontus francisci; assembly: GCF_036365525.1. Taxonomy (NCBI): domain Eukaryota; kingdom Metazoa; phylum Chordata; class Chondrichthyes; order Heterodontiformes; family Heterodontidae; genus Heterodontus; species Heterodontus francisci. The sequence goes on along the minus strand of NW_027140118.1, from coordinate 4,511,018 downwards.
AACGTAATATTAGTCAAACATTTATCCATGTCAATTTGTGCAAAATGTTTTAGTAATAACTTAGGGCCCTCACAGTGTGTGGGCGTGGGAATGCCTCATGCAGGGATTTTCTCTGTCCAGGTGCAGTGGAGATTTGACCTAAATGTAGGGGAAGAATCATCTTCGTGGGTCACTTGGTGCAGGGGTGGGAGGAAGGGGTTTGAGTAGCATTTCAATGCAACCAATATTTAATCACTTGTTCTCAGACTTCACATGTTACTCGCTGCTTCACCATGCAATGCCAGGCACCACGTGGTCAGCTTTCGGTGTGGTCTCCAATTCTGCTGCACAATGACAGTGCAGTGACTGGCACGGCAGAGCCATCTCTCAGTGTGGGCTTCAGGTCTGGCTGCTGATACATGGCAGTGGGAGGGAAATATGAAATAATTGTCAAAGAGGACCACATATCTGCCAACATGATAGGAAAGAGGAAGGTTGAGTCCAGGGTAACTGCTACTGCCGTGAGTCAATAGGGGATCCGGACACCGAGCACGAACCCATACTTCCTCCAATTCAACTTGCTCGTCCATTACAAATACCCGCTATTAAAAAATACAGGAGCAATTTCAGGGCTGAAAAGTGCTAATATAAAGTTGACGTGTTCATTGAAGCCTCATCAAATCGCCGTTTGTTCTCAACAGAATAGACTACATTGTGAGTAACAAATACCATGTATTCAGTTCGAAGTAGGTACAATTAGATGCTTGTTTCATCCAGAAAGAATGTTTGGGATGCTCTCTGTGAAAAGGGAAGAGGGGAAAGAACAGGTGTTGCATCATTCAACCATTGCATGAGATGTTTTTTGTTGCAAGAGGAGTGATTCTGGGATTGACAGAGAACTAACCAAGAGCTTGACAGAGGGAATAGTGCCTTTGGATTGTTGAATGGGGAAGGGAGGGAATGATGCCTTTCGTCGTCACATGGCGCTGGCGGCTGAAATTGCAGAAAACTGTTGAATATGTAAGTGTTGCTGTGGCAAGTGAGGACAAGGCTAACTGGATCATGGCTCTGGTGGTGACGAGAAGGGATGAGGGTGGAATTGCAGGTTACGTGCCTGAAGAAGGGAACTCTTCAGCCGATCAAAGACAGAAGCCAATTCGGAAATGATGATGTGGAAGGTGGCATCATTGGAACTGCTGTAACAGAGATGTAGATACCTGGAGAAGGCAATAGAGACCTGACACGAAGCAGGATGGGAGAGGTGGGGTGCATAATCGAGCTAGGTCTCTGGGTTGGTGGCTACAGATAGACACTGTGAGCTACCTGCCGATCCTCAGTTTTAGAAATAAGATTTCGAGGAATCGAATTGGGGATGGGTCGTGTAAAGGTAAAGTAGGGCTGGCAGCTAGAAGCAAAGTTAATTCCTTTCAGCTGAGAATGAGGTCAGGAAACTACAATGAAATAGTCATCAATGTTACCAAACAGGATGTCGTGTGCTGGTGGGATGTAAAGGTGTCAGACAACTGGATGGCGAGGCGAGGGATTGCAATACAGAAAGGCTGCACGTCCTATTCAGAGATACAGGTGTAGGTGGAAGATACATCCTGGTGAAAGATGGACTGTAAAGCGACTGGACATCCCGGTGTGGGACGGAAAAGTACAGACCTGAATATTTTGAATGGGCTAAGTTGCAGATGGTTTGAACATCCTGGTAAGAGATGGACATATTGAGGGTATGGCCGTCCTGATGAGGGATGGACATGTAGGGATCCGAATTTCCTGAATGGATTGAGTTTTAAAGGTATTGATCATCCTAGTGAGAGATAGAGTTTTAAGAGAATTACATGCTCTCGAGAGAGAAAGAGAAGTTTAAAGGGAATGAACATCTTGGTGAGAGATGTAAATGTAGAGTGGTTGGACGGCCTGGGGTGGGATGTAGTTGAAGGAATCTACATATCTCGTTTACAGTGTTGGACTGGATGTCCATGGTGAAAAGGAACCATTTATGGCCCGGAAACCAGAGTAGCTAAAATCGTGGATGGCGACAGAAGAAGACAAGGGGAGAAAGTGCAATGGAAAGAGTTAAGATCCATCGGAAAGGAACAGATTGAAATGTTGAGTCTTACGATGTAGCCTTGTTTGTGGATGTTTGGAGGATTTAGAAGGGGCTGTGCACGGTCACAGGCACGGGGTGAAGATCTCAAGAGGAAATGAGTTCAAAGATAATATGGGAAAGGATGACATGATGTTCAGTGATGGACTCATGGTCTGGGGGAAGTGGAACGATATGTCAGAGAGTTCGTGTTTAGGCTCCCCAAGGTAGAGGTCTTTACAACAAACAACAACAGCGATTCCATTGTCAGCAGGTTTAATGACAATGTGAGGGTTGAGAGAATAAAGTGCTGCACATCACAGGGAGATAGATAAGAGAGAGTAAAGGGGGCGGAATTCATTTCATAACACTTGCCTCCATCTTAACACAAACCTTCACTCTTTTACTCTCTCCAGTCCATCCTTTTTCCCTGATTCTGTATTTGCTAAAAGTAATTAATCTCGACTAATATATATTTCTGACGAAATCGCAATAACGTTCAAAGCTGGTCCTGTGTCTCTCGCCACAGATGATATCTCAGCTGTTATGTGTTTCCAGCATAATTCGTTTTCAATTCAAATGCTGTTCGCCGTCGCTGGTGGATACGGGTATTTCAGTAAGCCGACGAATCACAAAAATCACAATTTTCTGGAGAGTAATGCATGGTGTAGCTGCTCTCCCGACAGAGTAACAATTGCGCTCTGCTGATGACTAACAGAAATGTTTAAAATTGACGGCAAAAACGCATGAATTACTGACCAGTTTCTCCTGCTCTCCCACCATACTCCGGGATAGTGTAGCGCAGGAAAACATTATATTGTATCTCGAAATTGGTGTATATTTAGTCCTTGAACCACAATGCAGTCGTTAATATTGACAAAGGCACAAATTCCAACTGCAACATTGAATAAATCATTTTAATTATTTTTGAAGGTTATTCCCATTGTACATCAACACTTACATTAGAAACTGCAGTAATTTGTCCATATCGAGTATGTGGTGGTGGAGGAAGAAGTTACATTAAATGAAGATTAAAGAGACAGACCATTTATTTGTCACCTGACGTGTTCTAAACCTTTTTAAACAGGATATGGAAAAGTGAATCGGTTACAAAACGAACTTTACATAAACTCTTCATTAATAAGCAATGGTTTTCATCTCTGTAACAGTGTTGGTAATTACATGCGGAGTAATATATCTCAGTATTTGTACAGACAGAGAAATGATCCGAAATCAATTCTGTTTGGTATTTTAATTAAACAGAAAACACGCACCTTCAGACAAAATAAAGAGAAAAGCCAAATCTAGTTATTTCAAAACAATGTAAAATGATGGTTGATAAAAAAATAAAGTGATGTTTATATCGTAAAACAAAGCACAATTATCGTGTTCACACTGTTGGGAAAGTTTATGCCGTTCCTTCAGATTTAAGACAGAATAACACATCAGTCTGTGATCCACCTCCAGACATCATACACTGGATTTGAGGCTGACTTTTACCTGAAAGGACAACAAAAACGACTTGAGAGGTTCGCAACCTTTAAGGAAAATACCTACCCAGGAGTCCTCGCTGCCGACCAGCTTCCGGTTCCTCCGGCGCCAAAAGAAACTCAAAGACAAGGAAAACAGTAAGTAAAACAGTAAGTACTTACTTTTAAAACACAGCTCCTGATGCCTTCACTCACCCACCGAAGAGTCGCTACCTTCTCCTGCTGCTCCGCCGGGAAATGAGGCCGAGTCCACGGAGCTCCGCACCTTTAAGGAAAATACCTACCCAGGAGTCCTCGCTGCCGACCAGCTTCCGGTTCCTCCGGCGCCAAAAGAAACTCAAAGACAAGGAAAACAGTAAGTAAAACAGTAAGTACTTACTTTTAAAACACAGCTCCTGATGCCTTCACTCACCCACCGAAGAGTCGCTACCTTCTCCATTTGCCTGTCAATGGCTACTTGCCATTTGAATTCCCCACCCTGCTCTCACACCCACATTTCTGTCCTTGGCCTCCTGCAGTGCTCCAGTGAAGCTCAACACAAGCTCGAAGGAAGCACCTCGTCTTCTGATTAGGCACTCGACAGCCTTCTGGGCTCAACATCGTGTTCAACAATCTCAGATCATGACTGCCATTAGTTTTTTTTATTTATTTGATTTCATTTTATTTTTAACCATGGGTCAGTTTTGCATGCTTTTGCTTTTGGATGGAGCTTATCATTTCACTGCAATTAACACCCTCTCTGGAGTAATACAATGTAATTCTACTACAACTCTTAGCACTCCATTTTCTTTTTAATCCGTGCTATCTCTGTTATTTCATACATCTGGAATTAAAAGTTAGTGTAATGATGACCGTGAACCTATTGTCGATTGTTGATACAACCCATCTGGTTCACTCAAGTCTTTTCCGAAAGGAAATCTGCTGCAGTAACCCGGTCTGGCCTACAGGAGAATCCAGACCCACAGCAATGCGGTTGATTCACAAAATGTCCTCTGAGCTAGTCTAGCAAGCCATTCAGTTGCTGCAAACCACAAACAAGTCTAAGTGTGTTCGCATTGGAGTGCTGACGTGGGTTGCAATAGAGTGCAATAGTGGAAGTTTGGGAACTGAGGATCATTAAGGGTTAATTGTATCTTAAATCTAATCTGTATTTTATTTAGCAGATTAACTTAACAGTTGCTGTTAGGGTTGGAGAAGCTTTAAACAGGGTTCACTGAGGCTCTGCTTGCAGCTTCACATGTCAATTAGAGAATTGGCTTAAATCAGTTTTCAGGGGCTGGAGTCAGTCCGTATAAAAGTGAGCCATCTTACAGTGCTGACTTTGTTTGTACTGGAGTGCTCACTTGGGTTGCATTAGAGTGCTACAGTGGAAGTTTGGTAACTGAGGAAGTTCGGTAAGGAGGGAGTGAGGAGCTCCTTTCATTTCCTACCTGTCCTCAGAGTGAGGGGGGCCGAGAGCTTCCAAAGAGCACAGTTGACTGGGAGAAGATTCGGAGGGCGGATTTCCGTGACGATAAGCATAAAAAATCTACCTCTGGTGAAAAACAATGAAAGAGACTTCACAGGAAAGCTGTGACCTGAGTGGCTGGCAGGGCATTTTTACTGAATTTGAAAATAAAACATTGATGAAAATTGATTAAAAGCCTAATTAACAAATAAGTAGAGTAACGAAACCAGAGGGAGGAGATTACTGTATTTAGCATTTAATATTTATAGTAAGCATCCAGCACTAGGGACCATATAGTTAATTACAACAAGTTAGTAAGGATTTAATAAGTATTTACTTATTTTAAATTGATGTATTAATTAGTGCTAGAAATGTCAGTTAGAGGGGTGAAGTGCTTAACCTGTGAGATGTCGGAGGTCCGTGACGCTTCCAGCGTTCTAGACGACGACATCTGCAGGAAGTGTACCCAATTGAAGCTCCTCACAGACCGCAGGACACTTAGGAGCATGCAGGTGGCAGAACGCGTCATAGACAGGAGTTTTAGAGAAGTGATGCCACCCAAGGTGCAGGCAGATAGAGGCGTGACCGCGAGAAGGGGCAGGCAGTCAGTACAGAAATCCCCTGTGAATATCTCCCTCTCTAACAAGTATACCGTTTTGGATGCAGTTGCGGGGGATGGCCTATCAGGGGAAACCAGCAGTAGCCAGAGCAGTGGCACCACGGATGTCTCTGTTTTTCAGCAGGGAGAGACAAAGCACAGAAGAACTATAGTTATAGGGGACTCTATAGTCAGGGGCACAGACAGGCGCTTCTGTGGACGTGAAAGAGACCCCAGGAGGGCATGTTGCCTCCCTTGTGCCAGGGTCAAGGATGTCTCTGAACGGACAGGGGGCATTCTGAAGTTGAAGGGTGATCTGCCAGAGGTGGTGGTACACATCGGTTCCAACGACATAGGCAGGAAGGGTGAAAAGGTCCTGCAGGGGGATTTTAGGGAGTTAGGTCGAAAGTTAAAAGGCAGGACCTATCGGGTTGTAATCTCGGGATTACTCCCTGTGCCACGTGCCAGTGAGGCTAGAAATGGGATGATAGAGCAGCTAAACACGTGGCTGAAAAGCTGGTGTAGAAGGGAGGGTTTCAGATATCTGGACCATTGGGATCTCTTTAGGGATAGGTGAGATCTGTGCAAGAAGGACAGGTTGCATCTAAACTGGAGAGGCACTAATATCCTGGCTGCGAGGTTTGCTTGCGTCACTCGGGAGGGTTTAAGCTAGTGTGGCAGGGCGGTGGGAACCAGAGCAGTAGGACAGCAAGTGGAAGAAATGAGGGGGAACTAGCAAATAAGGCCAGTAAGACTGAGAGGAAGAGCAGGCAGGAAGATGTTGCTGAGCACAGCGGGACTGGCGGTCTGTAGTGCATTTGTTTCAATGTAAGATGTATAACAGGTAAGGCAGATGACCTCAGAGCTTGGATTAGGACTTGGAACTATGATATTGTTGCTATTACAGCGACTTGTTTGAAGGAAGGACAGGATTGGCAGATAAATGTTTCAGGATTTACAAACTTCAGGCGGGATAGAGGGGGATGAAAAAGGGGTGGCGGAGTTGCATTTCTGATTAAGTAGAATATCACAGCTGTACTGCTGGAGGACACTTCGGAGGGGTCATACAGCGAGGCAATATGGGTGGAGCTCAGGAGTGGGAAGGGTCACGAAGTTGGGAGTTTTCTACAGGCCTCCCAACAGCCAGTGGGAGGTAGAGGAGCAGATATGTAGACAGATTTTGGAAAGATGTAAATGTAACAGGGTTGTAGTGGTGGGTGATTTTAACTTCCCCGATATTGACTGGGACTCACTTAGTGCTACGGGTTTAGATGGGGCAAAATTTGTAAGGAGCATCGAGGAGGGCTTCTTGAAACAATATGTAGATAGTCCAACTAGGGATGGGTCCTTACTGGACTTGGTATTGGGGAATGAGCCCGGCCAGGTGGTCGGAGGTTCAGTAGGGGAGCATTTCGGGAGCAGTGACCATAATTCCAAAAGTTTTAAGGTACTTGTGGAGAAGGATAAGAGTAGTCCTCGGGTAAATGTGCCAAATTGGGGGAAGGCTAATTGCAACACTATGAGGCAGGAACTGAAGAATTTAGATTGGGGGCGGCTGTTTGAGGGGACATCAACATCTGACATGTGGGAATCTTTCAAACGTCAGTTGATTAGTATCCAGGACCCACATGTTCCTGTGAGGAGGAAGGATAGGTTTGGCAACTTTCGGGAAACTTGGATAACGGGGATTATTGTGAGCCTTGTCAAAAATAAAAAGAAATACTTCATAAGGGCTGGAAAGCTAGGAACAGACGAATCCCTTGATGAATATCAAGACAGTAGGAAGGAACTTAAGCAAGGAGTCAGGAGGGCTAAAAGGCGTCAAGAAAAGTCATTGGCAAATAGGATTAAGGAAAATCCCAAGGCTTTTTATACATATATAAGGAGCAAGATGGTAACTAGGGAAAGAGTTGGCCCACTCAAGGACAGAGAAGGGAATCGATGTGTGGAGCCAGAGGAAAAGGGCGAGGGACTAAATGACTACTTTTCATGAGTATTGACAAAAGAGAAGGACTTGGTGGATGATGAGCCTCGAGAAGAGGGTGTAGATAGTCTCAGTCATCTCATTATCAAAAAGGAGGAGGTGTTGGGTGTCTTGCAAAGCATTAAGGTGCATAAGTCCCCAGCGCCTGATGGGATCCACCTCAGAATATTGAGGGAGGCAAGGGAAGAAATTTCTGGGGCCTTGACAGAAATTTTTGCATCTGCATTGGCTGCAGGTGAGGTCCCAGAGGACTGGAGAATAGCCAATGTTGTTACTTTGTTTAAGAAGGATTGCAAGGATAATCCAGGAAATTATAGGCCGGTGAGCCTTACGTCAGTGGTAGGGAAATTATTAGAGGGTATTCTTCGGGACAGTATTGACTCCCATTTGCAAACAAACGAACTTATTAGCGAGAGGCAGCATCGTTTTGTAAAGGGGAGGTCGTGTCTCACTAATTTGATTTTGTTTCTTGAGGAAGTGACGAAGATGATAGATCAAGGAAGGGCAGTGGATGTTATCTATATGGACTTCAGTAAAGCCTTTGACGAGGTTCCTCATGACAGACTGGTACAAAAGGTGAAGTCACACTGGATCAGAAGTGAGCTGGCAACATGGATACAGAACTGGCTCCGTCATAGAAGACAGAGGGTAGCAGTGGAATGGTGCTTTTCTGAATGGAGGGCTTTGAATAGCGGTGTTCCACAGGGATCGGTGCAGGGAACTTTGCTGTTTGTCGTATATATAAATGATTTGGAGGAAAATGTAGCTGGTCTAGTTAGTAACGACACAGAGGCTGGAGGAGTTACGGACAGTGATGAGGATTGTCAGAGGATACGGCAGGATATACATCAGTTGGAGACTTGGGCAGCTGGAGTTTAATCCGGACAAATGTGAGGTAATGTATTTTGGAAGGTCTAATGCAGGTGGTAAATATACAGTAAATGGCAGAACGGTTAGGAGTATGAACAGGCAGAGAGATCTTGGCGTACAGGTCCACAGGTCACTGAAAGTGGCAACGCAGGTGGATAAGGTAGTCAAGAAGGCATACGGCATGCTTGCCTTCATCGGTCGGGGCATCGAGTATAAAGATTGGCAAGTCATGCTGCAGCTGTACAGAAATTTAGTTCAGTCACACTTTGAATATTGCGTACAGTTCTGTTCGCCACACTACCAGAAGTACGTGGAGGCTTTGGACGGGGTTGAGAAGAGGTTTACCAGCATGTTGCCTGGTCTGGAGCGTATTGGCTATGAGGTGAGGTTGGATAAACTCGGATTGTTTTCACTGGAACGACGGAGGTGGAGGGGCGACATGACAGAGGTTTACAAAGTTATGAATGGCATGGACAGATTGGATAGTCAGAAGCCATTTCCCAACATTGGGTGGAAAAGTCAGTTACTAGGGGACATTGTTTAAGTTGAGAGGGGCAAGGTTTAGAGGAGATGTGCGAGGCAAATTCTTCACACGGAGGGTGGTGAGTGCCTGGAACCTACTGCCGGGAGAGGTGGTGGAAGTAGGTACGATAGCGACGTTTAAGAGGCATCTTGACAAATACACGAAAAGGATGGGAATAGAGGGATACGGTCCCCGGAAGTACAGAAGGTTTTAGTTTAGGCAGGCATCAAGATCGGCGCAGGCTTGTAGGGCTGAATGGCCTGTTTCCGTGCTGCAGTGTTCTTTGTTCTTTGTTCTAGATTAGAGGACAATATAAATGGCTTGGTGCGATGAGCGGTTCTTTGCCAAATGGAGTTTTATCCTGAGAGGTGATGCATTTTTGGGAGGAATAACAAGGCAAGGAACTATAATGTGGATATCGGACCCGAGGAAATAGAGGCTCAGAGAGACCTTGGTGTACTTGTCCATAGATCACTGAATGCAGCAGCACAGGTAGATAAGGTTGTTAGGAAGGCCTTGCCTTATTAGCCGAGGAACAGAATGTAAGAGCAGGGAGATAATGATGGAGCTGTATAAAATGCAAGTTAGGCCACAGCTGGAGTACTGTGTACAGTTCTAGGCACCACACGAGAGAAAGGATGTGATTGCACTGGAGAGGTTGCAGAGGGGATTCACCAGGATGTTGCCTGGGCTGGAGAATTTCAGCTATGAAGAGAGACGGCATAGACTCGGGTAGTTTTCCATGGAGCAGAGAAGGCTGTGGGTGTGTGTGTGGGGGGGGGGCGGTGGGGGCGGTGCATGTTTGAGGCATGTAAAATTATGAGGAGCATTTGTAGGTTAGATTGAAAGACACATGTTCCTTAGGGGAGGGGTCAGTAACCAGAGGGTACAGATTTAAAGTAAGGGGCGATCGTTTCGAGGGGATTTGAGGAAAAGAATTTGAACCCAGAGGGTCGTTGGAGTCAGGAATGCACTGTCTGAAGCTGTGGTAGAGGCAGGAACCCTCACAACATTTAAAACGTATTTAGATGAACACTAGAAACGCCATAGCATAGAAGGCTGCGGGCCAAGTGCTGGAAAATGGGATTACAATAGTTAGGTGCTTGATGGCCGGCACAGACACGTTGGGCTGAAAGGCCTGTTTCTGTGCTGTATAACTCTATGACTCTATGATTGACCATCGCACGGTAACTTTGGAGACCAAGTCCTGTCTTTCCATTTTATGAATACCCACCATTGCGCTGTGTGGCAATACCACCATGCTAACTGGCATAGGTTGAAAACAGATCTAGCAATTCAAAACTGGGTATCCATGAGGCACTTTGGGCCATAAGCAACAGCAGAATTACATTCAACCACAATGTGTAACTTCACGGCACGGCATATCCTCCACTCTACCATTACCATCAAGCCACGGGATCAACCCTGGTTCAAAGAGACTGTTGGAGGGCTTCCCAGGAGCAGCACCAAGCATACCTTGAAACGAGGTGTCAGCCTGGTGAGGTTACAACACAGGACTACTTGGTTACCCAACAATGGAAGCAACATGTGATAGACAGAGTTAAACAATTCCACAACACATGATTAGCTCCCAAACCGACGCCTTCCCCACCCATATTGCCAGTCCTCCTGACTCCCAGTCTATTGCCAAAAGGCTTGAAAAATTCAGCCTGTTGAAACAGGCAAGACTTCCAGCCACATGACACACCAGATATAATAACTTGTAGAGAAAACAGGCAAGTACCTTGGTCGATGAACTCCATTTTTCCCACAGTTCATATGAAACCCCTCCACCCCCCTCCCACAAGCTTCGTGTACTCTCTTAAACCGACAAGCTAACTGTTAAAAAATCATTCTTCATACTGTTCCCACTCACTTGTCTGGATGAGTGCAGGTCCAATAAAACTGAAACAGATCTGCAGTCCTGTCGCATCCAGTCGCGAATGTTGGTGGACAAATGATCAACCAACAGGAGGAAGAGGTTCCACAAATATCCACATCGTCACTAATAGTGGAGCCCAGCACATCAATGCAAAAGACGAGGCTGCAATATTTACATCCATCTTCAGCCAGAAGTGCAGAGTGGATGATCCATCTCGGCCTCCTGCTGAGGTCGCCAGCATCACAGATGTCAGTCTTCAGCCAATCTTATTCACTCTACCTGATATCAATAAACAGCCGAAGGCTCCGGATACTGCAAATGCTCAGGGCCCTGACAATATTCTGGCAAGAGCACTGATAACTTGTGTTCCAGAGCTAGCCAGACGATGAGCCACGTTGTTGAATTATGACTACAACACTGACATCTACCTGGCAATGTGGAAAGTTGCCCAGGTATGTCCTGTGCACAAAAAGCAGGACAAACCCAACATGGTCAACTACCGCCTTATCAGTCTACTCTCGATCATCAGCAAAGTGATGGGAGGGGTGATCAATCGTGTTTTGAAGCGGCACCTGCTCAGCAATAACCTGCTCAATGACGCTCAGTTTGGTTTCCGCCAGGGCCACTCAGCTCTTGATTTCATTACAGCCTTAGTCCAAATATGGGCAAAAGAGCTGAACTCTAGAGGTGAGGGGAGAGTGACTGCTCTTGACATCACGGCAACATTTGACTGAGTATAGCATTAAGAAGCCCCAGCAAAACTGGGATCAAAGGGCATCAGAGGGAAAGCTCTCCGCTGGTTGAGTGGTACCCAGCACGAACGAAGTTGGTTGTGGTTGTTGGGGGTCAATTATCTCAGCCCGAGGACACCAGTGCAGGAGTTCCTCAGGGTAGTGTGCTCGGATCAACCATCTCCAGCTGCTTCCTCAATAACCTTCCCTCCATTATAAGGTCAGAAGTGGGGATATTCGCTGCTGATTGCACAATGTTCAACACCAACTCATAATATGCTAAAGCAGCCTGTGTTCATATGCAGAAAGACATGGAGAACATGAAGGCTTGTGCTAATAAGTTGCAAATAACATTCACACCAGACAAGTGCTAGTCAGTGACCATCTCAAACAAGAGGTAATCTAACCATCTCCCCTTGATGTTCACTGGTATTAGAATTGCTGAATCCCCCGCTATCAATATCCAGTGGGTGACCGTTGACCAGAAACTGAACTGGAGCAGCCAGGTAAACGCTGTGGCTACAGGTGCAGGTCAGATGCCAGGAATTCTCCCGCAAATAACTAATATCCTGTCTCCCCACTGCCTGTCTACCATCAACAGGGCACATGTCAGGAGTATGATGGAATAACCTACACTTGCCTGGATGGGTGCTGTTCCAACAACATTCAAGAAGCTCGACACCATCCAGGACAAAGCAGCCCGCTTGAATGGCACCCATTCACCAGTTTCAACATTCACTCCCTCCACCACCGACATACAGTGGAAGCAGTGTGCATCAAGAACAAGGTACACTGTGGCAACACACCAGGCACATATCAAAGTCGCTACCCATACTACCTAGAAGAACAAGGGCAGCAGATGCATATGAACAGCACCACCGTAATATTCCCCTCCAAGCCACTCACCATCCTGATTTAGAACAACACCATCATTCCTTCACTGCCGCAGTATTAAAATTCCAGCACTTCCTTCCTTATAGCACTGTTTGTGTACCTGCACCCTAAGGACTGCAGCAGTTAAAGAAGGCAACTCACACCACCTCAAAGACAATCAAGGATAGTCAATAAATGCTGGTCTGGTCGGGATGCCCACTCCCTATGAATGAATAATAATTTAAAAAAATCTCACCTGCCCTCCCTCCTATCGCACATCTTAACTTTATTTCTTCTTGCCCCCTTCTTTTCACTTTCTAAAAAAAACCTGTTACATTTCTAACCTTTTCCAGTTCTGATGAAAGGTCATAGACCGAAAATGCTAACTGTGGCTCCACAGATGCTGTCAGATCAGCTGAGTATTTCCAGCACTTTCCGACTTATGGTCAATGTTCATTAGGTTGACTGAGTAACACATTAATAACAGGGATATCAGAAAATGACAGTGTTGGCAGAGAGATCCTCAGTTCTCTACTTTTATACTGCATTCCCTTCAGTATTTGAGAAATTCTGTGCAGATCCTGCACGTGTAATATAATTTAAATCTGTTCTTTGTTGAGTATCAGTGGTTTCTGCAAGTTCCTTGGTTAGTGTAACAATTTTCAATCTGTTCATGTGTAATTGCCACTGTTTGCAGGACTGATTAGCTCTTCACAGATACAAGAGATTGACCCACATATCTTCAATCTCCACCACGCTGTGCGTGTGTTTCATGTTTCTCTGACAACCTGTTGCGGTCAACACCCATGGCTCATACTGAAATTGTCAGTCTGTGATATTTGCAAAACACACCTTGGGGGGACAAGTCTATCAGTTTGGAAAAAGACCGGATACAGCCATAGAAACCAAACAGTTTGTGGCAGTGTTATGGCGGTCTTTACCTTGTTTGAAATCATATTTGTCGAGATTGAAAATGCAGTTTGTGGAATTCATTGATTAAATGTCCATTTCTGGGGAGTTTCTGTTTCATTCTAAGTGAGATACGGAGGAATTAATCATTTGAGAATTTTCTACCTGTGATAACTCTATTGTGGCAGCTTAGGGACGGCCCAGTGGCGCAATGGTTCGCACCGCAGCCTCACAGCTTCAGTGACCCTGGTTCGATTATGGGTCCTGCCTGTGCGGAGTTTGCAAGCTTTCCCCGTGATTGCATGGGTTTTTGCCGGGTGCTCCGGTTTCCTCCCACAGCCGAAGACTTGCAGGTGATAGGTTAATCGGCTGTTGTAAATTGCCTCCAGTGCAGGTGGGTATTTGGGTATATAGTAGGGTAGCATATTTGGGTGACACAGACTCGGTGGGTCGAAGGGCCTGTTTCAGTGCTGTATCTCTAAATAAAAATATAAATTTATTGATCTGTTATAGTTCTTGAGACTCTTTTCATTGCCCAGATCTACTTTCACTCCCAAAGAAATCAGGCTGACATTAAATGTGATATAATGTGGCACATTATTGAAGCAACCCTCTGCCTTCAGATCCCCTCTTTGAATTGAATCACAGCAAGTTAACCACTGACATTGACAGAGGCTGCATTTCCAGTGATCGGATCACAGCGAGTTAACGCTTTACATTAACATAGGCTCAAACCTCCTGATTGTATTTGATTCTTAACAGTATTCCTGCTTCATTAACCTATACAGGAAACAGCCTCAACATCTCATGGGATCTTCTATTTTAAATTAAAACCACAGCGAGAATTGATGCTTTGGAGTATCTGACTTGGATTGGACTCAGAGTGATTTGTCGTGACTGTTGATATTGTGTGTTATACATTTGTAAATTGTACACAGATTACGGTAATTCTGTGCTGTGATTCAGTCTTTGTGATCAGAGATACGTTTATTTGCAGACGCTAAGCTGTCAACTATTTCCAATGAATTAATGATATTGCCCATACATGCTTCCCCCAATACTTTGTCCTTTTGGATTTTAAACAACGTAATTTCAAATTCCGAGTTTTAATATGCTGCTGCAGTATCTTGACATTACAGAGCAGCAGGCAAGAAAAACAGAAGCAGAGAAATCACCACAACGCCAGGTGCTTCCTCTCAGTTCAACAGAAAAACACGCAGTGGCTGTTCTGAGGCTCTGCAGACTGTGAGCTGCTTTTTACATATTTCAGTCATGGAAAACCGTTCTTGACTCCAAGTGATCACCTTCCAGAAAACAGATTCCTTTTTTTTTGAGGGAACACATCACATCACTCCCTGTATAGTTTAACGATGGTGAAAATTCGCTACTTATGATGACCAGTCAGTGTGGCTGTGTGTGTTCCCCATCTCTCGACAGTCTCAATGAGTGATTACATTTCCTCAAATAGGTGGCAGGTTTCCTGATAAAGCTGCACAGTCCTTACATGGAGTGCAGCAGTTTTGAGAGGAATGGTACAGATACACTCTGCTGTTTTACAGTGGGCAAATACAGCAAAACTCAGCAGAAAAGCAGTGACTGTTGTATTGCTGATAATGGTGGTAATGGTAATCAAGGTGACTGCCCTCGACATCAAGGCAACATTTGACCAAGTGTGTGCTGAAGTAGATAACTTTCCTGATCCCATCATATTCCCTTTTCCCAGCCTCTCCAAAGTTATTTATCTATTGTGTGTAAGTCTTTACATTCAATTGTAACCTCACCCCATTTCCCCATGACATCATCTTCGTTAAAAAGTCAAAATACTGCAGATGCTGTAAATCTAAAATATGAACAGAAAATGTTGGAGCCACTTAATAGGCGAGGCAGCATTTTTAAAAAGAGAAAGAGACGTAACCTTCCCTTCTGGAGAATTTTCTTCAGAACTGGAACATGTTGTGCTGTCGCAGTGTTTCAGTAAGCACAGCGGCTGGGAATAGGGGAACGGAGGAAGGTGATAAAGAGAGAAATTGTGATGGGGTGGAAGGCAGTAGTGATTAAATGAAGAGCAGAATCATTACCAGAACCTTCTGTCAAAAACAAATGGGGGGCAGTAGGTCCCATGTGATTTTATTTTTGAAGTTGATGCTGAGTCAGGAAAATTCAAACAGTGTCGGAGGTTGAGTACAGATGGGTCAGCTGGGAGTGGGACAGGGAATTGTAATGGCAAGTGAATGGAAGCTAAGGGACTTAATGGAAGTACTCAGCAAAGCAATTGCGGTATGTGCTTCGCCATCACAGTGCAGAGGACAATTGTTAATAATGGATACAATGGATTAGATAAAGAGTACAAGTAAATCACTGTTTGTGGGCCTGACGTTTGAAAGAGAGGAGGTGAAAATGGAGAGGAGGATGACTGGTGGTAGCGTTGCACTGAAGTTGGCAGAAGTGATGGAGGAAAGTTCATTGAATGGAGAGGCAGGTGGAGTGAAAGTTGAGGGTAAGGGCAACTTCTTTATGGTTAAGGAAGGATGGAAAGAAAGATAGTGGAACTGGGATTGAGAGGTTCGAATGCCCTTTCAACCACAATGGCAATGAGCTAAATACACTTCATTCTAAAACACACTTCTAAATGGAAAATAATAATCCCGTTTGCTTTACAATGTTCGTTACATTTCAAGTAAGATGTCCTTCTGATACAGCCAGGCCTGATAAGTCGACATTAACATTCGCACCACACACATGCCAATCAATTGCCTTGTCCAACAGGAGAGAGTCCAACCCCCTCTTCTCGAATTCAAACGACAATACCATCGCCGAATACGACAACATTAACATCCTGGGGCTTACCATTGACCAGACACTTTACTGGAGCAGGTATTTATATACTGTGGCGACAGTAGTAGGTCAAATGCTCGGTATACTGCAGCCAACAACTCATCTACTGGCTCCACAAAGACATTTCGCCATCGACAAAGCACAACTCAGGAGCTGGAAGGATATTTTCCACTTGTGTGCAGAGTGCAGCTTCAACTATTTATAACAATTAGATGCAGTTTCCATGGAAACATATGGTGACTGCACGGCTCTCGGTCTGCTCACTAATATCAAGCTGCACCTTGCAGTCGCAACAGAAACGGATAGAATTCTGCGCATTGAATATCAATCCCAGTATTTATGAGGAATGAAGGACTATTTCATTGTGAAGTGTAAAATATAGTTACCACGATAGTTTATATTTTAAATAAACTGCTGTTCTAATGTGTGAACTGACAAGTTGCTACTCCAGATCTATCCAAATGTAATTGTCCATCCATCTGAAGCCCGGCTGGAACAGATCACTGGGGGGATGGTGACGGACTCGCGAATCGACTGTCCGGAGTAGTTAAGCATCTCACATTCGCCTCTCTGACTGGGAGAAGTCAATTTAAAATGTAATCGTCACTCCACGATGAACCATTACTGGGAAAGGCTTTAACGAGGATTAACTGCTGTCAATGGGAATCCGAGGGAAAATTCTCCACTGGTGGAAATCATACCGAGGACAAAGCAAGAGGGTTGTGGGTGTTGGAGGTCAATCATCTCAGTGTCAAGGCATCAGTGCAGGAGTTCCTCAGGGTAGTGTCCTCGGCCCAACCATCTTCAGCTGTTTCATCAATAATCTTCCCTCCATAAGGACAGAAGTGGGTATGTTTGCAACAGAAGAACAATATACTGGGGGATTCAACAAGTGAATCTATTCACTAATCCATTCAGAAAATGAGTGTTAAATAGTTTAGTGTTTATTCTACACCCCCTGAAAGTGAGCACTAGATTATGGAGATATTCTATCAGAGAACTGCCTAAAAGCATAAAAACGGTTTCACCTTCAATTACACTAATATAGTCTGGGACAGACCATAGTAAAGGAGAAGGTGGAAAACAAGATCAACAACTTCTTATTTATGTAGTATCCTTCCATAGTTAAAATATCCAAGTCATATTATCAAAGACAATTTGATAGCGAGCAACGTTATCAGATATTATGGCAGATGACCAAATGCTTCATCAAGGTGGTAAGTTTTAAGCAGCATCTTAAAGGAGGAAAAAGATGTAGAGAGGCAGAGGTTTAAGGATAGAATTCCAAAATTTAGGATCTTGGCAGATGAAAACAAGACAACTAGCGATGGAGCGATTAAATTTGGGAGTGAGCAAGATTCCAGAATTTGAGGAGCACAAATATCTGATAGGGCTGAAAGAGATTACAGAGATAGGGAGAGAAGAGCTCATGGAGGGATTATAAAATAAGCGTGAGAATTTCAATATTGTTAAGGTGCATGACCAGAAGTTAATGCCAGTGCAGCGGTGATGGGTGAACGGGACCTGGTGTATGTTGTACATAGGCAGAAAAGGTTTGGATGTCCTCAGGTTAACTGAGGATGCAAAGAAGGAGGCTGGCCAGGACAGCATTGGAATAGTCAAGTCTAGAGGTGAAGATAGGGCAGTAAATGCTGCACTTTCTGGATGATAAATAAATTTTCAGTTAAGGGAAAAGAGAAAGAAGAGATTCATTACAAATTCTAATTCAAGAATATAATCGAAAACCAAATAGTAAATAGAGTGTACAGGGAGAAATAGAAAAAGAATACAAGAAGGACAAAGAGAGAGTACAGAAAAGCTTAGCACCTAACAGTAAAGGGGATCACAAATCTTATAAAACTCAGAAAAGTAAAAGGGATAGTTAAAGGAATGGTGGGGCTGATTATGAAGAAAGAAACAAATATTCCTGTCGAGGCAGAGGGCATGACTGAGGTACTGAATGAACAATTTGAAACTGCCTTCATAAAAGAAGAGGCTGAAATTAATCTCGCAGTTGAGGAGAGGGAAGTAGAGATCTTGCACACGTTAAAATAGATGGCAAGGGGGTGCTAAAAATTTTAACATCACTAAATATCGACAACTTCCCTGGTCCAGATGGGAAGCATCCTAGGTTGTTAAAGAAATCTGGGTTGGAGATAACAAAAGCTCTGACCACAATGTTTCAATCCTCCTTTTATATCGCACTGGGGCCAGAGGACTGGAATTGGCAAATGTTCGAATCCTTTTCAAAACAAGAGAGGGTAAGCCTTGTGACTACAGGCTAATCTATCTAATTTCAGTGAAAGTTGAGAGAACTGCTCGAGGCCTACATCAAGGACAAAATTAATTCTCACTTGCAGAAGCATGGGGTAAGATGATAAAACCATCTCGGATTTGTTAAAGGCCAATCGTGTGTAGCTAACCTGATTGAGTTCTTTAATCAAGTAAGAGACTGAAGTGGGCCTTGTGTATGTGGGCATCCAATGTTGACGAAGTACCTCATAGCAGACTTATTCAGATGATAGGAATGCATATTATTAAAGGGACTATGTCAGCACGAGTAGTCGATTGGCTAAGAGATAGGAGGCAGGGAGAAGTTGTGAATGGATGTTCTTCTGACCGGAGAGAGTGGGGGTTGCCTGGGAGTTGGTTTTAAGACTGCTGTTTTTCTCTCTACAAACAAATTACATAGACTTGGTTTTAGAATGTATAATTTTGACATTTGTCGATGGTTAAAAACATAGCTCTGTAGTAAATTGTGAATATTATAATAGCATATTTCATGTAGACAGTCTGCTGAAATGGGCAGATCCATAGTAGATGCAATTTATTGTGGTCAAGTCAGAAGTGATGCTCATTGGGAAAACATCATGTCAGTATAATATAAATGGTACCATTTTCATGGGATGCAGGAACAGAGGGATCCGGGGAATGCATGTTCATAAATCTTTGAGGATTGCAGGGCAAGTAGAGAAGCTGATTGAAAAATTGTATGGGATACGTGTTTTGAAATTGGGGTTATTAGATACAAACATAAAGGAAATCAAGCTAATCCTTTACAAATCAATTGTTATGACTCAGCTGGCGTCTTGTGTGCAATTCCAGGCACGAATATCTTGGAAGAATGTTAAGGCCTTGGAAAGGGTACAGAGGAGGATTAGCAAGAAGACACCATTGGTGAGGGAATTCATTTATGTGGAGAGAATACAGGAGCTTGGATTTTTCTCATTAGAACAGAGAAGGTTCAGTGGGATAGAAACATAGTAACATCGAAATAGGAGTAGGAGCAGGCCATTCGGCCCTTCGAGCCATTCATTATGATCATGGCTGATTATCCAACTCAGTAACCTGTTCCATCTTTCGCCCCATACCATTTGATCCCTTTTGACCCAAGAGCTATATCTAACTCCTTCTTGAAAACATGCAACGTTTTGGCCTCAACTGCTTTATCTGCCAGGGAATTCCACAGGCTCACCACTCTCTGCATGAAGACATTTCTCCTCATCTCAGTCCTGAATGGTTTATCCCGTATACTGAGACTATGACCCCTGGTTCTGGACTTCACACCATCGGGAACATCCTTCCTGCATTTACCCTGTCAAGTCCTTTTCGAATTTTATAGGATTCTATGAGCTTCCCCCTCACTCTTCTGAACTCCAGCGAATCTAATCCAAACTGACTCAATCTCTCCTCATTCGTCAGTCCCGCCATCCCAGATTGAACAGAACTCAAACAGATGAGGGGTTATGATAGAGTAAGAATGAGCAAATTATTTCCTCTCATGAATACATTTGTCATCAGAGATCATGGCCAGGATTTTACTGACCCCCAGAGGCGTGATTGGAAGCCAGGAGGGGTGGGGAGGGGCCAAGGAGAAAAGCGGTGCATGGCAAGGGATGTGGCAGGATAAGATCCCATCGTTTCGCCATCTTCCAGTGATCTCGGGGGCGGGATAGGCTGACCACAGCCTTTTCGCCCAGTGACAGATTGAGGATCTTAAGTGGCCTATTAATTATGGGATCATTCCACCACCTCTGTGATCTTACCAGCAGCGAGGTCCTCCACCACATGGAGAGGACACCTTGTAAAACGAGGCATTATCCCTGTGGCCTTGTGGTTGGGTTGGGGCGTCGCCTCCTTCATGGGTAATTTGTGACCCACAGAGCACCCCCACCAGGAACCAGTTCATTCCCCGGGGCCTCCCTATTTCTGCACCACAAGAACACCGCCTGGAGCATCTCATCGGGGCTTTACGGACTGGCTTTAGTGACCCCGCCTCACCTGCCTCTTCCCTGGGATTCCAACGCTGGGCTTGGGTCTGAGACCTTCCGTAGAACCGGCAGAATAACAGAATCTTGTTAAGATCTGGAAAGCACTATCTGAAAGAGTGATGAAATCAGATTCCAGAGGAATTTATAAAGACAATTAAACAAATGCTTGCAGTGGAATAATTTGCAGGGTTACGAGAAAAAGCTACATATGTGACAATAAATTAGACAGCTCTTTCAAACGTACGACTGTGACTAAAGTAGCCGAATGGCCTTTCTTGTGCATCTATGATTCTATGATCTGGACGCCAGATCAGTGATTAATTTACTTTTCACACTGTCACACGTCATTATCCTCGCAGGATAGGCTGGTAGTTGGAACTTGGGTTCATTTTATCCATTAATGGTCACATTTCGTCTCATTGGTGTGTTTTACCAGCCTGTAATTCACGGTTCACACAAGTCAAAATCTATTGGTTATTTGGAAGGAAACATTGGTTTCTGCAGAAACATCTGTCAAATAATTAATTTCCACAATAGCCAGACTTTCAGAAGCTGCTGGAAGGAGCTCTTAGTGTCTCAGAACAGCGTTCGATTAATGTTCTGTTCACATCGCTGTACCCGGCGCCAGAACGATGCTGCATTCCTTCCTGACCCTGTCTCTACTGCAGCTTTTGAACTGTGAGTTACGGATTACTGAATGCATTATGTTATTTACTGATACACTGATTATTATTACAAGACGTCTGTTTTGAATATATTTAACATATTTACTGAAGAACACATTCAGGTGATGCAGAAAGTAAATAATGCTTTGTAAATGTTAATGTTCTTGTGTAGAGTTTAATGAAATATCGGAATTTGTTTATTGACTTCCACCTGCTGCTCGTACAGACAGAGCAGACTGGAGTTGAAAATCTAATGGGTCTATTTAAGGAGGGTCTGTTCGAAAAAGAGCCACTTCGCTGTTAGAATAGAATCTGTCAGTGTCTGGGATCAATTTACAGAAAACGGATCTATTTTATTTACAGTTGTCTTTCATTGGGTTGGTTTGAAATGGATACTGAAATGGTTGAGATAATTTGTCGAAGTTTCATTTGATACAAATTTTGGATTGATTGTTTCCATTTTAAGTTCTATCAGCTGCAAATAGGAATAAACCTCCATTTATATAAAAGTGTCTTGCGTTTATAAAGCGCATTTCACTACGTCAGGACGTCCCAAGAGCTTTACAGTCAATTAGGTACTGTTTTGTAGTGTTGTCCATACTGTAATGTAGGAAACGTGGCAGCTAATTTACACACAGCAAGCTCCGAAAAACAGCAATGTGATAATGGCCAGAATACTTTTTTTGTGTGTGTGGTATTGATTGAGGGATCAACATTCGCCAGAGCACGAGGGATAATTCCCCTGCCCTTCCTCCAAATACTGCACCTGAAAGGGCCGACGGGGCCTCGGTTTAACTTCTCCTCCGATGGAAAGCAGCTTGCACAGTGCAGCACACCTTCAGTACTGCACTGGGGTGGCAGCCTAGATTTTGCGCACAAGTCCCTGGAATTAGACTTGAACCCACCCTCTCCTGACTCAGAGGCGAGAGTGCTAGCAATTGAGCTATTGCTGACAGGAATATTGTTTTGGTGACAGTAAACAAGTTTAGAATATTCTACAACTAATTAACGGGTATTTTAAATTCCCAGTTGAATTTGTGTCGAACACAAAGACCGCGGCTTTTTGTTTAATTTTTCCCCCTGCATTTCTTATACTGACACAGCCAGCTGAAATTGAAATTCTAATCTGATTATTTAAAGCGAGTCTGATAGAAGTAGAGCGCTGTCTTTGTTTGAATAGAGTTTATCAGAGTCTGGGTGTAAGTTATCTCACTGAGTGTGGAACAGCCGTCAAAACTACATCTACTGCCGACATGAACCGCCACACACATTTCTGTCACAGCTATTTCTCAATACAAGTGTTGTATGCTCTCCCAGTGATACAGTTCATGAAACTAAATATTTTAGAATAATTTGTTCAATGTTGAAGTGTTACCTTCAATCTATAATAACCACTCAACTGGAGATGGAACCAATATTTTTCAATTCGTTTTCATTGTTAGTATAATTATCAAGTGCACTCTGCAAAAAAATATGTTACTAAAAGTTCCTTAATCTTTGGGGAATTTGCTCTGTGTTATTGATCAGTTAGTGATGATCTTCAAAATTAGTATCTTTTATATTAAATTAATTATTGTATTTCCTCCATTTTTTGTACAGTGCCTAAAGATAGTTAAGTTTCCCCAATCACATATTTTGACACAGTGTCATGTAGTGTGTAATGAGATAGTGATAATGTTCTTTATTATTTTTCCAACGGCTCGATGTTTGTTGTTTTATTCCATTGATGATTCCATTCTCTTCCTCACTATTTACCGTGTGTGTTTGGTTACATTGATCAGTCTCTGTCTATTGGAACTTTATTGGTTTACTGCCAGGACAACTTAGTCCCAGTGTTATCAGATACTTAATGTATTTAACGAAATATATTTCTGTGAGTATTAATAAATTGGATAGTAAAACCCTATTTTGTGGATTATTTAAATAACATTTTATTCAAGTCACAGAAAAGATAAACAATGAAGTGTACTTGACTCCCTTTTCCTTTTCTCCAATCGCCAGTTGCTCAGAATAACTTTTAAAAAGCAGGCATGCTTTATGACAAAAAAACAATGTTATTCTTTGCTATCATATGAAGCGAATATTGAAATAGTTTATCTCATTTGTAGAATTCACATTGAATACGGATCTTGGTCTGTTGGTTTGAGTTTACATTCCATCAATATTAAATAGGGAGCAATTATCCATTCTTCCGCTTTCAGAAAACATTGTTTTATAATATCTTTCATCTGATTAACACGTCTTCTAAATTCCCAGGTGGTACATGTGCGGAACTTTGATTTAAATCCAAAATTGTGAACAAATACCTTGGCAATTTGTTTTATTTGGTCCTCAAAAGCTCTTGTACCGATACAACTGAATGGAGTGGAAATTCTAAGCAGATAATTTAAACACAGCAATCTAGCAGTGGAACGTGATCACTGTGAGAGTAGAAGGCCTCGCAGTTTGGGGTCTGGGGTCGATGGTAATGCACGGATTATAGAAAAGCAGTCAAAGCAAAATCTACTGCTGACTGAACCCACACGGGAATTTCTGTCCCAGTTTTTTACAGCAGAATTGCTGTCTGATCCTGTGTGGTATACTGAATGGAGATGAAATAATTTAAATAGTTTGTTCCACGTTAGAATGTGGTACATGATCTATAAATATAGTATAATATATTAACTAGAGGCAGAACCAATATTATTTCAATGAGCATTAATTATTACTGCAATTGTGAAGTGCCTCTCCAAAAGATAATGTTACCAAATATTCCAAAATCTCCAGAGGATTTTCCATTGATTATTGTTTACTTAATGATGACCTTGAAAATTTTGATATTTGTATTGGAAATTAATCAACTGATTTCACATATTCATATGAACAGTGTCAACTAATAATTAATATGACAAAGTCTCCTTCCACATGCTCCTTTGATGTAAAGCATCGTGAAGTGTTTCATGAGATGTCATGAATAGTCTCCTTCCACCTGCTCGATATTTTTGCAGAGTTTTTCGGTCGATGATTCGATTCAGTTTTTCACTGTTTCCAGTGCGGGTTTGGTTACATTTGTTAATGTCGATCGACAACAAATGCTGGTTCACGACTGGGAACCTCACCCTTAATGTTATTGCATACTTCCATGATGAATTTTCTTTTGTTTTTGTGAAAGGGATTGTATTGTAAAATGCTGATTTTGAAGGTAATTTAAGAATATTTTCTACAAACCATAGAACGGAGATAAAGTATGGAATGTAGAAGACTCCCTGAATCTTCTTTTTTTAGCAATCGGCCGCTGATCAAAATCAATTTATAGCAAATGTGCATATTTATTTTAATTTGTCATTTATTGAGATCGTATAAAGTGAATATTGAAACAGCTTCCTTAATATGTAAATTTATAATTTAATACATTTAGTCATTTTTGATTTTAAGTGTATCAACTTCAAATAGGGAACTGCTGTCCATTTTTGTCGCATACAGTAAAAACGGATCTAATATTTTTCATCTGATTAACATGTAATTGCTTTTCCAGAGGAAATTTGAGTTAAATTTAGTTTTATTACCAAAATTGAACATAAATGCGGCAAGGGTTGGTTTTATGTTGTTTCCTATGGCGCTCGTACAGATGCAAAAGACTGGAGTTAAAATTCTAATCAGGCATTTATAACGGAGACTCCTGGAAGCAGAAAGTAGTCAGTGTTGCAATCGAGTGTATGGGAGTCAAAACAACAGAATACTGGGATCTGTATCTAGTGGACTCATCCCACATTGTCCCCTGAATTTCTCAGTGAAGTGCCCTGTGATACAGAGAATTAGATGAAATAGGTGTACAGCATTTGTAATATTCAGAAATGACAATAAAAGTTGTGCAATATATTAACTGGAGCTGGAAGCAATATTGCTTCATTTTTACTGATTATTAATAGAATTATCATTTACACCCTCCAGAAATGATGCTACTGCTTTCAGGGGGATTCGCTGTTAGAACAGTTGTATTTAGTCACCGACAATCTTCAAAACTATGCCTTTTGACATCAAATCATGTTTTCTATTTCATCCATTTATGTGAACGGTGTTGTGTAGTAATTAGTGATTCTCACTATTATTCCACATGATTCCGACATTTGATGCTGTATTTAACATCCAGACGTGTTTCGGAATCTCTTTCCACATGTCCCATACTTTTTATATGGTGCGATGCAGTGTTTAATGAAAGATCCGGAGTTGTTTCCCAATCTCTGGGGAAAGGTGGGAAAGTGGATCTGGGGCAGTAGATCAGCCATGATCTTATTGAACGGTGGAGCAGCCTGGGTAGGTAGTATGGCTTAATCCTACTCCTATTAAATGCTTCAATGTCCTTCCACATGTCCCATACTTTGCGGAACAACCCCTGAATTCGCTTGCATATTTCAATTCAACAGACAATGCCCAGAACAATTAATATCGGTATTGTAGATGTTTAGAACATAGAACATAGAACAAAACAGCGCAGTACAGGCCCTTCGGCCCTCGATGTTGCGCCGACCTGTGAAACCATCTGGCCTAAACTATTCCATTTTCATCCATATGTCTATCCAATGACCACTTAAATGCCCTTAAAGTTGGCGAGTCTACTACTGTTGCAGGCAGGGCGTTCCACGCCCCCACTACTCTCTGAGTAAAGAAACTACCTGTGACATCTGTCCTATATCTATCACCCCACAACTTAAAGCTCTGTGCTGTATGTTCTATGTTCTATTAGGTATATGGATAAAGGAGAATGATGGGGTATAGATTAAATTGTCCTTGACAGAGGACAAAGGATCGGCACAACATCGTGGGCCGAAGGGCCTGTTCTGTGCTGTATGTTCTATGTTCTATGTTCTATGTTCTATGTCCCCTCGAGTTTTCCATCACCATCCGAGGAAAAAGGCTCTCACTATCCACTCTATCTAACCCTCTGATTATCTTATATGTCTCTATTAAGTCACCTCTCCTCCTCCTTCTCTCTAACGAAAACAACCTCAAGTCCCTCAGCCTTTCCTCGTAAGACATTCCCTCCATACCAGGCAACATCGTAGTAAATCTCCTCTGCACCCTTTCCAAAGCTTCCACATCCTTCCTATAATGCGGTGACCAGAACTGCACGCAATACTCCAGGTGCGGCCGCACCAGAGTTTTGTACAGCTGCAGCATGACCTCGTGGCTCCGAAACTCAATCCCCCTCCTAATAAAAGCTAACACACCATATGCCTTCTTAACAGCCCTATTAACCTGGGTAGCAACTTTCAGGGATTTATGTCCCTGGACACCAAGATCTCTCTGCTCATCTACACTACCAAGAATCTTCCCATTAGCCCAGTACTCTGCATTCCTGTTACTCCTTCCAAAGTGAATCACCTCACACTTTTCCGCATTAAACTCCATTTGCCATCTCTCAGCCCAGCTCTGCAGCCTATCTATGTCCCTCTGTAAACCTACATCAATCTTCGGCACTATCCACAACTCCACCGACCTCCGTGTCATCTGCAAATTTACTAACCCACCCTTCCACATCCTCATCCAGGTCATTTATAAAAATGACAAACAGCAGTGGCCCCAAAACAGATCCTTGCGGTACACCACTAGTAACTAAACTCCAGGATGAACATTTGCCATCAATCACCACCCTCTGTCTTCTTTCAGCTAGCCAATTTCTGATGTGTCTTTGGTTATTTCCAACTGCGGTAACGTTTCTTCAGGCACTAGCTCATGCCTTGTAGACATAGATTGTTAAAAGTCACTGATAATGCTGTTAGCACACAGAATCCGGATTTGAGGTTTTAACCTACAATAACTGCAATTTTATCAATTAATTTGTTTCTGAAATCCACAAGAGCTCACTGAATTGCGAAAGTTGTTCAAATTGGGCCTAAAGTCGTTTGCGATAACATAATCATTTAGAATCTTGACCCACCTAATAATTTGCCACGAGAATCATGTACTTATAAACTCTCTGTATTGACTGTATATTGCAACCCCTAAACCACCGCTGTCCCTCGTATTGTAACTCATTCAAGAGGTTAAATTCTGGGCTTTCAATATCCCACGTTTGTCCCGTTTCAGTTCACCTCCTCTGAGTTTATTATTTTTTTTATAATTAATGTTTCTTTATTACTCGTTGTGGCAATCCGGTTCAATAGCAAGTTAATGCAAGTATAAAATATTAAAATAACTTATGTTTGGCACCAAAACCATTAGTCCAAACATCAGGAATGCAACGGTGCGACTAATGAAATCAGAGGTGTTGGGAAGCGAGAGTCGTCATCGACAGTGAGAGCAAGGAAAATGGGTGAACGAGACTGTCCGTGCCAAGATAACAGCAGCAGCGGCAGAGTTTTAGCTGAGTTGACGTTTACCTGGGGGAGGAGGCCGACCAGAAGAGTGTGAAAATAGTGGGTATATTCCCTGTATATAGAGGTGATTCGGATCACGGTTCAAAAAGAAATGCATTCAAACTTTTTCAAGAACAACAATGAGAGCAGTTAGAAATTGTGAGGAAGCAAATGAGAGTGAATGGAGGACTCAGCAGATATGAGGAGTACTGTAGATAAATGGAAACATAGTAATGATTGAGAAATGGGAACGAATGATCATTTCTCTGAGACCGCAAGAGATAAACTTGATGAATAGGCAAGCATGGGAGTCTCGGTAACAGATTGTTTAGATTCATTTTCGGGTCCTGAGCTCGCTGGCCAGGTGGAATTTACTGAACAAACCTACTTAGCCAGAGGTGATGGCGGGGTGGTTTCCTGAACCAATGTCGTCATTTTGGCGATATTGTTCTGCACCAGTGTATTGTCCATCCCTAGTTTCCCTAAGAAGGTGTGCATCAGTTTACTCCTTGAACCACTGGATTATCAGGAAAAAAAATCCAGCGTAGCATGTGTGGATACAGGCTGAAATGGTAAATGCAGGAAGTGTACAATAAAAGACTGAGTGGATTGAAGAGGATTCACGGACCCGATAGAAGCACTGAGGTTGGTCACTGGGAAAGGGGAATTTGTGCGAGCACACTATTATCAGGGAAAGTTGGCAGGAATGCTGAGGCTCCATGACTGGGATGAAGTCACACACTATTTACATTGCATAACTCGGAGCATAAAGAGACCAGTGAGATTACAGTTGGGAAACAGTAACTCATTCCAGATTACTCGGTAAGCACAGCTGAGGACAGCAATCGGTATCACGTTGTCTATAATATATCAGCAGAGTATATAAAGAGACAAGCGTACATGGGAGATATATTATCAACTGGGAGATGGGGAGCAGGTCAACACACCGTCTATAGTATATCATGTTGTGAATAGAAAAACACCTGGAAATCTGTGAGACACATTATCATCAGGGAGATTGGATACAGGTCAACGGACTGACTGCATTTTTAAAAAGCTTACCAGTAAACGGGAGGACCATTGATCGAGCATCATTAACGGGTAAAAGAATATGGCACGTCGGCGAGGGCAGTTTGCAAGAGAATCAGAACCGCAGGAACTTAGGATGAAACAGTCAGCACCGAGTTAGGAGACTGACAGACCATTCATCTTGTTTTGTTTTGTTTGAGGAAGCTATATATTTTATTGAACAGCAGAAAGGCCCAATTACACCTTTATAGAAACTTTGAAAGTTACAGGTGGTAGACTTTGCAGTAAATTAAAAGGCATCAAAATTTACCACATGATCGGAAAATCTTTAATTTAATTTAAATGTTCCCATTCCTTCTCGAACTTTCGATCGGAATGCTCAATTCACTGAGAGTTTAAAAGCAGATCCATCACCACCCTCTTCTCACGGCACCTACACACGGGTCATCAATGGTCAGAGCACCATCAGCACAAATTTACAGGGCGAAGGGGAAAATGAGTGGGACAAATTAGACAGCTCTTACAAAGAGACAGCATCGGCAGCATGGGCCGAATGGCATCCCTCTGTGCTGTTCCATTGTAAGATTCTATGAGGGAGAGGACCATCACCACTGCCTTCTCAGAGCACCTTCACACTGGTAATACATAAAGACCACCCACCGTCACCACAATGGGAGAGTGTATCCGAGTGTCAGTGTGTGTATGTGTGAAAACAATGCTGGATACATTTTGGCCCATTACCAATATTAATTTGTTGCAAAAACTGTATTTTCTGTTTTAAAAAATGAAATCACAGATCCTAATATAATTTATTCAGCAAAGGCACGGGAATAATCACCCTGCAGTTCGTTGTATTCGTGTTTTTGCTTTCTGACATTTTCATTCATTTCTTGTCCCAGTGAACTCTAATTGTCAATTTCTCATTTCAGGCAGACCAGGGAACAGTCAGGCTGACCCGTCAGGTAATCGCCCTTTATTTCCACACTATCTGCTATCTCTCTGCTCTGATCTATCCCATTAAATGTTAAGCTTGGACGACACTCTCAGTACTTTTTTTGATCACGGATTAACCCGCTGCCCGGTTGCTAGTCAGAAAGGGAGTGTGTCCCTCATTGTGTTAGTAAAGATCTTTAATTCCAGCTGAGAGATGGCTGCTGCCTTCATGTGGAGGGACAATAACTGAGGGTCTCTGAAGAGCAGAGTGTGAAGGATCAGCTCCACTCACACTGTTACCGAGCTGAGAGATGATTGCTGTCTTCATGTGGAGGGACAATAACTGAGGGTCTCTGAAGAGCAGAGTGTGAAGTATCAGCTCCACTCACACTGTTACCGAGCTGAGAGATGGCTGCTGTCTTCATGTGGAGGGACAATAACTGAGGGTCTCTGAAGAGCAGAGTGTGAAGGATCAGCTCCACTCACACTGTTGCCGGTCCAAAGGTCCACCTCACCAATCTGACGTGATCTCCAGTTCACATGACCATCCAGCCCTGTCTTTATTGGCTGTGGTGGTTGTGGCGGAAATTTCCTCTGCTCTTCCCTGGTGCTGGTATCTCACTGTGTTCGTCCAATCAGTACTGAGCACGTAACAATGTGATAATTACAGCCACGCTCCTCTCCCCATTTCTGCAGGTTAAATATATTCTGAGCCTGAACACACCCCGTTCCCTTTGGAGCCGTTGGGTTGGTGGGAATATCTGGCTGTCTCCCGGCTCCCTGCTCCTTTGCACTGTTTATTAGTATTACCGTTTCTTTTTATCATGCGTAATATTTCCACCGGGTTTTATTAGGGTTCTGAATGTAGACGGATGTTCCTATCAATTCATGCCTGGTTAATGGGGAGGGTCCGTGCGCTGGGAATCTGTGGGTTTAACGCAATATGAACGCTTGATAATATTTCTGATCTTTTACAGAGAAGGTGAAGCTGAGATTAGTGAATGGTGGCAGTCGGTGCGCTGGGAGAGTGGAGATTCACTACAGGGGACAGTGGGGGACTGTGTGGGATTCCTACTGGGACCTGCTGGACGCTGCTGTTGTGTGTCGGGAGCTGGGTTGCGGGACCGCGGTCTCTGCACCGGGTGAAGCTCACTTTGGGGAAGGGTCCGGACCCGTTGTGACGGATGATGTAGAGTGCAGCGGGACTGAGGCTGCTCTGCGGGACTGCAAATCAGATCAATGGGATCACTATTCCTGGTCACACGTCTATGATGCTGGCGTCATCTGCTCAGGTAAAATTCTTTCTCAGTTTCTCATCTCCCGCCGCAGCTAATGAATCCAGGAAGAAGTGAAAGTAAAGCAATCCGGGATGGTCCCTACCCGGAAAGTCAGATGATAATAATTCCATTAAACTCCGGTTGGAATTAATGTTAATATTCGGATCACTATTTAAAATAATATCATTAGTACTATATTGAAGAAACATTCTCCACCGGGAGCAACAAATATCTGATACTCAGCATACTTACAATACAGACAGAGCAGTTTGTATTGAGATTTTCCTTAAAGCCGCAGTGAATGATCTGAACCGCTGGAAATGTCACAATCTCAATCCAACTCTCCATTCATCAACCCAGCTGCCACTACCGGGCATGTACTGTCAGCCCGGCTGTCCACCCGCAATGATCGCTTGGCCTCAGATCTGATACATTACACAGATTGTGAAGCTGAGACTGGGGATCAGAGGAGGGAGGGAGGCAGGTTTCTCAGCCTCGGGGAGCCAAAGTAATGGGTCCGCAGTTATTGTGGGTATCACAAGAGGAAACTGCTCTGTCACATCCCACGGCTGCCTGCGCATTGCCATTTAAATATTGAGAAAGTGAAATTCACAGAATATTAAACAAAAGAGCTAAGATAATTCAGGAAGCTGTTGCAACGATTAAACTCAACACAGTTGAACTATTCGAAGAAAAGCGGCGAGTTTTCCTGAATTCATGGCTAGTTACTGTAAGGAGGATATTGATATCCTTCAAGAGGATTAAGAAAGGCTGGTGAAATGGGCGGACGGGTGGCAGATGAAATTTAACGCAGAGAACTGTGAACTGATACATTCTGGTTGGAACACGGAGGAGAGGCAATATCACAGAATCACTGAACTGTTACAGTGCAGAAGGGAGCTATGCGGCCCTTCATGTCTGCATGGGCTCTCTGAAAGAGAAGTTCACTCATTTCCATTCCCCTGCCGTCTGTCCATCACTCTGCACATTCTGCCATTTCATATAACTGTCTAATTCCCTTTTGAATGCTACAATTGAAGCAGCTTCTGCCACGATCTCAGACAATCATTCCAGATCTGAACCACTCGCTGCATGAAAAAGATTTTCCTCATGTCACTTTAGCTTCTTTCACCAAATACTTTAACTTGGTGCCCTCTTATTCTAGATCCTTTCACCAGTAGAAGCAGTTTCCTTCTAGCTTCACTGTCCAGAACCCTCATTATTATGAATAGCTCGATCAAATTACCTCTCCGCCTTCTCTTCTCCAAGGAAAACAGTCCTAACTTCTCCAATCTATCTTCATAACTGAAATTCCTCATCCCTGGAATCATTTCCATGAAAAGTCTCGGTACTCTATCCAATGCCCTCATATCTTTCCTCAAGTGTGGCGCCGAGAACTGGATGCAATTCTCCATCTGAGGCCGAACTAGCGTCTTATACAACTGCAATATGACTCCCTTGCTCTTGTATTCTATGCACTTAGTTATAATGTCCAGGACAGTGTACGCTGTATTAAACGCTCTCTCGACCTAGCCTGCCACCGTCAATGACTTATGCACGATTGAACCAAGGTCCCTCTGCTCCTGTTACCCCTTTAGAATTGAACCCTTCATTTTATATTTTATCTCCATGTTATTCCGACCAAAATGAAACATTTCGCAGTTCTCTGCATTGAACTTCATCCGCCAACTGTCTGCCCGTTTCACCAACTTGTCAAAGTCCTTTTGCAGATCTGCACTATCCTCCTCACAATTCACTATGCTTCCAAGTTTTGTATCATCTGCAAACTTTGAAATTGTGCCCTGTACACCAAGGTTTAGTTCATTTATATATATAGACTGGGACCTGAATATAGAAGGATACATGGCATTTAGGAAGGGCAGGAAGCTAGGAATAGGTGGAGGGGTAGCTCTGTTAATTAATGATGGTATTAGCACAATGGTGAGCGAAGACCTAGGTTCAGGAGACCAGGATGTAGAAGCTGTTCGGGTAGAGATGAAAAATAATTCAGGCAAGAAGTCACTTGTCAGAAGTGGTGTCTCGGCCACCTAACATTAACCACACTGTGGGAGGGGGTATAAATGAATAAATAATGGCAGCCTGTCAGAAAGGTACAGTGATAATTAGGGGCGGATTTTCGCCTACATTTAGACTGGAAAAATCAGATGGGCAGAGATAGCCTAGATGAGGACTGCATGGAATATTTTCGGAATAATTTCTTGGAACAATAACTTGTGGAGCCAACCAGAGAGTAGGCTATACTAGACCTGGTATTGCGCAATGAGGTAGGAATAATTAATGACCTCACAGTTAAGGCGCCCCTTGGTAGCAGCGTTCATGATATGATTGAATTTTACATTCAGTTTGAGGGAGAGTAGAGTGGGTCCAAGACTAATATTTTTAACTTAAATAAGGGCAATTATGAGGACATGAATGCAGAGCTAGCTAAAGTGAACTGGCAAATCCGGTTAAGGGATAGGTCAATAGAGATGCATTGGCAGACAGTTAAGGGAATATTTCAGATATTCACACAATTTCACATATTTCAACGGGAAAGAAACATTCCAAGAGTGTGTACCACCATCCGTGAGTAAGTAAAACAGCCAAAGGTCGTATCAAACTTCAAGAAAAAGCCTATAATTGCGCAAAGATGGGAGGCAGGTCAAAAGACTGGACAGAATTTTTAAAAAAACCAAAGGATGACGAAAAGATTGATAAGGCAGGTAACATTAGAGGACGAGAGAAGGCTAGATAGATATATAAGGAGAGACAGTAAGAGTTTATATATATATATATATATATATATATATATATATACATTTAAAAAAAAGAAAAGAAAAGAAGTAACAAAGTGAGCGTTGAACTTATTAAATGTGAGTCTGGGGAATTAATAATGGAAAATAAGGAGATGACAGATGTATTGAACAGATGTTTGGCATCGGTCTTCACTATTGAAGATAAAAGTAACATCCCAGTTTTAGCTGTAAGTCAGGAAATGGAAGGGAGGGAGTAACTCAAGAAGATTGCAAACACCAGGGAAAAGGAACTGAGCAAATTGTTGGAGCTGCAGGCTGACAAGTCCCCAGGACCTGATGTACTTCATCCTAAGGTGTTAAAAGAAGTAGCAAGTGAGGTAGTTGATGCGTTAATTTTAATTTTCCAACGTTCCCTAGATTCGGGGAAGGTTCATTTAGATTGGAAAATAGCGAATGCAACTCCTTTAGTCAGAAAGGGAGGGAAACAGCAAGCAGGAAATTACAGGCCAATTAGTTTCCTTCGGGAAAATGTTACAAGCTATTATTAAAGATGTTATAGCAGGGCATTTACAAACATTCAAGGTAATCAGGCATAGTCAACATGGCTTTGTGAAAGGCAGATCATGTTTAACCTATTGATTGGAGTTCTTTGAGGGAGTTACATGTGCTGTGGATAAAGGGGAACTGGGAGATGTATTGTACTTAGATTTCCAGAAGGCATTTGATAAGTTGCCACATCAAAGGCTATTGCAGAAAATAAAAGCTCATGGTGTAGGGGGTAACGTATTAACATGGATGGAAGATGGGTTAGCTCACAGGAAACAGAGAGTAGGCATAAATGGGTCATTTTTTTTGGTTGACAAGATGTAACGAGTGGTGTGACATAGGGATCTGTGCTGGGGCCTCAACGTTTCACAATTTATAGAAATGACTTTGATGCAGGGACCGACGGTATGCTTGCTAAATTTGCTAATGACACAAAGTTAGGTAAGAATGTAACTTGAGAAGAGGACATAAGGAGTCTGCAAACATATATAATTAGGTTAATTGAGTGGGCAAAGTCCTGGCAAATGGAGTATAATGTGTGCAAGTGTGAAATTGCCCACTTTGGCAGCAAGAATAGAAGGGAAGCATATTATCTAAATGCTGAGAGATTGCAGAGCTCTGAGATACAGAGGGATATGGGTGTCCTAGTGCATGAAACGCGAAACGTTCGTATGCAGGTACAGCACTTAATTAAGAAAGCTAAGAGAATGTTATAATTTATCGCGAGTGGAATTGAATACAAATGTCGGGAGGTTATGCTTCAGCGACACAGGGTATTTGTGAGACCACATCTGGAATATTGTGTACAGTACTAGTCTCCTTATTTAAGGAATGATGTACATGCGTTGGAGGCAGTACAGAGAAGGTTTACGAGACTAATATCTGGAATGGGTGACCTGTTATCCGAGGAAAGATTTGACAGGCTGGGCTTGCATCCTCTGGAATTTAGAAGAGTAAGAGGCGACATAATTGAAACATATAAAATCCTGAGGGGACTTGACAGGGTTGCTTTGGAAAAGATGTTTCCCCTTGTGGGAGAATCTCGAACTAGGCGTCACTGTTAAAAAATAAGGGATCGCCCATTTCAGACAGAGAGGAGGAGAATTTCTTCCTCTCAGAGGGCCGTGAGTCTTTGGAATTCTCTTCCTCAAAAGGCAGTGGAAGCAGAGTCTTTGGTTTTTTTAAAGGCAGAGGTAGGTAGATTCTTGATAACCAATTTGGGGGTTGGGTGGGTTGGGGGAAGGTTATCAGGAGCAGGTGGAAATGCGGAGTTAGCAGTTCAACCATCAGCTTATTGAATGGTGGAGCAGGCTCGAGGGGTTGAGTGGCCTACTCCTGCTCCTAATTTGTATGTTCATACGTATATTCGTATATAACAGGGTATATCTAATACATCCTCTTTATTAATTTAAACCCCTCTAGTATCTGAATTACCTCCTCTTTAACCATTGCCTGGGGTGCACCTTCTTCCTTGGTAAAGACAGACGCAAAGAATTCAGATAATACCTCAACTATGCCCGCTACCTCCATATGTAAATCCCCTTTCTGATCCCTCATCGACCCCACTCCTCCTTTTACCACCCTTTTACAATTTCTCAGTCGATAGAAAATGTTGGGATTTCTTTTAATGATCGCTGCCAGTCTGTTTTCAAGGGTACAATTATAAAGTGGCTGCAGCCAAGAGTGACCTGGGAGTATTTCTGATCAAATGGTTGAAGGTGGC
This sequence comes from Heterodontus francisci, assembly GCF_036365525.1. Lineage (NCBI taxonomy): Eukaryota > Metazoa > Chordata > Chondrichthyes > Heterodontiformes > Heterodontidae > Heterodontus > Heterodontus francisci. The sequence continues at coordinate 4,475,270 of NW_027140118.1, read as the reverse complement.
AGGGCAGGTTGAGAAAGTGGTTAATACGTCAATGGAATGTTGCCCTTTTTAAATAGAGGCATCGAGTACACAAGTCAGGAAGTTATTATGAACATTTGTGAAACACTGGGTTCACCTCAACTGGCGTAATGTGTACAATTCTGGACACGACACTTCAGAAGAATGTGAATGCTTTAGAATGGGTGTAGAAAGGATTTACAAGGAAGGTTCAAGGGATGAAAGACTTCAGTTCCATTGATAGGTTGGAGAAGCTGTGGTTGCTCTCCTTCGAACAGCGAAGGCTGCGAGGAAATTTGATAGAGGTGTTCCAAATCATGAGGGGTCTAGACAGAGTAGATAGAGAGGAAGAGTTCCTCTTGGCAGAAAGGTCAATAACCAGAGGACACTGCTATAAGGCGGATGGAAAAAGAACCAGCCGTGACATGAGGAAAAACGTATTTACATAGCGAGTGGTTAGGATCTGGAATCTTCTGCCTGCGAGTCTGATGGAGACAGATTCAATTGTGGCTTTCAATGTGGAATTGGACAAGCACCTGATGAGAAAATCTTTGCATGGCTATGGAGAAAGGGCAGATGCATAGGACTAGTGAGGTGCTCTTACAGCAAACCAGCATAGAAACAACGGACTGAATGGCCTCCTTCTGTGTTGTAAACATTCTATCATTATCAGCTGACTGCTGCATCTTGCTGGTCACAAACTGTCTGTTCAGTTTTTAAACTTAAAACTGTGGAAGTGGTTTCAAGGTAATTAATTTCATGCGAAGGGCTTTGAAGGGTAATCATGGCAGACTGCAGCAAACTGGCTCCAAAACAGTCATCAAAGTCGGGGTTTATGTAGTTACTCAGACTGGCAAAAGGTAAGAAGTATTGTGTGACAATTCATGTCAATGGGTTAGCGCTGTGCAAATGCGTTCCCTTGTTTGGTCCATTCGGAAGATTACGGCACACAACATTAATAAGCAGCTGAGCACACAGCACAAAGCAAAAGTTAAGGGCCCGATAACACTCCGGCTGTAGTGCTGAAGATCAGTGCTCTAGAACTAGCGACAACGCTAACCAAGCTGATCCAGTACAGTTACAGCAGTTACAGCACTAGGATTCAACTGATATCGTGGAAAGTTGCTCAGTTACACACTGCCTAGAAAAGTAGGGAAACACTGACTTGTTAACACCCAATCAACCTACTCCCAATCAACACCAAATCTTTCCTTGTGCTGGGTGTGACTCCCCTTTCAACGTATCACTCATGAACAAACCTCTATCTTTTTTTGTATTTCCTAGAGCTTTGTTAACATGTATTGATATTTTATTGATTTTTATATCCGTACCCCTAAGTCCCATTGCTCCTCGATGCAATTTAGATTATCATTGTCCAAGGAATATGGCTTCTCAGTCTTCCTACCCAAATGTGTAAGTGTACATTTATCTGCATTAAAATTCACTTACAATTTCGTTAACGTAAAGTATTTTTCTCACAATCTGCCTTTGTATTAACTATTGCTCCAAGTAGATGTCATTAGTGAATATTAGAATTGTACGTCCCTTTTCTGAGTCGAAATCATTTATGTTAAATATGAACAACAGTACTCCGAGCACCAGTTCTTGTCACACAATACTTCTTGCCCAGTTCTAACTGCTGAGACAGTGCATGTTTCTCAGTTACAGTGACGGCGACTGGGGAAGTTATAAATAAATAAAGGAATATTTTAAACATGATAGTTCTGTTGCATTATAAGCAGTAGTGATACAGGAAATCCAGCATAATCAGTTTTGAACAGAATCTGAGAAGAATGTTGCCAGATTTGTGATTAATCAGATGCGTATTGAAATATAAATATTTGTATTATTGTGATTATTAATGTATTATGCTAATTATGATATAATATGCTTATTCAGATCACAGATCTCCTAGACTAACATCCGGAGACTCCCCATGCTCAGGCAGACTGGAGATCCAGTACGTTGAAACCTGGGGAACAGTGTGTGACCTTGACTGGGATTTGAAAGACGCCAATGTGGTCTGTAGTCAGCTTCAGTGTGGAGTCGCCGTGTCGGTGCCAAGTTCTGCTCATTTTGGAGAGGGCACTGGGCTCGTACGGACTGACATCTTTGAATGCACTGGAAACGAATCCAGTTTATTGGACTGCCGTCTTTTTCAAGGAACTCAGCAGGAGTGCAGCCACAGGAACGATGCCAGTGTGATCTGTTCCGGTGAGTACAGACTTACTGAAAAGCAGACAACTTCCTGCTTAATATTTGGAAAACTGAGAAAGGTGGCATTCCCATGTTTCTATCTGAAAGGTTCATATCGAAACTAGTCATTATAATTTACTATTACTGCTGAAGGTCTGGTGTAATGTGGTACAAAATTCCCGCAATTACTGGTAAACAAGATGGTTCTAAATCTTAACATTTATTCTGCAAGAAGCAGAATTTTCACAAGTTTGTTTACCACTGCACCGAATGTATAGTTATAATTGAATATTGGCTGCAACAGTTGGGAGTTGACTGAATGAATATGCACTGGCCTATTTCGATACTTTAATTTGAACACCACGAATGATCCGACATTACAATAGCCTTCTGACCCTCCCTGACCACGTTATTATTTTTATCATACAGCACTGAAACAGGTCCTTCGGCCCACCGAGTCTCTGCCGACCAACAACCACCCATTTATACTAATCCTGCATTACCTACCATTCTCCCAGCACCTACCCACAGTAGGTTTAATTTACAATGGTCAACTTATTTTCGACCTGCAAGTCTTTCGCTGTCGGGTGAAACGCGGCAGAATCCCACGCACTCACAGGGAGAACGTGCAAACTCCGCACAGACAGCACCCAGAACTGAACCCAGGTCACTGGAGCTGTGAAGCAAACCACTGCTCCACTGTGCCCACGTTAACACTTACTGAACGGCAGGGTATAAAAGAACGGCTGTACTCTAGCACTGCTCAGTGCAATCAGGCCAGAAGTGAAAGATTACAAAGTTATTTTATAGAATGTGTGCATTTTACCCGCTAAATATGACAGGATCGGACACATATCCACATTATCAGTACAGAGCTTTCAGTTGCACCAGCCTGTTCGATCATTCAGTTAGATCATACCTGATATGTTCTTCAAGTCTCTTTACCTGGCTTTGAACCAGATTCCTTGATACACCGAGCTTACAAAAAGCTATCAATATTAGTCTTGAAAATTTAGATTAGATGTAACATCCACAGCTCTTTACTTTGGACGTTGTTAGGGAATGTTCCAGATTGCCGCTGTTTTTATAGAAAAATGTGTTTCCTAATTGTTCTTTGAGGCCCAACTATCTTCTGGTGCTTTGTCAGTTACCTTCCCACCATCAAAATGTCAGAAGTTGGGCTTTTTGCTGAGAATTGCATGGTCTTTAGTTCCATTCACAATTCCTTGGATTAAGAAACAGTTCATGCCCAATTACATCAAGAATCCGGACATTATTTAGACTTGGGCTGAAAGGTAGAAAGTAACACACTCACCACCTCCGTGTCAGTTAATGACTATTTCCAACAAGAGAGACAATATCATCTCCCCTAGCTATTATAATCAGTGAATTCACTACCATCATCAAATCCTACTGGGTGTTGTCATTGACAAGAAACTGAACTAGACCATTCACAATAATGTAGTGGCAAGTGGAGCAGGTCAGATGATCGGCATTCTGTGGCAAGTAGCTCACCTGCAGAATTCCCAAAGACTTTCCAGCAGCTGGAAGACATAGGCTGGGAATGTGAAAGGACATGACTCTTATAAATTTCAGGGAACCCAGCCACAGTTTGTGTAATCCTTCTTCATAATGAGGGGAGGCAATGGCGTGGTGCTAATGTCACTGGACTAGCAATCCAGAGTTCCAGGCTAATTCTGGGGACGCTGGTTCAATTCCCACCATTGCAGCTCGTGGAATTTAAATTCAGTTAATAAATCTGGAATTAAAAACTAGTCTCAGTAATGGCAACCATAAAACCATTGTCGATTGTTATTAAAAAAAAATCTTGTTTAGTCATATCCTTAGGAGATGAAATCTGCCATTGTTACCTGGTCTGGCCGACATGTGACCAGAGACCTACAGCAATGCTGTTGACTCTTGACTGTCCTCTTACATAGCCCAGTTGTGAAAGGTAACGAGACATGAACAATGAATGCTGGCCTTGCCGGCGACACCTACATCAAATGAATGAATAAAAAACAGAAACATTTGAAGCCAAAGAATCATTCTAGCATCTTTTATGCTGCACACTCTCCCTGGTCAACATATCCTTCCCAAAGCAAATTGCCCATAGCTTAACATTGCACCAGATGGGGCCTGACCAGTTTTTTTTTAGCTGTAGCATCATTTCTCGCCCCTTGTATTCCATTCCACTAGATATAAAGCACAGCATTCCATTGGCTGATTTGCTTTCCGTTCCTGTACTTGCCCATGACCCTGAAGTCTCTTTTCCCTGTGCTGCGTCCGGCTTTTCACCATTTAGAAAGTACTGTAATCTTTTTAAGTCCAAATTGGACACCTCACACTCACCAATATTGAAATAGTCATGGAATCTTTTTTTTTTTGTTAAGTTATGCTTAAAATATACATGATTACAAAATGGCTGATGGTTTCTTTCAATGGCAATACTGAGTATGTCAATTATGTGTGGATTTATATTCAGTCATCTGTACTAATGCTTTGTCTTTCAACACACCATTAACATATTGTTTGCCTTTGCTCCGTGACCTTTTGGTCAGCTATGTGGCCTGGTCCAATCTACACCTTCTCCTTTGTTATCTCTTGCCCCACCCCCACCTCACTTGCTTATAATCTGTGACTTTTCTAATATTTGTCAGTTCCGAAGAAGGGTCCCTGACCCGAAACGTTAACTCTGCTTCTCTTTCCACAGATGCTGCCAGACTTGCTGAGTGATTCCAGCATTTCTTGTTTTTATGTCCAATACTCCTCTTACTCCCGTTGGATTTTCTCCAATTGCCACATCAGCTCTATGACCCTGAGCCAGAGAGTTTCTAGGTGGAGACATCTACTACAGACATGTTCTCTCGGGACAGTTCAGTTACCCACAAATTCCTATATCCAGAGAAAAAACTGCTGTGCCAGAACTTAGTCTGTCTTTATTTTAGAGGTAAAATTATGTGCAGTTGCTTTTTAGCTTGAAAGCTACTTTACTGGTTAGCTAACGCCAAAACACTAAGCACTCACCAATTAACTTAATACATATTTGCAACTTACCCACACCCTGTCATACTCTGACAGAACAATTGCTTCACTGAATGAGTTTTCCCCTCTATTTGTCTGGTGTCTGCCTCTTTCAATAGGCTTTCATGCTTCTGGCTGTGGTGCTGTTTTAAATCGGTGACTCCACTCACTTACTCAAGCTTAACAGACAAAACAAAGCACCTCCATCCAACCCCAGGCCCTCTACTATCTAGGAGGACATGGACAGCAGGTGGATGGGAACACCACCACCTGCAAGTTTCCCTCCAAGGCAAACACCATCCTGACTTGGAACTATATCACCATTCCTTCCCTGTCGCTGGGTCAAAATCATGGAACTCCCTTCTGTGGGTGGAGCGAGAGCACTTGGACAGCAGAGGTAGAAGAAGACGGCTTACCACCATCGTTGCCACGACAATTAGGGATGGATGGTAAATGCCAGCCTAGCCAACACCCTATCCCCTGTGAAAGAATTAAAAAAAAAATTCCCCTCTGCACCTAAATCTTACTCTTAGCAAATTCCAATTTCCAAACGTTGTTCCTAATGAATTCAATCAACATTGTGAACAATGGTTACTCTCTGTGCCTTACCAGAAGTTTAATCTCATCGGTCTTTTCAGGAACATTCAAGTTGCAACGGTATAGACAGTTTCCAGCTCACAGTAATTATCTCCATTCGGACAATCACAGCTGATTGATTACTTACTACCAACCTGACTTGCACTGTAAACTGCTAAAAGTGAACTGCCTTGCAACTTTTTTTGAATTTCAAGTTAAATTCTAAATGTCAAGGCTAAAGTTCAGTCTTACCCAAAAATTGCCACATTCTAAAGTTCCACTCTGTTTACAACAGATGCAGCTAAAGGTACAAATTATGCTTGCACACTTTGCCTTAACTCTAACTACCTTACAGCGTTGCAGAAGAACATTCCGTATGCGGACAAGTGCATTTCAAAATGAAGGGCCTGACAACGGTTTCAAGGGCAAATAGCGTTGAGCAATAACTGCCACATCTGCCAGAGATGCCCACATCCCTCATAAAGAAAAGCAGCTCCTAAATGGCCTTGTTTGATATTCGTTCTTCTGGTCTTCTACAGCTCATCTATCAAACCCCTTAAACATTCTAAACACATCAACTGGATAAGCTGTACTTCTTCTAAACTCAATCTGCGACAAACAAAGTTTATGCAACTTGCCTTCAGAATGTAACGCTTTAAGCATTGTTGTCATTCTAGTGACTCTGTCCTGCACCACCTCCAAAGCCAATGGTTTTGTGAAGTGCGGTGCCCAAAAGCGACAACAGATACAACAGAAGCATCACATCCTTCTGAGTTTTATATTCCAAGACAAAAGAGATAGAGACCAACAATCGATTAGCGTTTGCAAGAAGACCTGTTAATTGTTGAGTGTTCAGCCAACTTCTTCACGAGGCCCTGTAGTAAGTATTGCGATGAAAGGACACAAACCTGAAACATAACTCTCTTGCTCTCTCCACAGATACTGCTAGCCCTGCTCAGTATTTCCAGCATTTTCTGTTTTATTTCAGATTTCCAACATCCGTAGTATTTTGCTTTTGATCTGCTGTGGTAATTTTAATTGTTTTGAATAGATAATTTGTGTAAAGTATGGATAGATGATCGTGGTAGATAAGATTCAACTTTTTTACCCATTCTCTATTTTGCTGTTTCTATGTGGAGAATGATTTATAAATTACTTGGATCTGGATTTGTTTCCAATACAGGGAAATATGGACCTCGATTGGTTGATGGGATGAACAGATGCTCTGGCCGGGTGGAGGTGCTACATGGAGACCAGTGGTGGACGCTGTGTGACCTTTACTTTGATATGGAAGACGCCAACGTGGTCTGTGAGCACCTTCAGTGTGGGGCAGTAAACTCAATCCCGAGAGGAGCTCACTTTGGAAAGGGAACCGGTCCAGTGTGGAAGGAAAATTACAGGTGTCGGGGGAACGAGACACGATTGTGGGATTGTCCTGTTTCATCCTGGGAACAGTTTAGCTGCTCACATGAAAATGATGCCAGTGTCATCTGTACTGGTGAGTCATCTCAGTCAATTGAACTGAAATACACCAACTGTTCTGCTGTCAAGCATCATTGACTATTTCCACAGGTCGCTGATTCACTAGTTTTTCTGATCGCATGCTTCCTTTGACACTAAGATCCAAAGACGTGTTTGTGGGTTTATTAGAAATTACAAATGAATCCAAGAGTTTCAGTCCAATAAACATTGAATACATACAATGTCCTGTTCTTAGTAATTCTCGTCATATAATATCTCTTTCCGGGTAAATCTGGGGCATTATTCAAGGGCTATAGAATCAGCAATTTGCTCTCAGCACCACTGCCATAGAATGGAGATGTTGCTCGAGCATTGAAACTGTTATTAATGTTGGCAGTTAAAATATGAATTATCATGGAATTCTCTGCAAAGATCAGCTGTACAATAGAAAACACTGTGAACTTGTTTCCAGATAAGTAGTGAGATAAATTTGAATTTCTATTACAACAAGTGCAATAAAATGATAGTGAGTGAAGTAACTCGTTATTTCACCAATGTGTTATTTCTTTGATTATTTAACAAACTTGATGTAAATTACAATTCTCCCAGTTTCCAGGATTACATTTATCCATCAATCAGCTTCCTCATATAACAGATTATCTGTTCAGTTATCATATCACTGTACGTGGGACATTGCTCAACACAAACGTTCTCCCACGTTTCACAATTTAAAACATAGGTAATAAAAACAGTAAGTGCTGGAAATATTCAGCAGATCTGGCAGCATGTATGTTGAGAGAAACAGTATCGATCTTTCAGTTTGCGGATCTTCCATCGGAACATAGAGATTTAACATGTTTATAATGAAAGGGGAAAACAAGGAAAGAACGAAAGGAACCGTCTGTGATATGGAATAAGACAGGAGAGATTAAATGGCAAAAGGGACAATGCAAGGCAAAAAGATATGGAATGGGTCAAGTAAAAAGCACATTTATAGAGGTGGTCTACATTGGAAGGCAAAATATCGTCCCAAAAGAAGGAAAAGGGGGAGGGAATCAGACCTGAAATTGCTGAACACAGTGTTGAATCCAAACGCTGTAAAGAAGCTCGTGGGAAGATGAAGGGCTGTTTCTCAAACTTATGTTAACCTTCATTGGAATTGTGTAGGAGAAAGCGGAGGGAGAGTTCAGAGTGGGAGTGGAATAAAGAATGAAAATGACAGGCAACCAGAAGCTGAAGGTAAAGATTGCAGACTGAACAAAGGTGTTTTGCAAAGTAATCACTCAACTGTGTTTGGTCTCCCGATGTACAGGAGACAGCATTATGATCTGTCAATACAGTAAATGCAGTGAAAGTACAAGTAATCACTGTTTCACTTGGAAGAGGTGCTTGGAGGCTTGGATGGTGAGAAAGGTAGAGGTAACAGGGCAGTGGCAGCATCTCCTGCGCTTTCATGGAATGCTCCTGTGGGAAAGGGTGTTGAGAATGATTGAAGAGTGCATCAGGGTACCACAGAGCGAATGGTCCCTTCAGAATGTTAAAAGTGGAGGGAAGGGGAAGATGTGCTTGCTCGTGGCATCACATTCAAGGTGGTAGAAATGGTGGAAGATCATCTATTGAGTATGGAAGCTGGTGGAATGGAAGGTGAGGAGAAGCAGAATCCTATCATGGTTCTGGGAGGGGGGAAAGGGTGAAAGCAGAAGTATGGAAAATGGAATGGACGTGCTTGAGGGCCCAATCAACCATGGTGGGTGGATGATGAGGTGAGGAGAGTCCTTGTTTGAGGAAAAAGGAAGACATATCTGGAAGCACTGGTATGGAAGGTTGCATCACCAGACAGATACAATGCAGATGGAGAAAGTGGAAGAATGTGATAGAGTCATTAGAGGAATCGGGGTGTGTGGAATCATAGACAAGGTAACTGTGAGGGTCACTGGAGTAACTCTTTATACTGGTTAATAGCCTATCCCCAAAATCAGAGACAGTGATGTTGAGGAAGGGAATGGAAGAGTTGAAGATGAACCATGTGAAGATAAGGAGGCGAAATTGGAAGAATCGTTGATGATATTTTCAGGTCCAGGGCGAGAGCAGGAAATATCAGTACATGTGGAGAGGGGAACGACCTTCAGTCCCTCGTGTCAGTCACCTGTCAGCATTAGTGACTACAAATCAAAAGTGTTTCATTGCTTGTGAGGTAATTTGAGACTTCATCGGATGCATTATGTCAACTTAAACTTGTCTGTTTCTCTCCATATGGAAGAAAAGGAACTGTCATCTGTCAGGAGCCATTTAGAGCCCCTGCTCCTCCCTTCGGTCTCATCACTTATCAATAGGCGGTATTTGCCACGCTCAACCACAGTTCATTTTACCTTTTTTGCTCAATTTAGTCAGTGCAAGATATGTCATTAAAATGTATTTACTGAGAAAACGTAATGGTGAAGAAGATCTTCTGACAAGCCGTCTGAACAATGATGACAGAAACAGTAACCATACAAATTAATAACGTTTCTGGTGGCAGTAAGTTATGAGATGTTTTGCTTCAGTTTCATCATTCTCAATGTGTTTCATATCGTAGATGAAAATTGGTCACTGAGGCTGACTAACGGGGCAAGCCATTGTGATGGGCGAGTGGAGATTTACTACACCGGCAGCTGGGGGAGATTGCAGGATAGACACTGGACCCTGAATGATGCCAACGTGGTCTGTACACAGCTGGGCTGCGGTGAAGCGACAGCCAGTTATAACTATTCAAAGGATGGAAAGAGTGAAGGACCCGTCTGGGTGAATGATGTCCAATGTGAAGGAAACGAATTGCAGCTCCAGAACTGCAGCTTATTCACATTGACTTCGTCTCTGACTGACAGTATGGATGTCGGGGTCCTGTGTGCAGGTGAACAAATTCTTCACCGTTTTTACAAAAACATAAAAGTGAAATGTCTAATCTGCTCAGAAAAGTCGTAATATAGGTCATTTGTTCCTGGGTGTCTCAAACCAGTAATTTCATTCAGGTAGTGGGGGTGAGGATGGTGGGCGCTGGGGGATCTGGGGCTGGATGGGGGTGGTGTGCAGAGAGAGAGAGGACACGGGCACAATTAAGCAACAAGAACTTTTTATGACAGAACTTTCAGTAAACACCTACATTACAAAGAGTTTATCAGGAGTGTAATCGGACAGAAAACTGACACAGAGCCAAACAAAGAGATGTTGGAGTGAGTGACTAAATTCTTTGGCAGAAGGTTGGATTTGAAGAGCCGGAGACACAGAGATATTTCGGGTGGAAATTCTGACCTGGTGGGTTAGATGGTTAAAGGCAAGACTGAAAGTTGTGGAGATGGAAGTGGGTGATGGACAAGAAGCTGGATTCAGAGAAAAGCAGAGCTCTTGAAATGATTCAGGCTGGAGGAGGTTATACTGATGGCAGGGGGGGAGCATGAAGGGTCTAAAGATGAAGATCATAATTGAAAACTCGAGGCATTGGTGGCAGGGAAACCAGTCTACATCAGTGAGTACAGTGGCGCTCCTGAGAGAGGCTTCATGTAGGACAGGCAACAATGCTTCGGATGAGCTGATGTTTATGGAGGGTGCAGGACGGGTGATGGCCCAGGAGAACATTAAAATAGTCGGTTCTGCAGGCAACAAAGCATGGGTGAGCATTTCAGCAGCAGATGGGCTGAGGCAGGAATGGAGCTGAAGGATGATAGAGGTGAAAGATAACGCCCTTGTGATAAATAGAATATGGAATTGGAATCTCAGCTCTGGTATCAAATCCGGCGCCGAGCTTGCAATCAGTTCCATTGTACAGTATTTAAGTGGAGGTAGCTGTGTGGGATTTGAGCTGGTGTAAGTTTCATTAGGCTGTGTATAAAAGTAGACAGATGTTTCAGACTCGATGCTTGAAAGTTCCATTGTGCAGCATGTCAATGCGGGCATATGTTCCAGGGATGTTGCATTATGCAGAATGTAAGTATGGACATATGCTTTGGGGTTGTTCCAACGAACATTTATTTACCAATGACAGAGTGGAACTTACAACATATGAGACAGTTAATGATTCAGATTTGATACCGTTTGTTTACAGTAAGTATTTGCTTCGGACACAGCGGAAATCAATGTATTCCAGCGTTTCACGTCAGAGGTTTACAGTGCTGAATGGTTATTACACACTCAGTCACTGGACACAGTGGAGTATTTCATCTTGTTCTTCAGTTAGGTAGATGTTCAGCTCCACCCAGCATTTATGTCCACCTACAGAAGCCATGTGTCTTCTCCTTGTCTTCTACTTCTCTCTCTGATGGGTCACATCGCTGATTTTTATTCTCCAAAGTGCCTGACGCAATTAGTCCAATAATTTTTCTCCACGCCAGTTTAAATACTGGTTTGCTGCTCAACCAGAAGGTCTACACATCTGGATTTCAATTGTCCAGAGGACATTTCCTGATCCTGTCCAGTATTTTGCAGAGAGATCTTGTTTTCTATCCTCTTTGGTCCGGTCCAACAGTCGTATATTGACATAATTAGTAGTTTAGTACATTGATCTTTTACAGACAATAGCAATTGCTAATGTGCCTCACAAGTTTTGTTTGCTCATTGAAAATAATAGCACCAGCCTGTCTGGACAGAGAGGTCTGCATATTCTCTGTTCAGACATGCGGTTTACGTTTCTCAAATTACACAAATATCTTCATTGTCAAAGGCAGATTCCCATCCTTGCAAAAGTAAGTGATTCTTTTATGCAATTAATATTAAATTGATTTATGATAATTTTATAATCAACGCAACCCTAGAACATAGTTCTACACGAAGATACTGCATATTGTAAGGCTGATGTTCAAGGGTAGAACTTGTAGACGTTACATTCTCCAGTATGAAGTGAAAGAAATATGTAGGGTGGATTAAACAAATTCTGGCCTTGCCAGTGGCACCCACATCCCCTGAAAGAATCAAATAAAAAACCAGAAAGGCACGGTGACATCTGGTGAACTATCTGGTAATATAATACTGAATGGATCAATTGCATAAAGCATCATCGGGTCCAACTGTTCTTCACTAAAACCACGCGTTAGTCAAATATCATCCAGGAAGGCAAAGAAAATGCAAAGCATATCTTCTCCATCACAAATCTTCCTCCTGAACCACTCCCCTGCCTCGTCCACCCTCAAATCCAAAAGTAAGTGAGAGGAGCTCGTGGATTTTTTGTTACAAAGTTCAAAAATGTCAGTTCAGTCGCCTTCCACTGCTTCCCTTTCTTCCCCAACCCACCAGGCCTAACTTCCTATCAATTCCCCACCCCCACCCCATACCATCACCCTGATTTGGCATTTCTTGTTTCTCTCCAAGAATTCCCCACGCTCTCTCTGTACCTGTGCTGTTGATGAAATCCACATATTGCTGCCTGCACCTTATTTCTACTAAACTGCCGAACACACACATTCACTTCCTGGTCCCCATGTTAGCTGACAATATTAACGATTCTCTCTCTCTCTCTCTCTCTCGCTCTCTCGCTCTCTCTCTCTCTCTCTTTCTCTCTCTTCATGCTCAGCCCCATGTCCTTCAAATCAGCAGTCATCAACCTCTCCTCAAAAAGGAGCCATTGACCACCTGTCCATGCAAATTACTGCCCCGGCTCCAACTGTTCATACCTCGCCAAAGTCTTTGAATGTGTTGACGCCACCCAAATCCATGCTCATCTTTTATGGAGTTGCATGTTTTAATTTCTCAAATGACCTCCTAAGTGATTGTAACAAATGTAACCGGTGCCTTCTGATCATTCTTGACTTGCATACAGCTTTTGATATGAGTGATCATGGAATTCTGCTCCAAGCCCTTTCCATTAACACCCAGCTGGTTCCAGTCTTATCTATACGGTCATAGTCAGAAATTTATCTGCAATGGCTTCTCTTCCCGCTCCTGCAAAGTCGCCTATCGTGTCACCAAAGGATCTATCCTTCGACAACTCATTTCTCATTTACATGCTGCCTTTCAGTGACATCCGCAAACACAGCCTCAGTTTCCACATGTAGCTCACAGTATCCAACTCGACCTCACATCCAACTCTCGTGATCCCTCCACAGCCTGTACACTGTCAGAATTCCTGTCTGGCTTTCAGTACTGCATTAGCAAAAAATTCCTCAAACTCAGTATTGAAAAGATACAAGCCATCAGTCCCCATCGCATCTCTTCCCTTGCCACAAACTCCATTCCTTTCCATACCAACAGTGTGCTACTCAGCCAGACTGCTTGTGACCTTTGTATTATATTTGACCCCGAGGTGAGTTCTCTATCACATATCCAAACAATGATTAACACTGTCTATTTTCACCTCCATAACATCACCCTACTTTGCCCTTATCTAGTATTGTCGATTGCTTTGTTCCCTCTAAGCTCGATGATTCTAATGCACTCCTGGCTGGCTTCCCTAGTTACAACCTCTGCAAAATCTGCTGTCTCGACCAAGTGCCACTTAGCCATCTGCCCTGTGCTGACTGACCTACATTGTTCTGCAATGCGCGATTTTAAAATTCTCATCCCTATTTTCAATTCCCTTCTTGACCTCACAGCTCCTGTCTTTGCCATCGGTTCCAGTCTGACAGCTCTTAGTTCTGGCTTCTTGAGCATTCCTGAGTTTAATAGCACAGCATCTTCGGCCGTGTCTCTAGCTGCGGAGGTCATACGCTGTAGAATTAATTCCTTAAATCTCTCTGCCTGGCAACCACTCTTTCCTGCGTTAAGACGCCCCATAAAAACTAACTCTTTGACTTAGCTTTTGGTCATCTTATATATATTAAATATATTCTTAGGTGTTCCATGTTAAAATGTCTTTGACATCACTCCTGTATCGTGCCTTGAGATGTTTTATCACATTAACGGCGCTAGATAAATGCAATTCACTTGTTATTCGAAATCAAGGAAATAGGAAATGGCAGTAAATGTCCGTCCAAGGTACCAAATAAGGGCAACATACATGGACCAGGAACAGATACAGTAACAGTACATGAGTATAAATTGACTGTTAATCATGTGAGTGAATGCCTGTACAACAACGCACATAATGTTTAAAACATAAAAGGGGAACTGGAGACCATAACTTGTCAAAGTCAGATGTAGAAGGTTAACTGAACCATTTCTGTTCTTTACAATCAATGTAAGAAGTAGTGTAAACAATTCAGTTGAAAAGTTTTATTTACCTGTCAACGGCACATTTAACGAGTTCTTTTTTTCAGCTGGTGATGGTACAATGAGTTGTATTGAGTGATGAGGTGAATGTGTATTGAAAGTATAATCCTCCTGTACTATTGTCCAACAGAACACGCGCAGTTAAGGCTGTCTGACGGTGGAAGCCCATGTACTGGCCGAGTGGAGATTTATTACAATGGGACATGGGGCTCAGTTTGCGATGATTCCTGGGATCTGGCGGACGCTGACGTGGTTTGCAAACAGCTGGGTTGTGGAAAGGCATTGGACATGGCACTTCCTACATCTTGTGGACCAGGCTCAGGGCCAGTTTGGTTGGATGAACTGAAGTGTTCCGGTAACGAATCATTTCTCTGGGAATGTCCCTCAGCATCGTGGGGTAACCACGACTGTTCTCATAAAGAAGATGTGAGGATCATGTGTTCAGGTAACGGTGCTTCCATGTGCCCATTTTCCGTAGTGTTGTGCACGTGGCTTCACAGGGAAGATATTACATCGAACGACATGCAATGGACAGCACAGAATCTGGCCATTCGGCATAACTGGTCAATGTGGTGTTTATGTTGCCCACGAGTATCACCCCACATTATACAGTATACTTATACAGTAAATGGAAAAGTCCTGGGGAAAATTGATGTCCAGAGAGATTTGGGTGTTCAGGTCCACTGTTCCCTGAAGGTGGCAACGCAGGTAAATAGAGTGGTCAAGAAGGCATACGGCATGATTTCCTTCATCGGACGGGGCATTGAGTACAAGAGTTGGCAGGTCATGTTACAGTTGTATAGGACTTTGGTTCGGCCACATTTGGAATACTGCGTACAGTTCTGGTCGCCACATTATCAAAAGGATGTGGATGCTTTGGAGAGGGTGCAGAGGAGGTTCACCAGGATGTTGCCTGGTATGGAGGGCGCTAGCTATGAAGAGAGGTTGAGCAGATTAGGATTATTTTCATTAGAAAGACGGAGGTTGAGGGGGGACCTGATTGAGGTGTACAAAATCATGAGAGGTATAGACAGGGTGGATAGCAAGAGGCTTTTTCCCAGAGTGGGGGTTTCAATTACTAGAGGACACGAGTTCAAAGTGAAAGGGGAAAAGTTTAGGGGGGATATGCGTGGAAAGTTCTTTACGCAGAGGGTGGTGGGCACCTGGAACGCATTGCCAGCGGAGGTGGTAGATGCGGGCACGATGGAGTCTTTTAAGATGTATCTAGACAGATACATGAATGGGCAGGAAGAAAAGAGATACAGAACCTTAGAAAATAGGCGACATGTTTAGAGAGAGGATCTGGATCGGCGCAGGCTTGGAGGGCCGAAGGACCTGTTCCTGTGCTGTAATTATCTTTGTTCTCTTTGTTCTCACATTACTGCATCTAACCCTCTTTGCATATCCACATACTTCTTTTTCCGTCATGTACCGATACAGCTTTACCTGAAAGGCATCACTGCTAATCACCTCAACAATTGCATGTGTTCGGAATTCAAAATTCAAACCACTCCCTGGGTAAGAATAAAAAAGTTCTCCTGAATTTCTTATTAGATGTATTCATGATTATCCTATATTTATGATCACTAGCTTCGATCTCTGTCAGTTAACTAGTGATTAGTGTCTCTTATCCCGAGATCTCTTTGCTGCTCTACATCATTTTCACTCTTATTTTACAAGACGTACGTGGCCTCTTTATTCTTCCTATCAACACTGACCACCTTAGACTTATCTGTATTCAACTCATTTGGCAATTGTATGCCCATTCGACCTGCTTATTAACGTATTCCCATATTTTGTCTGTCTTACTTAGTGTTAACTAAATCCCCAAATTGCTGTCTTCTTACATTTTGAAATGATGTCTCCCTTGTCTAAATCCAAATCTTTCATGTAAATATTAAGCAGCAATAATCCCAGCCCTGTGTAACACCACTTCCCACCTTCCGCCATTCTGGGTTACCAGCTTTAACAATGACAGTGTGCTTTGCAGCGAGTTTTCTACCATTCTTCCACTGATCTCTTGACTCCAAATGCTCTGTCTCCAGTCATGATCTGACTATATGCTACCTTGTCAGAGGCCTTTTGGAAAAAAAAAGAACATGCATATTGCGTCGACTGAATTATCACCATTATCTTTCTGTAATTACTTCAAAGCATTCAATAACCTTGTTTGTCCTTCTGTTGCGAAATCTATGTTGATTATTCTTTATTACATTATGGGCTGTCGGTGTATTTCTGTCACTTTTCTGAAATACGTACCGGCAATCAGTGAACACAACCGGTGCAGCATGTGTTGAGTTGTGCAGTATAAACAAACAACGAGTTATCAATCTAAACAACGGGATATTTCTTGTGTCATTGACAGAGCACAAAGAGCTGCGGCTGGTGAATGGGAAGCATCGCTGTGAGGGGAGAGTGGAAGTGTTCTACAATGGCACCTGGGGAACAGTGTGCTCGGATACACTTGATAGAGCTGATGCAGAAGTGATCTGTAAACAGTTAGAGTGCGGTCCCCTCAGTTCTATCGATTATTCCGCTCAGTCATTCGGAGCAGGATCCGGACCCATTTGGCTCGATCGAATCGAGTGTATTTCACACGAATCGTTCCTTTGGCACTGTCAAACAAAACCGTGGGGTAAACACAACTGTGAACACAGGGAGGATGCTGGCATTGTTTGTTCAGGTAACACAACAAACCTCTCAATGTGCCAGTGTCATTTAAAACATTTGTGTCTGATACAGTCAGCATGTTTCTCTTCTCAACAGAAGCAAAAGTAACTAAGGAGCAGCCCCACAGAGCAAAGGACTGCATTCGAGAATATGATTGTAAACGTGTGCTTTCACCAGGTGCTACTTCCTCTTTATTATACCAACTATCTGACTTGTACTCCTGTCTTATACTACATCAATAATAATAATTGATTCTCTTTGACAGATTCGGGACAATGGTTGCGCCTGTTTGGAGGTAACACCAACTGCTCCGGGAGAGTGGAGATATTGTGCAATAACAGCTGGGGCACGGTGTGTGATGACTCCTGGAACATGGCCGATGCCAATGTTGTCTGCAGACAGCTGGATTGTGGTCACGCTCTATTGGCGCCAATAGGGGCTACTTTTTCCCAGGGTGACGGTGTTATCTGGCTGGATGAGGTGAAGTGCACTGGAAGCGAATCTTCTCTGGCCGACTGTCCTTCCTCATCGCCGACTCAATCTGACTGTGATCATAAGGAAGATGCCAGTGTGATTTGTTCTGGTGAGGGTGGCAGGGTTTGGAGAGTGGGGTTAGGGTTCCTTGTATGGCTAAATTGACTCATTAATTCGGGAAATTAAGAACAGTATTTATCGTTTAAATGGAAAGTGCTGAAATTTCATCTTCCTGAACGTTTTGTACAATATATTCCACAGGGCTCGATGTGCCTCCAAATGCTTTCCCATCCACATCTGCAGGTACTTACCATTATTACTATTCCAGCTAGTGTTAGGGTTTGCATTCGTTGAATTGCTATTGTTGTCACTGTCTGAAGATACAATGAGCACGTTCTCACTGACCGGAACATTTTTTTTCCTCACCGCATATTTCAAATGGTCTGTTTGAAATTCCGCTAATCCCAGTCTCTGGCTGTACCTGAACTGCCCTGTACTCATCAGAAACATGGGGGCACTGTCTCTGTAATTTAGGTTGGCTCACACTTTCCTCTTGTGCAATGTACAACACACATACTGGGGAATCTTCAGCCCGACTCATTGCCCAGACGCAATGGATATAATTATTAAATACGTACTGTAAATACTGTATCATGCAAGCCAGACTGTGTCTGTGTTAAACCTTTCTGTATTGTTGTCATTAAGAACAGGGATATAAAACTACTTCCATCCTAGTTGCGGTCTTCTTCGGAGTTCTGCTAATCTGTGTGTTGATCTCACTGATGGTGATTATACAGAAAACGTCAATCAGAAGAGGTGAGGCTTATATCTTACCGCGGATCCAACACAAAATCCCAGATATTGTGTCATATACTTGCTAAACTCTATGTCCACTGCAGCTTTCTGTGGACTGTCAAGTGGCCTTCTTGGAAATACATTGTATTTCTTTCTGTTTTTTGCTGACTGTCTCCATTCAATGTGCTGCGGAATTAGTAAAATCTGACATTTAAAAGGGAGAGTGATTTGAAGTGTCTACATTCACTGAAGAGTAGAGCACATAATACATGAAACTTTGGAAGAGTTTACTTCTTGTAACAATGGATCAGGAAGTTTAATTGACATTCTAGGGCTGTGCATTCAAGCTATTTAATTGACTGTTAATCTTCCTTCATCCATTGGGCAGCAGTTCCATCCCTTCAGATTCTGGCTGTGGGCATCCAATCACGAGCTGTCTAACCGGGTCTGTCTGTTATTTTGACAGGTGATACTTGTATAGGACCTTCTGCATCCAAAGCAACGCTTCCAGTCATATTTCACCCATCCTACTCACTCCTGATTTATTATAAGTAATGGGCCTCTTAATAAAAAACACTTTTGGAACAACAAAGAACAAAGAACAGTAAAGCACAGGAACAGGTCATTCAGCCCTGCAAGCCTGGGCCGATCTTGATGCCTGTCTAAATTACAACCTTCTGCGCTTACGAGGACCATACTCCTCTATTCCCATCCTATTCATGTTTTTTCATGATGATTCATAATAATATAGAGTTTTTATAGAAATAGCACTCTCTCTCTCTTATGAAGAAAGATTCTGTAGCTAGGACAGCATAGGCCTGGTATCTCTGCCAAGGACCGAACCAGAACAGGTTCTGAAACAAGACCGTCCTAAAGCGGATAAGATCAAGATTTGTAACCTCACTAGACTTGCAGTAGTTTACAAATGATAAAAAGCACGAGAGCAGGTCATAGAGTCATCGGGTAATAGAGTTATACAGCACATAAACAGGCCCTCTAGCCCATGGTGTCTGTGCCAACAATCAAGCACCTATCTATGCTGATCTCATTTTCCAGCACTTGGCTCTTAGCCTTCTACGCTATGGTGTTTTGCGTGCTCATCTAAACACCTTAAATGTTGTGAGGGTTCCTGCCTCAACCATCTGTTCAGGCAGTGTGTTCCAGACTCCAACCATCCTCTGGGTGAATATTTTTTTTCCTCAAATCCCCTCTAAACTTTCTGCCCCTAATGTTAAATCAATGCCCCCCGGTAACGGAACCCTCCGCTAATGGAAACCGTTTCTTCCTATCTGTCCTATCAATGCCCTTCATAATTTTGTATCCCTCAGTCAGGACCCCCTCAGCCTTTTCTGCTCTGAAGAAAACAACCCTAGCCTATCCAGCCTCTCGACATAGCTGAAATAATCCAGCCCTTACAACATCCTGGTGAATCTCCTCTGCACCCTCTCCCGTGCAATCACATCCTTCCTATAGTGTGTTGCCCGGAACTGTAAACAGTACTCCAGCTGTGGCCTAACTAGCGTTTTATACAGCTTGATCATAACCTTCCTGCTCATATATGCTCTGCCTCGGCTAATAAAGGCAAGTATCCCATATGTCCTTCCGAACCACCGTATCTCCCTGTGCCTTCAGCGATTTAACAACAAGTCCACCAAGGTCCCTGAGACACTCTGAACTCCCTCGGGTCCTACCATCCATTGTATATTCCCTTGCCTTGTACGTCCTCCCAAAATGCATCATCTCACAGTACTCAGGATTAAATTCTATTTGCTACTATCCCACCCATCTTACCAGCCCATCTATTTCGTCCTGAAATATAAGGCGTTCCTCCTCACTGTTTACGACACCACCAATTTTTCTGTTATCTGAGAACTTACTGATCATACCTCCTATATTTACATCTAAATCATTGAGATACAGTGTATTAGCAAGGGTCCCAGCATCGATTCCAGTAGTACACCACTGGTCACTGGCTTCCACTCGCAATAGCAACTTTCGACCATCACCCTCTGCCTCCTGCCACTAAGCCAATTTTTGATCCACTTTACCAAATTGCCCTGGATCCCATGGTCTGTTACCTTCAAAAAGGAAGTCGTGAGAGCTCAGGGCCAAAATGTTCCCATAAAGTTGAAGGGTCGGACCAACAAGTCCAGGGATATAGTGGATGTCAAGGGATATAGAGATTCGGATAAGGAGGCTGATGGCAGATTCAGAGCGCTGAAAACGCTGGAGGCCCTAGAGGAGTATAGAAAGTGTTGGAGATACTTACAAAATGAATTAGGAGAGCGAAGAGGGGACATGCAAAACACTGCCAAGCAAGATAATGGACACCGCAAGGCATGTTTTAAGTATATTAAGGGAAATAGGAGGAGTAGGGCCGATTAGGGACCAGAGTGGCCATCTGTGTGTGGAGCCAGAGGACGTAGATTAGGTTTTAAAAGATTACTTTTCATCTGTGTTCCCCATGAAGAGGGACGATGTCGGTGAGAAGATCAGGGAGGGGGATTCTGATGTCCTTGAACAAATTAGCATTGAAAGGTAGGAAGTATTAGCTATTTTAGTGGGCTCAAACTGGATAAATCTCCAGACCCAGTTGAGATGTGAACCGGCAGCTATGTGAGACAAGGGATGAGATAACAGGGGATTTGGCACACATTTTCAAATCCTATCTGGTCACAGGAGATGTACCAGAGGACTGAAGGACAGTGAATGTGGTACCATTATTCAAGAGGAGTAGCAGGGATATACCAGGTAATTGCTGGCCAGTGAATCTAACATCAGCAGTAGGGAAACTATTGGAAAAAATCCGGAGGAACAGGATTAATCTCTACATGGAGAGGCAGGCATTAATCAGGGATAGTCAGCATGGCTTTGTCAGAGGGAGATCGTTTCTAACAAACTTGATTGAACTTTTCCTCAGTGAACACGTTTCTCCCCAGTCTGCTGCAGGTCAACATATGAGTATGTGGAAAAATAGACACATAGACATAAACAAAAATACGCACAACAAAACTACTCCACATTCACAATACCTGGCATTGTCTCTTTACTGTCACTATATCTGCGATTTGGATGTGTTCGCAGATAATTTACTGTTAAACGCTCGTGGGTTGCAACTAAACTTTAATCTCCCGACCCTCCATCTGACAGGTTCTGTCACTAGCGGCAAGGGTTCACCGGCTGGTTTGTACCAAGCAATTTATGAAGAGATTGGGAATGTTCCACCTGGCAAGGATTCCTATCAGGTCCAACGTTCAGGTCTGTGCTTTTCATTTCATACCGAATTTTCACGAGACAAATGTCACTTCCACTTAAACATCGCATTTTAATGGTCAGTTTACTGACTGAACACTGTCAGAAATCCGCTCGCTATCCCCATGTGAAGGAGTCCTATCACAGTGCGAGTGTGCCTATATCTGTGTGTAAACTAAGAAGAGCAATGGGTTTGGGAAGATTCCCACTCGTCGTTAGTGCTTAAATAACGTGATTTCTGTTTGTTTGTAATTTGGGCTGCAATTTATCTTTTGAAGTAGTCCAGGCCATGACCCAGGCCTAGAGCATTCCTGTGGGCCTCAGTTATTACATTTCACTCAACTGGATTCTGGTACCTGACCAGGATTCAGTTTCTTTGGGGATGAGGAGACAGGAGTTCCAGTGCACAATACCATCCACCAATCACACAATATATTCGTATGCAAAGTTTTTATTCCATTTAAACTAGACCATAAATAGTCACTGCTCTCAGGAGGAGACAGTCACATTGACTCAAATTTTATTTCTCTATGTGACTGGATTTCTGGGTCAGAAACACGTTCTCATCAGGAACTCCTGACCTGAACTTGGTGGTTTCTAGAAAATACTTATTCTAACAATTTGTATTCTGAAGTTTAACAGGAAATCTGCAAACTCTGCACCTTGATACTGGGGCAGCAACACTGCCAAACCTATATAAGTTCTGTCCTGAGATATATTTGGAGGGCAATTTGACCATTGATATAAATTACTCAGGTTACAACAAAACACACAAAGATGATTTCCCTGGCTGATTAGATAAAGGAGAATCGTAAAAGATTCTACAAGTATATTGAGAATAAAATGGTAACTAAGGAGAGAGTGGGTCCCCTTAAGGATCAATGTGGCAATTGATGTATGGAGCTACGGAAAATGGACAAGGTCTTAAATGAATACGTTTCGTCTGTGTTTACCGTGCAGAAGGTCATGGAAGGTAGTGAGTTCAAGAGAGGAAACACCGATATCCTGAAGCGCATCAACATTAAAAAGGAGAAGGTTTTGGAGTTTTCAAAGCTCATTAAGGTGGATAAATCTCCAGGGTCTGACCAGGTGTATCCTAGGATGCTATAGGAAGCAAGGCAGGATGTTGCTGGGCCCCTGGCAGAAATTTTAGTATCATCGTTAGCCACAGGTGAGGTACCAGAAGACAGGAGGATCGCTAATGTGTGCATTTATTTAAGAGCGGAAGCAGGAATATGCCAGCGAACTGCAGGCTGGTGAGCCTTACATCAATGGTGGGAAAGTTATTGGAAGGGATTCTGAGAGACAGGATTTATATGCATCTGGAAAGGCATGGTCTCATTCGGGCCAGTCAGAATGGATTTGTGCGTGGGAAATGATGTCTCATGAATTTGATTGAGGTTTTTGAGGAGGTGACCAAGAGATTGACGAGGGCAGGGCGATGGACGTTGTCTGCATGGACTTTAGCAAGGCCTTTGACAAGGTCCTGCATGGTAGGTTGATCGGGAAGGTTCAAACACATGGGGTCCAGGGTGAGGTAGCCAATTGAATACAAAATTGGCTTGGTGATTGGAGGCAGAGGGTAGTGGCAGTGATTTGTTTATCAGATTGGAGGCTGGTGACCAGGGGTGTGCCGCAAGGATCGGTGCTGGACCCTCTGTTGTTCGTTATATATATTCATGACTTGGATGAGAATGTCCGGGGGAAGATTAGTAAGTTTGCAGATGACACAAAAATTGGTGGTATAGTGGACAGTGAAGAAGGTTGTCTAAGGTTACAGCAGGATATAGATCAACTGGAGAAGTGGGCAAGGAAAAGATTGGCAAATGGAAATTAATGCAGACAATTGCAAAGAGATGCATTTTGGGAAGTTAAACAAGGGCAGGCCATATATAGGTAATGGCAGTGCCCTGGGGAGTGTTGTTGAGCAGAGAGACCTTGGTGTGCATGTACATAGTTCCCTGAAAGTGGCAACACTGGTAGGCAGGCTGGTGAAGAAGGCGTATGGCATGCTTGCCGACATTAACCGAGGCATTGAGTACAAGAGTTGCGACGTAATTTTACAGTTGTACATATCATTGGTTTGTCCTGTGTGCAGTTCTGTTCGCTGCACGACAGGAAAGATGTGATTAAGCTCGAGAGGGTGCAGAAAAGATTCAGAAGGATGTTACCTGGTTTGGAGGGCTTGAGGTATAAAGAGAGATTGGATAGGCTGGGTCTGCTTTCCCTGGAGCGAAGGAGGCTGTGACGGGGCATGACAGAGGTATATAAAATTATGAGAGGCATAGATAAGGTAGATAGCCCGAGTCTGTTTCCCATGTTAATGGTGACAAAAACCAGAGGGCATCGATTTAAGGTGAGAGGGAGGAGATTGAAAGGAGATAAAATGGGTAAATTTTTCACTCAAAGAATAGTGGCTTTCTGGAATGAACTGCCTGCGGAGGTGGTGGAGGGTGTAACAGTAGCAACATTTAAGAGGCATCTGGACAGGCACTTGAATGAGCAAGGCATAAAGGGAGATGGAATTAATGCAAGCAGGTGGGATTAGTATAGATCGGCATTATGGTCGGCATGGATGCGGTGGGCCAAAGGGCCTATTTCTGTGCTTTTTGACTCTATGACTCTTAGAACAAATCCGTTATTAGCCTCCTTGCACTCTTTCCTGCCCCATTATCTGGGGTGGGGTTCGGTTTTGGAGCCACCACCGGCCGTTTGAGACTCTGAAAGGGAAAGAGACGGGGCAGGGTGGACAGGATCTAGATGTAGAAACTGTGCTGACCGACTATGTTTTACACTATTGTCTCTGCTCTGATGTCTGAAATCTAACCCACCAGCTGTACTGTGTATTGTTTTAACTGCTGTCTGTATGAGCCAACATTTATGCTCCATCCCTAGTTGCTCTTGAACCACTGCAGTCTTTGTGATGAATGTTCCACAATCGTGTCAGAAACAAAGCCCAGGACATTGTCTCCAGATGAGGACGGTATTATGTTATTTACTCGAACGTCACAATTAATCTCTCCAATAACCATCCATGTTTGTGTTTAACAGTTGCTGATTCCATTGAGTCCCTCAATCAGATTGAATATTACACCAGTCACAGTTTGGGTGACACGGATCCTGGATCAGAAATTCCTGAAGGGAACTCCTCCAGTATTGAGGGTGGGTGCAGTTTTACTTGTTGCCATCACGTTTTTTAATCCATAACGCAATCTGCTATCTAAAATTAACAATGAAATATATCAGAACTTACTCGCTGTAAAATGATGCTGCTGAAGACATGGAGATTTGCTGACTGATTTTAGTTTTAAAAATTGAGAAATAATTTGGATTTCTCAAAATCATGTCGATTTAACCCAGTCGTATAATGGAATGAAACTTTCAGTTCATGATGTTTTCTGACACTGTTGTCTGGGCGGTGAAATGCGAAATTTGTATGCATGTTGGATAGGTGATTCAATGGGATACATGTGACTTTAAAAGGGAGGCCAGAATTTTCTCACACAGTGACCACAGACTGCAAGGGAAAATGCTGCTGGATCGCGGTGCAAAGGAAGCTCGACGTCTTTACACTGTTCGGTGATGTTCCCTGAGTCGGCAGAGCTGGTGGGTGGAGGCTGCAGTTTAAGGCTCTGGGCAGGTAACTGAGCCTCTTCAACAGGAATGCATGGCAATTTACCAAGCTATTAACAATTTAGTGAAGGTGCATCAAAAGGGCGGCACAGTGGCGCAGTGGTTAGCACCGCACCCTCACAGCTCCAGCAATCCGGGTTCAATTCTGGGTACTGTCTGTGTGGAGTTTGCTAGTTCTCCCTGTGTCTGCGTGGATTTCCTCCGGGTGCTCCGGTTTCTTCCCACAGCCAAAAGACTTGCAGGTTGATAGGCAGAAGGGCCTGTTTCAGTGCTGTATATCTAAATAAACAACAGTTTTCACAGATTCACCATCTGTAAGCAAGGAGAAGGTCAGTTTTGGCTGTGAAAAGCATTGTGATACTGGAGAGCGATACTGACTCGCGATATTGGCAATCTGGAGGCTGACCAATCTTGGCGATCACAACAGAAGTATTCAGGATGAGCATCCACTCCGAATGGCAACATACTTATACAAAGTAAAAAGAATGGAGACCTTGAGCAGTGAGTGCAGCAATTTACAATTAGTGTCAGCCACTCCTGTTTTGAGGTCTCTTTGAGAGTGACAAGAATCATGAGGCTGGAAGAGAGTGTGGATGAATAGGGCGCACAGTCGCACGCAAGCAGCTTCTTGAGTGAAGAAGATGCTACCCACCAGAGAGGGTTTACCATCAGAGGCTCTGATTCCTGCAAATGACAGAGCAGCAGTGTCACTGAAGATTGTGCCTCTCCAGGGAGGCGGTCACTGAGCTGTGCACTATGATGGAGGAGGATCTGAACCAATGAGTGGGGGCACCCATCCTGCAATTAAATTTTCATCTTTTGTGACATTTAAGACTGTGAGCTTAATGTTAGGCACTGCACTCACCTTGCCATACTACATCCGGGCATTGATCCTGTTCCTGCACTGAAGCCTCCTACATGGGACCACCTCACGTCTGCTCACCTCCACAGCAGTCTCCTGCCAGGCCCTCTCTGCCTGCCTAGCCGGCCTCCTTCAGCCATCCCAATGGGAAAAGCACTTCCCTCCTTGACCTTGCAGCCTGGAGGATCACTTCCAGGGTGGCATGAGAAAACCTGAGCGTCACTCTTGCTCTGAGTGCTGCCATCTAACAAACACACCAGTTGTCAGTCCTCCCATCCAATGTCCTACAGTGCTCCTGTCTTTCAATCGATTAATGGCTGCGTTTAGAATAGCATGGGTCTATGGAGACTCAACTACCGTGACACGACATGGTCCTACCATTCTCCAGCCTCTAATCTCACTACAGCTGAACATCACAGTCAAACTTGGCAGGCCCGGGTAGATTGACGTCTAATGATATCATTCTAAATATTCAGTTTTACCATGTGATTTTTGTGAAAGTCATTATTTCCTCTCAGGTCTGCTTCCGGGTGATTATGATGATGTTCAGACTGGAGCCATTGACACTCAGGATGGTCACTTGTTGCTGGACAGTGGTCCTGATGATCTCTTCACACTGACAAGTGCCAGCGGTGATCTCTCCACTCTCGGTGAGTTAAACTCCCACAGTCACCAGCTCTCTGTCACTACTTTGACTTTCATTCCAATCGGTGTTTTCATAGACCGCTGGTTGATTTAAATTCATGTTGTGATGAAATGAAATTTATCTAATTAATGCTTGACTTAATTTAAAAAATACTTCCTGATGTTATTTCTTTTGTAACATCTCTCTTATTAATACTCCCACTGGAAATCTTTCAAGTGCTCAATCTGAACTCCCTGATTCAGGCTCAGAAGATCCACTTCAGCTGCTATCATCCAGCGGGAAAATAACACGGTGAATGGGGCTGAAAAACATTCAAATTCCAGTCCCCATCACCTCATTGACACTTAGATAGACGACCCGAACTGAACTCGATTTCAGTTCCATCATTAATACATAATCCTTCTCCCCACAGTATACAGCTCTCAGATCTGCACTGAACTCGCTTTTAGTCCAATCATTTATCTATCATCTTTCTCTCCACAGTATACAGCTCTCAGACCCGCACTGAACCAGCTTTACTGGTTCCCTCCAATCTTGAAGACAATGAGGATGTTCACTGTGATAGGTACACAATAGCAGACATTCCACCAACGATGGGCAGTGACTGTCTGGTTAAGCATTTTATGACGACATCAACCCAGTAAGAGCAATGCTGTATGATTTGTTCCATGTGTACAGTCCCGGCTGGTTCTGATAGTAATGTGATAATCAGTGGTGTTTTCAACAGTCAGTGATTCTAAAGTATCAGAGAGAACATTCTGTGTAGTTAATCTTGAAATAGGAGGCTTATAGAAACAGGAATATTCCTAGGAGATCATATACAGTATTTGATGTGTTTGTTTGATGGTTTGCATTGTTGTAACCCTCTCAAGTCGTGTCTGTTGTCCTTTCAGCTAAAAGTCAGCCTCAACTCCGACAAATGATGTCTGAAGGTGGACCACAGACTGGTGGAAAATATTCTGTGTAAATATTCTGAGAGAATGGCATGAACTTTTCCAACAGTGTGAACATGCTGGATGTGCTTCACTTCACGATTGAAACATCACTTTATCTTCATCAATCACCAGATTACTTGGTGTTGAAATAACTAGATTTGGCTTTTCTCCACATTTTGTCTGAAAGTGTGTGTGTTCCGTTTAATTAAAATACAAAAGAGAATTGATTTCGGATCATTTCTCTGTCTGTACAAATACTGAGATATAATACTCCGCATGTAATTGCCAACATTGCCACAGAGATTAAAATCATTGCTTATTCAAAAAGAGTTTATACGAAGTTCGTTCTGTAACCGCTTCTTATATTCATATCTTATTAAAGAAGGTTTAGAACACGTCAGGCCACAAATAAATGGTCTGTCTCTTTTATCTGCATTTATTGTAACTGTTTCCTGCACCGCGATATACTCGATGTGGACAAATTACTGCAGTTTATCGTGTAAGTGTTGATGTGCAATGGAAATAACATAAAATTAAAAAACATTTATTTCATGTTTTAATTGGAATGTGTGCCTTTGTCAATATTAATTCCTATATTATGGTTCAAGTGCTAAATATGCACCAATTCCGAGATACAATACAATGTGGTTTTAATGTGCTACACTCCCATAGCGTATGGCGGGTCAGTCGGAGAATCTGATCAGAAATTAATGTGTTTTTGCACTTTAATGATTAATATTTCAGTTAGTCATCACTGGAGTGCAATTGTTACTCAGTCAGGGGAAGACTACACCATGCACTACTCTCCAGCAGATTGTGAGTTTTCTGATTGGGAGGCTTACCGAAACACCCGTATCCACCAGCAGAGGGCGACATTATTAGAATTGAAAACATATAATGCTGGAAACACTTCACAGGTCAGGTATCATCTGTGGAGAGAGACACAGAACTAGGTTTGCATGTTCATGCGATTTCTTCAGAAATAGAACACTGAACATAGAACATAGAACAGTACAGCACGGTACAGGCCCTTCGGCCCACGATGTTGTGCCGAACCTTTAACCTACTCCAGGATCAAACTGCCTACATACCCTTCATACTACGATCATCCACGTACCTATCTAAGAGTCGCTTAAATGCCCCTAACGTATCTGATTCTACTACCACCGCTGGCTATGCATTCCACGCACCCATCATTCTCTGTGTAAGGAACCTACCTCTGAAATCTCCCCGAAACCTTCCTCCAATCACCTTAAAATTATGCCCCCTGGTGATTGCCCTTTCCGCCCTGGAAATAAGTCTCTGGCTATCCACTCTATCTATGCCTCTCATCAATCATCTTGTAACACTCTATCAAGTCACCTCTCATCCTTCTTCGCTCCAATGAGAAAAACCCTAGCTCGCTCAACCTTTCTTCGTTAAACATGCCCTCCAGTCCAGGCAGCATCCTGCTAAATCTCCTCTGCACCCTGTCTAAAGCTTCCACATCCTTCCTATAATGAGGCGACCAGAACTGAACACAATATTCCAAGTGTGGTCTAACAAGGGCTTTATAGAGCTGCAGCATAACCTCTCAGGTCTTAAACTCAATCCCCCTGTTAATGAAAGTCAACACACCATACTCTTTCTTAACAACCCTATCAACTTGGGTGGCAACGTTGACTGATCTATGGACATGGACCCCAAGATCCCTCTGTTCCTCCACACTACCAAGAATCCTGTCTTTAAGCCTGCATTCTGCATTCAAATTCGACCTTCCAAAATGAATCACTTCACACTTTTTCAGGTTGAACTCCATCTGCACTTCTCAGCCCAGCTCTGCATCCTGGTGAATGTCCCGTTGCAACCTACAACAGCCTTTTACACTATCCAAAACTCCAGTAATCTTCGTATCATCGGCAAACTTGCTAACCCAGCCTTCCACTTCCTCATCCAAGTCATTTATAAAAATCACAAAGATCAGAGGTCCCAGAGCAAATCTCTGCGGAACACCACTGGTCACCGAGCTCCAGGCTGAATACTTTCCATCTTCTACCACCCTCTGTCTTCTATGGGCCAGCCAATTCTGTATCCAGACAGCCAACTTTCCCCGAATCCCATGCCTCCTTACTTTCTGAATGAGCCTACCATGGGGAGCCTTATCAAACGCCTTACTAAAATCCATATACACCACATCCACTGCTCTTCCTTCATCAACGTGTTTTGTCACATCTTCAAAGAATTCAATAAGGCTTGTGAGCAATGACCTGCCCCTCACAAAGCCAAGCTGACTGTCACTAATCTAACTATGCTTTTCCAAATAATCATAAATCCTGTCTCTCGGAATCCTCTCCAATAATTTGCCACTACCGATGTAAGACGTTAAATATTTAATGATCGAGATTAACTACTTTTAACAAATACAGAACCAGGGAAAATGAGGATTGGAGAGAGTAAAAGAGTTAACTTTTATGTTAATATGGAAGCAGGTGTGATTAAATGAAACCTGCCCCCTTTACTCTCTCTGATCTATGTCCCTGTGATCTGCAACACTTAATTCCCTCAACCCTGACGCAGCACCGTGGGGCAGAGTGCCATTCAAGTGAGGGCAGAAAACAAAATGTAATAGCAATAGAGTATCGCATAATTTGGGGAATAGATACTGTTCTTTGCAGCAAAGACAGGGAGTCCGGAAGGCTGTGTTGCCTACCTGGTGCCAAGGTTAACGAGATCTCTTCTGGGCAAGAGAGGAACTTGAAGTGGGAGTGGAAGGTTCCAGTTGCCGTGGTCCACGTAGGTACCAATGACATAGGTAGGACTTGGAAAGAGGTTCTGCTGAGGGACGATAGCAGCTCGGGGCTAAATTAAAAAGCAGAACCACAAAGGTAATAATCTCGGCATTGCGACCTCAGCAACGTGCAAATTGGCGTAGGGTAAATAAGATTAGGGAGGTAAATGCGTGGCTCAAAGATTGGTGTGGGAGAAATAGATTCCGATTCATGGGGCACTGGCATCAGTGCTGAGGAAGGAGAGAGGTGTTCCTTTGGGACGACCCTCATTTGAACCAAGCTGGGACCAGTGACCTGCCGAATCGTATAACTAGGGTTGTAGATAGGACTTTGAACTAATTAGAGGGGGGAGGGTACAATTGAAGGGAAGTTTATAAAAAATCAAAAGGAAACGCGAGATCAGAGATGCAGGGTAGTGAAGAGGCGAACAGTAATCAAAGTGTGACAGGAAGGGGCAGAAAATATAAGCAGAATACTGCAGCAGAAAGTAGAACCAAAATGAGTAACAATGGTAAAAAGTCTAAGATTAAGGCTCTTTATCTGAATGGACGCAGCATTTACAACAAGATAGCTGATTTGACCGCACAAATAGAAATAAATGAATATGATTTGATAGCAACTACAGAGACAAGGTTGCAGAATGACCAAGACTGGGAACACGAAACTCAAGGCATCTGATATTCTGGATCGAAAAGGCAAAAGGGAAAGGTGGTGAGGTAACTTTGTTCATAAATCAATGCGATGTGTTGGGCTGATTGATGCTTATTCGCACTATACCAGCTCCGCATGGCGATCAGTATCCTGGGCTGGTAACCCATATTCACACTGCACCAGCTCAGCATAGTGATCAGTATCCTGGGCTGGTTGACCCATGTACACACTGTACCAGCTCGGCATGGCGATCTGTAAACTGGGTTGGTTGACCTATTTCGGACGGAACTGGCTGGACATGGAAATCAGTATCCTAGGCTGGGTGTCCCATGTTCACAAAGTACCAGCTCGGCATGGTGATTCGTGTCCTGGGCTGGGAGACCCATGTTCTCACTGTAGCAGTTCGTCATGGCGATCAGTATCCTGGGATTGTTGACCTATATGCACACTGTACCAGCTCGGCATGGTGATCAGGATGCTCGGCTGCTTTACCCGTATTCACGCTGTACCAGCTCAGCATGGTGATCAGTATCCTGGGCTGCTTGAACCATAATCACACTGTACCACCTCGGCATGTTGATCAGTATCCTGGGCTGGTTGAGCCAAATTCATAATCCACCAGCTCAGCATGGCGATCAGTATCCTGGGCTGGTTGACCCATGTTCACACTGTACCAGCTCGGCATGTTGTTCAGTATCTGGGGCCGTTTGACCCATATTCACAGTGTACCAGCTCGGCATCGTGATCAGTATCCGGGGCTGGTTGACCCATATGCACACTGTACCAGCTGGGCATGGTGATCAGTATCCGGGGCTGGTTGACCCATATTCACACTGTACCAGCTCGGCATGCCAATCAACATCCTGGGCTGGTTGGCACATTTTCAAACTTTTCTTTCACGGCCTGGTGATCAGCATTCCAGGCTGGTTGACCCACATTCACACGACCAGCTCGACATGGTGATCACCTCCGCTCTGTCCGTAAGCATGATGCCGAGCTGCCGGTTTCTGACCATTTCAACACACCACCCCCTGCTTTCATGCTCACACCTCTGTCCTGGGATGGCTGCAGTGTTCCAGCGAACATCAACACAAGCTCATGGAACAACATCTCATTTAGTGAGTAAGCACACAACAGTCTGCGGGACTGAACATTGAGTGCAATCATTTCTGGACTGAACCAGAAGGGTACCAATATCCTGGGGGGGGAGATTTGCTAGTGCTCTTCGGGGGGGTTTAAACAAATTCAGCAGGGGAATGGGAACCTAAATTGTCGTTCCAGTGTACAGGATGTTGAGAGTAGTGAGGTCAGGGATAAGGTTACAAGGACGCAAGAGGGCACTGGCAAGCAAGAACTTGGTTTAAAGTGTGTCTACTTCAACGCCAGGAGCATCCAGAATAAGGTGGGTGAGCTTGCAGCATGGGTTGGTACCTGGGATCTCCATGTAGTGGCCATTTCGGAGACATGGTCGAGCAGGGGCAGGAATGGATGTTGCAGGTTCCGGGATTTAGATGTTTCAGTAAGAACAGAGAAGATGGTTAAAGAGGGTGGGGGGGGGGGGGGGGGGTGTGGCATTGTTAATAAAGGAGAGTATTACAGCGGCAGAAAGGACGTTTGAGGACTCGTCTACTGAGGTTGTATGGGCCGAGGTTAGAAACAGG
This sequence comes from Heterodontus francisci, assembly GCF_036365525.1. Lineage (NCBI taxonomy): Eukaryota > Metazoa > Chordata > Chondrichthyes > Heterodontiformes > Heterodontidae > Heterodontus > Heterodontus francisci. The sequence goes on along the minus strand of NW_027140118.1, from coordinate 4,442,496 downwards.
AGAGGAGAGGTCGCCCTGTTGGGAGTATTCTATAGACCTCCGAATAGTTCCAGAGATGTAGAGGAAAGGATAGCGAAGATGATTCTCGACAGGGGCGAGAGTAACAGGGTAGTTGTTATGGGGGACTGTAACTTTCCAAATATTGACTGGAAATATTTCGAGTACTTTAGATGGGTCAGTTTTTGTCCAGTGTGTGCTGGAGGGTTTTCTGACACAGTATGTAGACAGGCTAACCAGGGGCGAAGCCACATTGGATTTGGTACTGGGTAATGAACCCGGCCAGGTGTTAGATTTAGATGTAGGTGAGCACTTTGGTGATAGTGATCACAATTCGGTTAGGTTTACCTTAGCGATGGGCAGGGACAGGTATATACCGCAGGGCAAGAATTATAGCTGCGGGAAAGGAAATTATGGTGCGATTAGGCAAGATTTAGGATGCGTAGGATGGGGAAGGAAACTGCAAGAGATGGGCACAATCGAAATGTGGAGCTTATTCAAGGAGCAGCTACTGCGTGTTCTTGATAAGTATGTACCTGTCAGGCAGGGAGGAAGTTGTCGAGCGAGGGAGCCGTGGTTTACTAAAGAGGTTGAAGCACTTGTCAAGAGGAAGAAGAAGGCTTATGTTAGGATGAGACGTGAAGGCTCAGTTCGGGCGCTTGAGAGTTACAAGCTCGCCAGGAAGGATCTAAAGGGAGAGCTAAGCAGAGCAAGGAGAGGACACGAGAAGTCATTGGTGGATAGGATCAGGGAAAACCCTAAGGCTTTCTATAGGTATATTAGGAATAAAAGAATGTCCAGAGTTAGATTAGGTCCAATCAAGGATAGTAGTGGGAAGTTGTGTGTGGAATCAGAGGAGATAGGGGAAGCGTTAAATGAATATTTTTCGTCAGCATTTACAGTAGAGAAAGAAAATGTTGTCGAGGAGCATACTGACATTCAGACTGCTAGGCTAGATGGGATTGAGGGTCACAAGGAGGAGGTGTTTGCAATTTTGGAAAGTGTGAAAATAGATAAGTCCCCGGGGCCAGATGGGATTTATCCGAGGATTATCTGGAAAGCCAGGGAGGAGATGACAGAGCCTTTCTCCTTGATCTTTATGTCGTCATTGTCGACAGGAATAGTGCCGGAAGACTGGAGGATAGCAAATGTTGTCCCCTTGTTCAAGAAGGGGAGTAGAGACAGCCCTGGTATTTATAGACCTGTGAGCCTTACTTCGGTTGCGGTTAACATGTTGGAAAAGGTTATAAGAGACAGGATTTATAATCATCTTGAAAAGAATAAGTTTATTAGCGATAGTCAGCACGGTTTTGTGAAGGGTAGGTCGTGCCACACCAACCTTGTTGAGTTATTCGAGAAGGTGACCAAACAGGTGGATGAGGGTAAAGCAGTGGGTGTGGTGTATATGCATTTCAGTAAGGCGTTTGATAAGGTTCCCCACCACGGTAGTCTATTACAGAAAATACGGAAGTATGGGGTTGAAGGTGATTTAGAGCTTTGGATCAGAAATTGGCTAGCTGAAAGAAGACAGAGGGTGGTGGTTGATGGCAAAGGTTCATCCTGGAGTTTAGTTACTAGTGGTATACCGCAAGGATCTGTTTTGGGGCCACTGCTGTTTGTCATTTTTATAAATGACCTGGAAGAGGGTGTAGAAGGGTGGGTTAGTACATTTGCGGATGACACGAAGGTCGGTGGAGCTGTGGATAGTGCCTAAGGATGTTGTAGGGTACAGAGGGACATAGATAGGCTGGAGAGCTGGGCTAAGAGATGGCAAATGGAGTTTAATGCGGAAAAGTGTGAGGTGATTCACTTTGGAAGGAGTAACAGGAATGCAGAGAACTGGGCTAATGGGAAGATTCTTGGTAGTGTAGATGAGCAGAGAGATCTTGGTGTCCAGGTACATAAATCCCTGAAAGTTGCTACCCAGGTTAATAGGGCTGTCAAGAAGGCATATGGTGTGTTAGCTTTTATTAGTAGGGGGATCGAGTTTCGGAGCCACGAGGACATGCTGCAGCTGTACAGAACTCTGGTGAGACCGCACCTGGAGTATTGCGTGCAGTTCTGGTCACTGCATAATAGGAAGGATGTGGAAGCTTTGGAAAGGGTGCAGAGGAGATTTACTAGGATGTTGCCTGGTATGGAGGGAATGTCTTACGAGGAAAGGCTGAGGGACTTGAGGTTGTTTTCGTTGGAGAGAAGGAGGAGGAGAGGTGACTTAATAGAGACATATAAGATAAGGTGGATAGTGAGAGTCTTTTTCCTCCGATGGTGATGGCAAACACGAGGGGACATAGCTTTAAATTGAGGGGTGATAGATATAGGACAGATGTTAGACGTAGTTTCTTTACTCAGAGAGTAGTAGGGGCATGCAACGCCCTGCCTGCAACAGTCGTTGACTCGCCAACTTTAAGGGCATTTAAGTGGTCATTGGATAGACATATGGATGAAAATGGAATAGTGTAGGTCAGATGGTTTCACAGGTCGGTGCAACATCGAGGGCCGAAGGGCCTGTACTGCGCTGTAATGTTCTAATTCTAAAAAAAAGAGCATGACCACCCCCCATCACCCACCACACTTTTTGTGTTTAGTTAATTTTTCTTTATTTTTCTTTTTTCCTTCTTTATTTGGTTATTTATTTTAGATTTTTCAGTTTCTTTCCTGTGCTTACCTACTTTTTAGCTTTTTAAATGTCTGTGCTTTCAGTACTTTCTGCTTTGCAGTCAATTCTCTGTCCTCATGCTTTGACTTTCGTTAACATAGCGTTTGCCTTTGTTCCATGACAATATCGTCAGTTATTCTCTGACCCTGTCATATCAGCACCTTCTCCTTTGTTATCTCTTGCCCTACCCCCTCTTTACTTGCTTGAAACCTCTAACATTTCTAATATCTGCCAGTTCTGAAGAAGTGTCACTGTCCTGAAACGTAAACTCTTCTTTTCTCTCCACAGATGCTGTCAGACCTGCTGAGTATTTGCAGCATTTCTTGTTATTATTTAAGATTTCCAGCATCTGCAGTATTTTGCTTTTATTTTAGTGTTTAATTCACTGCCACATCTCTTCCAGGAATGCCGACCTTGAAGAAGTTCTGCTCTTCTCTCCAACGGGATTTTCGTTTGTCTCTTTTACCTTGTCCACCTTCATTGCTTTCTATTTCCGTCCTGCTGTTGATAAAGTGTCTGCCAAAACATGTTTCACAGCCACATCTCCTTCCTCAGTGCCTGTCTCCGGCTCCGACTTCTTCCACGTGGATTCCAACTGAGGTTTCATCCTTCGATTTCTGAATCCACCAGCATCTCTGGGAAATACAACATTCCTCGGACAGCTATCCTTGCCGCCACCTGAGATCCACACTCACTGCCGTGCACCATCACATGGACACACTGGACCTCTCTCTCCAGAAGCACCGCCTCACCTTATCTCAAAGCTGTTCTACTCCACAGTTGCATTTCATCCTTCGTCTTATCCAATGCCTTAACAAAAATAATTTCTTCTTCCTTTCATGTGCTAAGGAACTCAAGTTACAGCAGCTGATGGGGACTAATGTCCCTGCAGATCCTCCTTTCCTTTCACTTCTCTCTGACCCTTTCAGTGCAGCAGCTTTTTCGGGAGCAGCGTGTGAGCGAGTGAGCAGCTGGGAAAGTCCGTTTGAAAGTAAATTTAATTTCCTTTTGTTTTTCGGCGGAGGCCAGGGGGCTGCTGGGTAAGTAAAACACTATATATTTGGGCGGTTTCTGAACCCGAGACACCACACTTGTAGTGTCTCCCACCCGCCCTCCTCCTCGAACCAAAAAAAAGGACTCTTTGGGGTGTTTATAAGGTAAGGCTTTTTCGATTTCTCTGGTTTTATTGTGATTGGTAAAAACTTTTCGTTCCTTTTTCATTTAACTAAGTTTAAACTTAAGATTAAAAATGGCAGGAGATCTCAGACCCGTATCATGCTCCTCTTGCTCAATGTGGGAGCTCAGGGACATGGCTGATGACCCTGACTCCTTCACGTGCAGGAAGTGTGTCCAGCTGCAGCTCTTGTTAGACCGCATGACGGCTCTCGAGCTGCGGATGGACTCACTTTGGAGCATGCGCGATGCTGAGGAGGTCGTGGATAGCACGTTTAGTGAATTGGTCACACCGCAGATTAGGAATGCTGAGGGAGAAAGGGAATGGGTGACCAAAAGGCAGAGAAAGAGCAGGAAGGCAGCGCAGGAGTCCCCTGCGGTCATCTCCCTCCAAAACAAGTATACCGTTTTGGATACTGTTGAGGGAGATGGCTCACCAGGGGAAGGCAGCAGTAGCCAGGTCCATGGCACCGTGGCTGGCTCTGCTGTTCCGAAGGGCGGGAAAAAGAGTGGAAGGGCTATCGTCGTAGGGGATTCGATTGTAAGGGGAGTAGATAGGCGGTTCTGTGGTCGAAAACGAGGCTCCCGAATGGTATGTTGCCTCCCAGGTGCACGGGTCAGGGACGTCTCAGATCGGCTGCAGAACATTCTAAAGGGGGAGGGTGAACAGCCAGTTGTCATTGTGCACATAGGCACTAATGATATAGGTAAAAAACGGGATGAGGTCCTACATGCAGAGTTTAGGGAGTTAGGAGCCAAGTTAAAAAGTAGGACCTCAAAGGTAGTAATCTCAGGATTACTACCAGTGCCACGTGATAGTCAGAGTAAAAATGAAAGAATAGTCAGGATGAATGCGTGGCTTTAGAGATGGTGCAGGAAGGAGGGGTTCAGATTTTTGGGACATTGGGACCGGTTCTGGGGGAGGTGGGACTATTACAAATTGGACGGTCTACACCTGGGCCGGACTGGAACCAATGTCCTTGGAGGTGCTTTTGCTAACGCTGTTGGGGAGGGTTTAAACTAATGTGGCAGGGGGATGGGAACCAATTGAGGTCAGTTGACAGTAAGGAGGTAGTAACAAAAGCCTGTAAGGAACTAGATAATGAAGTCAGTGTGACTAAGGGGAAGAGCAGGCAAGGAGCAGATGATGAATATAAAGGGACTGGTGGTCTGAGGTGCATTTGTTTTAATGCAAGAAGTGTAGTAGGTAAGGCAGATGAACTTAGGGCTTGGATTAGTACCTGGGAGTATGATGTTATTGCTATTACTGAGACTTGGTTGAGGGAAGGGCATGATTGGCAACTAAATATCCCAGGATATCGATGCTTCAGGCGGGATAGAGAGGGAGGTAAAAGGGGTGGAGGAGTTGCATTACTGGTCAAAGAGGATATCACAGCTGTGCTGAAGGAGGGCACTATGGAGGACTCGAGCAGTGAGGCAATATGGACAGAACTCAGAAATAGCAAGGGTGCGGTAACAATGTTGGGGCTGTACTACAGGTCTCCCAACAGCGAGCGTGAGATAGAGGTACAAATATGTAAACAGATTATGGAAAGATGTAGGAGCAACAGGGTGGTGGTGATAGGAGATTTTAATTTTCCCAACATTGACTGGGATTCGCTTAGTGTTAGAGGTCCAGATGGAGCAGAATTTGTAAGGAGCATCCAGGAGGGTTTTCTAGAGCAGTATGTAAATAGTCCAACTCGGGAAGGGGCCATACTGGACCTGGTGTTGGGGAATGAGCCCGGCCAGGTTGTTGAAGTTTCAGAAGGGGACTACTTTGGGAATAGTGATCACAATTCCGTAAGCTTTAACATACTCATGGACAAAGACGAGAGTGGTCCAAAAGGGAGAGTGCTAAATTGGGGGAAGGCCAACTACACCAAAATTCGGCAGGAGCTGGGAAATGTAGATTGGGAGCAGCTGTTTGAAGGTAAATCCACATGTGATATGTGGGAGGCTTTTAAAGAGAGGTTGATTAGCGTGCAGGAGAGACATGTTCCTGTGAAAATGAGGGATAGAAATGGCAAGATTAGGGAACCATGGATGACAGGTGAAATTGTGAGACTAGCTAAGAGGAAAAAGGAAGCATACATAAGGTCTAGGCGGCTGATGAAAGACGAAGCTTTGAAAGAATATCGGGAATGTAGGACCAATCTGAAACGAGGAATTAAGAGGGCTAAAAGGGGTCATGAAATATCTTTAGCAAACAGGGTTAAGGAAAATCCCAAAGCCTTTTATTCATATATAAGGAGAAAGAGGGTAACTAGAGAAAGGATTGGCCCACTAAAGGACAAAGGAGGAATGTTATGCTTGGACTCAGAGAAAATGGGTGAGATTCTAAACGAGTACTTTGCATCGGTATTCACCGAAGAGAGGGACATGACGGATGTTCAGGTTAGGAACAGATGTTTGATTACTCTAGGTCAAGTCGGCATAAGGAGGGAGGAAGTGTTGGGTATTCTAAAGGGCATTAAGGTGGACAAGTCCCCAGGTCCGGATGGGATCTATCCCAGGTTACTGAGGGAAGCGAGAGAGGAAATAGCTGGGGCCTTAACAGATATCTTTGCAGCATCCTTAAACACGGGTGAGGTCCCGGAGGACTGGAGAATTGCTAATGTTGTCCCCTTGTTTAAGAAGGGTAGCAGGGATAATCCAGGTAATTATAGACCGGTGAGCCTGACGTCAGTGGTAGGGAAGCTGCTGGAGAAGATACTGAGGGATAGGATCTATTCCCATTTGGAAGAAAATGGGCTCATCAGTGATAGGCAACATGGTTTTGTGCAGGGAAGGTCATGTCTTACCAACTTAATAGAATTCTTTGAGGAAGTGACAAAGTTGATTGATGAGGGAAGGGCTGTCGATGTCATATACATGGACTTCAGTAAGGCGTTTGATAAGGTTCCCCATGGCAGGCTGATGGAGAAAGTGAAGGCGCTTGGGGTCCAAGGTGTACTAGCTAGATGGATAAAGAACTGGCTGGGCAACAGGAGACAGAGAGTAGCAGTAGAAGGGAGTTTCTCAAAATGGAGACGTGTGACCAGTGGTGTTCCACAGGGATCCGTGCTGGGACCACTGTTGTTTGTGATATACATTAATGATTTGGAGGAAAGTATAGGTGGACTGATTAGCAAATTTGCAGACGACACTAAGATTGGTGGAGTAGCAGATAGTGAAGGGGACTGTCAGAGAATACAGCAGAATATAGATAGATTGGAGAGTTGGGCAGAGAAATGGCAGATGGAGTTCAATCAGGGCAAATGCGAGGTGATGCATTTTGGAAGATCCAATTCAAGAGTGAACTATACAGTAAATGGAAAAGTCCTGGGGAAAAGTGATGTCCAGAGAGATTTGGGTGTTCAGGTCCACTGTTCCCTGAAGGTGGCAACGCAGGTAAATAGAGTGGTCAAGAAGGCATACGGCATGCTTTCCTTCATCGGACGGGGCATTGAGTACAAGAGTTGGCAGGTCATGTTACAGTTGTATAGGACTTTGGTTCGGCCACATTTGGAATACTGCGTACAGTTCTGGTCGCCACATTATCAAAAGGATGTGGATGCTTTGGAGAGGGTGCAGAGGAGGTTCACCAGGATGTTGCCTGGTATGGAGGGCGCTAGCTATGAAGAGAGGTTGAGCAGATTAGGATTATTTTCATTAGAAAGACGGAGGTTGAGGGGGGACCTGATTGAGGTGTACAAAATCATGAGAGGTATAGACAGGGTGGATAGCAAGAGGCTTTTTCCCAGAGTGGGGGTTTCAATTACTAGAGGACACGAGTTCAAATTGAAAGGGGAAAAGTTTAGGGGGGATATGCGTGGAAAGTTCTTTACGCAGAGGGTGGTGGGCACCTGGAACGCATTTCCAGCGGAGGTGGTAGATGCGGGCACGATGGAGTCTTTTAAGATGTATCTAGACAGATACATGAATGGGCAGGAAGAAAAGAGATACAGAACCTTAGAAAATAGGCGACATGTTTAGAGAGAGGATCTGGATCGGCGCAGGCTTGGAGGGCCGAAGGACCTGTTCCTGTGCTGTAATTATCTTTGTTCTTTGTTCTTTGTTGACCCCACTCCTTCTGATCTGACCCCTTGCCATGTATTCACTATACCCTCTGACCTTCCCGTCTCTTTTGCTGAAATTTCAGCACTCAGCAAAGGACTCAGTTTCATCACCTTACGCCCCCACCTCAATGAATTCCATGCTTCACTTGACATTGAGTTCTTCTTCCACTGCCTTCACCTCCGTGCTCACTTCTTTGACCAGGAATCCTCCCTCCTAAGAGCAGACCCATTTACCCGCCTTCAGCATGCTCCTTCTACCTGGACCCTTCCCTCTGGCCTCTTACCTGCTCTTTATATTTCATTGAAAACTGTCAGCGAGACATCGTAATCTTAATTTCTCTGCCTCCCTCACTCATTCTAACCTGCTCCTGCTCTGAATTTGCTGCTCTTCGTTCACTCAGGTCTAACCCCGACATTGTCACCAAACCTGCAGATAAGTGTGGAGCTGTTCTTATCCAGTGTACCGACCTCTACCTTGCAGAGACTCAGCGCCAACTTTCAGACACTTCTTCCTACTTCCCCCGGACCATGACCCCACCACGGAATATCAAGCTACTATCCACAGGACTGTCACTGACCTCATCTCCGCTGGAAATCTTCCCTCTACAGCCTCCAACATGGACATGTTTAATATAGAGTGTAAAACATGCCAGCAAATTGTTAAACAACATGCAGTCACTATTACACAGCATATAATCTGGTTAATTCTCAAATGGGCAAGACAACTAATATAGAGCCTAACTTGTTCCAGTTACTTGTTAGATTAAATGCCATCACTAATACACAGGCTATAATATTCGGAATAATTGTTAAATTAGGCATGATATCTCATATGGAGTGCAAAATATTCCAGTTAGTTGTTGGATTAGATGCTATCATTAATACACAGGGGATAATATTCTGATTAATTGTTCAAATAGGCACTAAAACTCATATAGGGTGTAAAATATTCCAGTTAATTGTTAGATTAGATGCCATCACTAATGCACAGGGTATAATATTCTGATTAATTGCTAAATTAGGCATTATAACTCATATAGAGTGTAAAATATTCCAGTTATTTGTTCGAATAGATGCCATCACTAATACACAGGATATAATATTCTAGTAAATTGTTAAATTGGCCAAGATAACTAATGGAGTGTAAAACCTTCCAGCTAGTTGTTGAATTCAATGGCATCCCAAATGCACATGGGGTGATATTCTGGATAAGTGTTAAATTATGCATGATAACTAATTTAGAGCGCAAAACGTCGCAGCTAATTGTTAAATTCGATGGTTACATTCGATGTCATCCCTGAGACAGAGGGTGACTATCCTTGTCACTTGCAAAATGAGGAAAGTTAACTGATAGAGAGAATGAATTGTTCCAGTTAATTGTTAGATTGGACGCCATCCCGAATACACAGGGTGTAATATTGTGGTCAACTGTTAAATTAGGCATGATTAACAAATATAAAGCGTAAAATGTTCCAGTTATCTGTTAAATTAGATATCACCCCGAACACACAAGTTGTAATATTCTGATTCATGGCTAAATTACACATGATGACGAGTGTAGAGTGCTTAAAATTCTAATATATTGTCAAGTTTAATGTCATTCCAAATACATAGGTGATGATATTCTTGTTAATTGTTAAATTATACATGACAACTAATAGAATGTGTAAAACGTTGCAGTTAATTGTTAAATTTGATGTCATCCCTGAGACACCGTAGAAAATATTCTGATTAATTTTTAAATTGGACAAGACAACTAATACAGAGTGTAAAACGTTCCAGTTAATTGTAAAATTGGATGTCATTAATAATACACAGGGGATAATATTCTGGTTAAGTGGTACATTAGGCATCATATCTAATACAGACTGTAAAACGTTCCAGTTAATTGTTAAATTGGATGTCATTAATAATACACAGGGGATAATATTCTGGTTAATTGTTCAATTTGGCATAATATCTAATGCAGAGTGTAAAATGTTCCAGTTAATTGTTAAATTAGATTTCATCCCCAATGCACAGGAAATAATCTGATTAACTGTTAAATTAGACATGATAACTAATATAGAGTGTTAAATGTTCCAGTTAATTGTTAAGTTGGATGTCATTAATAATACACAGGGGATAATATTCTGGTTAATTGTTAAATTTGGCACAATATCTAATGCAGAGTGTAAAATGTTCCAGTTAATTGTTAAATTAGATTTTTCCTCGGCCGATGAAGGCAAGCATGCCATGCACCGTCTTCACCATCCTGTCTACTTGTGTTGCCACTTTCAGGAAACTATGTACTTGCACCCTAAGGTCTCTCTGCTCAAGAACACTCCCCAGGGCCCTGCCATTCACTGTATATGTCCTGTCCTGGTTTAACTTCTCAGAATGCATCATGGAGAGATACGTGGAGAGAGACACAGAAAGAGATAAAGAGTGACACACAGACAGAGAGAGACATGGAGGGAGATAAAGAGGGAGAGCGAGACATGGAGAGCGAGAGAGAGGCAAACAGACAGACAGGCAGAGAGAATGTGAGACGCGGAGAGAGACAAAGAGAGAGACAGATCCAGAGATACAGAAAGTGGCAGACAGTCAGAAAGACATAGAAAGGCAGTAAGGGTGTGACAGAGGGAGTGAGAGCGGGAGGAGAGAGAAACAGAATGACTGAAAGAGAGAGACGAACAGGGTGAGTGACAGAGAGTGAGAGGAAATTGAACGAGACAGAGAGAATCAGAGAGAGCGTGGGTGGCAGAGAGAGAACGAGGGGCAGTGGGACGTTGAGAAAGGTTGATAGAGAGACAGAGTATGAGCAGTGGAAAGAGAGAGAGAGAGAGATGGAGCAGGGTGCAAAACGATAGATGAAGAGAGGGATACGGAGCAGCATACAAAAAGATAGAGATGAAGAGATCTGTGGCATTTGTACTGATGCGTCATTGTCGCATCTACTCCAGGACGCTGATGGGATGCAAGTGTCCCCGTCCGTCATCTGGTTTACCCGTTAGTTTGGGTAACCTTCTCCTGAAAGAGGGATGTCAGTAACTGCGTGTCGGTGTGGCTGGGTAACGTGCCTGCCTTGGTTGAATAGCTGTAGGTTTGCAGAGTTGTGTAGAGGTACGTGTGCTGCTGTCAGTATTGGAGTGTGTGTGTGCGTGACGTTTAGTATAAAGAAGTTAGGGGTGAGTCCTGAGTGTCAGGGAATTCTGTTGGCTGAGTAATGGGTGTGCCGTACATTGAGCAGTGTGAGAGCTGGGTGCTCTGCTGCCTCGGACTTGTGATGTGCAGATGAATTCCCTACCTTGACCACCCAACTGAGGTCAGGAAAGTTTTACCGGCACTGCTGCCATTGTCTGAAAACCACACTCTGGACATTGTCTGCCCTTGTCACTCTCTGTCATTCCATTGTAAGGTTCTGCCTCAAGGATTCCCGACTCCTATCAGATTCATGAAGCCTCCACAGGTCTCCAGTTGTGTCCCGAATGCCTGCAGGACTTTGTCACTGAACCCTGTTCCTGGTGAACAGGGACATCTCGCTTCAGACTGAGTCTTTCACAGTGATTATCCAGCAGCCTACAATTTATTGCTGCTAGGAATATATGGTTTGTTCAGGATGTCTGTCAGTCTTCTGCAGTGTGCAGTTACAGCGAGTAATGCAGCATCAGCACCGGGCCATGATACTGTCATAGAAATGAGGCGGGTGAGCAATATCCAACCTTACAGATGGAATGACCACCAGAAAGCCGGACAGACCAGCTTCCAGCCCACTGTGCTTTGTTTAATACAATCATTGGATGTGAGTGTTGCTGTCGAGACCAGTATTTATTGCCCAGCCCTAATAACCCCTGAGAAGGTTTTGGGGAGCCACCTTCTTGAATATAACTGAGTGGCTTGATCGGCCATTTCCGAGGGCAGTTAAGAGACTGACCTGGACACTTGCCCTGGTCTGGAGTCACATCTAGGCCAGACCGGGTAAGGACAGCAGATTTCCTTCCTGAAAGGACATTATGAAACAGCAGGGTTTTTTTTTGACAACAATCTAATAGTTTCATTATCGCTTTTAGTCAGATAAATATTTCATTCCAGATATATCTGATGAACTGAAATTAAAGTCCTCAACTATTGCGATGGAATTTGAATCTAAATCTGCAGATCTTGAGTCGAGATCAATAAATTACTAATCCAGCATCATAACCCTATGATACCATTCACAAACAGACAAACAAAGACCTCAAGCTGTTGGAAACAGTGATAGACACTGAAGTTTTTATATACACAGAAAGCTGACAGACTAAGGGAGGCCTCACAGTGTTGGACACTGTGATATAAACTGAAGTGTTTCTAAACATAGACAGCTGACAGACCAGGGCAACATCACGGTACTGAATTTTATGCAGATGGCCGGACACCTGGTGGAGTGATTAAAAGACAGAGGAATCGGCGCTTGGCCATTTGAAGGCCACCGTTGTGATTGTATCAAGCCAATTAAAAGCTTGGCGTCAGGATATGTGTCACTTTAAAGATGGGGATTAAGCTTCCAAGAGTTTCCGGCCAATCACAGGACTGCCATCTCTGTAGTTTTTGCAGCATTACTTGGAGCAATGGCCACTGCTAGTACTGCAAAGGCTTGGGCCTTGGACTCAACGCTGGACACTCGGACCTCAGGTGAGTGAGGCAGGATCACCGGGATCTGTCCAGAAACTCCCAGCAGTGGCTGCATGGTGGAGGGTGAACGTTTAGGGCAGGAAAAAGGGTGTTCAGCGAGGTGCATGATTTTCCAGTAAGCGTCCGCAATGGGCGACAGATTGCCAAGGGAGGAGGGGCCTCCATGCCTGCAGGGAGGGCGCCTCATTTTATTGGGTAACCTGAGCACATGGCAGAAGCACCCTGCCACCGATGGTTAAACCCCAGTGGCGCGGAAGAGGCCCATAAACACCTGACAGTAGGCCACCTAAAGGCCTCCATTGGCCTTCCTCGGCCTATCCCGCCCCAGAAAATGACATTGCGAAGGGGAAGCGACAGGTGCTCCGCCCCCTGAATTCCGTCGGATTCCCACACCCGCCTTTGAACCCATCTCAGTGGGGCACATAAAATTCAGCACACAGTGTTGACAGAATTACAGAGAAGTGTGAATAAACACAGAGAGCTGTGAAACTAGGCTCTGAAGCACTGCTGGTTCCAGCGTTACAGAAATTCTGGATGACAGTGTGCTCGTGTGGGTTTGCGGGAAACATGCAGAGCGGGCACATCATGAGTTCAAACAGCCTCTAAAGCTGATTTTGATGCACAACTTGCCATTTTTGTCCTCACACGTCCAGCTAACGTTTCTCTTTTAACTGAACCTGCGTTCATGTGCTCGAGGGATCCACCCAACATCCAGCTAGTCAGCGTTAGTTAAAGGGAAAACCATCCAACTTCCAGGTGAGGTCCTCTTGATTTATTTTTCTGCTCACGAGTTAGTAGAAATTCTGTTTTGATTGTTGTTGGAGGAGTTTTACTAAAGATTTTGGATTTTGAAGGAAGTAGTGCTGGATCTTGAGGAGGAGGTGAGATGTTGAAAGGCCTGTCAGGAGCGATACTGCTTCAGTAATGGGGGCTGCATCTGCAGCACCTCCTGGGGTGTAGCACGCTTTGAAAATGCTGCAGAGGCAGTAGCGAGGGGAAGCTGTTCACAGAGGGAGTAGAAGGAAGAGAGAGAGGAGGAGGAGGAGGCAGGGAGGAGGCATCCAGACTCCTTAGCTCAGGACTAGTTGTCCGTGAGCCGATACTGAGACTCCTGTTCCCCAAAGATGTCAACTCAACATCACAGTTGCTCCAATGATTTATGAGTTTGCTGTTAAGAGGGAGAGGGACTGGAGAAAGTTGCTGTCCTGTGTGGTTAGTCTGCAGTCAGTCTCTCAATCTGTGCTGCATGAGCTGATCCGTTTGGGAAGTCGTGAAACAATTTCCGGAAAAAGTCATTGAGGAATTCTATGTAGCTCCTGGTGGCCTCCTTCTGATATTTTTGAATCAAAAAAGCAGCATTGTCAGATCCAGAAAGTGGGAAGAGTCACTGCGGTGATAAACTGCAAACCCTGCTGACCTCCTCACTCTTTCCATCCAGGTACAACAACAAACTCACCAGGTTGGAATGGATACGCCAGAGTAAGGTGGATCTGGAACCTCCGATTCCACATTATTTCAAGATCCCCAACATGCTGAATGCCTCAGCTGCACTGAATCACATTCCACCTTGGAGAGAGGTTAAATGCTGACCAGAAGTTCCTCTACTAAGAGTTGGATGGTGATTGCCCTCAGATGTATTGAGTGCTTAGGTAGGCACGTCAGTATCTCAAATATTAGCACCTCATTCTGGTCCTGCATATTCCCCAGCACACTGAGACACCATCTTTCAAACTTGTGATGTGTTCCAATTTGAACATTGTACAAGCCTCTGACACACAGAAACTGGGCAACTGGAGAAGCAGAGAGAAAACAGTTGAACAACGTGTTCGCCAGAGTGTCTGTGAGCTGCAGCTGTGAAAGCAGTGGAGATTTTAGCAGCTCTCCAAAGAAGGAAGGCACGGTGACTGTCTGGCATTCTTGCATGGTGCAACACCCCGCCCCTGACAGCTGTTTAACAATGCCCGTCAGACTAGGGCCAGCACATTTCGCGATTGTCCTGACCAGCAGGACAAACCACCTTGTGGGACCTGCAGATATCCACCATCATTTCCCATTCACCGCTTTCCACCATGTTATTAAGCGTGGCTTCATTATTTGTTTGAGTGAGCTGTTACTTTTGTGCATCTACACAGTTTACACTCACACTGAAACTTTCAGATGGTTGAACAGCAACTGTAAATTCTCACTGTTCTGATTGGCCAACCATTGAGCAGAGACATATTAACCCTAAAGCTTAGATGAATGAGGAAAGCATTAACCCACGGTGGGTAAAATGTAGTCGCAGCCTTTTCTGACTTGGGGTGACTTGCCAGCTGCTGCAGCCCACATATTGTAGCCAAGGATTGAGAATTGAATCCTGTGTCAAGTTCTCTTTGATGGGACAGGTTCCCTTGATCCCAAATGGTAATATCCAGCAGCTGTCTCATTGCACGCACAGAACATTCTGTGTCCTCGGCCAGGTATCTCCAGACATCAGTGACATACTTGCCCAAAGGGACTGGATAAGTGTGCAGACAGAACGCAACCGTCTCTGACTGTGTGAGCGCAATATTGAGATACTCTGCAGAACTGAAAGTGTCACCTGCTTGTGAGGAACTGACTGCAATTGAACCCTCAGCATCTCAGGTATGTTTGAGACCTGGCCCCCAATTTCAACGGCACATCATTTAAAGATGGCTTTCATAAGTGCACTGGTTGCATTGGAAGAGCTGGGCGTTTGGTCAGAAAGGCCTTTGAAGAACATGAAGAGCAAGTTGTCAAGCTGGTCGCGTGGCTAACATTTGGAACTGATCGCTGTAATGTGGTAGCATTTTTCAAAAATTCTTTGGGATGTGTAGTTAGAGTCCTGGTGAAGTTAGTGATATGTCTGGATGGGTCGTTGCAATACAAACGAAGTGATTAATATATCTCGCTGAGTAGTTACAGTACAAACCATGTGAGTGATACAACTGGATCAGCAGTTACATGACAGATGAATTCTATGATATATCTGGATTTGTCCTGACTGCAGATGTGAAGTCAGTGACATTTCCAAATGACGATCAAATTCTGCATTTTCTGCGACAAGCAATGACTTCTGTTGTTTCAGTTGCAGGGAAAGCTCTCAAATTACATCATCCTATTAGTGCCAGACAGTTGCACACAGCAGATACAGGCCTTATTCCTGCCCATATTTATTACACATCACAGTTTATTTAGATATCTATATTTGGGAATGACAATTAGGACAATTCAATTCTACCAAAGATCAGTCTCTGAACACGGCAACTTTCCTGTACCAAATTGGTCATTAGTTTGTGCACTACCAGACAGTTTTATTTGTGAGCTTATTGAATTGCGGAGCGGGCTCTAAGGGCCATATCGTCTCCTCCTGCTACATTGTTGTTTATTTCTCATAATTCTTAAGTCGAACTGACCTGCTCCATAGTTCAGGGACAATATCTGAATGTAAACAGATCCAACACGAATTGCATTGACATTTGCTGAAATAACAATTTACGACTGCAATTATATGAAACCTGCAGCTGAAAGCTGTTCTCCTTTGCCACCAGTGCTATCAGACTGCAGATCTTATATTATTTGCTTTTCTGAATATTTAGTGAAATAACATTCATTACATTGGCGAGTTCAATTCAGCGACGTGAAATATCTGACAATTTATATGTACATATATTTCTATTTTATATAAAACTGGCCAGAGTAAAATGAGTTAATTCCAGTTATTAAATGACTGCAACGAATGTCATTCTCTCTGAGAACTAATTGTTTCTGCTTGTTCTTAGTTCCAGTCAGCTGAGAACACCATGCACACACGATTCGTTCCAATATTTAATGTCATGGAATATCTTCTAAGTATTTTGCAAGTATCTGCTCACGACAATAATTCAATTCACATCATTATATGATTGAACACTCTGTACAAAGCTATGAGATTTTCATCTCACACATAAGAACATAAGAAATAGAAGCAGGAAAGGCCATCCAGTGAAGGTTATATGTGGGAATCAGCTACACTGAGCTAGATTAGAAATGCAAACTATGAGGTGGAACGTTGCTAGTTAAATTCTAGTGCTGACAAAGTAGCATAACAGATTTTCACCATTGCAAGTTGCACCTTTCATGGATTCACATTTTAAGCGTCTTTCTATACTGAATCATTGTGCAACTGCCCGTTTTCCTAATAATGGAGAAATCATGCATCATGGTGGTTATTAAGGTGGGAGGCGGAGGGAGATTTCTGTGAAAGATTTGCCGACATTTCTGAAAATCTGGTTCATACTTCTTTTTTACTCTGTCCAACACGACCCCTTTGAAGTGCCCCCCACCACCCATTCCGTAACAGTGAGCCTGAATGTCAGTGTTAAACAAGACAGGTTACAGTCCCAGCCATGGTTATATTTCTTCCTTCCTACAGTCAGGGAATATAATGACTGAATTAATAAGGTTTGAATTGTTGAATTGAACTGACTTTTAGTTTGGGGATTTGTTAAAACATGTTCTGTGATCTAAGAAATGCTAATGAGAGAATTTAGTAATTCTGTTTTTCTTAACTTGCTGTAATGAATAAGAAGCAGAGATATCTTGGTTCCAGGCTGAGTAACATTAATTCCAGTCACTGAGCAGCAGCATTAACCATTTACTCTCGAATACTCTTCATGTACCAATCTACTTCCAACCAGGTATGGGAGAGATGTAAATTGAAACTCCACAAACCAAAACAATGATAATTTTATCAAACATTAGGAATAACAGATGGCACAAATCGTTCGGTCTGACAAGAATGATGTAATGTGGAAACTGATTCATTTACAGATTTCAAATGATTTCCATGAGCCGATCCAATCCTTTCATTCAACACAATTACAAATCAATACTAAATGGACAGCTTAACATTGCATGGAAAGTGAACAATAAAGCAGGCAAGGCTACATAAAAATATCAGACATGAGGAAAACACAAAATTATATTTATTTTATATTCCATAAGGATCATAAAAAAAATTGAAGCAGGTGTCCGCAATTTGGAACCTCAAGAGTGCTACGCTATTCAATAAGATCATGGCTGATCTGATTGTGGGTTTAAAACCACTTTCCTGCCTGCCCCCATAACGCTTGACTCCCATGTGGACTAAATGTCTGTCCAACCCAGCTTTGAATATATTCAATGATCCAGCCTTCACTTCTATGTGGGGAAGTGAATTCCAAAGGTTAACAGCCTCTGAGATAAGAATTGCCTCATCTCAATCGTCAACGTGTAACTGACAGGTAGTTAATTGATTTCTTTTTTGAAACCTTTTTCTGCATTTTACCTGTCCATAAACAGACTATGCTTGATGTTTTCCCTCCCTTAAACCCTGATGAGTAAACAACCTCAACAACAACGCAGTTGTTGAATTTAAAACGAAGAAGCAAGGTTTATTAACGCACATTCTTAATCTCGGGAAGAGGGATTAACTTCGCAACACATCTTTCTTTCTTTTGGGCCTCCTTATCTCGAGAGACAATGGATACGCGCCTGGAGGTGGTCAGTGGTTTGTGAAGCAGCGCCTGGAGTGGCTATAAAGGCCAATTCTGGAGTGACAGGCTCTTCCACAGGTGCTGCAGAGAAATTTGTTTGTTGGGGCTGTTGCACAGTTGGCTCTCCCCTTGCGCCTCTGTCTTTTTTCCTGCCAACTACTAAGTCTCTTCGACTCGCCACAATTTAGCCCTGTCTTTATGGCTGCCCGCCAGCTCTGGCGAATGCTGGCAACTGACTCCCACGACTTGTGATCAATGTCACACGATTTCATGTCGCGTTTGCAGACGTCTTTATAACGGAGACATGGACGGCCGGTGGGTCTGATACCAGTGGCGAGCTCGCTGTACAATGTGTCTTTGGGGATCCTGCCATCTTCCATGCGGCTCACATGGCCAAGCCATCTCAAGCGCCGCTGACTCAGTAGTGTGTATAAGCTGGGGATGTAGGCCGCTTCAAGGACTTCTGTGTTGGAGATGTGTTGGACATACTCACACACATACAAGGAAAGGTTAAAGGCATAAAAAGGCAGACCATTTACTAAACAGAAATTTAGCTGAAATAAAAGCTAACATTGATTTCAATTAAAACTAGAGTCCTTTTAATTATTACAAAGTCCAAAACAGGAGATCACTGACTGGAAATGCCGAGTGCGGGAGCAGGCGTTGGAAATACCTCTTCTCTTGCAATTTTCTCTTGCACTGTCGGATGTAAATGAAGGCAGCTTAATTTCTGAAGTCACCTTTTTTAGATGAGAGGGGAAACTGGTAAAAAACCGACTTTCCTGACGTTTCTTCTGTTTGCGATTTCCTTGTGATTTTCTTGCTGGTTTTTCAGAGTGTGGCTTTTTTTAATTTTCCAGGTCTCAGGAAGCCAGATGATGCTCCCCAAAGTCATCACAGGCCAAAGGTCATCCTGATCAGCAACATGTCTCCATTCCAGCTGCTGCTGGCGAGGTCACACTGTGTAGCAGCACCTGTAAATGAATTATGAAGAGCACATCGCCACACTTTCAGTCTCACGGGTGAAGCTTATGTATTTTCGTTAAATGATTAAAAGCTCAAATCATTAGGCTTATTTGTCAATAGGTTATGTGCCATGCAAGTTTAATTGTGAGCTGTTAACAACCTCTCCCCACTCAGCGCTGAACCAAAATGTCTACAGCCCTCATTAACATGCCAATGTGATGAGAACCCTCGTTAAGATATGATCTACTCTGGTCACGAGTTGTATTGCAGCTGCTTGCCAGGGACCACAAATGGAAAGGACATAACAGAGTTAAGGCATCGCAATGTGGCTTTTATTTCACTCTGAGAATGGATACCAAGATGGCGGTAAATGAGTCATTATGACCTTGTCCCTTGCCTCCATTGTAAATTGCTGAACCGATCTGGATACCTGCATTGGCGGCTGAGGATGTGCGAAGATAGTCGGGGGGAGCTTATGATGGTCCTCAAAGCCCAATCTTGATGATGGCCCACCCTCTGTTCAAGCAGTGTGAGCAAATCAGTGAGCCCCATAGACAAGAAGCTCTGCAGCAACACACCAAGGCTACTTCGACAGCCACTTCCAAACCCTTGGCCTCCACCACCTAAAAGGATAAGGGCAGCAGATGCATGGGATCATCACTACCTGCAAGGTCCCCTCCGAGCCACGTACCATTCTGACTTGGAACTATATCGCTGTTCTTCACTGTTGATACATCAAAGTCCTGGAACTCCCTTCCTAACAGCACTGTGGGTGTATGTACACCACATGTACTGCTGCAGTTCAAGAAGGCAGCTCACCACCAACTTCTCAATGGAAAGTAGGGATGCGCAGTAAATGCTGACCTGGTCATCAATTCCCACATCCCACGAATGAATAAAAAAGACCCATTATACTGCAGTTGCCAATATTAAATTGAGCCCTCATCACACCAAACCCTCACTTAGACCACGAGCACAGCCCTGGAGGTCAGCCCCCTTGCAGAGCCCCCGAACCCTGTAACCCACTGCAAAACCCTAAGGACCATGGACCACTTTGCAGAGACCCCAGGACACTGGATCCAATTGCAGAGCCCCCGGGAGTCCGGACCCTCGTGAAGAGCCCCCGGGAGCCCGGAATCCCTTGCAGAGCTCCGAGGAGCACGGACCCCATTGCAGCCGCCCCAGGAGCCCGGACCCCGGATCCCCTTAAGAGAGCCCCCGGGAGCGTGGAGCCCATTGCCGAGCTCCCGAGAGACCAAACCACCTTGCAGAGCAACTGGGAGACTTGTCCCCATTGCAGAGCAGCTGTGACGCCAGACCCCACTGCCGACCCCCCAGGACACTGGATCACACTGCAGAGCCCGAGGACACCAGATGCAACTGCAGAGCCCCCGGGGCACCGGACACCACTGCAGAGCACCCGGGACACCGGGCCCCGCTGCAGAGCCCACGAGAGCACAGATCTCATTGCAGAGCTCCCTGGACCCAGGACAACCTTGCAGAGCCCCCGAGAGCCCAGACCCCATTGCAGAGGCCCCGGGAGCCCGGAACCCGGACCTCCTAAGAGAGCCCCCGTTGGCCTGGAGCCCATTGCAATGCCTCCGGGTTCCTGGCCCCCCTTGCAGAGCCCCCGGGACACAGGACTCCTTGCAGAGCAGCAGTGACACCACACCTCATTACAGAGCCCCCAGGACACTGGACCACATTGCAGAACCCCCGTGTGCCCGGACCCTGTTGCAGAGCCCCCGGGACCCCGGACTCTCTTGTGGATGCCCTGTCACTATAATGAGAGCTGATTTGCAACTGTGGCAGGACGGAACTTGATTGGAGGGATTCTAATATGGGTATCTGGGATCAACAGGCACGGAACTGTAAGTTAGCAATACCTGCAGTACTTTAGAGAGGAACGAATATATTGGAGATTCCATGGACAGGGGGATCAACATTTGTTTCATTCAAGGGACGTGTGATGACAGCTGATTTTAACGGAGAGACTTACCAAAGCTGAGCAAAGAGAACTGTTATCAGCTAAAGTATGGACCAATGAGGGAGTCGTCCTCCTCCATCCGAGCAGCCACCAAGCTGAGGCATTGGGGCTGTCGGTTCCTGTACATTTCAATGACTGGAAGTACTGGGACCTGCCTCTGGGCTTCTATCAACTGTTTAGTTTATTAATTAATGCAATAATTGATGTAATCGGATATTTCACTGTGTTCTTGACCTGCTCTCTGAACTTGGACTGTGTCGCCCCATAAATAAATGTGTTTATGCAGCAACTTAGAATCTGCAGCATCAAACCGAATTGTCCAAAGATATAGAAGGGATCTGTATTATCCTCGAGATATGTCCCTGTAATGTTGCAAGTTGTGAAATATATAACATAAATCATCCACAGAAGTATGAAGCTGCCGGATATGGTAAAGAGTAAAATCACAGACTTCCTTCTGCTCTCCGTCTCTGGGTCACTGCGATTCTCTCCCTTGCATTGACCCCTCAGTTCTTTACGAACTCGACTGGCCACTAAAATGTGTCTGACTGTCAGAGTGTTGAGCAACAGAATTAAAACGAATGGGAGCAATGGGGTTAAAATCACATCAAACCAGTCAAATCCCAGCCATCTGGGCTCCGTATAATAGCTTGACTTCACATAACAACCCCATCGTACATTGTCTATTATCTCTGCAGGTTCAAATATAAAGTAGAAAGGAATATTTTGTAAACAGAGCGGAATGCAGGTTGTTGCTAGAACCACAGCCGCAGTTTTCTCGGTGCAATATTTGGTTTTCAGCTTCTGGCAACAAATGGCCACAAATCGATCGAAGGTGAAAGTGACGGTGAACCAGAAAGAACAGTCTCTGGCTTCACAACGGAGGGCAATGATAACACTACACACAGGGGTGATGTTCAGGAAAGATTCTGGGAAATAATAATAACTGATCCGCTGCAGTATGACATCAGTGATAATGACCAGCAGATCCGCTGTCACCATGGCCATCAGGTAGCGAGTGCTGCACGTGGAGAGTCCGCACTTTCCCCGTGATAGGATCAAAATCGCCAGTAAATTCACTGCATGAGAGAAGGGAAAAGAGAAATTACTCAACAAGCATTCAACGTGTCTGAGCTCGATTTCAAAACCAAGATTGGATGGGTTAGAGTAAGGTCACCATTTAAATCTTAAACATCTCAACCATGAACTCAAATACCTCCGACCTGCCCACTTCCGGGTTTAACAGAGGAGAGACAAGTGAAGAGCGCCAACCGCAGCCAGGAGGCCGTTCAGCATGTTAAATACTTTACTGAGGTTTCAAGCCTCGATTTCACCTGCTTTACAGGTTTACCATTGATGGGGCTGGTTTCTCCATCAGACGTTAAAGTCTGCACACAGACACCCGAATTGACAATCGCCTCCTGACTCCCGGGATTGGAATCCCTTCATGATCTGGAATTAATTTAAACCCCAATCGACACCTCCACTATTGGGTCATGGATCTGATACACCAAGGATTGAACCAACCTCCACCCAGTCCGGGTACCTTAGCACCCCAGTGGCCTGGATTGGACTTTCCTGGGATTGGACGCTCCCAGTGCTCCCGGAGCACTCCTTCAGGATAGGGGAAAATTCAGGGGTTGTGGATTGGACAGCTGCCGATTGAACAACTGCCCATCGGGATCATGTTTAGGGCATACTTTGTCCTGCGGCCTGTTCTACTTTCCACGTCATGCGACTGGAAGCCAAGCTTGCCGATCAGGCTTATGTCCGAGTGGGAAACCCAAAGACACGCAATCAAACATCATAGCATATGAAAGTTTTGCCTCACTCCCTCCCACCTGCCAACATATCTGCCGCTGTGCATATCCAGGTCTAAGTATTTGAGCAACACTAAAGCCTGCTTAAAATCTGATAAAAAGCAGTGATTAGGCAGCATCTGTGGTGAGAGAGACAAAGTTAACGGCCGGAATTTCACCAGGACATGGTGCCCTCGTCCACCGGCTGGAAAACCTCCACTGAGCCCCGGAAGCCATGACTCTATCATTTGTGGCTCAGGCAAGTAATTGCCTGCAGTGGGGAGTTCTTCCCCTCGAAGAGAGGATGTCCCACTTCCAAGAGTTATGGCCAATCAGAGGGTTGCGGATGCCCATCATTGAATATATTTAAGGTTGGGACAGACAGATGTTTGGACCGTCGGTGAATCAAGGGATGTAGTGAGTGGGTGGGAAAGTGGGGTTGAAGCCTAAGATCCACAATGCTGATTGAAAGGCCCAATTAGAAATACATGGGTAAGATCTAATTACCATAGCGGCAACGTGGCTACAGGTTGACCAAGACTGAGAACTGAATATTCAAGGATATTCGACATTTAGGAAAGACAGGCAAAAAGGAAAATGAGGAGGTGTTCCACTTTTAGTAAGGGATGGGATCCATACACCGGTAAGGGAGGATCACAGATCGGAAAAAAGCAAGATGTGGAATCCGTTTGGGTGGAGCTGAGAAACGGCAAGGGGCAGCAAACAATGGTAGGAGTTGTTTAGAGGCCACCAAACAGTAGTGGTAGTTTGGGGCATGGTATTAATCAGGAGATTACAGAAGCATGTGGCATGGTAATGCAGTAATCACGGGTGAATTCAATCTACAAAAAGACTGGGTAAACCTAATAAGCACGTATGCTGTGGAGGACTAGTGTCTGGAGTGTGTTGGGGGTGGGTTTCTCGAGTAATATATTGAGGAGCCTGTTAAAGAACAGGCAGTTTTGTATGTAGTATTAAGTAATGAGAAAAGGCTAATTTATATTCTTTCAGTAAAGGAGTATTTAGGGATGAGTGATCATAATATGCTAGAATGTTTCGTTATGTTTGAAAGTGAGGCAGTTCAATCAGAAGCCAGGGAGTTAAATTTGAACAAAGGAAATTATGAAGCTATGAGGGGCGAATTGGCTGAGGTGGGTTGGAAAAATACAGTAAAAGGTCTGACACTACATCTGCAATGGATAGTCTTTAAAGAAATATTACCTACTTTACAGCAACTATACATTCCTTGAAGACACAAAACCCCGAAAAAGTAAAGGCAGTCAACTGTGGATAAAAAATTAAATTAAGGATTTCAGAACATTAAAAGAAAAGGCCTATAAAGTTGCCAGAAATAGTGGCACACCTGAGGATTGGGAGGATTTTTAGCATACAGCAAAGGAGGACAAATAAACTGACAAAGGAAGGGAGAATAGAACATGAAAGTAAACTAGCAAAAAAATATAAAACTGGACTGTAAAAGCTTCTGCAGGTACTTAAAAAGGAAACATTTGTAAAAGAAAAACGCGGGTCCATTACAGGCCGAGTCAGGAGAATTTATAAAGGGGAATAGAGAAATTGCAGAGCAGCTAATTGATTACTTTGAATCTGTCTTCACTGAGAAATCTACAAGAAATCTCCATGAATTAGAGATCCAATGGATTAGGAGGAATGAGGAATTTAAATTATTGGGGCTGCAGGTTGATAAGTCCATGGAACCTGATATTCTACCCCCAGCGCATTGAATGAGGTAGCGATGGAGATAGTGGATGCATTGGTGATCACCTTCCAAAAATCTGTAGATTCTGGTGCGGTTCCTGCAGACGGGAAGGTAGAAAATGTCGCCCTTCTATTTAAGAAGGGAGAGAGAGATAAAACTGGGGACTACATACCTGTTATCCGTACATCTGTCGTTGGGAAAATGCTAGAATCTATTCCAAAATATGTGACAAATGGAATCTTGGATAATAATGATCTGATTGGGCATAGTCACCATGGAATGGGAAATCACGTTTGATGAACATGTTGGAGTTTTTTGAGGATGTGACTAGCAGAATTGATAAAGGGGAGTCAGTGGATGAGGTACACTTGGATTTTCAAAAGTCTTTTGTTAAAGTCCCCCACAGAAGATTGGTTAGCAAAATTAAAGCAAATGGGATAGAAGGTGATATACAGGCATGGATTAAGGATTGGATAACAGGCAGAAAACATTGAATAGGAATAAATGGCTCATTCTCACAATCCCAGGCTGTGACTATTCAGTTACCGCAGGGTTCAATGCTTGGGCCCCAATTGTTCACAATATATATATCAGTGATTTGGATGTGGAGAGCAAATGTAATATTTAGAAGTTTGTGGATGATGCAAAACTGGGTTGGAATGTGCAAATAAAAGCAAATTACTGCAGATGCTGGAAACAAGAAATAAGAAATAGAACAAGAAATGATGGAAATACTCAGCAGATCGGGCAGCATCTGTGGAGAGAGAAGCAGAGTTAACATCTCAAGTCCATGACCTTTCATCAGAACTGATGATTGGGTTGTGCGATGTGAGGAAGATGCAAAGCGACTTCAAGGGGATTAGGACAGACTTAATGAGTGGACAAGAATGTGGCAGATGGAATACAATGTGGAAAAATGTGAGGCCATACATTTTGGAAGTAGGAATAGATGTGCAGAGTATTTCCTAAATGGTAAAACATTAGAAAGTGTAGACGTGCAAAGGGACCTGGGTGTCCTGTCAATAAGTCGCCGAATGCTAACATGCAGGTGCTTTAGCAATCAGGAAGGCTATTGATATGTTCGCCCTTATCGCAAGAGGATTTGAGTACAGGAGAAATGAAGTCTTGCTTCAATTGTACAGAAGCTTGGTTAGATAGCACTTGGAGTACTGTGTGCAGCTTTGGTCCCCTTACTTTAGGAAGGATATTATTGCCATAGAGGGTGTGCAGTGAATGTTCACCAGACTTGCCCCCAGGATGGCGGGACTTTCGTATGAAGAAAGATTGGGAAAACTGGGTCTGAATTCTCTAGAGTTTCGAAGAATGAGAGGTGTGATCTCATTGAAACCTACAAGATATTTTATGGGATAAACTGGGTAGATGTCGGTAAGATGTTGCCAATGATTGGGGAGTTTAGAACTAGGGGACACAATTTCAAAATAAAGGGAAGGGGGTCTACTTAGAATAGAGATGAGCAGAATTTTATTACTCAGACGGTTGAGAATCTTTGGAATTCTCTCCCCCAGAGGGCTGTAGAAGCTCGGTTATTGAGTATATTTAAAGCAGAGATTGACAGATTTCTAAACACACATGACATAAATGATATGAGGAGAGTGTGGGAAAAAGGCATTGAAGTGGGTGATCAGCCATGATCATATTTAATGGTGGGACAGGCTCGATGGGCTGAATGGCCTTCCCCTGTTCCTATGATCATGTTGAATCGTGGAGTAGGTTCGACGGGCCATATTAGTTTGAGGTGTCATATAATATAGGTCTACTCCTGCTCCTATTTCTTGTGTTATTGTGGAGCCAGCTCCATGCAGTGGAGTGATCTGTCACCCGAAAGAATGATTTCAAAGTCGAACCGACTTGTTCCACTCCAGTTAGAGGCCCACACTCAATACAATTATACAATTGTAGATACTCCATTTCCATATGGTTCCTGGAATCAGCTGTTTCTCTCCAATTAGTGTCTCACACTCAGTACAATTGACAAGTGACAGGTGCTCCCAGTAATACATGGTGACTGGATCAGGCGTAGCACCCTGATTAGTGACCTACAATCAAGACAGTTCTACAGCAACATATACTGAGGTCTTATTCAACAGTACACAATATTCAAGTAAAGTCATATAAAAGGAGCTGTAGTAGGCCATTTAGCCCTTCGAGCCTGCACCACTATTAAATAAGATCATGACTGACCATTCAAACTCAGTACCATGTTCCCGCTTTCTCCCCGTATCACTTCATCCCTTTAGCCCTAAGAGCTATATCTAACTTAATAATACAGAAAGGCTATGAGTTACAAACGGAGGTTTATTTTCTAGTCAGCAGATTTAATAAACAGCAGAAATAATTTAAGAGATTTGACTTGATAAAATGATATCACTGATCGGGTGTCTGTATCAGGTGTCAATAGAGCAACAGGTGACATTATCAGTCACAGACAAAAAACAAAGAATACCTAACACACAGATTTAAAGACCTTCAGTGGGTATAGTCTCTTACCAGCAACACCAATGACGGCAAGAATGATGAAGAATATTTTCTGGATACTGTTAATTGGTTGATGCATTTTCTTTGTGAACTGATTTGTCACCTTCGTGCTGCAGGCAATCACTCTGTATTAAATTCTGAAGTGATGCAGTCCCAGAGCCATTAATTTATACTTTGCAGGAACTCCACGGGGCATTGAGGCTTCAACTTGCATATATATAATTATAAGCAAGCAATTTACGAGGGCCGAGCTAAGTCCCTGTTGTGATGGGATTTAGTTAACGCTGAGAATAAATTTTAACAATCCAAAGACTGGACGGATTTGATCATGTTAATTAACTCATGATAATTAGAAGCTGTATTCACTCAACAATGGTTATGTTCCTTAAAACACCATGAAACACATCTGTATTTCTCGTATTGATTCAGTGAGGGATTTCACTCTGCTGTGACCATTCAGTAATGAAATTCCAAATGATAGTGTGACCCATCAGGACTGCTATACTGCATTCTTGGATGTTGCTGCTCACTTTAACTGTGACCATCCAGTTAAATATTTAAAGAAGGAAATTGTGCAAATGGCTCCTCAAAAGGATACAGCCCTGCAAACTCATACAGCCACTGGAAGAAAAGTATCCCCTCAAACTAATACAGTCCCTCAACCTAATTCTGCCCCTCAACTCATGCAGCCGCTCACAATAATACAGCCGAACTCCCTCTCCCCCAGCGCCAGCAATATGGATGCAGAGTTCTGAACCCCCTTTCCCCCACTGCCAATAATATGGATGCAGAGTTCTGAACTCCCTCTCCCATACCACCAACAACATGGATGCAGAGTTGTGAACTCCCTCGCCCATACCGCCAACAACATGGATGCAGAGTTCTGAACTCCCTCTCCTATACCGCCAACAACATGGATGCAGAGTTCCGAACCCGCTCTCCCCCTCCACCAACAACATAGATGCAAAAATCTGAACCCCCTCTTCCAGACCACCAACAATATAGAATCAGAATTCCGAACCCTCTCTCCCATACCGCCAACAACATGGATGCAGAGTTCCGAACCCACTCTCCCCCTCCACCAACAATATAGAATCAGAATTCCGAACCCCCTCTCCCAGACAGCCAACAACATGGATGCAGAGTTCTGAACTCCCTCTCCCCCATTGCCAACAACATGCATGCGGAGTTCGAAACCCCATCTTCCCCACTGCCAACAACATGGATGCAGAGTTCTGAAGCCCCCTTCCACACCGCCAACAATATGGATGCAGAGTTCGAAACCCCATCTTCCCCACTGCCAACAACATGGATGCAGAGTTCTGAAGCCCCCTCCCACACCGCGAACAATATGGATGCAGAGTTCGAAACCCCATCTTCCCCACTGCCAACAACATGGATTCAGAGTTCTGAACCCCCTATTCCAAACTGACAAAAACCTGAATGCAGAGTTCTGAAACCCCTCCTCCCCACTACCAACAATATGGATGCAGAATTCCGAAACCCCTTTGAGACATATATCCGAGTTTCACGATGCAAACGGAGATCAGCATAGTGCTGCCTCACTATTACCAGCTCTGAGGACTTTCGCCTCCGTGGTATTGGATTTTCTAGGATGGCACACTGAAGGTACATGAGTGCTTCCCGCCTCCCTGATGATCGATAAGTGCTGGTTAGATCATGGCTGAAGACATGGTAATGCAAGCAGATAGCACGTTGACATACGCTAAGTCGGTCCCGTCGCAGAGCAGCAGAAGTTCCGCCACAGAGCCTCCCCGGCCATGGGAAGACCGGGCCTGGTATTCCCGATGACGGGTTGTGTGGCGTGCCACTGCCACTCCGATCCTCTGGGCAGCACATCCAATGGAACCCGACACCGGGAGGACAGCAAGATTCAGCCCAGATTCTGACCTGTTTTATTTTACTGCTTCATTTCACAAACGACTCCGATCCCCTAAGTCAAGCTCTGGCTTAGTTAAGAGATGAACCCAGGATCTTATGTTCATTAGATCGATGTTTGACACAAGTAAACCAGAGAGACAAAGTAGGAGGTCACCGTTCCCTTGAGCTGTGTGTTATTGCAGGTTTCTCTGGTTGTGTTCATCTGTGGTTCTTCATTTCTGGTTTCTTTCAAAATCTGTGTGTTTGTGCCACTTCATGAGTGAGCAGCAGACGTCAAGACATGCTTAGAAGATTTCTTTCTAAATCTTACATTTCTTCGTCTATTTCCTGAACTTTGCAGAATAAACAAAAAGAAGGGAATCAGACACATCACTACATGTTATCTATCCGCTAACCATTGATTGTTGACAGTTTTTATTGTGACGAGTTTCCATTCATTCAGATTGCTACAAGCAGGTGAGAAAGGAATCTAGGTGTTCTCTCTCAGTCGTTGCCTGGTTTAATCGTAACAGGGTTTAATTTTTTAAAAAACACTGGTGTTCTTAACTCACCCTCAGTGAATTATTGCTCACTGCTTTCCAATTGGAGTGCAAATAAATCAATCAAACGTATTTTCTTAGATTGAAACAAGAAAGATACAAGTTTATCAATCTTCAACTCTAATTCGGTTAACCACTACGCATATGCGACGTGACCATGCTCGCATGCATAAGCGATAAACACACACACACGCAGATAGAGAGAGAAGTAGAAAGAATGAAGGGGAAATGTTTGAGGCAGTAGCAAGGATTTATTTACGCTCCTCTGAGCTCAATGCAGAGTCCTTGGTTTCCGGTAAGTCTTGCTTGGGGCCCAGTGCAAGAGGTAAACCTCGTTTGGATGCAGGAATCCCTTCTCTCTTGAGTTTTACCTTACTTCAGTCGATCCGCCAATTAGTGAGCCAGAGGGAGAGAGAGCCAGCAAGGAAAGAGGTTCGTTTCCACGTTCAGTTGCAATATGCTCTCTGAATCAATATGTCCTGTGAGCAGTTCGAAACCAAACCTGGTTCAGCAGCTTAGTTATGTGACTCACTGCTTTAACAGGCTCTGGCGTTTGTGTATTTCAAAGCTCTCGGTCGGGGAAGGGGGTGTAGTGCTGTCTCTTCCACTGACAACATGTGGATCACCATTTCCCAGACCAATCTCTGTTAATTGAATCAGTGAGCAGTTCACATTGTCTTTCCCTCGGCGACTGTCTCTTCGAATGAAAATTTCTTCCAGCCACTGCTGATCTCTTTAAACAAGTCATCTCTCACTTTCAGCAACTGTTTAAAAATTAATGTCGACATGACAACATTAACATGCCTCATTCTTGGCAGCTGGAGGTCTTCATGACAAGATCCACATCTGGTTTAAAGTAACCGGAATCTGGGTGTGATTCAGACACATGGGGCAGGATTTTCATGGAACATGGTGACCGTCCCTCACGGGACCAGCACCACTGCACCAACGCGATTACCTGGCGAGCGGCCATTTTACATATTGGCCTCATTGAGCAAATTTTGTGTGATGGTTGCGCTCTGTGCAAGAATAGCTCTGTGGTTCAGTGATGTCTCGATGCTTATTCTCTTCAAGCCTGCAAAGGAACGGCGGGTGCTCATTTTCCCAGTGATGGCAAGATTAGGTCCTCCCGCCTGGCCAAGCAATCCTGGCCAGAGATTGCAAAGGAGGTGAGAAACCGTGGAGTCACCCGACAAGATTGGGTGCTGTTTTGTAAGCGGGTGAATGACCTCCATCATTCAACCGAGGTTAGTGGAACATTTCCACATTTTCAGTGTGATCTGGTTGTCCCAACACAGTATGTTGCATGGTCCCCACTGCCATTTCAGATACAGGGAGGTCAGGGAAGGTTGATGGCACACGACTGGCTGCATATGTGACTCACGTCTTCATGGTTATTACCTCCAGACAAGATAATCTCAACTTGCTGGGTATCCAATGGGCATTAGAAACAGTTCACAAGCTGGTGAGAGCACGGCACACATGGCCGAGCAGCTGGCTGAGGCTGAGACAGCCGAGGCCTCTGACCGTCGGAGGACTGTGGGTGCCAATGCCCATGCAGGGCCCCAGACTGATGACCAGTCCCTTGTGTCGGTCGCACAGACAATGCTGGGGCTGCAAGGCGAGGTAAGACAACATCTGGTGTGATGCTGGAGGCCATGCGCAGCCCGAAGTGGACGGTGGGGAATCCACCCAGGCCTTGACAGCTTCCATGTCCCGGGCATGTCAGCACATGGTTTCCTCCATGGAGAGGATGGTGACACTCATGGACAGCCACATTCCTCAAATACTCTTTCACCTGTAATACTTCACCTCGGGCATGACTGCAATTCATCAGTGACTGGGTGAGAGAAAGACCAGGAACATGGAAAGTGATCACACTCCTGATCCTTCACTGGAGAACAGGGAGGTTCCACCGAACCTTGGTAGGGAGGAGGACAGGCTGTGCTCCACATCTGGGGCCTCCCCTCAGGGTGATCCAGTGTGGATACCGGGTACTCAGCCCCTCCACCAGTGAGACCGGTCCCAGGAGCCGCAATGCATGAGGACAGCCCTACACATGTGCAGGAGGCCCTGAGGCAGCCGGGCTCCTCCAGGCCTCAGGCACCCAAAGGATAACCGATGATGTCATCCCAAGCCAAGGGGCAGCCTGATCAGCAGTCTACCTCCAGTCCAGCTGCCAGCACAGGGGTTAAACCGTGAAGGAACACCCACAAACATATTAAAAAATCACCTCGACGCCCATGTGTATTCATGGATGATACGAATATTTCGCGTGTTTAATTAAATGTGTTGTCCAACAATCTTCAGCCTTTATTGTCTGAATAAGACATGTCACCTAGGATTGGGTATGGGTCCTTCCATTACATTAGAAGCCGGACAGTACTGCCGAGGTTAGCAATGCCATGTCAATAATCACAATGTGACACTGTACGGATGATGAAGTCACATGGGCAATGTCTCAGTTAACTGCTGCCAATCATGCTGGAGAGATGGACGTTAAAGGAACATAAGACTTCTGACGAGATGCCGGATGGTGCTTTGTGCTCTGAGAAACATGTGTTGAAGTTCAGCCATTGTGGAAGTGCTCAGTTATCAGTCCTTGCCTTGTTTCCCTTCTTCACTGCTCACCATGTCCGCCCTCCATCACTGCTCTCTCTACTCCCATGAGTGGTTGTTCTTGGTTGCCCTCTGTGTTTACATTGTCTCAGGATGTGTCCTACTTCCGCACCTGGTCATCCTGCATGGCCGTTCCCCTCGGAACTGTGATGTTGTACAACATGCAGCAGACTACAATGATAGACAAACCCTGTCTGCTGTGTACTGTAGGGCTCCACCTGATCTATCGAGGTAGCAGAAGCACATCTTCAGCAGACCAGTAGCCTGCTTGATGGTAGCTCGGGTGGAGCCATGGCAGGATACGTAACGGTCTTCAGCTTCGTTGCTAGGGTTCTTCGCCCCAGTCAGAAGCCAGATCATTAAGGCGTATCCTTTATCCTCAAGACTTCACCCCTGAATTTGAGCGGGGAGTGAACTGCAGTGGCACCGAGGACTAGCGCTGTGTTAGTGAGTCATGGTAGTTGCCTGGAAAACGGGCACCCACTTTGAGGAGCACTACCTGTGAATTGGACGTTGATGGAGTGAAATCCCTTTCTGTTTATGAAGGGCAATAGTTATTCTGTAGGAGCCTCGATGGCCACATGATCGCACGCAATGATACCCTGCACCTGTGGCCATCCTGCAATGGCCCCAAATCCAACGACCATCTCGGCCTGACGCTCAGAGTCCTTCCTGGAGTGGACATAGTCGTCGACCCTCCTGCAGAATCATTTACCCTCCCCTTCCCGACAGAGAGACAAATGCAGAGTGACCCCTTCCTCATCCCGACAGGCAAATGCAAAGTGGATCCCTTCCCCGGCCCCCACCCAACAAACAAATTTGGAGTGGATCCCTCACCCTCCCAGAAGACAAATGATAGTGTATCCCTTCCCAGTCCATTTGCCGACAGAAAATTGCAGAGTGGATCCCTCGCCCCTCCAGGAGACAAATGTAGAGTGGATTCCTCCCCTCCCAGTAGACAAATGCAAGGTGGATAACTTCCCTACCCCCTCCGACGGACACATGCAGAGTGGATCCCTTCCCCTTCCCGACAGACGGATGCATAGTAGAACCCTTCCCCTTCCAGACAGACAAATGCAGAGTGCATCCCTTCCCCTTCCTCTTCCGGACAGACACTTGCAGAGCGGATTCCTTCTGCTTCCTGACAGAAAAATGTGGATTGGATCCCACCCCTATCGGCCTCCCGGGAGACAAATGCGGACTGGCCCCTTCCTTACCCTGACAAACAAATGAAGAGTGGATCCCTTCCCCCTCCTCTCCAGACAGTCAAATACAAAGTCGACCTTTCCCCCCTCCCACTTCCGACTGACAGATGCAGAGTGGACCCCTTCTCCCTACACCTCCCGACGGACACATGCAGAGTGGATCCACTACCCCGCCCCCTCTGGACAGACAAATGCAGGATTGATCCTTTCTCCATCTCATTGATGATAGAAAAATGCAGAGTGGATCCCTTTCCCCTCCTTTTCTGACGGAAAATGCAAGTTGGATCCCTAACCCCCCCTCCCCTCCCACTCCAGACACACATATTCCAAGTGGTCCATTTCCCCCTCTCCTTGCCGACCGACAAATGCATAGCATACACTTTCTCCCTGCCCCTCTCGACAGACAAATGCAAGTTGGATGCTTTCCTCCTCCCCTTGCTGATCGACAAATGTAGAGTTGATCCTTTCCCCCTACCCAATCCGGACAGACAAATGCAGAGTGGACACCTCTCCCCTCCCCTTGCTGACAGACAAATGCAGAGTGGATCATTTCCCCCTCACCTTTCTTATAGTCAAATGCAGAGTGAATCCTTTGCCTCCTTGCTGAATGGCAAATGCAGAGTGGATCCTTTCCCCCTCCCGTTGCCGATAGGGCAAATACAGAGTGGATCCCTTCCCTCTCCTCTTGCCGACAGGCAACTGCAGAGAGGATCGTTTCACCCACCTCCTCCCGGCAGACAATTGCAGAGTGGATCCCTTCCACTTCCCCGCTTCCCCCCAATAGAAATATAGAAAGTAGGAGCAGGAGTGGGCCACTTGGCCCTTCGAGACTGCTCCACCATTCATTACGATCATAGCTGATCATGCAACTCAGTAGCCTGTCCCCGCTTCCCCCCCCCCATATCCTTTGATTCCTTTTGCCCTAAGAGCTATATCTAACTCCTTCTTGAAAATATACAATGTTTTAGCCTCAACTGCCTTCTGTGGTAGTGAATTCCACAGCCTCACCACTCTCTGGGTGAAGTAATTTCTCCTCATCTCAGTCCTGAAATATTTTCCCCGTGTCATTAGACTATGAGCCCTGCTTCTGGACTGCTTCACCATCTTGAATATCCTTCCTACATCTACCCTGTCAAGTTATCTTATCATTTTATAGGTTTCTATGAGATCTCCAATCACGCTTCTGAACTTCAGCAAATATAATCCCAACTGACGCAATGTCTCCTCATATGTCAGTCACGCCATCCCAGGAATCAGTACTGGTTAACCTTTGCTACACTCCTTCTATAGCAAGAACATATTTCCTCATATAAGGAGAGCAAAACTGCACACAATACTCCAGGTGTGGCCTCACCATGGCACTGTATAATTGCAGCAAGGCATCCCTGCTTCTGTACTCGAACCATCTCGCTATGAAAGCCAACATACCATTTGACTTATTTACTGCCTGTTGCACCTGCAAGCTTACCTTCAACGAACTGTGTACGGGAAAATAAAAACAAGAATTGCTGGAACCACTCAGCAGGTCTGGCAGCATCTGTGGAAAGAGAAGCAGAGTTAACGTTTCGGGTCAGTGACCCTTCATCGGAACTGTGTACGAGAAAACCCCGGCCTCGTTGCATATACCCCTCTCTTAGTTTATCGCCATTCAGATAATAATCTGCCTTCCTGTTTTTTGCTTCCAAAGTGGATAATGTCACACGTATCCACATTATACTGCATCTGCCATGCATTTTCCCACTCATGCAACATCACCCTGAAGCTTTTCTGCATCCTCCTTACAACTCACCATTCCACCCAGTTTTATGTCATCTGCAAATTTGGAGATGTTACATTTAGTTCCATCATCTAAATCATTAATGTATATTGTTAATAGCTGTGGTCCTGGCACCGATCCCTGCCGTACACCACTAGTCACTGCCTGCCATTTGGAAAAAGACCCTTCTATCCCTATACTTTGTTTGCTGTCCGCCAACCAATTTTCTATGCATTAAAATGCACTACTACCAATCCCATGTGCTTTAATGTTACATGCTAATCTCTTTTGTAGGACTTTGTTGAAAGCCTTCTGAAAGTCCAAATGAACCACATCCACTGTCTCCCCATCATCAAGTCTACCAGTTACATCCTTAAAGAATTCCAGTAGATGTATCAAGCATGATTTCCCTTTCATAAGTCCATGTTGACTATGTCCGATTCTACCACTGTTCTCCAAGTGGTCTGCCATCAAATCTTTGAGAAAGGACTGTAGAATTTTCCCCACTACCGACGTCAGGCTGACTGGTTTATAGTTCCCTGTTTTATCTCTACCTTCCTTTTTTTAAATAGTGGAGTTACATTAGCTACCTCCAATCAGAAGGAACTATTCCAGAGTCTATAGAATCTTGGAGGATGACCACCAATGCATCCACAATTCCGAGGGACACTTCCCTAAGTACTCTGGCATGTTGTTTATCAGGCCCTGGGGATTTATCGGCCTTTAATCCCATTAATTTCCCGAACACCATTTCTCTACTATTACTTATTTCCTTCCGTTCCTCCCGCTCACTGAACCCTGTGTTCCCCAAAATTTCTGGTATGATACCTATGTCCTACTTTGTGAAGACAGAACCAAAGTATGAATTTAGTTGGTCAGCCATTTCTTTGTTCCCCATAATAAATTCCCCTGTTTCTGATTGTAAGGGACTTACATTTGTCTTCACCAATCTTTTTCTCTTCACATACCGATAGAAACTTTTACAGTCAATTACAGAGTGGATCCCTTTCACCTTCACCCTCCCGACAGACAAATGCAGAGTGGATTCGTCCCTCCTCCTCTTGCCGATAGACACATGCAGAGTGGATCCTTTCCCTCCCTTTCTCCCGACCGTCAAATGCAGAGCGGGTCACTTCCCCTTCCCGGCAAACAAATTCAGAGTGGATTCCTTCCTCCACCACCCCCCTCCTGACAGTCAAATGAAGGCCGCAATCCTTTCACCATCCCCCTCCCGACAGACAAATGCAGAGTGGATCCCTTCCCCCTCCCCACCCTCTCCCGACAGTAAAATGCCAAGTGGATCCTTTCCCCCTCCCCTTGTCTACAGACAAATGCAGAGGGGATCGTTTCCCCCTCCCCTTGTCTACAGACAAATGCAGAGGGGATCCTTTCCCCCTCCCCTTGTCTACAGACAAATGCAGAGGGGATCCTTTCCCCCTCCCCTTGTCTACAGACAAATGCAGAGGGGATCCTTTCCCCCTCCTTCTCCTGACAGACAAATGCAGAGGGGATCCTTTTCCTCTCCCCCTCATGACAGACAAATGCAGTGTGGATCCTTTCTCCCCCTTTGCTGATAGTCAAATGCAGAGTGGATGCTTTCCACCTCCCCTTTGTCCATTGACAAATGCA
Organism: Heterodontus francisci; assembly: GCF_036365525.1. Taxonomy (NCBI): domain Eukaryota; kingdom Metazoa; phylum Chordata; class Chondrichthyes; order Heterodontiformes; family Heterodontidae; genus Heterodontus; species Heterodontus francisci. Next base: position 4,405,822 of record NW_027140118.1, on the reverse strand, counting down.
GTGTGGATCCTTTCTCCCCCCTCGCTGATAGTTAAATGCAGAGTGGATCCTTTCTCCCCCCTTGCTGGATAGACAAATGCAGAGTGGATCCTTTCCCTCTCCCCCTTCCGACAGACAAATGCAGAGTAGATTCTTCCCCCTCCCCTTGCAAACAGACAAATGCAGACTGGATCCTTTCCCTCTCCCCTTTGTCCATTGACAAATGCTGTGGATTGTTTTCCCTTCCTTTTGGTGATTGACAATTGCACAAGGTCCCATTTCCCCGTCCCCTTGCTGGATAGACAAATGCAGAGTGTCCCCTTTACCCCGACCCTCCTGACAGAAAAAATGCAGAGTCGATACTTTCTCCATCCCCTTGCCAATAGACAACTGCAAATTGGATCATTTCCCTATGAACTTGCCGATAGACAAAAAGCAGTTGCAGAATTCCAACTCCCCTCATCCCTGGTGATTTAACTTCACTGTAAATGTCTGTGTTTACAACAGAAAAGAGTAAGAGATGAACATTACTGACCAGCCTCTCCATGTAACGAGAACTCTCGCCTCAGTGGCACCAGGGAAGAGAAGGCACGTGGGTTTCACACGTCGAACTGAAGATTGAAACGGCTGGTAGGAACGTGGGAAATTCCATCTAAATGAATGTAGAAAAATAATTGAAACATGCTAACTCGGTCCCATCACAGAGCCACAGAGGGGACGCCATGGACCTTCTCCACTACCTGGAAGATCGGTCTCGACAATCGCAGTGTCAGGATCCGAGGGGGATGAAACCACTCTCATTCGCCATTCAACCCTTCCACTCGCCCTCCCACCTCTTCCACCATGGAAACCGTTGTCAGACTGGGAACAAAATCCAGCCCAGGATGTTCTGACTGAAATCTGGGGCTGATTTGTACCGGTCCCTGGACACCGTGGGTCAGGAGCGGAGGGTGGTAAAATGTTGTGGGGCGAGGGCCAACTAGACCTATGGCATCGAGAGGGGCCCGCCACATATTACTGGCAGACGGGGAACTTGGTGCGACACCCTCCTCCCCCGCCTCCTGGTGGCTGGTCCTTCATTTCCATATTCAAATGACCATCAATGAGATGTTAATAAACTGACCTGCAGGTGGCGGACGTCCCACGGAAATTTTACCACCTCCGTTCAGCCTTCACGTACCTTCAGGCGGAGGGGTCGAGGAGAAGGGAAAACATTTATTATCGGCTATGGGAACGGTGGGAAGATGTTGAGTGTCAAAGTGAATAAATGGCGGTGGGTGGGAAAGTTCGTGATACGAATAAAATGTGATCATGGCGGTAGAGGGCAATCAATGTATGATTTACCCATTGAGGGTGGGTTACGTGATTGACAATTGACATAAAATTTTATTTTCAATTCCTGGAGATCGGAACCTTTAAAATTTACAATGTAACTGAAGGGCTCAGAATCAAAGAAGGTTTTTTTTAAGAACATTACAGCACAGTACAGGCCCTTCGGCCCTCGATGTTGCGCCGACCTGTGAAACCATCTGAACTACATTATTCCATTTTCATCCATATGTCTAATCCAACGACCACTTAAATGCCCTTAAAGTTGGCGAGTCTACTACTGTTGCAAGCAGGGCATTCCACGCCCCTACTACCCTCTGAGTAAAGAAACTACATTTAACATCTGTCCTATATCTATCACCCCTCAACTTAAAGCTATGTCCCCTCGTGTTTGCCATCACCATCCGAGGTAAAAGACTCTCACTATCCACCCTATCGAACCCTCTGATTATCTTATATGTCTCCATGAAGTCACCTCTCCTCCTCCTTCTCTCTAACGAAAACAACCTCAAGTCCCTCAGCCTTTCCTCGAAAGACCTTCCCTCCATACCAGGCAACATCCTGGTAAATCTCCTCTGCACCCTTTCCAAAGCTTCCACATCCTTCCTATAATGCGGTGACCAGAACTGCATGCAATACTCCAGGTGCGGTCTCACCAGAGTTTAGTACAGTTAAAAGCACAGAAAGCAGCCACTTGGCCGATCGTGTCTGTGCCAGCCGAAAAACGATCCACACATTCTAATGTCACCTTCCAGCATTTGGTCCATAGCCCTGCAGATTATGGCATTTGCGGTGCCTATCCAGACTCCTTTTGAATGTGTTGAGGGTTTCTGCCTCAACTATCTTTTCAGGCAGTGGTTTCCAGACCCCCACCACCCTCTTGTTGCAAAGGGTTTTCCTCAGCTCCCCTCTAATTGTTCTACCAATCACTTTAAATCTATGCACCCTGGTCACTGAACTCTCTGCTAAGGTGAATAGACCCTTTACCTCCACTCTGTCCAGGCCCCTCACAATTTTGTACATTTCAATCAGATCTCCCCTCAGTCTTGATCCAAGGGGAACAACCGCAGCCGATCCATTCTCTCCCTATAGTATCATTTTACAATCCTGGCAACATCTTTGTAAATCTCCTCTGTACCCGCTCTAGTGCAATTACATTTTTTCTGTAATGAGCTGACCAGACCTGCACACAGTAGTCAAGTTGTGGCTTAACCAATGAGTTATACAGTTTTAGCATAACTTCCCTATTCATGCATTCTATCACTGGGCTAATGAAGGAAGGGATTCCATATGCCTTCTTCACCACATTATCACCCTGTCCTGCTACCTTCAGGGATATGTGGACATTCACTACAAGGTTGCTTACTTCCTGGGCACTCCCTCAGCATTTCCCCATTTATCGTGTATTCCTTTGTCTTGTTTGACCTCCCCAAATGCAACACCTCACAGTACTCCAAGTTTAATTCCATTTGACACTTTTCTGCCAATCTGACCAGGCCACCAATATCTTCCTGCAGCCTACAGCTATCCTCATCGCTATCGACCACACAGCCAATCATTGTACCGTCTGCAAAGTTCTTGATCATGCCCCCTATATTTACTTCCAAATCGTTAATATACACCACAAAAAGCAGGTGACCCAGTACTGAGCCTTATGGAAAGCCACTGCAAACAGCTAAAACAGCCATCAAAAATTAACCTTTGTTTCCTGCCACTGAGTCAATTTTGTATCCACCTTGCTGCATTTCCATGGATCCCATGGAATTTTACTTTTTTAACCAGTCTGCCATGTGGGACCTTGTCAAAAGCATTGCTAAAATACATGTAGACTATATCAACTGCACTACCCTCATTTATCTTCCTTCGAATTTCTTCAAAAAATTCAATCAAGTAGCTCAAAAAGATCTACCCTTAACAAAGCCATGCTGACTATCCTTGATTAAGGTTAGCCTTTCTCAGTGTCAGTTTATCCTGTCTCAGAATAGATTCCAATAATTTGTCCACTACTGAGGTTAGACTGACTGGCCTGTAATTATTTGGTCTGTTGTTCACTCCATTTTTAAACAGAGGTACACATTACCAGTTCTCCAATCCTCCAGCACCACACCTGTATCCAGTGAGGACAGGATAGTCAGTCTCTCTGATATTTCCTCCCTTGCTTCTTTTAACAGCCTCGGTGGCATTTCATCTGACCCTGGGGATTTATCAACCTTCAAGGATGCTAATCCCATTAACATTTCCTCTCTCCCTATGTTCATCACCTCCAATAATTTACAGTCTTTCTCCTTAACTAGAGGATCTGCATCACCCGCCTCCCCCCCCCCCCACCCCCCCCCCCCCCCACCCCCACACCTCTTTTTAAAAGACAGACACAAAGTATTCATTCAGAACCATACCAATACCTTCCATTCCGGCACAAAGATAGAAGCTCATTAAAAATGGTGCCAGGGCCTGTGTGGTGGCGCTGGATGCCGTTGACGGGGATTTGGCGGCCGGCCTTCACATCATCGGGGGTGGCCGCTCCGCCTTCACTATTTAATTGAGCTCCTGTGTCGGAAGGCGACTGGATTGAAACCGCGCCACGGAGGGACACGTCATGTGATTATTACCCAGCTACCCTTGCACTCTCGCTGTGACACAAGGTGATGGTTCTTCCTTTAACTGGGTATTGTTTGAGACACTAATTCATAGGTTCTAACCCTGTGACACATATTGCTGCATTTTTATCTCTCCCGCCACTCAATGGGAGAGCTTTGAGAAGCAGCATTTACTCTCAGCATTCACATGACGCTCTCTGTCAGCATTCACACGGTGCCCATATTCCTGTCAGCATTCACACTGTGCCCATGTTCCCTGCAGCATTCACACGGCGCCCATATTCCCTGTCAGAATTCACACGGTGCTCACATTCACTGTCAGCATTCACACGGTGCTCACATTCCCTGTCAGCATTCACACGGTGCTCACATTCCCTGCAGTATTCACACGGTGCTCACATTCCCTGCAGTATTCACACCGTTCTCACATTCCCTGTCAGAATTCAAACGGTGCTCACATTCCCTGCAGTATTCACACGGTGCTCACATTCCCTGTCAGAATTCACACGGTGCTCACATTCCCTGTCAGAATTCACACGGTGCTCACATTCCCTGTCAGAATTCACACGGTGCTCACATTCCCTGCAGTATTCACACGGTGCTCACATTCCCTGTCAGAATTCACACGGTGCTCACATTCCCTGTCAGAATTCACACGGTGCCCATATTCCTGTCAGCATTCACACGGTGCCCATAATCCCTGCAGCATTCACACGGTGCTCACATTCCCTGTCAGCATTCACACGGTGCCCATATTCGTGTCAGCATTCACACGATGCCCATATTCCCTGCAGCATTCACACGGTGCTCACATTCCCTGTCAGTATTCACACGGTGCACGCATTCCCTGTCAGCATTCACACGGTGCTCACATTCCCTGTCAGCATTCACACGGTGCTCACATTCCCTGTCAGAATTCACACGGTGCTCACATTCCCTGTCAGCATTCACACGGTGCTCACATTTCCTGTCAGCATTCACACGGTGCTCACCTTCCCTGTCAGCATTCACACGGTGCTCACATTCCCTGTCAGAATTCACACGGTGCTCACATTCCCTGTCAGCATTCACACGGTGCTCACATTCCCTGTCAGCATTCACACGGTGATCACATTCCCTGTCAGTATTCACACGGTGCTCACATTCCCTGTCAGTATTCACACGGTGCTCACATTCCCTGTCAGCATTCACACGGTGCTCACATTCCCTGTCAGCATTCACACGTTGATCACATTCCCTGTCAGTATTCACACGGTGCTCACATTCCCTGTCAGTATTCACACGGTGCTCATATTCCCTGTCAGTATTCACACGCTGCTCACATTCCCTGTCAGCATTCACACGGTGCTCACATTCCCTGTCAGCATTCACACGGTGCTCATATTCCCTGTCAGTATTCACACGGTGCTCACATTCCCTGTCAGCATTCACACGGCGCTCATATTCCCTGTCAGTATTCACACGGTGCTCACATTCCCTGTCAGCATTCACACGGTGCTCACATTCCCTGTCAGTATTCACACGGTGCTCACATTCTGTGCAGCATTCACACGGTGCTCACATTCCCTGTCAGCATTCACACGGTGCCCATATTCCTGTCAGCATTCACACGGTGCTCATATTCTCTGTCAGTATTCACACGGTGCTTACATTCCCTGTCAGCATTCACACGATGCTCACATTCCCTGTCAGCATTCACACTTGCTCACATTCCCTGTCAGCATTCACACGGTGCTCACATTCCCTGTCAGCATTCACACGATGCTCACATTCCCTGTCAGCATTCACACGGTGCTCACATTCCCTGTCAGCATTCACACGGTGCTCACATTCCCTGTCAGTATTCACACGGTGCTCACATTCCCTGTCAGCATTCACAAGGTGCTCACATTCCGTGCAGCATTCACACGGTGCTCACATTCCGTGTCAGCATTCACACGGTGCGCATATTCCTGTCAGCATTCACATGGTGCTCACATTCCCTGTCAGTATTCACACGGTGCTCACATTCCCTGTCAGTATTCACACGGTGCTCACATTCCCTGTCAGTATTCACACGGTGCTCATATTCCCTGTCAGTATTCACACGGTGCTCATATTCCCTGTCAGTATTCACACGGTGCTCATATTCCCTGTCAGTATTCACACGGTGCTCACATACCCTGTCAGCATTCACACGGTGCTCACATTCCCTGTCAGTATTCACATGGTGCTCATATTCCCTGTCAGTATTCACACGGTGCTCATATTCCCTGGAGCAATCACACGGTGCTCACATTCCCTGTCAGCATTCACACGGTGCTCACATTCCCTGTCAGTATTCACACGGTGCTCACATTCCCTGTCAGCATTCACACAGTGCTCACATTCCCTGTCAGTATTCACACGGTGCTCACATTCCCTGTCAGCATTCACACGGTGCTCATATTCCCTGTCAGTATTTACACGGTGCTCACATTCCCTGTCAGTATTCACACGGTGCTCACATTCCCTGTCAGTATTCACACGGTGCTCATATTCCCTGTCAGCATTCACACGGTGCTCACATTCCCGGCAGTATTCACACGGTGCTCACATTCCCTGTCAGCATTCACACGGTGCTCACATTCCCTGCAGTATTCACACGGTGCTCACATTCCCTGTCAGAATTCACACGGTGCTCACATTCCCTGTCAGAATTCACACGGTGCTCACATTCCCTGTCAGAATTCACACGGTGCTCACATTCCCTGTCAGAATTCACACGGTGCCCATATTCCTGTCAGCATTCACACGGTGCCCATAATCCCTGCAGCATTCACACGGTGCTCACATTCCCTGTCAGCATTCACACGGTGCCCATATTCGTGTCAGCATTCACACGGTGCCCATATTCCCTGCAGCATTCACACGGTGCTCACATTCCCTGTCAGTATTTACATGTGCTCACGTTCCCTGTTAGCATTCACACGGTGCTCACATTCCCTGTCAGCCTTCACACGGTGCACACATTCCCTCTCAGTATTCACACGGTGCTCACATTCCCTGTCAGCATTCACATGGTGCACGCTTTCCCTGTCAACATTCACACGGTGCTCACATTCCCTGTCAGCATTCACACGGTGCTCACATTCCCTCTCAGAATTCACACGGTGCTCACATTCCCTGTCAGCATTCACACGGTGCTCACATTCCCTGTCAGCATTCACACGGTGCTCACATTCCCTGTCAGAATTCACACGGTGCTCACATTCCCTGTCAGCATTCACACGGTGCTCACATTCCCAGTCGGTATTCACACGGTGTTCACATTCCCTGTCAGCATTCACACGGCGCTCACATTCCCTTTCAGCATTCTCACGGTGCTCACATTCCCTATCAACATTCACTGGAGTGTTCATTGCTGACACTAGGTATATAGTGGCGTTTCACTGTCAGGGAAATGTAGAGGGAGCTCTGCATTGTTCCGACACGGGCAGTGTTCAATGCTGACACTGGGTATATGCTTGGGGTTCATTTTCAGGGTATTGTAGAGGGAGCACTGTATTGTGCCGACCTAGGGAGTGCTCGATGCTGACACTTGGCCGAAAGTGTAGTTTCACTGCCAGGGTAATATAGAGGGTGTTCTGTATTGTACCTACACGAGGAGAGGTTGATGGTGATGATAGATATCAAGGTCAGCCGAATGTAGAGGCAGTTCAGCATTGCAGCAACATACATAAAACATGTGAATTAGGATCAGGTGTAGGCCATTTGATGCCTCGAGTCTGCTCCATCATTCAATAATATCATGGCTGATCTCATTGTGACCTCAACTCCACAATCCTGCCTACCGCAAATAGCCTTTCACACCCTTCCTTATCAAGAATATATCGCCCTCTGCCTTAAAATATTTAAATACTCTGCTTCCACAACCTTTTGAGGAAGAGAGTTCCAACGTTTCACGGACCTCTGAGAGAAAATAAATTCTCATCATCTCTGTCTAAAATGGGCGACCCCATATTTTCAAACAGTGACCCCTAGTTCTGGATCCTCCCACAAGGGGAAATATCCTTCCCACAACCACCCTGCTAAGATCCCTCAGAATCTGACAAGTTTCAATCAAGTCGCCTCTTACTCTTCAAAACTCCAGCTGATACAAGCCGAGCCTGTCTAATCTTTCCTCATAAGACAACCCGCCAATTCCAGCCATTATTCTGGTAAAACTTCTCTGAACTGCTTCCAACGCTTATACATCCTTGCGTAAATAAGGAAACCAATACTTTACCCAGTACTCCAGATGTGCTCTCACCAATGCCCTGTATAACTGGGCATGACATCTTTAATTTTGTGTTCAATTCCCCTCGCAGTAAACAGTAATATTATACTTGCTTTGTTAATTACTTGCTGTAACTACATACACACATTTTTGCCATTCATGCAGCAGGACACTCAAATCCATCTGCATCTCAGAACTCTGCCATCTCTCACTATTTATTCCTCCTGCCAAAATGGACAATTTCACATTTTCCCACATTATTCTCCATTTGCCAGAAGTTTTCCCACTTACTTAACCTATCTATTTCCCCTTGTCGCCTCTTTAAGCCCTCTTCAGAACTTCTTGTACAACCTATCTTTGTGTCATCAGCAAATTTAGCAACCATACCTTCGGTCCCTTCATGCAAATCATTTATATACATTTTAAAACATTACGGTCCCCGCACAGATCCCTGTGGCACACCACTCATTATATCTTGCCAACCAGAAATTGATGCATTTATGCCTACTCTCTGTTTCCTGTTAGCTAGATAATCTTCTACCTTTGCCAATATATTACCCCCTACACCATGAGCTTTTATGTTTTTATGGTAACATTTAATGTGGCACCTTATCAAATGCCTTCAGAAAATCTGAGGACAATACAGCCACCCCTTCCCCTTTATCCACAGCACATGCAACTCCCTCAAAGAACTCCAATAAATTGGTTAAACATGATTTCCCTTTCATAAGCCTGTTTACTATGCCTAATCACCTTAAATTTTACTATACACTCTACTTTAACGTCTTTAACAATAGCTTCTAACATTTTCCCTCAGGTAGCTATTAAACTAACTTTCCTGTAGTTTCCTGCTTTTTGTCTCCCTCCCTATTTGAATAAAGGAGGTACACTGGCTATTTTCCAATCTCATGGATACTCCACAGAATCTAAGGAATTTTGGAAAATTAAAACCAACACATCAACTATCTCACTAGCCACTTCTCTTAAGACCCTAGGGTAAAGTACATCAGGAACCGGAACTTGTCAGCCCACAGCTCCGACAATTTGTTCAGTACCACTTCCCTGGTGATTGTGATTATCTTAAGTTACTCTCCCTTGTATTTCCTGACGTGCAGCTAATACTGGGATGTTACTTGTGTCCTCTATAGACCGATGCAAAATATATGTTCATTTAATTTGTCATCTTTTTATTATCAATTATTAATTCCATAGTCTCAGTTCCTGTAGGACCGACGCACACTTTGTTAACTTCTTTTTACATATCTACAGAAATACTTACTACCTATCTTTATATTTCGCACGAGCTTTCTCTCCTAATCTAACTTTCCCACCTTATCCATTTTAAAGTCATTCTTTGTTGTTTTCTCATATTCTATCCAATCTTATGACCTGCCACCTTTGTGCAATTATGTGATTTTTCTTTATGTTCTCTGCTATCAATCGTGTTACTGCTTCCCTGCTCTCTCCGGTGCAACCGGATTGAACCTGGTCATTGCCACAATTAAGTGGATCATATCGAGGAGCCACATTCTCTGCAAATCGAAGGATGAGGGTCTACCCATACCCCACCACCTTGAGGATAGGATACAGGGCAGTCTTTCAGGTGGAAAGAGATAGATACTGGCTGGAGTTTCGCTGATATCCCACTGCCTGAGGATAGGACACAGGGCAGATTTTGAGGTGTACAGGGGCAGATGCTGGACGGTCTCGACCTGATGTTCCTCTGGGCTGATGCTGTATGACCCAATCCGGACACCTGGAAAGGTGCCACGATCTTGCACCATCTGGGCCTTACGTGGGCTGGTCTTTTATTCCAGCCACCAAAGTAACTACAGCAGTTCCTGTAAAAAGGTTAAATGTATGGACACTGTCTGTGGTGATGAGGACGCGATCATCAACACATTGCAGCAAGCAGGAAGGCTGTGAAAAGCTCTTAAGGGCCCCGGTCATACATCTGTTGAAAATAGTGTGGATATTATGGAACCCCTTGTGACAGACATGCCCAGGGGTCTCTCTGGTCCTCAGAAGTCAATGCGAATGTAAATTGTTTCGCTAGTTTTCCTGGGATACTCCAATAACCAATGGAGATATTCAGGGTGGAAAAGACAGCCCTGAAACTGGGAATTAGGGAGAGGAGGATGGGTGTCTCTTCGAGAAACGGATTCACACAGGGGTGACTGAGTTGAGTTTGTGGCAGTCAATCGTCAGTCACCAACTTCCATCCGGTTTTCTAACCAGCCAAATCGGGCAGTTAGTCATGAATGTGTCTTTGTGAACTGCACCCTGGTATAACAGTGACCTGATGTTGTCTTGAATATATGATATCATCTCAGCTCGGTAAGAATACTGCTTCATGGAACATGCAATTGTCAGTTAATTCATTCGGTTCTCCTTATGTTTCCACAGTCATCTTTCTGGGTTGTGAATAAACTCAGCGTCGACTCGATAATCGCCTTCACCACAGGGTCATCAGAGGTGTCAGGTTCACATTACTCTGATATTTTAATCATGAATATTGAGAGTGCACTGGACAGCAGAGGAGGGGTACGTTTTAAGGTTTTAGAATATACAAATATAGCGATAATCAATTACTGATGATAACCTTTGAGCACATTAGTGCCCATTAGTCCCTGTCCACTATGCATGTTGCATTGAAATGGAGCCAAGGTTTTTATTTGAATGTAATTTACGTTTCACTGGAGGGGAAAGGATCTTTGTACAGTTGGATAGGTCGAATTAGCAAAGCCTGATAGAAATTAGCGTGCACTATCCATTAGGTCCAAGTGTGGAGCAGGATTGGTGATGATGGAGGAGCCAGACTCGACTAACATGCATTGTTGATGGCCTCCAGTATCAGCAGTGTGGAGTACCGGTCACCCACTGCCATCGCATTGCAGTGGAGAGACCAGCTGTCCCTGGGAGCTCTGGTAGACTCAATGTAGATCTTGATCTGTTTGCCTGGTCGGATGCATTGCAACAAGCATTCGAGCTCCATTACTGATCTGCACGGCCTCTATTGCTGCCTCCATCCTCTGTAGCTGCTGCTCAACAGGGTGTGAAGTCGTCTGTCTCGGAGGATAGAGGGAACTACTGTTCCTGTAAGCCTCAACAATGTCCTTATTGCAGAAGTCACACAGACAGACGCTCAGCCTGGAGGATCGCTTGAATCACTGCTACTGTCAGCCTTACCAATGCTTCTATTGCAGCAGTCACAGGTGGTAATAAGTAAAACCGCACAATGCCCCATGTAATAATAAGTAAAACGGGGGATTGGGGCACTCTTTTGGCATTGGAGTTCCAGACCTGATATCTGATTGGGTAATAGCTTCGATAGCGTTACCTTAACGTTGATGGCGCTTGGGGAATATTGACACGAGTCTGCTCTCAAGCAGTTCAGGAATGGATGTGAACTTAGTTGATGTAAATTCAAGGCTAAGTGGACTAATGGTTGGAAGCCGATCAGAAAGACGGATTTTAAACCTTGGGATTTAAAATGCTTTAGCCCCATCCTCTCTGTTGTGCCTCAAGATGTCACTGAACCTATCTGTGAAGACACTCAGACTCTCGGTATGGCCCTGCTTGGCATTGGCCAGGACCTTATGGACGCCAATGTTCCCTGTCCCCAGTGTCCTCCACAGGTCAGTCTCCACATCGTCCATCGTGCTCTCCACAAGAGCAATCTGATCCATCATTTTTTCTTTAACTCCAGGGAACACACGACCAGGAGAACCTGTTTAAGGTCGTTGCCTTCTAATTCAGAATAAGTGACTTTAAAAAGTTCCACTTTGGTGTGAGATCGAGGGAGATTCTGTTCGTATCCACCTTTCCCAGTTCCTGCTTTAGAGTCCTGGCCTCAACGACGGGGGTGAGGGACCTCTGTGTGGTTGTGATGTTGCTATCTCCCTCACCGTCAGTGACTGTGGATGGTTGTTGACCGATCCCATCAATGTCAGTCTTGTTCTTAGGCTGGCCTGCGGCTGAGGCCCAGATTACCAGAACCCCTGGCATTTTCCAGTAATCAAGCCGTCCATGGATGGAGGAGGCGGAGCAGAACTTATCTGATGAAACGTCACAGACCTGAAACAATCACACTGCTTCACTCTTCACGATGCTTCCAGACCTGCTGAGTGTTTCTGACACTTCCTGTTCTCATTTCAGTCTCTCATATCATAGTTAGCAGAAAGAATTAGACTATTCATTGAAGAATTGTAGCTTTCGGTGAATTTTGATGGGACAGTGTGATCTTGTCAATGAAGCATCCAGCCCACCTTGGAAAGAACGTTCTCAAAATAGTGATTCTGTGCTTAATCGGGTAACTTGGTCAGTAACTGAAGATAATGATCCGCAGGGAGGGGACTTCTCACTGTGTGATCATGTAGATCTGACTCCTTGCAATGCATTTGTGAGTAATGGTAGTATTGCTAACAGGTGCATTGCTTTTTTTGTTACCTGTGTTGTGCGCGTTACTGTCTAGGCCTGCATTTATGCCCATCCCTAATTGCCATTGAGAGGATTGTAGTGAGCTGCCTTCTTGAACCACTGCAATCCATGTGAGGTAGGTACACGCACAGTGATGGCTGGAAGGGAGTTTCTAAAGGAAAATATAGCTCCAAGTGAGGATAGTGTGTGGCTTGGAGGGGAATTTGCAAGTGGTAGTACTCCCATGGATCTGCTGCGCTTGTCCGCCTAGCTGGCAGATATCGCAGGTTTGGAAGGTGCTGTCTGAGTAGCCTTGGCATGTTGCTGCAGTGCATCTTGTAGATGGTACACACTGCTGCCACGGTGCGTCGGTGGTGGAGGGAGTGAATGTTTGTCGATGGGGTGCCAGTCAAGCGGGCTGCATTGTCCTGGATGGTGCCGAGCTTCTTGAGTGTTGTTGGAGCTGCACCCGTCCAGGCAAGTTGACAGTATTCCCTCACACGCCTGACTTGTGCCTCGTAGAAGGTGGACAGGCTGTCGGGAGTCAGGAGGTGAGCTACCCGTCACAGGATTCCTAGCCTTTGACTTGCACTTGTCACCAAGGTATTTATATGTTTACTCCAGTTCAGTTTCTGTTCAATGGTAACCCACAGAAAGTTGAAACTGTCGGAATTCAGCAATGGTAATGCCATTGAATGTCAAGGGGAGAAGTTTAGATTCTCTGTTGTTGCAGATGGTCCTTGCCTGGCACTTGTGTGGTGATAATTTTACTTGCCACTTATCAGCCCAAGCCTGGATATTGTCCAGGTCTTGCTGCATTTCTACATGGACTGCTTCAGTATACGAAGAATCGTGAATGGTGCTGAACATTGTGCAATCATCAGCGAACATCCCCACTTCTGACCTTATGACTGAAGGAATGTCATTGATGAAGCAGCTGAAGATCGTTGGGCCTGGGGCACAACCCCGAGGAACACCTGCAGTGATGTCCTGGAGATGAGATGATTGACCCCCAACCACTAAAACCATCTTCCTTTATGCTAGATATGACTCCAACCAGCGGAGAGCTTTCCCCCACCCCCAACCCCCCCCCCCCCCCCCACACCACGATTCCTTTGACTCCAGTTTTGCAAGGGTTCTTTGATGCCATACTCGTTCAAATGCTGCCTTGATGTCAACGGCAGTCACTCACATCTCACATCTTGTGTTCAGCTCTTTTGTCCATGTTTGAACCAAGGCTGTAATGAGGTCAGGAGCTGAGTGGCACTGGCGGAACCCAAACTGAGCGTCACTGTGCAGGTTATTGCTGAGCAAGCGCCGCTTGACAGCACTGTCAATGACACCTTCCATCGCTTTACTGATGATTGAGAGTAGGCTGATGGGGCGGTATTGGCCGGGTTGGACTTGTCTTGCTTTTTGTGTTCAGGATATACCTGGACAATTTTCCACAATGCCGGGAGATGCCAGTGTTGTAGCTGTACAGGAACATCTTGGCTAGGGGCGCAGCATATCCTGGAGCACAGGTCTTCAGTACTTCAGTGGTTAGCACCGCAGCCTCACAGCTCCAGCGGCCCAGCATCAATTCTGGGCACTGTCTGTGTGGAGTTTGCAAGTTCTCCCTGTGTCTGTATAGGTTGTCTCTGGGTGCTCCGGTTTCCTCCCACAAGCCAAAAGACTTGCAGGTTGGTAGGTAAATTGGCCATTATGAATTGCCCCTAGTATAGGTAGGTGGTAGGGAAATATAGGTGCAGGTGGGGATGTGGTAGGAATATGGGATTAGTGCAGGATTAGTATAAATGGGTGGTTAATGGTCGGCACAGACTCGGTGGGCCGAAGGGCCTGTTTCAGTGCTGTATCCCTAAACTAAACTAAACTAAACTAAACTGAAAACTATTGCTGGAATGTTGTCAGGACCTTATAACCTTTGCAATATCCAGTGCCTTCAGTTGATTCTTGATATAACACGGAGTGACTCGAATTGGTGAAGACTGGCATCTATGATGCTGGCGAGTTCAGGAGGACGCTGAGATGGATCATCATCTCGGAACTTCTGGCTGAAGATTGATGCACTGGGTGTTTTGTATTGTTAACGAGTAGTATTCCTGCCCTGTCAAGTGGTTAATTAGAGCTTTGAGTGTTGTCTCCTTATTTCTCATAACTTCTCACTTTTGAAACATAGAATAACAAGTCAAAAGTAAAACATTACAACTGATAACTAACAGTTGTTTAGATATGTGGACATGACAAGCCCAGGAAAGCCCACACAAAGACCTATGTCCAGCGTTATGTCGCTGAATAAATAAAAACCCTTCAGAAAAATGTAATCTGCCTGACTCTGCTGTTCGGTGTTTGTGTTAGCTCACACGGGCTGCTGAAGAAATATTCAGAGTGAGAGAGAGTCCATTGTTGTAAAACTACCACTTTTCTGCCGTTTGTTTTGGAATTCTATAACACTATTACAACGACCATTTCTTACAGCATTCCCTAGAATGTTGAAGGATTAGAGGTGATCTAATTTAAAGAGATACAATTCTTCAGAAGTGTGTCTATATAGATGCTGCTTGGTGTGCAATGGCGGGATTGGCCACTTTAATACATGGGGTTCAGTTTTCCTAACCTGTCTATTGAATGTCACTTGATCAAACGCCTTTTGAATGTCCATATGTATATAACTTCAATCACACCACCCTCATCAACGCTCTCCATTGTTTTATCAAAGAAATCCATCAAGTTTAACTCAGAACCTCCTCCACTGTCGTTAAATTATCATTATTATATAGGGCCTTGGAGAGGCTACACCTGGAATATTGTGTGCAATTTTGGTCTCTTTATCTGAAAAAGGATGTTCTTACTGTAGAGGGAGTGCAGCGAAGGTTTACGAGACTGGATGGCGGGACAGTCGTATGAGGAGAGATTGTGTCAGTTAGGATTATTTACCCTGGAGTTCAGAAGAATGAGGGGGGATCTTATAAAATTATAACAGGACTTGACAGGGTAGATGCAGGAAGGATGTTCCCGATTGTGGGGGAGTCCAGAACCAGGGGTCATAGTCTAAGGATACGGGGTAAACCATTCAGGACTGATATGAGGAGAAATTTCTTCACCCAGAGAGTGGTGAGCCTGTGGAATTCGCGACCACAGAAAACAGTTGAGGCCAAAACATTGTGTGTTTTCAAGAAGGAGTTAGATATAGCTCTTGGTTCCAAAGAGATCAAAGGGTAAAGGGGCGAAAGTGGGAACAGGTGACTGAGTTGGATGATCAGCCATGATTATGATGAATGGCGGAGCAGGCTCGAAGGGCCGAATGGCCTATCCCTGCTCCTATTTTCTATAGGTCTATGTTTCTATTAGACTGCTTATCCGACATCCAGTGCTGGGGAGCAGAAATTTCCTCAAATTAAATATTGGGAATACTGTAGCTATTATTTTCACTTCCCACTCAAAACTCCATTCCCTTGTTCCCGATTCCATCCCTCTCCCTTGTAATAGTCTGACAATAAGCTAGTCTGTTTGCAACTTCAGTGTCATATCTGACGAGGGAATGAGCTTCCAAAGACATCTTCGTGCCATCACTACAACTGCCCATTTTCACCTCTGTAATAGCGCCCGATCTCGCGCCTGTTTCAGCTCATCTGCTACTGAAACCCTCATTCATGCTTTTCTTTCCTTTAGACTTGACAATTTTCTTTCATTTTTATTCTCTAATGGGATATGGGCGTCGCTGGGAAGGCCAGCATTTGTTGCCCATTCCTAATATTCCTTGAGAACTGAATGAAGTGTTAGGTCATTTCAAAGGGCTGTTAAGAGTGATTCACATTGCAGTGGATCTGGAGTCACAGGGAGGCAAGACCAGCAGATTTCCTTCCTAAAGGACATTAGTGAACAAGATAGTGTTTTACAACAATCAATGAAGGTTTCATGGCACCATTACTAAGAGTAGCTTTCCATTCAAGAATTTAACACACTCCTGGCTCTTCTCACACATGCGACTCTTTGTAAACTTGAGGCCATCCAAACTGTGCTGATCTTGTCTTAACTCAGACCAAATCTCTTTTCCCGATCATTGACCTACATTGGCTCCCAGGCAAGCAATGTCTTGATTTGAACATTATCATCCTTGTTTACAACTCCCTCCATGATTTCGCACCTCCCGATCTCTCCTCCAGCCCGACAAACCCCCGAAATACCTGTGCTCCTCCAATTCTGGCCTCTTGTGCATCCGAAATGCTGCATCATTGGCAGCTTTGCATTCAGCTGCCTCGGCTGCAAGTTCTATAATATCCTCTCTGCCTCGCTGTCCTCCTTAAACCCTACCTCTTTGACCAAGCTTCTTGTCATCTAACCTAATATCTCCTTTTAGTTTAGAGATACAGCACTGAAACAGGCCCTTCGGCCCACCGAGTCTGTGCCGACCATCAACCACCCATTTATACTAATCCTACACTAATTCCATATTCCTACCACATCCCCACCTGTCCCTATACTTCCCTACCACCGACCTATACTAGGGGCAATTTATAATGGCCAATTTACCTATCAACCTGCTGGTCTTTGGCATGTGGGAGGAAACCGGAGCACCCGGGGGTAACCCACGCAGACACAGGGAGAACTTGCAAACTCCACACAGGCAGTACCCAGAATTGAACTCGGGTCGCTGGAGCTATGAGGCTGCGGTGCTAACCACTGCGCCACTGTGCTGCCCAATCTCCTGTCGTGTCTCAGTGTTATACTTTGTTTTATAATGCTCCTGTGAAAAATGCCTTGCGATGTTTTGTTATTTTAAATGCACTACATACGTATAAGTGGTGCTTGTTAAAGTTTGCAGACATGTTATGACATTAACATATCTTTGCTGCTTTGCAGTAATTATCCCATGTTTATCCAAACAATGAATTATTTTCTCCTGGGTTGTGACCTCCGGAAATTTACCCAGCAGTGACGTTGGACTGATTGGTTCGAAGTTCCAGGGTTTACCACATCTCTCTTTTTAAAAAACATTTGTAACCCTCCACTCCTCCAGTCCCATCACATATTCCAGGAGGATTGAAAGATTCTGGCCAGTGCCTCCACTATTTCCACTATGATTTCTCTCATACATTCCATCCGGACTGGGTAAGTGTTCTACATAATTATGGTACAAAATATTCTATGTTATTATGGATGGAAAAGGGTCAACTGAACTTGTTTGTTCAGTGACTGCAATTAATGTCAGTCTCCATGGACCCTAATTGTATCACTGGAGGATGTCCTTCTTCTATTAATAAGGACATACGTTCAGTGTGTTGTCCCATAATGTCAGCAAGAATATCACCCCTGCACTAACAGGGATCAACAGCTCCAGAGGGAGGGATAGTAAAGATCAGAATCTGAGAGCAATAGGTTGTAATCTTACAACTCTGGGTCGAAATCTGAGAACAATAGGTTGTAATGTTATGACAATGTATCAAAATTTGAGAACAATAGACTGGAATGTTACAACGATGGGCAGGAGTTTCTCCTGGAATCTTTACATTCTTTCTACATTTTATGATCTGCTATCACTAGACACTCGGATCAAGCTCACACTTCTGTTGATTCAATTCATTTACTATCCTATGCTGGCTATGATTGGTGTCCCTGCTTGAACCATGTTTAACTGCATTACTGTCCTTATATGCCTTGCTTGTTGCTTTTGTTATGCCTGGCGAATCTCTTTCCCTCTGTATCCAACACTGGCCCTGAATTTCGGTTCAATAGCATCACTGCCGCTGACACTGTGGAAGCCTGGATCAATAAAACAGTGCAAGATGAGCAGTCGGGCCCTTCTGCCCTGGCCGTTCTTAAAGTGTTTTTCCCCCTCTCTATCTTCCCCGATTGTGATTTTGGCTCCATAGCACCGTTGGCACCAAAACTATGGAAGCCTTTGTCCATAAAATAATGGAATCTGCGAAAAAAGACAATTCGATCTCGGCCTGCGCAGTCACCATGCTGGGAATGGCTCCAGCCTGGACATACCGAGCATGTGGTGTCAGTGTTAGGAGGAGTTTGAATGAGACATCAATCTACCATTCCGACAGCTTTGATGTACTTCTTTGAAACTTGGTCTGTGCATGTCCACTGACCGCCTGTGTTTGTTACTCTCAGCTGAACATACATTAAGCAAGCAGCGCAAGGGACCCCCTCTAGTTTAATTTAAAAGGACCAGACATCGAACTTACAGGTGAGGGATTTTGACTTACTTCTGCAATTGTAAAGTTAGTGGAGGTGCTGTGGATATTTTTCTGTAGGTTGTGTTGTGAACTACTGCAGACATTCAGGAAGGACACAGGAGTTGGTGAGCCAACTCTGGACGAGCTATAGGGACTATAGTTGCAGTGTGTCTGGGTCTGTAACATGAGCAACAAATGGAGCAGAGGCTGCAGAGATGGGATGTTGTTGCAAAGGGGGAGGGGTGCTCTCTGCCCTACTCACCAGGGGTTTTCCAATAGCACTTTTCCTACCTACACCGAACCCAGGAGGATTGTCTGAGGTGACTCCAATTCAATAAGGAGGTTGTCACAGAGCTATGTCACCTTCTGTAACACGATCTGGAGCCTCACATCAGTGTGAGGACGGAGCTGTCAGTGGCCGTTTAGGTCACAGTTTCATTGAATTTCTATGCATCCGAATCTTCTAGCGGTCGTTATATCCAACATAGAGTCACAGAGAGTGGTAGGGGAATAGTCCTAAATTGGACACAAGGAGGCCATTACTCCCAGCGAGTGCATGCAGGTTATCTGGCGAATAGCCCGTTCAGTCTCACTCCCCCGCCCGATCTCCATAGCCCTGCCAGTCCATTTCCATCAAGTGCCCATCCAGTTTCCTTTCAAAATCATTGATTGTCTACACTTCCACCACACTCGTGGGCAGTGAGTTGAAGGTTATTACTACAAACTGCATAAAAAAAGATCTTCCACATATTCCCCTGCATCTCTTACTCAGGCAAGAGATAATCTGAACATCTCCCCTTGGCATTCAATAGCATTACGATCGCTGAATCATCCACTATCAACATCCTAGGAGTTACCATTGACCAGAAACTGAACGGAGGTAATTATATAAATACAGTCTCTACAAGAGCAGGTCAGAGGCACGGATTCCTGCTGTGAGTAACTCACCTCCTGATTCCCCAAAGCCTGTCCACCATCTTGAAGGCACAAGTCAGGAGTGTGATGGAATACTCTCAAGTTGCCTGGATGGCTGCATTTCCAAAAACACTCAAGAAGCTCGGCACCATCCAGGATAAAGCAGCCCGCTTGCCTGACACACCATCCACAAACATTCACTCTCTCCACCACCGACGCACAGCGGCAGCAGTGTGTACCATCTCTGAGATGCACTGCAGCAACTCACCAAGGCTCCTTACAGAGCACCTTCCAAACCCCTGACCTCCGTCACTTAGAAGGACAAGGGCAGCAGATGCATGGGAACAAAACCACCTTCAGGTTCCCCTCCAAGCCACAAACCATCATGACTTGGAACTATATCGCCGTTCCTTTACTGTCACTGGGTCAAAATCCTGGAACTCCTTTCCAAACACACTGATGGTGTACCTACCCCACATGGACTGCAGCGGTTCAAGAAGGCAGCTCACCACCACCTCCTCAAGTGCAATTAGGGATGGGTAATAAATGCTGGCCTGTCCAGCGACGCCCCCATCCCATGAACGATGCAACCTGCAGATTGTGTCTCTAGTCGTTGCTCCATCATTTAATGGAAACGGTTTTTACTTATCTAACTGATCTAAATCTGTCATAATCTTGTACTCCGCTACTATATCTCCCATTAATCTCCTTTGCTGGAGGGAGTTCAACCCCAGATGTTCCAACCTAACCTTGTAGCTAATGTCCTCCATCCCTGCAACCATTCTGTTAAATCTCCTCTGCACCGTCTCAAGGATATTTACTTCCTTCCTAAAGTGTGGTTGCCAGAACTGGATGCAATACACCTGCTGCAGTCTAAGCAGAGCTCGACATAGGTCCATTATAACGTCCCTGCTTTTGTACTCAATGTGTCTGTTTATGAATTCCAAGATCCCATATGCTTTACTCACCACTTTCTCAACATGTCCTGCCTCCTACAAAGATCGTTGCACATGCACCCCGGGTCCGTCTGTTCCTACACACTCTTTTGAACGGTGCCATTAATTATATATTGCCTCTCCAGATTCCTTCGGCTAAAATGAATCACTTCGCACTTGCCAGTATTAAATTCCATTTGATACCTCTCTGCCCACAATGCTGGCCTATCCATGTTCTGTTCCAGGTGATGCATTTCATCCCCAGTGCTAGAATAACGAACCTGCCGTTGCTAGGACTGTGTGTTATCCATCGATGCACCTGTGAAGTGGGGGTGGCTGTCTACATCATTATTTTCTCACTCAGAAGGGAGGATCAGGATGAGAGGTCCCGTGGCTATATTAGGACAGCGGGATTCCTAATGGTGTACTTGGCTCTGCCGAGCCCCCATATCAACGGGAGCGGTGCAGGAACTGAAAAGAAACCCTGACTTCATTAATATACAGTTGGTGTGTGAGCATGCCCAGTATATAATGTTGGTGAATGTCCACTCCCCTGGCAGCAGCCACGATACCTTCAGTCTGAAGCAGTCAGCCAGTCCCAACATTTCTGGGCCTTCATGCAGAACCAGAATATGGCGCCTCAGAAGCAGATGATTTCCCCTTCATACTGGGCTCATGATTCTACACCCCAGAAACAACCAATCCCCACCACTGCCACCCACTAACGTCATCAAATAATCCGTGAATAACGTAAGCAACGAAACCACCAGGAACATCGTGGAGCAGACCATCGGTGTGATGAAGCAATGCTTCCGATGTCTGAACCGCTCGGGGGGATTCTTCCAGTACACACTGGAGTAGGTGTCCGATTCATGATGTTCTTCTGCATCCTTCCGATCATCACCATCATGGGGACACAGGCATTGCCAACAGGAATCTGGAGGCCACCTCATGAGTACCAGGAGGAGGATGATGGGGAGGAAGAGGATGAATGGAAGATATTTCCTGGATGCCTTCAGCCAGGACAGGACAGTGTCTGCTAAGACTATGGTTCCAAAAAGGCAACTTCCATTTACCATCATGGAGCCCTATTTCCCACCGTTACGTCCATCTGAGACGCCCCATCACCGTGTCCCCTTGTCCTCAATCCTGCAATAAATGAATCACAGAATCACAGAATGATGAAAACACAGAAGGAGGCTATTCTGCCCATCCTGGCCACACCAATTTTCCAAATGAGCAGTTCACCTAATTTCATTCTCCCATCGTCTCCCTGTAACACTGCACATTCTTCTGTTTCAGACAACTGTCTAATTTCCTTTTGAACGCCTCGATTAAATCTGCCTCCGTCACACTCTCAGGCAGTGCATTCCAGATCCCAACCACTCGCTGTGTGAAAAAGTTTTCCCTCATGTTGCCTTTGCTTCGTTTGCCAATCACTTTAAACTTTTCTGCTCTCGTTTTGGACCCTGTCACAAGTGGAATCAGTTATCTTTATCTACTCTGTCCGCTCTCTTCATGATTTGGAGCACCTTTATCAAATCACCTCTCAGCCTTCCATTCTCCAAGGAAAACATTTCTTACTTCTCCAATCCATCTTTATAACAAAATTCCTGATCCCTGGAACCATTCTCGTGAACCTTTTCTGCACTCTCTCCAATGCCCTCACATCATTCCTAAAGTGTGACGCCCAGAACTGGACACAACACTCCATCTGAGGAAGGACTAGTGTCTTACATAACTTCCCTGCTCTTGTACTCGATGCCTCTATTAATAAAGTCCAGGATACTGTATGCTTCATTCACCACTCCCTCAACCTGTCCTGCAACCTTCAATGAAATATATACATATACACCCAGCTCCTTCTGCTCCTGCACCCCCTTAGAACTGTCCCCTCGACTTTAATGTGTCTCTCCCTGTTCTTCCTTCCTAAATGGATCACTTTTCATTTTTCTGCACTGATCTTCATCTGCCACGTGTCCACCCATTCCATTAATCTGTCCATGTCCTTTTGAAGTTCTATCAATTACAATTCACAGTACTTTCAAGTTTCGAATAATCTGGAAATTTTGGAATTGTGCCCTGTACAACAAGGTTTAGATCATAAATATATATTAGGAAAAGCAAGAGTACCTGGGGCACTCCACTATAAGCATTCGTCCAACTCGAAAAACATCCATGAACCAACACTCTCCGTTTTCTGTTATGCAGACAATTTCGTATCCGTATTGCTGCTATCCCTTTTAGTCCAGGAGCTATAAATTTACTCACTTGTCTGTTGTATGGCACTGTATCAAACACCTTTTGAAGGTCCTTGTATACCACATCAACAGCATTGCCCTCAACAAGCCTCTTTGTTACCTCTTTAAAAACTCCAGCAATCATGATTTTCCTTCATGAAATCTGTGCTGGCTTTACTTAATTAATCGGCATTTGATCCTGTAACTATTCATTTTGGCCCACATCATTCTGTCTAGAATTTCCCCCACCACCGAAGTTTAACTGACTGGCCTGCAGTTTCCAGGTTTATCGTTACACCCTTTTTTGAACAAGGGGGTAACGTTTGGAATTCTCCAGTCTGCTGGCACCACTCCAGAATCTAACAAAGACTGGAAAATTATGGCCAGTGCCTCAGCATATTCCACTCTCACTTCCCTCAGTATGCATGGATGCATCTTATCCGGCCCCAGCACGTTATAAAGAACAATGAAGAACGAAAATTACAGCACCGGAACACGCCCTTCGGCCCTCCAAGCCTGCGCCGAACCAGATCCTCTATCTAAACATGATGCCTATTTTCTGAGGGGCTGTATCTCTTCACTTCCTGCCCATTCATGTATATGTCTAGATACAGTGGCGGCACAGTGGCGCAGTGGTTAGCACCGCAGCCTCACAGCTCCAGGGACCCGGGTTCGATTCCAGGTACTGCCTGTGTGGAGTTTGCAAGTTCTCCCTGTGTCTGCGTGGGTTTTCTCCGGGTGCTCCGGTTTCCTCCCACAAGCCAAAAGACTTGCAGGTTGATAGGTAAATTGGCCATTATAAATTGTCACTAGTGTAGGTAGGTGGTAGGGAAATATAGGGACAGGTGGGGATGTTTGGTAGGAATATGGGATTAGTGTAGGATTAGTATAAATGGGTGGTTGATGTTCGGCACAGACTCGGTGGGCCGAAGGGCCTGTTTCAGTGCTGTATATCTAATCTAATCATACATCTTAAAAGACGCTATCATGCCCGCGTCTACTACCTCCACTGGCAACGCGTTCCAGGCACCCACCACGCTCTGCGTAAAGAACTTTCCACGCATATCCCCCCGAAACTTTTCCCCTCTCACTTTGAATTCGTGACCCCGGGTAATTGAATCCCCCACTCTGGGAAAAAGCTTCTTGCTATCCACCCTATCGATACCTCTCATGATTTTGCACACCTCAATCAGGTCCCCCCTCAACCTCCGTCTTTCTAATGAAAATAATCCTAATCTACTCAACCTCTCTTCATAGCTAGCGCCCTCCACACCATCCTGGTGAACCTCCTCTGCACCCTCTCCAAAGCATCCACATCCTTTTGGTAATGTGGCGACCAGAACATCACGCAGTATTCCAAATGTGGCCGAACCAAAGTCCTATACAACTGTAACATGACCTGCCAACTCTTGTACTCAATACCCCGTCCGATGAAGGAAAGCACGGATCCCTGTGGAACACCACTGGTCACACGTCTCCATTTTGAGAAACTCCCTTCCACTGCTACTCTCTGTCTCCTGTTGCCCAGCCAGTTCTTTATCCATCTAGCTAGTACACCTTGGACCACATGCGCCTTCACTTTCTCCATCAGCCTACCATGGGAAACCTTATCAAACGCCTTACTGAAGACCATGTATATGACATCTACAGCCCTTCCCTCATCAATCAACTTTGTCACTTCCTCGAAGAATTCTATTAAGTTGGTAAGACATGACCTTCCCTGCACACAACCATGTTGCCTATCACTGATAAGTCCATTTTCTTCCAAATGGGAATAGATCCTATCCCTCAGTAACTTCTCCAGCTGCTTCCCTACCACTGACGTCAGGCTCACCGGTCTATAATTACCTGGATTATCCCTGCTATCCTTCTTAAACAAGGGGACAACATTAGTAATTCTCCAGTCCTCAGGGACCTCACCCGTGTTTAAGGATGCTGCAAAGATATCTGTTAAATCCCCAGCTATTTCCTCTCTCGCTTCCCACAGTAACCTGGGCTAGATCCCATCTGGACCTGGGGACTTGTCCACCTTAATGCCTTTTAGAATACCCAACACTTCCTCCATCCTTATGCCGACTTGACTTAGAGTAATCAAACATCTGTTCCTAACCTCAACATCCTTCATGTCCCTCACCTCGGTGAATACCCATGCAAAGTACTCGTTTAGAATCTCACCCATTATCTCTGACTCCACGCATAACTTTCCTCCTTTGTCCTTGAGTGGGCCAATCCTTTCTCTAGTTACCCTCTTGCTCCTTCTATATGAATAAAAGGCTTTGGGATGTTCCTTCACCCTGTTTGCTAAAGATATTTCATGACCCCTTTTAGCCCTCTTAATTCCTCGTTTCAGATTGGTCCTACATTCCCGATATTCTTTCAAAGCTTCGTCTTTCTTCAGCCACCTAGACCTTCTGTAAGCTTCCTTTTTCCTCTTAGCTGGTCTCACAATTTCACCTGTCATCCATTGTTCCCTAATCTTGCCATTTCTATCCCTCATTTTCACAGGAACATGTCTCTCCTGCACGCTGATCAACCTCTCTTTAAAAGCCTCCCACATATCACATGTGGATTTACCTTCAAACAGCTGCTCCCAATCTACATTCCCCAGCTCCTGCCGAATTTTGGAATAGTTGGCCTTCCCCCAATTTAGCACTGTTCCTTTCGGACCACTCTCGTCTTTGTCCATGAGTATTTTAAAACTTACGGAATTGTGATCACTATTCCCAAAGTAGTCCCCTACTGAATCTTCAACCACCTGGCCGGGCTTATTCCCCAACACCAGGTCTGTGTTCGTCTATTAGTGGACTCTGATTTTAATCTTTTCATCATTGGTGGTTGTACCTTCAGTTGCCTGGGCCCTAAACTCTGAAATACTCTCTCCACACTTCTCCACCTCACGTTCTGCCTTTAAGACACCCCTTAAAACCTCCTTTTCTGATCCAGCTTTTTGCCATCATACCTTCACTCTCGTTATGTGACTTATTCAAGAGGGCATAGACAGGGTGTTGGAATGGGCAGTTGTTTTTGTTGTTTCTGCCCATTCCACCACCCTGTCTATGCCCTCTTGAACTCTATTAATATCTTCCTCACCCTTCACTGCTCTTCAACGGTTCATGACTTCGGCAAATGTCAACACCGTGACCTGAAGCCGGAAGTCTGAGGCATTATTGTCTGTCAGAAGCAGCAGTGGTACTAGTGGAACCCTTGAGTACTGCACTGTATACCTCCCTCCAGTCTGAAAAACATTCATTCACCACAATGTTGATAAAAGACCTCCTGTAATCTGTTACTCACCTCGTCAATATTTACTGGGGTCTGCTTTATTATAAACCTGCTAGTACTCATGTTTGATTTAATCCTCTTATTTTAATAACTTCTTGATCCACTCCTGATTCCAGTTGAAATCCGTTGGTTAAAAAATTCTATTTCCCAATCCAATCATGATTGTATAATTTAAACCCTGGAATTAAATGGCTTTTCAGGAGCCAGGATAGAAGGCGGAGGGGCCCAGACAGTGGTGATGTAGACAACATTCCTACCCAGAGGTCACCTGAGGTCTCTAAGTGGAACTACACGATCGGTTGATGGGAGCCCCGCAACTTGTGCAGGACGCCCAGCAAAACAAGACAGCCCCTCTGCAGAATTGGGGGAGGCCTCCTCCGAAGGGTAATACGTGGCCCATGGACCGGCACCCAACAGCAAAGACTTCTTCTGCATTAAACCCCTCCGCAATCAGCCAGCCCCCTCACCACCTTCCAGGAGCTATCAGACTGGACCCTGATTCCCCACCGCACTTAACTGGGGAATGGGACTCCAAGGCTGCTCTGATCCTACGCCTGGTGCAGTATCAGCAGTGGCCCATGCTCCCTGGCTGGCCGCAGCCATCCCACATAATTTATCTGAGGTCCCTGGTTCTGGCTTTGGTGCTGCTCCCAGGGCTGGTGCACTGTCAGCAGTTGTCCCTCCTCCGTAGCTAGCCCCAACATCCCCACCACACAGACTTGGCTCTGGTGTCTCCAGGATAGGCATTGGTCTTGTACTGAGCAGTGGCCCTCCCTCCCTCTATTTCCTTATAGTTCCGAGGCGACAGTCTCACATATACCTTGGCTATGGATGTCCAAGAATGGTCCTGGTCCCAGGCCAGCTATAGTACTGGCAGTCACCGCGTTCCCTGACTGATCCTGGCTATCTTATCAGCCTTATCGGAAGTCCAACCTCGAGTGACATTCCTTGTCCCTGGACCTGTGTAGTACTGTCTGTGGCACCCGGTCATTGACGGGCCCTGAAACCCCGCAACACTTACCTTTAGTGTCGGGGTCCACCATGCCATCTAGTTCCAGGTCTGGTGTAGTACCGATATTGGGCCCCAGACTCTGACGGGTCCCCACGAAACCCCTGAACCTATCTGGGATTTGGGACTCCAGTAATATTCCGGGTTTCAGGATTGGAGTAGTTCTGGCAGTGACACCCACTCCCTGACCAGACCCAGAGGACCATAAACACTTATATGGGGTCCAGGCTCTCCAGACATGCTCCTAGTCCTCTGCCTGGTATATTACTGGCAGTGGCCCCGACTATCTGACTGGCCCTGGGGTCCTCGCCACATTTGCCTGGGGTCTAGGTCCCCAGTGATGGTCGTGAACACTGGCCTTGTATAGTGCTAGCAGTTCCACTGCTCCTGGTGGTGTTGCCAATACCACTGAGCCGCTGGCCCTCTGATTGTTCAGTAACTTTGGCAGGTGGGATCCCCATCCTAAAAGTGATGCGGACAAGGGCACCAGGCAGTTAACTTCCTGGGCGCCACTGAATTGCACTGTGTGAGCTCCAAATTGCCAAGTCGGGCTCACCTCTTATTTTCAGTCCGCTGTTACAAACTCTGCTGGCTCCGCCAATCTTAACTCTCTGTTTCGAGCAGAAATCCCTGTCACTGGTGCAATACTTATAGACATACAGAACGTGGTAACAAATGTACAAAACTCACCTGAAATCCTTCAAGCTGTGTTTTTTTACTCCTAACTGATGCATAATTTCCTGATAATTTCCCTTGTTTACAGTTAACCTAGTGACGATTGAGATAATTTGTTTAATTGATTTTTCAGTGGACTCATTCCCAATTATTGCTTTTAAATATTTGGATTCAGGACTGCCTGTCACCGGTGAGGGAATCTCTCAATCAGTCCAACATTTAACTTTCCATACAAGAGCAAAGTGCTGCAGATGCTGGAAATCTGAAATAACATCAGAAAATTCTGGAAATATTCAGCAGGTCTGGCAGCATCTGTGGAGAGAGAAACAGAGTTAATGTTTCAGGTCAGTGACCCTTCATCAGAACTGGGAGAGATGAGCGAAGGAACGGTTTTTAAACAGCCTGGCCTCACCAAATGTGTCACACGCTACCTGGTGGCCATGTCAGTGGCGGATCTACTGGTCATTATCCTCCACCTGATATTGAGACACATTCCCATTCTTCTTTGGGAACTGTTTCAGTTCCTGTTGTTCATTCCCGTGTGTAATATCCACACCATCCTGCTTAATGCAGCCACAGACTGTTCTGTTTGGTGCACCGTCACTTTCACCTTTGATCGATTTGCGGCCATTCATTGCCAGAATTTGAAAAGTAAATATTGCAGCGAGAAAACGGCTGCTGTGGTGCTGGGAACAGTGACTGTGATAAGTTGTTTAAATAACATCTGCTGGTATTTTATATTAACAAGTCAGTATCGGCTGGGGAACCTCCCCTGGGTTTGTAATGTAACTGAGGATGTTGCGGAATCTCGTGTCTGGGGAACAATCGAGTTCCTCCATTACTTTCTAACCCCGGGGCTCCCATTTGTGGTGAATCTGCTGCTCAACGCTCTCACAGTCAGGCAAATTTTACTGAACCGCAGAGGACGCAGAAGATTCCGGGCTCACAGCAGTGGGGAGAGTCGCAGAGACCCAGAGATGGAGAGTCGAAGGAAATCCATAATTTTACTGTTAGTTATCTCGGGGAATCATTCTGATATGGACCCTGTTAATGGTGAACTCGATATGGAACCGGATGGAGCATTTGGGGTCTGTGTCTGCTAATCTAGCTGTGTTTCTGCAGGAATCGGGCTTCATGTTGCAGCTCCTGAGTTGCTGCACAAACACTGCGATTTGCGCCGTGACCCAGACTCAGTTCAGAGAGCAGTTGAAGAATATGCTGAAATATTCCCTTACTGCAATTGGTAAACTCATTCAAAGATGAGAAGCACTGAATCACTATTTCCAAAAGCTGGGGGGGGGCGGGGCCTATCACTATGGATACAGATCAGGGGCGGGGCCTGACACTATGCTGACTGAGCGGGGAACGGGGAATGTCTGTCGAGACAGAGCGGATGTCGGACCTGTCGCTATGGTGACATAGCGGGGACGGTTCTGCCGATATGGAGACAGAGCGGGGTGGGGCCTGTCACTATGCTGACTGAGCGGGGGAGGGAGCTGAAGCTATGGTGACAAAGCGGGGGTGGGGCTTGTCGCTATGGTGACAGGGCAGGGTGGCGGTGCCTTATGTGACGGTGGCAAAGTGGATGGCACGGATCTCGGTACAGTGAAAGAGCGGGGATGGAGGGGTGTGGCTCAGCCTGTCGCTGTGTTCACTGAACGGGGGCAGGGTCTGTCGCTATGGTGACAGCCGAAGGCTGGGGCCTGAAGCCAAGGTGATGGAAGAGTGGGGGCAGGTTCTCTGCCCCATGATGACGGGGGAGTGGGAGCGATACGTGTCTCCCATGGTGGCGGGGAAATGAAGGCGGAGCTCGTTACCCATTGTGACGGGAGAATGGGGGTGGAGCCTGTTCCCTTGGTGAAGAGTGTATGGAGGCCGGGTCTGTTCTCATGGTGACAGGGAAACGACAGTCAGAATTTTGCATCATCATTTGTAATCTTGAAAATCTCTTTATATTACTCAGAACCCTTTATAATTTTTAATTACCATTTATAATCATTCTAAACCGTTACACCCGTTTAAACCCTTTATAATACGCTATGACGATTTGTAACTTAGTTTAATCCTTTGTAGCACTATATAATCCCTTGTAACTTGTAGAATCTTCCATAAGCTTTTTAACCGTTCATAATCCTTTTTAATTATTTATAGCACTTTATAATCGTTTACGGTTGTATATTACCGTGTATAATCGTTTGTAACTGTTTACAATCCTTTATAACCCTTGCTAACCGTTTATTACCCTGTATGAACCATTATACTAATTTACAACCAGCTACATCTCATTTCTTCACTGCCGTGGACAGAAAACCCTGAAAATGATCGCCGTGGAATGCTCTCGTTTTATAATGGTCGCAGTGTATGGCAATGAAATAGCCACAGAGCATATCACTTAAAATGGCCATATTGCAAATCATTTAAAATGGCGGAAGCGCATGGCATTGCAAATGCTGGCAGAGCATGTCACTCAAAATGGCTCCCGTGCATGTCATTTACAAGAGCCAGCGGGCATATCACTTCAAATAGTCTCTCTGCATTCCACTTAAAATGGCCACAATGCGTGTCACTTAAAATGGCTGCAATGCACGCCAGTTAAAATAGTCACACTGCATGCCACATTAATGGTCGCAGTGCATATCACTCAAAATGGCGGTAGTGCATATCACGCAAAATGGCGGCAGTACATGCCATTTAAAATGGTCACTCTGCAGCTCGCTTAAAATGGTTGCACTGCATATCTATTGAAATGGCCACATGGCATGTCACTTAAAATTATCGCGGTGCATATCCTTTGAAACGGCCGCAGTGCATATCACTTCAAATGGTCGCACTTCATTTCACTTAAAATGGCTGCAGTGCATGTCACTTAAAATTGCTGCACAGCATGTCACCTAAAATGGTCGCAATTCATATCATTTAAGATGGCTGCAGGGCAAGTCATTTCAAATTGCCGCACTGCATCTCACTTGAATGGCTGCATGCATACCACTTAAAAGCGCCACAGTGCACATCATTTAAAATTGTTACAACAAATATCACTTAAAATGGTTGCACCACATATCACCTGCAATAGTCAAACTGCAGATCTTTTAAAGTGGTCGCATCGCAAATGGCATACAATGATCGCGCTGCATATCAGTGAAAACTGTCGCACTGAATATCCTTCAAAATGGCCACATTGCACCTCACTTAAATGGTTGCACTATATATCACTTTAAATGGTCGCATTACATATCACTTAATACGGCCGCAGTGCATGTCACTTAAAATGGTCGTATGCGCATCACTTAAATATGCCATAGTGCACATCATTTAAAATGGCAATAACAAATGTCAGTTAAAATGACCACAATGAGTGTCACATAAGTTGTCTTCTTGTTATTTATTCTTGGGATGTGGTCATCGCTGGATAGACCAGCAATTATTGCACATCCCAAATTACCCTTGGAAAGGTGGCGGTGAGCTGCCATCTTGAACTGCTGCAGTCCGTGTGGGGTGCAGGGGCACCCAGAATGTTGTGAGGAAGGGAGTTCCAGGATGTTGGCACAGCGACAGTGAAGGAACGGCGATATAGTTCCAAGTCAGGATGGTGTGTGACTTGGACGGGAACTTACAGGTGCTGGTGCTCCCATGCATCTGCTGCCCTTGTTCTACTAGGTGGAAGAATTCACCGTTTGGAAGGTGCTGTCTAAGGAGCCTTGGTTGCAGTGCCTCTTGCAGATGGGATACTTTGTTGACACTGTGGGTCGGTGATGGAGGGAGTGTATGTTTGCCTATGGGGTGACAATCAAGAGGGCTGCTTTGTCCTGGATGGTGTCGAGCTTCTTCTGTGTTGTTGGAGCTGCACCCATCCAGGCAAGTAGGGAGTATTCCAACACACTCCTGACATTTGCCTTGTAGATAGCGGACAGACATTGGGGAGAATGGATGTGGGTTAGTCACCGCAGAATTCCTAGTCTATGACCTGTCATATCACGTAAAATGGTCGCACTGCCTGTCACATAAAATGGTTGCACACATTCATATTAAGAATGCCACACTGCCTGTAACTTAAAATGGCCACAGTGCATAACACTTAAATGGTCACTGCACTTCACTTGAAATGGCAGCACTGCATGTCAGTTAAAATCACTGCCACCGAAAGTTAATACGAAAATGACCACCACGATGTGCTCTTATTTTAAAATGGCTGTCGTGCATATCACCTAACCATTGATTAAATTCCACTGCCCGGAAACAGAAGCATTATTCTGGACTCATAAGAAATTTTCGCATAGGGTCTACTTGATGGCTTCAAAATTTTCTCTGTAGGGGTGGACACTCCCTATTCTGCATCGTGAATTAACCTGTTTGTGTCACATTGAAAGGCCAGTTCGAAATTAACCAAAGGGTTAAACCAGTTTCACAACTCAAGTGCCGAAATCCAACAGGAACACGTTTAACCGTGGCACCAAAGTTGAGCTCCTGGAGAGGAAATTCACTCTCAGTGTAATAAACAGACACAAACGCATAGAGACCCATACGATGCTGCTTCAGAATGAAGGCCTCTGTCCAAGGAAGAGAAAGATACTGTCCAACAAAATTCCTCATCCCAAAGCTCTCCCTCTCTTTCCATCTTGTCATGACATTTTTCGAAGTAAGAACAAATGTTCCCAGGAGGCAAGGGAAAACGAAAATTGGATGAATCAAAACAAGGGTTTCTTAAGAAGAGATATGGAAAGATTCCAGAGCATCCTGTCTGTTGCACCGACATTCTCAGAAACATCCCATGACAAACAAATGCCGCTTAGAAAACAGAGGATTGAAAGTGATCAAGATTGAAACAGGGATACTGAGAACACACAACCCACACACACCAGACTGAGAGAGAGGTCCATTCCCCGGCAGAGATGGAGGGGAGAGGGTTTGGGATTGGGACTGGCTCCCTTCCCACCTAGAAAAACACCAGGTAAGCAGTTTGCGTCCACCCTCTGAGTGTAACACGTTACGATGTCTCGCAATCTGTTCCCTTTGTGTCCTGTCCATTGACACAGGATAGAACTTGCTTGACTGATTACATCTTCTCCTTCCCAAAATCCACAAACTGGACTGTCCCGGCAGACCCATTGTGTTAACCTGTTCCTGCCCCACTGAACTTATTTCGTCCAATCTTGACTCTATCTTTTCTCCTCTGGTCCAGTCTCTTCCCACCTACATCCGTGATACTTCAGGCGCCCGACCTCATTTGACAATTTCCAGTTTCCTGTTCCGAACCGCCCCCTCTTCACTATGGACGTCCAATCTCTCTACACCTCCATCCCCCACCATGATGGGTTGAGGGCTCTTCGCTTCTTCCTTGAACAGAGGCCCAACCAGTCCCCATCCACCACCATCCTCCACCGCTTGGCTGAACTTGTTCTCACATTGAACAACTGCTCCTTCAACTCCACGCAATTCCTTCAAGTTAAAGGTGCCACTGTGGGTACCCGCATGGGACCTAGTTATGCCTGTCTTTTTGTCGGAGATGTCCAACATTCCTTGTTCCAGTCCTCCTCAGTCCCCCTCCCCCAAATCTTTTTTCTGGTACACTGATGACTGTATCGGTGCAGTTGCTTGCTCCTGCCCGAAGTGGAAAACTTTATCAACTTTATTTCTAATTTCCAACCTTCTCTCACCTTCACATGGTCCATCTCCGACACTTCCCTTCCCCTCTTCGACTTCTCTATCTCCATCTCTGGGGATAGGCTGTCTACTAATATCCATGATAAGCCACCTGACTCCCACAACTACCTCGACTGCACTTCTTCACACGCTGCGTCCTGTAAGGACTCCGTTCCATTCTCACACTTTCTCCATCTCCGACGCATATTCTCCGATGATGCTAACCTCCATGACAGCGCTTCTGATACGTCTTCCTTTTTCCTTAACCGAGTGTCGCCCCCCCCCAACCCTGCCCCACCACTGTGGTTGACAGGGCCCTCAACCATGTTTGGCCCATTTCCTGCACCTCTACCATCACTCCTTCCCCTCCCTCCCAGAACCGCGACAGGTGTCCCCTTGTCCTCATTTTACATCCCATCAGCCTCCATATCCAAAGGATCATCCTCCACCATTTTCGCCACCTCCAGCTTGATGCCAGTACCAAATGCATCTTCCCCTCCCTTCCCATGTCAGCATTCCGAAGGGATCTTTCTCTCCGTGACATCCTGGTCCACTCCTCCATTGCCCCCAACACCTCGTCCCCTTCCCATGGCACATTCCTCTGCAATCGCAGGTGGTGTAATACCTGCCGATTTACCTCTTCTCTCATCACTATTCCTGGCCCCAAACGCCACTTTCAGGTGAAGCAGCGAATTACTTACACTTCTTTCAATTTTGCAGATGGGGATCGCTGCTCACAATGTGGTGTCCTCTACATTGGGAAGACCAATGATTGAAGCATTAACATAAGGTTGAAGCATTTGCAACAATCTTTAACCTGAAGTGCCGAGTTGATGATCCATCTCGGCCTCCTCCTGAAGTCCCCAGCATCACAGATGCCAGAGTGCAGCCAATTCGATTCACTCCACGTGATATCAAGAAATGACTGAAAGCACTGGATACTGCAAAAGCTATGGGTCCTGACAATATTCCGGCCATAGTACCGAAGACCTGTGCTCCAGAACTTGCCGCACCCCCAGACAAGCTCTTCCAGTACAGCTACAACACTGGCATCTACCCTGCAATGTGGAAAATTACCACCCCTTCAGCCTACTCTCAATCATCAGTAAAATGATGGAAGGTGTCATCAACAGTGCCATCAAGCGGCACTTGCTTAGCAATAACCTGCTCAGTGACTCTCAGTTTTGGTTCCGCCAGGGCCACTCAGCTCCTGACCTCATTACAGCCTTGGCTCAAACATGGACAAAAGAGCTGAACTCATGATGTGAGGTGAGAGTGACTGCCCTTGACATCGAGGCAGCATTTGACCGAGTATGGCATCAAGGAGCCCTAGCAAAACTGAGGACAATGGGAATCAGGAGGATAACCCTCCGCTGGCTGGAGTCATACCGAGCACAAAGGAAGATGGTTGTGGTTGTTGGAGGTCAATCATCTGAGCTCCATGACATCAATGCAGGAGTTCCTCAGGGTAGTGTCCTCGGCCCGACCATCTTCAGCTGCTTCATCAATTACCTTCCTTCAATCATAAGGTCAGAAGTGGGGATGTTCGCTGATGATTGCACAATGTTCAGCACCATTCGTGACTCCTCAGATACTTAATCAGTCCGTGTAGAAATGCAGCAAGGCCTGGACGATATTCAGGCTTGGGCTGTTAAGTGGCAAGTAACATTCGCGCCACACAAGTGCCGGGCAATGACCATCTCCAACAAGAGAGAATCTAACCATCTCAACGTGACATTCAACGGCATTACCATCGCTGAATCCCGCACTATCAACATCCTAGGGGCTACCATTGACCAGAAACTGAACTGGTGTAGCCATATAAATACCGTGGCTACAACAACAGTTTAGAGGCCAGGAATCCCGAGGCGAGTAACTCACCTCCTGACTCGCCAAAGCCTGTCCACCATCTGCAAAGCACAAGTCAGGAGTGTGATGGAATACTCTCCACTTGCCTGGATGGGTGCAGCTCCAACAACCCAATCGAAGCTCGACACCATCCAGGACAAAGCAGCCCGCTTGATTGGCACACCATCTCCAAACATTCGCTCCCTCCACCACCGACGCACAGTGGCAGCAGTGTGTACCATCTACAAGATGCACTGCAGCAATGCACCAAGGCTCCTTAGACAGCACCTTCCAAACCCGCGACCTCTACCAGCTAGAAAGGACAAGGGCAGCAAATACATGGTAAGATCCCCACCTGTAAGTTCCCCTCCAAGACACACACCATCCTGACTTGGAACTTCAATATCGCTGGGTCAAAAGCCAGGTACTCCCTTTGTAACAGCAATGTGGGTCCACCTACGCCAAATGGACTGCAGAGGTTCAAGAAGGTAGCTCACCACCACGTTCTCAAGGGCAATTAGGGATGGGCAATAAATGCTGGCATAACCAGTGACGCCCACATCCCATGAATGAATTTAAAAAAACGCAAACTAGGTGAACGCTTTGCGGAACACCTCCGCTCAGTCCGCAAGCTGGACCCTGAGCTTCTGGTTGCTTGCCAATTCAACACTCCCCCATGCTCTCATGCTCGCATCTCTGTCCTGGGATTTCTGCAGGTTCCAGTGAACATCAACGCAAGCTCGAGGAACAGCATCTCATTTATTGATTAAGCACACTACAGCCTGCCGGACTGAACATTGAGTTGAACAATTTCAGAAGATGACAGGCTCCATTTTACTTTTATTTTCAGTTACATTTTCTTTTTCCTTTTTCAAATATTTTTTCGTGTTTCTATTATTTCATCCTAGTTTATTCATTTTGCTTGCCCACTGTTTTTTCATGTTTGCACTTGCGGCTGTTCAATTTTCAGTCTGTCAACACCCGATCTGTACTAATGCTTTGTCTTTCAACACACCATTAACATATTGTTTGCCTTTGCTCACCGACCTTCCGGTCAGCTTTTCTGTGACCTTTTCCTATTTACACCTTCACCTTT
Organism: Heterodontus francisci; assembly: GCF_036365525.1. Classification (NCBI taxonomy): domain Eukaryota; kingdom Metazoa; phylum Chordata; class Chondrichthyes; order Heterodontiformes; family Heterodontidae; genus Heterodontus; species Heterodontus francisci. Next base: position 4,369,433 of record NW_027140118.1, on the reverse strand, counting down.
GTTATCTCTTGTCCACCCCCGCCTTACTTGCTTATAACCTTTTACATTTCGAATATTTGCTCGTTCTGAAGAAGGGTCACTGACCTGAAACGTTATCTCTGCTTCTTTCTCCACAGATGCTGCCAGACCTGCTGAGTATTTCCAGCATTTCTTGCTGTTATTTCAGATTTCCAGCATCCGCAGTATTTTGCTTTTATTATTATGATCAGGAGATCTGTTTTATTGATTTGATATCTTTAACTCCAAGTCCTTGTCGGAAATATTACTGCAATTTTCAAATATCTGATTCCATTCACAGACCCCACACCGGGACTGGGAAATGAACCAGTGACACTGGTCAATTCCACATACAGCTCATACTTAATATTAAACGCAGTATGTTCCGTCTGTCGTTCCCTTTCTCCATGTCTGCACTTCTGCATTGGATCTTCTTGCGGTTTCAGAAACCTGATGTCAGGACCACATGGGGGGAACCTGAGACTGCTCTACCCAGCAATGAGATTGGTAGAACAACATTCCCGGTACATAGCTTCCTAAATTTCCGCTCTGAGCTCCCTGTCCAATGAAGGGCACAGAGCATGTTCCCGCTGCTGTTAGATCAGAAGGCCAGCAGCTCTGGAGCCTCAACAGCGTCCACTTCTCCGAGTGGTCAGCGGATCGTGAGGGCTGAGAATATTAAGCATCACTTTTAGTCGCCAACTCCCTGTAATTCTCTCTTACACTGTCTGTGTGACCGACCCACAGACAATCTGTCTGTTTGTTTCTCCCAATCCCTGTCACGATCTCTTTGTCCCTATCTCTCAGTATTCGACTCCCCTCTCACTCTATTACTGTTTATTTCCCTCTGACTCTCATTTTTATTTGTTTCGAATTGCAACACTGATACAGGCCCTTTGGTCCACTGAGCCAGTGCCGACCAGCAACCACCCATTTATACTGACCCTGCAGTAATCTCACATTTCCTACCTACACTAGGAGCAATTTCAGTTGGCCAATTTTCCTTTCAACCTTTGCAAGTCTTTGGCTGTGGGAGGGAACCGGAGCACCTGGCGAAAGCCCACGGGGCCACAGGCAGAACTTGCAAACTCCACACAGACAGTACCGAAAATCGAACGCGGGTTCGTGGAGCTATGAGGCTGTGGTGCCAGCCACTGCAGCACTGTGCCACCACTCCGTTTCCCTTTATATCTCACACTTCATGTCTGTCTCTCACTTTCTGCCACTCCTTTTATCAGTCCCTCAATCCCATCTCTTTCTCTGTCACTCCTTGCCTGTCTCAAACACTCACTCTCTCGACTCCGTGTCTCTCCTTCCCACGACTGGTCCCGCTCTGTCTCGTTCCCTCACTCCTGTCACTCTCTTTGTCTTTCATTCTCTCTCTGTCTCAGTCTCTCTCACACTCCGCCCCATCTAACTCCCTGTTTACCTACATTTCTCTACACTCCCTCTCTCTCTCATTTAAAATCCCTGTCTCTCTCTCTCCCATTCCCAGTCACTCTCTCACTCCATGTTCTCATCTCCCTCAGTCCCTCTCTGTCTCCCTCTCTAGCCCAGTCCCTGTTTTCTCTCTCTTTCTCTCTATCTCATGCTTTGTCTGGCACATACGCACACACACACACACACACACACACCCTGTCGCTCTCTCTGGCGCACGTACTGTGTGTCCGTATCTCTCATACTAAATCGCTGACTGTCTCTCATGCACCCTTCCTGTCTGCATCTCAAATACACTCCTTGTCTGCCTTACTTGCGCAGACTTCCTCCTTTTCTCTCTCACAGACAATCCCTGTGTGTCCCACACTCCATGCCTGTCGCGCTCATAAACACGACCTGCCTGTTTTCTTAAACACACTGCCTGTCTGTCTCTCTCTCACACACACCTCTGCCTCAGTCACACACACTCCTTGCCTAAATCTCTCACATGTACTGTCTGTCTCTCACGCACGGCCTGACTGCCTCTATCACACACACACACACAACCTCTGTCTCTCCCACATACAATGCCTGTCTGCCTCTGTCTCAATTACTGCCTGTCTGCATCTGTCACACACACACCCTGTCTGTCTCTCTCTCACACACACCTCTGCCTCAGTCACACACACTCCTTGCCTAAATCTCTCACATGTACTGTCTGTCTCTCACTCACGGCCTTACTGCCTCTATCACACACACACACAACCTCTGTCTCTCCCACATACAATGCCTGCCTGCCTCTGTCTCAATTACTGCCTGTCTGCATCTGTCACACACACACCCTGTCTGTCTCTCACACACACTGCCTCACAGCCTCTCTCTCACACACAAAACATGTCAGTCTCTCTCACACACACTGTACCTCACTCTCACACGCACAGTCCCTGTCTGTCTCTCCCACACTCTCACTATCAGTCTCTCACGCACTCCCTGTCTGTTTCCCTCTCTCACACACTTCCTATCTGTCTCTCTCACACTCTCCCTGTCTGTCTCTGCCTCTCACACACACTCCCTGTCTGTCTCTCTCTCTCACACACAAACACTCACTGTCTGTCTCCCTCACCTAGTGTCTCTGTCTGTCTCTCTCACAGACACACCCTGTCTTTCTTATTCACAGTTACTCCCTCTCTGTCACTCTCACACTACTCCCTGTCTGACTATCTCTTTCTCACACACACCCTGTCTTTCTCCTTCAAACTCACTTCCTGGCTGTCTATTTCTCACACACTCCCCGACTGTCTCGCTCACCTACACTCCCTGTCTGTCTCTCTCACACACACACCTTGTCTTTCTCCCTCACACTGCATCCCTGTCTGTCTGTCTCTCTCACACACATTCCCAAACGGTCTCTCTCACAAACTCTCTGTCTGTCTCTTTCGCACACGCTCCCTGTCTGTCTCTCTCTCACCCACTCCCTGCCCGATTCTCTCTCACACACACCCTGTATTTCTCTCTCGAACCGACAACGGGTCTGTCTCTATCTCATGCGCTCATCACAACATTGAATGAATTTAAAAATTGGAGTAAAGGGATATTTCAGCACATTCTTCAACTGCACTCTGAACTGAGTCTGGGTCACGACATAAAACGCAGTGTTTGTGCAGCAGCTCAGCAGCTGTAGCATGAAGCCCAATTCCCGCAGAAACGCCGGTAGAAATGTAGACTGATAACCTAAATACCACATCCGGCTCCATATCGAAAACACCATTAACACTGCCCATAACAGAATGAAATTTGCCGAGATAATTAACAGTAAAATGATGGATTTTCTTCGGCTATCCATCTCTGGGTCTTTGCGTCTCTCCCCACTGCTATGATCCCGGAGTCTCCTGCGTCCTCTACTGCTCACTAAAATGTGTCTGACGGTGACAGCATTGAGCAGTAGAATCACCATAAATGGGACAAACGGTGTTAGAATGTAATGGAGGAACTCGATTGTTCCCCAGATACGAGAATTCCGAGCATGCTCTGCTGCATCACAAAACCATGGGATGTTCCACAGCAAATACCGACCTGTGAACATAAAATACCAGAAGATGTTCTTTAAACAGCTCAGCACAATCACTGTTCCCAGAACCACAGCCGCCGTTTTCTCGCTGCAATATTTCCTTTTCAGCTTCTGGCAACAAATCGCCACAAATCGATCAAAGGTGAAAGTGACGGTGAACCAGACAGAACAGTCTGTGGCTGCGTAAAGCAGGATGGCGTGAATATTACACACGGGGATGGAATACAGGAACTGAAACTGTTCCGGATAAACAATGGGAATGTGTCTCAATATCACATCCAGGAAAATGACCAGTAGATCCGCCGCTGCCAAGGCTACCAGGTAGCGAGTGACACATTTGGAGAGCCCGCATTTTCCCCGAGATAAGATCCCAATCGTCAGCAAGTTAACTGTAAGGTAGGGGAATAAATAGAGAAATTATACATCAGTCTAGGAGCAAAGTTACCAGTTTGCTTGAGGCCTTATTGAGATTTAAAGTATGTTCCTGTATCCAGTGATGTACTGAAATGATCGAAGCTGAAAGAACAAGAGAAGTGTTGTAATAGGGTGGAAGGCAGGAGAGATTAAATGAAAATTACACACGGGGATGGAATACAGGAACTGAAACTGTTCCGGATGAGACTGAAATGTTAAAATCAATGTTAATCGTAATCCTTCCCCTCCCTCACGTCCCTGTCTGGTTTAAAATCTGATCCATTTCTATTCTCTCCCAGTTCTGATGAAGGGTCATTGACCTGAAACATTAACTGTGTTTCTCTCTCCACAGGTGCTGCCAGACCTGATGAATATATCCAGCATTTTCGGTTTTTATTTCAGATTTGCAACGTCTGTTGCACATCGCTCTTGAGCAGGACATTAAATGTTGGACTGCCTGAGAGATTCCCTCAACTGTGGCGGGCAGCACGGAATTCAATTATTTCAAAGCAATAATTGGGAATGTGTCGACTGAAAAATCAATGAAACAAATAATCTCGATCGTCACGAAGATAAAGCTAAACAAGGGAATTTGTCAGGATATTTTACTCCAGGTTGGGAGTGGAAACAGCAGTTTCAAGGAGTTTAGGATGACAATTGCAAATTTGTTGTTGTATTCAGTATGCAGTGAATTATCTTCCCAGTGACAGGAATTGCTGCTGGAGACAGGGAGCTGAATTTAGTGGAGCCAGTGGGGTTCCTGACGGCGGGCAGAAAATATGAGCGTACCCTGTCATAGAAATTCAGAGCCTACACTCCGTGTGGCTCTTCAGCAATTAACTGCCTGGTGTCGTGGTCCACATCCCTTAAAGGATGGGAATCCCATCTGCCAAAGCTGCTGAACAATCATGGCCAGCTGCTCACTAGTATCGGCAACGCCACTGAGAGCAGTGGAACTGCCAGTATTACACCCTTGACCCATAGTGCCCGAGACACATAGGTAAGTCTGGCGATGACACCACGCACAGTCAGCTGATCGGAGCCAGTGCCGGTAACACAACAGGTCTGGGACCAGGCCCATTGTTAGAGTCCCGGACCCGACGTAAATCAAGTGTTGCATCAGGGGATAGCCAGGGAGCAGGGACCACTGTTGCTATTACACCAGACCTGGGACAGGAGCAGCCTTGGAGTCCCATACCCCAGGTGAGTTGGCTGGTATTGCCAGTGCCAGTGTGGTAACCCTTGGAAAATGGGTGATGGTACTCGCTTAGTTTGGGGGTGTTTCAGGGAGAATCATCTTTGCTGCCAGGGCCCATCCATGGGCCACAGGTTACCGAGGGAGCAGGCTACAGTTCACAAAGTTGCAATTTTTAGAACTCATGAAGTGTGGAAGTCTAGTGATGAGCGAGCAAGATAGTAATAGAATTCATGAGGGCACAAACAGGGTGATGGACTGGGCAGAAACAATAACCACAAATTGTATTTCTACAGCACTACTGCGAGGTGATGCATTTTGGAAGATCCAATTCGAGAGTGGACTATACAGTAAATGGAAAAGTCCTGGGGAAAATTGATGTCCAGAGAGATTTGGGTGTTCAGGTCCACTGTTCCCTGAAGGTGGCAACGCAGGTAAATAGAGTGGTCAAGAAGGCATACGGCATGCTTTCCTTCATCGGACGGGGCATTGAGTACAAGAGTTGGCAGGTCATGTTACAGTTGTATAGGACTTTGGTTCGGCCACATTTGGAATACTGCGTACAGTTCTGTTCGCCACATTATCAAAAGGATGTGGATGCTTTGGAGAGGGTGCAGAGGAGGTTCACCAGGATGTTGCCTGGTATGGAGGGTGCTAGCTATGAAGAGAGGTTGAGTAGATTAGGATTATTTTCATTAGAAAGACGGAGGTTGAGGGGGGACCTGATTGAGGTGTACAAAATCATGAGAGGTATAGACAGGGTGGACAGCAAGAGGCTTTTTCCCAGAGTGGGGGTTTCAATTACTAGAGGACACGAGTTCAAAGTGAAAGGGGAAATGTTTAGGGGGGATATGCGTGGAAAGTTCTTTACGCAGAGGGTGGTGGGCACCTGGAACGCGTTGCCAGCGGAGGTGGTAGACGCTGGCACGATGGAGTCTTTTAAGATGTATCTAGACAGATACATGAATGGGCAGGAAGAAAAGAGATACAGAACCTTAGAAAATAGGCGACATGTTTAGAGAGAGGATCTGGATCGGCGCAGACTTGGAGGGCCGAAGGGCCTGTTCCTGTGCTGTAATTATCTTTGTTCTTTGTTTTTTTTTAGCACCTTTAATGTCGTAAAAAGTCCCAAGATGTTTCATAGGCGCATTATATAACAAAATAAGATACCGAGTTACATAAGGAGATTGTAGATAAGATGACCAAAAGCTGGATCAAAGAAATATGCTTCAAGGAGTGTTTTAAAGACATAAAGTTAGCTGGAGAGGCGCGGAGATGGTATTCCAGAGCTTAGGGCCCATACAACTGAAGGTACTACCACCAGTGGTGACGAGATTAAAATCAGGGATGCACAAGAGGCCAATATAGGATTAACATAGGTATGTTAGTGTGTTGTGGGACAGGAGGCTATTTCCGTGATATGGGGCTGGACATGTGTAGCAGGCGTGGCTCTTAGCAGCGGGCCAGACAGGCGGGGTTAACAGAACCTCGGCCTTTTCGTGCCACCCACCCCCACCTCGCCCCAAAGCGATCGTGCGGTTTTTTTGTCTAAATGTCTTTTGCTGGGATCCAAGTCCCTTTCAAGATGAGGATCCCACCTCCAACAGCTGCTGGCCAATCAGAGAACTGGCAGCTCATCAGTATTGGCACTAGCACCAGGAGAGGTGGTCACTTTCAGTACTGCAGACGTCTTGGTGGTAACGAATACTTGAATGAGGGTTTTAAGCAGAGGAGCTGCGAGAGAAACAAAGTCAGGCGATGTAACTGAGGTGGGGATAGGCCATTTTAGTGAAAGTGCATATACGTGGTCGGAAGATCATCTTGGGGTCAAATATGACACCAAGTTTGTAAACAGTCTGCTTTAGTCTCACACAGTAGTCAGGGAGAGGGATAAAGTCGGTAGCTGTTAATGGTGTGTGCAATGGGGACTGAAAACAATGGCTTCAATCTTCTAAAATTTCAATTCGCACAGAAAATACATAAGGTAAAACAGAAAGTGCTGGAAATACTCAGCAGTTCTGGCAGCATCTGTGGTGACTTAAACAGAGTTATTGTTTCAGATATGAGACCTATCATCAGTACTATTTCCGACATTTTCTGTTGTTTTATTCTTTGTCCTCTGTGGAGCAGTGAAGGATAAAGGGAGATTAAATATAGAAATTCAAAATCACGAAGAGTCTTGATTGTGTAATTAAGGTGAAGAGGTTTCCAGTGTCAGAAAGTGCAATATTAAGACACAGTTTGATGTTAATTGGCAAAGAAACTGAGGGGTAATGAGGAAAATTTTCTTACGCTGTGAGCTATTCGGTTTGGAATTCATTGTCAGGCTATATGGTGGAAACAGATTCAAAAATATCTTGCAAAAGTGAATTTGGCAAAAACTTGAAAAGGATAAAAATGCAGGAGTCTGGGGAAAGAGCAGGGGAGCAGAATTGATTAGATAATATTTCCAAGCGACAACACTGACACAATGGGCCGAATAGCCTCCTTCTATGCTGCATTGTCTCTGATCCTATGAGCCAGACCGAAACTGAAAAGGTGAGAGTGTGAGACAGGGTGAAAGAGAAAATGGAAAACAATGAAAAAGGTGAGAAACAGGAAAAATCAGATTTGTCCTTCTTTTCAGGCCGAGGGTTTGTGATTCATGATCTGCCCGTGCCTGTTCCTGGTGACACACAAAACTTCCTGCTGCCTCCTCATTGCCATGAATTATACATGCCGCCCAGGGTGACCCGCACTGTAAGCTGGGTGACTGTAAGCTTAACAGGATCCTAACTGTGTGTGAAGCTGGCTGGTAGCTTCAAGGGTGATGCAACGTTCTTTCCTTATGACGTCTCTTAACTCCTAGCTCCCCCTCATCTTGCTGTCTGATATGATGTACAAGCTGCAGTTGGCGGTACCTGGATCTCCTGCTTTCCATCCAATCCCCAAAACCTCACCCCAATCCTCCCCTTCTGATGATATACTTCCCAATAATAACCTAAAACTGCCAGCTTCCCAGTCACAGCAGCTCTCAGGGACAGAGAGAGAGAGGGAAAGAGAGAGCAGCAGTACAGCACTGATGGTGAATATCCATTAGCAGGTCCGGGACTCACAACCACCTGTTAAAATATTTACACTGCGTGTACCGTCGAGGCTGGCCGTCGAGGCTGGAATAGAGTCGGGACCTGCACGTGGTGATTGCATGTGCCAGCTCACTTAAGATGAGAAATTTAATGGGGCAACAGACAGGAAAATGCTGATAGACATGTCCACTGAGATACTTTGTCCATTGACAGTCCTGTCAGACAGTCTGTTGTCACTGTCTAGGAACTTAGAGGAGTCCGACTCCAACAGGGCACAGGACATTGCACAGAGCTTGAAGCCCATTCTTTCCCTAGTGGAAGTTGTCACTAAGTCCATGACAGCACTAGCGGGCCCAGCCTTGATACAGCGTCTGGTGATCATTGTCGCAGTTTCCACTGCAGCACAGGTGGCAGACACTCAACGTCTCGGTGTTGCAGTGGAATGTCAGACCGAGGTCATAAGATCCATGCTTGCTGCCATGCAGGATCTTACTGCTTCCATTATGGCAGTGGATCTCAGTTGTCAAAGGGGTTTTAAGGCTCTCACCGCAGTCCAGCACTCAGAGATCCAGAGGATTAATCGGATTTCTGAGGTATCGCTCCGTGCGACAGGCAGTGGCTCCGTGGAGCACGAACCTGCTGTCCACTCTTAGGCTGGCAGAATTTGTCTTCCTTCACTGATACTCCACCAGTGTTTTTGCTGATACCCATAAACCAGCTCAGGCTGCTGCTGACCATGGGGAACTAATGTCGTCCGAATGCGAGACGTCAAGACCCAGAGCTGCTCGAGGGAGTCATGCAAGACCATCTACAACCTCCCTCAGTGAAAGTCAGCAGCCTTACACCAACCATTCTGCAGCCACTGGGGTAGCACCGTGCAGGAGCACTAGGCAATTTGAGGGAACCCTTAATACAGGCACTATGGAATACACAAGTGTGAATTCAACGTGTCGTTGAATAAAAGTGTTCATGAAAAGATATTTGTTGTGTCTGTTTTACAGAGAGATGCAGGGATTATGGAGTAGTTATCAAGGAAGACTTTAATTATCCGAATGTAGACTGGAGGAGCAGTAGTGTAGAGGTCAGAAAGGGGAAGGAGTTCCTCGAGTATGTTCTGGAAAGCTTTCTAAAGCATCTGCCAAGTTTTTGCCCACTCACTCTACCTAACTATATCCCCTTGCAAATTCCTTATGTCTGCATCACAAGATGCCCTCCCACCTGTTTTTGTATCATCAGCAAATTAGGATGTATTACACTCTGACCCCTCCTCCAAGTCATTAATACAAATAGTGAATAATTGAGACCTTAGGACTGATCCTTGCTGCCCTCCACTACTTACGTCTTTCCAACTTGAAAAAGACCCATTAATCCCCACTCTCTGTCTACTGTGCGTTAACAAATCCTCAGTTCATGCTAATATATGACGCCCAATACCGTGAGTTCCTCTCTTGTGCAATAATCTTTTCTGTGGCACATTATCGGATGCCTTCTGCAAATCCAAATACACTACATCTCATGGTTCCCTTTATAAATTCTGCTTGTTATATCCTCAAACCACTCTAACAAAAGTGTCAAACATGATTTCCCTTTCTCAAACCATGTTGACTCTGTTTGATTGCTTTAAGCTTTTCTAAATGTCTGCAATTTCTTCCTTAATAATGAACTCTAGCATTTTCCCAATGACCGATGTTAGGCTGACTGGCCTATAGTTTCCTGCTTTTTGTCTCCCTCCCTTCTTGAACAGGCGCGTCACATTAGCGGTTTTCCAATCCACTGGGACCCTCCTGGAATCCAGTGAGTTCTGGAATATTTCGACCACTGCCTCCTCTTTCATTGCAGTTCCTTCCTTTAAAACCCTTGGATGAAGCACATCAGGTCCTGGCGACTTGTTTGCCTTTAGTCCAATTAGTTAGTTAAATACTTTGCCGTCGTGAAAGAGACTGTTATAATATCTTTACTCCCATTAGCTGTTTGCTTATCTGATATCTGTGGGGTGTTTGTAGTGTCCCCCATCGTCAATTCCAATGCAAAATATTGGTTTAAATATTCTGCCATTTCCCTGTTCCCCATTATCAATTCACCAGTCACATCCTCCAAGGGTCCCACGCTCACTTTAGCGAATCCCTTTCTTCTTATATAGAAGCTCTTGTTGTTTGTTTTTTTATATTTATTGCCAATTTGCTTTCATAATCAATTTTCTCCGTCTTAATTAGCTTTTTAGGCATCCGCTGCTGGTTCTTTAAAAGATTCCCAATCCTCTTGCGTACCACTAGTTGTTGCCACTTTGTATGCCTTAGTTTTTGATGGGATACTCTCCTTGACCGCCTTTGTTAACCACGGGTGGTTCATCCTTCTCATCGAGTCTTCTTTTTGACCTTGATTATTTTTTGCTGAGCGTTATGACATATCTGGTAAAATGTCTGCCACTTCTCATCCACTTATCTTTCCCTTAGTCTATTTTCCCAGCCTGTTTTAGACAAATCTTTCTTCATACCTCTGTAATTGCTCTTGTTTAAGTTGGGGACACTGGTCTGAAACCCAAATTGCTCGTCCTCAAACTGCATTAGAATTTCTACCATGTTGTGACTGCTACCCCCTGGAGGACGATAATTATGATATTTCTTATTAATCCTACCACATTGCATATTACTAGATCTAAAATAGCCTGTTTCCGAGTAGGTTTTGCAACAGCCATTCAGAGACTGTAGAATCGAGATAATATATGACGATTAATTTTTGAAACTAGCTGAAAAAACAGCTTTTGAGAGACACAGAGACAGACAGCATGAGCATGAAAGGAACAGAGATCACTGATAATTTAAACTGAAGGAAGGTGTATTTTAGACTGATCACTTTTTCACCCCTCAATATTCGAAAGCAAAATTAATTCATCAAAGTATTTGCAATTTGTTAATCTGTAGATGTCCTCGCTGGATGAAGGAGGAGTTGAAGTTTTGGATGTTGGTCATTTTTCTTTCCTCATTGGAACCTGGAATACTGCAAGTGGACTTTAATCAGAGAATTAATAATCGGGAAGTGCAAATCACAAAGAAAGCTGTTTTCTAATGCTGTTTATATGTTAGTAGTGTTTAAGAGTTTAGTTTTTCTGATAAACAGTTAATTTGTTGGTCTAAAGATATCTGGTTTGATTTGCCTCATTCGGAGTTTGCCAGATAGTTCAATTCGGCTTTAGATGTCTTTAATTTAGAAAGTTTAAAGTGATATGTTAGGTGATCTGCAGAACGCCGGGAATGATTTAACAGTGTATTGCTCACGCAATGAGAACAGTCTAATTTGATTGGATATATATATACTTGAGCGGTCAGTCGTAACAAGATAAGCCCAGGAACTGCAGTCAGTCAGTTTAACATTGGTAGAGGGGAAATTTATTGAAACAATAATTTGTGAAAAAATGAATAGTCGCATGGACAAATGAGAGATACCTAAGGAAAGACAGTATGGAATTCTTTAGGGAAAACCATTTTAAGTAACTTGCAAGAGTTTTTTTTTAGGAGGAAAGAGAGTGGGTTTATGAAGGCAATGCAGTTGATGTGGTGTACCTGGACTTCCAAAAGGCATTTGATACAGTGCCACACAACAGACATGTGAACAAAGATATAGCTCATGGAATAAAAGGGATTGGAAAACTGACAGGAAACAAAAAGTATTGGTTAATGGATCTTTTGCGGCCTATGGTAAGGTTTTTATTGGAGTTCCCTAGGGGTTACTGTTGGGACTGAGTACGGCATGAAGGAGCCCGAGCAAAACTGGAGTCAATGGGAATCAAGGGGAAAACTCTGCAACGGTTTGTGTCGGTCCGAGCACAAAGAAAGATGTTTGTGGTTGTTGCAGTTCAATCATCTCAGCTCCAGGACATCGCTGCAGGAGTTCCTCAGGGTAGTACCCTGGGCTCAACCATCCTCTGCTGCTTCATCAGTCCGTGTAGAAATGCAACAAGACCTGTACAATATGCAGGTTTGTTTGATAACTGTCCAGTAATATTCGCACCACAAAAGTACCAGGCAATGAGCAACTCCAGCAAGAGAGAATCTAACCATGTCCCCATGACATTCAAAGGCATTACTATCGCTGAATCCCCCACTATCAAGATCCTGGGGGTTACCCTTAACCAGAAACTGAACTGGAGTAGCCAATAAATACTTTGGCTACACGAGCAAGTCAGACGCAAGGAATACTGTGGCGAGTAACTCACCTCCTGACTCCCCAAATCGTGTCCACCATCAGCAAGGCACAAGTCAGGAGTCAGTGGTCTGGTCTCTGCTTTCTGACCTGTGACAGGTGAGAATGGTCTTCTATACAGGATCTGATGGATGGAATGGCCTGGTATCTGCTGTCTGAACTGAAACAGGTGAGAATGCGTTTTCTGTCCCCGGATTGAATGGATGGAATGACCTGGACTCTGCTGCCTGGTCTGTGTCAGGGGAGAATGATTTATGCGTTGGTTTTAATTTTCCAAAATTATTTATATTCGGGGAAGGTTCCTTTAGATTGGAAAATAGTGAATGTAGCTCCTTTATTCAAAAAGGGATGGAGGCAGAAAGCAGGAACCTAAAGGCCAGGTAGCTTAACATCTTCCTTAGGGAAAATGTCAGAAGGTATTATTAAATAAGTAAGCGAAGGGTATTTAGGAAAATTCAAGCTTATCAGGCAGACTCAACATGGTTTTGTGAAAGCTGAGTGTTACATGTGCTGTGGATAAAGTGGAACCTGTGATGTATTGTCCTCAGCTTTCCAGAACGCATTTGAAAAGGTGCCACATCAAATGCTACTGCATGGGGGGAAAAGGTCATGTTGCAGGGGGTAACATATTGCCATGGATAGAATTTTGGGTAGCTAACAGTTAAAAGAGAGTAGGCATAAATAGGTCATTTTCTGGTTGGAAAGATATAACGAGTGGTGTGCCATGGGGGTCTGTGCTGGGGCATCAACTTTTTACGATTTATATAAATTACTCAGATGAAGGGGCCAAAGGTATGGTTGTTAAATTTGCAGATGACACAAAGATAGGGAGTAAAGTACATTGTGGAAAAGACACAAGGTGGCTGCAAAGAGACATAGATAGGTTAATGAGTGGGCACAGAACTGGCAAATGGAGTATAATATGGGAAAGTGCAAAAATGTCCACTTTGGTAGGAAGAATGTCAAAGAACCATATTATCTAAATGCTGAAAGATTGCAGAGAACAAAGAACAAAGAACAAAGATAATTACAGCACAGGAACAGGCCCTTCGGCCCTCCAAGCCTGCGCCGATCCAGATCCTCTCTCTAAACATGTCGCCTATTTTCCAAGCTTCTGAATCTCTTTTCTTCCTGCCCATTCATGTATCTGTCTAGATACATCTTAAAAGACTCCATCGTGCCCGCATCTACCACCTCCGCTGGCAATGCGTTCCAGGTGCCCACCACCCTCTGCGTAAAGAACTTTCCACGCATATCCCCCCTAAACTTTTCCCCTTTCACTTTGAACTCGTGTCCTCTAGTAATTGAAACGCCCACTCTGGGAAAAAGCTTCTTGCTATCCACCCTGTCTATACCTCTCATGATTTTGTACACCTCAATCAGGTCCCCCCTCAACCTCCGTCTTTCTAATGAAAATGATCCTAATCTACTCAACCTCTCTTCATAGCTAGCGCCCTCCAAACCAGGCAACATCCTGGTGAACCTCCTCTGCACCCTCTCCAAAGCATCCACATCCTTTTGATAATGTGGCGACCAGAACTGTACGCAGTATTCCAAATGTGGCCGAACCAAAGTCCTATACAACTGTAACATGACCTGCCAACTCTTGTACTCAATGCCCCGTCCGATGAAGGAAAGCATGCCGTATGCCTTCTTGACCACTCTATTTACCTGCGTTGCCACCTTCAGGGAACAGTGGACCTGAACACCCAAATCTCTCTGGACATCAATTTTCCCCAGGACTTTTCCATTTACTGTATAGTTCACTCTTGAATTGGATCTTCCAAAATGCATCACCTCGCATTTGCCCTGATTGAACTCCATCTGCCATTTCTCTGCCCAACTCTCCAATCTATCTATATTCTGCTGTATTCTCTGACAGTCCCCTTCACTATCTGCTACTCCACCAATCTTAGTGTCGTCTGCAAATTTGCTAATCAGTCCACCTATACTTTCCTCCAAATCATTAATGTATATCACAAACAACAGTGGTCCCAGCACGGATCCCTGTGGAACACCACTGGTCACAAGTCTCCATTTTGAGAAACTCCCCTCTACTGCTACTCTCTGTCTCCTGTTGCCCAGCCAGTTCTTTATCCATCTAGCTAGTACACCTTGGACCCCAAGCGCCTTCACTTTCTCCATCAGCCTGCCATGGGGAACCTTATCAAACGCCTTACTGAAGTCCATGTATATGACATCGACAGCCCTTCCGTCATCAATCAACTTTGTCACTTCCTCAAAGAATTCTATTAAGTTGGTAAGACATGACCTTCCCTGCACAAAACCATGTTGCCTATCACTGATGAGCCCATTTTCTTCCAAATGGGAATAGATCCTGTCCCTCAGTATCTTCTCCAGCAGCTTCCCTGCCACTGACGTCAGGCTCACCGGTCTATAATTACCTGGATTATCCCTGCTACCCTTCTTAAACAAGGGGACAACATTAGCAATTCTCCAGTCCTCCGGGACCTCACCCGTGTTTAAGGATGCTGCAAAGATATCTGTTAAGGCCCCAGCTATTTCCTCTCTCGCTTCCCTCAGTAACCTGGGATAGATCCCATCCGGACCTGGGGACTTGTCCACCTTAATGCCCTTTAGAATACCCAACAATTCCTCCCTCCTTATGCCGACTTGACCTAGAGTAATCAAGCATCTGTTCCTAACCTCAACATCCGTCATGTCCCTCTCCTCGGTGAATACCGATGCAAAGTACTCGTTTAGAATCTCACCCATTTTCTCTGAGTCCAAGCATAACATTCCTCCTTTGTCCTTGAGTGGGCCAATCCTTTCTCTAGATACCCTCTTTCTCCTTATATATGAATAAAAGGCTTTGGGATTTTCCTTAACCCTGTTTGCTAAAGATATTTCATGACCCCTTTTAGCCCTCTTAATTCCTCGTTTCAGATTGGTCCTCCATTCCCCATATTCTTTCAAAGCTTCGTCTTTCATCAGCCGCCTAGACCTTATGTATGCTTCCTTTTTCCTCTTAGCTAGTCTCACAATTTCACCTGTCATCCATGGTTCCCTAATCTTGCCATTTCTATCCCTCATTTTCACCGGAACATGTCTCTCCTGCACGCTAATCAACCTCTCTTTAAAAGCCTCCCACATATCACATGTGGATTTACCTTCAAACAGCTGCTCCCAATCTACATTCACCAGCTCCTGCCGAATTTTGGTATAGTTGGCCTTCCCCCAATTTAGCACTCTTCCTTTAGGACCACTCTCGTCTTTGTCCATGAGTATTTTAAAGCTTACGGAATTGTGATCACTATTCCCAAAGTAGTCCCCTACTGAAACTTCAACAAACTGGCCGGGCTCATTCCCCAACACCAGGTCCAGTA
This sequence comes from Heterodontus francisci, assembly GCF_036365525.1. Lineage (NCBI taxonomy): Eukaryota > Metazoa > Chordata > Chondrichthyes > Heterodontiformes > Heterodontidae > Heterodontus > Heterodontus francisci. The sequence continues at coordinate 4,353,731 of NW_027140118.1, read as the reverse complement.
TGGCCCCTTCCCGAGTTGGACTATTTACATACTGCTCTAGAAAACCCTCCTGGATGCTCCTTACAAATTCTGCTCCATCTGGATCTCTAACACTAAGCGAATCCCAGTCAATGTTGGGAAAATTAAAATCTCCTATCACCACCACCCTGTTGCTCCTACATCTTTCCATAATCTGTTTACATATTTGTACCTCTATCTCACGCTCGCTGTTGGGAGGCCTGTAGTACAGCCCCAACATTGTTACCGCACACTTCCTATTTCTGAGTTCTGTCCGTATTGCCTCACTGCTCGAGTCCTCCATAGTGCCCTCCTTCAGCACAGCTGTGATATCCTCTTTGACCAGTAATGCAACTCCTCCACCCCTTTTACCTCCCTCTCTATCCCGCCTGAAGCATCGATATCCTGGGATATTTAGTTGCCAATCATGCCCTTCCCTCAACCAAGTCTCAGTAATAGCAATAACATCATACTCCCAGGTACTAATCCAAGCCCTAAGTTCATCTGCCTTACCTACTACACTTCTTGCATTAAAACAAATGCACCTCAGACCACCAGTCCCTTTATATTCATCATCTGCTCCCTGCCTGCTCTTCCCCTTAGTCACACTGACTTCATTATCTGGTTCCTTACAGGCTTTTGTTACTACCTCCTTACTGTCAACTGACCTCAATTGGTTCCCATCCCCCTGCCACATTAGTTTAAACCCTCCCCAACAGCGTTAGCAAAAGCACCTCCAAGGACATTGGTTCCAGTCCGGCCCAGGTGTAGACCGTCCAATTTGTAATAGTCCCACCTCCCCCAGAACCGGTCCCAATGTCCCAAAAATCTGAACCCCTCCTTCCTGCACCATCTCTCAAGCCACGCATTCATCCTGACTATTCTTTCATTTTTACTCTGACTATCACGTGGCACTGGTAGTAACCCTGAGATTACTACCTCTGAGGTCCTACTTTTTAACTTGGCTCCTAACTCCCTAAACTCTGCTTGTAGGACCTCATCCCGTTTTTTACCTATATCATTAGTGCCTATGTGCACAATGACAACTGGCTGTTCACCCTCCCCCTTTAGAATGTTCTGCAGCCGATCAGAGACATCCCTGACCCGTGCACCTGGGAGGCAACATACCATTCGGGAGCCTCGTTTTCGACCACAGAACCGCCTATCTACTCCCCTTACAATCGAATCCCCTACGACTATAGCCCTTCCACTCTTTTTCCCGCCCTTCTGAACAGCAGAGCCAGCCACGGTGCCATGGACCTGGCTACTGCTGCCTTCCCCTGGTGAGCCATCTCCCTCAACAGTATCCAAAACGGTATACTTGTTTTGGAGGGAGATGACCGCAGGGGACTCCTGCGCTGCCTTCCTGCTCTTTCTCTGCCTTTTGGTCACCCATTCCCTTTCTCCCTCAGCAATCCTAATCTGCAGTGTGACCAATTCACTAAACGTGCTATCCACGACCTCCTCAGCATCGCGCATGCTCCAAAGTGAGTCCATCCGCAGCTCGAGAGCCGTCATGCGGTCTAATAAGAGCTGCAGTTGGACACACTTCCTGCACGTGAAGGAGTCAGGGACATCAGCCATGTCCCTGAGCTCCCACATTGAGCAAGAGGAGCATGACACGGGTCTGAGATCTCCTGCCATTTTTAATCTTAAGCTTAACTTAGTTAAATGAAAAAGGAACGAAAAGTTTTTACCAATCACAATAAAACCAGAGAAATCGAAAAAGCCTTACCTTATAAACACCCCACCGAGTCCTTTTTTTTTTGGTTAGAGGAGGAGGGCGGGTGGGAGACACGACAAGTGTGGTGTCTCGGGTTCAGAAACCGCCCAAATATATAGTGTTTTACTTACCCAGCAGCCCCCTGGCCTCCACCGAAAAACAAAAGGAAATTAAATTTACTTTCAAACTGACCTTCCCAGCTGCTCACTCGCTCACACTCTGCTCCCGAAAAAGCTGCTGCAATGAAAGGAAAGTTATTTTAAACCGCCCAAATATATAGTGTTTTACTTACCCAGCAGCCCCCTGGCCTCCGCCGAAAAACAAAAGGAAATTAAATTTACTTTCAAACTGACCTTCCCAGCTGCTCACTCGCTCACACTCTGCTCCCGAAAAAGCTGCTGCAATGAAAATTACCAATAAAGACTGACTTTAAAGTTATGTTTCACTTTGATGTCAAGTTAGAACTTTTGACAAACTTCACGTGCACTGGAAAATGCAGCGCAGGCAGTGGCATCGCGGTAATGTCACTAGACTAGTAACCTAGAGGCCCAGGTTAATGTTCTATCTGTCGACTCTCAGTCATCAGTAAGTGATGGAAGGGGTCGTCAACAGTGCTATCAAGCAGCACTTGCTTAGCAATTATCTGCTCGCTGATGCTCAGTTTAGCTTCCGTCAGGGCCACTCAGCTCCTGAACTCGTTCCAACCTTGTTCCAAACATGGACATAGTTTGGTCAGCTACTGAACAATCAGCAGGGAAGTGACCGCCTACTGGTTGCTCATCTATGTATGACTCGCTGCAACCTATTTGTGACGAATGGGTGTCTTGTCAACAGGTGTATTGCTGACTAATGTTTTGTTTTGTTTTTAACATTTGTATACCTGCCGAATCTAGTAAAGTCATTGGCATTGAAATTGACCTTTGAGTGTTGTCTCCTTATTTCTCACCATTCTTATGTTCGAACCATAGAATAAACCAGTCAAGGGTAGAAGATTACAATTTATAAGTAACAGTTCTTTAAATATGTGAACATGCAGCTGCACATTATCATGACCAGGAATGTCTTCGAGACAACGACCCTTGTGAAAAACTCTGAAACACTATTCCCAGACCTTTGTAAATGAAATTCATAGGATATGGGTGTCGTTGTCGAAGCCAGCATTTGTTGCCAATCCCTGCTTTCACTTGACAATTCAATGCCTTGCTCGGCCATTTCGCAGGACAGTTAAGAGTCAAGCACATTGCTGTGCATCTGGAGTCACATGAAGGCCAGACCAGGTTCGGACAGCAGATTTGCTTAACTAAAGGGCACACACCTTTCACGGCACCCACATACTTCTAGCTATTCAGCTATGGCAGGCAAATCATCGCAAACACAGTGCAACACTATCTCGGCTTACCTTCATCCCCGGAGCCTGATGGAGGAGATGGTTCTCCACATCATGTGACCAGCTGTGATAGAGCATCCAGCATCCGACATTAATGAGAGCATTCAGGATGATGCTATGGTCTCACAACCTCTCCCTCATCCTGCCCTCTGAGATGATGGACAGGTCGCAGATAGTGGGGCCCATGGACGTTCAGCATTCCATCCCACCCCAATTCCTCACCCCAACCATCCCCTTCTGATTTTATACTTCCCAATGATAACCCAAAACTGCCAGCTTCCCAGTCACATCAGCTCCGGGAGACCGAGAGAGAGAATCAGCACAGCACTGATGGTGACACCCCATCACTTGGACTGTTGCTCACAGCTACCAATTCAAATGCTGACACTGCGTTTATCTTAGAGGCTGGTCTTGAGTCGGAATCTGCACCTGGTGTGTCACCAAAACACGCGTGGGCTGCAGCCAGGCCAGGTTAAATGATAGCTCGTGTGTCAACTCACAGGAGGGCAAGGTCGCGAACGAGTTATAATACACAGGACTCAGCTGAGAATATTGTTGGAGCATCAGACAGGAGAATGCTGATGGACTTGTGCACTGAGACACTTTATCCATTGACAGGCCTGTCAAACTGTCTGTTGTCACCATCAAGGAATATGGAGGATTCCAATTCCAATGTCGCTGAGGATGTGGCTCATGAAGCCCATTCTTTCTGCTGTGGAATTGGTCACTAACTCGATGACAGCACTCACGAACCCAGCCATTATACAGCGTCTGGTAACCATCGTCTCAGCTTCCACTGCAGCACAGGCGGCAGACACCCAACGTTTCAGTGCGACAGTGGAAGCTCAGACTGAGGTCATGAGATCCATGCTTGCTGCCATGCAGGATCAGACTGCTGCCATCATGGCTGTGGATCTCAGTGCTCAAAGGTTTTTGCAGGCTCTCACAGCAGTCGAGAAATCTGTTACCAAGTAGATTACTAGGTCTGCTGGTGTGTTGCCCCATGTTACTGGCAGTGGCTTCGAGGAGCATAAACCTGCTGTCCTCTCTGAGGATGTCAGTATTTGTTCTCCCTTCACTGCTATTCCACCAGTGTTCTTGCTGTTTCCCATCAGCCAGTCCAGGCTGCTGCTTCACATGCCGAGGTGGGGCAGTCTGAATTCGAGCCCTCAAAGCCCAGAGTTGCTCGAGAGCGTCCTGCAAGTCCATCTGCTGTCTACCACAGTGCAAGTCGTCTGTCTTCCACCAGCCATGCTGCAGCCACTAGGTAAGCACTGTGTAGCAGCACTCGGCAAGTCGAGGGAACCCGCAAAACAGGCACTGAGGGAAGACACAAGAGTAAATAGTTCAGTTTTGTTTGTATAATTGAAAATGTTGTTGGATAAATATTTCAATATAAAGGGTTTTGTGGGGGTTTATTATTGCGCGATTATGACCAAGGAGACGCTGTGATGGTGCATCTCAGATGGGTGTAATGGTGGTGAATTGGGGGATACATGGTGGGAAGCGACATAAGGAGGTTGCAGACTGTTAGAGATCGGTTGAGTGAGTGGGTAGAAATGTGGCAGATGAATTATAATGTGGGAAAATGCGAAGTTGTTCACTTTGGCAGGAAGAATAAAAAAAAAACAGAGTATTTCTTAAAGGGGGAGTGATTGCAGAATTCCGAGGTGCAGAGGGATCCAGGTGTTCTAGTGCATGAGTCACAAAAGGTTAGTATGCAGTTTTAGCAATTAATAAAGAAGGCTAATAGAATGCGACCTTTTATTACGGGAGGAAATAAAAGTAAGAATGTTATGCTTCCGTTATGCAGGGCGTTGGTGAGACAACAGTTAGAATACTGCGTACAGTTTTTGTCTCCTTATTTAAGGAAGGATGCATATGCATTGGAGGCTGTTCAGAGGATATTTACTAGATTGATACCTGGAATGAGTGGGTTGTTTGATGTGGAAATGTTGGACAGGTCGGGCATGTTTTCATTGGAACTTAGAAGAATGAGGAGAGACTTGACTGAAGTATATAAGCTCCTGAACGGTTTTGACAGGGTGAATGTGGAGGGGATGTTTCCTCTTGTGGGTGAGTCCAGAACTAGCATGCACTGATGAAAATTAAGTGCCGTCCATTTAGGACAGAGACGAGGAGAATGTTTTTTCTCTCAGAGGGTCGTGTGACTTTGGAATGTTCTTCCTCAGAAGGTGGTGGGGGTGGGGTAATTGAATATGTTTGAAGCTGAGGAAGATAGATTCTTGTTTGGAAAGGGAACGAAAGATTATCGGGGATAAATGGGAATGTGGAATTTAAGACAGAAAACAAATCAGATATAATAGCATTAAATGGCAGAGCAAGCTATATGGGCTGAATAGCCGACTTCTGCTCCTAATTTGTATGGTTATATGGATGCATGATCCTTTTGGAACCAGAATCTTATCAGGAATTCTCTGATAGACAGTTCGGGTGGAAGGTCTCCAGAAAAAAATCCTCTCTGCCTCCTCTTTCTGAGGTGCCCTCTGAATTCCTGGTGGCAATACTTGTATTCTCATGATGGCAATGATATGAATGGTGCAGCAGAACACCATGAACAAAGAACAAAGAACAAAGAAAATTACATCACAGGAACAGGCCCTTCGGCCCGCCAAGCCTGCGAAGATCCATATCCTCTATCTAAACATGTCGCCTATTTTGTAAGGGTCTGTATCTCTTTGCTTCCTGCCCATTCATGTATCTGTCTAGATACATCTTAAAAGACGTTATCATGCCCGCGTCTACCACCTCCGCTGGCAACGCGTTCCAGGCACTTGCCACCCTCTGCGGAAAGAACTTTCCACGCATATCGCACCTAAACTTTTCCCCTCTCACTTTGAACTCGTCACCCCTAGTAATTGAATCCCCCACTCTGGAAAAAAAGCTTCTTGCTATCCACCCTGTCTATACCTCTCATGATTTTGTACACCTCAATCAGGTATACCTCAACCTCCGTCTTTCTAATGAAAATAATCCTAATCTTTTCAACCTCTCTTCATAGCTAGCGCCCTCCATACCAGACAATATCCTGGTGAACCTCCTCTGCACCCTCTCCAAAGCATCTACATCCTTTTGGTAATGTGGTGACCAGAATTGCACGCAGTATTCCAAATATGGCCGAACCAAAGTCTTATACAAATGGAACATGACCTGCCAACCCTTCTACTCAATACCCCGTCCGATGAAGGAAAGCATGCCGTATGCCTTTTTGACCACTCTATTGACCTGCGTTGCCACCTTCAGGGAACAATGGACCTGAACACCCAAATATCTCTGTACATCAGTTTTCCCCCGGACTTTTCCATTTACTGTCTCGTTCACTCTTGAATTGGATCTTCCAAAATGCATCACCTCGCATTTGCCCTGATTGAACTCCATCTGCCATTTCTCTGCCCAACTCTCCAATCTATCTATCTTCTGCTGTATTCTCTGACAGTCCCCTTCACTATCTGCTACTCCACCAATCTTAGTGCCGTCTGCAAACTTGCTAATCAGACCACCTACACTTTCCTCCAAATCATTTATGTATATAATGAACTTGGGCACCTGCTTCAATGTGTACTGGAGGGCTTCCCCTGAACGGTTCAGGCATTGGAAGCCGATGGTCTTCTCCATGATGTTTTTAGTGACTGCTTTGCTCTCGTTATATACTTGATGTCCTTGCATTTTGAGTGATGGGGTGGGGGCAATGGTGGGTGGGAGGAAAATGAACCGTGTATAGAGGGATTTGTCTCCGAGCAGACAATTTCTCCTTTTACAAGGAGAGCTGAAGACGCTGGGAAGGGCTGACTACTTCACAATGAAGGAATTGTGGCTGCTGCCAGGCTAGTGGATATTCACAAACATGATGCACTGGGCATGTTCACACACCAACAGCACATTCATGCACTGAGAGTATGTCAGTTTATGTACCTCTCCCTGTTGACTTGGAGGCTGCACAGAGCCACATACCCCAGCGGGAATGCTGGCATCCTGTTAAAACTACAGGTCTTCTCATCCTGCTTCTCCCAACTGAGTTGAAAAACCATATGGGATGCCTCCATCACCTTCCGGGTACATCGAGGGATGACATATTAGGAGATGTTGAATATGCCGCCTGCTCCTCCCTGGAAAGATCCAGATTCACAGAAGTTCAATGAAAATGTGAACGTAATGGCCACTGGCAGCTCTGTCCTCACCCTGGTGTGAGGCTTCAGGTCGTAATGTAGCAGGTGGCACAGCTCTGTAACCACCTCCTTATTGAATCAGAGTCACCTCACACACTGCTCCTGGGTTATGTGTAGGTAGGAAAAGTAATCTCGGGAAACCCGGCTGGGCAGGGCAGAGCACCCCCCCCCCCACCCTCCTCCCACTTTTATCAGCCCCTCACTGCAGCCTGTGCTCCATTTGTTTGTCATGTTGCAGACAGAGATACACTGTAACTATAGTCTGTTGAGCTGAGAGTGACGAACACAGGTGGTCAGTGCAGACCAAGTTAGAAAGCTGCCAGAACGCCTGATTGTTGCCAAATTCAGACCATGTTCCTGCTGCAGGTCCATGCAGGCTACTCAGGGACTAGCACCCTCTCCATCATGGGTAGCGTGCAGGCCACAACAGAAATGACCACCAGCGTGGATTCCACAGCACCGATACCAGTGACTCTACTGAGGCCAAAATCATGGCCAGAGAGAGATCCACAGGGAAGGAAATTCACTTTAAAAAGGGAATGATAAATAATCAAAATACAAGAAGTTGCTGGAATATGGGAAATGTGCAAGGGAATCGGCCTAATCGGAGGGTGGAGGCCATTGAGAGATTTTCACCCAAGAATGAGTATATTCAGATTTAGACATTGCCCGACCTGGAGCCAGGATAGGTTAGTGAGCATGGGGGTGATGGGTGAACTGTACCTGGTGTGATTTAGGCAGCATTGTTCTGGATGAGCTGACATTTAAGGACGCTTTTAATTGTGATGGTGGTCAGAAAACAGAGGAATATTCGACTGGATTTGACAAAGGGAAGTATGAGGTTTTATGCAGCAGATGAGCTGACGGAAAGGTGGAGACGTGCAATGTTATGAAGGTGGCAGTTGGCAGGTTTGCTGATACAGAGGCTATGCGATTCGAACAAAGGGTCATTGAGGTTTTTAACAGTCTGGTTCATTCTCAGACTTTGGTCAGGGCGCGAGATGGAGTGGATGGATCGGGAACAGAATTTGTGATGGAAATCGATGACAATAGATGTAGTCTTCCCAAAATGTAAGTGCCAAGAAACCAATACAGTTAAACCAAATATAAAGATCTAACAGCTGGATACTGAGAGTTGCCAGGAACAATTATATCAACAAGCAAGATGGAGTAAATGACAAGAACAATACTGAAGTTAAGCTTAATTTATAGAATCAATTACTTGTGAAAGGCACTTACCAGGGACACCAACAATAGCAAGGGCGGGATAATAAATCGTTTGCATCGTTAAAAGGACGAAATAGATTCGGCGATCCAATGATAGCCAATAAGAAAACGCAGAAAGAAAGTCAAAGGCCCAGGAGAAACTCCTGACCATTGTTGTAACATTCCAATCTCTTGTTCTCAGATTCGGACCCATTTTTCTAACACTTCAATCTGTTGTTCTCAGATTCTGTTCTGTCCTCTCCCTGTCTCCAGGGCCGCTGATCCCTGTTACTGCCAGGTCTGATGTCTCCGCTGACACTGTGGGATAACACATTGATAAGAGTGCCTTATTAATAGAAAAGGGAAACTCTCCAGTGGAAAAATTAGGGTCCATGGAGACTGATGTTAATTATAGACTGAAAAAGCAGGTTCAGTTAACTCTTTTCAATTCAACACTGTTTGTACAACGATAAAGTAGACTATTTAACCAGTCTGGAGGAGATGTTTGAGCGTTGCTGAGGGAAGGAAATGTGGAAAAAGCAGCAGCATTGGCCAGAATCCTTCGATCCTCCTTGGATATGGGAGTATTGCCAGTGGACTGGAGGGTTGTAAATGAAAAACTGTAGAACAAAAAGAAGGGGGATAAACCCTGTAACTACAGGTCAGTCTGCAGAATGTCAGTGATGGGGGAAATTTCAGAGACCATATTCCAGGAAGACATATTGGCTGGTTGGGAAATCCTGGCATAATAAATGCTTGAGTCTTTTGATGGGGTAACAGAGAGGTTTGATGGGGGTTATGTGCTATACATGGACTTCCAAAAAACATTTGATAATGAGCCATATAACAGGCTAGTTGGTGGAGTTAGAACACATTTGTAAAAATTGCAGCAGCGGAATGGATATGAAATTGGATGAGTGATAGGAAACGTAAAGCAGTGCAGACTGTCGGAATGTATACAGTGGAGATCTTCAGGAGTCAGTGATAGCAGCCCTTCTTATATATATATATATATATATATATATATATATATAATGGATGGACTTAATGCAGAGAAATGTGAAGTGGTTTATTTTGGTAGGAAGAACGAGAACATGTAATATAAAATGAAGGGTACAATTCTAAAGGGGCTGCAGGAGCAGAGGGACCTGGGGTTATATGTGCACAAGTCAGTGAAGTTCAAAGGGCAGGCTGAGAAAATGTTCAAGGAAGCACGGAGAAGGGTTAAAGTGCGTATACTTCAACGCAAGAAGCATCAGGAATAAGGTGAGTGAATTGAAGGCGTGGATGGGCACTTGGGACTACGATGTTGTGGCCATCACTGAAACGTGGATAGGTGAGGGGGAGGAATGGTTCTTGGAGGTACCTGGTTATAGATGTTTTCATAAGATTAGGAATGGTGGTAAAAGAGGTGGGGGGGGGTGGCATTGTTAGTTAGAAATAGTGTAACAACTGCTGAAAGAATTTTCGAGGAGGATCTGCCGACTGAGGCACTGTGGGTTGAGGTCAGGAACAGGAAAGGAGCAGTCACCTTGATGGGAGTTTTCTATCGGCCCCCCAATAGCAGCAGGGAGGTGGAAGAGCAGATTGGGAAACAGATTTTGGAAAGGAGCAGAAGTCACAGGGTAGTAATTATGGGGGATTTCAACTTCCCAAATATTGATTGGCAACTCTTTAGATCGAATAGTTTGGATGGGGTAGTGTTTGTGCAGTATGTCCAGGAAGCTTTTCTGACTCAGTATGTAGACTGCCCGACCAGAGGGGAGGCAATATTGGATTTGGTACTAGGTAATGAACCAGGGCAAGTGATAGAGCTGTTGGTGGGCGAGCACTTTGGAGATAGTGATCACAATTCTGTAGCATTCACTGTGGTAATGGAGAGGGATAGGTATGTGCAACAGGGCAAGGTTTACAATTGGGGGAAGGGTAGATATGATGCTGTCAGGCAGGAACTGAGGAGCATAAGTTGGGAGCATATGCTGGCAGGGAAGGGCACGGTCGAAATGTGGAACTTTTTCAAGGAGCAGATAGTAGGGGCCATTGATAAGCATGTCCCTGTCAGACAGGGAAGGGATGGTCATGTGAGGGAACCGTGGTTGACAAGAGAGGTTGAGAGTCTTGTTAGGAAGAAGAAGGATGCGTATATAAGGTTGAGGAAAAAGGGCACAGGCATAGCTCTGGAGGGATACAAGATGGCCAGGAAGGATCTGAAGAAAGGGATTAGGAGAGCTAAGAGAGGGCATGAAAAATGCTTGGCGGGTAGGATAAAAGAAAACCCCAAGGCCTTTTACGCGTATGTCAGAAATATGAGGATGACTAGGGGGACCGTTGGTCCGGTCAAGGACAATAGCGGGAGACTGTGTGTTGAGCCGGAAGAGATAAGTGAGGTTTTGAATGAGTACTTCTCTTCGGTATTTACGAATGAGAAGGGGTGTATTACTGAAGAGGACGGTGTGAAACAGACTGGTAAGCTCGAGGAAGTGCTCGTTAGGAGGGAAGATGTGTTGGGGTTTTTGAATAACTTGAAGATAGACAAGTCTCCCGGGCCTGACGGGGTATATCCAAGGATGTTATGGGAAGCAAGGGATGAAATTGCAGAGCCGCTGGCAATGATCTTTTCATCTTCTCTGTTGACGGGGGTGGTACCAGGTGATTGGAGGGTGGCAAATGTTGTGCCCCTGTTCAAGAAAGGGAATAGGAACAACCCTGGGAATTACAGGCCAGTTAGTCTTACTTCGGTGGTAGGCAAGTTGATGGAAAAGGTGCTGAGGGATAGGATTTCTGAGCATCTGGAAAGACACTGCTTGATTCGGGACAGTCAGCACGGTTTTGTGAGGGGTAGGTCTTGCCTCACAAGCCTGATTGAATTCTTTGAGCAGGTGACCAAGCAAGTGGATGAGGGTAAACCAGTGGATGTGGTGTACATGGATTTTAGTAAGGCATTTGATAAGGTCCCCCATGGTAGACTTATGGAGAAAGTCAGGAGGCATGGGATAGTGGGGAATGTGGCCATTTGGATTAAGAATTGGCTAACTGATAGAAGGCAGAGAGTGGTCTTAGATGGTAAATACTCAGCCTGGAGCCCAGTTACCAGTGGCGTGCCACAGGGATCAGTTCTGGGTCCTCTCCTGTTTGTGATTTTTATTAACGACTTGGATGAGGAAGTCGAAGGGTGGGTCAGTAAATTTGCAGATGATACAAAGGTTGGTGGAGTTGTGGATACCGAGGAGGGCTATTGTCGTCTGCAAAGGGACTTGGATAGGTTGCAGTGCTGGGCTGAAAAGTGGCAGATGGAGTTTAACCCTGAAAAGTGTGAGGTCGTCCATTTTGGAAGGACAAACACGAATGCAAAATACTGGGTTAACGGTAGGGTTCTTGGGCATGTGGAGGAGCAGAGAGACCTTGGGGTCTATGTGCATAGATCGTTGAAAGTTGCAACTCAAGTGGATAGGGCTGTGAAGAAGGCATATGGGGTGTTTGCGTTCATTAGCAGAGGGATTGAATTTAAGAGCCGTGAGGTGATGATGCAGCTGTACAGGACCTTGGTAAGGCCTCATTTGGAGTACTGTGTGCAGTTCTGGTCGCCTCATTTTAGGAAGGATGTGGAAGCCTTGGAGAGGGTGCAGAGGAGATTTACCAGGATGTTGCCTGGAATGGAGAATAAGTCTTACGAGGAAAGGCTGAACATTCTAGGCCTCTTCTCATTAGAACGGAGAAGGATAAGGGGTGACATGATAGAGGTTTATAAGATGATCAGGGGAATAGATAGGGTAGACAGTCAGAAACTTTTTCCCCGGGTGGAGCAAAGCGTTACAAGGGGTCATAAATTTAAGGTGAAGGGTGGGAGATATAAGGGGGATGTCAGGGGAAGGTTCTTTACCCAGAGAGTGGTCGGGGCATGGAATGCCTTGCCTGGGGAAGTTGTTGAGTCAGAAACTTTAGGGACTTTCAAACGGCTTTTAGATAGGTATATGGATAAAGGAGAATGATGGGGTATAGATTAAATTGTCCTTGACAGAGGACAAAGGATCGGCACAACATCGTGGGCCGAAGGGCCTGTTCTGTGCTGTATTTTTCTATGAAGCATACGAGCTCCCGAGCTTTATAAATTGGGGCATAAAGTAGAAAAGCAAGGAAGTGATGATAAACCTGCATGAGAAACTGGTTCCCCTCAATTGAAGTATTGTGCCCAGTTCTGGGCAACGCACTTTAAGAAGCATTTGAATGCATTAGAGCGGGTGCAGAGAAGATTCAATAGAATAGTTATGGGAATGAGGGAATGCCGTTATGTGAATTGATTGGAAAAGTTGGTTCTGCTCTCCTTAGGGAAGTGAAATTTGAGAGATGATTTTATAGAGGTGTTCAAAATTAAGAGTTGTCTGGGCAGAGTAGATAGGGAGAGACTGTTCTCATTATTGGAAGGATCGAGAACGAGAGGGCACCGTTTTAAGGTGATTGACAAAAGAAATGACTGCAACATGAGAGAAAACCTTTGCATAGCGAGTGATTAGGTTCTGTAATAAACGTCTGAGAGGCTGCTGCAGGCTGATTCAATCGTGGTTTTCAAAAGAGAATTGGGCAATTATGCAGAAAAATAAACAGGGCTGCGGAGAAAAGCCAGAGGAGTGGGACTAGGTGAGTGGTACTTGCAAAGAGCTGGCACGGACAAAATGGTATAAATGCCTGCCCTTCTGCTGGAGCTGTTGTATGATTCGATGATAAACAGATTCATCAAGTTCTTTGATGAAGTAGCAGGTAGGGTTGAGGAACAACCCAAGGTTGATGTCATGTAGATGGACTTTCTAAAGGTGTTTGATGAAGTAACATTTACGAAACGTGTCTGGTAAAATGAAACCGATGGAGTAAAGGGTCAATGACATTTTGGTTATGATGTTTGCTAAGGAAGAGAGTGCAAAGAGAAGTGGGGGCAATTGTTCTTCAGATTGAAAGTATGAAGTCGTGTTCCACAGGCTTCAGTATTAGGGCCACTGCTCTTTTGAAATACAGTTTTCTTTTATTAGTTCATGAGATGTGGGCATCGCTGGTTTGACAGCATTTGTTGCTCATCCTTAATTGCCGTCGAGAAGGTGATGGTGAGCCATCTTCTTGAACTGCTGCTGTCTATGTGGGGTAGGTGTACCCTCAGTGCTGTTAGGAAAGCAGTTCCAGGATTTTGACCCAGCGACAGTGAAGGAACGTCGAATAACTCCAAGCCAGGATGTTGTGTGACTTGGAGGGAAGCTTGCAAGTTGTGATCTTCCCATGCATCTGCTGCCTTTGTCCTTCTATGTGGCGGAGGTCGCCGGTTTGACAGATGCTGTCAAAGGAGCTTTGGTGAGTTGCTGCAATGTGTCTTGCAGATGGCAAACGCTGCTGCCACTGTGTGTCGATGGTCGAGAGCGTGTAAGTTTGTATATAGGGTGCCAATCAAGCGGGCTGCTTTGTCCTGGATGGTGCCGAGCTTCTTGAGTGTTGTTGGAGTTGGACCCATCCAGGCAAGTGGAGAGGATTCCACCACACTCCTGAAATGTACCTTTAGATAGTGTACAGGTTATGAGGAGTCAGGAGGTGAGTCACTCACCACAGGATTCCTAGCCTCTGAGCTGCTTTTGTAGCGATGATATTTATATGGCGACTCCAGTTCTGTTTCTGGTCAATGGCAATCTCCAGGATGTTGATAGTGGAGGATTAATCGATCATCATGCCGTTGAATGTCAAGTTATAAAGGGCTTCATTTCAAAGTTTTCAGATGACACACAAGTCGAAATATAACAGTGAGGAGAATAGCAGCAAACTTCAGGGAGACATAGAGAGATGATGTCATGAGCAGGCACGTGGCAGCTGAAATGTAAATTGGTGAAGTTTGAGGGATACATTTCAGAGGAAGAATGAGGGGAGGAAATAGAAACTAAAAGGTACCATTTTAAAGAGGGTATAGGGACAGCCAAGAGCGATGTCTCAATTCATTCCATCTTCGCTGCCTGCGGAGAATACTTGGCATCAGGTGGCAGGACCATATCTCCAACACAGAAGTCCTCGAGGCGGCCAACATCCCCAGCTTATATTGCATTCTTGTTACCTGGGCGGCAACAGGAGAGAAAGGTCACATGGTATAATGTTGCTACTTAACTGTGTGTAAAACTGAAAAAAAAAGCGGCTGAAAGCAGACTCACCAGCGAAACGTACTGAAGAGAAAAGAGCAGTTTATTCTGTCTCGGCAAAAATTCAATAGAGAGCTCCAGCCGAATTAATTGCCTAAAGAAGAAATGCCTTCTTTTTTCAAGAAATTGTATTGCTGAAGGAACTGTTGTTGCCGACCGCAGCCGAAAAGTTTAACGCCTGTTAAGAATAAACCACTGCATCCAATCCTCATGAAGGCTTCGAATGGCCTTTAACTATTTCCACATAATAATGCCTCATCCACCAGGAATGTAATCCACAGGCTTCCTTATTTCATTCCTACTTGAGAAGCAGCTGAATTTCAAACGCACTAATTGTAAAACTAGTTAACTCCTGCTCGTTTAGAATGCTTTTGTGCTAATGTGGGGAGTGAGTTTAAAATAAAAAGGTCTTTAGTCATAGGTTTATGTTAATAGTGCTTAAGATTTTTAAAAATTAAATAGTTAATTTGTTGGTGTCTAAAGGTATTTGGCTTGGTCTCTTTTATTCAGGGGTTACCAGGGTGTTTATTTTGGCTGTTTTCCAATTGGGTGTGAAAGCTTAATAATGGGCTGCGACCTGTGGAGTGACGGGACTAAACTGGTAGTGCTGCCAGACTTGCTGATTATTTCCAGCACTTTTTGTTTTTATTTCAGGTTTCGAGCATTTAGCAGTATTTTGGTTTTATTTTGGGCGAGTATCTATACCTGAAGGGTGAACCCAATTTTGTATGAACTGCAGAAAAATCAATGAGGTAATGATGGCAGACTCCTACCCAATTCCGCGTTCAGAAGACTGTATTGAAAGGGTCGGCAGTACTAGATGTACTCCCAAGATCGACATGTTAAAAGAATACGATCAAGTTTATTTCTCTCCTCGAGACAGAGCTATCAGCTTTTCTGACACCTGACGGTCTTTATCAGGCCACTTGATGTCATTCAGGCTAAACGATCTCCTCAGCCACTTTTCAATATTTAATGATTCAGGTGTTCCCGACTATGTAGTGTATCTCAATGATGTACGAATATACAGCAACACTTGGCAAAAGCACTTAAACCATCCAGAAATTATGTTTCAAAAGTTACAAGCCATGGACCAAGTGATACATCTGGTAAAAATCGAACTGGGAAAAATAAGAGTAACTTAGCTCAGACACATCGCGGGGCAAGGACAGTTATTGCCGATACGGCAAAGGTACAAGCCTTATTCGAGCTATCTATCGCGAAATCTAGGCGGGAAATAATGAGGTTTTTAGGGATGTGCCGTTTTTACAGAAAATATCCAGTATCTTAGTACTGTGGCTGCTCCATTAACAAATTTACTGCAAAAAAGGTAAAACAATGTAGTATGCTCAAATGAATGCCAGACAGCTTTTGAAAAGCTGAAGGAAATCTTGACATAGAGCCAGTGTTAGCTGCTCCGAATTCTGCTTATCCCTTTAAAATATTAATTGTTGCCAGCGACATGGGGGCTGCTGCAGTACTATTACAGGATGACGAATCAGGCACAGAGAAGCCAGTAGGGTACTTTTCAAGAAAACTAAATTGTCATCAAAGAATGTATTCCACTGTGGAAGAAGAAACATTAAGACTTTTGCTGGCTCTCAAACATTTTGAAATATATGTCTGCTAAGACTATAAATAAATACTAATATGTAATATCTTTATATATGACCTGGAAGGGGGTGTAGAAGGGTGGGTTAGTAAATTTGCGGATGACACTAAGGTCGGTGGAGCTGTGGATAGTGCCGAAGGATGTTGTTGGGTACAGAGGGACATAGATAGGCTGCAGAGCTGGGCTGAGAGATGGCAAATGGAGTTTTATGCGGAAAAGTGCGAGGTGATTCACTTTGGAAGGAGTAACAGGAATGCAGAGTACTGGGCTAATGGGAAGATTCTTGGTAGTGTAGATGAACAGAGAGATCTTGGTGTCCAGGTGCATAAATCCCTGAAGGTTGCTACCCAGGTTAATAGGGCTGTTAAGAAGGCATATGGTGTGTTAGCTTTTATTAGTAGGGGGATCGAGTTTCGGAGCCACGAGGTCATGCTGCAGCTGTCCAAAACTCTGGTGAGACTGCACCTGGAGTATTGCATGCAGTTCTGGTCACCACATTATAGGAAGGATGTGGAAGTTATGGAAAGGGTGCAGAGGAGATTTACTAGGATGTTGCCTGGTATGGAGGGAAGGTCTTACGAGGAAAGGCAAAGGGACTTGAGGTTGTTTTCGGTGGAGAGAAGGAGGATGAGAGGTGACTTAATAGAGATATTTAAGAAAATCAGAGCGTTAGATAGGGTGGATAGTGAGAGTCTTTTTCCTCGGATGGTGATGGCAAACACGAGGGGCCATAGCTTTAAGTTGAGGGGTGATAGATATAGGACAGATGTCAGAGGTAGTTTCTTTACTCAGAGAGTAGTAGGGGCGTAGAACGCCCTGCCTGCAGCAGTAGTAGACCCGACAACTTTAAGGGTATTTAAGTGGTCATTGGATAGACATATGGATGAAAATGGAATAGTGCAGGTCAGATGGTTTCACAGGTTAGCGCAACATCGAGGGCCGAAGAGCCTGTACTGCGCTGTAATATTCTAATTCTAATTCTAATTCTAATGTCCATAACACATTAACATTCGTGTAAACAAAAACGAAATGTTAGAATATTTCGATGGAGTTTGTTATTACAGCCTAATCATCTAAACATTTTACATATATCGAGGAAAAATAATGCTATCGTTGACACCTTGTCCCCAATTTGACCATATTAAATTATATGGATTGCGATGGTAAAAAGAGAATTCTGTAAGTTATCAGTAGAATTAATTGTGTTTCAATACGGCAGAAAATGTTACTTTTATCCCAGTTTCGAATATCTTTTAGTTTTTGCATTGTAATGAATGCATTGCAGGAATGACATTTCATTTCACCATACGGGAAGGTGTTGTTTTTACGTCGGATTAACAACAGTGTGTGCCTTTATGTCTCTGTAGAAAATAGTGCCATAGGGATAGAAAGTTCTGGAATTGTGTGCCAGCAATTGCATTTTCGTTACAAAGGCAACAGCAGGAGATAAAATTTACATGGTATGATGTTTCTAGTTAATTGTGTAAAGTTGGCAAATCTGGCTTGAAACCAAACTCTCCAGCGAGGCACTCTGACGAGAAAGAAGCTGTTTATTCTCTCTCAGCAAAGATTCAAGAGGGAACTACGGGCCTAAAGAAGAAAAGCCTCCTTTTTTCCCAATAAACCGTTTGTATTGCTGACAGAACTGTTGTTGCCTATTAAGAATGGACTACTGCATCAATTCCTTGTGAAGACTTGTAGTAGTCTTTGACTAATTCCCCATTCGAATACCTCATCCATCAGGAACGTAACGCACAAAGACTTGCTTATTTCATTTATTCTTAAGAAGCAACTAATTTTTAACAACATGACTATTAAAACCAATTAACTACAGTTATTTTTGAATGTATGCGTGTGCATGGGGAGTTAGAATGAAATTTGGAGTTATACTGTCTTTAGACACAGGTTTGTCTTCATGGTGTTTAAAATTTATTTCTTCATAAATAGTTAATTTGTTGTTGTCTAAAGATACCTGGTTTGGCCTGTTGCATTTCTGGGGTTACCAGTTTGTTTAATTTCGCTGTTATCCAATTGGGTGTTAAAGCATAATAATATGTTGCAACCTGTGGACTGAGGGGACTGAATTAAAGTGCGTTGTTCCGGTCGTGGCCACAATAAATGTACAGCACAGAATCAGGACATTCGGCACAACTGGCCTATGTGGTATTTGTGCTGCACACGAGTGTCACCCCAAATTACTGCATCCAACCCTCTTTGCATGTCCTCCAATTTCTTTGTCCCTCATGTCCTTATCAACCTTCACTTTAAACACATCTGTGCAATTCGCCTCAACTATTGCATGCCGTCCAAGTTCCACATTCGATTCACACCCTCTGTATAAAACGATTCTGCAAAATTTCGGATTTAGTTTTTTGATGACTCTCTTCTAGTTATGACCTCTGGCGCTGGTCTCTGACACGTTATAAGCAATTAGTTTCTCCGTATCCCTAGATCTCTTTGCTCCTATATATCATTCTCACTCTTATTTTCCAGGTTTGTGCAGGTATCACAATAAATCTGTCAATGTGCGAGTGTCATTCCAAACATTGATGTCTGATACAGTCAGCATGTTTCTTTTCTCCACACAAGCAAAAGTAACTGTGGAGCAGACCCACAGATCAAAGGACCACATTCGAGAATATGGTTGTAAACGTGCACTTTCAACAGGTACTACATCCTCTTTATTGTACAAACATTTTTTCTATTCATTCCTGACATGTGGACGTTGCTGGCTAGTCCAGCATTTATTTCCCATCCCGAATTGCGCTTGAGAAGGTGGTAGTGAGATGCCTTCTTGAACGGCTGCAGTCCAGGTGATATAGGTACACCCACAGTGCTTTCAGGAACTATCTGACATGTACTCCTGTCTTATACTACATCAATAATAATCATTAATTCCCGTTGACAGATTCGGAACAATGGTTGCGCCTGTTTGGAGGTAACAACAACTGCTCTGGGAGAGTGGAGATATCGTGCAATAACAGCTGAGGCGCGGTGTGTGATTACTCCTGGGATATGGCTGATGCCAATGTTGTCTGCAGACAGCTGGGTTGTGTCCACGCTCTACTAGCCCCAGGAGGTGTTACTTTTTCCAGGGTTATATGGTTGGATCAGGTGAAGTGCACCGGAAGCGAATCTTCTCTGGCCGACTGTCCTTCCTCCTCGCTGGGTCAATCTGACTGCGATCGCAAGGAAGAGGCCAGTGTGATTTGTTCCGGTGAGGGTGGCAGGATTTGGAGAGCCGGGTTAGGGTTCTTTGTTTTGTTAAATTGACTCGTTCGGGACATTAAGAACAGTATTTATCCTTTTAATGTAAAGTGCTGAAATTTCATCTTCCTGAACTTTTTGCACAATATCGTCCACAAGGTTCGATGTGCCTCCAATTGCTTTCCCGTCCACATCTGCAGGTACTTACCATTATTAGTATTCCAGCTAGCGTTAAGGTTTGTATTAATTTATTTAGTATATTTGCCATTTTCGGAAGATAATATGATACACGTTCTCACTGACTGACTGGAGAACATATTCCTCACTGCATATTTCCAAGCGTCTGGTTGGAGTTCCATTAACCCCAGTTTATGGCTGTACCTGAACTGTCCTGTAATCAGCAGAAACATGGGGGCACTGTCTCTGTAATATAGACCGGCTCACACGTTCCTCTGGTGCAATGTGCACCACACATACTAGGGAATGTTCAGCTTGACTCATTGTTCTGAAGCAGTGTATATAATTATTAAATACTGATGGCAAATATGTTATCATGCAAGACGGATTGTGTCTCTGTTAAACCTTTCTGTATTGTTTGCATTAAGAACAGGGATATAAAACTACTTCCATCCTAGTTGCGGTCTGCTTCGGAGTCCTGCTAGTCTGTGAGTTGATCTCACTGATGGTGGTTATACAGGAAAAGTCATTCAGAAGAGGTGAGCCTTATACCTTACCGCAGAACCAACACAGGATCCGCAAGCAGGACCCTGAGCTTCCGGTTGCTTGCCATTTCAACACTCCCCCCTGCTCTCATGCTCACATCTCTGTCCTGGGATTGCTGCAGTGTTCCAGTGAACATCAACGCAAGCTCGAGGAACAGCATCTCATCTACCGATTAGGCACACTACAGACTGCCGGACTGAACATTGAGTTCAATAATTTCAGAGCATGACAGCCCCCCACTTTACTTTCATTTTTAGTTATTTTTTCTTCCTTTTTTTTTTGCATTCCTTTTTACATTTTTTGCATTTATTTCATTTCATCTTAGTTTGTTCAGTTTGCTTACCCACTGTTTTTTTCAGGTTGTTTTTCTTCAGGTTTGCACTTGCTGATGTTCTATATTCAGTATATTCACACCTAATCTGTACTAATGCTTTGTCTTTCAAAACACCATTAACATATTGTTTGCCTTTGCTCTGTGACCTTTTGGTCAGCTATGTGGCCTGGTCCAATCTGCACCTTCTCCTTTGTTATCTCTTGCCCAACCCCCACCTCACTTGTTTATAATCTGTGACTTTTCTAATATTTGTCAGTTCCGAAGAAGGGTCACTGACCCGAAACGTTAACTCTGCTTCTCTTTCCACAGATGCTGCCAGACCTGCTGAGTGAATCCAGCATTTCTTGTTTTTGTCCCAGATATTGTGGCATATCCTTGCAAGACTGTAGTTCACTGCAGCTTAGCAAGGAATGTCAAGTGGCCTTATTGGAAATAAATCGTAATCGTTTTTGCTGATTTGCTCTGTTCAATGTGCTCTGGAATTCGTAAATTCCGACATTTAAAATATTATCTTCCTTCATCCATTGGTTATAATTCGAGCCATTCAGATTCTATGTATGGCCATCCATTCTCGAACTGTCTAATCGGTTTCCACATTCCAAAACAAAGCTTCTGCTCATATTTCACCCATCCAACTCACTCCCGAATTACTACAAGAAATGGGACTCTTAATAATTGACACCTCTAATAATATATATATATAGCTAGGACTAGTGGCAGCACAGTGGCGCAGTGGTTAGCACCGCAGCCTCACAGCTCTAGCAACCCGGGTTGAATTCTGGGTGCTGCCTGCGTGGAGTTTGCAAGTTCTCCCTGTGTCTGCGTGGGTTTCCTCCAGGTGATGCGGTTTCATTCCACATGCCCAAGACTTGCAGGTTGATAGGTAAATTGGCCAATATAAAATTGCCCTTAGTGTAGGTGGTAGTGAAATATCGGGACAGGTGGGGATGTGGTAGGAATATGGGATGAGTACAAATGGGTGGTTGATGGTCGGCACAGACTCGGTGGGTCGCAGGGCCTGATTCAGTGCTGTAACACAAACGAACATAGGCCTTTTATCTCTGCCAACGATAGAACCAGCACAGGCTCTGAAATAATACATTCTTTAAGCTGATAAGATGGATCCTAGTATCCTCACTGGACAAATGCCTAGTGGAAGTTTACAGACGATACCAAGCACGAGATAAGGTGAAAGGTTACGTTGGGGAGCATATTCATGGACAAGGGGAGGATAAATGTGAGGATATCCACTTTGGTCGAAAAAACGGGAAGGCAGATTATTAACTAAATGGCTACAAACTGAGAGAGGTGAATATGCAACGGGACCTATACAAGTCACTGAAAATAAGTATGCAGGTGAAACAGGAGGTAAAAGGCAAATGGCATGTTGGCCTTCATAGTGAGAGGGTTCGAGTACAGGAGCAGGGATGTCTTTCTGCAAGTATACAGGGCCTTGGTGAGACCATACCTGGAATATTATGCGCAGTTTTGGTCTCTTTACCAGAGGAAGGATGTTTTTGCTTTAGAGGGGGTGCAGCGAAAATTTACCAGACTGATTCCTGGAATGGCGAGACGGGCGTATGAAAAGAGATTGGGTCGGTTAGGATTATGTTCGCTGGAGTTCAGAAGAGTGAGGGGCGATCTCATACAATTCTCACAGGACTTGCCAGGGTAGATGCAGGAAGGATGTTCCCGATGGTGGGGGAGTCTAGAACCAGGGGTCATAGTCGAAGGATACGGGGTAAACTTTTCAGGACTGAGAGGAGGAGAAATTACTTCACCCACAGAGTTATGAGTCTGTGGAATTCGCTACCGTAGAAAGCAGTTGAGGCCAAAGCATTGCATGTTTTCAAGAAGGAGATTGATATAGCGAAAGGGTTCAAAGGATATGGGGCAATAGCGGGAACAGGTTACTGAGTTGGATGATCAGCCATGTTCAGAATGAATGGCGGAACAGGGCCGAATGTCCTCCTCCTGCTCCTATTTTCTATGTGTCTATGTTTCTATGATGTCGGTATTATGCAATTTGCTCGAACGTCCTTTTCAATCTCTCCAATAACCATCCATGCTTGTGTTTAACAGTTACTGATTCCATTGAGTCCCTCAGTCAGATTGAATATTACACCAGTCACAGTTTGAGTGACACGGATCCTGGATCAGAGAATCCTGAAGGGAACTCTTCCAGTATTCAGGGTGGGTACATCTGTACTTAATACCATCACTTTTTTAATCCATCACACTGTCTGCTATCTAAAATCAGCAACTAAATATATCAGAACTTAAAATGATGCTGCTGAAAACATGGAGATTTTCAGAGTGATTTTTGCTTTTAAAAATGGAGAAATAATTAGGATTTCTAAAACATCATCCTGATTGCACCCAGTACTATAACGGAATGAAATATTCAATTATTATGTTTTCTGACACTTGTCTGGGCGGTGAAATGTGAAATTTGTGTGCATGTTGGATGGGTGATACAATGGGATGCATGTGACTTTAAAACGGAGGGCAGAATGTTGTCACACCGTGGCGACAGTCTGGGAGGCAAAATGCTGGTGGATAGCAGTGTGAAGGAATCCCAACGTTTTTTGCTGCTGGGTGATATTCCCAGAGTCGCCCGAGCTGGTGGGTCAAGGCCGCACTCTAAGACGACGGGCTGGTAACTGAGCCTGTAGAACAGGAAATGCAAGGTAATTTTCCAAGCTATTCACAATTTAGTGAAATTCGCGCGAAGAAAATGGCGTTTCAGAGCCTGGTCATCTGTAAGGAGGGGGAAGCTCAGTGGAAGGTCAGTTTTCGATGTAAGAATCATCGTGGCAGCATGGGTAGGGTGAGAGATACTGAATCGCGGTATGGACTATCTGGAGGCTGTCCAATCTTGGCGAGCACATCGGAGATATTCAGGTTGAGATTCCACTCCGGCTTGCAACTTAAGTATAAAGAGTAAAAAGAATAGAGGACTTGCGAAATGAGGGCAACAATTTACAATAGGTCTCATCGACTCCAGTTTTGAGGCCTTCCATTGTGGAGGAAGATCCGAGATGGAGAGAGCTGCAGTCCCCAGGAATTCGGCTGCAGCAACCAGAGAGGGAAAATGATCTTGTGGCTGCAAGAGTGTGTGGATGACCAGGGCGCATATAGCACACAGCCAGTGTCTTGAGTGAGGAAGATGCTGCCGACCAGAGAGGGTTTACCATTAGAGGTTCTGCTTCCTGCACAAGTCAGAGCAGCAGTGTCAGTGAATGTTGTGCCTCTCCAGAGAGGCGGCCACTGAGGTGCGTCCTATGCTGGACGAGGATCTGAACCCAATGAGAAGTGGTAGGCACCCATTTCCTGCGACACTGATACTCACAGTGGCACTGAATTATTACACCTCAGGATCATCACAGAGATCCTCGAGAAACATTTGCGGGATTTCCCTGTCTGTGGCACATCAGTGCATCAAGATGGCCACAAATGCCATGTTCAAGAAGGCGAGCCAATACATGCACTTTCACACTAATCTGGACAGCCAGAGTGAAATTGTTGTGGTATTTGGGGAAATCGTTACATGCAGGGTGCCATCGATTCATGCATGTGGCCATCAAGACTTCCATAGTCCAGGCAGCAATAGGATGAGCTTCTACCCTCTGTGCGCAAGGTTTGGGAACATTGTAAGTTCTTCTTATGTGTCTGTGTAAAGTTCCCTGGAAGCTGTCACGATGCATTCATTCTAAGGCAGTCTGAGGTGCACGAGAATTTCAGCCCTCCCATGAGAATTCAAGGTTGGTTAATGGGTGTGAAGGGCTACCCACTGAAGACATGCCTCATATGCCTGCGCAAAGTCCCAGCGCAAATGCAAAGGAGAGTTGCAACAGCTGTCATGCAACAATTCCAATGATATTTGAGCAGTCCATAAGGCTGCCTCTGCTTCGATTTGATCTGTGAGAGAGAGAGGGCGAGAGGAATGGTGAGAGGGTGCTGCATACATTCTTTGACTACTCATTCTCTGGAGCTGCTGGAGGCCAATGATGACCACATCAACGCTATGCTTATTGCTCACCAGCATTTGTTTTTCCCTCATCCATTAGGGCACACACTACCTGGTGTTTCCGCATACAGCTCAACATCTGTGCCATAGGCTGCTCTGCCTCCAGGCCTCGTCGCTCCACAGCCTCTTCCTCCATTGGCATCAGGACGATGAGGTATGGAACGCCACCTCCAGTCCTTCTTCTTTCGTGCACATTACGAACTCAGTTCCCCTCCAAGCACACAGATTAACATTGGCATTTACTCGTCATAGACATGCACCATACCTTTGTTCGTGGAAGCCTCGCTGTCCATCATGGCACAACAACGATGCCTGCTGCATGCAGCCATTCAGTGTTGGAGGTGCAGGGCTCAGCTGTGACTGTCCAGTGTCCTGCACATAGAGGTTAATATACCTCTGGCAGCCAATGCTGCTGCCTGGTTATTGTTGCAGACTCAGTGGGGAGACCCCTTCTCCAGTTTCATTTTCATTTTTCTCTGGCATTTAAGGCTGCCAGCTAATGTTCAATACCTCACTCACCTTGCCTAAGTACATCATGGCATTGATCCTGTTCCTGCACTGAAGCCTCTTACATGGGACCACCTCACGGCTGCTCACCTCCTGCTCAATCTCCTGCCATGCCCTCCCTGCCTGCCTAGCTGGTCTCCTCCACCTGTCCCAAGCGCAAAGCGCTTCCCTCCTTGCCTTTCCTGCCTGGATGAGCAGTTGCAGCGTGGCAGGAGAAAACCTGGGCGCCACCCTTGATCTGGCTGCTGCCATCTGCCAAGCACACCAGTTGTCAGTCCTCCCACACAATGTCCTTCAGAGCTCCTGCCGTTCAATCGATTGCTGGCTGTCTTTTAAACACGTCAATGGCCTAGGAAGACTCAACTACCGCCACATGACATGGTCCTACCATTCGCTCTCATCTAATCTTGCTGCAGCTGAAGATCACAATCTACCCAGGCCGGCCCAAATAGATTAACATTTAATAATAGCATTCTAAGTATTCAGTGTTACCATTTGATTTCTGTGAAAATCATTATTTCCTCTCAGGTCTGGTTCCGGGTGATTATGATGATATTGAGACTGGAGCCACTGACACTCCGGATGGTCACTTGTTGCTGGACAGTGGTCCTGATGATCTCTTCACACTGACAAGTGCCGGCAGTGATCTCTCCACGCTCGGTGAGTTAAACTCCCACAGTCACCAGCTCTCTGTCACTACTTTGAATTTCATTCCAATCGGCGATCTCACTGACCGCTGCTTGATTTAAATTCATGTTGTGATTAAAGGAAATTAGAATAAACAAAGCTTGACTTATTTTAGAAAATACATTCTGATGCTATTCTGTGTGTGATATCTCTCTTCTTAACACTCCCACTGCAAATCCTTCAAGTGCTCACACTGAACACCCTGATTCAATCAAAGCAGATCCACTTCATCTGCTATCACCCAGTGGAAATATAACAACACGGTGAATGAAGCTTGAAAACATTCAAAGGCCAACAAATTCCAGTCCCCTTTATGTGACTGACACATATATCGAAGACCCGCTCTGAACCCGCTTTCAGTCCAATCATTAATCCATATTTTGTTCTCTCCACAGTACACAGCTCTCAGACACGCAACTAATCCGCTTTCAGTCCAATCATTAATTCTTATTTTTTCTCTCTCCACAATACACAGCTCTCAGACCCGCACTGAACCCACTTTCAGTCCAATCATTAATCCATAAACTTTCTCTCCACAGTATACAGCTCTCAGACCCGCACTGATCCCGGTAAACACTGGTTCCCTCCATTCCTGAAAACAATGAGGAAGTTCACTGTGACACGTTCACAACAGCAGACATTCCACCAACGATGGACAGTGACTGTATCGGTCAATATCTTACATCTCCATCAGCCAGGTAAGACCAATGCTTCATTATTTGTTACATGTATTTGTGCTGACAATGTGCAGTCCCGGCTGTGACCGATATTAGTATGATAATTAATGGTGTTTTCAACGGTCATTGATTCCAAAATATCAGAGAGAACATTTGCTGTATTTATTGAGGAAATAGGAGGCTGATTGAAGCAGGAATATTCTGAGGAAATCATACAGTGCATTTGATGTGTTTGTTTGATGGTTAGCATTGCTGTAAAACTTTCAAGTAATTTTCTTTTTCTTTTAAGTTAAAATTCAGTCTCAAATCCTGCATATGATGTTTGCAGGCGGTGGATCACAGACTGGTGGAAAATATTCCGTGTTAAACCTGAGAGAATGGCATGAACTTTCCCAACAGTGTGAACATGATGATTGTGCTTTGATTTACTATATAAACATCACTTTGTTTTAATCAACCGTCACTTTACTTTGCGTTGAAATAACTAGATTTGTTTTTTCTCTATATTTTGTCTGACAGTGTGTGTTTTCTGTTTAATTAAAATTCCAAACAGAATTGATTTCGGACCATTTCTATGTCGATACAAATACTGAGATATATTACTCCACATGCAATTACCAACACTGTTACAGAGATTAAAACCATTGTTTATTAATGAAGAGTTTATGCAAAGGTCCTTTTGTAACCGCCTCACATTTTCATCTCCTATTAAAGAAGGTTTAGAATACATCGGGTGACCAATAACAAATCTGTCTCTTTAATCTGCATTTCTTGTAACTGCTTCCGCCACTGCCATATAGTTAATGTGGACAAATCGCTGCAGTATATAATGTATGTGTTGTTGTACAATGGAAATAACGTAAAATAATAATAACACATTTATTCAATGTTTGAGCTGGAATTTGTGCCTTTGTCAATATTAATGCCTATATTGTATTTCAAGTACTAAATATGCACCAATTCCTCGATACAATATATTGTTGTTTTGCTGTGCCAGACTTTCCCTGTGGATTCCGGAGTATGTTGGGAGAGCAGGAGAATCTGATCAGAAATTAAAGTGTTTTTGCACTTTAATTCTAAATATTTCAGTTATTCATCAGCACAGCATAATCATTACTCAGTCGGGAGAACGACATGGAGAGCGGACCTGCGTGAGAAGGGCAGCGGCGGTGGGAGATAAAAAGCGGCGGCAGAGAATCCCTTCTACCTCTCTCCACCTGTCAGAGCCGAGGTGTGACATCTCAGGAAAACATGTAGGTGATTGGTGGGTATCTTGACGGTGTCTCTTTTGATTAGTCAAGTGGTTTAAATCAAGAAATTATTACAGCTGAAGAGTACAGGTAAGAAATTCACTTTTATAATATTTAACATCCAAGTTAATTAATTAAATAGAATAGAAAAGGCTGGGAAGGCAATGTGTTGCTGTTGCAGCTGTAGTATGTGGGAGTTGGTGGACGCTGGTGCGATCCACGGTGACCATATCTGCAGCAAGTGTTGGCTGCTCGAGGTACTTCCGACTCAGATCTGATGAGCTGGAGTCCGAGCTGCGGACAGTGCGACCCATCAGGGAGGGACAGAGTTACCTGGACACAGTATTTCAGGAGACAGTCACACTCTTAGATTAATTAAATCAAACTTGGACCGTGGTCAGGGACATGAGGGTGTGACTGCGATTGAGGAAGGTATGGTGATCCCGAGTTTAGCTTTGGAGGAGACTTCGCCAGTCCGCTGAGTCAATAGGTATGAGGTTCTTGTTCCCAGTGTGGACGAGGGCACAGACTGCAGGGAGGATGAATGAACTGAGCACATCACAGTTGTTCAGAGCGCCATTCAAGTGAGGGGTGAGAAGAGAAATATAGTAGTAATAGGGGGTAGCATTGTTAGGGTAATAGATATGGTTCTCTGCAGCAAAGACAATGAGTCCTGAAGGCGGTGTTGTCTACCTGGTTCCAATGTTAAGGACATCTCTTCTGGGCCAGAGAGGAACTTAGAGTGGGAGGGGAAGGATCCAGTTGTTGTAATCCATTTAGGTACCGACGACATATGTAGGCCGAGGAAAGAGGTTCTGCTAATGAACTATGTGCAGCTCGGGGCTAAATTAAGAAACAGAACCACAAAGGTACCCGGATTACTACCTGAGCCACATGCACATTGGTATTTTGAAAATAAGATTAAAGAGGTAAACACGTGGCTCCAAGATTGCTGTGGGAGAAATAGGTTCTGATTCATGTGACAATGGCACCAGTACTGGTAAGGTGAGAGGTGTTCCGTTAGGATAGGCTTAATTTGAACCAATCTGGGACCAGTGTCCTGGCGAATCGTATAACTCGGATTGTAGATCCGACTTTAAAATTATTAGTTGGGGGGCGGAGGGGGGGGTGGAGGTGGAGGGCGGGGAGGGTCGTGGTAGGGTTCAATTGAAGGGAAGTTTAAATAAGTCAAGGAAGAAGCGAGAGAGAAGAGCTGCAGGGTCATGAGGAAGCGATAAGTAATCAAAGTGTGACAGGAAGGGGCAGAAAATATAAGCTGAAGCGTTAAGCTAAAATTAGAACCAGGATGAATAATAATGGTAAAAAGTCAAAGCTTAAGGCTTTTTATCTCAATGCAAACAGCATTTCTATAAAGATAGACGATTTTATGGCACATATAGAAATAAATGAATATGACTTGATAGCTATTATAGAGACGTGGTTGTAGGGTGACCAAGACTAGGAGCTCAATATTCAAGAGTATTTGACGTTCTGGAAAAATCGGCAAAATGGAAAAGGAGGTGGAGTAGCTTTGTTAAAAAAAGAAGCTAATAGTACGGTGGTGAGCAGTGATATAGATGCAATTTTGGGTGGAAATAAGGACTAGCAAGGGTAAGACGTCACGCGTGGGGGGTCGTCTGTAGGCCCCTGAAGAGATGCCTCACTGGAGGATAAATCTTAAATCGGACACAATGGAGGCGTGGAAGAAGGGCGCTACAATTGTCATAGGTGATTTTAATCTGCAGACTGACTGGACAAATCAGATTGGCAGAGGTAAGATGGAGGACGAATTTATAGAGTGCATCAGGGATTGCTACTGAGAGCAATACGTTGCAGAACTTACCTGGGAATAGGCTATTTAAATCTAATAATGTGTAATGAGGTAGCATTAATAAGAGATATCATAGTTAAGGATCATCCGGGGGGAATGAGCACAACATGGAAGAATGTCAAAATCAGTTTGAGAGAGAGCAACTCGGGTTTCAAACTAGTGACCTCAACTTAAACAAAGACAATTATGGAGGTATGAAGAAAGAGTTGTCGAAAGAGGGCTGGAAAAAAAAAGACTAAGGGGAAGGTCAGTGGATGTGCAGTGGCAGACATTTAAACAGATATTTCATAATGCTCAGCATAAAAAAAATATCCAGGTCAAAAAGAAGGACTTGATGAGAAGGATGAACGGCCGGTGGTCAACAAAGGCGGTCAAGGAGAGCAGCCAATCAAAAACGAAGGCATACAAAGCAGCAAAAACTAATGATTGGCCGGAGGATTTGGAATATTTTAGCAACAAGCAGTGGATGACGAAGAAGCTGATAAAGAAGCAGAAAATCCATTATGAAAACAAATTGGCAGGAAATATAAAAACCAACAGCAAGAGCTTCCACGGTTATATAAAAAGAAAGAGAGTAGCTAAAGTGTGTGTGGGACCCTTGGAGGATGCGACTGGAGAGTTGATAACAGAGAACAGGGAAATGGCAGATAATTTAAACCAATATTTTGCATCGGTCTTCACGTTGGAGGACAATATAAGAATCCCACAGATATCGGATAAGCTAGGAGCTAATGGGAAGAAAGAATCACAAGGGCCCAGAGATGGAGAATCGCAGAAAAACAATTATTTTACTCTTCAGTAGACCTGGCAGTTTTATAATGCTTTGAATCACACTGGTTGTGTTTATCATTTACAGCCGAATTGCAAATATTCAGTACTTTTCCTCCAACATTGACCCTCACTTTATCACAAATAAAACATCAATGATGCTGCAGATTGTCAGTTCCTGAACCAACACATGTATTTACGCAGCGACCCAGATTAAATTCAGACAGGGGCTGAAGAACGCAGTGAATTACTTTCTCAATCTCATTGTTAAATTAGTGAAATCATAGAAAGAGCTGAAGGTTTCGAAGATTGGAACTAAATCCCATTCATATTTCATTCCCTACCCTCCACACATGACCAAAAGCATATTTTATATTCACAGCAATGAGCCCTGAAATGATTTAAATATGATTCTGAGATTATATTTTATTAATAAACTGACCTATTGAGGTGGGACTTCACACAAAGGCATCACTGAAAATCTCAGCTGGATTCAACCAAACCCAGCCTGGACGCAGAGCAAAATGGACAAAGCGACAAATCACAGTGATTGTGAGATGATGAAAGGAACAGAAGTTGCAGTGAGACAGGGACACCAGTAGATGGAGATGGTGAGAGTGGGGCAGAAACTGCAGTGAGGCAGGTACTCCAGCAGACGTGGATGGTGAGAAAGACAGTAAGTGCACTGAGGCATGGCCACCAGCGGATGGAGATGCTGAGCAATTGCTGATGGGAAATTCTGTGTTCATGAGTTTGGAAGTTTCCACTCGTTTGAGGTATTTACTTTATTTAAACCTGAGATGCTGAATAAAAGAATTGCAATACAATTTGCGTTAAATGGCTATTTTCCCACTATGTAAACAGTTGTAACATTAAACTGGCTGATGTTTGTAAAATTATTTTGATTGATGAAAGGTAATGTATAAATAAAGCAACATCATTAAATAAAACTCATGCAATCATTCACACATAAACGCTCTCTAAATGGGTTGTGTTGAGTTCTTCATCGTTAATGTTATGCCATCGGTCTCTCTCACCTATCTTTCCATGCTGGTATCTTTTCCACTATATGTAAGAGTAATTGAAGTTTTGATCCTGTTGGCTTTTGAAAGTTAATATTGAATCTGCTTTGAGAAACCCATCAGATAGTGAATTCCAGAACATAACAACTCCCTGCCTATTAGTTTCTCCCCTCTGTTATGTAAACAGTTTTTCATCATCTCTCCAAACAGAGGGAAACATTTTAAATACAGTTGATTTCTCCAGGACAGCAGATGCAGAGGAGCTGGAAACTCCTGAATTTGGACAAGCGATGAACAAAAACCCCTCTGAATCCCCCAGGAGAGCTGAGGAAAGAAACAGTCAGGGAGCAAATGGAAACAAGTGACACTTTATTGCAGCAGCAAAAACTCTTTGTCAGAATGTGGAGGTCGTTATCACTGAACTTAAAAAGTGAGGAGAAAAGTGGACGATTGTTAATAAAATTTGTGTTAAATGTCCATTTTCCAGCTTGATAAACCCTTCTAACATTAAAGTGGTAAATGAGAAGGAAGTTTTTCTTTTCCAATGATTACAGGCTAATGTTTAAATTCAGAGACCCGATAAGCAAGACCAGAGCGGCGTGAGCGAGAGCGGCAACAGGGGCGAGGAGACGTGGATAAAAAAAAAGAAACAGTGGCTCTGTACTGTGGACCTGCTTGACCAAAAGAATCGAAGTGTGACGCCACAGGAGAGCTGGTAATTGACAGGTGGGTATTTCCTCCGTGTCTCTATTTTTGTTTTGAATCATTACACGTTGAGTGTTCACTTAAATAATTATTTTTTTAAATACTGAGATCCAAATTAACTGATTAAATAGAATAGAGATGGCTGGGCAGATTATGTGTTGCAGCTGCAGTATGTGGGATCTGGTGGACGCCGGTGCGATCCACGGTGATCACATCTGCAGCAAGTGTTGGCCTTCAGCTCAGAGTTGATGAGCTGGAGTCCCAGCTGCGGACACTGCGACACATCAGAAATGGGGGGAGTTATCTGGACACTGTTTTCAGGAGACAGTCACACCAATTAGATTAATTACATCAAAATTGGACCGTCGGCAGGGACAGGAGTGTGTGACTGCGCGTGACGCAGGTATGGAGATCCACAATTTAGCTTTGGAGGAGCCTCAGCCAGTTTTATTTAATTCATTCATGGGATGTGGGCGACGCTGGCCAGACCAGCATTTATTGCCCATCCCCAATTTCCCTTGAGAAGGTGGTGGTGAGCTGCCTTCTTGAACCGCTGCAGTCCATTTGGTTTAGGTTTCCCACAGTGCTGTTAGGAAGGGAGTTCCAGGATTTTGACTGCGAGAATGAAGGAACGGCGATATAGTTCCAATCAGGATGCTGTGTGACTTGGAGGGGGACTTGCTTGTGGTGGTGTTCCCATGTATTTGCTGCCCTTGTCCTTCTAGTTGGTAGAGGTCGTGTGCTTGGAAGGTGCTGTCTCAGGAGCCTTGGTGCATTGCTGCAGTGCATTTTGAAGATGGTACGCACTGCTGCCAATGTGCGTCGGTGGTGGAGGGAGTGAATATTTGTCGATGGTGTGCCAATCAAGCAGGCTGCTTTGTCCTGGATGGTGTTGAGCTTCTTGAGTGTTGTTGGAGCTGCACCCATCCAGGCAAGTGGACAGTATTCCATCACACTCCTGACTTGTGCATTGTAGATGGTGGAATGGCTTTGGGGAGTCAGGAGGTGAGTTACTCGCATGATGATTCCAAGCCTCTGACCTGCTCTTGTAGCCACGGTATTTATATGGCTACTCCAGTTCAGTTTCTGGTCAATGATAGCCCCTTGGATGTTGATAGTGGGGGATTCAGTGATGGAAATGCCATTGAATGTCAAGGGGAGATGGTTAGATTCTCTCTTGTTGGAGATGGTCCTTGCCTGGCACTTGTGTGGCGCGAATGTTACTTGCTACTTATCAGCCCAAGACTGGATATTGTCCAGGTCTTGCTGCATTTCTGCACGGACTGCTTCAGTATCTGAGGAGTCACGAATGGTGCTGAACATTGTGCAATCATCAGCGAACATCCCCACTTCTGACCTTATGATTGAAGGAAGGTCATTGATGAAGCAGCTGAAGATGGCTGTGCTGAAGCCACTACCCTGAGGAACTCTGCAGTGATCTCCTGGAGCTGAGATGATTGACCTCCAACAACCACAACCCTCTTCCTTTGCACTAGGTATGACGCCAGCCACCGGAGTGATTTCCCCCTTATTCCCAATTGACCGCAGATTTGCTAGGAATCCTTGATGCCATAATCGCTCAAATGCTGTCTTGATGTCAAGGGCAGTCACTCCCACCTCACCTCTTGAGTTCAGCTCTTTTGTCTATGTTTGAACAAAGGCTGTAATGAAGAAAGGAGCTGAGTGGCCTTGGCGGAACCAAAACTGAGCGTCACTGAGCAGGTTATTGCTAAGCACGTGCTGGTGATGACACCTTCCATCACTTTACTGATAATTGAGAGTAGGCTGATGGGACGGTAATTGGCCGGGTTGGACCTGTCATGCTGTTTGTGTACAGGGCAGACCTGGGCAATTTTCCACATTGCAGGGTAGATGTCTGTGTTGTAGCTGTACTGGAACAGCCTGGCCTTGGGCGCAGCAAGTTCTGAAGCACAGGTTTTCAGTCCTGTTGCCGGAATATTGTCAGGGCCCATCGCTTTTGCAATATCCAGTGCCTTCAGACATTTCTTGATATCACTCGGAGTGAATCGAATAGGCTGAAGTATGGCATCTGTGATGTTGGGGACTTCAGGAGGAGGCCGAGATCGATCATCAGCTCCACACTTCTGGCTGAAGAATGTTTCAAATGCTTCAGCCTTATCTTTCGCACTGATGTACTGGGCTCATCCATCACTGAGCATGGGGATATTTGTGGAACCACCTCCTCAAGTTAGTTGTTTAATTGTCCAACTCCATTTACGGCTGGATGTGACAGGACTGCAGAGCTTAGATCTAGTCCGTTGGTTACGGGATCGCTTAGCTCTGTCTATCACATGCTGCATACGCAGTTTGACATGCAGATAGTCCTGTGTTGTAACTTCACCAGGTTGACACCTCATTTTGAAGTATGCCTGGTGCTGCTCCTGCCATGCCCTCCTGCACTCTTCATTGATCCAGGGTTGGTCTCCTGGCTTGATGGTAATGGTAGAGTGGGGGCTATGCCGGGCCATGAGGTTCCAGATTGTGCTGCTGCTGATGGCCCACAGCGCCTCATTGATGCCCAGTTTTGCATTGTTAGATCTGTTGGAAATCAATCCCATTTAGCACGGTGATAGTGCCACACAACACGATGGACGGTCTCCTCAATGTGAAGGCGTGACTTCGTCTCCATAAGGGCTGTGCTGTGGTCACTCCGACCAATACAAACATGGACAGAAGCATCTGCGGCAGGCAGATTGCTGAGGACAAGGTCAAGCATGTGTTTCCCTCGTGTTGGTTCCCCCACCACCTGCCGCAGATCCAGTCTCGCAGTTATGTCCTTTCCAACTCGTCCAGATCTGTCAGTAGTGGTGCTGCCGAGCCACGCTTGGTGATGGACATTGAAATCCCCCACCCAGAGTAAATTGTCTGCCCTTGCCACCTTCAGTGCTTCCTCCAATTGGTGTCCAACATGGTGGAGTGCTGAGCCATCAGCTGAGGGAGGGCGGTAGGTGGTAATCAGTAGGAGGTTACCTTGCCCATGTTTGATCTGATGCCATGAGACTTCATGGGGTCCGCAGTTGATGTTGAGGACTCCCAGGGAATCTCCCTCCCTGCTGTATACCACTGTCCCGCCACCTCTGGTTCAGTGCGCCATTCAAGTGGGAGGAGAACAGAGAAATGTAGTTGTAATAGGGGATAGCATAGTTAGGGGAATAGATGCAATTCTCTGCAGCAAAATATTAAATTCCAAAGGCTGTGTTACCTGCCTGGTGCCAAGGTTAAGGACATCTCTTCTGGGCTAGAGAAGATCTTGGAGTGCAAGTGAAGGATCCAGGTGTCATGGTCCACATAGCTATCAACAGCATAGGAAGGAGGTTCTCCTGAGGGACTATGAGCAGCTCAGGGCTAGATTAGAAAGCAGAACCACAAAGGTTCCAGATTACTACTTGAGCCATGTGCAAGTTGGCATTGGGGAAATAAGATTAGAGAGGTAGATGCATGGCTCAAAGATTGGTGTGGGAGAAATGGGCCCCGATTATGGGACACTGGCAACATTACTGTGGAAAGAGAGAGCTGTTCCATTGGGATGGGCTTCATTTGAACCATGCTGGGACCAGTATCCTGGAGAATCGTATAAGTAGGTTTCCAGAAAAGACTTTAAAGTAAATAGTGGGGGGAGGGTCCAATAGAAGGGCAGTTTAAAAAGTCGAAACGTAACGAGACAGCAGAGGTGCATGGTAGTGAAAGGGCATACATTAATCGGAATGTGACAGGAAGGGACACAGAATACAAGCATAAGAGTGCAGCAGAAATTAGAACCAGAGTACGTAAAAATGGTTTATAAAAAAAAGTCAAAGCTTAAGGCTCTTTATCTGAATGCGCGTAACACTTGTCACAAGATCGATGAGCTGATGGCACAAATAGAAATAAATGAATATGATTTGATAGCTATCATAGAGATGTGGTCGTAGGATAACCAAGACCGGAACCTCAATGTTGAAGGATATTCGGCGTTCTCGAAGAATACGAAGAAAGTAAAAGTAGGTGGGGTAGCTTTGCTATTGAAGGAAGTGATCAGTGCAGTTTTGAGTAAGGAAATAGGTGCAGTGGATCCTGATGCAGAAACAGTTTGGGCTGAAATAAGGAATAGCAAGCGAAAGAAATCACGGGTGGCAGTTGTCTATAGGTCTCCAAGGAGTTGCCTCTCTGTAGGACAAAGTATTAATCAGGAAATGATGGAGGCGTGTGAGAAAAGCACTCCAATTATCATGGGTGATTTTAATCTGCATTTCGACTGGACAAATCAAATTGGCAAGGAAGACGAATTTGTAGAATGCATCAGGGATTGTTTCTTAGAACTATGCATTGCAGAATCTACCCGGGAACAGACTATTTTAGATTTAGTAATGTGCAATGAGGTAGGATTAAGAAGATATCTCGTAGCTAAAAATCGTCTCGGGGGATGTGTTCATAACATGGTACAATTTCAAATGCAGTTGGAGGGTGAGCAACTCGGGTCTCAAACCAGTGTCTTCAACTTAAACAAGGACATTTACAGAGGTATGAAGAAAGAGTTGTCTAATGCGGACTGGTAACATAGAATAAAAGGAAAGACAGCAGATGAACAGTGGCAGACTTTTAAGCAGATATTTCATAACACTCAGCAAACATTTATTCTGGTCAGAAGGAAGGACCCAATGAAAACGATGGACCACCCGTGGATAACAAAAAGGACGTTAAGGAGAGTATCAATTCAAAAACGAAGGCGTACAAAGTGGCGAAAGTTAGTGGCAGGGCAGAGGATTGGGATTTTTTTTTATAAATCAGCGTCTGACGTAAAGACTAACGAAGAGGGAGAAAATTGATTAAGAGTAAATTGGCAAGAAATATAAAAACAAGCACAAAGAGCTTCTACGGTTATATGAAAAGAAAGAGAGTAGCTAAAGTAAGTGTGGGACCCTTAGTGGATGAGACTGGGGAATTAATAACAGGGAACAGGGAAATGGCTGCTAATTTAAATCAATATTTTGTATTGGCCTTTACGGTGGAGGACACTATAAACATCCCAACAATAATAGATGTAAATGGGAGGGAGGAACTTGTAACAATCTCTATGACGAGTGGAAAAGGTTCTTGACAAACTTATGGGAATAAAGGCAGACACGTCGCCAGCACTTGATGGCCTGTATCCAAAGGTTTTAAAAGAAGTGGCTGCAGAAATAGTAAGTGCATTGGTCATAACATACCAAAACTCACTGGATTGCGTAAGGTACCAGCGGTTTGGAAAACCGCTAATGTGACGCCCCGATTCAATAAAGGAGGGATACAGAAAGCACAAATATATAGACCAGTTAGCTTAACATGGGAAAATGCTCGAGTCCATTATTAAGGAATAAATAGCAGGTCATTTAGAAAAACATAATGCAATCACACACGGTCAAAATAGTTTAATGAAAGGCAAATCATGTTCGACTAATTTGTTATAGTTATTTGAGGATATACCCAGCAGTGTGGATAAAGGGGAACTGGTAGATGTTGTGTTTTTGGATTTTCAGAAGGCTTTCAATAAGGTGCCGCATAAAAGTTTATTGCTGAGGGTATTGGGGGTAATGTGTTGGCTCAGATCAAGGATTGTCTGGCACATGGAATGCAGAGAGTCAGGATTAATGGGTCTTCTTCTGGTTGGAAAGCCATAACGAGTGGGATGCCAGAAGCATCGGTCCTGGGGCCTCAACTATTTACTATCTATATTAATAACTTGGAGGAACGGACAGAGTGTAGTGTAGCCAAATTTGCTGACAATGCAAATTTAGGTGAGAAGGCATGCTGTGATGAAGACAGAAATAAGCTGCAAAGGGATATAGATATGTTCAGTGAGTGGACAAAAACATTGACAGATGGTGTTCATTGTGGGAAAGTGTGAGGTCATCCAATTTGGTAGGAAGAGTAAAAAGGCAGATTATTATTTAGATGGAGAAAGACTACAAAATACTGCAGTACAGAGGGTTCTGGGTGTTCTTGTACATTAAACACAAAACAGTTATCATGCAGGTTATCAGCGAGTAATTAGGAAGGTAAATGGAATTCTGGCCTTTATTGCTAGGGGGTTAGAGTTTAAATGCATGGAAGTCTTGTTACAACTGTGCAGGAGGTTTGTAATGCCACACCTGGAGTACTGTATACAGCGTTGGTCCTCATATTTAAGGAATGATCTGCCAGCATTAGAGGCAGTTCATAAAATAATTACTAGGCTGTTTCCTGGGAGGAAGCCTTGTCTTTATCAAGAACAGCTAAACAGATTAGCCCTTTTTTCATTGGAATTAGAATAATTGTTCACCTCCAGGGTTCTATTAATTTGCCTTCCAATTGATTCAAGGCCACGTTATAAATGAGTTTTTTATGATAAAGGAGGAACAGTTTGGATCTTGTTGCGCTGAACCAACTTGCCAATACGGCACATTTCAATCGTCATTGGCAACTCTGTCGTCCGTCACCCATACACATCAAAATATTATACAGAAGTGCCAATTATCAGCAATTCATTTCTTTATCTTAGCATCACCTGTGGCAGAAGGTTCCTCAGGAACATTTCGTGAACAATCCATTCACTGTCATTTCGCACGTCGGCCTAGTTTTGCTTGTGTATCACACAGCACAGAAGGCAGTGCATCGTGATCAATGAGTCTTTTTCAGATTGGAAAGCCGTAACTAATCGGGTGCCACAAGGATCGGTCCGAGGACATCAACTATTTACGATCTATATCAATGACTTGGAGGAAGGGACAGAGTGTTGTGTATCTAAATTTGCTGATGATTCAAAAATCGGTGGGAAGACATGTTGCGATGAGGACACAGTATCTGCAAAGGGATATAGATAGGTCAAGTGAGTGGGGGGAAGAAAAGAAAACTTGGCAGATGGAGTTCAATGTGGGAAAGTGTGAGGTCATCCACTTTGGTGGGAAGAATAAAAAGACAGATTATTATTTAGATGGAGAAGGCTACGAAATACTGCAGTACAGAGGGATCTGGGAGCTCTTGTACATTAAACACGAAATGTTAGCATACAGGTGCAGCAAGTAATTAGGAAGGCAAATGGAATGTTGCCCTTTATTGCCAGGGGCTTAGAGTTTAAAATAGGGAAGTCTTGTTACAGGGTATTGGTGTTGCCACATCTGGAGTACTGTGTACTATTTTGGTCCCCATATTTAATGAAGGATATATTAACATTGGAGGCTGTTCAGAAAAGGTTCACCAGGCTGATTCCTGGGATGAAGGGGTTGTCTTATCATGAACGGCTAAACAGGTTAGGGCTTCATTTATTGGAGATTAGAAGAATAAGAGGTGACCTTTTTGAAACATATAAGATTTTAAGGGGGCTTTACAGGATAGATGTTAAGACTATGTCTCCACTTGTGGGGGAATCTCGAACTCGGGGTCATAATTACAGAATAAGGGGGCACAAATTTAAAACTGAGATGCAAAGGAATTTCTTCTCTTAGAGGATGGTGATTTTCTGGAATTCTGTACCTCAGAGAGTTGTGGACGCTAGGTCACTAAATATATTTAAGGAGGACGTAGATAGATTTTTGAAATCTCGTGGAGACGAGGGGTATGCGGAGCTGACCGAAAAGAAGAGTTGGGACCTGGTGAAGCCCATCCATAATCTTATTGAATGGCGGGGCAGGCTTGAGGTGCTGAATGGCCTAATCCTGCTCCTATTTCTTATGTTCTTATGCAAACCATCTGGCAGATCTAAATTTCTCAACTGAACTGACAGCAAAAATGTGTATTGGTGTGAATGGGAGGTGTGCTCCCTCACCCCCAGGAACAGCGGGCAAGCAGAGTAAATTTAATGGAGTATGTATTGCAAATGAATATTATATCAGGCAATGTTGCAGGCAAGTAACAATGAAATGGAATTAGGAAAGTAAAAGGTGAACATTGATTGTGGAATGAAGAGAAAAACCGACAGTTCCAGAGTAATAGCGCTCGACCTCGCGCATGTTTCAGCTAATCTGCTACTGAAACGCTCATTTATGCTTTTCTTTCCTTTAGACTTGGCTCATTTCCTTCATTTTTATTCTCTAATGGGATATGGGCGCCGCTGGGAAAGCCAGCATTTGTTGCCCATCCCTACTAGCCATTGAGAACTGAATGACTTGTTAGGCCATTTCAGAGGGCAGTTAAGAGTGAATCACATTGCTGTGGGTCTGGAGTCACATGTCGGCAAGACCAGGTAAGGATTTCCTTCCCTAAAGAACGGTAGTGAACAAGATAGCGTTTTACAACAATCAATGATAGTTTCATGGCATCATTACTAAGAGTAGATTTCAATTCAAGATTTTAACACACTGCTGGCTTGTCTCACACATGCTGCTCTTTGCATACTTGAGGTCATACAATCTGTGTTGCTCTTGTATTAACTCACACCAAATCTCTTTACACGATCATTGACCTAGATTGGCTCCCAGCCAAGCAATGTCTTGATTTTGAAAATTTCCATCCTTGTTTGCAACTCCGATCCATGATTTCGCCCGTCCCTATCTCTGTCATCTCCTCCAGCCCAACAACCCCCCGAAATACCTGCGCTCCTCTAATTCTGACCTCTTGTGCATCCGTGATTTTAATGCTGCATCATTGGCAGCTTTGTCTTCAGCTGCCTCGGCCCCAAGCTCTGTAATATCCTCTCTACACTTCTCCGCCTCTCCACCTCGCTTTCCTCCTTTCTGACACTCCTTAAACCCTACCTCTTTGATCAAGCTTTTTGTCATCTAACCTAATATCTCCTGTTGTGTCTCAGTGTCATATTCTGTTTTGAAATGCTCCTGTGAAAAACCCTTGTGATGTTTTATTATGTTAAAGGCACTGCATACATATCAGTTGTGCTTGTTAAAGTTTGCAGACATGATATGATATTAACATATCTTTTCTGCTTGCCAGTAATTATCCCATTTTTATCCAAACAACGAATTATTTTCTCCTGGGTTGTGACCTCTGGAAATTTGTCCTGTAGTGACGTTGGACTGATTGGTTAGGAGTTACAGGGTTTACCGCATTTCTGTTTTTTTAAACAGTTTATAACATTTGTAACCCTCCAGTCCTCTGGTACCATCTCATATTCCAGAAGGATTGAAAGATTCTGGCCAGTGCCTCAACTATTTCCACCATATTTTTCTCTCCTACATCGCATCCGGACTTGGATTATGGCACAAAATATTCGACTTTATTATGGAAAGAAGAAGGTGAATTCAACTTGTTTGTTCAGTGACTCTAATTAATGCCAGTCTCCATGGACCCTAATTGGATCACTGGAGGATTCCCCTCTTCTGTTAATAAGGACCTCCGTTCAGTGTGCTGTCCCATAGTGTCCGCAAGAATATCACCCCAGCACTAACAGGGATTTGCAGTTCCAGAGAGAGGGAAAGGATAGATCAGAATCTGAAAACATTCGTTGTACTGTTACAGCAATGGGTCAGAATCTGAGAACCATAGATTGTAACGTTACAACAATGGGTCGAAATCTGGGAACAATAGATTGGAATGTTGCAACAATGGGCAGGAGTTTCTCCTGGAATCAGTACATTCTTTCTACATTTTATGATGTGCTATCATTAGACACCCGGATCAATCTCACACTTCGGTTGATTCAATTCATTTACTATCCTATGCTGGCTATGATTGGTGTCACTGGTAAGTCTCTCTATATAGCTATTAATTTTATAAACCACGTTTAACAGCATTACTGTCCTTATCATTTACTATGCCTTGCTTTTTTTATTATTCATTCATGGGATGTGGGCGTCGCTGGCCAGGTCGGCATTTATTGCCCATCTCTAATTGCCCTTGAGAAGGTGTTGGTGAGCTACCTTCTTAAACCTCTGCTTTCCATGTGGGGTAGGTACACCCACAGTGCTGTTAGGAAGGGAGTTCTAGGATTTTGACCCAGCGACAGTGAAGGAACGGCGATATAGTTCCAAGTTAGGATGGTGTGTGACTTGAAGAGGAACTTGCAGGTGGTGGTGTTCCCATGTATGTGCTGCCCTTGTCCTTCTAGTTGGTAGAGGTCGCGTGTTTTGAAGGTGCTGTCTAAGGAGCCTTGGTGCATTGTTGCAGTGCATCTTGTAGATGGTACACACTGCTGCCACTGTGCGTGGGTGATGGAGGGAGTTAATGTTTGTAGACGTGGTGCCAATCAAGCGGGCTGCTTTGTCCTGGATGGTGTCGACATTCTTGAGTGTTGTTGGAGCTGCACCCATCCAGGCAAGTGAAGAGTATTCCATCACTCTCCTGACTTGTGCCTTGTAGATGGTGGACAGGATTTGAGGAGAGTTACCAGCCACAGGATTCCAAGCCTCTGACCTGCTCTTGTAGCCACCGTTTTTATATGGCTACTCCAGTTCAGCTTCTG
Organism: Heterodontus francisci; assembly: GCF_036365525.1. NCBI lineage: Eukaryota > Metazoa > Chordata > Chondrichthyes > Heterodontiformes > Heterodontidae > Heterodontus > Heterodontus francisci. Next base: position 4,311,348 of record NW_027140118.1, on the reverse strand, counting down.
GTCAATGGTAGCCCCTAGGATGTTGATAGTGGGGGATTCAGCGATGGTAATGCGGTTGAATGTCAAAGGGAGATGGTTAGATTCTCTCTTGTTGCAGATGGTCATTGCCTGGCACTTGTGTGGCGCGAATGTTACCTACCACTTATCAGCCCAAGCCTGGATATTGTCCAGTTCTTGCTGCATTTCTACACGGACTGCTTCAGTATCTGAGGAGTCGCGAATGGTGCTGAACATCATGCAATCATCAGCGAACATCCCCACTTCTGACCTTATGATTGAAGGAAGTTCATTGATGAAGCAGCTGAAGATGGTTCTGCCTCGGACGCTACACTGAGGAACACCTGCAGTGATGTCCTGGAGCTCAGATGATTGACCTCCAACAACCACAACCATCTTCCTTTGTGTTAGGTATGACTCCAGCCAGCGGAGGGTTTCCCCCCTGATTCCCATTGACCTCAATTTCGCTTGGGCTCCTTGACGCCATACTGGGTCAAATGCTGCCTTGATGTCAAGGGCTGTCACGCTCACCTCGCCTCTTGAGTTCAGCTTTTATGTCCATGTTTGAACCAAGGCTGTAATGAGGTCAGGAGCTGAGTGGCCCTGGCGGAATCCAAACTGAGCGTCACTGACAGGTTGTTGCTAAGCAAGTGCCGCTTGATGGCACTGTTGATGACACCTTCCATCACTTGACTGATAATTGAGAGTAGGTTAATGGGGCGCTAGTTGGTTGCGTTGGATTTGTCCTGCTTTTTGTGTACAGGACATACCTGGGCAATTTTCCACATTGCAGAGTAGATGCCAGTGTTGTAGGTGTACTGGAACAGCTTGGCTAGGGTTGCGCCAAGTTCTGGAGCACAGGTCTTCAGGACTATTGCCGGAATATTGTCAGGGTCCATAGCTTTTGCAGTATCCAGTGCCTTCAGACCTTTCTTGATATCACGTGGAGTGAATCGAATTGGCTGAAGTCTGGCATCTGTGATGCTGGGGGACTTCAGGAGGAGGCCGAGATGGAACATCAACTCGGCACTTCTGGCTGAAGATTGTTGCAAATGCTTCAGCCTTATCTTTCGCACTGATGTGCTGGGCTCCCCCATCATTGAGGATGGGGATATTTGTGCAGCCACCTCCTCCAGTTATTTATTTAATTGTTCACCACCATTCTCCGCTGAATGTGGCAGGACTGCAGAGCTTAGATCTGATCTGTTGGTTATGGGATCGCTGAGCTCTGTCTACTGCATGCTGCCTACGCAGTTTGGCATACAAGTAGTCCTGGGTTGCAGCTTCACCAAGTAGACACCTCATTTTGAGGTATGCCTAGTGCTGCTCCTGGCATGCCTTCCTGCACTCTTCATTGAACCAGAGTTGGTCTCCTGGCTTGATGGCAATTGTAGAGTGGGGGATATGCCGGGCCATGAGGTAACAGATTGTGGTTGAGTGCAATTGTTCTGCTGCTGATGGCCCACAGCGCCTCATGGATGCCCAATTTTGCTTTGCTAGATCTGTTTTAAATCTATCCCATTCAGCACGGTGATAGTGCCACACAATGCGATGGAATGTATCCTCAATGTGAAGGCGGGGCCTCGTCTCCTCAAGGACTGTGCGGTGGTCACTCCTATCAATATTGTCATGGACAGATGCTTCTGCGGCAGGCAGATTGGTGAGTACGAGGTCGAGTATGTTATTCTGTCGTGTTGGTTCCTGCACCACCTGCCGCAGACCCAGTCCAGCTGCCTTGTCCTTTAGGACTCGCCCAGCTCGGTCAGTAGTGGTGCTTCCGAGCCACTCTTGGTGATGGACATTGAAGTCCCCCACCCCGAGTACATTTTGTGCCCGTGCCACCCTCAGTGCTTTCTCCAAGTGGTGTTCAACATGGAGGAGTACTGAGTCATCAGCTGAGGGAGGGCGGTAGGTGGTAATCAGTAGTAGGTTACCTTGCCCATGTTTGACCTGATGCCATGAGTCTTCATTGGCTCCGGAGTCGATGCTGAGGACTCCCAGGGCAACTCCTTCCCTGCTGTATACCACTGTGCCACCATCTCTGCTGGGTCTGCCCTGCCGGTGGGACAGGACGTACCTGGGGATTGTGATGGCAGTGTCTGGGACATATACTGCAAGGTATGATTCCATGATTATCACTGTGTCAGGCTGTTGCTTGACTCGTCTGTGGGACAGCTCTCCGAACTTTGGCACAAGCCCCCAGATGTTAGGAAGGAGGACTTTTCAGGGTTGACAGGGCTGGGTTTGCCGTTGTCGTTTCCGGTGCCTAGGTCGATGCCGGGTGGTCCGTCCGGTTTCATTCCTTTTTTTAGACTTTGTGGCAGTTATGGGCAACTGAGTGGCTTGATCGGCCATTTCAGAAGGCATGTAACAGTTAACCACATTGCTGTGAATCTGGAGTAACATGTCAGTCAGACCAGGTAAGTGCAGCAGATTTCCTTCCCTCGAGGACATGAGTGAACCAAATGGGCTTTTCCAACAATTAACAATGGTTACATGGCCATCATTAGACCAGTTTTAATTCTGCTGTGGTGGGATTCGAACCCATGCCCCCAGAAGAATACCCTGGGATTCTGGGTTACTAGTCCAGTGATAATACGACTACGCCACCTCCTACACTTGTTGCTGTTGATATTCCTGGCGAAACTATTTCCCTCAGCATCCGACACTGGCCAAGACTTTCGGCTCAATGTCACCACTGGAGATGACACTATGAAAGCCTGGATCAATAAAACAGTGCACGATAAACAGTCGGCCACTTGTGCACGAGTCGTTTTTAAAGTATTTTTCCTTCCCTCTCTATCTTCTCCGATTGTGATCTTTGGCTCTACAGCACTGCTGACACCAACACTCTGGAAGCCTTGGTCCATAAAATAATGGGATCTGCGAAAACAGACAATTCAATCTCGGCTTGCACAGTACCCATGCTGGGCATGGCTCCAGCCTGGACATACGGAGCATGTGGTGTTAGTGTTAGGAGGAGTTTGAATGAGACATCAATCTCCCATTCCGATAGCTTTGATGTACGTCTTTGAAACTTGATCTGTGCATGTCCACTGACCGCCTGTGTTAGTCACTGGCAGCTGAACATATATTAAAGCAGCGCGACGAAACCCCTCTCGTGTTATTTAAGAGGACCAGACATCCAGCTTTCTGGTGAGGTGCTTGTAACTTACTTCTGCTATTGTAAAGATTGTGGAGGTGCTGTGGATGTTTTTCTGCAGGTTGTGTTGTGAGCTGCTGCAGACAAAGAGAACAAAGAACAAAGAGAATTGCAGCACAGGAACAGGCCCTTCGGCCCTCCAGGCCTGTGCCGATCCAGATCCTCTATCTAAACATGTCGCCTAAAAGAACAAAGAAAATTACAGCACAGGAACAGACATTCACGGAGGTCACAGGAGTTGGTGACCCAAGTCTGGACAAACTATAGGGACTGTATTTACAGTGTGTCTGGGTCTGTAACATGAGCAACAAATGGAGCAGAGGCTGCAGAGAGGGGATGTTCTTGCAAAGTGGGGTGGGGCCGTCTCTGCCCTACTCACCAGGGGTTTTCCAACAGCATTTTTTATACCTACACCAAACCCAGGAGCAGTGTCTGAGGTGACTCGGATTCAATAAGGAGGTGGTCACAGAGCTATGTCGCCTCCTGCAACACGACCTGGAGCCTCACATCAGTGTGAGGACGGAGCTGTCAGTGGCCGATAAGGTCATAGCTTCATTGAATTTCTATGCATCTGGATCTTCCAGGCATGAGCGGTCGTTATATCCAACATAGAGTCACAGAAAGTGATAGGGGCAAAGTCATAAATAGGAAATAAGGAGGTCATTACTCCCATCGTGTCCATTCAGGTTATCTGGTGAAGAGCCCGTTCAGTCCTACTCCCCGGCTCGTTCTCCATAGCACTGCCAGTCCATTTCCATCAAGTGTCCATCCAGTTTCCTTTCAAAAACATTGATAGCCTACACTTCCACCACACTCGTGGGCAGTGAGTTGAAGGTTATTACCACTCGCTGCATAAGAAAAAGATCTTCCACATTGTCCCCTGCATCTCTTACTCTGGCAAGAGAGAATCTGAACATCTCCCCTTGGCATTCAATATCATTCCGATTGCTGAATCATCCACCATCAATATCCTAGGAGTTACCATTGACCAGAAACTGAACGAAGGTAATTATATAAATGCAGTGGCTACAAGAGCAGGTCTCCTCCTGATTCCCCAAAGCCTGTCCATCATCTACAAGGTATAAGTCATGAGTGTGATGGAATACTCTCAAGTTGCCTGGATGGCTGAAGATCCATCAACACTCAAGAAGCTCGACACCACCCAGGACAAAGCAGCCCGCTTGACTGGCACACCATCCAAAAACATTCACTCCCTCCACCATCGACGCACAGTGGCAGTAGTGTGTACCATCTCCGAGATGCACTGCAGCAACTCACCATGGTTCCTTATGGAGCATCTTCCAAACCCCTGTCTTCCGCCACCTAGAAGGACAAGGGCAGCAGATACATAGGAACACCACCACCTGCAGGTTCCCCATCCAAGCCACACACCACCATGACTTGGAACTATATCACCGTTCTTTCACTGTCATTGGATCAAAATCCTGGAACTCCCTTCCTAACACACTGAAGGTGTACCTACCCCGCGTGGACTGCAGCGGTTCAAGAAGGCAGCTCACCACCACCTCCTCAAGGGCAATTAGAGATGGGTAATAAATGCTGACCTAGCCAGCGATGCCCACATCCCATGAACGATAAAGCCTGCAGATTGTGTTTATAGGCGTTGCTCCATCAGTTAATGGAAATGGCTTTTACTCATCTAACTGATCTAAATCTGTCATAATCTTGTACTCCGCTATTATATCTCCCTTAATCTCCTTTGCTGGAGCTAGATCAACCCCAGATGTTCCAACCTAACCTTGCAGCTAATATCCTCCAACCCTGGAACCATTCTGTTAAATCTCCTCTGCACCGTCTCAAGGATCTTCTTATCCTTCCTGAAGTGTGGTTATCAGAAGTGGATGCAATACTCCTGCTGCTGCCTAACAAGAGCTCTATTTAGGTCCATTCTAACGTCCCTGCTTTTGTACTTAATTTGTCTGTTCAGCTGCTGTTTTTCCCGCCAAACTTTGAGTCCAATTTATTCTTCCCAGATCCATTCCTACCCCATTGAATTTGGCTTTCCTGCAGATTTTGTTTTACCTTAGCTTGTTCTTTGTCCTTTTCCATAACCAACCTAATCCTAATGATGCAATGATCAGTGCACCATAAAGGTTCTCCAACTGATATTCTAACCACTTGGCCCACCTTATTAAGAAACACTCAGACCAGCAATGCCGCCCCCCCTCCCCACTTCACACGCTCTCTCGTTGGACTGGAAATATGTAGCTTCAGAAATTTTCCTGAACCCATTCTTGAGACTTTCCCCCCTGTCTGCCATCCACACTACTGCTTTATCAGTCTATATTTGGATAATTAAATGCCGCATTATAACTTCTCTATAATTAATTCATCTCTCTGTAAAAAAATGCCACCAACACAATCGTTTAATTAACATCTTTATCAAACAACACATCCAATTATACAAACAAAACTGAACTATTCAGACTTGAGTACTCCCTTGGAGCCTGTCTTGTTGGTGTCCTCGACTTGCCTCGTGTTCTTGCACAGTGTTCCCCGATGGCCGCAGCATGGCTGGTGAAAGGCTGCTGACATTCACTGGGAGAGATTGCAGATGGTCTTGCAGGACACACTCGGATAGCTCTGTGCTTGAGGACTCGGATTCAGACTGCACCACCTCGAAATGAGAAGCAGCAGCCTGGGCTGCCTGATAGGTAAGAGCAGGGACACTGGTTGAGTGACAGCGAAGGAAGAAGAAATACTGTCATCCTGAGAGAGGGCAGCAGGTTCATGTACCACGGAGTCACTGCCACTTCCACGGGGAGACAACTCAGAAATACTAGTAATCTACTGTATCACAGATTGATGGACAGCTGTGAGAGTCTGCGAACCCCAGTGACATCCACAGCCATGTTGGAAGCAGTCTGTTCCTACATGGCAGCCAGCATGGATCTTATGATCTCAGTCTGACTTTAGGTGTCTGCCGTCTGTACTACAGTGGAAGCTGAAGAAATGGTCACCAGACGCTGCATCACAGCTGGGACCACGAGTGCGGTCATGGAGTTAGTGACCACGTCCACAGCGGAAAGAATGGGCATCATGCTCTGTACAATGTTCTGTGTCCTGTTGGGGCTGGATCCCTCCATGCTCATGGAGAGTGACAACAAACTGTCTGACAGACCTGTCAATGGACAAAGTATCTCAGTGTACATGTCCATCGGCATTCTCCTGTGTGCTGCTCCAGCAATTTTCACATCTGAGTTCTTGTGTGTTATAGCTCGTTTATGAACTCGCCCTCCGGTGAGCTGACACATGAACTGTCTTCCCCCCTCCCCACCTCGGCTTGGCTGCAGCTTACTTGTGCTCAATGACACACCCCATGCAGATTCAGACTCTATACCAGCCACTAAGGTTCAGGCAGTATAAGTATTTAATCTGGTGGTTGTGAATATCAAACCATGTTATGGGGGTTCTCCATCAGTGCTGTGCCGCTGCTCTCTCTGTCTCCTGGAGCTGCTGTGACTGGGAAGGCGGCAGTTTTGGGTTTGCATTGGAAATTATAAAATCAGAAGGGGAGAGTTGGGGGTGAGGGACTGAGGGTGTTATGGAAAGCAGGAGGTTCATGGTCCCGCCGTCTGCAGCTTCTGCATCATCCCAGACAGCAGAAAGAAGGGGTGGAGGCAGTTAAGAAGGGACATCAGGCAGGAACATGGCATCATACTGAAATCACTCGGTGATGCCAGAAGTTGCGAACGAGCTTCAGATAAAATTAGGTTCCTGATAATCGTGCAGCCAGACAGCAGCCCAGAACACCCTGGGCGGCACGTAGAATACATGGACATAAGGAGGCAGCATGAAGTTTGTGTGTTACCTGCGTCAACAGTATCTCGCACGGACAGATCATGAATCACAATACCTTGTCCTGAAAAGCAGCAGAAACATATTTTTATCTCTGTGTCTATTAACCTTTTTCTCTTTCACCTGTGTCTCACTCTCTATTTTTTATTGTCTGTCTCTTGCTCATAGAATCAAAGGTTGATGCAACGCAGAACGAGCCTATTCGGCCCATCGTGTCAATGTTGTTTCTTTGAAAGAGCTATCTAATTAGTTCCCCTTTCATCCTCTATCCCCAGACTCCAGCATTTCTTTTCTTTCAAGTATTCATTAGATTCCCTTTTGAAGGATATTATTGAATCTGCTTCCACCATGTTTACGGGCAGTGAATTCCAGCTCCCAACAATTCGCTGTGTAAGAAAATGCTCCTCATTTCCACTATGGTTTTTGCCAATTACCATCATTTTGTTTTTTCTTAATATTGAACTTTCTGACATTGGAAACACTTTCTCCTTAATTACACTATAAAAAGTCTTCCTGATTTCTATATTAAATATACCCTTACCCTTCGTTTTTCAAAAGAGAACAATCAAAGCTTTTCCAATCTCTTCTTGTAACTGAAATCCCAGATCGCTGGTACAGTATGATTAAAATGCTGTTGCTCCACGTAACTTTCACTGAGGCATGCCGTACTGTTTTGTATCAGTTTAGTATAACTTTCTTTCTATGGTTATCTATGTCTGTATTTATAAAGCCCATGATCCCATATGCTTTCTGAACAGCTTTGTTAACCTGTCCTGTAACCTTCAATGATTTGCACACGAACTCGCCAGGTCTCTCTGTCCTTGCACTCCCTTCTGTAGCTTGCATTGTATCACGCAAACATACTTCCAAAATGTAATCCCTTTCACATCTATAACAGATACAAAATACTGGGGATGCTGGAAATCTGAACTAAAACATAAAAGTGTCGGAAATACTCAGAATTGATGAAGGTTCACAGACCTGAAACATGAATTCTGTTTCTATCTCCACAAATGCTGCCAGAACTGTTGAATATGTCCATCATTTTATGTTCTTAACTCACATATTTGCTGTGCCGATTAATATTTGAGAAGAATGAAGCTATTGTTTACAGTTCCCACTCCAAACTCTATTCCCTCGCTCCCTGCTCCATCCCTCTTCCTGGCAACTGTGCGAGAATCAACCAGACTATCCATAACTTGGTGCCTTATTTGATACCGAGATGAGCTTCATAGGAACGTAAGAACATAAGAAATAGGAGCAGGAGTAGGCCATTCGGTCCCTCAAGCCTGCCCCGCCATTCAATAAGATCATGGCTGATCTGCTCCAGACCTCAACTCATCTTTCGTTCCAGCTCCTCATAGCCCTCAATTTCCCAATGTTTCAAAAATCTATCTACTTCCTCTTTAAATAATTTCAGCGATCTGGCCTCCACAACTCTCTGGAGTAGAGAACTGCAGATATTCATAAGCCTTTGAGGGAAGAAATTCCTTCGCATCTCAGTTTTAAATGAGTGCCCCCTTATTCTGAAACTATGTCACCTAGTTCAAGATTCCACCAGTAGTGGAAACATTTTCTCAACATCTACCCTTTCAAGCCCCCTCTGAATCTTGCACGTTTCAGTAAGATTACCCCTCATTCTTGTAAACGCTAATGAAAAAAGGCCTACCTTTTAGCCATTCTTGATAAGTTAATCCCTTCATCCCAGGAGTCAGCCCAGTGATTCTCTTTTGAACTGCCTCCAATGCCAGTATATCCTTTCTTAAATACGGGGACCAAAACTGTACACAATACTCCACGTGCAGCCTTACAACACCCTGCACAGTTGTCACAAGACTTCCCTATTTTTGTACTCCAACCCCCCCAGCAATAAAAGCCGAAATTCCATTTGCCTTCTTAGTTACTTGCTGCATCTGCATGCTATCCTTTTTGTGTTTCATGCACAATAACAGATCCCTATATGCTGCACTTTCTGGAAGTCTCTGTCCATTTACATAATGGTCTGGCTTTGATTATTCCTACTGAAGTGCATGATCTCAGACTTCCCTACATTAAACTCCATCTGCCAAATTTTTGCCCACTCACTAAACCTATCTATATCCCTTTACAGATTCCTTATGTCCTCATCACAATATGCCCTTCCACTTATTTTTGTATCGTCAGCAAATTTGCAGACATTACATGCTGTCCCCTTTGTCCTCCAAGTCATTAATATAGATAGTAAAAAGTTGAGACCCAAGGACTGATCCTTGTGGCACTCCACTGGATACGTCTTTCCAACCTGAAAAAGACCCATTAATCCCGACTCTCTGCCTTCTGTGAGTTAAACAATCCTCAATCCATGCTGATACAATGCCCCGAATACCAGGAGCTCCCATCTTGTGAAATAGTATTTTATGTGTCACTTTATCGAATCCTTCTGGCAATCCAAATATTTTACATCTACCAGTTCCCCTTTATCAACTCTGATTGCTATATCCTCAAAGATCTGTTGCAAATTTGTCAAACATGATTTCCAACCACATATATGCCCTTTCACAAGGATGGCCTATTTCCACCTCTGTAGCATCGCCTGACTTCGCCCCTGTTTCAGCACCGCTGCTCAAAGCGCTCATTCATGCCTTCCTTACATCTAGACTTGACCATTCCAGTACCCTTCTGTTGATCTCCCACATTCTACTGTCTATAAACTTCAGGTCATCCAAATCTCTGCTGCTGGTGTGTTAACTCACAGTAACTCCTGTTCACCGACCACTCCTGAGCTCGCTGATCTACATTGCCTGTTGATTAAGAAACGTCTTGATTTCAAAATTCTCATCATTGTTTTCAAATGTATCCATTACCTCACCGCTCCCTGTGTTGGATTTTATGGGTGCCCATAAATTGAGGTCGTTGGTGGGGCCCCAGACAAACGTGATGGTTAGTGGGGGCAGAGGGTTTGCCATTGCCCCATTGCCAAGTGATCCTGCCAGGGGAGGGAGGTTGTCCGATGATGACCTTCCCACCCTAAAGACAAATGTAGCCCTTAAGTAGCCATTTGAGGGCCCCTTTCCGCCACCACTGGAACCTAACCAGTGGGAGGGGTGGGGTGACCTCACCTGTGGAGCGTGACTTGCAAAATGGAGCACCCTCTCTGCGGGCTTGGTGGGAGGCTGGGTTCTTTGTGCGCAATCTGTGGCCCACGGGGGGTCCCAGCCGTGAAACAATGAAGCTCCCATCCGCTCTCCCTGGACTTTATGACCAGTGCTCTAATCCCCCTCACTGGGGCCTTCCAGACTGGACCTGGCGACCCCGCCTCACTCACCCTGGGTCCAAGTTCCAGCGCTCGGTCTGGTTCCAAGACCTCTGCAGTACTGACACAAAGAACAAAGAACAACGAAAATTACAGCACAGGAACAGGCCCTTCGGCCCTCCAAGCCTGCGCCGATCCAGATCCTCTGTCTAAACCTGTCGTCTATTTTCTTAGGGTCTGTGTCTCTTTGCTTCCTGCCCATTCATGACAGTGGACATCTTCCCGCTGACAGTGCCTATACTGCTGAACTGCCGAAGCTCTTTTTGGCCAGCAGCTCATGGAGGTGGAATTTTCATATATAAAGGTACTAGGATCCTGGCTGGCAGACTGAGACAGGAAAAAAACCATGCAGGATCACTCCATGACATGGGGATGGTACGAAAATGTCGAGCTGGTATTGCCACCGCCTTTCTGGTTTGGCGCTGCGAGCACCGCCTCCTACACATGTCCAGTCCACTATGTCTGTAATCTCCTCTTCCCCACCAGACAATAAGGTATCTGTGTTCATCTATTAGGGGACTTTGAGTTTAATCTATTCACCACTGGTGGCTGCACCTTCAGTTGCCTGAGTCTAAGCTCTGTAATACCCTCTTCACACCGCTCCACCTCACTTTCTGCCTTTAGGATACTCCTTAACGCCACCCCACCGCCCCCCCCCCCCCCACACAACCCCCCCCCCCCCCCCATCCCCCACACTCTTTGATCCAACTTTTGGCCATCTTACCTCCACTCTCTTTATGTGATTTGATGTCTTATATTGTTACATAAGGCACCTGTGAAGCATCTTGAAATGTTTTACTGCATTAAAGGCAGCGCTATATAAATACAAGTTGTTGTTGTTTCTGCCCATCTCACCAATCTGTCTCTGCCCTCATGAATTATATTACTAGTTTCCTCGCCCTTCACTGACCTTTCACGCTGCATGACCTCTCCATGAAGTCTAAGTCATTAATGTACATCAGAAACAGCAGTGGTCCTAGTACTGAACCCTGGGGAACAGCCCTGTACACCTCCCTCCAGTCTGATATTGATAAAAGACCTCCTGCAAATGGTTACTGTCCTCGTCAATATTTACTGGGGGGGGGGGGGCTGATGTATTATAAACCCATTATTACTCATGTTTAATTTAATCCTATTATTTTATTAACTTGTTAATCCACTCCTAATTCCAGTTGAAATCCGTTTGTTTTAATTCTATTTCCCAATCCAATCATGCTTGTATAATTTAAACCCTGGGCGGAATTAAATGGGTTCCCAGGAGTTAGGATAGAAGGCGGAGGGGCTCCTACGGCGGTGATGTAGACAACCTTCTTACCCAGAGGTCAATTGAGGCCGTTAACTGGAATTACACGAGCGGTTGGTGGCAGCTCCACAGCTTGTGCAGGCCTCCCAGTAAAACAAGGCATCCCCTCTGCAGGATTGGGGGAGGCCTCCTCCGAAGGGTAATATGTGGGCCGTGGACGGGCACTCAACAGCAAAGACTTCTTCTGCATTAAACTGCTCCGCACTCAGCCAGCCCCATCACCACCTTCCAGGAGCAATCAGACTGGACGCTGATACCCTACCGCACTTACCTGGGGTCTGGAACTCCAAGGCTGCTCTAGTCCCAGGCCTGGTGAAGTATCAGCAGTGGTCCCCGCTCCCTTGCTGGCCACGGCCATCCCACATCACTTCCCTGAGGTCCCGGGTTCTGGCTGTGGGCCTGCTTCCAGGACTGGTGCATTCTCAGCAGTTGTCCCTCCTCCGTAGCTAGCCCCAAATTGCCCACCACACATACCTGGCTCTGGGGTCTCGAGGATAGGCAGTGGTCTTGTACTGGCAGTGTCCCTCCCCCCATTTCCTTATAGGTCCCAGGCGACAGACTCACATGTACCTTGGCTATGGATGTCCAGGAATGGTCCTTGTCCCAGGCCAGCTGTAGTACTGGCAGTGGTGCCCGTTCCCTGACTGATCCTGGCTATCCTATCAGCCTTATCGGAAATCCAACCACGAGTGACATTCCTGGTCCCAGGACCTATGTAGTACGGGCAGTGGCACCCAGTCATTGATAGGCCCTGAGACCCCGCAACACTTGCCTTTCATGTCGGGCTCCAGCAGGGCACCTAATTCCAGGTCTGCTGTAGTACCAGCAGTGGGCCCCGACTCTGACGGGCCCCCACGAACTCCGAAGCTTATCTGAGAAATGGGACTCCAGTAATGGTCCGGATTTCAGGACTGGAGTAGTTCCGGCAGTAACACCCACTCCCTGACCAGACCCAGAGGATCCAAAACACTTACCTCGGGTCCCGGCTCTCCAGTCGTGCTCCTGGTCCTAGGCCTATAACATTACTGGCAGTGGCCCCGACCAGTTGAACTGTCCCTGGTGTCCTCGCCGTATTTACCTAGGTTCTAGGGCTCCAGCTACGGTCCTGAACACAGGCCTAGTATAGTGCTAACATTTCCACTGCTCCCGGCGGTGTTGCCAATGCTGCTGAGCTGCTGGACCTCTGATTGTTCAGTAACTTTGGCAGGTGGTATTCCCATCCTAAAAGGGGTGTAGACCACGGTACCAGGCAGTTCATTTTCCGAGCACCACTGAACTGCACCGGACGTGGGCTCCAAATTGCCATGTCGGGCTCACCTCATGTTTTCAGTCCGCTGTTACAGTCTGCTGGCTCCGCTAAAGTCAACTCCCTGTTGGAAGCAGAAATCACTTTCACGACTGCATTAATTGGAGACATACTGAACGTGGTAACAAAATGTACAATGTTACCTGAAATCCTTCAAACTGTGTTTTTTTCTCCTAACCTGATGCATAATTTCCTGATAATTTCCTTTGTCAACTTAGTGACGATTGAGATTATTAGTTTCATTGATTTTTTCTAATGGACCCATTCCCAATTATTGCTTTGAAATAATTGAATTCCGTGCTGCCTGTCACAGGTGAGAGAAGCTCTCAGTCAGTCCAGCCTTTAAATTTCTATGCAACAGCAAAGTGCTGCAGATGCTGCAAATCTGAGATAAAAACAGAAAATGGTGGACATATTCAGCAGGTCTGGCAGCATCTGTAGTGAGAGAAACTGAGTTATTGTTTCAGGTCGGTGACCCTTCATCAGAACTGGGAGAGATTGGAGAAGGAACAGTTTTTAATCCAGACAGGGAAAAGAAGGAGGGGGAGAATTATGATCCACACTGAGTTGAACAATTTCACTATCATCCTTTTGTCAGTTAAGCTCTCCTGCCTTGCATTGCAAGACACACCTTCCTGTTTGTTCTTTCAGTTCCAATATTTCAATGTATCACTGGATACAGGAGTACATTTGTAAATCTCGATAAGTTTGAAATCAAACTGGTCACTTTTCTCCCAGGTTGTTGACCTGTTTATTTCCCTTCCTCACAGTCAACTTGCTGACGATTGGGATCCTGCCTCAGGGAAAATGTGGTCTCTCCAACTGTGTCACTCGGTACCTGGTGGCCATGTCAGTGGCGGATCTACTGGTCATTATCCTGGACCTGATATTGAGACACATTCCCATTGTTTATTGGGAACAGTTTCAGTTCCTGTTGCTCATCCCCGTGTGTAATATTCACGCTGTCCTGCTTTATGCAGCCACAGACTGTTCTGTCTGGTTCACCGTCACTTTCACCTTTGATCGATTTGTGGCCATTTGTTCCCAGAAGCTGAAAAGTAAATATTGCAGAGAGAAAACGGCTGCTGTGGTTTTGGGAACAGTGACAGTGCTGAGCTGTTTAAAGAACATCTTCTGGTATTTTATGTTAACAAGTCAGTATCGGCTGGGGAACCTGCCCTGGTTTTGTGATGTTACAGAGAATGTTGCGGAATCTCGTGTCTGGGGAACAATCGAATTGGTCCATTACATTCTAACCCCGGGGCTCCCATTTGTGGTGATTCTGCTGCTCAACGCTCTCACCGTCAGGCACATTTTAATGAGCAGCAGAGGACGCAGAAGACTCCGGGCTAACAGCAGTGGAGAGAGTCGCAGAGACTCAGAGATGGAGAGCCGAAGGAAATCCATCATTTTACTGTTAGTTATTTCGGCAAATTTCATTCTGTTATGGACACTGTTAATGCTGTACTCTATATGGAACAGGATGGGGTACTTGGGGTCTGTGTCTGCTTATCTAGCTGTGTTTCTGCAGGAATCGGGCTTCATGCTGAAGCTCCTCAGTTGCTGCACAAACACTGCGATTTACGCCGTGACCCAGGCTAAATTCAGAGATCAGTTGAAGAATGTGCTGAAATATCCCTTTCCTGCAATTGTTAAACTCATTCAATGATGACAGGCACTGAATCACTGACTATTTCCAGCAGCTGGGGGACGGGGCCTGTCACTATGGATCCAGATCGGGGGGGCGGGGCCTGACGCCATGCAGACCGACCGGGGGGCAGGGACTGTCTGTGCAGACAGAGCGGGTGCCGAGACTGTCGCGATGGTGACATAACGGGGGTGGGACCTGTCGCTATGGTGACAGCACGGTGACAGTGCGGGGGTTGTGCTTGTCGATATGGTGACAAAGCGGGGGTGGGGCTTGTCGCTGTGCTGGCAGGGCAGTGTGGTGGGGCACTTTGCGATGGTGACGAAGTGGAGGGCGTGGGTCTCGCTATGGTGACAGAGCGGGGAGCTGAGCCTATCGCTATGTTGACTGACCGGAGCAGGGTCTGTCGCTATGGAGACAGCCGAGTAGGCGGGCCTGAAGCAAAGGTGACGGAAGAGTGGGGGAGGATTGTCTGCCCCATGGTGACCGGGGGGGGGGGGGGGTGGGGGTGGGAGCGATACCTGTTTCCCATGGTGGCGGGAGAATGGAGGCGGAGCTCGTTACCCATGGCGACGGGAGACTCGGGGCTGAGCCTGTTCCCTTGGTGATGAGTGTGTGGGGGCCAGGCCTGTTCTCGTGGTGACAGGGAAGTGGCAGTCAGAAATTTGCAGAATCATTTGTAATCTCGAAAATCTCTTTATATTTCCCCTGACCCACCCGGTTCCCCTTCCACCCTCTTCCCCTTCCCAGATCCCCCCTCCCAGCTCACACCACACGCACCCTCTTCCCCACCCCATCCCCCTTCGCAACCCCTTCCCAGCTCCTCTCTCGCAACATCTTCCCACTGCACCCCGATCGGCTGTCCCCACCCCAGCCCTCTACAGCCCCCTGTCCAGCTCCGCCTCACACACCATTCACATCACACCTCCCCCTCTCATCCCCTCCTCCTACCGGCATCCACCTATCCCTGAGCAGGGGCCCTCATAGCCCCTCTGACTTGTGGGCGTCTCGGGAGAGTCCAAGGCTAAAGGAGTAAACCCTAACAGAAGATCCGGAGCAGAACCCCGCAGGCGGTCATGTGTCACCTTTGGCATGTTTCTGGCAGTCCCTGCAGCCATACTGGTGCCAAACGTCGTGGCCTGCACTCCTTTGTTCCCCACCAGAAAGGCTGAGAGGGGGTTTTCACGCTTGGGCAACTCACAACGTCCATACATTCGCCCAGGCATGCGCTATGGAGAGGTCATTCCATAGTCGCCTCACAGCGACCGAAACAACACAGAAGGCAACAGTTACGGGTTGTAAGTCCAGCTCAGCTGGCATAGAGATTGGGCGTCACGGGTTGCCTTTGTCGGTGCGAGAGGTCATCGCACCTCATACCGGGCAGCCCCCGGTCAATGAGTGGAATCAGTGAGTGGGCATCCGTGAGTGGAGTCTGTCAGTGGGGTCTGTGAGTGGGGCCAGTGAGTTTATCCAGTGAGTGAGATCAGTGGATGGGCGTCGGTCAGTGTAGTCTGTGAGTGGGGTCAGTGAGTGGGGTATTTAATTGGTGTCAGTGAGTGGGGTCAGTGAGTTGGTCCAGTGACGTTCGTCAATGAGTGGGGTCTGTGAGTGGCGTCAGTGGGTGGGGCCAGTGAGTTTAGGCTGTGAGTGGGATCAGTAAGTGGAGTCATTGACGTGGTCAGTGAATGTGGTCAGTGAGTTTCGTCAGTGAGTGGTGTCAGTGAGTCGAGTCAGTGAGTCTGGTCAGTAAGTGGGGTCAGTGAGTTTAGATGTGAGTGGTGTCCGTGAGTGGGGTCTGTGAGTGGAGTCAATGAGTGGGGTCAGTGAGTTTTGTCAGTGCGTGTGAGGTCAGTGTGTTTAGTCAGTGAGTGTGGTCAGTGAGTGGTGTCAGTCAGTGGGGCCAGTGAGTTTAGATTAGATTAGAGATACAACACTGAAACAGGCCCTTCGGCCCACCGAGTCTGTGCCGAGCATCAACCACCCATTTATACTAATCAGACACGAATCCCATATTCCTACCAAACATCCCCACCTGTCCCTATATTTCCCTACCACCTACCTACACTAGTGACAATTTATAATGGCCAATTTACCTATCAAAATGCAAGTCTTTTGGCTTGTGGGAGAAAACCGGAGCACCCGGAGAAAACGCACGCAGACACAGTGAGAACTTGCAAACTCCACACAGGCAGTACCTGGAATCGAACCAAGGGCCCTGGAGCTGTGAGGCTGCGGTGCTAACCACTGCGCCACTGTGCCGCCCTAGTTTAGTCATTGTTTGGGGTCAGTGAGTGGGCGTCAGTGAGTGGTGACGTTGAGAGGGGTCAGTGAGTTTAGTCAGTGAGTGGGGTCAGTGCGTGGGGTCAATGAGTGGGGTCAGTGAGTGGGGTCTGTGAGTGGTGTCGGCGTGCGGGGTCGGTGAGTGAACGTCTGTGAGTGGAGTCGGTGAGCTTGGACGGTGAGCGGAATCGGTGTGCAGAGTCACTGAGTGGGGTCAGTGAGTGGGGTCAGTGAGTAAGATTATTGATTACGACTTTGAGTCCTTTCTCTCTCACCTTCCCCTCTCTGTTGCTCAATGGTCTTTCAATTTAACTGGACCCGGCCCTGCTCCCCTCATCACATATCATCAGAGGATAATAGACCGTGGCCGTTGTCGCAGCTCCAGACCATCCCGTGTACCAGCTGTCATTCTCCACTTCAGTTGCAGCCTACCCGAGGCAAGGCCGGTGAGGCTGATCCCTGTGCCTGGGAGCAGTCACAAGCTCTCCCAGCTGCCTGAACAAGTCTGACATTAAATACACTTACTGTGAGACAATTGCAGCCAAGACATTTTCATTTAGTGCAGCAGCATTTGACTCGGGGATCCAGAACAGCGCCAACATGAACAGGCAGAGAGTCTGCATTGTGGGATCTGCCAGCACACTCCAAATCCTGAAAGAGTGAGCAAAGAGATGACGTCAGCAAAGGGGCAGGGTGTCCAATTGAAAACCCAGTCAGTGTGAGAGTGAGACAGAGAAAGAGAGAGGGTGACAAAGATACAGAGAAAAAGATAGAAGGCTGGCGGCTGCTGATCTCTGCTTGTTCCCGGTCCTGTTTACCGGGTGGTGGTGGCACCCCTCCACCGCGGTTGTTCGGCGGAGAGTTTCACGTGATGACTTTTGTTTATTAAACTAAAACCGCCAAATTTGCATATGAAGGCACGTGATGGAAACTGAGAGAGAGACAGAGAGAGATGGAGAGAGAGCGAGAGAGCAACAGAGAGAGAGGGCGATAGAGAGAGAGAGGGAGAGAGAGAGGGAGAGTGAGAGGGAGATAGAGAAAGTGAGAGGTAGAGTGAGAGAGAGACAGACAAAAGTGACAGATGGGGAGACAGAGATAGACTCTTTCTAGAGCTGCCTTTTTAAGGTAAATGTTTGTTACCTCTCACCACTGCTGGGAAAGAGGGATTTCCTACCCTGTAGTGACCGGCAATGACTACTTCACCACTTCTTTATTTCTGAAGAACCCATTCTATTCTGGAATGTTTTAGGAGTGTGTCGGATGGGTGTAATTGACATGGCTCGGTTTGAAGGGATTCCTCATTCTAAACAGACAGTGTGGCCATGTTTGAATACACAAGCAGCGATGTTTTGCACACTGTCCATTTTTTTAAACAATAGCAACGTCCGGTTTTTATAACTCCTCAGTTTTAGCCCATAATGTTTAATCAGTGCAATTCTTGTAAGTGTGACAGCGATAAGGAGGGTTGTATTGGGCTGGAGGAGGTTACAGCGACAGGAAGGGGAACAGCAACAGAGATAGGGAGGATTGTAGGCGTTGGAGCAGGTTACAGAGATAGGGAGCATTGTAGGGCCTGGAAGAGGTCACCAAGGTAGGGAGTGCTGTCGATGCTGGAGGAGTTTACAGACAGAGGGAATGTCATAAGGGCTGTAGGAGGTTACAGAGAGAGTGAAGGTTGTAGGGACTGGAAGAGGTTACAGAGATAGAAATGGTTGTAGGGGCTGGAGGAGGTTACAGAGACAGGAAGGGTTGTAGGGGCTGGAGGGGATTACAGAGGCAGGAAGAGTTGCAAGGGCTATAGGAAGTTACAGAGAACGGGAGGATAGAAGGGGCAGGAGGAGTTTGCTACACAGTTGGTACAGAGGCAGTGATTCTCTGTCAAAGCGTCTGTACTGAGTGAGAGCTACACTGTCAGAAGGTCAGTACTGGGGGAGTGCTGCACTGTCGGAGGGTCAGTACTGAGGGAGTGCTGCATTGTCAGAGGGTCAGTACTGAAGGAGTGCTGTACCATCAGAGGGTCAGTACTGGGGGAGTTCCACACTATCGGAGGGTCAGTACTGATGGAACACTGTGCTGTCGGAGCGTCAGAACTGAGGGAACGCCACACTATCGGAGGGGCAATACTGAGGGAGCACCGCAGTGTCAGAGGGTTAGTATTGAGGGAGGGCCGCTCTATTGCGGTGGCAGTAATGAGAGACCACCGCACTGTCGGAAGTTTAGTATTGAGGGAGTGCTGCACTGTCGGAGGGTCAGTACTGCGGGAGTGCTGCACTGTTGGAGTGTCAGTACTGAGGGAGCGCTGCACTGTTGGAGGGTTAGTACTGAGGGAGTGCCGCACAGTCGGAGGGTTAGTACTGAGCGAGTGATGCCCCCATGCCAACGATGCCCACATCCCAAGAATACATTTTTACAATTCTCTACATGTCTTTAAACAACGTCATCTACGATCAGCTGGCAACATGAAATATTTCACCGATTCGCACTGTGATTATAATTTATACTTTACCTCCGATCAGTCTCTTCTGCTTAAACCACCAACAGTTGGCAGTCCAATGTTCTCACTGTCCATCTGACAGGGTGACAAACACACAACGATTTCAGTTCAACTCCTGTTGACTTAACCGCTGCCACAATAAACCTGTGCAGATCCACCCACCCCCCCCCCCCCCCGCCCCCCCACTCTCTAAATCACAAGTGGGCTGTGATGTAAAGGGGTCAAGGATACAATACAATTCTGGGAAACTCTGACTGAACCCCATGTGGAGTAACTACATTCAGTTCTGTACACCAGAGCTCAGAAAGCATCGTCCTTGGAGGGGGTGCAGACCAGGTTCACTAAAATGATACCTGAGCAGAAGGAATTCAATGATCAGGACATTTTGGTGAAAGTAGACTGGCATTCCCTTCAATATAAAACAATAAAGTGTCATCTAATTGAGGTGTTTTGGATGAGTGGTGGATGTATTTGAGCAGATATGGAGAAACTCTTTGCTCTCATGGTTTCCAGACCAAACGTGATTAAGCTCAACATTTGAGCTCAGGAGTGGTTCTGTCACTGAACCCGCTCACTGTCCACACACAGAGCAGAGGGAGGAGTGAGAGAAGGAGGGGGAATGGAAAAGTGGAGGGCAGTAGAGAAATGGAGAGCATGATGGGCAGGGGAGCATATAACTCATTAAAGAGCTGCAGGAGCAGGCCATTCAGCCCCTCGAGCCTGCTTCACCATTCAATAGGATCACAGCTAATCCTCAACCTCGACTTCACCTTCTCACCCAATCCCCATATCCCTGGATTCTCTACGAATCTAAAAATCTATCAATCTAGCTCTTAACTGTACTCAACGACTGAACATCCACAGTTCTCATGGGTAGAGAATTCCAAAGATTGACAACCTTCTGAGTGAAGAATTGTTTTCTTCTCATCTCATTCCCAAATGGCCGACGCCTTATCCTGAAATTGTGACTCCCTGGATCTGGAGTCTCTATCCCCAGGGGAAAGGTACTCTTCGCATCCACCATACCCTAACAATTGTCTTTGTTTCAATGAGAAATCCTCTCATTTTTTTTAAACTATGGGGAACATAAACCTAGACCTCTCAACCTCAGCTCATAAAATAATCCCGAATTCCCAGGAATCACCCTTGTGAACCTTCACTCAAATGCTTGCATAGCATTCCTAAATAAGGAGACCAATACTATACACAGTACTCCAGGACGCCGTACAACTGCTGTGTGGGAAGAGTGATGCTCCGATAGTAACGCTCTCCCTCAGAACTGCTTCCCGAGAGCACATCACCGTCTCCTTACTGCACCTCCGATGGTGCTGTAGTCTCCCAGTAGGGCCCAGATCCACTTGAGTACAGCGCCCCTTCTTTCTTCTTTCGCTGAGGTTCGTTGCAGCAACCAGCAGTCAGCACATCCAATCAAGCAACAGCCAACCCCGCTTTCTCTTTCTTTTTTATCGGCACAGCGTAGAGTGAGCTTTATTCTGTATCTAACCCCGTTTGTTTTTAAAGGAAGCCTTCATACCCCAGGCCCCTTTTATATATTATTTGTCGAGGGGGCCTTAATTCCCCAGGCCCCCTTACAGCGCCCCTCACAACATAACTCATTCAGTATTATCCCTCCGAGAGTGTTGTGCTCTCTAAGTATGGCCCCTGAACAGTTAACAAGGCCTGAGTTAATTGGTGACAGCAAACAAGAAGGGGTAAAAGGGCCAATTGTGTTTTGCTGATATCACTGAGTTTTTATTGATCTGGTGACTGATTGGTTCAATGAGAGGCGTTTACAAGTGGGCAAATAAACTTTGGAAAATCGTTGGAAAAGTGCCAACATATTAAAGTGCAGCGCTCCCTCAGTACAGACACACAAAAACACACAAACATGCACATATGCACACATAGACACACCAACAAACATGCAGACACGATCTCGGAGGGGTGTTTGGTTGGAGGTGGTTCAGAGCTAGTGAATGCCGAAGCCAATGAGGCATTTGAGTCTGAGGATGAGAAATATATACGCGGGCCATCAGTGGACTGGGAGCTGCAGGGCGACCGTTTTTGTGACAATACAAGACGGTTAGGATAAAACTCAGAAACTAAATGCAGATACACTGGCGAAGATGCAAGGAATGCCCTCCTTCTGTATTGTAAGTTTTCTATCTTTCTATTAATGATTAACAAGGATGATGCTAGAACTGAGAGGTTGTAACTATCAGGGGAGGATATCAGTAAAAAGATTTGGATGCTATCCATTGGCACAGTTTCTTCTTTCCCTGGGATGAGGAAAGTGATTATCAGGAACACAGTAAACAGGAGGAGGCCATTCAGCCCCTCTGGATCCAGCACACCCACACATTTCTCCTATCCTCCATACAAATGTTCCCTGCATCCTCCCATCGAGGTAAAGCTGAAACGAGCTATCCGTTTTCTAATGTGGGGCGGGGGGAGGGGGGGGGGGTGGGGACGGAGTGGGGGGGGGGGGTTGCGGGGGAGGTCTGGTTTTCACATTTTGTGAGGGGGAACGGATGTAGGAGGTAACTACAGGACGTCATGCCTTAAAAAAAAGACAGGTTAGAGTGGCAGTGAGAGATTAGAGATGCAGGCAGTGGAGAAAGGGGCAAAGACCGATTCATCAGGATGCCACCAGAACTGAGATTGTAACTATCATGAATCAATGACAATAAGATGGGTTTTTGTGCAGTGACCCTGTGTTTTCCTTCCCCACACGGACAGCAGAGTGGGGCTTCAGGACCTTGGAACGAACAATGGCTTCGAGAAGGATTTAGTGAGAAAACTGAAAGAGCAGGAGTTCATGCAGATCCAGCTTGATACACATCAACAGGACAAGGACACCCACTTTGTCAGAGACAGAAAGAGAGTGTGTGTGAGAGAGAGAGAGAGATCTAGAGAGGGAAAGGACAGTAAAAGGAAAAATGACAGACAGAGTTAAAGAGACTGAGACAGAGAGGGAGACAGAGATACAGGCAACGAAAGCGAGACAGCAAGAGACACACAATGAGAGAGAGAGAGTAGGACACTGAGAGAGAGAAGGAGAGAAAGAGAGACTGAGATAAAGACCCTGAGACAGATAGGGACACAGAGCTAGAGAGAGGCAGGGACAGAGAAAGAACTGAAGAGATAACAAGAGTAAGAGAGAGGGAGAGTCAGAGAGAAGGAAAGAGTGGGAGATATAACCCTAAATACACGAGAGAGGGAGAGTCAGAGAGAGAAAGAGAGGGAACATGGACTGAGATAGAGAGAGAGAAAGAGAGTCAGAGAGAGGGCGAGAGTGGGCGACATAACTCCAGATACATGAGGAGAGCTAAAGTGACAGAGAGAGTGCAAGAGAGCAAGAGAGCTGAAGGTAAGCTGAGAGAGAGAGAAGGAGATTGGCAACCAATTCAATTCTGGTTTGTTGACCTCGAGGAATGGGAGTCTCCAACATTATATCACTTCCTAATAATCTTCATGTTCCTTCCAATGATTTGTAAAGAGTGAATTTGGACCCTCACAAGACTCTAAGCTCCTGCTCTCACTCCTGTGTCGATTAAGAGAACAAGTTGAAGTGAATGATGTCTCTGTTACTGGGTCTGATCATCCTGTTTCATTGTAAGTGAGTGTGACGTACAATAATATTGTTAATAACTTTCCTTTCCTCTCCCAGTCTTCCTTTCACTCCCACAAGTTCGCTATCAGAAACAACGAGAAAGAAGGAGACAAAGAGAGGCATTGACAATCTTCTGCATTCTGATTTGTTGACGTGGAAAATGAACGTCACCATCTCTGCCTCACTTCCTAATTCTCTTCCTGTTCCTCCCAATTACTTGTAAGGAGTTGGTTGGTTATTGACAACACTCATCGTTCCTGCTCTCTCCCCTTTGCTGATTCAGAGGGCAGCTTAAAATAAAAGATATATTTGTTACTGGCTCTGATCACCCAGTTTCATCATAAGGGGTTTGTTTCAACAATAGCTCTACTTAATTCTTCACTTATTTCCACTTTCTCTCATTCTTTCACTAACTCTCTCCACTGGACTGATTGTCCCTGTTTACTGATCTCCTCCTCTCACTGTCTCTTTCCCAGATGTGAACTCATAGACTATCCACCAGACTCCCACCGCTGTCTCCAAATTTCCTGGAGAGCAGGTGAAGCTGAAATGCACCGTGGATGGGACCAGTATCCCTCAGATGTACTGGTACAGACAATACCCAGGGATAGATAGTTAGATAGATGGATGGATGGATAGATAGATACGGTGTGGTTTTATGTCACTGTGCAGTGAGACAGGGACACCAGCAGGTTGAGATAGAGAGAGGGGGACAGTAACTTCAGTGATACAGGACCACCAGCAGTTGGAAATGGTAAGAGGGGACAGTAACTGCAGTGAGACAGGGACACCAGAAATGGAAATGGTGAGAGGGGCCAGTAACTGCAGGGAGACAGGGACACCAGCAGATGGAGTAGGTGGGAGTGGAAAGTAACTGCAGTGAGATAGGGACACCAGCAGATGGAGATAGTGAGTGGGGAGACAGTAACTGCAGTGAGACAGGGACACCAGCAGATGGAGATGGTGAGAGGATACAGCAACTGCAGTGAGACAGGGACACCAGCAGATGGAGATGGTGAGAGGGGACAGTAACTGCAGTGAGACGGGGACACCAGAAATGGAAATTGTGAGAGGGGCTAGTAACTGCAGCGAGACAGGGACACCAGCAGATGGGGATGGTGGGAGCGGAAAGTAACTGCAGTGAGATAGGGACATCAGCAGATGGAGATAGTGAGCGGGGAGACAGTGACTGCAGTGAGACAGGGCCACCAGCAGATGGAGATGGTGAGATGGGGACAGTAACTGCAGTGAGACAGGGACATCACATTGGGGGATGACAAAAGCACTTCTCCTCTTTGACAGATATTTTATATTTCCCTCCCACTGCCCTGTCTCAGCAGCCAGACCTGGAGCCCACACTGAGAGATGGCTCTGTCGTGCCAGTCACTGCACTGTCATCGTGCAGGCAGAATTGGAGACCACACCGAGAGCTGACCATGCGTTGCCTGGCATTGCATGGTGAAGCAGCGAGTAACATGAGAAGTCTGAGAACAAGTTATTAAACATTGATTGTATTGAAATGCTACCCATCCCCCTTCCTCCCACCCCTGCACCCCGTGATCCACGAACATCATTCTTCTCTTCCATTTAGCTCAGATCTCCACTGCACCTGGACAGAGAACATCCCTGCATGAGGCATTCACATGCCCACACACTGTGAAGGAACTAAAGTTATTAACAAAACAATCTGCACAAATTGACAGGGATAAACGGTTGACTAATATTACGTTCACAAATTGCACTCAAATTAATATTCATTCATGGGCCACCTAATTGTGTTTTCCTGAAGGCTGCGTGTTTTCTAATTCTAGAGCTGCCCCTTTGACCTCAGCGTGGTGGACGCTGACTGCAGTAGTAAAAATGGCACTGCAGATATTTACAACCGGAATTTTCGGCAGTGCGACCGAGAGCAGTAAATGACTTCTGGTTGATGCATCTCGACTAACTTGATGGGCATCGAACGAGGGCCTGTCAAGGGTGCAGATGCACTTCCTTCTTGAAAGAGGACACCGCCTGCAGCTCGCATTGCGCCAGTCTGCTCCCATGGGGCTGTACATTATCTCTCAGTGATCTGCATGAGAGAAAACTCAAGGACATCAGTGATCCGACCAAATCTCCTCTCCATTCGAATCACTAAATCTGTCAATGCTGCCTCTATACTTTTCGAGGCTGGAAGGGATTGTGGAAACCAATGCCCCAACAGCAGCAGGTTGGGCGTTAATCAAAGCTGACCTGTGTGAGTTGGTGCATGTTTGTGTGTGGCGTGTGTCTGTGTTTGTATCTCTGTCTGGCTCAGTGCCTCGGGTCTGATCGGTGTGTGTGTGAGTTTGTGTTTGTGTCTGTGTGCACGTGTGTGTGTTTGTCTTTGTAGATCTGTCTGGCTTGCTGCCTGGGTTCAGATCGGTGTGTGTGTGTGTGTGTGTGTGTTTGTGTGTGAGCCTGTCTCGCTCTGTTTGTGTCTATGTGTTTGTATATCTGTCTGATTCAGTGCCTGGGGTCTGATCGGTGTGTGTCTGTGTGTGTTTGTGTTTGTGTGTGCGTGTGTGTGAATGTGTGTGTGCGTCTTTGTATCTCTGGCTGGCTCACAGCTGGGTTCTGATTTGTGTGATTGTGTGTGTGTGTGTCTCTCTCTCTGTCTGTCTGTGTGTATGTGGTTGATTATCTGTCTGGATTAGTGCCTGGGCTCTGATAAGTGTGTGTGCGCGATTGTGTATATGTGTGTCTGTGTTTATGTGTATGTGTTTCCATATCTGTCTGGCTCAGAGCCTGTGGTCTGATTGGTGTATCTTTGGTGAATATTTGTCTGTCTGTCTATGTTTGTGCCTGCGTCTGTGTGTCTGAATATCGGTCTGGCTCAGTACCTGAGGTCTGATCGGTGTGAATTAGAATTATGAATTAGAGATACAGCACTGAAACAGGCCCTTCGGCCCACCGATTCTGTGCCGACCATTAACCACCCATTTACACTAATCCTACACTAATCCCATATTCCTACCACATCCTCACATGTCCCTATATTCCCCTACCACCTACCTATACTAGGGGCAATTTATAATGGCCAATTTACCTATCAACCTGCAAGTCTTTGGCTGTGGGAGGAAACAGGAGCACCCGGAGGAAACCCACGCAGACACAGGGAGAACTTGCAAGCTCCACACAGGCAGTACCCAGAATTGAACCCAGGTCGCTGGAGCTGTGAGGCTGCGGTGCTAACCACTGCGCCACTGTGTCGCACACTGTTTGTGTGTGGGTGTGTGGGTGTGTGGGTGTGTGTATGTGTGTTTGTATATTGGACTGGCTCAGTGCCCGGTATCTGATCTGTGTGTGTGTGCGTGTGCCTGTGTCTGTGTGTTTGCATATCTGTCTGGTTCAGTGCCTGAGATCTGATCGGTGTGCATTTCTGGGTGTGTGGTGTGTGTCTGTGTTTGACTTTATGTGCTTGTATATCGGTCTGGCTCAGTGCCTGGGGTCTGATCAGTGTTTGTGTGTATGTGTTTGTGTGTATATGTATATCTGTCTGGCTCAGTGCTTGTCCTCTAATCTGTGTTTGTGTGCGTGTGTGTTTATATGCAAACCTGTCTGGCTCAGTGCCTGTGGTCTGATCGGTGTGTGCCTGTGCGTGTGTGTGTGTGTTAATGTATGTGTGTGTGCTGTGTATTTGTGTCTGTCTGTCTCTTTGTGAGTGTGTGTTTGCATATGGCTCCAGCTCAGTGCCTGGAGTCTGATCAGTGCATGTGTGTGTGCGTCTAATTTGTCTGACTCAGTGCTTGTGGTGTGATCGGTGTGTGTATGTCTGTAGGAGCAGGAGTAGGCCCTTCGGCCATTCGGCCCTGCTCCGTCATTCATTATGATCATGGCTGATCACCTAACTCTGTAGCCTGTTCCCGTTTTCGCCCCATATCCTTTGGTCCCCTTAAACCCAAGAGCTATATCGAACTCCTTCTTGAAAACATACAATGTTTTGGCCACAACTGCTTTCTGTGGGCGAGAATTCCACAAGCTCACCACTCTCTGGGTGAAGTAATTTCTCCTCATCTCAGTACTGAAAGGTTAACCCCGTATCCTTAGACTATGACCCCTGGTTCTGGGCTCCCCCACCATCGTTAACATCATTCCTACCTCTACCCTGTGATGCCCTGTTCGAATTTTATAGGTTTCTATGAGATCCCCCCTCACTCTACTGAACTCCAGCGAATATAATCTGAACCCACTCAATATCTCCTCATACGTCAGTCCCGCCATCCCAGGAATCAATCTGGTAAACCTCCGCTGCACTCCCTCGATAGCAAGAACATTCTTCCTCAGAGACCAAAACTGCACACAATATTCCAGGTGTGGCCTCACCAAGGCCCTGTATAATTGCAGCAAGACATCCCTGCTCCTGTACTCGAATCCTCTCACTATGAAGGCCAACATACCATTTGCAGTTTTTACCACCTGTTGGACCTGCATGCTTACCTTCAGCGACTGATGTATGAGAACACACAGGACTCATTTCATATTCCCCTCTCTCAGTTCGTAGCCGTTCGGATAATAATCTGTCTTCCTTCGTTTGCTGACAAATTGGATAACCTCACATTTATCCACATTATACTGCATCCGCCAAGCATTTGCCCACTCAGTCAACTTGTCCAAATCACCCTGAAGCCTCTCTGCATCCTCCTCACAACTCATCCTCTCACCCAGTTTTGTGTCATCTGCAAATTTGGAGATATTACATTTAGTTCCCTCAACTAAATCATAAATATATATTGTGAATAGCTGGGGCCCAAGCACCGATCCCTGTGGTACCCGACTAGTCACTGCCTGTCATTCAGAATAAGACCCATTTATCCCTACTCCTTTTTTCCTGTCTGCCAACCAATTTTCTATCCATCGCAGTACAGTACTCCCAGTCCCATGCCTTTTAATTTTACATGCTAATCTCTTATGTGGGACTTTTTCAAATGCCTTCTGAAAGTCCAAATAAACCACATCCACTGGCTCCCCCTCATCATCTCTCCTAATTACATCCTCGAAGGATTCCAGTTGATTTTCCAAGCATGATTTCCCTTTCTTAAATCCATGTTGACTCTGGCTGATTCTCCCACTGTTCTCCAAGTGCTCTGCTATAAAATCTTTGATAATGGATTCTCGAATTTTCCCCACTACCGACGTCAGGCTGACTGGTCTATAATACCCTGCTTTCTCTCTACCTCCCTTTTTAAATAGTGGGGCTCCATTAGATACCCTCCAATCTGTAGGAACTGTTCCAGAGTCGATATAATCTTGGAAGATGACCACCAATGCATCCACCATTTCTAGGGCACTTCCTTAAGTACTCTGGGATTCAGACCATCAGGCCCTGGGAATTTATCAGCCTTCAATCCCACGAATTTCCCAACACCATTTCTCTGCTAATACTGATTTCCTTCATTTCCCATCTCTCTCTGAGCCCTGTGTTCCCCAACATTTCTGGTATGATATTTGTGTCCTCCTTTGTGAAGACAGAACCAAAGTATACAATTAGTTGGTCAGCCATCTCTTTGTTCCCCATAATAAATTCCCCTTTTCTGACTGTAAGGGACTTACATTTGTCTTCACTAAACTTTTTATCTTCACATATCTATATAAACCTTTACAGTCAGTTTTTATGTTCCCCACAAGCTTGCTCTCATTCTCCATGTTCCCCTTCTTAATCAATCCCTTGGTTCTCTATTGCTGAATTCGAAACTGCTCCCAATCCTAAGGTTTGTTGCTTTTTTCCTAGCGAATTTATATGTATCTCCCTTGGATCTAATGCTTTCTCTAATTTCCCTTGTAAGTCATGAATTGGCTACCTTTCCTGCTTTACTTTTGCGCCAGACAGAAATAAACAATTGTTTCAGTCCGTCCATGCAAACTTTGAATGTTTGACATTGCTTTTCCACCGTCGTCCCTTTAAGTAACGTTTCCCAGTCTATCATAGACAATTCGCGCCTTATACCTTCATAGTTTCCTTTACTAAGATTCAGGGCCCTCGTCTCAGAATCAACTATGTCACTCCCCATCTTGATGAAGAATTCTATCATATAATGGTCGTTCTTCCCCATGGGGTCTCGCACAACCAGAGTGTCAATTATTCCTCTGTCATTACACAATACCCAGTCTAGGAAGGCCTCTTGCCTAGTTGGTTCCTCAACGTATTGGTCCAGAAAAACATCCCGTTTAGACTCCAAAATTCCTCCTCTATGGTATTGTGACTAAGTTGATTTGCCCACTCTATAGTTTGATTAAAGATACCCGAAAATACAAATGTTCCCGTAATACATGCGTCTCCAATTTCCTGTTTTATGCCATTCCGAACATCACTACTACAGTTTGGGGATCTATATCGAACCCCCACTAACCATTTCTGCCCATTAGAGTTTCTCAGCGCTACCCATACATATTCCACATCGTCAGAGCTAATATCCTTCCTGATTATTGCATTAAAAAGCTCTTTAACCAGCAATGCAACTCCAACGCCTTTTGCCTTTTGTCTGTCCTTCCAAAATACTGAATAGCCCTGGATGTTCATTTCCCATCCCTGATCACCTTGCAGCCATGTCTCCATAATCCCGTCTGCATCATACTCGTTTATATCTATTTGCGCGATTAATTCATCCACTTTATTGTGAATGCTCCACGTGTTAAGGCACACAGCCTTAAGGCTTGTTTTTAAAACATTAGTTGGCCCCTTCCCACTATTTTTCACTGTGGCCATGTTTGATTCTGGCCCTTGATTTCTCTGGCTTTCACTTTTCCTATTCCTCTTACTGTCTTTTGTCCTTGTCTTTGATCGTCCCTCCTCTGACTCTTTGCAAAGGTTCCCATCCCTCCGTGTGTTTGTGTGTGTGTGTGTTTGTGTGTATCTCTGTTTGTGTATGCGTGTTTGTATATCTGTCTGGCTCAGAACCTGGGGTCTGGTCGGTGTGTGTGTGTGTGTGTGTGTGATTCTCTTTGTCAGTCTGTGTATGTGGTTATATATCTGTCTCGCTCAGCGCCTGGGGTCTGATCGGTGTGTGTGTGCCTGTGTGTGTGTTTTATCAACCTCTTTGCTGGTAGATTTGCTGGTGCTGTTGGGGTTGGGGGGTGGAGTTGCTGTTGGGGGTGAAATAATTTGGCAGCGCAATGATAAAAGACTGGAGGTACAGTCGGGATGATGCACAATCAAATGAAGAAGAAAATCTAAATCAGTTTGGAAGGCAGAGCAAATACAGACCTGTTAAGTCACGAGCGAATAATGCAAGGATGGATTGCATCTATTTTTTTAATGCGAGGAGTCTTACTAGCAAGGCAAATGATTTGATGGCATTAATTATTACATGGGATTTTGATATTAATGCTATCACAGAAACATATTTTTGGGAATGGCAGGACTGGCAGCTCAGTATTCAAGGGTATAGAATCTTCAGGTGAGACAGACGAGGGGGTAAAAGAGGAGGTGGCATTGCACTGTTGATCAAGGAGTCAATTACTGCAGTAAGGAGGGATGATATCTTAGAGGGATCCTCAAATGAGGGTATATGGGTAGAACTTCAAAACAAAAAAACTGGCAAACACTTGGCTGGGAGTGTACTACAGGCCTCCAAACAGTCAGGGAGAGATAGAGGAACAGATACGTAGGCAAATCTCAGGCAGGTGTAACACTGATAGGGCTATAGTAGGGGAGTTCATGTTCCAGCAATATTAACTGGGATATTCTTTGTGGAAATGGCTGAATGGGGGCGGAGTTCTTAAAATGCATAGAGGAGAGTTTTTTGAGCCAGTACGTAGAACGTCCGACAAGATAAAGGGCAGCACTGGACCTAATCCGAGGGAATGAAGCTGGACAAGTAATAGAAGTATCAGTGGGGGAGCATTTCGGGCTTAGTGGTCATAAATCTGTAAGATTCAAGGCAGCTATGGAAAAGGACCAGGAGGGACCGGAAATAAAAGTACTGAATTGGGGGAAGGCCAATATCAATATGAAAAACAGGATCTGGCTAAAGTGGACTGGGAGCACCTAATAGAAGGAATGTCTACATCAGGCCATTGGGAGTCATTCAAGGAGGAAATAGTGAGAGTTCAGAGCCAGCACGTACCCGTAAAGATGAAAGGGAGGTCTAACAAACCCAGAGAACTCTGCACGTCAAAGGATCTCGAGGATTGGATCAGGAAAGAAGGGGGCTTGTGGCATATTTCGAGCGCTGAAAACAGTGGCGGCCATGGAGGAGAATAGAAACATAGAAAATAGGAGCAGGAGTAGGCTATTCTGCCCCTCAAGCCTGTAGAATGTGTAGGGAAAGGAAAGGCCCAAGGCGTTTTATAAGTATATTAAGGGCGAGAGGATAACTAGGGAAAGAGTCGGGCCCATTAGGGACCAAAGTGTCAATCTGTGTGTAGAGCCGGAGGATATAGGTACGGTTTTAAGTGATTAGTTTTCATCTGCTTTGACGATGGAGAAGGAGGATGTAGGCATAGATATCAGGCAGGGGGATTGTGATACACTTGTACAAATTAGCATTGAAACGGAGGAAGTATTAGCTGTTTTAGTGGGATTTAACGTGGATAAATCCCCAGGCCCAGACGAGATGCATCCCAGGCTGTTATATGAGGCAAGAGAGGAGATAGCAGGGGCCCTGACTCAAATTTTAAAATCCTCTCTGGAAACAGGAGAGTTACCAGAGGACTGGAGGCCACTGAATGTGGTACCATTATTCAAGAAGGGGAGCAGGGATCTAACAGATAATTACATCAGTGGTATGGAAACTATTGGGAAAAACATTCTGAGGGTCAGGATTAATCTTCACTTGGAGAGGCAGTGATTAATCAGCGATATTCGGCATTGCTTTGTCAGGGGAAGATCCTGTCTAACAAACTTGATTGCAATTTTTCGAGGAGGTGACTAGATGTGTAGATGAGGGTAAAGTGGATTCTGTAGTCTACATGAACTTCAGTAAGGCTTTTGCTGAGGCCCCGCATGGGAGATTGGTTAAGAAGGTAAGAGCCCATGGGATCCAGGGTAATTTGGCAAATTGGATCCAAATTTGGCTTAGTGGCAGGAGGTAGAGGCTGATGGCCGAGGGTTGTTTTTGGGAGAGCAGACGTGTGACCAGTGTTGTACCACAGGGATCGGTGCTGGGACCCTTGCTGTTTGTAGTGTCCATTAATGATTCAGACGTGAATATCGGAAGTATGATTAGTAAGCTTGCAGATGGCACTAAAATTGATGATATTGTAAATAGTGAAGAAGGAAAGCCTTTGATTACAGGACGATATAGATGTGCTGGTGAGATGGGCGGAGCAGTGGCAAATGGAGTTTAACCCTGCAAAGGTGATGCATAGGAGGGATAACAAGGCAAGTAAATATAAAATGGATGGTAGGACCCTAGGAAATAAAGGGTCAGAGGGACCTTGGTGTACTTGTCCATAGATCATTGAAGGCAGCAGCAAAGTTAGATAAGGTGGTTAGGAAGGCGCATGGGATACTTGCCTTTTTTAGCTGAAGCATATAATATAAGAGCAGGGAGGTTATGATGGAGCTGTATAAAATATAAGTTAGGCCACAGTTAGGGTGCTGTGTACAGTTCTAGCCTTCACCTTATATGAAGGATGTAATAGTACTGGAGCGATTGCAGAGGGGATTCACCAGGATGTTGCCTGTGCTGGAGTATTTCAGATTTGAAGAGAGACTTAAAAATTCTCGGGTTCTTTTCCATCGAGCAGAGAAGGCTGAGGGGGGACGTGATTGAGGGAAACAATATTCTGAGGGCATTTATAGGTCAGATAGGAAGAAACGTATTCCTTCAGCTGAGGGATCAATAACCAGGGGGCATAGATTTAAAGTAAGGGGCAGGGAGTTTAGAGGGGATTTGAGGAAAGGAATTTGAACCCAGAGGGTCGTTGGTGTCTGGAACGAACTGCCTGAAGATGTGGCAGAGGCAGGAACCCTCACGACATTTAGGAATTATGTAGATGAGTATTTGAAACGCCAGAGCATACAATGGTCCGGGCCAAGTACTGGAAAATGGAATTCGAATAGTTAGGTGCTTGATGGCCAGCACAGACACGTTGGGCCAAAGGGCCTGTTTCTGTGCTGTATTACTCTATGGCTCTCTGATTGACCACCGCACAGTCCCTCTGGAGCCAAGGTCCTGTCTTTATATTGAGGTATACTCACCATTGTAGTGTGTGGCACTGCCACGACGCTAAATGGCATAGATTGCAAACAGATCTAGCAACTCTAAACTGGGTAACCACGAGACGCTTTGTTCCATAGGCAACAGAAGCAACAGCAGAATTATATTCAGCCATAATGTTTAACTTCATGGCACGGCATATCCCCACTCGACCATTAACATCAAGCCGTGGGATCAACCCTGGTACAATAAGAGTGTTGGAAGGCTTCCCAGGAGCAGCAACAAGCATACCTAAAAATGAGGTGTCAGCCTGGTGAAGTTACAACACAGGACTACTTGCATACCCAACAGTGGAAGCAACATGTGATAGACAGAGTTAAACAATTCCACAACACACAGATCAGCTCCCAACTCGATGTCTTCCCCACCAGTATTGCCAGCCGTCCTGACTCCCAGACCATCTCCAAAATGCTTGAAAAATTCAGCCTGTTGAATCAGGCAAGGCTTCCAGCCACATGACACACCAGATAAAATAACTTGTAGAAAAAACAAGTAAGTCTTTTGGTCGATGAACTCAATTTACCCACAATTCATATAAAACTCCTCCTCTCCCATCCCACAAGCTTTGTGTGCTCTCTTAAACCCAGAAGCTCACAGTTGAAAAATCTTTCTTCATACTGTCCCCACTCACTTTCCTGGATGAGTGCAGGTCTAATAACACTGAAACAGATCTGCAGTCCTGCCGCATCCAGTCACGAATGGTGGTGGACAAATGATCAACCAACAGGAGGAAGAAGTTCCACAAATATCCACATCCTGACTAATAGTGGAGCCCAGCACATCAGTGCAAAAGACAAGGCTGCAATATTTACATTCATCTTCAGCCAGAAGTGCAGAGTGGATGATCCATCTCGACCTCCTGCTGAGGTCCCCAGCATCACAGATGTCAGTCTTCAGCCAATCTTATTCATTCCACGAAATATTAAGAAATAGTGAAGGCACCGGACACTACAAATGCTCTGGGCCCTGACAGTATTCCGGCAATAGTACTGATAACTTGTGTTCCAGAGCTAACCATACGCTGAGCCAGGCTGCTCCAGTACGGCTATAACACTGACATCTACATGGAAATGTGGGAAATTGCACAGGTATGGCCTGTCCACAAAAAACAGGACAAATCTAACCTGGCCAATTACCGCCTTATCAGTCTACTGTCGATCATCAGCAACGTAATGGGAGGGGTGATCAACCATGCTTTCAAGCAGCTCTTGTTCAGCAATAACCTGCTCACTGGCACTCAGCTCTTGACCTCATTACAGCCTTGGTCCAAACATGGGCAAAAGAGCACAACGCTAGAGGTGAGGGGAGCGTGACTGCTCTTGACATCATGGCAACATTTGACTGAGCATGGCATTAAGAGGCCCGAGAAAAACTGGAATCAAAGGACATCAGAGGGAAAGCTCTCCACTTGTTGGAGTAGTACCTCGCACAAAGGAAGTTGGTTGTTGTTGTTGGATCTTAATTATCTCAGCCATAGAACATCAAGGCAGTGTGCTCGGCACAGCCATATACAGCTGCTTCATCAATAACCTTCCCTCCATTATATGGTCAGAAGTGGGGATGTTCGCTGCTGATTGCACAATGTTCAACATCATTTGTGAATCAGAATATACTAAAGCAGCCTGTGTTCATATGCAGAAAGACATGGAGAACATCAAGCCTTGTGCTAATAAGTTGCAAGTAACATTCACACCAGACAAGTGCTAGTCAGTGACCATCTCAAACAAGAGGTAATCTAAGCATCTCCCCTTGATGTTCACTGGTATTAGAATTGTTGAATCCCCCACTATCAATATCCAGTGGGTGACCGTTGACCAGAAACTGAACTGGACCAGCCAGGTAAACACTGTGGCTACAGGAGCAGGTCAGATGTTAGGAATTCTGCCTCGAGTAACTCATACCCTGTCTCCCCATTGCCTGTCCACCATCTACAAGGCACATGTCAGGAGTATGATGGAATACTCTAGACTTGCCTGGATGGGTGCTGTTCCAACAACACACAAGAAGCTCGACACCATCCAGGAAAGCAGCCCGTTTGATTGGCACCCCATTCATAACCTTCAACATTCACTCCCTCCACCACCGGCACACAGTGGAAGCAGCGTGTATCAAGAACAAGGTACACTGCGGCAACACACCAAGCACATACCAAAGCCGCTACCCTTACTACCTAGAAGAACAAGGGCAGCAGATGCAGATGAACACCAGCACCTTAAAATTCCCCTCCAAGCCACTCACCATCCTGACTAAGAACAATACCGTCGTTCCTTCATTGTCGCTGGATTGAAATTCTGGCACACAATTCCTCAAAGCACTGTGGGTGTACCTGCACCCCATGGCCTGCAGCAGTTAAAGAAGGTAGCTCACACCATCTCAAATACAATCAAGGATGGTCAATAAATGCTGGTCTAACCAGGGACGCGCACTCCCCATAAATGAATAATAATTTAAAAAATCTCTCCTGTCCACTGTTCGATCACACATATTAATTTTATTTCTTCTTGCCGCCTTCTTTCCACTTAAAAAAAAAACTATTACATTTCTAACCTTTTCCACTTCTAACAAAAGGTCACAGACCAGAAATGCCAACTCTGTCTCCACAGATGCTGTCAGATCTGCTGAGCATTTCCAGCACTTTCTGATTTAAGGTCTGTGTTTATTGTGCTGCCTGAGTGTTACATTATTAACAGGGATCCCAGAAAATGACAGTGTTGGCACAGAGATCCTCACATTTCTGCTTTCATACTGCATTCTCTTAAGTAATTGTGAAATTCTGAGGGGATCTTGCATGTGTAACATAATTTATATAGTTTCTTTGCTGAGTATCAGTGCTTCCTGCAAGTTCCTTGGTTAGTGTGACCATTTTCAGTATGTTTATGTGTAAGTGCCACTGTATACAGGATTGATCAGCTCCTCACAGATACAAGAGATTGACCCAAATATCTTCAATCTCCACCATTCTGTGCGTGTGCTTCAGGTTTCTCTGACAGCCGGTTGCTGTCAACATCCATGCCTCATTCTGAAATTGTCAGTCTGTGATCTCTGAAAAACACACCTCAGGGGGACAAGTCTATCAGACTGGGAAAGACTGGATACAGCTGCAGAAACCAAAGAGTGTCTGGCAGTGTTATGGGGCGCATTAACTTGTTTCAAATCATTTCTGTCCAGATTGATAATACAGTTTGTGGAATTATTTTATTCAATGTCCATTTCGGGAGAGATTTTGTTTCATTCTATGTGCGATCCGGGGAATTCATCATTTGAAGGTTTTCTACCTGTGATAACTTTACAGTGGCAGCTCAGCTGTGTTCATTTATTGATCTGTTTTAGTTCTTCAGACTCTTTTCATTACCCAGATCTACTTTCACTCCCAGAGAAATCAGGCTGACATCAAATGTTATTTATTGAGGTACAGTGGGCAGTTTATTGAAGCAACTGTCGACCTTCAGATCCCCTCTTTGAATTGAATCACAGCAAATTAACCACTGACATTGACACAGGCTGCATATCCGGTGATCGGATCACAGAGAGTTAATGCTTTACATTAACATAGGTTCAATCCTCCTGATTGTATTTGATTCTTAACAGTATTCCTGCTTCATTAACCTATACAGGAAACAGCCTCAACATCTCATGGCATCTTCTATTTTAAATTAAAACCACAGCGAGAATTGATGCGTTGGTGTATCTGACTTTGCTGATTGAATTGGACTCAGAGTGATTGATCGTGACCTGCTGATATTGTGTGTTATACATTTGGAAATTGTACACAGATTGCAGTAATTATGTACTGTGATTCACTCTTTGTGATAAGATATACGTTTATTTGCAGGCGCTAAGTTGTCAAATATCTCTAGTGAATTACCGATATTGCCCACACATGCTTCCCCCGACACAGTGTCCTGGATTTTAAACAACGTAAGTTCAAATTCCGAGCTGAAACATCCTGCTGCAGAATGTTGATAATTCAGAGCAGCAGGCAAGAAAAACAGAAGCACTGAAATCACCACAACGCCAGGTGCTTCCTCTCAGTTCAACAGAAAAACACACAGTTGCTATCCTGAGGCTCTGCAGACTGTGAGCTGCTTTTCACATATTTCGGTATTAGAAAGCCGTTCTTGACTCCAAGTGATTAGCTTCCAGAAAACAGACTCCTTTTTTGAGGGAACACATCACATCCCTCCCTGTATAGTTCAACGATGGTGAAAATTCACAACTTATGATGACCAGTGTCTCTGTCTGATCTGCGTGTCTTACAGTGTCAATGAGTGAACACATTTCCTCAAATATTTGGCAGGTTTCCCGACAAAGCTGCGCAGTCCTTAAATGGAGTGCAGCAGTTTTGACAGGAATGGCTCAGATACACTCTGCTGCTCTGCAGTGGGCAAATACAGCAAAACTGAGCAGAAAAACAGTGACAGTTGTATTGCTGGTAATGGTAGTAATGGTAATCGAGGTGACTGCCCTCGGTATCAAGGCAATATTGGACCAAGAGTGTGCCTAAGGAGATGACTTCCCTGATCCCATCATATTCTCTTTTCTCAGCATCTCCAAATTTATTGATCTATTGTGTGTATGTCTTTACATTCAATTGCAACCTCACCCCATTTCCCCATGATATCATCTTCCTTAAAAAGTCAAAATACTGCGGATGCTGATTATCTAAAATATGAACAGAAGATGTTGGAAATACTTAGTCGGCGGGGCAGCAGTTTGAGAAAGGGAACGAGACTTAACCTTCCCCGCTGGAGAATTTTCTTCAGAACCAGAAAATGTTTCAGTAAGCACAGAGGCTGGGAATGGGGGAACGGAGGAAGGAGATAAAGAGAGAAACTGTGATCGTGTGGAAGGCAAGAGTGCTTAAATGAAGAGAAGAATCATTACCAGAACCTGCTGTCAAAAACAAATGGGGGCACCCGTTCCCATGTGTTTTTATTTTTGAAGTTGATGTTGATCAGGAAAATTGAAACAGTGTAGGAGGCTGAGTACAGAGGGGTCAGCTGGGAGTGGGACAGGGAATTATAATGGCAAGTGAATGGAAGCTAAGTGACTTAATGACCGCCCGTAGGATGTTGATAGTGGGGGACTCAGCGACGGTAATGTCGTTGAATGTCAAGGGGAAATGGTTAGATTCTCTTTTGTTGGAGTTGGTCATTGCCTGGCACTTGTGTGGCGCGAATGCTAATTGCCACGTATCAGCCCAAGCCTGGATATTGTCCAGGTCTTGCTGCATTTCTATACAGACTGCTTCAGTATCTGAGGAGTTGCGAATGGTGCTGAACATTGTGCAATCATCAGTGAACATCCCCACATCCGACCTTATGATTGAAGGAAGGTCATTGATGAAGCAGCTGAAGATGGTTGGGCCTGGGACACTACCCTGAGGTACTCCTGCAGTGATGTCCTGGAACTCAGATGATTGACCTCCAACAACCACAACCATCTTCCTTTGTGCCAGGTATGACTCCAGCCAGCTTAGGGTTTTCCCCCTGATTCCGATTGACCTCAGTTTTGCTCGGACTCCTTGATGCCATACTCGGACAAATGCTGCCCTGATGTCAAGGGCAGTCACTCTCGCCTCACCTCTTGAGTTCAGTTATTTTGTCCATGTTTGAAGCAAGGCTGTAATGAGGTCAGGAGTTGAGTGGCCCTGGCGGAACACAAACTGAGCGTCACTGAGCAGGTTGTTGCTGAGCAAGTGCTGCTTGATGGCACTGTTGATGACACCTTCCATCACTTTACTGATGATTGAGAATGGGCTAATGGGGCAGTAGTTGGCCGGGTTGGATTTGTCCTGCCTTTTGTGTGCAGAACATACCTGGGCAATTTTCCACATTGCAGGGTAGATGCCAGTGTTGTAGCTGTACTGGAACAGCTTGGCTAGGGGCGCGGCAAGTTCTGGAGCACAGGTCTTCAGTACTATTGCCGGAATATTGTCAGGGCCCATAGCTTTTGCAGTATCCAGTGCCTTCAGTCGTTTCTTGATATCACGTGGAGTGAATCGAATTGGCTGAAGTTTGGAAGCTGTGAAGCTGGGGACTTCAGGAGGAGGCCGAGATGGATCATCAACTCGACACTTCTGGCTGAAGATTGTTGCAAATTCTTCAGCCTTATCTTTAGAACTGATGTGCTGGGCTCCCCCATCATTGAGGATGGGGATATTTGTGGAGCCACCTCCTCCAGTTAGTTGTTTAATTGTCCACCACCATTCACGGCTGGATGTGACAGGACTGCAGAGCTTCGATCTGATCCGTTGCTTATTGAATCGCTTAGCTCTGTCTATCGCATGCTGCTTACGCAGTTAGGCATGCAAGTAGTCCTGGGTTGTCGCTTCACCAGGTTGACACCTCATTTTGACGTATCCCTGGTGTTGTTCCTGGCATGCCCTCCTGCACTCTTCATTGAACAAGGGTTGGTCTCCTGGCTTGATGATAATGGTAGAGTGGGGGATATGCTGGGCAATGAGGTTACAGATTGTGGTTGAGTACAATTCTGCTGCTGCTGATGGCCCACAGCGCCTCATGGGTGCCCAGTTTTGCATAGCTAGATCCATTCTAAATCTATCCCATGCAGCACGGTGATAGTGCCACACAACACGATGGAATGTATCCTCAATGTGAAGGCGGGACTTAGTCTCCACAAGGACTGTGCGGTGGTCACTCCTACCGATACTGTCATGGACAGATGCACCCGTGGCAGGCAGATTGGTGAGGAGGAGGTCGAATATGTTCTTCCCTCGTGTTGGTTCCCCCACCACCTGCCGCAGACCCAGTCGAGCAGCCATGTCCTTTAGGAATCGGCCAGCTCTGTCAGTAGTGTTGCTACCGAGCCCCTCATGGTGATGGACTTTAAAGTCCCCCACCCAGAGTACATTTTGTGCCATTGCCACCCTCAGTGCTTCCTGCAAGTGGTGTTCAACATGGAGGAGTACTGAGTCATCAGCTGAGGGAGGGCAGTAGGTGGTAATCAGTAGGAGGTTACCTTGCCCATATTTAACCTTTTGCCATGAGACTTCATGAGGTCCGGAATCGATGTTGAGGACTCCCAGGGCAACTCCCTCCCGACTGTATACCACTGTGCCACCACCTCTGCTGTTTCTGTCTTGCCGGTGGAACAGGACATACCCGGGAATGGTGATGGCAGTGTCTGGGACATTGTCTGTTAGGTATGATTCCGTGCGTATGACTATGTCAGGCTGTTGCTTGACTAGTCTGTGGGACAGCTCTCCCAACTTTGGCACAAGCCCCCAAATGTTAGTAAGGAGGACTTTGCAGGGTCGACAGGGCTGTGTTTGCCGTTGTCGTTTCCGGTGCCGAGGTCGATGCCGGGTGGTCCGTCCGGTTTCATTCCTTTTTATAGACCTCGTAGCGGTTAGGTGCAACTGAGTGGCTTGCCAGGAAGTTTCAGAGGGCATGTAAGAGTTAACCACATTGCTGTGGGTCTGGAGTCACATGCAGGCCAGACCAGGTATGGACAGCAGATTTCCTTCCCTAAAGGACATGAGTGAACCAGATGGGTTTTTACAACAATCGACAATGGTTTCATGGCCATCATTAGACTTTTTTTTTTAGAATTAGAACATTACAGCGCAGTACAGGCCCTTCGGCCCTCGATGTAGCGCCGACCTGTGAAACCATCTGAACTGCACTATTCCATTTTCATCCCTATGTCTATCCAATGACCACTTAAATGCCCTTAAAGTTGGCGACTCTACTACTGTTGCAGGCAGGGCATTCCACGTCCCTACTACTCTCTGAGTAAAGAAACTACCTCTGACATCTGTCCTATACCTATCACCCCTCAAATTAAAGCTATGACCCTCGTGTTTGCCATCGCCATCCGAGGATAAAGAATCTCACTATCCACCCTATCTAACCCTCTGATTATCTTATATGTCCCTATTAAGTCACCTCTCCTCTTCCTTCTCTCCAACGAGAACAACCTCAAGTCCCTCAGCCTTTCCTCGTAAGACCTTCCCTCCATACCAGGCAACATCCCAGTAAATCTCCTCTGCACCCTTTCTATAGCTTCCACATCCTTCCTATAATGCGGTGACCAGAACTGCACGCAATACTCCAGGTGCATTCTCACCAGAGTTTTGTACAGCTGCAGCATGACCTCGTGGCTCCGAAACTCGATCCCCCTACTAATAAAAGCTAACACACCATATGCCTTCTTAACAGCCCTATTAACCTGGGTAGCAACCTTCAGGGATTTATGCACCTGGACACCAAGATCTCTCTGTTCATCTACACTACCAAGAATCTTCCCATTAGCCCAGTACTCTGCATTCCTGTTACTCCTTCCAAAGTGAATCACCTCGCACTTTTTCGCATTAAACTCCATTTGCCATCTCTCAGCCCAGCTCTGCAGCCTACCTATGTCCCTCTGTACCCTACAACATCCTAGACTAGTTTTTAATTCCAGATTTATTTTTATTAATTTCAAATTCCACCTTCTGCTGTGGTGGGATTTGAACACATGTCCCCAGAGAAATACCCTGGGTCTCTGGGTTACTCGTCCAGTGATAATACCACTACGCCACCGCCTACCTATTATATACAATAATATAGCCTGGGACATACCATAGTAAGGGAGAAGGTGCAAAACAAGATCAGCAATTTCTTATTTATGTAGTGCCCTTACATAGTTAAATATCCAAGTCACAATATCAAAGACAATTTGATAGCGAGCAGCGTTAACAGATATTATGGCAGATGACCAAATGCCTGGTCAAGGTGGTAAGTTTTAAGCAGCATCAGAAAGGAGGAAAAAGATATAGTGAGGCAGAGGTTAATGGAGGGAATTCCAGAATTTAGGATCTTGGCAGATGAAAACAAGACCACCAGCGGTGGAGCGTTTAAATTTGGGAATGCTCAAGATTCCGGAATTGAAGGAGCACAAATATCTCATAGGGCTGAAAGAGATTACAGAGATAGGGTGGGAAGAGGTAATGGCGAGATTCGAAAATAAGCGTGAGAATTTCAATATTGTTCAGGTGAATAACCAGAAGCTAATGGCAGTGCAGCGGTGATGGGTGAACGGGACCTGGAGTCCGTTGGCTGCAGAGGTTTGGACGTCCTCAGGTTAACTGAGGATGCAAAGATGGAGGCTGGCCATGACGCACATTGGAATAGTCAAGTCGAGAGGTGAAGGTGTGGAATTAAATGCTGCACTCTCTGGATGAAAAATGAATTGTCAGTTAATGGAAAAGAGAAAGAAGAAATTCATTACAAATTCCAATTCCAGAATATAATCTAAAACCAGATAGATAGCATAGTGTACAGGGAGAAATAGAAAAAGAATACAAGAAGGACAAAGGGAAAACATAGAAAAGATTAGCAGCTACAAATCTTGTAAAACATATAAAAGTAAAAGGGATAATCAAAGGAACGGTGGATCCGATTATGGAGAAACAAGTAAATATCCCTGTCGAGGCAGAGGGCATGACTGAGGTACTGAATGAGTAATTTGCAACTGCCTTCACAAAAGAAAAGTCTGAAATTATTGTCGCAATCGAGTCGAGGGAATCAGAGATCTTGCATAGGATAAAATAGATGGGAAGGCGTTGCCAAACAGTTGATCACTAAATGTCGACAGCACCCCTGTTCCAGATGGGAAGCATCCTAGGTGGATAAAGGAAGCTGGGTTGGAGATAAGATCAGCTCTGACCACAATGTTTCAATCCTCCTTATTTATCGCACTGGGGCCAGAAGACTTGAATTTGGTAAATGCTAGACTCCTTTTCAAAACGAGAGGAGAGGGTAAGCCTTGTGACTACAAGCTTATCTGTCTAACGATAGTGAAGGTTGAGAGATCTACTAGAGGCCCACATCAAGGACAAAATTCATTCTCACTTGCAGAAGAATTGGGTAAGATGAGAAAACCGTCTCGGATTTCTTGAAGGCCAATTCCGTGTAACTAACCTGATTGAGTTGTTCTTTCAAATACGAGACTGAAGTGGGCCTTGTGTATGTGGGCATTCAATGTTGACGAAGTATCTCATAACAGACTTATTCAGAAAATAGGAATGCATATTATTAAAGGGACAATGTCAGCTCGAACAGTTGATTGGCTAAGAGATAGGAGGCAGAGAACAGTGGTGAATGGATGCTCTTCTGACAGGCGAGGGTGGCGGTTGCCCGGGGGTTGGTTTTAAGACTACTGTTTTTTCTTTCTTCATGCAAATTACATAGACTTGGGTTTAGAATGTATAATTTTGACATTTGTGGATAGTGAAAAACATGGCTCTGCAGTAAATCGTGAATATTATAATAGCACACTTCAGGGTAGACAGTCTGCTGAAATGGGCAAATCAACGGTAGCTGCAACTTATTGTGGTCAAGTCAGAAATTAAGTTCATTGGGAAAATATCATGTCAGTATAGTATAAATGGTACCATTTTCAGGTGATGCCAGACCAGAGGGACACGACCCGGAAAATGCAAGTCCATACATCTTTGAGGATTGCAGGGCAAGTGGAGAAGCTGATTGAGAAAGTGTATGGGATACTTGATTTGAAAATGGGCTTATTGAATTCATACATAAAGGACATCAAGCTGATCCTTTACT
Organism: Heterodontus francisci; assembly: GCF_036365525.1. Lineage (NCBI taxonomy): Eukaryota > Metazoa > Chordata > Chondrichthyes > Heterodontiformes > Heterodontidae > Heterodontus > Heterodontus francisci. The sequence goes on along the minus strand of NW_027140118.1, from coordinate 4,267,681 downwards.
AATCAATTGTTATGACTTAGCTGACGTCTTGTGTGCAATTCCGGGCACGAATACCTTGGAAGAATTTCAAGGCCCAGGAAAGGGTACAGAGGAGGATTAGCAAGAACTCACCACTGGTGAGGGAATTCATTTACATGGATAGAATGCAGGAGTTTGGATTTTTCTTACTGGCGCAGAGAAAGTTCAGTGGGATGGAAACATAGAAAATAGGAGCAGGAGTAGGCCATTCGGCCCTTCGAACCTGATGTGCCATTCATTCTGACCATGGCTGATCATTCAACTCAGTAACCTATTCCCGCTTTCACCCCATACCCTTTTAACCCTTCAGACACAAGAGCTGTATCTCACTCCTTCTTGAAAACATACAATGTTTTGGCCTCAACTGCTTTCTGTGGGAGCAAATTCCACAGGCACCCCACTCTCTGATTGAAGATATTTCTCCTTATCTCTGTCCAGAAAGGTTTATTCTGTATCCTTAGACAATGACCCCTGGTTCTGGACTCCCCCACCATCGGGAACATCCTTCCTGCATCTACCCTGTCAAGTTCTGTTTGAATTTTGTTGGCTTCTATGAGACACCACCCCCACGCCCCACCTCACTCTTCCGAACTCAAGAAAATATAATCCTAACCGACTCAATCTCTCCTCATACGTCAGTCCCGCCATCCCAAATTTAACAGAGTTCAAAATAATGAGGGGTTATGATGGATTAAGCATGCGGAAATTATTTCCTCTCATGAATATGTTTGTCATCAGAGATCATGGCCAGGATTTTACTGGCCCCCAGAGGCGTGATTGGAAGCCAGGAGGGGTGGGGAAGGGACAAGGAGAAAAGCGGTGGCTGGCTGGGGATATGGCACGATGGAGATCCCAGCGCATCCCCCTCGTCCAGTGATCCCGGGGGCAGGATAGATCGACAACAGCCTTCTCGCCCAGTGGCACACTGAGGATCTTAAGTGGCCTATTATGGGATAATTATGGGACCATTCCACCGCCGCTGGGATCTTACCAGCAGCGAGGTCCTCCACCACATGGAAAGTACACCTTGTAAAACGAAGCACTCACCTTGTGGCCTTGCGGGTGGGGTGCTGCCGCGTTCGTGGGTATTTTGTGGCCCACAGAGCACCTCCACCAAGAACCAGTTCATTACCCGGGTCCTCCCTCCTCCTGCACCACCAGAACACTGCCTTACTCTTTCACCGGGGCCTTACGGACTGGCTCTGGTGATCCCGCCTCACCTACCTCTTCTCTGGGCTTCCAGCGCTGCGCCTGGGGGCCGAGGCCTTCTATTGAACCGGCAGAATAACTAGAGGGGGAATGAAGAGACAGTATTTTACACAGAGGCTTGTTAAGATCTGGAAAGCACGACCTGAAAGAGTGATGAAATCAGATTCCTGTGGAATTTTTAAAGACAGTTAAACAAGTGCTTGCAGTGGAATAATTTGCAGGGTTACAAGAAAATGCTACATATGTGAGAATAAATTAGACAGCTCTTTCTAAACGACTCTGACTAAAGTCGCCGAATGGCTTTTCCTGTGCATCTTTGATTCGAAGATCTGGGCGCCAGATCAGTGATTCATTTACTTTTCACACTGTCACATGACATTATCCTCGCAGGATAGGCTGGTAGTTGGAACCTGGGTTCATTTTATCCATTAATGGTCACATTTCATCTCATTGGTGTATTTTACCAGACTGTAATTCACGGTTCACACAAGTCAAAATCGATTGGGTATTTGGAAGGAAAAATCGGTTTCTGTAGAAACTTCTGTCAAAGAATTAATTTCCACAACAGTCAGAGTTTCAGAAGTTGCTGGAAGGAGCTCTTCGTCTTTGAGAATAGCGTTCGGTTAATGTTCTGTTCACATCGCTGTACCCGGCACCAGAACGATGCTGCTGTCCTTCCTCACCCTGTCTCTACTGCAGCTTTTCAACTGTGAGTTAAAGATTATTGAATGCATTATGTTATTTACTGATACACTGATTATTATTACAAGATATGTATTATTAATCTAATTATCATATTTAATACAGAACCCATTCAGGAGATGTAGAAAGTAAATAATGCTTTATACATTTTTATATTCTTGTGTCGAGTGCAATGAAATATCGGAACTTGTTTATGGCCTTCTACCTGCCGCTCGTGCAGACAGAGCAGACTGGAGTTGAAAATCTAATGGGTCTATTTAAGCAGGGTCTGTTAGAAAAAGAGGCAGTTCGCTCTTAGAATAGAATCTGTCAGTGTCTGGGATCAATTTACAGAAAATGCATCCATTTTATTTACAGTTGTCATTCATTGGAATGGTTTGAAATGGATACTGAAATGTTTATATAATTTGCAGAAGTTTCATTTGATACAAGTTTTGGATTGTTGATTCCATTTTAAGTTCTTTCAACTGCAAATAGGAATAAACCTCCATTTATATAAAAATGCCTTGCGTTTATATAGCGCATTTCACGACTCAGGACATCCCAAAGAGGTTTACTGTCAATTCGGTGCGGGTTTGTAGTGTTGTCCATACTGTAATGTAGGAAACGTGGCAGGCAAGTTGCACACAGCAAGTTCCTGCAAACAGCAATGTGATAATGACCAGAATACTTTTTTTGTGTGTGTGATGTTGATTGAGGGATGAATATTCACCAGAGCACTAGGGATAATTCCCCTGCCCTTTCTCCAAATGCAGCACCTGAAAGGGCCGACGGGGCATCGGTTTAACATCTCCTCCGCTGGAATGCACCTTGGACAGTGCAGCACACCCGCAGTACTGCACTGGAGTGGCAGTCCAGATTTTGTGTTCAAGTCTCTGGAATTAGACTTGAACCCACCATCTCCTGACTCAGAGGCGAGAGTGCTAGCAATTGAGCTATTGCTGACAGCAAGATTGCTTTGGTGACAGTAAACGAGTTCAGAATATTCTGCATCTAATTAACGGGTATTATAAATTCCCAGTTGAAGTTTTGTTGAACACAAAGACTGTGGCAGATTGTTTTATTTGCCCCCTGTATTTCTTATCCTGACACAGCCAGCTGGAATTGAAATTCTAATCTGATTACTTAAAGCGAGTCTGTTAGAAGTAGAGCGCCGACTTTGTTTGAATAGAGTGCGTCAGAGTCTGGGTGTAAGTTATCTCACTGAGTGTAGAACACCAGTCCAAATTACATCTACTGCTGACATGGACCGCCACAAACATTTCTGTCACAGATATTTCTCAATACAAGTGCTGTCTGCTCTCCTAGAGATACAGTTCATGAAGCTAAATATTTTAGAATAATTTGTTCAGTGTTGAAGTGTTATATTGAATCTATGATAACCACTCAACTGGAGGTAAATCCAATATTTTTCAATTCATTGTCATGATTAGTATAATTATCAAGTGCACACTGGAAAAAATGATGCGACTAAATGTTCCTAAATCGTTGGGGAATTTGCTCTGTATTATTGATCAGTTAGTGATGATCTTCAAATTTATTATCTTTTACATTACATTCATTATTCTATTTCCTCCATTTGTATGTACAGTGCCTAAAGATAGTTACGTTTTCCCAATCACATACTTTTACACAGTGTCATGTAGTGTGCAATGAGTTAGTGATATTGTCCTTTATTATTGTTCCAACGGCTCGATATTTGTTGTTTTATTCCATTGATGATTCCATTCTGTTTCTCATTATTTCCCGTGTGTGTTTGCTTACATTTATTAATCTCTGTCTATTAAAAACTTTATTGGTTTACTGACAGGACAGCTTAGTCCCAGTGTTATCAGATGCTTTAAGTATTTGACGAATTACATTTCCATGAAAATTAACTTGTTGGAAAGTAAAGTCCTGGTTTGTGGATTAATGAAGTGCACATGCCTCCCTGTATCCTTTTTGTCCAATCGCTAGTTGCTCAGAATCATTTTTAAAAAGCAGGCATGCTTTCTGACAAAAAGCAATGTGATTAATTTCCTTCATATGAAGTGAATCTTGAAATAGTTTATCTCATTTGTAGAATTCACATTGAAAACGGATTTGGTTTGATTTTACATTCCATCAATATTAAACAGGGAATAATTATCCATTCTTTCGCTCTCTGAAAACAATATTTTTAGAATATCTTGCATCTGATTAACACGTCTTCTAAATTCCCAGGTGGGACATGTGCAAAGTTTGACTTAAATCCAAAATTGAAAACAAATACCGTGGCAATTTGTTTTATTTGGCCCTCTGCGGTTCTTGTACTGACACAACTGACTGGAGTTGAAATTCTAAGCAGATTATTTAAACACAGTAATCTAGCAGTAGAACGTGATCACAGTGTGAATAGAAGGTCTCAGGGTTTGGGGTCTGGGGTCCACAGTAACGCAGGGATTAGAGAACAGCAGTCAAAGCTAAATCTACTGCTGACTGAACACACACGGGCATTTCTGTCCCAGGTATTTCACAGTAGAAGTGATGTCTGATCCTGTGTGATATACTGAGTGGAAATGAAATAATTTGAATAGTTTGTTCCACATTAGAGTGTTGTACATGATCTATAAATATTGTATAATGTGTTAACTGGAGGCAGAACAAATATTATTTCAATTCGCATTAGTTATTAGTGTAATTGTGAAGTGTCTCTCCAAAAGATAATGTTACTGAATATTCCAAATCCTCAGGAGGATTTTCCATTTATTATGGTTTACTTAATGATGACTAAGAAACTTTAGAACATTGTATTGTAACTTAATCACCTTATTTCAAATATTCATATGTGCAGCATCAAGTAATAATTAATGTGACAAAGTCTCCTTCCACATGCTCCTTTTGTGTAAAGCATCGTGAAGTGTTTAATGAGATATCATGAATAGTCTCCTTCCACCTGCTCGATATTTTTGCAGAGTTTTTCGGTCGATGATTCGATTCAGTTTCTCACTGTTTCCTGTGCGGGTTTGGTTACATTTGTTAATGTCAATCGACAGCAAATGCTGCTTCACGATAGGGAAACGCTCCCTAAATGTTATTACATACTTCCATGATGAATTTTCTTTTTTGTTTTTGTAAAAGGGATTTTATTCTAAAATCCTGATTTTAAAGGTAGTTTAAGAATATGTTCTGCAAACCATAGAACGGAGAGAAAGCATGAAATGCAGCTGATCCCTGAATCTTTTTTTTTTTAGCAATCGGCCGCTGCTCAAAATCAATTCATAGGAAATGTGCATATTTATTTGAATTTGTCATTTATTGCGAACATATAAAGTGAATATTGAAACAGTTCCCTTAATTTATAAATTTATCATTTAATACATTTTGCTGTTTTTGATTTTAAGTTCATCAAATTCAAATAGAGAACTGTTATCCATTTTTGTCGCTGACAGCAAGAACGGATCTGATATTTGTAATCTGATTGACATTTAACTGCACTTACAGAGGAAATTTGATTTACATTTAGTTTTATTCCCGGAATTGAACAAAAATGCCACAGGAGTTTGTGTTATGCTGTTTCCTTTGGCTCTCGAACAGAAACACCAGACTGGAGTTAAAATTCTAATCAGGGGTTGAAAATGGTCACTCCTGGAAGTAGAAAGTGCTCAGTGTTACAATCGAGTGTATGGGAGTCAGAACTGCAGAATACTGGGATCTGGATCCAGTCGACTCATCCCACATTGAGATTTCTGTCCCCGGAATTTCTCAGTAAAGTGCCGTGTGATAGAGAGAATTAGATTAAATAGTTTGTACAGCATTTTGAACGTTCAGAAACGACAATAAATTTTGTATAATATATTAACTGGAGGTGGAATCTATATTGCTCCAATTGGACTGATTATTAATAGAGTTATCAATTACACTCTCCAGAAATGATGCTATTGATTTCATGGGGATTCTCTGTATGAACAGTTTTATTTAGTCACCGACAACCTTCAAAACTATGCCTTTTTATATTAAATCATGCTTTCTGTTTCATACATTTATGTGCACGGTGTTGGGTAATAATTAGTGTTCCTCAGTCTCATTCTACATGATTCATACATTTGATGCAGTATTTAATATCCAGACACGTTTCTGAATCTCTTTCTGCATGTCCCATCCTTTTTTATATGTTGCGATGCAGTGCTTAATGAAAGATCTGGAGTTGTTTCCCAATCTCTGGGGAAAGTTGGGAAAGTGGATCTGGGGCAGTAGATCAGCCATGATCTTATTGAACGACAGGGTAGGCTGGGTAGGCAGTATGGCCTAATCCTACTCCTACTAAATTCTTTAATGTCCTTCCACAAGTCCCATACTCTGGTCACCTTGTGGAACAAATCCTGAATTCGTTTCCGTATTTAAATTCAACAGACAGTGCCCAGAGCAATTTGTCTCGGTACTGTAAAGGACCGATGCATGTTTGGTTATTTCTGACCGTGGTAACGTTTCTTCAGACGCTAGCTCATGTGTTGTAGATACATATTTTTGAAAGTTAATGATAATGCTATTGATGCACAGAATCCGGATTTTTGATGTGAGTTGCTTCTGTCTGGTGCTTTGCTTGTGCTTGTAAGCTACACTTACTGTAATTTTATCAATTAATTTACTTCTTAACTCTATCAGAGCACACTTAATTGCCAAAGTTGTGCAAATTGGACCTAAAATAGTTTGTTTTAATCTCATTATATTGATTCTTGACGCACCTAATAATTTGCCGTGAGAAGCATGTAACTCATTCAAGAGGTTAACTTCTGGGCTTTATATATCCCACGTTTGTCCCGTTTGATTTCACCTCCGTTGAGTTTATTGATATTTCTAATTAATATTTCTCTATTACTCGTTGTGGTACTACGGTGCAGTAGCAAGTTAACATAAGTATTAAATGTTAAAATAACTTAACAGTTTGGCACCAAATCCATTAGCCTAAACATCAGAAGGTATCCATGTGACGACTGAAATCTAAGGCGTTGGGAAGCGGGAGTTAACGGTGGTCAGTGAGAGCAGGGGAAATGGGTGAACGGGACTGTCCGTTCCAATATCAGAGCAGCAGCAGAATTTTAGATCACTTGAAGTTTACCTATGGTAGGAGGCCAAACAGGAGTGTGTGAGTATATTGGGTATATTCTCTGTATATATAGGTGATATGGATAACGGTACACAAAGAAATGCATTCAAACGTTTACAAGAAAAACAATGAGAGCACTTAGAAACTGCAGACGCAGACGAGAGCAAAATGGAGGGATTAGCAGATTTGATAAGTAGTGTAGATAAATAGAAAAGTAGTATTAATTGAGAAAGAGGACAGACTGAGAATTTCTCTGAGACAGTAAGAGATATACTTGACGAATAGGGAAGCATGGGAGTCTCGGTTACAGATTGCTTAGATACATTTTCGGGATATGTGTTCGCTGACCAGGTGGAGTTGACTGAACAACCCCTGCTTAGGCAGAGGGGATGGCGGGGTAGTTCCTTGAAACACCGTCGTCATTTTGGGGATTTTTCACGCACTCATTTACTGTCCATCCCCAGTTTCACGAAGAAGGTGTGCATCGGCTTACTCCTTGAACCACTGGATTATCTGGCAAAAAAAAAAAATCCGGCGTGTCATCGGTGGTTACAGGCTGAGGTGGTAAATCCCCGAAGTGTACAATAAATAACTGAGTGGATTGAAGAGGATTCACGGACCCTATTGTGGGTTGTGGCTAAAATGTTGGAAAAGGTAATAAGAGATAGGATTTATAATCATCTTGAAAAGAATAAGTTCATTAGAGATAGTCAGCACGGTTTTGTGAAGGGTAGGTCGTGCCTCACAAAACTTATTGAGCTTTTTGACAAGGTGACCAAACAGGTGGATGAGGGTAAAGCCGTGGATGCGGTCTATATGGATTTCAGTAAGGCGTTTGATAAAGTTCCCCATGGTAGGCTATTGCAGAAAATACAGAAGTATGGGATAGAAGGTGAATTAGTGCTTTGGATCAGAAATTGGCTAGCTGAAAGAAGACAGAGTGTGGTGGTTGATGGTAAATGTTCATCCTGGAGTATAGTTTCTAGTGGTGTACCGCAAGGATCTGTTTTGGGGCCACTGCTGTTTGTCATTTTTATAAATGACCTGGATGAGGGTGTAGAAGGGTGGGTTAGTTAATTTGCGGATGACACGAAGGTCGGTGGAGTTGTGCATAGTGCCGAAGGATGTTGTAGGTTACAGAGGGACATAGATAGGCTGCGGAGCTGGGCTGAGAGATGGCAAACGGAGTTTAATGCGGAAAAGTGTGAGGTGATTCACTTCGGAAGGAGTAACAGGATTGCAGCATACTGGGCTAATGGGAAGATTCTTGGTAGTGTAGATGAGCAGAGAGATCTTGGTGTCCAGGTACATAAATCCCTGAAGGTTGCCACCCAGGTTAATAGAGCTGTTAAGAAGGCAAATGGTGTGTTAGCTTTTATTAGTAGGGGGATCGAGTTTAGGAGCCACGAGGTCATGCTGCAGCTGTACAGAACTCTGGTGCGGCCGCACCTGGAGTATTGCGTGCAGTTCTGGTCACCGCATTATAGGAAGGATGTGGAAGCTTTGGAAAGAGTGCAGAGGAGATTTACTAGGATGTTGCCTTGGATCGAGGGAAGGTCTTACGAGGAATGGCTGAGGGACTTGAGGTTGTTTTCGTTGGAGAGTAGGAGGAGAAGAGGTGACTTAATAGAGACATATAAGATAATCAGAGGGCTGGACAGGGTGGATAGTGAGAGTCTTTTTCCTCGGATGGTGATGGCAAACACGAGGGGACATAGCTTTAAGTTGAGGGGTGATAGATATAGGACAGATGTCAGAGGTAGTTTCTTTACACAGAAGGCGTGGAACGCCCTGCCTGCAACAGTAGTAGACTCGCCAACTTTAAGGGCATTTAAGTGGTCATTGGATAGACATATGGATGAAAATGGAATAGTGTAGGTCAGATGGTTTCACAGGTCGGCGCAACATCGAGGGCTGAAGGGCCTGTACTGCGCTGTAATGTTCTATGTTCTATGAAGCACTAAGGTTGGTCACTGGAAAAGGGGAATTTGAGGGAGTTGACTATTATCAGGCAGAGTTGGTAGGAATGCTGAGGCTCCAGGACTGGGAAGAAGTCACGCAATATTTACATTGCATAACTAGGAGCATCAAGGGACCAGTGAGATTATTGTTGGGCAACTGTAACTCATTCAAGATTACTCGGTAAGCACAGCTGAGGACAGGAATCGGTATCCCGTTGTCTTTCATATATCAGCAGAGTATACAGAGAGACACCAATACATGGGAGATGTATTATCACCAGGGAGATTGAGATCAGGTCAACACACCGTCTATAGTGCATAATGCGAATAGAAAAAAAGCTGGAGATCTATGAGACACATTGTCATTAGGGAGATTGGGAGCATGTCAACACAACATCTATATTATATAATGTTGAGAATGGAAAAACACCTGGAGATCTGTGAGACACATTGTGATCAGGAGATTGGGATCAGGACAACACACCGTCCATAGTATAAAATGTCGAGAATAGGAAAAACACCTGGAGATCTGTGACACACATTATCAGCAGGGAGATTGGGAGCAGGTTAACACACCGTCCATAGTATATAATGTAGAGAATAGGAAAAACACCTGGAGATCTGTGACACACATTGTGATCAGGGAGATTGGGTACAGGTCATCACACCATCTGTAGAATATAATGCTGTGAACAGTAAAAACACATGGAGATCTGTGAAACACATTGTCATCAGGTGGATTGGGAGCAGGTCAAGACACCGTCTCTAGTATATAATGCAGACAATAGTAAAAACACCTGGAGATCTGTGAGGCACATGATCATCAGGGATATTGGGAGCAGGTCAACACACCGTCCCTAGTATATAATGTTGTGAATAGTAAAAATACCTGGAGACCTGTGAGACACATTGTTTTCAGTGGGATTGGGTACCGGTCAAACGACTGACTGCATTTTTAAAAAGCTGAAGCGCTTAGCCAGTAAACGGGAGGACCATTGTTGGAACATCATCAACGGGGAAAAAAATAGGGCACGTCGGCGAGGACAGGTTAGAAGAGAATCAGAACAGCAGGAACTTTGCAAGAAACAGTCAGCACCGAGCTAGGAGGCTGACAGACCGTTGATCTTGTTTTGTTTTGTTTGAGGAAGCTATATATTTTATTGAACAGCAGAAATGCCCAATTACACCTTTATAGAGACTTTGACAGCTGCAGGTGGAAGATTTGCAATAAATTAAAAGGCATCGAAATCTGCCACAGGATCGGAAATTCTTTAATTTAATTTAAATGTTCCCATTCCTTCCCGAAATTTAGATCAGAAAGCTGAATACTCTGAGAGTACCACCACCAGTGTTTGAAAGCAGGTCCATCACCACATTCTTCTCAGGGCATCGACACATGGGTCATCAAAGGTCAGAGCACCATCAGCACAAATTTACAGGGTGATGTGGAAAGGCAGTGGGACTAATTAGACAGCTCTTACAAAGAGACAGCATAGGCACCATTGGCCGAATGGCGTCCCTCTTTGCTGTTTCATTGTAAGATTCTATAAGGGAGAGAACCATCACCACCGCATTCTCAGGCACCTTCACACTGGTAATACATGGGGCCGACGCACCGTCAGCACATGGAGAGAGTGTATCCGGGTTTCAGTGTGTGTATATATGAAAACAATTCTGGATACATTTCAGCCCATTACCAATATTAATTTGTTGCAGAAATTGTATTTTCGCTTTTACGGAAGGAAATCACACATCCCGGTATTACTTCATCTGCAAAGCGATGGGAATAATGACCCTGCATTTAGTTGTATTTGTGTCTTTTCTTTCTAACATTTTCATTCATTTATTGTCCCAGTGAACTCTAATTGTTAACTTCTCATTTCAGGCAGACCTGGGAACAGTCATGCTGACCCTTTAGGTAATCGCCCTTTACTTTCACACTACCTGCTATCTCTCTGCTCTAATCCATCCCATTAAATATTAAGCTTGAGCGACAATCTCAGTACCAGCGGATTAACCTGCTGCCCGGTTGCCAGTCAGAAAGTGAATGTGTCCCTCACAGTGTTGCAAAAGATCTTTAATTCTAGCTGAAAGACGACTGTTGCCTTCATGTGAAGGGATAATAACTGAGGGTCCCTGAAGAGCAGAGTGTGAATGATCAGCTCCACTCACACTGTTACCTAGCTGGAAGTTAACTGCTGCCTTCATGTGGAGGGACAATAACTGAGGGTCCCTGAAGAGCAGAGTGTGAATGATCAGCTCCACTGACACTGTTACCCAGCTGAGAGATGGCTGCTGTCTTCATGTGGAGGGACAATAACTGTGGGTCTCCAAAGAGCAGAGTGTGAAGGATCAGCTCCATTAACACTGTTACCTAGCTGAGAGATGGCTGCAGCCTTCATGCGGAGGGACAATAACTGAGGGTCTCTGAAGCGCAGAATATGAAGGATCAGCTCCACTCACACTTTTTCCTAGCTGAGCGATGACTGCTGTCTTCATGTGGAGGGACAATAACTGAGGGTCTCTAATGAGCAGAGAGTGAACGATCAGCTCCACTGACACTGTTGCTGGTCCAAAGGTTCACCTCACAAATCTGCGCTGACATCGAGATCACATGACCATCCAGCCTCATCTTTATTGGTTGTGCTGGGTGAGGGTGCAATTTCCTCTGCTCTTTCCTGGTGCTGGGATCTCACTGTGTTCCTCCAATCAGTATTGAGCACGTAAAGATGTGATCATTACAGCCACGCCCATCTCCCCACCTCTGCAGGTTAAATCTATTCTGACCTTTTCGCCACACGGTGCCCATTGATGGGAATATCCGGCTGTCTCCCGGTTCCCTGCTCGTTTGCACCGTTTATTAGTATTTCCATCTCTTTTTTACATGTGTAATATTTACTCCGGGTTTTATTAGGGTTCTGAGTGCAGACTGATGTTCCTATCCATTCATGCCTGGTGAATTCGGAGCGTCCGTGCATTGGGATCCTTTGGGTTTAAAACACTATAACCGCTTGACGATATTTCTGATATTTTACAGAGATGGTGAAGCTGAGACTGGTGAATGGGGGCAGTCGGTGCGCTGGGAGAGTGGAGATTCACTACAGGGGACAGTGGGGGACTGTGTTTGGCTCGTACTGGGACCTGCCGGACGCCGCTGTTGTGTGTCGGGAGCTGGGCTGCGGGACCGCGGTCTCTGCACTGGGCTGGGCTCACTTTGGGGAAGGGTCCGGACCCGTTGTGACGAGTGATGTAGAGTGCAGCGGGACTGAGGCCACTCTGCAGGACTGTCAGTCAGCGCAATGGGATCACTATCCCTACTCACACTTCCATGATGCCGGCGTCATCTGTTCAGGTAAAAATCTTTCTCAGTCTCTCATCTCCTGCCGCGGCTGATAGAATCTGGGAAGAAGCAAAAGTAAAACAATCCGGGACGGTCCGGACCTGAAATATCAGATGTTAATAATTCCAGTAATCTCCGGTTAGAATTAATGTTAATATTCGGATCACTGTTTAAAATTATATCATTAGCACCATATTTAATAAAGATTCTCCACCGGCAGCAGCAAATACCTGATACTCAGCACATTTACAATACAGACAGTGCAGTTTCCATTGAGATTTTCCCAAAAGCCGCAGAAAATGATCTGAACCGATGGAAATGTCACAATCTGAATCGAACTCGCCATTCATCAACCCAGCAGCCGCTACCCGGCATGCACTGTCAGACCGGCTGTCCGCCTGCAATGATCGCTTTGCCTCAGATTTGATGTATTACACAGATTGTGAAGCTGAGACTGGGGAGCAGGGGAGGGAGAGGGGTAGGTTTCACAGCCTCGGGGAGCTGAAGTAATGGGTCCGCAGTTATTGTGGGTATCACAAGAGGAAAGTGCGCGTTAAGATCCCACCGCTGCCTGCGCATTGCCTTTTAAATTTTAGGAAATATTGAGAAAGTAAAATGCACAGAATATTAAACAAAGGAGCTAAGATAGTTCCGGAATTAGCTGCAACGATTAAACTCAACACCGTTGAACTATTGGAAGAAAGGAAGCGAGTTTGCCTGAAAACATGGCCAGGAAGGTGGATAGCAGTAGACTTCAGGAGGATAAAGCGAGGCTGGTGAAATGGGCGGACAGGTTGCAGATGTAATTTGATGCAGAGAAGTGTGAACTGATACATTCTGGTTGGAACACGGAGGAGAGGCAATATCACAGAATCACTGAACTGTTAAAGTGCAGAAGGAGACTATTCGGCCCATCATGACTGCATGGGCTCTCTGAAAGAGAAATTCACTCAGTTCCATTTCCCTGCCTTCACTCCATAACTCTGCACATTCTTCCTTTTCATATAACTGTCTAGTTCCATTTTGAATGCTGCAATGGAACCAGTTTGCACCACGTTCTCAGACAAACATTCCAGATCTTTAACACTCGCTGCATGAAAAACTTTTTCCGCATGTCACTTTAGCTTATTTTACCAAATGCATTAAATCGGTGCCATTTCCTTCTCGATCCTTTCACCAGTGGAAACAATTTCTCTCTCCCTACTCTGTGCAGAATCCTCATTATTTTGAATATCGCTGTCTATTCACCTCTCAGCCTTCTCTTCTCCAAGGAAAACAATACAAACTTCTCCAATTTATCTTCATAACTGAAATTCCTCATCCCTGGAACCATTCTCATGAAACGTCTCTGTATTCTCACCAATGCCCTCACATCTTTCCTCACGTGCGGCGCCCAGAACTGGATGCAATGCTCCAGCTGAGGACGAACTAGTGTCTCATACAAGCTCAACATAACTTCCTTGCTCTTGCACTCTATGCACAGATTAATAAAGCCCAGGGCCGTGTATGCTGTATTTAACGCTCTCTCAACCTAGCCTGCCACCGTCAATGAATTATGCACTATTAAACCAAGGTCCCTCTGCTCCTGTATCCCCTTGAGAATTGAACTGTTCATTTTATATTTTATCTTCATGTCAGTCCGACCAAAATGAATCACTTCACATTTCCCTGCATTGAACTTCATCTGCCAACTGCCTGCCCAGTCCACCAACTTGCCAATGTCCGTTTGAAGATCTGCACTATCCTCCTCACAGTTCACAATACTTCCAAGTTTTGTATCATCTGCAAACTTTGAAATTGTGCCCTGTACACCAAAGTTTAGTTCATTTATATATATAGACAGGGACCTGAAGATTGAAGGATACATGGAATTTAGGAAGGGCAAGAAGCTAGGAATAGGTGGAGGGGTAGCTCTGTTAATTAATGATGGTATTAGCGCAATGGTGAGGGATGACTAAGTTCAGGAGACCAGGATGTCGAAGCTGTCGGGTAGAGATGAAAAATCATTAAGGCAAGAATTTGCTTGTCAGAAGTGGTGTACAGACCACCTGACATTAACCACACTGTGGGGCAGGTTATAAATGAATAAAAAATGGCAGCCTGTCAGAAAGGTACAGTGATAATTAGGGGCGGATTTTCGCCGAAATTTAGACTGGAAAAGTCAGATGGGCAGAGATAGCCTAGATGAGGACTGCATAGAATATTCTCGGGATAATTTATTGGAACAATACCTTGTGGAGCCAACCAGAAAGTAGGATATACTAGACCTGGTATTGTGCAAAGAGGTAGGAATAATTAATGACCTCACAGTGAAGGCGCCCCTAGGTAGCAGCGATCATGATATGATTGAATTTTACATTCAGTTTGAGGGAGAGCAGAGTGGGTCCAAGACTCATATTTTAAACTTAAATAAGGGCAATTATGAGGACACGAATGCAGAGCTAGCTAAAGTAAATTGGCAAATCAGGTGAAGGGATAGGTCAATAGAGTTTCAGTGGCAGACATTTCAGGGAATATTTCAGAATACACAATTTCTCACATTTGAACGAGAAAGAAACATTCCAAGAGTGGGTCCCACCATCCGTGGTTAAGGAAAACAGCCAAAGGTCGTATCAAACTTAAAGAAAAAGCCTGTAATTGCGCAAAGATGGGAGGCAGGTCAAAAGATTGGACAGAATATTTTTTTAAAAACAAAGGATGACTAAAAGATTGATAAGGCAAGTAACATTAGAGGACGAGATACGGCTAGATAGATATATAAGGACAGATAGTAAGAGTTTACATATATACATATATTTGTAAAAATAAAGAAAAGAGGTAATAAAGTGAGCGTTGAACTTATAAAATGTGAGTCTGGGGAGTTAATAATGGAAAATAAGGAGATGACAGATGAATTGAACAGATATTTGGCAGCGATCTTCACTATTGAGTATAAAAGTAACATCCCAGTTTTAGCTGTAAGTCGGGAAATGGAAGGGACGGAGGAACTCAAGAAAATTGCAAACACCAGGGAAAAGGTACTGAGCAAATTGTTGCAGCTGCAGGCTGACAAGTCCCCGGGACCTGATGGACTTCATCCTCGGGTGTTAAAAGAAGTGGCAAGTGAGGTAGTTGATGCGTTAATTTTAATTTACCAACATTCCCCAGATTCGGGGAAGGTTCATTTGGATTGGAAAATAGCGAATGCAACTCCTTTAGTCAGAAAAGGAGGGAAACAGCAAGCAGGAAACTACAGGTCAATTAGTTTAACACCTGCCTTAGGGAAAATGTTACAAGCTTTTGTTAAAGATGTTATAGCAGGGCAGTTAGAAACATTCAAGGTAATCAGGTATAGTCAACATGGCTTTGTGAAAGGGAAATCATGTTTCACCAATTGATTGGAGTTCTTTGAGGGAATTACATGTACTGTGGATGAAGGGCAACTGGGAGATGTATTGTACTTAGATTTCCAGAAGGCATTTGATAAGTTGCCACATCAAAGGCTATTGCAGAAAATAAAAGCTCATGGTGGAGGGGGTAACATATTAACATGGATGGAAGATGGGTTAGCTCACAGGAAACAGAGAGTAGGCATAAATGGGTCATTTTGTTGGTTGACAAGATGTAACGAGTGGTGTGCCATAGGGATCTGTGCTGGGGCCCCAACGTTTCACAATTCATCGAAATGACTTAGATGCAGGGACCGACGGTATGCTTGCTAAATTTGCTAATGACACAATGTTAGGTAAGAATGTAACTTGTGAAGAGGACATAAGGAGTCTGCAAACAGCTATAATTAGGTTAATTGAGTGGGCAAAGACCTGGCAAATGGAGTATAATGTGTGGAAGTGTGAAATTGCCCACTTTGGCAGCAAGAATAGAAGGGAAGCATATTATCTAAATGCTGAGAGATTGCAGAGCTCTGAGATACAGAGGGATATGGGTGTCCCAGAGTATGAAACGCAAAACGCTGGTCTGCAAGTACAGCACGGAATTAAGAAAGCAAGGAGAATGTTATAATTTATCGTGAGTGGAATTGAATACAAATGTAGAGAGGCTATGCTTCAGCGACACAGGGCATTGGTGAGACCACATCTGGAATATTGTGTCCAGTACTAGTCTCCTTATTTAAGGAATGATGTAAATGCGTTGGAGGCAGTACAGAGAAGGTTTACTGGTCTAATATCTTGAATGGGTGACCTGTTATCCGAGGAAGGATTTGACAGGCTGGGCTTGCATCCTCTGGAATTTAGAAGAGTAAGAGGCGACATGATTGAAACATAAAATCCTGAGGGGACTTGACAGTGTTGTTGTGGAAAAGATGTTTTCCCTTGTGTGAGAATCTCGAACTAGGGGTCACTGTTTAAAAATAAGGGGTCGCCCATTTAAGACAGAGATGTGGAGAATTTCTTTCTCTCAGAGGGTCGTGAGTCTTTGGAATTCTCATCCTCAAAAAGCAGTTGAAGCAGAGTCTTTGATTTTTTTAAGGCAGAGGTAGGTAGATTCTTGATAACCAAGGGGGTGGAAGGTTATCGGGAGCAGGTGGAAATGCGGAGTCATCAGTTCAAACGTGAACTCATTGAATGGTGGAGCAGGCTCGAGGGGTTGAGTCGCCTACTCCTGGTCCTAATTTGGATGTTCAAAGTGTAAGTTCATATATAACAGGTTATATCTAATACATCCTCTTTATTAATTTTAAACCCCTCTAGTATCTGAATTACCTCCTCTTTAACCATTGCCTGTGTTGCATCTTCTTCCTTAGTAAAGACAGACGCAAAGAATCCAGTTAATACCTCAACTATACCCACTATCTCCATATGTAAATCCACTTTCTGATCCCTAATCGGCCCCACTCCTCCTTTTACCACCCTTTTACTATTTCTCTGTCGAGAGAAAACTTTGGGATTTCTTTTAATGCTAGCTGCCGGTCTCTTTTCAAGGGTACAATTATAAAGTGACTGCAGCCAAGAGTGACCTGGGAGTGTTTCTAATCAAATCGTTGAAGGCAGCATGGCAGGTTGAGAAAGTGGTTAATCGGGCAATGGAATGTTGACCTTTTTAAATAGAGGCATCGAGTACAAAAGTAAGGAAGCTATTTTCAACATTTGTGAAACACTGGGTTCACCTCAACTGGCGTATTGTGTACAAGTCTGGGCACGACACTTCAGAAGAATGTGAATGCTTTAGAATGGGTGTAGAAGGGATTTACAAGGAAGGTTCAAGAGATGAAAGACTTCAGTTACATTGATAGGTTGGAGAAGCTGTGGTTGCTCTCCTTAGAACAGAGAACGTTACGAGTAAATTTGATAGAGGTGTTCAAAATCATGAGTGGTCAAGACAGAGTCGATAGAGAAGAAGAGTTCCTCTTGGCTGAAAGGTCAATAACCAGAGGACACTGTTATAAGGTGGATGGCAAAGAACCAAACGTGACATGAGGAATAAGTTATTTATACAGCGAGTGGTTAGGATCTGGAATGTGCTGCCTGCAAGTCTGATGGAGACAGATTCAATTGTGGCTTTCAATATGGAATTGGACAAGCACCTGAAGAGAAAATCTTTGCATGACTATGGAGAAAGGGCAGAAGCATAGGACTAGCTGAGGTACTCTTACTGAGAACCAGCATGGACACAACGGGCTGAATGGCCTCCTTCTGTGCTGTGAACATTCTATGATTATATGCTGACTGCTGCATCTTGCTGGTCATAAACTGTCTGTCCAGTTTTTAAACTTAAAACTGTGAATGTGGTTTCAAGATAATTAATTTCATATGAAGGGCTTTGAAGGGTGATCATGACAGACAGTAGAAAACTGGGTACAAAACAATCAACAAAGTGTGGTTAAAGGTAGTTATTCAGACTGACAAAAGGTGAGACGTATTATGTGATAATTCATGTCAATGGGTTAGCGCTGTGCAAATGCGTTCTATTGTTTGCTCCATTCCGAAGATTACGGCACACAACATTAAGAAGCGGCTGAGCACACAGCACAAAGCAAACGTTAAGGGCCCGATAATACTGCAGCTGCAGTGCTGAAGATCAGTGCTCTGAAACTGGCGACAACTCTGGCCAAGCTGATCCAGTACAGTTACAGCAGTTACAGCACGAGGATTCAACTGATATGGTGTAAAGTTGCTCAGTTACACACTGCCTGGAAAAGCAGGGAAACACTGACTAGTTTGCACCCAATCAACCTACTCCCAATCAACACCAAATATTTCCTTGTGCTGGGTGTGACTCCCGGAACAGATCACACTGGCATCGTTCCTGTGGCTGCACCCCTGCTGAGTTCCTTGAAAAAGACGGCAGTCCAATAAACTGGACTCGTTTCCAGTGCATTCAAAGATCTCTCATACGTATCTCTCATAAACAAACCTCTATCTTTTTTTGCATTTCCAAGAGCTTTGTTAACATGTATTGATATTTTATTGATTTTTGTATCTGTGCCCCGAAGTCCCATTGCTCCTCGATGCAATTTAGATTATCATTGTCCAAGGAATATGGCTTCTCAGTCTTCCTACCCAAATGTGTAAGTGTACATTTATCTGCATTAAAATTCACTTACAATTTCGTTAACGTAAAGTATTTTGCTCACAATCTGCCTTTGTATTAACTATTGCTCCAAGTAGATGTCATTAGTGAATATTACAATTGTACGTCCCTTTTCTGAGTCGAAATCATTTATGTTAAATATGAACAACAGTACTCCTAGCACCAGTTCTTGTCACACAATACTTCTTGCCCAGTTCTAACTGCTGATACAGAGCATGTTTCTCAGTGACAGTGACGGCGACTGGGGAAGTTATAAATAAATAAAGGAACATTTTAAACATTATAGTTCTGTCACATTATCAGCAGTAGTGATGCAGGAAATCCAGCATAATCAGTTTTGAACAGAATCTGAGAACGAATGTTGCCAGATCTGTGATTAATCAGATGCGAATAGAAATGTAAATATTTGTATTATTGTGATTATTAAAGTATTATGCTAATTATGATACAATATGCTTATTAAGATCACAGATATCCTAGACTAACATCCGGAGACTCTCCATGCTCAGGCAGACTGGAGATCCAGTACGGTGAAAACTGGGGAACAGTGTGTGACCTTGACTGGGATTTGAAAGACGCCAATGTGGTCTGTAGTCAGCTTCAGTGTGGAGTCGCCGTGTCTGTGCCAAGATATGCCCATTTTGGAGAGGGTACTGGCCTCTTACGGACTGATATCTTTGAATGCACTGGAAACGAGTCCAGTTTATTGGACTGCCGTCTTTTTCAAGGAACTCAGCAGGAGTGCAGCCACAGGAACGATGCCAGTGTGATCTGTTCCGGTGAGTACAGACTTACCTAAAAGCAGACAACTTCCTGCTTAATATTGGGAAAACAAAGGAAGGTGGCATTCCCATGTTGCTGTCTGAAAGGTTCATATCTAAACTAGTCATTATAGTTTACTATTACTGCTGAAGGTCTGGTGTAATGTGGTACAAAATACCCACAATTACTGGTAAACAAGATGGTTATAATTCTTAACATTTATTCTGCAAGAAGCAGAATTTTCGCAAGTTTGTTTACCACTGCACCGAATGTATATTTAGAATTGAATATTGGCTGCAACAGTTGGGAGTTGACTAAATGAATATGCACTGGCCTATTTCGATACTTTAATTTGAACACCACGAATGATCCGACATTACAATAGCCTTCTGACCCTCCCTGCCCACGTTATTCTTCTTATCATACAACATTGAAACAGGTCCTTCGGCCCACCGAGTCTATGTCGACCAACAACCACCAATTTATACTAATCCTACATTACCTACCATTCTCGTAGCACCTACCCACAGTAGGGTTAATTTACAATGGTCAACTTACTATCGACCTGCAAGTCTTTCGCTGTGGAATGAAACGAGAGCACGCGGCAGAATCCCACGCATTCACAGGGAGAACGTGCAAACTCCGCACAGACAGCACCCAGAACTGAACCCAGGTCACTGGAGCTGTGATGCTAACCACTGTTCCACTGTGCCCACGTTAACACTTACTGAACGGCAGGGCATAAAAGAACGGCTGTACTCCAGCACTGCTCAGTGCAATCAGGCCAGAAGTGAAAGATTACAAAGTTATTTTATAGAATGTGTGCATTTTACCCGCTAAATATGACAGGATCAGACACATGTCCACATTATCAGTACACAGCTTTCAGTTGCACTAGCCTGTTCGATCATTCAGTTATATCATAGATGATATTTTCTTCAAGTCTCTTTACCTCGCTTTGAACCGGATTCTTTGATACACCGAGCTAACAAAAATGTATCAATATTAGTCCTGAAAATTTAGATTAAATGTAACATCCACCGCTCTTTACTTTCGGGAATGTTCCAGATTTCCACGGTTTTAATAGAAAAATGTGTTTTCTAATTGTTCTCTGAGGCCCAAGTAACTTCTGGTGCTTCGTCAGTTACCTTCCCACCATCAAAATGTCCGAAGTTCGGCTTTTTGCTGATGATTGCATGGTCTTTAGTTCCATTCACAATTCCTCGGATTAAGAAACAGTTCATGCCCACTTCCATCAAGATCAGGACATTATTTAGACTTGGGCTGATAGGTAGAAAGTAACACACTCACCACCTCCGTGTCAGTTAATGACTATTTCCAACAAGAGAGACAATATCATCTCCCCTAGCTATTATAATCAGTGAATTCACTACCACCATCAAATCCTACTGGGTGTTGTCATTGACAAGAAACTGAACTAGACCATTCACAATAATGTAGTGGCGAGTGGAGCAGGTCAGATGATCGGCATTCTGTGGCAAGTAGCTCACCTGCAGAATTCCCAAAGACTTTCCAGCAGCTGGAAGACATAGGCTGGGAATGTGAAAGGACATGACTCTTATAAATTTCAGGGAACCCAGCCACAGTTTGTGTAATCCTTCTTCATAATGAGGGGAGGCAATGGTGTGGTGCTAATGTCACTGGACTAGCAATCCAGAGTCCCAGGCTAATTCTGGGGACGCTGGTTCAATTCCCACCATCGCAGCTCGTGGAATTTAAATTCAGTTAATAAATCTGGAATTAAAAACTAGTCTCAGTAATGGTAACCATAAAACCATTGTCGATTGTTATTAAAAAAAATCTTGTTTAGTCATATCCTTAGGGGATGAAATCTGCCATTGTTACCTGGTCTGGCCGACATGTGACCAGAGACCTACAGCAATGCTGTTGACTCTTGACTGTCCTCTTACATAGCCCAGTTGTGAAAGGTAACGAGACATGAACAATGAATGCTGGCCTTGCCGGCGACACCTACATCAAATGAATGAATAAAAAACAGAAACATTTGAATCCAAAGAATCATTCTAGCATCTTTTATGCTGCACACTCTCCCTGGTCAACATATCCTTCCCAACGCATATTGCCCATAGCTTAACATTGCACCAGTTTTTTTTAGCTGTAGCATCATTTCTCGCCCCTTGTATTCCATTCCACTAGATATAAAGCACAGCATTCCATTGGCTGTTTTGCTTTCCGTTCCTGTAGTTGCCCATGACCCTGAAGTCTCTTTTCCCTGTGCTGCGTCCGGCTTTTCACCATTTAGAAAGTACTGTAATCTTTTTCAGTCCAAATTGGACACCTCACACTCACCAATATTGAAATAGTCATGGAATCTTTTTTTTTTTGTTAAGTTATGCTTAAAATATACATGATTACAAAATGGCTGATGGTTTCTTTCAATGGCAATACTGAGTATGTCAATTATGTGTGGATTTATATTCAGTCATCTAAATCATTAATAAATATGGTGAATAGTTGAGGTTCCTGTGGGACGGCGCCATCACATCCTGCCAGTTGGAGGAGCTGCCCATTATCCCTGCTGTCTTATCTCCTGTCACGAAACTAACGTCCTAAGTAGGTCAATAATTTTCCATAAATTCTATGAGCTTCAACTTTAGCCAACAATCAGTTACGAGGGATTTTGTTGAGTGCTTTCTGGAAGTTCATCTGAATAACATCCATTGAAGTTCCCCTGTCCTCTACTTTAGTTACCTCCACAAAATATTTGATCAGGTTCATCAGGCATGATCTACCTTTTACAAATCCACGCTGGCTCTCTCTGATTAGCTGTAACTTTTCAAGGTGATCAGATACTCCATCTTTAAATGTACACTCTAGCAATTTCCTGACAACAGCTGTTAGGCGAAACAATCTGTAATTCCCTCGGTTCACTCGATAACCTTCTTTAAATAGCAGTGTGACAATTGCAATTTTCTAATTGCTGACCCAGCAGTTTGCTCTCTATCATTAACAAAGTGATGGAAGGTGTTGTTTACAGCGCTATCAAGCAGTACTTACCAATAAACTACTCACTGACGCTCAGTTTGTGTTTGTTCAGACCACTCAGCTTCAGACCTCATCACACCCTTTGTACAAACATGTATGATACAGCTGTATTCCAGCTGAGAGTGACTGCCCTGAATGTCAGGGCAGCATTTGGCCGACTGCGGCAACAAAAAACCTGAATAAAAGTTGTGTCCATGCAAATACTGATGCAAAGTAATTATGTATAATTCCTGCCATTTCCTTATTTTCATTTATAATATCACAACTGTCATTGTAATGAGACCACATTGCTTTTAATGACAATATATTTCTGAAGTTATTGTAAAAGTTTTGTAGCTCTTGCGGTCTGTTTTGTCATCCTTTGCTATTCTTTGTATCTTTGCCATTCACGAAGATCTGTGCATTTATTTTTTGCATTTTTGCATGTTTGTGGTCTCTTTTATATTATGATGTTACTGTGTCTTGCATGCCAGTCCATAACAGATGAGGTTGAGTTTGGAATTGGACCATTCAATGCGGTGGTCTTTAAGTTGAGCTTGCTTGATGGCAAGCTTGTCCCATTCACTGTGTCAGGGACGCTATGGAGAGCGATAAATACCATATTGTCCCTCTAACAGTGACCTGCTCCTCAGTGAATATCTGGCTTTCTCTACTCAAGAAACGCACCATCACCTACTGTGCAGCCAACATACCACGACCAGAACAGCAGTATGGATTGACTTGCCATGATGCACAATAGCTGACCAATCAGTGACAAGAACAATGGCGTGCACTGTCTTATCATGGAATATAATTAAATGACCATTACAGCCAGAACAGGAACATGCAATGACCTATCACTGGTATGATTCTGCCCACATTTCCGTTCTGCACTACATATAAACCGACAGCTTCCACTAGTTCCAATTATTTCTCCAGTATTTCTGACAGTATTTCTAACAACTCTTTTTTCAAGAAAGCAACAACTGTTTTCAGCGCAAATGCACGTAACGTAAAACCGTAAATTGGTTTTACTCAAATGTTGCATCTTCAGTATTCCCTTCCCCTGTAGTGCCTAGATATGCTACAATTACAACTGTGCTCTACCCCCTCACCCCGCCACCCACCAGCCTCCCCTCACCCAGTTACTAGATTAAGGTTCCTGTAACAACCCTATTTATCCTTTATTCTAGGACCCTGATCCCAACCGGATTCAGGTGAATCGCATTCCAACACAACAGTTCTTTAATATCCCAGTACAGGTGCCAGGGTCCCATGAAATGTAACACCTCTTTCCAACAACATAACCTTCAACTACGTGTTCATCTCCCGAATCGTTTCTTTTCCGATGCCAATGTGCAAGCGGCTTGCAAAATAATCTAGAGATTATAATCCTTGAGATATTCTTTTATATTTCAGCTCCTGGTACTCTCTGAAAATAACCTCTTGCCTACTCTTTCCTATGCTGGTGGCCCCTACATGGACCACAACGACTAGATATTTCCACTGTATTCTTGCAATCTGATCTGAGATATCCCTCACTTCGCACAAGTTGGGCAAATATTGTGTGGGTCTCTTAATGCCCTAATTATTGAATCACTTAAAAGTATCACATTATGCTCCACTCCTCCTCCTTTTGAACAGCTTCCTATCCCAATATATCATGCTCAACATTCTGGCTGTTCTTCTGACAGTCTTCATCCTTATCCTCACAAATAGCCAGTACATTGTTCCTGTTGGATAGATTCACTTTCTGCATATCCTCGTTCTCCATTACATCTGGAGTTCAATTACTGTGCACTATAAGCTGCAACAAACTCATTCTGATCCTACTGCTCTCCACAAGGTGTGACTGAAATCTGCAGCAAACTGTCCAATACTCCTATAATAAAAGCAAAATAATGCGGATGCTGGAAATCTGAAATAAAAACAAGAAATGCTGGAATCACTCGGCAGGTCTGGCAGCATCTGTGGAAAGAGAAGCAGAGTTAACGTTTCGGGTCAGTGACCCTTCTTCGGAACTGACAAATAATAGAAAAGTCACAGATTATAAGCAAGTGAGGTGGGGGTGGGGCAAGAGATAACAAAGGAGAAGGTGTAGATTGGACCAGGCCACATAGCTGACCAAAAGGTCACGGAGCAAAGGCAAACAACATGTTAATGGAGTGTTGAAAGACAATCTGTACTAATACTTTGTCTTTCAACACACCATTAACATATTGTTTGCCTTTGCTCCGTGACCTTTTGGTCAGCTATGTGGCCTGGTCCAATCTACACCTTCTCCTTTGTTATCTCTTGCCCCACCCCCACCTCACTTGCTTATAATCTGTGACTTTTCTAATATTTGTCAGTTCCGAAGAAGGGTCACTGACCCGAAACGTTAACTCTGCTTCTCTTTCCACAGATGCTGCCAGACTTGCTGAGTGATTCCAGCATTTCTTGTTTTTATGTCCAATACTCCTCTTACTCCCGTTGGATTTTCTCCAATTGCCACATCAGCTCTATGACCCTGAGCCAGAGAGTTTCTAGGTGGAGACATCTACTACAGACATGTTCTCTCGGGACAGTTCAGTTACCCACAAATTCCTATATCCAGAGAAAAAACTGCTGTGCCAGAACTTAGTCTGTCTTTATTTTAGAGGTAAAATTATGTGCAGTTGCTTTTTAGCTTGAAAGCTACTTTACTGGTTAGCTAACGCCAAAACACTAAGCACTCACCAATTAACTTAATACATATTTGCAACTTACCCACACCCTGTCATACTCTGACAGAACAATTGCTTCACTGAATGAGTTTTCCCCTCTATTTGTCTGGTGTCTGCCTCTTTCAATAGGCTTTCATGCTTCTGGCTGTGGTGCTGTTTTAAATCGGTGACTCCACTCACTTACTCAAGCTTAACAGACAAATCAAAGCACCTCCATCCAACCCCAGGCCCTCTACTATCTAGGAGGACATGGACCGCAGGTGGATGGGAACACCACCACCTGCAAGTTTCCCTCCAAGGCAAAAACCATCCTGACTTGGAACTATATCGCCATTCCTTCCCTGTCGCTGGGTCAAAATCATGGAACTCCCTTCTGTGGGTGGAGCGAGAGCACTTGGACAGCAGAGGTAGAAGAAGACGGCTTACCACCATCGTTGCCACGACAATTAGGGATGGATGGTAAATGCCAGCCTAGCCAACACCCTATCCCCTGTGAAAGAATTAAAAAAAAATTCCCCCTCTGCACCTAATTCTTACTCTTAGCAAATTCCAATTTCCAAACGTTGTTCCTAATGAATTCAATCAACATTGTGAACAATGGTTACTCTCTGTGCCTTACCAGAAGTTTAATCTCATCGGTCTTTTCAGGAACATTCAAGTTGCAACGGTAGAGACAGTTTCCAGCTCACAGTAATTATCTCCATTCGGACAATCACTGCTGATTGATTACTTACTACCAACCTGACTTGCACTGTTAACTGCTAATAGTGAACTGCCTTGCAACTTTTTTTGAATTTCAAGTTAAATTCTAAATGTCAAGGCTAAAGTTCAGTCTTACCCAAAAATTGCCACATTCTAAAGTTCCACTCTGTTTACAACAGATGCAGCTAAAGGTACAAATTATGCTTGCACACTTTGCCTTAACTCTAACTACCTTACAGCGTTGCAGAAGAACATTCCGTATGCGGACAAGTGCATTTCAAAATGAAGGGCCTGACAACGGTTTCAAGGGCAAATAGCGTTGAGCAATAACTGCCACATCTGCCAGAGATGCCCACATCCCTCATAAAGAAAAGCAGCTCCTAAATGGCCTTGTTTGATATTCGTTCTTCTAGTCTTCTACAGCTCATCTATCAAACCCCTTAAACATTCTAAACACATCAACTAGATAAGCTGTACTTCTTCTAAACTCAATCTGCGACAAACAAAGTTTATGCAACTTGCCTTCAGAATGTAACACTTTAAGCATTGTTGTCATTCTAGTGACTCTGTCCTGCACCACCTCCAAAGCCAATGGTTTTGTGAAGTGCGGTGCCCAAAAGCGACAACAGATACAACAGAAACATCACATCCTTCTGAGTTTTATATTCCAAGACAAAAGAGATAGAGACCAACAATCGATTAGCGTTTGCAAGAAGACCTGTTAATTGTTGAGTGTTCAGCCAACTTCTTCACGAGGCCCTGTAGTAAGTATTGCGATGAAAGGACACAAACCTGAAACATAACTCTCTTGCTCTCTCCACAGATACTGCTAGCCCTGCTCAGTATTTCCAGCATTTTCTGTTTTATTTCAGATTTCCAACATCCGTAGTATTTTGCTTTTGATCTGCTGTGGTAATTTTAATTGTTTTGAATAGATAATTTGTGTAAAGTATGGATAGATGATCGTGGTAGATAAGATTCAACTTTTTTACCCATTCTCTATTTTGCTGTTTCTATGCGGAGAATGATTTATAAATTACTTGGATCTGGATTTGTTTCCAATACAGGGAAATATGGACCTCGATTGGTTGATGGGATGAACAGATGCTCTGGCCGGGTGGAGGTGCTACATGGAGACCAGTGGTGGACGCTGTGTGACCTTTACTTTGATGTGGAAGACGCCAACGTGGTCTGTGAGCACCTTCAGTGTGGGGCAGTAAACTCAATCCCGAGAGGAGCTCACTTTGGAAAGGGAACCGGTCCAGTGTGGAAGGAAAATTACAGGTGTCGGGGGAACGAGACACGATTGTGGGATTGTCCTGTTTCATCCTGGGAGCAGTTTAGCTGCTCACATGAAAATGATGCCAGTGTCATCTGTACTGGTGAGTCATCTCAGTCAATTGAACTGAAATACACCAACTGTTCTACTGTCAAGCATCATTGACTATTTCCACAGGTCGCTGATTCACTAGTTTTTCTGATCGCATGCTTCCTTTGACACTAAGATCCAAAGACGTGTTTGTGGGTTTATTAGAAATTACAAATGAATCCAAGAGTTTCAGTCCAATAAACATTGAATACATACAATGTCCTGTTCTTAGTAATTCTCGTCATATAATATCTCTTTCCGGGTAAATCTGGGGCATTATTCAAGGGCTATAGAATCAGCAATTTGCTCTCAGCACCACTGCCATAGAATGGAGATGTTGCTCGAGCATTGAAACTGTTATTAATGTTGGCAGTTAAAATATGAATTATCATGGAATTCTCTGCAAAGATCAGCTGTACAATAGAAAACACTGTGAACTTGTTTCCAGATAAGTAGTGAGATAAATTTGAATTTCTATTACACCAAGTGCAATAAAATGATAGTGAGTGAAGTAACTCGTTATTTCACTAATGTGTTATTTCTTTGATTATTTAACAAACTTGATGTAAATTACAATTCTCCCAGTTTCCAGGATTACATTTATCCATCAATCAGCTTCCTCATATAACAGATTATCTGTTCAGTTATTAGATCACTGTACGTGGGACATTGCTCAACACAAACGTTCTCCCACGTTTCACAATTTAAAACATAGGTAATAAAAACAGTAAGTGCTGGAAATATTCAGCAGATCTGGCAGCATGTATGTTGAGATAAACAGTATCGATCTTTCAGTTTGCGGATCTTCCATCGGAACATAGAGATTTAACATGTTTATAATGAAAGGGGAAAACAAGGAAAGAACGAAAGGAACCATCTGTGATATGGAATAAGACAGGAGAGATTAAATGGCAAAAGGGACAATGCAAGGCAAAAAGATATGGAATGGGTCAAGTATAAAGCACATTTATAGAGGTGGTCTACATTGGAAGGCAAAATATCGTCCCAAAAGAAGGAAAAGGGGGAGGGAATCAGACCTGAAATTGCTGAACACAGTGTTGAATCCAAACGCTGTAAAGAAGCTCGTGGGAAGATGAAGGGCTGTTTCTCAAACTTATGTTAACCTTCATTGGAATTGTGTAGGAGAAAGCGGAGGGAGAGTTCAGAGTGGGAGTGGAATAAAGAATGAAAATGACAGGCAACCAGAAGCTGAAGGTAAAGATTGCAGACTGAACAAAGGTGTTTTGCAAAGTAATCACTCAACTGTGTTTGGTCTCCCGATGTACAGGAGACAGCATTATGATCTGTCAATACAGTAAATGCAGTGAAAGTACAAGTAATCGCTGTTTCACTTGGAAGAGGTGCTTGGAGGCTTGGATGGTAAGAAAGGTAGAGGTAACAGGGCAGTGGCAGCATCTCCTGCGCTTTCATGGAATGTTCCTGTGGGAAAGGGTGTTGAGAATGATTGAAGAGTGCATCAGGGTACCACAGAGCGAATGGTCCCTTCAGAATGTTAAAAGTGGAGGGAAGGGGAAGATGTGCTTGCTCGTGGCATCACATTCAAGGTGGTGGAAATGGTGGAAGATCATCTATTGAGTATGGAAGCTGGTGGAATGGAAGGTGAGGAGAAGCAGAATCCTATCATGGTTCTGGGAGGGGGGAAAGGGTGAAAGCAGAAGTATGGAAAATGGAATGGACGTGCTTGAGGGCCCAATCAACCATGGTGGGTGGATGATGAGGTGAGGAGAGTCCTTGTTTGAGGAAAAAGGAAGACATATCTGGAAGCACTGGTATGATCAGTTGCATCACCAGACAGATACAATGCAGATGGAGAAAGTGGAAGAATGTGATAGAGTCATTAGAGGAATCGGGGTGTGTGGAATCATAGACAAGGTAACTGTGAGAGTCACTGGAGTAACTCTTTATACTGGTTAATAGCCTATCCCCAAAATCAGAGACAGTGATGTTGAGGAAGGGAATGGAAGAGTTGAAGATGAACCATGTGAAGATAAGGAGGCGAAATTGGAAGAATCGTTGATGATATTTTCAGGTCCAGGCGAGAGCAGGAAATATCAGTACATGTGGAGAGGGGAACGACCTTCAGTCCCTCGTGTCAGTCACCTGTCAGCATTAGTGACTACAAATCAAAAGTGTTTCATTGCTTGTGAGGTAATTTGAGACTTCATCGGATGCATTATGTCAACTTAAACTTGTCTGTTTCTCTCCATATGGAAGAAAAGGAACTGTCATCTGTCAGGAGCCATTTAGAGCCCCTGCTCCTCCCTTCGGTCTCATCACTTATCAATAGGCGGTATTTGCCACGCTCAACCACAGTTCATTTTACCTTTTTTGCTCAATTTAGTCAGTGCAAGATATGTCATTAAAATGTATTTACTGAGAAAACGTAATGGTGAAGAAGATCTTCTGACAAGCCGTCTGAACAATGATGACAGAAACAGTAACCATTCAAATTAATAACGTTTCTGGTGGCAGTAAGTTATGAGATGTTTTGCTTCAGTTTCATCATTCTCAATGTGTTTCATATCGTAGATGAAAATTGGTCACTGAGGCTGACTAACGGGGCAAGCCATTGTGATGGGCGAGTGGAGATTTACTACACCGGCAGCTGGGGGAGATTGCAGGATAGACACTGGACCCTGAATGATGCCAACGTGGTCTGTACACAGCTGGGCTGCGGTGAAGCGACAGCCAGTTATAACTATTCAAAGGATGGAAAGAGTGAAGGACCCGTCTGGGTGAATGATGTCCAATGTGAAGGAAACGAATTGCAGCTCCAGAACTGCAGCTTATTCACATTGAATTCGTCTCTGACTGACAGTATGGATGTCGGGGTCCTGTGTGCAGGTGAACAAATTCTTCACCGTTTTTACAAAAACATAAAAGTGAAATGTCTAATCTGCTCAGAAAATTCGTAATATAGGTCATTTGTTCCTGGGTGTCTCAAACCAGTAATTTCATTCAGGTAGTGGGGGTGAGGATGGTGGGCGCTGGGGGATCTGGGGCTGGATGGGGGTGGTGTGCAGAGAGAGAGAGGACACGGGCACAATTAAGCAACAAGAACTTTTTATGACAGAACTTTCAGTAAACACCTACATTACAAAGAGTTTATCAGGAGTGTAATCGGACAGAAAACTGACACAGAGCCAAACAAAGAGATGTTGGAGTGAGTGACTAAATTCTTTGGCAGAAGGTTGGATTTGAAGAGCCGGAGACACAGAGATATGTCGGGTGGAAATTCTGACCTGGTGGGTTAGATGGTTAAAGGCAAGACTGAAAGTTGTGGAGATGGAAGTGGGTGATGGACAAGAAGCTGGATTTGGAGAAAAGCAGAGCTCTTGAAATGATTCAGGCTGGAGGAGGTTATACTGATGGCAGGGGGAGAGCATGAAGGGTCTAAACATGAAGATCATAATTGAAAACTCGAGGCATTGGTGGCAGGGAAACCAGTCTACATCAGTGAGTACAGTGGCGCTCCTGAGAGAGGCTTCATGTAGGACAGGCAACAATGCTTCGGATGAGCTGATGTTTATGGAGGGTGCAGGACGGGTGATGGCCCAGGAGAACATTAAAATAGTCGGTTCTGCAGGCAACAAAGCATGGGTGAGCATTTCAGCAGCAGATGGGCTGAGGCAGGAATGGAGCTGAAGGATGATAGAGGTGAAAGATAACGCCCTTGTGATAAATAGAATATGGAATTGGAATCTCAGCTCTGGTATCAAATCCGGCGCCGAGCTTGCAATCAGTTCCATTGTACAGTATATAAGTGGAGGTAGCTGTGTGGGATTTGAGCTGGTGTAAGTTTCATTAGGCTGTGTATAAAAGTAGACAGATGTTTCAGACTCGATGCTTGAAAGTTCCATTGTGCAGCATGTCAATGCGGGCATATGTTCCAGGGATGTTGCATTATGCTGAATGTAAGTATGGACATATGCTTTGGGGTGGTTCCAACGAACATTTATTTACCAATGACAGAGTGGAACTTACAATATATGAGACAGTTAATGATTCAGATTTGATACCGTTTGTTTACAGTAAGTATTTGCTTCGGACACAGCGGAAATCAATGTATTCCAGCGTTTCACGTCAGAGGTTTACAGTGCTGAATGGTTATTACACACTCAGTCACTGGACACAGTGGAGTATTTCATCTTGTTCTTCAGTTAGGTAGATGTTCAGCTCCACCCAGCATTTATGTCCACCTACAGAAGCCATGTGTCTTCTCCTTGTCTTCTACTTCTCTATCTGATGGGTCACATCGCTGATTTTTATTCTCCAAAGTGCCTGACGCAATTAGTCCAATCATTTTTCTCCACGCCAGTTTAAATACTGGTTTGCTGCTCAACCAGAAGGTCTACACATCTGGATTTCAATTGTCCAGAGGACATTTCCTGATCCTGTCCAGTATTTTGCAGAGAGATCTTGTTTTCTATCCTCTTTGGTCCGGTCCAACAGTCATATATTGACATAATTAGTAGTTTAGTACATTGATCTTTTACAGACAATAGCAATTGCTAATGTGCCTCACAAGTTTTGTTTGCTCATTGAAAATAATAGCACCAGCCTGTCTGGACAGAGAGGTCTGCATATTCTCTGTTCAGACATGCGGTTTACGTTTCTCAAATTACACAAATACCTTCATTGTCAAAGGCAGATTCCCATCCTTGCAAAAGTAAGTGATTCTTTTATGCAATTAATATTAAATTGATTTATGATAATTTTATAATCAACGCAACCCTAGAACATAGTTCTACACGAAGATACTGCATATTGTAAGGCTGATGTTCAAGGGTAGAACTTGTAGACATTACATTCTCCAGTATGAAGTGAAAGAAATATGTAGGGTGGATTAAACAAATTCTGGCCTTGCCAGTGGCACCCACATCCCCTGAAAGAATCAAATAAAAAACCAGAAAGGCACGGTGACATCTGGTGAACTATCTGGTAATATAATACTGAATGGATCAATTGCATAAAGCATCATCGGGTCCAACTGTTCTTCACTAAAACCACGCGTTAGTCAAATATCATCCAGGAAGGCAAAGAAAATGCAAAGCATATCTTCTCCATCACAAATCTTCCTCCTGAACCACTCCCCTGCCTCGTCCACCCTCAAATCCAAAAGTAAGTGAGAGGAGCTCGTGGATTTTTTGTTACAAAGTTCAAAAATGTCAGTTCAGTCGCCTTCCACTGCTTCCCTTTCTTCCCCAACCCACCAGGCCTAACTTCCTATCAATTCCCCACCCCCACCCCGTACCATCACCCTGATTTGGCATTTCTTGTTTCTCTCCAAGAATTCCCCACGCTCTCTCTGTACCTGTGCTGTTGATGAAATCCACATATTGCTGCCTGCACCTTATTTCTACTAAACTGCCGAACACACACATTCACTTCCTGGTCCCCATGTTAGCTGACAATATTAACGATTCTCTCTCTCTCTCTCTCGCTCTCTCGCTCTCTCTCTCTCTCTTTCTCTCTCTTCATGCTCAGCCCCATGTCCTTCAAATCAGCAGTCATCAACCTCTCCTCAAAAAGGAGCCATTGACCACCTGTCCATGCAAATTACTGCCCCGGCTCCAACTGTTCATACCTCGCCAAAGTCTTTGAATGTGTTGACGCCACCCAAATCCATGCTCATCTTTTATGGAGTTGCATGTTTTAATTTCTCAAATGACCTCCTAAGTGATTGTAACAAATGTAACCGGTGCCTTCTGATCATTCTTGACTTGCATACAGCTTTTGATATGAGTGATCATGGAATTCTGCTCCAAGCCCTTTCCATTAACACCCAGCTGGTTCCAGTCTTATCTATACGGTCATAGTCAGAAATTTATCTGCAATGGCTTCTCTTCCCGCTCCTGCAAAGTCGCCTATCGTGTCACCAAAGGATCTATCCTTCGACAACTCATTTCTCATTTACATGCTGCCTTTCAGTGACATCCGCAAACACAGCCTCAGTTTCCACATGTAGCTCACAGTATCCAACTCGACCTCACATCCAACTCTCGTGATCCCTCCACAGCCTGTACACTGTCAGAATTCCTGTCTGGCTTTCAGTACTGCATTAGCAAAAAATTCCTCAAACTCAGTATTAAAAAGATACAAGCCATCAGTCCCCATCGCATCTCTTCCCTTGCCACAAACTCCATTCCTTTCCATACCAACAGTGTGCTACTCAGCCAGACTGCTTGTGACCTTTGTATTATATTTGACCCCGAGGTGAGTTCTCTATCACATATCCAAACAATGATTAACACTGTCTATTTTCACCTCCATAACATCACCCTACTTTGCCCTTATCTAGTATTGTCGATTGCTTTGTTCCCTCTCAGCTCGATGATTCTAATGCACTCCTGGCTGGCTTCCCTAGTTACAACCTCTGCAAAATCTGCTGTCTCGACCAAGTGCCACTTAGCCATCTGCCCTGTGCTGACTGACCTACATTGTTCTGCAATGCGCGATTTTAAAATTCTCATCCCTATTTTCAATTCCCTTCTTGACCTCACAGCTCCTGTCTTTGCCATCGGTTCCAGTCTGACAGCTCTTAGTTCTGGCTTCTTGAGCATTCCTGAGTTTAATAGCACAGCATCTTCGGCCGTGTCTCTAGCTGCGGAGGTCATACGCTGTAGAATTAATTCCTTAAATCTCTCTGCCTGGCAACCACTCTTTCCTGCGTTAAGACGCCCCATAAAAACTAACTCTTTGACTTAGCTTTTGGTTATCTTATATATATTAAATATATTCTTAGGTGTTCCATGTTAAAATGTCTTTGACATCACTCCTGTATCGTGCCTTGAGATGTTTTATCACATTAACGGCGCTAGATAAATGCAATTCACTTGTTATTCGAAATCAAGGAAATAGGAGATGGCAGTAAATGTCCGTCCAAGGTACCAAATAAGGGCAACATACATGGACCAGGAACAGATACAGTTATAGTACATGAGTATAAATTGACTGTTAATTATGTGAGTGAATGCCTGTACAACAACGCACATAATGTTTAAAACATAAAAGGGGAACTGGAGACCATAACTTGTCAAAGTCAGATGTAGAAGGTTAACTGAACCATTTCTGTTCTTTACAATCAATGTAAGAAGTAGTGTAAACAATTCAGTTGAAAAGTTTTATTTACCTGTCAACGGCACATTTAACGAGTTCTTTTTTTCAGCTGGTGATGGTACAATGAGTTGTATTGAGTGATGAGGTGAATGTGTATTGAAAGTATAATCCTCCTGTGCTATTGTCCAACAGAACACGCGCAGTTAAGGCTGTCTGACGGTGGAAGCCCATGTACTGGCCGAGTGGAGATTTATTACAATGGGACATGGGGCTCAGTTTGCGATGATTCCTGGGATCTGGCGGACGCTGACGTGGTTTGCAAACAGCTGGGTTGTGGAAAGGCATTGGACATGGCACTTCCTACATCTTGTGGACCAGGCTCAGGGCCAGTTTGGTTGGAAGAACTGAAGTGTTCCGGTAACGAATCATTTCTCTGGGAATGTCCCTCAGCATCGTGGGGTAACCACGACTGTTCTCATAAAGAAGATGTGAGGATCATGTGTTCAGGTAACGGTGCTTCCATGTGCCCATTTTCCGTAGTGTTGTGCACGTGGCTTCACAGGGAAGATATTACATCGAAAGACATGCAATGGACAGCACAGAATCTGGCCATTCGGCATAACTGGTCAATGTGGTGTTTATGTTGCCCACGAGTATCACCCCACATTATACAGTATACTTATACAGTAAATGGAAAAGTCCTGGGGAAAATTGATGTCCAGAGAGATTTGGGTGTTCAGGTCCACTGTTCCCTGAAGGTGGCAACGCAGGTAAATAGAGTGGTCAAGAAGGCATACGGCATGCTTTCCTTCATCGGACGGGGCATTGAGTACAAGAGTTGGCAGGTCATGTTACAGTTGTATAGGACTTTGGTTCGGCCACATTTGGAATACTGCGTACAGTTCTGGTCGCCACATTATCAAAAGGATGTGGATGCTTTGGAGAGGGTGCAGAGGAGGTTCACCAGGATGTTGCCTGGTATGAAGGGCGCTAGCTATGAAGAGAGGTTGAGCAGATTAGGATTATTTTCATTAGAAAGACGGAGGTTGAGGGGGGACCTGATTGAGGTGTACAAAATCATGAGAGGTATAGACAGGGTGGATAGCAAGAGGCTTTTTCCCAGAGTGGGGGTTTCAATTACTAGAGGACACGAGTTCAAAGTGAAAGGGGAAAAGTTTAGGGGGGATATGCGTGGAAAGTTCTTTACGCAGAGGGTGGTGGGCACCTGGAACGCATTGCCAGCGGAGGTGGTAGATGCGGGCACGATGGAGTCTTTTAAGATGTATCTAGACAGATACATGAATGGGCAGGAAGAAAAGAGATACAGAACCTTAGAAAATAGGCGACATGTTTAGAGAGAGGATCTGGATCGGCGCAGGCTTGGAGGGCCGAAGGGCCTGTTCCTGTGCTGTAATTATCTTTGTTCTCTTTGTTCTCACATTACTGCATCTAACCCTCTTTGCATATCCACATACTTCTTTTTCCGTCATGTACCGATACAGCTTTACCTGAAAGGCATCACTGCTAATCACCTCAACAATTGCATGTGTTCGGAATTCAAAATTCAAACCACTCCCTGGGTAAAAATAAAAAAGTTCTCCTGAATTTCTTATTAGATGTATTCATGATTATCCTATATGTATGATCACTAGCTTCGATCTCTGTCAGTTAACTAGTGATTAGTGTCTCTTATCCCGAGATCTCTTTGCTGCTCTACATAATTTTCACTCTTATTTTACAAGACGTACGTGGCCTCTTTATTCTTCCTATCAACACTGACCACCTTAGACTTATCTGTATTCAACTCATTTGGCAATTGTATGCCCATTCGACCTGCTTATTAACGTATTCCCATATTTTGTCTGTCTTACTTAGTGTTAACTAAATCCCCAAATTGCTGTCATCTTAAATTTTGAAATGATGTCTCCCTTGTCTAAATCCAAATCTTTCATGTAAATATTAAGCAGCAATAATCCCAGCCCTGTGTAACACCACTTCCCACCTTCCGCCATTCTGGGTTCCCAGCTTTAACAATGACAGTGTGCTTTGCAGCGAGTTTTCTACCATTCTTCCACTGATCTCTTGACTCCAAATGCTCTGTCTCCAGTCATGATCTGACTATATGCTACCTTGTCAGAGGCCTTTTGGAAAAAAAAAGAACATGCATATTGCGTCGACTGAATTATCACCATTATCTTTCTGTAATTACTTCAAAGCATTCAATA
The DNA here is from genome assembly GCF_036365525.1 of Heterodontus francisci. NCBI lineage: Eukaryota > Metazoa > Chordata > Chondrichthyes > Heterodontiformes > Heterodontidae > Heterodontus > Heterodontus francisci. Next base: position 4,231,009 of record NW_027140118.1, on the reverse strand, counting down.
ACCTTGTTTGTCCTTCTGTTGCGAAATCTATGTTGATTATTCTTTATTACATTATGGGCTGTCGGTGTATTTCTGTCACTTTTCTGAAATACGTACCGGCAATCAGTGAACACAACCGGTGCAGCATGTGTTGAGTTGTGCAGTATAAACAAACAACGAGTTATCAATCTAAACAACGGGATATTTCTTGTGTCATTGACAGAGCACAAAGAGCTGCGGCTGGTGAATGGGAAGCATCGCTGTGAGGGGAGAGTGGAAGTGTTCTACAATGGCACCTGGGGAACAGTGTGCTCGGATACACTTGATAGAGCTGATGCAGAAGTGATCTGTAAACAGCTAGAGTGTGGTCCCCTCAGTTCTATCGATTATTCCGCTCAGTCATTCGGAGCAGGATCCGGACCCATTTGGCTCGATCGAATCGAGTGTATTTCACACGAATCGTTCCTTTGGCACTGTCAAACAAAACCGTGGGGTAAACACAACTGTGAACACAGGGAGGATGCTGGCATTGTTTGTTCAGGTAACACAACAAACCTCTCAATGTGCCAGTGTCATTTAAAACATTTGTGTCTGATACAGTCAGCATGTTTCTCTTCTCAACAGAAGCAAAAATAACTAAGGAGCAGCCCCACAGAGCAAAGGACTGCATTCGAGAATATGATTGTAAACGTGGGCTTTCACCAGGTGCTACTTCCTCTTTATTATACCAACTATCTGACTTGTACTCCTGTCTTATACTACATCAATAATAATAATTGATTCTCTTTGACAGATTCGGGACAATGGTTGCGCCTGTTTGGAGGTAACACCAACTGCTCCGGGAGAGTGGAGATATTGTGCAATAACAGCTGGGGCACGGTGTGTGATGACTCCTGGAACATGGCCGATGCCAATGTTGTCTGCAGACAGCTGGATTGTGGTCACGCTCTATTGGCGCCAATAGGGGCTACTTTTTCCCAGGGTGATGGTGTTATCTGGCTGGATGAGGTGAAGTGCACTGGAAGCGAATCTTCTCTGGCCGACTGTCCTTCCTCATCTCCGGCTCAATCTGACTGTGATCATAAGGAAGATGCCAGTGTGATTTGTTCTGGTGAGGGTGGCAGGGTTTGGAGAGTGGGGTTAGGGTTCCTTGTATGGCTAAATTGACTCATTAATTCGGGAAATTAAGAACAGTATTTATCGTTTAAATGGAAAGTGCTGAAATTTCATCTTCCTGAACGTTTTGTACAATATATTCCACAGGGCTCGATGTGCCTCCAAATGCTTTCCCATCCACATCTGCAGGTACTTACCATTATTACTATTCCAGCTAGTGTTAGGGTTTGCATTCGTTGAATTGCTATTGTTGTCACTGTCTGAAGATACAATGAGCACGTTCTCACTGACCGGAACATTTTTTTTCCTCACCGCATATTTCAAATGGTCTGTTTGAAATTCCGCTAATCCCAGTCTCTGGCTGTACCTGAACTGCCCTGTACTCATCAGAAACATGGGGGCACTGTCTCTGTAATTTAGGTTGGCTCACACTTTCCTCTTGTGCAATGTACAACACACATACTGGGGAATCTTCAGCCCGACTCATTGCCCAGACGCAATGGATATAATTATTAAATACGTACTGTAAATACTGTATCATGCAAGCCAGACTGTGTCTGTGTTAAACCTTTCTGTATTGTTGTCATTAAGAACAGGGATATAAAACTACTTCCATCCTCGTTGCGGTCTTCTTCGGAGTTCTGCTAATCTGTGTGTTGATCTCACTGATGGTGATTATACAGAAAACGTCAATCAGAAGAGGTGAGGCTTATATCTTACCGCGGATCCAACACAAAATCCCAGATATTGTGACATATACTTGCTAAACTCTATGTCCACTGCAGCTTTCTGTGGACTGTAAGTGGCCTTCTTGGAAATACATTGTATTTCTTTCTGTTTTTTGCTGACTTTCTCCATTCAATGTGCTGCGGAATTAGTAAAATCTGACATTTAAAAGGGAGAGTGATTTGAAGTGTCTACATTCACTGAAGAGTAGAGCACATAATACATGAAACTTTGGAAGAGTTTACTTCTTGTAACAATGGATCAGGAAGTTTAATTGACATTCTAGGGCTGTGCATTCAAGCTATTTAATTGACTGTTAATCTTCCTTCATCCATTGGGCAGCACTTCCATCCCTTCAGATTCTGGCTGTGGGCATCCAATCACGAGCTGTCTAACCGGGTCTGTCTGTTATTTTGACAGGTGATACTTGTATAGGACCTTCTGCATCCAAAACAACGCTTCCAGTCATATTTCACCCATCCTACTCACGCCTGATTTATTATAAGTAATGGGACTCTTAATAAAAAACACTTTTGGAACAACAAAGAACAAAGAACAGTAAAGCACAGGAACAGGTCATTCAGCCCTGCAAGCCTGGGCCGATCTTGATGCCTGTCTAAATTACAACCTTCTGCGCTTACGAGGACCATACTCCTCTATTCCCATCCTATTCATGTTTTTTCATGATGATTCATAATAATATAGAGTTTTTATAGAAATAGCACTCTCTCTCTCTTATGAAGAAAGATTCTGTAGCTAGGACAGCATAGGCCTGGTATCTCTGCCAAGGACCGAACCAGAACAGGTTCTGAAACAAGACAGTCCTAAAGCGGATAAGATCAAGATTTGTAACCTCACTAGACTTGCAGTAGTTTACAAATGATAAAAAGCATGAGATCAGGTCATAGAGTCATCGAGTAATAGAGTTATACAGCACATAAACAGGCCCTCTAGCCCATGGTGTCTGTGCCAACAATCAAGCACCTATCTATGCTGATCTCATTTTCCAGCACTTGGCTCTTAGCCTTCTACGCTATGGTGTTTTGCGTGCTCATCTAAACACCTTAAATGTTGTGAGGGTTCCTGCCTCAACCATCTGTTCAGGCAGTGTGTTCCAGACTCCAACCATCCTCTGGGTGAATATTTTTTTTCCTCAAATCCCCTCTAAACTTTCTGCCCCTAATGTTAAATCCATGCCCCCCGGTAACGGAACCCTCCGCTAATGGAAACCGTTTCTTCCTATCTGTCCTATCAATGCCCTTCATAATTTTGTATCCCTCAGTCAGGACCCCCTCAGCCTTTTCTGCTCTGAAGAAAACAACCCTAGCCTATCCAGCCTCTCGACATAGCTGAAATAATCCAGCCCTTACAACAAAAACAAGAAATGCTGGATTCACTCAGCAGGTCTGGCAGCATCTGTGGAAAGAGAAGCAGAGTTAACGTTTCGGGTCAGTGACCCTTCTTCGGAACTGACAAATATTAGAAAAGTCACAGATTATAAACAAGTGAGGTGGGGGTTGGGCAAGAGATAACAAAGGAGAAGGTGCAGATTGGACCAGGCCACATAGCTGACCAAAAGGTCACGGAGCAAAGGCAAACAATATGTTAATGGTGTTTTGAAAGACAAAGCATTAGTACAGATTAGGTGTGAATATACTGAATATAGAACATCAGCAAGTGCAAACCTGAAGAAAAACAACCTGAAAAAAACAGTGGGTAAGCAAACTGAACAAACTAAGATGAAATGAAATAAATGCAAAAAATGTAAAAAGGAATGCAAAAAAAAGGAAGAAAAAATAACTAAAAATGACTAAAAATGAAAGTAAAGTGGGGGGCTGTCATGCTCTGAAATTATTGAACTCAATGTTCAGTCCGGCAGGCTGTAGTGTGCCTAATCGGTAGATGAGATGCTGTTCCTCGAGCTTGCGTTGATGTTCACTGGAACACTGCAGCAATCCCAGGACAGAGATGTGAGCATGAGAGCAGGGGGGAGTGTTGAAATGGCATGCAACCGGAAGCTCAGGGTCCTGCTTGCGGACTGAGCGGAGATGTTCCGCAAAGCGGTCACCCAGTCTGCGCTTGGTCTCCCCAATGTAGAGGAGACCACACTGTGAGCAGCGAATACAGTATACTACATTGAAAGAAGTACAAGTAAATCGCTGCTTCACCTGAAAGGAGTGTTTGGGGCCTGGGATAGTGAGGAGAGAGGAGGTAAATGGGCAGGTGTTACACCTCCTGCGATTGCAAGGGAAGGTGCCCTGGGACGGGGACGAGGTGGTGGGGGTAATGGAGGAGTGGACCAGGGTGTCGCGGAGGGAACGATCCTTCATCAGCCCTTACAACATCCTGGTGAATCTCCTCTGCACCCTCTCCCGTGCAATCACATCCTTCCTATAGTGTGTTGCCCGGAACTGTAAACAGTACTCCAGCTGTGGCCTAACTAGCGTTTTATACAGCTTGATCATAACCTTCCTGCTCATATATGCTATGCCTCGGCTAATAAAGGCAAGTATCCCATATGTCCTTCCGAACCACCGTATCTCCCTGTGCCTTCTGTGATTTAACAACAAGTCCACCAAGGTCCCTGAGACACTCTGAACTCCCTCGGGTCCTACCATCCATTGTATATTCCCTTGCCTTGTACGTCCTCCCAAAATGCATCATCTCACAGTACTCAGGATTAAATTCTATATGCTACTATCCCACCCATCTTACCAGCCCATCTATTTCGTCCTGAAATATAAGGCGTTCCTCCTCACTGTTAACGACACCACCAATTTTTCTGTTATCTGAGAACTTACTGATCATACCTCCTATATTTACATCTAAATCATTGAGATACAGTGTATTAGCAAGGGTCCCAGCATCGATTCCAGTAGTACACCACTGGTCACTGGCTTCCACTCGCAATAGCAACCTTCGACCATCACCCTCTGCCTCCTGCCACTAAGCCAATTTTTGATCCACTTTACCAAATTGCCCTGGATCCCATGGTCTGTTACCTTCAAAAAGGAAGTAGTGAGAGCTCTGGGCCAAAATGTTCCCATAAAGTTGAAGGGTCGGACCAACAAGTCCAGGGATATAGTGGATGTCAAGGGATATAGATATTCGGATAAGGAGGCTGATGGCAGATTCAGAGCGCTGAAAACGCTGGAGGCCCAACAGGAGTATAGAAAGTGTAGGGGATACTTACAAAATGAATTAGGAGAGCGAATAGGGGACATGCAAAACACTGCCAAGCAAGATAATGGACACCGAAAGGCGTGTTTTAAGTATATTAAGGGAAATAGGAGGAGTCGGGCCGATTAGGGACCAAAGTGGCCATCTGTGTGTGGAGCCAGAGGACGTAGATTAGGTTTTAAAAGATTACTTTTCATCTGTGTTCTCCATGAAGAGGGACGATGTCGGTGAGAAGATCAGGGAGGGTGATTCTGATGTCCTTGAACAAATTAGCATTGAAAGGTAGGAAGTATTAGCTATTTTAGTGGGCTCAAACTGGATAAATCTCCAGACCCAGTTGAGATGTGAAACGGCAGCTTTGTGAGACAAGGGATGAGATAACAGGGGATTTGGCACACATTTTCAAATCCTATCTGGTCACAGGAGATGTACCAGAGGACTGAAGGACAGTGAATGTGGTACCATTATTCAAGAGGAGTAGCAGGGATATACCAGGTAATTGCTGGCCAGTGAATCTAACGTCAGCAGTAGGGAAACTATTGGAAAAAATCCGGAGGAACAGGATTAATCTCTACATGGAGAGGCAGGCATTAATCAGGGATAGTCAGCATGGCTTTGTCAGAGGGAGATCGTTTCTAACAAACTTGATTGAACTTTTCCTCAGTGAACACGTTTCTCCCCAGTCTGCTGCAGGTGAACATATGAGTATGTAGAAAAATAGACACATAGACATAAACAAAAATACGCACAACAAAACTACTCCACATTCACAATACCTGGCATTGTCTCTTTACTGTCACTATATCTGCGATTTGGATGTGTTCGCAGATAATTTACTGTTAAACGCTCGTGGGTTGCAACTAAACTTTAATCTCCCGACCCTCCATCTGGCAGGTTCTGTCACTAGCGGCAAGGGCTCACCGGCTGGTTTGTACCAAGCAATTTATGAAGAGATTGGGAATGTTCCACCTGGCAAGGATTCCTATCAGGTCCAACGTTCAGGTCTGTGCTTTTCATTTCATACCGAATTTTCACGAGACAAATGTCACTTCCACTTAAACATCGCATTTTAATGGTCAGTTTACTGACTGAACACTGTCAGAAATCCGCTCGCTATCCCCATGTGAAGGAGTCCTATCACAGTGCGAGTGTGCCTATATCTGTGTGTAAACTAAGAAGAGCAATGGGTTTGGGAAGATTCCCACTCGTCGTTACTGCTTAAATAACGTGATTTTTGTTTGTTTGTAATTTGGGCTGCAATTTATCTTTTTAAGTAGTCCAGGCCATGACCCAGGCCTAGAGCATTCCTGTGGGCCTCAGTTATTACATTTCACTCAACTGGATTCTGGTACCTGACCAGGATTCAGTTTCTTTGGGGATGAGGAGACAGGAGTTCCAGTGCACAATACCATCCACCAATCACACAATATATTCGTATGCAAAGTTTTTATTCCATTTAAACTAGACCATAAATAGTCACTGCTCTCAGGAGGAGACAGTCACATTGACTCAAATTTTATTTCTCTATGTGACTGGATTTCTGGGTCAGAAACACGTTCTCATCAGGAACTCCTGACCTGAACTTGGTGGTTTCTAGAAAATACTTATTCTAACAATTTGTATTCTGAAGTTTAACATGAAATCTGCAAACTCTGCACCTTGATACTGGGGCAGCAACACTGCCAAACCTATATAAGTTCTGTCCTGAGATATATTTGGAGGGCAATTTGACCATTGATATAAATCACTCAGGTTACAACAAAACACACAAAGATGATTTCCCTGGCTGATTAGATAAAGGAGAATCGTAAAAGATTCGACAAGTATATTGAGAATAAAATGGTAACTCGGGAGAGAGTGGGTCCCCTTAAGGATCAATGTGGCAATTGATGTATGGAGCTACGGAAAATGGACAAGGTCTTAAATGAATACGTTTCGTCTGTGTTTACCGTGCAGAAGGTCATGGAAGGTAGTGAGTTCAAGAGAGGAAACACCGATATCCTGAAGCGCATCAACATTAAAAAGGAGAAGGTTTTGGAGGTTTCAAAGCTCATTCAGGTGGATAAATCTCCAGGGTCTGACCAGGTGTATCCTAGGATGCTATAGGAAGCAAGGCAGGATGTTGCTGGGGCCCTGGCAGAAATTTTAGTATCATCGTTAGCCACAGGTGAGGTACCAGAAGACAGGAGGATCGCTAATGTGTGCATTTATTTAAGAGCGGAAGCAGGAATATGCCAGCGAACTGCAGGCTGGTGAGCCTTACATCAGTGGTGGGAAAGTTATTGGAAGGGATTCTGAGAGACAGGATTTATATGCATCTGGAAAGGCATGGTCTCATTCGGGCCAGTCAGAATGGCTTTGCGCGTGGGAAATCATGTCTCATGAATTTGATTGAGGTTTTTGAGGAGGTGACCAAGAGATTGACGAGGGCAGGGCGATGGACGTTGTCTGCATGGACTTTAGCAAGGCCTTTGACAAGGTCCTGCATGGTAGGTTGATCGGGAAGGTTCAAACACATGGGGTCCAGGGTGAGGTAGCCAATTGAATACAAAATTGGCTTGGTGATTGGAGGCAGAGGGTAGTGGCAGTGATTTGTTTATCAGATTGGAGGCTGGTGACCAGGGGTGTGCCGCAAGGATCGGTGCTGGACCCTCTGTTGTTCGTTATATATATTCATGACTTGGATGAGAATGTCCGGGGGAAGATTAGTAAGTTTGCAGATGACACAAAAATTGGTGGTATAGTGGACAGTGAAGAAGGTTGTCTAAGGTTACAGCAGGATATAGATCAACTGGAGAAGTGGGCAAGGAAAAGATTGGCAAATGGAAATTAATGCAGACAATTGCAAAGAGGTGCATTTTGGGAAGTTAAACCAGGGCAGGCCATATATAGGTAATGGCAGTGCCCTGGGGAGTGTTGTTGAGCAGAGAGACCTTGGTGTGCATGTACATAGTTCCCTGAAAGTGGCAACACTGGTAGGCAGGCTGGTGAAGAAGGCGTATGGCATGCTTGCCGACATTAACCGAGGCATTGAGTACAAGAGTTGCGATGTAATTTTACAGTTGTACATATCATTGGTTTGTACTGTGTGCAGTTCTGTTCGCTGCACGACAGGAAAGATGTGATTAAGCTCGAGAGGGTGCAGAAAATATTCAGAAGGATGTTACCTGGTTTGGAGGGCTTGAGGTATAAAGAGAGATTGGATAGGCTGGGTCTGCTTTCCCTGGAGCGAAGGAGGCTGTGACGGGGCATGACAGAGGTATATAAAATTATGAGAGGCATAGATAAGGTAGATAGCCAGAGTCTGTTTCCCATGTTAATGGTGACAAAAACCAGAGGGCATGGATTTAAGGTGAGAGGGAGGAGGTTGAAAGGAGATAAAATGGGTAAATTTTTCACTCAAAGAATAGTGGCTTTCTGGAATGAACTGCCTGCGGAGGTGGTGGAGGGTGTAACAGTAGCAACATTTAAGAGGCATCTGGACAGGCACTTGAATGATCAAGGCATAAAGGGATATGGAATTAATGCAAGCAGGTGGGATTAGTATAGATTGGCATTATGGTCGGCATGGATGCGGTGGGCCAAAGGGCCTATTTCTGTGCTTTTTGACTCTATGACTCTTAGAACAAATCCGTTATTAGCCTCCTTGCTCTCTTTCCTGCCCCATTATCTGGGGTGGGGTTCGGTTTTGGAGCCACCACCGGCCGTTTGAGACTCTGAAAGGGAAAGAGACGGGGCAGGGTGGACAGGATCTAGATGTAGAAACTGTGCTGACCGACTATGTTTTACACTATTGTCTCTGCTCTGATGTCTGAAATCTAACCCACCAGCTGTACTGTTTATTGTTTTAACTGCTGTCTGTATGAGCCAACATTTATGCTCCATCCCTAGTTGCTCTTGAACCACTGCAGTCTTTGTGATGAATGTTCCACAATCGTGTCAGATACAAAGCCCAGGACATTGTCTCCAGATGATGACGGTATTATGTTATTTACTCGAACGTCACAATTAATCTCTCCAATAACCATCCATGTTTGTGTTTAACAGTTGCTGATTCCATTGAGTCCCTCAATCAGATTGAATATTACACCAGTCACAGTTTGGGTTACACGGATCCTGGATCAGAAATTCCTGAAGGGAACTCCTCCAGTATTGAGGGTGGGTGCAGTTTTACTTGTTGCCATCACGTTTTTTAATCCATAACGCAATCTGCTATCTAAAATTAACAATGAAATATATCAGAACTCACTCGCTGTAAAATGATGCTGCTGAAGACATGGAGATTTGCTGACTGATTTTAGTTTTAAAAATTGAGAAATAATTTGGATTTCTCAAAATCATGTCGATTTAACCCAGTCGTATAATGGAATGAAACTTTCAGTTCATGATGTTTTCTGACACTGTTGTCTGGGCGGTGAAATGCGAAATTTGTGTGCATGTTGGATAGGTGATTCAATGGGATACATGTGACTTTAAAAGGGAGGCCAGAATTTTCTCACACAGTGACCACAGACTGCAAGGGAAAATGCTGCTGGATAGCGGTGCAAAGGAAGCTCGACGTCTTTACACTGTTCGGTGATGTTCCCTGAGTCGGCAGAGCTGGTGGGTGGAGGCTGCAGTTTAAGGCTCTGGGCAGGTAACTGAGCCTCTTAAACAGGAAATGCATGGCAATTTACCACGCTATTAACAATTTAGTGAAGATGCGTCAAAAGGGCGGCACAGGGGCGCAGTGGTTAGCACCGCACCCTCACACTCCAGCACTCCGGGTTCAATTCTGGGTACTGCCTGTGTGGAGTTTGCTAGTTCTCCCTGTGTCTGCGTGGATTTCCTCCGGGTGCTCCGGTTTCTTCCCACAGCCAAAAGACTTGCAGGTTGATAGGCAGAAGGGCCTGTTTCAGTGCTGTATATCTAAATAAACAACAGTTTTCACAGATTCACCATCTGTAAGCAAGGGGAAGGTCAGTTTTGGCTGTGAAAAGCATGTGGTACTGGAGAGCGATACTGACTCGCGATATTGGCAATCTGGAGGCTGACCAATCTTGGCGATCACAACAGAGGTATTCAGGATGAGCATCCACTCCGAATGGCAACATACTTATACAAAGTAAAAAGAATGGAGACCTTGAGCAGTGAGTGCAGCAATTTACAATTGGTGTCAGCCACTCCTGTTTTGAGGTCTCTTTGAGAGTGACAAGAATCATGAGGCTGGAAGAGAGTGTGGATGAATAGGGCGCACAGTCGCACGCAAGCAGCTTCTTGAGTGAAGAAGATGCTACCCACCAGAAAGGGTTTACCATCAGAGGCTCTGATTCCTGCAAATGACAGAGCAGCAGTGTCACTGAAGATTGTGCCTCTCCAGGGAGGCGGTCACTGAGCTGTGCACTATGATGGAGGAGGATCTGAACCAATGAGTGGGGGCACCCATCCTGCAATTACATTTTCATCTTTTGTGACATTTAAGACTGTGAGCTTAATGTTAGGCACTGCACTCACCTTGCCATACTACATCCGGGCATTGATCCTGTTCCTGCACTGAAGCCTCCTACATGGGACCACCTCACGTCTGCTCACCTCCACATCAGTCTCCTGCCAGGCCCTCTCTGCCTGCCTAGCCGGCCTCCTTCAGCCATCCCAATGGGAAAAGCACTTCCCTCCTTGACCTTGCAGCCTGGAGGATCACTTCCAGGGTGGCATGAGAAAACCTGAGCGCCACCCTTGCTCTGAGTGCTGCCATCTAACAAACACACCAGTTGTCAGTCCTCCCATCCAATGTCCTACAGTGCTCCTGTCTTTCAATCGATTAATGGCTGCGATTAGAATAGCATGGGTCTATGGAGACTCAACTACCGTGACACGACATGGTCCTACCATTCTCCAGCCTCTAATCTCACTACAACTGAACATCACAGTCAAACTTGGCAGGCCCGGGTAGATTGACGTCTAATGATATCATTCTAAATATTCAGTTTTACCATGTGATTTTTGTGAAAATCATTATTTCCTCTCAGGACTGCTTCCGGGTGATTATGATGATGTTCAGACTGGAGCCATTGACACTCAGGATGGTCACTTGTTGCTGGACAGTGGTCCTGATGATCTCTTCACACTGACAAGTGCCAGCGGTGATCTCTCCACTCTCGGTGAGTTAAACTCCCACAGTCACCAGCTCTCTGTCACTACTTTGACTTTCATTCCAATCGGTGTTTTCATAGACCGCTGGTTGATTTAAATTCATGTTGTGATGAAATGAAATTTATCTAATTAATGCTTGACTTAATTTAAAAAATACTTCCTGATGTTATTCCTTTTGTAATATCTCTCTTATTAATACTCCCACTGGAAATCCTTCAAGTGCTCAATCTGAACACCCTGATTCAGGCTCAGAAGATCCACTTCAGCTGCTATCATCCAGCGGGAAAATAACAACACGGTGAATGGAGCTGAAAAACATTCAAATTCCAGTCCCCATCACCTCATTGACACTTAGATAGACGACCCGAACTGAACTCGATTTCAGTTCCATCATTAATACATAATCCTTCTCCCCACAGTTTTCAGCTCTCAGACCCGCACTGAACCAGCTTTACTGGTTCCCTCCAATCTTGAAGACAATGAGGATGTTCACTGTGATAGGTACACAATAGCAGACATTCCACCAACGATGGGCAGTGACTGTCTGGTTAAGCATTTTATGTCGACATCAACCCAGTAAGAGCAATGCTGTATGATTTGTTCCATGTGTACAGTCCCGGCTGGTTCTGATAGTAATGTGATAATCAGTGGTGTTTTCAACAGTCAGTGATTCTAAAGTATCAGAGAGAACATTCTGTGTACTTAATCTTGAAATAGGAGGCTTAAAGAAACAGGAATATTCCTAGGAGATCATATACTGTATTTGATGTGTTTGTTTGATGGTTTGCATTGTTGTAACCCTCTCAAGTCGTGTCTGTTGTCCTTTCAGCTAAAAGTCAGCCTCAAATCCTACAAATGATGTCTGAAGGTGGACCACAGACTGGTGGAAAATATTCTGTGTAAATATTCTGAGAGAATGGCATGAACTTTTCCAACAGTGTGAACATGCTGGATGTGCTTCACTTCACGATTGAAACATCACTTTATCTTCATCAATCACCAGATTACTTGGTGTTGAAATAACTAGATTTGGCTTTTCTCCACATTTTGTCTGAAAGTGTGTGTGTTCCGTTTAATTAAAATACAAAAGAGAATTGATTTCGGATCATTTCTCTGTCTGTACAAATACTGAGATATAATACTCCGCATGTAATTGCCAACATTGCCACAGAGATTAAAATCATTGCTTATTCAAAAAGAGTTTATACGAAGTTCGTTCTGTAACTGCTTCTTATATTCATATCTTATTAAAGAAGGTTTAGAACACGTCAGGCCACAAATAAATGGTCTGTCTCTTTTATCTGCATTTATTGTAACTGTTTCCTGCACCGCGATATACTCGATGTGGACAAATTACTGCAGTTTATCGTGTAAGTGTTGATGTGCAATGGAAATAACATAAAATTAAAAAACATTTGTTTCATGTTTTAATTGGAATGTGTGCCTTTGTCAATATTAATTCCTATATTATGGTTCAAGTGCTAAATATGCACCAATTCCGAGATACAATACAATGTGGTTTTCATGTGCTACACTCCCCGAGCGTATGGCGGGTCAGTCGGAGAATCTGATCAGAAATTAATGTGTTTTTGCACTTTAATGATTAATATTTCAGTTAGTCATCACTGGAGTGCAATTGTTACTCAGTCAGGGGAAGACTACACCATGCACTACTCTCCAGCAGATTGTGAGTTTTCTGATTGGGAGGCTTACCGAAACACCCGTATCCACCAGCAGAGGGCGACATTATTAGAATTGAAAACATATAATGCTTGGAAACACTTCACAGGTCAGGTATCATCTGTGGAGAGAGACACAGAACTAGGTTTGCATGTTCATGCGATTTCTTCAGAAATAGAACATTGAACATAGAACATAGAACAGTACAGCACGGTACAGGCCCTTCGGCCCACGATGTTGTGCCGAACCTTTAACCTACTCCAGGATCAAACTGCCTACATACCCTTCATACTACGATCATCCACGTACCTATCTAAGAGTCGCTTAAATGCCTCTAACGTATCTGATTCTACTACCACCGCTGGCTATGCATTCCACGCACCCATCATTCTCTGTGTAAGGAACCTACCTCTGAAATCTCCCCGAAACCTTCCTCCAATCACCTTAAAATTATGCCCCCTGGTGATTGCCCTTTCCGCCCTGGAAATAAGTCTCTGGCTATCCACTCTATCTATGCCTCTCATCATCTTGTAACACTCTATCAAGTCACCTCTCATCCTTCTTCGCTCCAATGAGAAAAACCCTAGCTCGCTCAACCTTTCTTCGTTAAACATGCCCTCCAGTCCAGGCAGCATCCTGCTAAATCTCCTCTGCACCCTGTCTAAAGCTTCCACATCCTTCCTATAATGAGGCGACCAGAACTGAACACAATATTCCAAGTGTGGTCTAACAAGGGCTTTATAGAGCTGCAGCATAACCTCTCAGGTCTTAAACTCAATCCCCCTGTTAATGAAAGTCAACACACCATACTCTTTCTTAACAACCCTATCAACTTGGGTGGCAACGTTGACTGATCTATGGACATGGACCCCAAGATCCCTCTGTTCCTCCACACTACCAAGAATCCTGTCTTTAAGCCTGCATTCAAATTCGACCTTCCAAAATGAATCACTTCACACTTTTTCAGGTTGAACTCCATCTGCACTTCTCAGCCCAGCTCTGCATCCTGGTGAATGTCCCGTTGCAACCTACAACAGCATTTTACACTATCCAAAACTCCAGTAATCTTCGTATCATCGGCAAACTTGCTAACCCAGCCTTCCACTTCCTCATCCAAGTCATTTATAAAAATCACAAAGAGCAGAGGTCCCAGAGCAAATCTCTGCGGAACACCACTGGTCACCGAGCTCCAGGCTGAATACTTTCCATCTTCTACCACCCTCTGTCTTCTATGGGCCAGCCAATTCTGTATCCAGACAGCCAACTTTCCCCGAATCCCATGCCTCCTTACTTTCTGAATGAGCCTACCATGGGGAGCCTTATCAAACGCCTTACTAAAATCCATATACACCACATCCACTGCTCTTCCTTCATCAACGTGTTTTGTCACATCTTCAAAGAATTCAATAAGGCTTGTGAGCAATGACCTGCCCCTCACAAAGCCAAGCTGACTGTCACTAATCTAACTATGCTTTTCCAAATAATCATAAATCCTGTCTCTCGGAATCCTCTCCAATAATTTGCCACTACCGATGTAAGACGTTAAATATTTAATGATAGAGATTAACTACTTTTAACAAATACACAACCAGGGAAAATGAGGATTGGAGAGAGTAAAAGAGTTAAGTTTTATGTTAATATGGAAGCAGGTGTGATTAAATGAAACCTGCCCCCTTTACTCTCTCTGATCTATGTCCCTGTGATCTGCAACACTTAACACTTAGGGAGGTAAATGCGTGGCTCAAAGATTGGTGTGGGAGAAATGGATTCCGATTCATGGGGCACTGGCATCAGTGCTGAGGAAGGAGAGAGGTGTTCCTTTGGGACGACCCTCATTTGAACCAAGCTGGGACCAGTGACCGGCCGAATCGTATAACTAGGGTTGTAGATAGGACTTTGAACTAATTAGAGGGGGGAGGGTACAATTGAAGGGAAGTTTATAAAAAATCAAAAGGAAACGCGAGATCAGAGATGCAGGGTAGTGAAGAGGCGAACAGTAATCAAAGTGTGACAGGAAGGGGCAGAAAATATAAGCAGAATACTGCAGCAGAAATTAGAACCAAAATGAGTAACAATGGTAAAAAGTCTAAGATAAGTTCTTTATCTGAATGGACGCAGCATTTATAACAAGATAGCTGATTTGACCGCACAAATAGAAATAAATGAATATGATTTGATAGCAACTACAGAGACAAGGTTGCAGAATGACCAAGACTGGGAACACGAAACTCAAGGCATCTGATATTCTGGAACGAAAAGGCAAAAGGGAAAGGTGGTGAGGTAACTTTGTTCATAAATCAATGCGATGTGTTGGGCTGATTGATGCTTATTCGCACTATACCAGCTCCGCATGGCGATCAGTATCCTGGGCTGGTAACCCATATTCACACTGTACCAGCTCGGCATAGTGATCAGTATCCTGGGCTGGTTGACCCATGTACACACTGTACCAGCTCGGCATGGCGATCTGTAAACTGGGTTGGTTGACCTATTTCGGACGGAACTGGCTGGACATGGAAATCAGTATCCTGGGCTGGGTGTCCCCTGTTCACAAAGTACCAGCTCGGCATGGTGATTCGTGTCCTGGGCTGGGAGACCCATGTTCTCACTGTAGCAGTTCGTCATGGCGATCAGTATCCTGGGATTGTTGACCTATATGCACACTGTACCAGCTCGGCATGGTGATCAGGATGCTCGGCTGCTTTACCCGTATTCACACTGTACCAGCTCAGCATGGTGATCAGTATCCTGGGCTGCTTGAACCATAATCACACTGTACCACCTCGGCATGTTGATCAGTACCCTGGGCTGGTTGAGCCAAATTCATAATCCACCAGCTCAGCATGGAGATCAGTATCCTGGGCTGGTTGACCCATGTTCACACTGTACCAGCTCGGCATGGTGATCAGTATCCGGGGCTGGTTGACCCATATTCACACTGTACCAGCTGGGCATGGTGATCAGTATCCGGGGCTGGTTGACCCATATTCACACTGTACCAGCTCGGCATGCTGATCAGTATCCGGGGCTGGTTGACCCATATTCACACTGTACCAGCTCGGCATGCCAATCAACATCCTGGGCTGGTTGGCACATTTTCAAACTTTTCTTTCACGGCCTGGTGATCAGCATTCCAGGCTGGTTGACCCACATTCACACGACCAGCTCGACATGGTGATCACCTCCGCTCTGTCCGTAAGCATGACGCCGAGCTGCCGGTTTCTGACCATTTCAACACACCACCCCCTGCTTTCATGCTCACACCTCTGTCCTGGGATGGCTGCAGTGTTCCAGCGAACATCAACACAAGCTCATGGAACAACATCTCATTTAGTGAGTAAGCACACAACAGTCTGCGGGACTGAAAATTGAGTGCAATCATTTCTGGACTGAACCAGAAGGGTACCAATATCCTGTGGGGGAGATTTGCTAGTGCTCTTCGGGGGGCTTTAAACAAATTCAGCAGGGGAATGGGAACCTAAATTGTAGTTCCAGTGTACAGGATGTTGAGAGTAGTGAGGTCAGGGATAAGGTTACAAGGACGCAAGAGGGCACTGGCAAGCAAGAACTTGGTTTAAAGTGTGTCTACTTCAACGCCAGGAGCATCCAGAATAAGGTGGGTGAGCTTGCAGCATGGGTTGGTACCTGGGATCTCCATGTAGTGGCCATTTCGGAGACATGGTCGAGCAGGGGCAGGAATGGATGGTGCAGGTTCCGGGATTTAGATGTTTCAGTAAGAACAGAGAAGATGGTTAAAGAGGGTGGGGGGGGGGGGGGGTGTGGCATTGTTAATAAAGGAGAGTATTACAGCGGCAGAAAGGACGTTTGAGGACTCGTCTACTGAGGTTGTATGGGCTGAGGTTAGAAACAGGAGAGGAGAGGTCACCCTGTTGGGAGTCTTCTATAGACCTCCGAATAGTTCCAGAGATGTAGAGGAAAGGATAGCGAAGATGATTCTCGACAGGGGCGAGAGTAACAGGGTAGTTGTTATGGGGGACTTTAACTTTCCAAATATTGACTGGAAATATTTCGAGTACTTTAGATGGGTCAGTTTTTGTCCAGTGTGTGCTGGAGGGTTTTCTGACACAGTATGTAGACAGGCTAACCAGGGGCGAAGCCACATTGGATTTGGTACTGGGTAATGAACCCGGCCAGGTGTTAGATTTAGATGTAGGTGAGCACTTTGGTGATAGTGATCACAATTCGGTTAGGTTTACCTTAGCGATGGGCAGGGACAGGTATATACCGCAGGGCAAGAATTATAGCTGCGGGAAAGGAAATTATGGTGCGATTAGGCAAGATTTAGGATGCGTAGGATGGGGAAGGATACTGCAAGAGATGGGCACAATCGAAATGTGGAGCTTATTCAAGGAGCAGCTACTGCGTGTTCTTGATAAGTATGTACCTGTCAGGCAGGGAGGAAGTTGTCGAGCGAGGGAGCCGTGGTTTACTAAAGAGGTTGAAGCACTTGTCAAGAGGAAGAAGAAGGCTTATGTTAGGATGAGACGTGAAGGCTCAGTTAGGGCGCTTGAGAGTTACAAGCTCGCCAGGAAAGATCAAAAGGGAGAGCTAAGAAGAGCAAGGAGAGGACACGAGAAGTCATTGGTGGATAGGATCAGGGAAAACCCTAAGGCTTTCTATAGGTATATTAGGAATAAAAGAATGTCCAGAGTTAGATTAGGTCCAATCAAGGATAGTCGTGGGAAGTTGTGTGTGGAATCAGAGTAGATAGGGGAAGCGTTAAATGAATATTTTTCATCAGCATTTACAGTAGAGAAAGAAAATGTTGTCGAGGAGCATACTGACATTCAGACTGCTAGGCTAGATGGGATTGAGGGTCACAAGGAGGAGGTGTTAGCAATTTTGGAAAGTGTGAAAATAGATAAGTCCCCGGGGCCAGATGGGATTTATCCGAGGATTATCTGGAAAGCCAGGGAGGAGATTACAGAGCCTTTCTCCTTGATCTTTATGTCGTCATTGTCGACAGGAATAGTGCCGGAAGACTGGAGGATAGCAAATGTTGTCCCCTTGTTCAAGAAGGGGAGTAGCGACAGCCCTGGTATTTATAGACCTGTGAGCCTTACTTCGGTTGCGGTTAACATGTTGGAAAAGGTTAGAAGAGACAGGATTTATAATCATCTTGAAAAGAATAAGTTCATTAGCGATAGTCAGCACGGTTTTGTGAAGGGTAGGTCGTGCCACACCAACCTTGTTGAGTTATTCGAGAAGGTGACCAAACAGGTGGATGAGGGTAAAGCAGTGGGTGTGGTGTATATGCATTTCAGTAAGGCGTTTGATAAGGTTCCCCACCACGGTAGTCTATTACAGAAAATACGGAAGTATGGGTTGAAGGTGATTTAGAGCTTTGGATCAGAAATTGGCTAGCTGAAAGAAGACAGAGGGTGGTGGTTGATGGCAAAGGTTCATCCTGGAGTTTAGTTACTAGTGGTGTACCGCAAGGATCTGTTTTGGGGCCACTGCTGTTTGTCATTTTTATAAATGACCTGGAAGAGGGTGTAGAAGGGTGGGTTAGTAAATTTGCGGATGACACGAAGGTCGGTGGAGCTGTGGATAGTGCCTAAGGATGTTGTAGGGTACAGAGGGACATAGATAGGCTGGAGAGCTGGGCTAAGAGATGGCAAATGGAGTTTAATGCGGAAAAGTGTGAGGTGATTCACTTTGGAAGGAGTAACAGGAATGCAGAGTACTGGGCTAATGGGAAGATTCTTGGTAGTGTAGATGAGCAGAGAGATCTTGGTGTCCAGGTACATAAATCCCTGAAAGTTGCTACCCAGGTTAATAGGGCTGTCAAGAAGGCATATGGTGTGTTAGCTTTTATTAGTAGGGGGATCGAGTTTCGGAGCCACGAGGACATGCTGCAGCTGTACAGAACTCTGGTGAGACCGCACCTGGAGTATTGCGTGCAGTTCTGGTCACTGCATAATAGGAAGGATGTGGAAGCTTTGGAAAGGGTGCAGAGGAGATTTACTAGGATGTTGCCTGGTATGGAGGGAATGTCTTACGAGGAAAGGCTGAGGGACTTGAGGTTGTTTTCGTTGGAGAGAAGGAGGAGGAGAGGTGACTTAATAGAGACATATAAGATAATCAGAGGGTTAGATAGGGTGGATAGTGAGAGTCTTTTTCCTCCGATGGTGATGGCAAACACGAGGGGACATAGCTTTAAATTGAGGGGTGATAGATATAGGACAGATGTTAGAGGTAGTTTCTTTACTCAGAGAGTAGTAGGGGCATGCAACGCCCTGCCTGCAACAGTCGTTGACTCGCCAACTTTAAGGGCATTTAAGTGGTCATTGGATAGACATATGGATGAAAATGGAATAGTGTAGGTCAGATGGTTTCACAGGTCGGTGCAACATCGAGGGCCGAAGGGCCTGTACTGCGCTGTAATGTTCTAATTCTAAAAAAAAGAGCATGTCCACCCCTCATCACCCACCACACTTTTTGTGTTTAGTTAATTTTTCTTTATTTTTCTTTTTTCCTTCTTTATTTGGTTATTTATTTTAGATTTTTCAGTTTCTTTCCTGTGCTTACCTACTTTTTAGCTTTTTAAATGTCTGTGCTTTCAGTACTTTCTGCTTTGCAGTCAATTCTCTGTCCTCATGCTTTGACTTTCGTTAACATAGCGTTTGCCTTTGTTCCATGACAATATCGTTAGTTATTCTCTGACCCTGTCATATCAGCACCTTCTCCTTTGTTATCTCTTGCCCTACCCCCTCTTTACTTGCTTGAAACCTCTAACATTTCTAATATCTGCCAGTTCTGAAGAAGTGTCACTGTCCTGAAACGTAAACTCTTCTTTTCTCTCCACAGATGCTGTCAGACCTGCTGAGTATTTGCAGCATTTCTTGTTATTATTTAAGATTTCCAGCATCTGCAGTATTTTGCTTTTATTTTAGTGTTTAATTCACTGCCACATCTCTTCCAGGAATGCCGACCTTGAAGAAGTTCTGCTCTTCTCTCCAACGGGATTTTCGTTTGTCTCTTTTACCTTGTTCACCTTCATTGCTTTCTATTTCCGTCCTGCTGTTGATAAAGTGTCTGCCAAAACATGTTTCACAGCCACATCTCCTTCCTCAGTGCCTGTCTCCGGCTCCGACTTCTTCCACGTGGATTCCAACTGAGGTTTCATCCTTCGATTTCTGAATCCACCAGCATCTCTGGGAAATACAACATTCCTCGGACAGCTATCCTTGCCGCCACCTGAGATCCACACTCACTGCCGTGCACCATCACATGGACACACTGGACCTCTCTCTCCAGAAGCACCGCCTCACCTTATCTCAAAGCTGTTCTACTCCACAGTTGCATTTCATCCTTCGTCTTATCCAATGCCTTAACAAAAATAATTTCTTCTTCCTTTCATGTGCTAAGGAATGCAAGTTACAGCAGCTGATGGGGACTAATGTCCCTGCAGATCCTCCTTTCCTTTCACTTCTCTCTGACCCCACTCCTTCTGATCTGACCCCTTGCCATGTATTCACTATACCCTCTGACCTTCCCGTCTCTTTTGCTGAACTTTCAGCACTCAGCAAAGGACTCAGTTTCATCACCTTACGCCCCCACCTCAATGAATTCCATGCTTCACTTGACATTGAGTTCTTCTTCCACTGCCTTCACCTCCGTGCTCACTTCTTTGACCAGGAATCCTCCCTCCTAAGAGCAGACCCATTTACCCGCCTTCAGCATGCTCCTTCTACCTGGACCCTTCCCTCTGGCCTCTTACCTGCTCTTTATATTTCATTGAAAACTGTCAGCGAGACATCGTAATCTTAATTTCTCTGCCTCCCTCACTCATTCTAACCTGCTCCTGCTCTGAATTTGCTGCTCTTCGTTCACTCAGGTCTAACCCCGACATTGTCACCAAACCTGCAGATAAGTGTGGAGCTGTTCTTATCCAGTGTACCGACCTCTACCTTGCAGAGACTCAGCGCCAACTTTCAGACACTTCTTCCTACTTCCCCCGGACCATGACCCCACCACGGAATATCAAGCTGCTATCCACAGGACTGTCACTGACCTCATCTCCGCTGGAAATCTTCCCTCTACAGCCTCCAACATAGACATGTTTAATATAGAGTGTAAAACATGCCAGCAAATTGTTAAACAACATGCAGTCACTATTACACAGCATATAATCTGGTTAATTCTCAAATGGGCAAGACAACTAATATAGAGCCTAACTTGTTCCAGTTACTTGTTAGATTAAATGCCATCACTAATACACAGGCTATAATATTCGGAATAATTGTTAAATTAGGCATGATATCTCATATGGAGTGCAAAATATTCCAGTTAGTTGTTGGATTAGATGCTATCATTAATACACAGGGGATAATATTCTGATTAATTGTTAAATTAGGCATTATAACTCATATAGAGTGTAAAATATTCCAGTTATTTGTTCGAATAGGTGCCATCATTAATACACAGGATATAATATTCTAGTAAATTGTTAAATTGGCCAAGATAACTAATGGAGTGTAAAACCTTCCAGCTAGTTGTTGAATTCAATGGCATCCCAAATGCACATGGGGTGATATTCTGGATAAGTGTTAAATTATGCATGATAACTAATTTAGAGCGCAAAACGTCGCAGCTAATTGTTAAATTCGATGGTTACATTCGATGTCATCCCTGAGACAGAGGGTGACTATCCTTGTCACTTGCAAAATGAGGAAAGTTAACTGATAGAGAGAATGAATTGTTCCAGTTAATTGTTAGATTGGACGCCATCCCGAATACACAAGGTGTAATATTGTGGTCAACTGTTAAATTAGGCATGATTAACAAATATAAAGCGTAAAATGTTCCAGTTATCTGTTAAATTAGATATCATCCCGAACACACAAGTTGTAATATTCTGATTCATGGCTAAATTACACATGATGACGAGTGTAGAGTGCTTAAAATTCTAATATATTGTCAAGTTTAATGTCATTCCAAATACATAGGTGATGATATTCTTGTTAATTGTTAAATTATACATGACAACTAATAGAATGTGTAAAACGTTGCAGTTAATTGTTAAATTTGATGTCATCCCTGAGACACCGTAGAAAATATTCTGATTAATTTTTAAATTGGACAAGACAACTAATACAGAGTGTAAAACGTTCCAGTTAATTGTAAAATTGGATGTCATCAATAATTCACAGGGAATAATATTCTGGTTAAGTGTTACATTAGGCATCATATCTAATACAGACTGCAAAACGTTCCAGTTAATTGTTAAATTGGATGTCATTAATAATACACAGGGGATAATATTCTGGTTAATTGTTCAATTTGGCATAATATCTAATGCAGAGTGTAAAATGTTCCAGTTAATTGTTAAATTAGATTTCATCCCCAATGCACAGGAAATAATCTGATTAACTGTTAAATTAGACATGATAACTAATATAGAGTGTTAAATGTTCCAGTTAGTTGTTAAGTTGGATGTCATTAATAATACACAGGGGATAATATTCTGGTTAATTGTTAAATTTGGCACAATATCTGATGCAGAGTGTAAAATGTTCCAGTTAATTGTTAAATTAGATTTTTCCTCGGCCGATGAAGGCAAGCATGCCATGCACCGTCCTCACCATCCTGTCTACTTGTGTTGCCACTTTCAGGAAACTATGTACTTGCACCCTAAGGTCTCTCTGCTCAAGAACACTCCCCAGGGCCCTGCCATTCACTGTATATGTCCTGTCCTGGTTTAACTTCTCAGAATGCATCATGGAGAGACGGAGAGATACGTGGAGAGAGACACAGAAAGAGATAAAGAGTGACACACAGACAGAGAGAGACATGGAGGGAGATAAAGAGGGAGAGAGAGACATGGAGAGCGAGAGAGAGGCAAACAGACAGACAGGCAGAGAGAATGTGAGACGCGGAGAGAGACAAAGAGAGAGACAGATCCAGAGATACAGAAAGTGGCAGACAGTCAGAAAGACATAGAAAGGCAGTAAGGGTGTGACAGAGGGAGTGAGAGCGGGAGGAGAGAGAAACAGAATGACTGAAAGAGAGAGACGAACAGGGTGAGTGACAGAGAGTGAGAGGAAATTGAACGAGACAGAGAGAATCAGAGAGAGCGTGGGTGGCAGAGAGAGAACGAGGGACAGTGGGACGTTGAGAAAGGTTGATAGAGAGACAGAGTATGAGCAGTGGAAAGAGAGAGAGAGAGAGATGGAGCAGGGTGCAAAACGATAGATGAAGAGAGGGATACGGAGCAGCATACAAAAAGATAGAGATGAAGAGATCTGTGGCATTTGTACTGATGCGTCATTGTCGCATCTACTCCAGGACGCTGATGGGATGCAAGTGTCCCCGTCCGTCATCTGGTTTACCCGTTAGTTTGGGTAACCTTCTCCTGAAAGAGGGATGTCAGTAACTGCGTGTCGGTGTGGCTGGGTAACGTGCCTGCCTTGGTTGAATAGCTGTAGGTTTGCAGAGTTGTGTAGAGGTACGTGTGCTGCTGTCAGTATTGGAGTGTGTGTGTGCGTGACGTTTAGTATAAAGAAGTTAGGGGTGAGTCCTGAGTGTCAGGGAATTCTGTTGGCTGAGTAATGGGTGTGCCGTACATTGAGCAGTGTGAGAGCTGGGTGCTCTGCTGCCTCGGACGTGTGATGTGCAGATGAATTCCCTACCTTGACCACCCAACTGAGGTCAGGAAGGTTTTACCGGCACTGCTGCCATTGTCTGAAAACCACACTCTGGACATTGTCTGCCCTTGTCACTCTCTGTCATTCCATTGTAAGGTTCGGCCTCAAGGATTCCCGACTCCTATCAGATTCATGAAGCCTCCACAGCTCTCCAGTTGTGTCCCGAATGCCTGCAGGACTTTGTCACTGAACCCTGTTCCTGGTGAACAGGGACATCTCGCTTCAGACTGAGTCTTTCACAGTGATTATCCAGCAGCCTACAATTTATTGCTGCTAGGAATATATGGTTTGTTCAGGATGTCTGTCAGTCTTCTGCAGTGTGCAGTTACAGCAAGTAATGCAGCATCAGCACCGGGCCATGATACTGTCATAGAAAAGAGGCGGGTGAGCAATATCCAACCTTACAGATGGAATGACCAACAGAAAGCCGGACAGACCAGCTTCCAGCCCACTGTGCTTTGTTTAATACAATCATTGGATGTGAGTGTTGCTGTCGAGACCAGTATTTATTGTCCAGCCCTAATAACCCCTGAGAAGGTTTTGGGGAGCCACCTTCTTGAATATAACTGAGTGGCTTGATCGGCCATTTCCGAGGGCAGTTAAGAGACTGACCTGGACACTTGCCCTGGTCTGGAGTCACATCTAGGCCAGACCGGGTAAGGACAGCAGATTTCCTTCCTGAAAGGACATTATGAAACAGCAGGGTTTTTTTTTGACAACAATCTAATAGTTTCATTATCGCTTTTAGTCAGATAAATATTTCATTCCAGATATATCTGATGAACTGAAATTAAAGTCCTCAACTATTGCGATGGAATTTGAATCTAAATCTGCAGATCTTGAGTCGAGATCAGTAAATTACTAATCCAGCATCATAACCCTATGATACCATTCACAAACAGACAAACAAAGACCTCAAGCTGTTGGAAACAGTGATAGACACTGAAGTTTTTATATACACAGAAAGCTGACAGACTAAGGGAGGCCTCACAGTGTTGGACACTGTGATATAAACTGAAGTGTTTCTAAACATAGACAGCTGACAGACCAGGGCAACATCACGGTGCTGAATTTTATGCAGATGGCCGGACACCTGGTGGAGTGATTAAAAGACAGAGGAATCGGCGCTTGGCCATTTGAAGGCCACCGTTGTGATTGTATCAAGCCAATTAAAAGCTTGGCGTCAGGATATGTGTCACTTTAAAGATGGGGATTAAGCTTCCAAGAGTTTCCGGCCAATCACAGGACTGCCATCTCTGTAGTTTTTGCAGCATTACTTGGAGCAATGGCCACTGCTAGTACTGCAAAGGCTTGGGCCTTGGACTCAACGCTGGACACTCGGACCTCAGGTGAGTGAGGCAGGATCACCGGGATCTGTCCAGAAACTCCCAGCAGTGGCTGCATGGTGGAGGGTGAACGTTTAGGGCAGGAAAAAGGGTGTTCAGCAAGGTGCATGATTTTCCAGTAAGCGTCCGCAATGGGCGACAGATTGCCAAGGGAGGAGGGGCCTCCATGCCTGCAGGGAGGGCGCCTCATTTTATTGGGTAACCTGAGCACATGGCAGAAGCACCCTGCCACCGATGGTTAAACCCCAGTGGCGCGGAAGAGGCCCATAAGCACCTGACAGTAGGCCACCTAAAGGCCTCTAT
This sequence comes from Heterodontus francisci, assembly GCF_036365525.1. NCBI lineage: Eukaryota > Metazoa > Chordata > Chondrichthyes > Heterodontiformes > Heterodontidae > Heterodontus > Heterodontus francisci. Next base: position 4,205,877 of record NW_027140118.1, on the reverse strand, counting down.
TGGCCTTCCTCGGCCTATCCCGCCCCAGAAAATGACATTGCGAAGAGGAAGCGACAGGTGCTCCGCCCCCTGATTTCCATCGGATTCCCACACCCGCCTTTGAACCCATCTCAGTGGGGCCCATATAATTCAGCACACAGTGTTGACACAATTACAGAGAAGTGTGAATAAACACAGAGAGCTGTGAAACTAGGCTCTGAAGCACTGCTGGTTCCAGGGTTACAGAAATTCTGGATGACGGTGTGCTGGTGTGGGTTTGCGGGAAACATGCAGAGCGGGCACATCATGAGGTCAAACAGCCTCTAAAGCTGATTTTGATGCACAACTTGCCATTTTTGTCCTCACACGTCCAGCTAACGTTTCTCTTTTAACTGAACCTGCGTTCATGTGCTCGAGGGATCCACCCAACATCCAGCTAGTCAGCGTTAGTTAAAGGGAAAACCATCCAACTTCCAGGTGAGTTCCTCTTGATTTATTTTTCTGCTCACGAGTTAGTAGAAATTCTGTTTTGATTGTTGTTGAAGGAGTTTTACTAACGTTTTTGGATTTTGATGGAAGTAGTGCTGGATCTTGAGGAAGATGTGAGAGATGTTGAAAGGCCTGTCAGGAGCGAGACTGCTTCAGTAATGGGGGCTGCATCTGCAGCACCTCCTGGGGTGTAGCACGCTTTGAAAATGCTGCAGAGGCAGTAGCGAGGGGAAGCTGTTCACAGAGGGAGCAGAATGAAGAGAGAGAGGAGGAGGAGGAGGCAGGGAGTAGGCATCCAGACTCCTTCGCTCAGGACTAGCTGTCCGTGAGCAGATACTGTGACTCTGGTTCCGCAAAGATGTCAACTCAGCATCACAGTTGCTCCAATGATTGATGAGTTTGCTGTTAAGAGGGAGAGGGACTGGAGAAAGTTGCTGTCCTGTGTGGTTAATCTGCAGTCAGTCTCACAATCTGTGCTGCATGAGCTGATCCGTTTGGGAAGTCGTGAAACAATTTCCAGAAAAGGTCATTGAGGAATTCTATGTAGATCCTGGTGGCCTCCTTCTGATATTTTTCAATCAAAAAAGCAGCATTGTCAGATCCAGTAAGTAGGAAGAGTCACTGTGGTGTTAAACTGCAAACCCTGCTGACCTCCTCACTCTTTCCATCCAGGTACAACAACAAACTCACCATGTTGGAATGGATATGCCAGAGTAAGGTGGATCTGGAACCTCCGATTCCACATTTTGTCAAGATCCCCAACATGCTGAATGCCTCAGCTGCACTGAATCACATTCCGCCTTGGAGAGAGGTTAAATGCTGACCAGAAGTTCCTCTACTAAGAGTTGGATGGTGTTTTCCCTCAGATGTATTGAGTGCTTAGGTAGGCACGTCAGTATCTCAAATATTAGCACCTCATTCTGGTCCTGCATATTCCCCAACAAACTGAGACATCATCTTTCAAAATTTTGATGTGTTCCAATTTTAACATTGTACATGCCTCTGACACACAGAAACTGGGCAACTGGAGAGGCAGAGAGAAAACAGTTGAACAACGTGTTCGCCAGAGTGTCTGTGAGCTGCAGCTGTGAAAGCAGTGGAGATTTTAGCAGCTCTCCAAAGAAGGAAGGCACGGTGACTGTCTGGCATTCTTGCATGGTATAACCCCCCGCCCCTGACAGCTGTTTAACAATGTCCGTCAGAATAGGGCCAGCACATTTTCCCATTGTCCTGACCAGCAGGACAAACCCCCTTGTGGGACCTGCAGATATCCAGCATCAGTTCCCATTCTCCGCTTTCCACCATGTTATTAAGCGTGGCTTCATTATTTGTTTGAGTGAGCTGTTACTTTTGTGCATCTACACAGTTTACACTCACACTGAAACTTTCAGATGGTTGAACAGCAACTGTAAATTCTCACTGTTCTGATTGGCCAACCATTGAGCAGAGACATATTCACCCTCGAGCTTAGATGAATGAGGAAGGCACGAACCCACGGTGGGTAAAATGTAGTCACAGCCTTTTCTGACTTGGGGTGACTTGCCAGCTGCTGCAGCCCACATATTGTAGCCAAGGATTGAGAATTGAATCCTGTGTCACGTTCTCTTTGATGGGACAGGTTCCCTTGATCCCAAATGGTAATGTACAGCAGCTCTCCCATTGCACTCACAGCACATTCTGTGTCCTCGGCCAGGTATCTCCAGACAACAGTGACATACTTGCCCAAAGGGACTGGATAAGTGAGCAGACAGGACGCAACCGTTTCTGACTGTGTGAGCGCAATATTGAGATACTCTGCAGAACTGAAAGTGTCACCTACTTGTGAGGAACTGACTGCAATTGAACCCTCAGCATCTCAGGTATGTTTGAGACCTGGCCCCCAATTTCAACGGCACATCATTTAAAGATGGCTTGCAGAAGTGCACTGGTTGCATTGGAAGAGCTGGGCTTTTGGTCAGAAAGGCCTTTGAAGAACATGAAGAGCAAATTGTCAAGCTGGTCGCGTGGCTAACATTTGGAACTGATCGCTGTAATGTGGTAGCATTTTTCAAAAATTCTTAGGGATGTGTAGTTAGAGTCCTGGTGAATTTAGTGATATGTCTGGATGGGTCGTTGCAATACAAATGAAGTGATTAATATATCTCGGTGAGTAGTTACAATACAAACCAGGTGAGTGATACAACTGGATCAGCAGTTACATTACAGATGAATTCGATGATATATCTGGATTTGTCCTGACTGCAGATGTGAAGTCAGTGACATTTCCAAATGACGATCAAATTTTGCATTTTCTGCGACAAGCGATGACTTCTGTTGTTTCAGTTGCAGGGAAAGCTCTCAAATTACATCATCCTATTAGTGCCAGACAGTTGCACACAGCAGATACAGGCCTTATTCCTGCCCATATTTATTACACATCACAGTTTATTTAGATATCTATATTTGGGAATGACAATTAGGACAATTCAATTCTACCAAAGATCAGTCTCTGAACACTGCAACTTTCCTGTACCAAATTGGTCATTAGTTTGTGCACTACCAGACAGTTTAATTTGTGAGCTTATTGAATTGCGGAGCGGGCTCTAAGGGCCAAATCGTCTCCTCCTGCTACATTGTTGTTTATTTCTCATAATTCTTAAGTCGAACTGACCTGCTCCATAGTTCAGGGACAATATCTGAATGTAAACAGATCCAACACGAATTGCATTGACATTTGCTGAAATAACAATTTACGACTGCAATTATATGAAACCTGCAGCTGAAAGCTGTTCTCCTTTGCCACCAGTGCTATCAGGCTGCAGATCTTATATTATTTGCTTTTCTGAATATTTAGTGAAATAACATTCATTACATTGGCGAGTTCAATTCAGCGACGTGAAATATCTGACAATTTATATGTACATATATTTCTATTTTATATAAAACTGGCCAGAGTAAAATGAGTTAATTCCAGTTATTAAATGACTGCAACGAATGTCATTCTCTCTGAGAACTAATTGTTTCTGCTTGTTCTTAGTTCCAGTCAGCTGAGAACACCATGCACACACGATTCGTTCCAATATTTAATGTCATGGAATATCTTCTAAGTATTTTGCAAGTATCTGCTCACGACAATAATTCAATTCACATCATTATATGATTGAACACTCTGTACAAAGCTATGAGATTTTCATCTCACACATAAGAACATAAGAAATAGAAGCAGGAAAGGCCATCCAGTGAAGGTTATATGTTGGAATCAGCTACACTGAGCTAGATTAGAAATGCAAACTATGAGGTGGAACGTTGCTAGTTAAATTCTAGTGCTGACAAAGTAGCATAACAGATTTTCACCATTGCAAGTTGCACCTTTCATGGATTCAAATTTTAAGCGTCTTTCTATACTGAATCATTGTGCAACTGCCCGGTTTCCTAATAATGGAGAAATCATGCATCATGGTGGTTATTAAGGTGGGAGGCGGAGGGAGATTTCTGTGAAAGATTTGCCGACATTTCTGAAAATCTGGTTCATACTTCTTTTTTACTCTGTCCAACACGACCCCTTTGAAGTGCCCCCCACCACCCATTCCGTAACAGTGAGCCTGAATGTCAGTGTTAAACAAGACAGGTTACAGTCCCAGCCATGGTTATATTTCTTCCTTCCTACAGTCAGGGAATATAATGACTGAATTAATAAGGTTTGAATTGTTGAATTGAACTGACTTTTAGTTTGGGGATTTGTTAAAACATGTTCTGTGATCTAAGAAATGCTAATGAGAGAATTTAGTAATTCTGTTTTTCTTAACTTGCTGTAATGAATAAGAAGCAGAGATATCTTGGTTCCAGGCTGAGTAACATTAATTCCAGTCACTGAGCAGCAGCATTAACCATTTACTCTCGAATACTCTTCATGTACCAATCTACTTCCAACCAGGTATGGGAGAGATGTAAATTGAAACTCCACAAACCAAAACAATGATAATTTTATCAAACATTAGGAATAACAGATGTCACAAATCGTTCGGTCTGACAAGAATGATGTAATGTGGAAACTGATTCATTTACAGATTTCAAATGATTTCCATGAGCCGATCCAATCCTTTCATTCAACACAATTACAAACCAATACTAAATGGACAGCTTAACATTGCATGGAAAGTGAACAATAATTCAGGCAAGGCTACATAAAAATATCAGACATGAGGAAAACACAAAATTATATTTATTTTATATTCCATAAGGATCATAAAAAAAATTGAAGCAGGTGTCCGCAATTTGGAACCTCAAGAGTGCTACGCTATTCAATAAGATCATGGCTGATCTGATTGTGGGTTTAAAACCACTTTCCTGCCTGCCCTCATAACGCTTGACTCCCATGTAGACTAAATGTCTGTCCAACCCAGCTTTGAATATATTCAATGATCCAGCCTTCACTTCTATGTGGGGAAGTGAATTCCAAAGGTTAACAGCCTCTGAGATAAGAATTGCCTCATCTCAATCGTCAACGTGTAACTGACAGGTAGTTAATTGATTTCTTTTTTGAAACCTTTTTCTGCATTTTACCTGTCCATAAACAGACTATGCTTGATTTTTTCCCTCCCTTAAACCCTGATGAGTAAACAACCTCAACAACAACGCAGTTGTTGAAGTTAAAACGAAGAAGCAAGGTTTATTAACGCACATTCTTAATCTCGGGAAGAGGGATTAACTTCGCAACACATACTCACACACATACAAGGAAAGGTTAAAGGCATAAAAAGGCAGACCATTTACTAAATAGAAATTTAGCTGAAATAAAAGCTAACATTGATTTCAATTAAAACTAGAGTCCTTTTAATTATTACAAAGTCCAAAACAGGAGATCACTGACTGGAAATGCCGAGTGCGGGAGCAGGCGTTGGAAATACCTCTTCTCTTGCAATTTTCTCTTGCACTGTCGGATATAAATGAAGGCAGCTTAATTTCTGAAGTCACCTTTTTTAGATGAGAGGGGAAACTGGTAAAAAACCGACTTTCCTGACGTTTCTTCTGTTTGCGATTTCCTTGTGATTTTCTTGCTGGTTTTTCAGAGTGTGGCTTTTTTTAATTTTCCAGGTCTCAGGAAGCCAGATGATGCTCCCCAAAGTCATCACAGGCCAAAGGTCATCCTGATCAGCAACATGCCTCCATTCCAGCTGCTGCTGGCGAGGTCACACTGTGTAGCAGCACCTGTAAATGAATTATGAAGAGCACATCGCCACACTTTCAGTCTCACGGGTGAAGCTTATGTATTTTCGTTAAATGATTAAAAGCTCAAATCATTAGGCTTATTTGTCAATAGGTTATGTGCCATGCAAGTTTAATTGTGAGCTGTTAACAACCTCTCCCCACTCAGCGCTGAACCAAAATGTCTACAGCCCTCATTAACATGCCAATGTGATGAGAACCCTCGTTAAGATATGATCTACTCTGGTCACGAGTTGTATTGCAGCTGCTTGCCAGGGACCACAAATGGAAAGGACATAACAGAGTTAAGGCATCGCAATGTGGCTTTTATTTCACTCTGAGAATGGATACCAAGATGGCGGTAAATGAGTCATTATGACCTTGTCCCTTGCCTCCATTGTAAATTGCTGAACCGATCTGGATACCTGCATTGGCGGCTGAGGATGTGCGAAGATAGTCGGGGGGAGCTTCTGATGGTCCTCAAAGCCCAATCTTGATGATGGCCCACCTTCTGTTCAAGCAGTGTGAGCAAATCAGTGAGCCCCATAGACAAGAAGCTCTGCAGCAACACACCAAGGCTACTTCGACAGCCACTTCCAAACCCTTGGCCTCCACCACCTAAAAGGATAAGGGCAGCAGATGCATGGGAACATCACTACCTGCAAGGTCCCCTCCGAGCCACGTACCATTCTGACTTGGAACTATATCGCTGTTCTTCACTGTTGATACATCAAAGTCCTGGAACTCCCTTCCTAACAGCACTGTGGGTGTATGTACACCACATGTACTGCTGCAGTTCAAGAAGGCAGCTCACCACCAACTTCTCAATGGAAAGTAGGGATGCGCAGTAAATGCTGACCTGGTCATCAATTCCCACATCCCACGAATGAATAAAAAAGACCCATTATACTGCAGTTGCCAATATTAAATTGAGCCCTCATCACACCAAACCCTCACTTAGACTACGAGCACAGCCCTGGAGGTCAGCCCCCTTGCAGAGCCCCCAAACCCTGTAACCCACTGCAAAACCCTAAGGACCATGGACCACTTTGCAGAGACCCCAGGACACTGGATCCAATTGCAGAGCCCCCGGGAGTCCGGACCCTCGTGAAGAGCCCCCGGGAGCCCGGAATCCCTTGCAGAGCTCCGAGGAGCACGGACCCCATTGCAGCCGCCCCAGGAGCCCGGACCCCGGATCCCCTTAAGAGAGCCCCCGGGAGCGTGGAGCCCATTGCCGAGCTCCCGAGAGACCAAACCACCTTGCAGAGCAACTGGGAGACTTGTCCCCATTGCAGAGCAGCTGTGACGCCAGACCCCACTGCCGACCCCCCAGGACACTGGACCACACTGCAGAGCCCGAGGGACACCAGACGCAACTGCAGAGCCCCCGGGGCACCGGACACCACTGCAGAGCACCCGGGACACCAGACCCCACTGCAGAGCCCCCGGGACACCGGACCCCACTGCAGAGCCCCCGGGGCACCGGGCCCCGCTGCAGAGCCCACGAGAGCACAGATCTCATTGCAGAGCTCCCTGGACCCAGGACAACCTTGCAGAGCCCCCGAGAGCCCAGACCCCATTGCAGAGGCCCCGGGAGCCCGGAACCCGGACCTCCTAAGAGAGCCCCCGTTGGCCTGGAGCCCATTGCAATGCCTCCGGGTTCCTGGCCCCCCTTGCAGAGCCCCCGGGACACAGGACTCCTTGCAGAGCAGCAGTGACACCACACCTCATTACAGAGCCCCCAGGACACTGGACCACATTGCAGAACCCCCGTGTGCCCAGACCCTGTTGCAGAGCCCCCGGGACCCCGGACTCTCTTGTGGATGCCCTGTCACTACAATGAGAGCTGATTTGCAACTGTGGCAGGACGGAACTTGATTGGAGGGATTCTAATATGGGTATCTGGGATCAACAGGCACGGAACTGTAAGTTAGCAATACCTGCAGTACTTTAGAGAGGAACGAATATATTGGAGATTCCATGGACAGGGGGATCAACATTTGTTTCATTCAAGGGACGTGTGATGACAGCTGATTTTAACGGAGAGAGACTTACCGAAGCTGAGCAAAGAGAACTGTTATCAGCTAAAGTATGGACCAATGAGGGAGTCGTCCTCCTCCATCCGAGCAGCCACCAAGCTGAGGCATTGGGGCTGTCGGTTCCTGTACATTTCAACGACTGGAAGTACTGGGACCTGCCTCTGGGCTTCTATCAACTGTTTAGTTTATTAATTAATGCAATAATTGATGTAATCGGATATTTCACTGTGTTCTTGACCTGCTCTCTGAACTTGGACTGTGTCGCTCCATAAATAAATGTGTTTATGCAGCAACTTAGAATCTGCAGCATCAAACCGAATTGTCCAAAGATATAGAAGGGATCTGTATTATCCTCGAGATATGTCCCTGTAATGTTACAAGTTGTGAAATATATAACATAAATCATCCACAGAAGTATGAAGCTGCCGGATATGGTAAAGAGTAAAATCACAGACTTCCTTCTGCTCTCCGTCACTGGGTCACTGCGATTCTCTCCCTTGCATTGACCCCTCAGTTCTTTACGAACTCGACTGGCCACTAAAATGTGTCTGACTGTCAGAGTGTTGAGCAACAGAATTAAAACGAATGGGAGCAATGGGGTTAAAATCACATCAAACCAGTCAAATCCCAGCCATCTGGGCTCCGTATAATAGCTTGACTTCACATAACAACCCCATCGTACATTGTCTATTATCTCTACAGCTTCAAATATAAAGTAGAAAGGAATATTTTGTAAACAGAGCGGAATGCAGGTTGTTGCTAGAACCACAGCCGCAGTTTTCTCGGTGCAATATTTTGTTTTCAGCTTCTGGCAACAAATGGCCACAAATCGATCGAAGGTGAAAGTGACGGTGAACCAGAAAGAACAGTCTCTGGCTTCACAACGGAGGGCAATGATAACACGACACACAGGGGTGATGTTCAGGAAAGATTCTGGGAAATAATAATAACTGATCCGCTGCAGTATGACATCAGTGATAATGACCAGCAGATCCGCTGTCACCATGGCCATCAGGTAGCGAGTGCTGCACGTGGAGAGTCCGCACTTTCCCCGTGATAGGATCAAAATCGCCAGTAAATTCACTGCATGAGAGAAGGGAAAAGAGAAATTACTCAACAAGCATTCAACGTGCCTGAGCTCGATTTCAAAACCAAGATTGGATGGGTTAGAGTAAGGTCACCATTTAAATCTTAAACATCTCAACCATGAACTCAAATACCTCCGACCTGCCCACTTCCGGGTTTAACAGAGGAGAGACAAGTGAAGAGCGCCAACCGCAGCCAGGAGGCCGTTCAGCATGTTAAATACTTTACTGAGGTTTCAAGCCTCGATTTCACCTGCTTTACAGGTTTACCATTGATGGGGCTGGTTTCTCCATCAGACGTTAAAGTCTGCACACAGACACCCGAATTGACAATCGCCTCCTGACTCCCGGGATTGGAATCCCTTCATGATCTGGAATTAATTTAAACCCCAATCGACACCTCCACTATTGGGTCATGGATCTGATACACCAAGGATTGAACCAACCTCCACCCAGTCCGGGTACCTTAGCACCCCAGTGGCCTGGATTGGACTTTCCTGGGATTGGACGCTCCCAGTGCTCCCGGAGCACTCCTTCAGGATAGGGGAAAATTCAGGGGTTGTGGATTGGACAGCTGCCGATTGAACAACTGCCCATCGGGATCATGTTTAGGGCATACTTTGTCCTGCGGCCTGTTCTACTTTCCACGTCATGCGACTGGAAGCCAAGCTTGCCGATCAGGCTTATGTCCGAGTGGGAAACCCAAAGACAAGCAATCAAACATCATAGCATATGAAAGTTTTGCCTCACTCCCTCCCACCTGCCAACATATCTGCCGCTGTGCATATCCAGGTCTAAGTATTTGAGCAACACTAAAGCCTGCTTAAAATCTGATAAAAAGCAGTGATTAGGCAGCATCTGTGGTGAGAGACACAAAGTTAACGGCCGGAATTTCACCAGGACATGGTGCCCTCGTCCACCGGCTGGAAAACCTCCACTGAGCCCCGGAAGCCATGACTCTATCATTTGTGGCTCAGGCAAGTAATTGCCTGCAGTGGGGAGTTCTTCCCCTCGAAGAGAGGATGTCCCACTTCCAAGAGTTATGGCCAATCAGAGGGTTGCGGATGCCCATCATTGAATATATTTAAGGTTGGGACAGACAGATGTTTGGACCGTCGGTGAATCAAGGGATGTAGTGAGTGGGTGGGAAAGTGGGGTTGAAGCCTAAGATCCACAATGCTGATTGAAAGGCCCAATTAGAAATACATGGGTAAGATCTAATTACCATAGCGGCAACGTGGCTACAGGTTGACCAAGACTGAGAACTGAATATTCAAGGATATTCGACATTTAGGAAAGACAGGCAAAAAGGAAAATGAGGAGGTGTTCCACTTTTAGTAAGGGATGGGATCAGTACACCGGTAAGGGAGGATCACAGATCGGAAAAAAGCAAGATGTGGAATCCGTTTGGGTGGAGCTGAGAAACGGCAAGGGGCAGCAAACAATGGTAGGAGTTGTTTAGAGGCCACCAAACAGTAGTGGTAGTTTGGGGCATGGTATTAATCAGGAGATTACAGAAGCATGTGGCATGGTAATGCAGTAATCACGGGTGAATTCAATCTACAAAAAGACTGGGTAAACCTAATAAGCACGTATGCTGTGGAGGACTAGTGTCTGGAGTGTGTTGGGGGTGGGTTTCTCGAGTAATATATTGAGGAGCCAGTTAAAGAACAGGCAGTTTTGTATGTAGTATTAAGTAATGAGAAAAGGCTAATTTATATTCTTTCAGTAAAGGAGTATTTAGGGATGAGTGATCATAATATGCTAGAATGTTTCGTTATGTTTGAAAGTGAGGCAGTTCAATCAGAAGCCAGGGAGTTAAATTTGAACAAAGGAAATTATGAAGCTATGAGGGGCGAATTGGCTGAGGTGGGTTGGAAAAATACAGTAAAAGGTCTGACACTACATCTGCAATGGATAGTCTTTAAAGAAATATTACCTACTTTACAGCAACTATACATTCCTTGAAGGCACAAAACCCCGAAAAAGTAAAGGCAGTCAACTGTGGATAAAAAATGAAATTAAGGATTTGAGAACATTAAAAGAAAAGGCCTATAAAGTTGCCAGAAATAGTGGTACACCTGAGGATTGGGAGGATTTTCAGCATACAGCAAAGGAGGACAAATAAACTGACAAAGGAAGGGAGAATAGAACATGAAAGTAAACTAGCAAAAAAATATAAAACTGGACTGTAAAAGCTTCAACAGGTACTTAAAAAGGAAACATTTGGAAAAGAAAAACGTGGGTCCATTACAGGCAGAGTCAGGAGAATTTATAAAGGGGAATAGAGAAATGGCAGAGCAGCTAATTGATTACTTTGTATCTTTGTCTTCACTGAGAAATCTACAAGAAATCTCCATGAATTAGAGATCCAATGGATTAGCAGGAATGAGGAATTGAAATTATTGGGGCTGAAGGTTGATAAGTCCATGGAACCTGATATTCTACCCCCAGCGCATTGAATGAGGTAGCGATGGAGATAGTGGATGCATTGGTGATCACCTTCCAAAAATCTGTAGATTCTGGTGCGGTTCCTGCAGACGGGAAGGTAGAAAATGTCGCCCTACTATTTAAGAAGGGAGGGAGAGATAAAACTGGGGACTACATACCTGTTATCCGTACATCTGTCGTTGGGAAAATGCTAGAATCTATTCCAAAATATGTGACAAATGGACTCTTGGATAATAATGATCTGATTGGGCATAGTCACCATGGAATGGGAAATCACGTTTGATGAACATGTTGGAGTTTTTTGTGGATGTGACTAGCAGAATTGATAAAGGGGAGTCAGTGGATGAGGTGCACTTGGATTTTCAAAAGTCTTTTGTTAAAGTCCCCCACAGAAGATTGGTTAGCAAAATTAAAGCAAATGGGATAGAAGGTGATATACAGGCATGGATTAAGGATTGGATAGCAGGCAGAAAACATTGAATAGGAATAAATGGCTCATTCTCACAATCCCAGGCTGTGACTATTCAGTTACCGCAGGGTTCAATGCTTGGGCCCCAATTGTTCACAATATATATATCAGTGATTTGGATGTGGAGAGCAACTGTAATATTTAGAAGTTTGTGGATGATGCAAAACTGGGTTGGAATGTGCAAATAAAAGCAAATTACTGCAGATGCTGGAAACAAGAAATAAGAAATAGAACAAGAAATGATGGAAATACTCAGCAGATCGGGCAGCATCTGTGGAGAGAGAAGCAGAGTTAACATCTCAAGTCCATGATCTTTCATCAGAACTGATGATTGGGTTGTGCGATGTGAGGAAGATGCAAAGCGACTTCAAGGGGATTAGGACAGACTTAATGAGTGGACAAGAATGTGGCAGATGGAATACAATGTGGAAAAATGTGAGGCCATACATTTTGGAAGTAGGAATAGATGTGCAGAGTATTTCCTAAATGGTAAAACATTAGAAAGTGTAGACGTGCAAAGGGACCTGGGTGTCCTGTCAATAAGTCGCCGAAAGCTAACATGCAGGTGCTTTAGCAATCAGGAAGGCTATTGATATGTTCGCCCTTATCGCAAGAGGATTTGAGTACAGGAGAAATGAAGTCTTGCTTCAATTGTACAGAAGCTTGGTTAGATAGCACTTGGAGTACTGTGTGCAGCTTTGGTCCCCTTACTTTAGGAAGGATATTATTGCCATAGAGGGTGTGCAGTGAATGTTCACCAGACTTGCCCCCAGGATGGCGGGACTTTCGTATGAAGGAAGATTGGGAAAACTGGGTCTGAATTCTCTAGAGTTTCGAAGAATGAGAGGTGTGATCTCATTGAAACCTACAAGATACTTTATGGGATAAACTGGGTAGATGTCGGTAAGATGTTGCCAATGATTGGGGAGTTTAGAACTAGGGGACACAATTTCAAAATAAAGGGAAGGGGGTCTACTTAGAATAGAGATGAGCAGAATTTTATTACTCAGACGGTTGAGAATCTTTGGAATTCTCTACCCCAGAGGGCTGTAGAAGCTCGGTTATTGAGTATATTTAAAACAGAGATTGACAGATTTCTAAACACACATGACATAAATGATATGAGGAGAGTGTGGGAAAAAGGCATTGAAGTGGGTGTTCAGCCATGATCATATTTAATGGTGGGACAGGCTCGATGGGCTGAATGGCCTTCCCCTGTTCCTATGATCATATTGAATCATGGAGTAGGTTCGACGGGCCATATTAGTTTGAGGTGTCATATAATATAGGTCTACTCCTGCTCCTATTTCTTGTGTTATTGTGGAGCCAGCTCCATGCAGTGGAGTGATCTGTCACCCGAAAGAATGATTTCAAAGTCGAACCGACTTGTTCCACTCCAGTTAGGGGCCCACACTCAATACAATTATACAATTGTAGATACTCCATTTCCATATGGTTCCTGGAATCAGCTGTTTCTCTCCAATTAGTGTCCCACACTCAGTACAATTGACAAGTGACAGGTGCTCCCAGTAATACATGGTGACTGGGATCAGGCGTAGCACTCTGATTAGTGACCTACAATCAAGACAGTTCTACAGCAACATATACTGAGGTCTTATTCAACAGTACACAATATTCAAGTAAAGTCATATAAAAGGAGCTGTAGTAGGCCATTTAGCCCTTCGAGCCTGCACCACCATTAAATAAGATCATGACTGACCATTCAAACTCAGTACCATGTTCCCGCTTTCTCCCCGTGTCACTTCATCCCTTTAGCCCAAAGAGCTATATCTAACTTAATAATACAGAAAGACTATGAGTTACAAACGGAGATTTATTTTCTAGTCAGCAGATTTAATAAACAGCAGAAATAATTTAAGAGATTTGACTTGATAAAATGATATCACTGATCGGGTGTCTGGAGAGCAACAGGTGACATTATCAGTCACAGACAAAAAACAAAGAATACCTAACACACAGATTTAAAGACCTTCTGTGGGTATTGTCTTTTACCAGGAACACCAATGACGCCAAGAATGATGAAGAATATTTTCTGGATACTGTTAATTGGTTTATGCATTTTCTTTGTGAACTGATTTGTCACCTTCGTGCTGCAGGCAATCACTCTGTATTAAATTCTGAAGTGATGCAGTCCCAGAGCCATTAATTTATACTTTGCAGGAAGTCCACGGGGGCATTGAGGTTTCAACTTGCATATACATAATTATAAGCAAGCAATTTACGAGGGCCGAGCTAAGTCACTGTTGTGGTGGGATTTATTTAACGCTGAGAATAAATTTTAACAATCCAAAGACTGGACGGATTTGATCATGTTAATTAACTCATGATAATTAGAAGCTGTATTAACTCAACAATGGTTATGTTCCTTAAAACAACATGACACACATCTGTATTTCTCGTATTGATTCAGTGAGGGATTTCACTCTGCTGTGACCATTCAGTAATGAAATTCCAAATGATAGTGTGACCCATCAGGACTGCTATACTGCATTCTTGGATGTTGCTGCTCACTTTAACTGTGACCATCCAGTTAAATCTTTAAATAAGGAAATTGTGCAAATGGCTCCTCAAAAGGATACAGCCCTGCAAACTCATACAGCCACTGGAAGAAAAGTATCCCCTCAAACTAATACAGCCCCTCAACCTAATTCTGCCCCTCAACTCATGCAGCCGCTCACAATAATACAGCCGAACTCCCTCTCCCCCAGCGCCAGCAATATGGATGCAGAGTTCTGAAGCCCCTTTCCCCCACTGCCAATAATATGGATGCAGAGTTCTGAACTCCCTCTCCCATACCACCAACAACATGGATGCAGAGTTCTGAACTCCCTCTCCCATACCGCCAGCAACATGGATGCAGAATTCCGAACTCCCTCTCCCATACCACCAACAACATAGATGCAGAGTTCTGAACTCCCTCTCCCATACCGCCAGCAACATGGATGCAGAGTTCCGAACCCGCTCTACCCCTCCACCAACAACATAGATGCAAAATTCTGAACCCCCTCTTCCAGACCACCAACAATATAGAATCATAATTCCGAACCCCCTCTCCCATACCGCCAACAACATGGATGCAGAGTTCTGAACCCACTCTCCCCCTCCTCCAACAATATAGAATCAGAATTCCGAACCCCCTCTCCCAGACAGCCAACAACATGGATCCAGAGTTCTGAACTCCCTCTCCCCCATTGCCAACAACATGCATGCAGAGTTCGAATCCCCATCTTCCCCACTGCCAACAACTTGGATGCAGAGTTCTGAAGCCCCCTCCCACACCGCCAACAATATGGATGCAGAGTTCGAAACCCCATCTTCCCCACTGCCAACAACATGGATGCAGAGTTCTGAAGCCCCCTTCCACACCGCCAACAACATGGATTCAGAGTTCTGAACCCCCTCTTCCAAACTGACAAAAACCTGAATTCAGAGTTCTGAACCCTCACTCTACCACTGCAAATAACATGAATGCAGAGTTCTGAAACCCCTCCTCCCCACCACCAACAATATGGATGCAGAATTCCGAAACC
This sequence comes from Heterodontus francisci, assembly GCF_036365525.1. NCBI lineage: Eukaryota > Metazoa > Chordata > Chondrichthyes > Heterodontiformes > Heterodontidae > Heterodontus > Heterodontus francisci. The sequence continues at coordinate 4,190,630 of NW_027140118.1, read as the reverse complement.
CCTTTGAGACATATATCCGAGTTTCACGATGGAAACGGAGATCAGCATAGTGCTGCCTCACTATTACCAGCTCTGAGGACTTTCGCCTCCGTGGTATTGGATTTTCTAGGATGGCAAACTGAAGGTACATGAGTGCTGCCCGCCTCCCTGATGATAGATAAGTGCTGGTTAGATCATGGCTGAAGACATGGTAATGCAAGCAGATAGCACGTTGACATACGCTAAGTCGGTCCCGTCGCAGAGCAGCAGAAGTTCCGCCACAGAGCCTCCCCGGCCATGGGAAGACCGGGCCTGGTATTCCCGATGACGGGTTGTGTGGCGTGCCACTGCCACTCCGATCCTCTGGGCAGCACATCCAATGGAACCCGACACCGGGAGGACAACAAGATTCAACCCAGATTCTGACCTGTTTTATTTTACTGCTTCATTTCACAAACGACTCCGTTCCCCTAAGTCAAGCTCTGGCTTAGTTAAGAGATGAACCCAGGATCTTATGTTCATTAGATCGATGTTTGACACAAGTAAACCAGAGAGCCAAAGTAGGAGGTCACCGTTCCCTTGAGCTGTGTGTTATTGCTGGCCGTGTTCTTCATTTCTGGGTTCTTTCAAAATCTGTGAGTTTTTGCCACTTCATGAGTGAGCAGGAGACGTCAAGACATGTTTAGAAGATTTATTTATAAATCTGACATATCTCCGTCTATTTCCTGAACTTTGCAGAAAAACAAAAAGAAGGGAATCAGACACATCACTACATGTTATCTATCCGCTAACCATTGATTGTTGACAGTTTTTATTGTGACGAGTTTTCATTCATTCAGATTGCTACAAGCAGGTGAGAAAGGAATCTAGGTGTTCTCTCTCAGTCGTTGCCTGGTTTAATCGTAACAGGGTTTAATTTTTTAAAAAACACTGGTGTTCTTAACTCACCCTCAGTGAATTATTGCTCACTGCTTTCCAATTGGAGTGCAAATAAATCAATCAAACGGATTTTCTTAGATTGAAACAAGAAAGATAGAAGTTTATCAATCTTCAACTCTAATTCGGTTAACCACTACGCATATGCGACGTGACCATGCTCGCATGCATAAGCGATAAACACACACACACGCAGATAGAGAGAGAAGTAGAAAGAATGAAGGGGAAATGTTTGAGGCAGTAGCAAGGATTTATTTACGCTCCTCTGAGCCGAATGCAGAGTCCTTGGTTGCCGGTAAGTCTTGCTTGGGGCCCAGTGCAAGAGGTAAACCTCGTTTGGATGCAGGAATCCCTTCTCTCTTGAGTTTTACCTTACTTCAGTCGATCCGCCAATTAGTGAGCCAGAGGGAGAGAGAGCCAGCAAGGAAAGAGGTTCGTTTCCACGTTCAGTTGCAATATGCTCTCTGAATCAATATGTCCTGTGAGCAGTTCGAAACCAAACCTGGTTCAGCAGCTTAGTTATGTGACTCACTGCTTTAACAGGCTCTGGCGTTTGTGTATTTCAAAGCTCTCGGTCGGGGAAGGGGGTGTAGTGCTGTCTCTTCCACTGACAACATGTGGATCACCATTTCCCAGACCAATCTCTGTTAATTGAATCAGTGAGCAGTTCACATTGTCTTTCCCTCGGCGACTGTCTCTTCGAATGAAAATTTCTTCCAGCCACTGCTGATCTCTTTAAACAAGTCATCTCTCACTTTCAGCAACTGTTTAAAAATTAATGTCGACATGACAACATTTAACATGCCTCATTCTTGGCAGCTGGAGGTCTTCATGACAAGATCCACATCTGGTTTAAAGTAACCGGAATCTGGGTGTGATTCAGACACATGGGGCAGGATTTTCATGGAACATGGTGACCGTCCCTCACGGGACCAGCACCACTGCACCAACGCGATTACCTGGCGAGCGGCCATTTTACATATTGGCCTCATTGAGCAAATTTTGTGTGATGGTTGCGCTCTGTGCAAGAATAGCTCTGTGGTTCAGTGATGTCTCGATGCTTATTCTCTTCAAGCCTGCAAAGCAACGGCGGGTGCTCATTTTCCCAGTGATGGCAAGATTAGGTCCTCCCGCCTGGCCAAGCAATCCTGGCCAGAGATTGCAAAGGAGGTGAGAAACCGTGGAGTCACCCGACAAGATTGGGTGCTGTTTTGTAAGCGGGTGAATGACCTCCATCATTCAACCGAGGTTAGTGGAACATTTCCACATTTTCAGTGTGATCTGGTTGTCCCAACACAGTATGTTGCATGGTCCCCACTGCCATTTCAGATACAGGGAGGTCAGGGAAGGTTGATGGCACACGACTGGCTGCATATGTGACTCACGTCTTCATGGTTATTACCTCCAGACAAGATAATCTCAACTTGCTGGGTATCCAATGGGCATTAGAAACAGTTCACAAGCTGGTGAGAGCACGGCACACATGGCCGAGCAGCTGGCTGAGGCTGAGACAGCCGAGGCCTCTGACCGTCGGAGGACTGTGGGTGCCAATGCCCATGCAGGGCCCCAGACTGATGACCAGTCCCTTGTGTCGGTCGCACAGACAATGCTGGGGCTGCAAGGCGAGGTAAGACAACATCTGGTGTGATGCTGGAGGCCATGCGCAGCCCGAAGTGGACGGTGGGGAATCCACCCAGGCCATGACAGCTTCCATGTCCCGGGCATGTCAGCACATGGTTTCCTCCATGGAAAGGATGGTGACACTCATGGACAGCCACATTCCTCAAATACTCTTTCACCTGTAATACTTCACCTCGGGCATGACTGCAATTCATCAGTGACTGGGTGAGAGAAAGACCAGGAACATGGAAAGTGATCGCACTCCTGATCCTTCACTGGAGAACAGGGAGGTTCCACCGAGCCTTGGTAGGGAGGAGGACAGGCTGTGCTCCACATCTGGGGCCTCCCCTCAGGGTGATCCAGTGTGGATACCGGGTACTCAGCCCCTCCACCAGTGAGACCGGTCCCAGGAGCCGCAATGCATGAGGACAGCCCTACACATGTGCAGGAGGCCCTGAGGCAGCCGGGCTCCTCCAGGCCTCAGGCACCCAAAGGATAACCGATGATGTCATCCCAAGCCAAGGGGCAGCCTGATCAGCAGTCTACCTCCAGTCCAGCTGCCAGCACAGGGGTTAAACCGCGAAGGAACACCCACAAACATATTAAAAAATCACCTCGACGCCCATGTGTATTCATGGATGATACGAATATTTCGCGTGTTTAATTAAATGTGTTGTCCAACAATCTTCAGCCTTTATTGTCTGAATAAGACATGTCACCTTGGATTGGGTATGGGTCCTTCCATTACATTAGAAGCCGGACAGTACTGCCGAGGTTAGCAATGCCATGTCAATAATCACAATGTGACACTGTACGGATGATGAAGTCACATGGGCAATGTCTCAGTTAACTGCTGCCAATCATGCTGGAGAGATGGACGTTAAAGGAACATAAGACTTCTGACGAGATGCCGGATGGTGCTTTGTGCTCTGAGAAACATGTGTTGAAGTTCAGCCATTGTGGAAGTGCTCAGTTATCAGTCCTTGCCTTGTTTCCCTTCTTCACTGCTCACCATGTCCGCCCTCCATCACTGCTCTCTCTACTCCCATGAGTGGTTGTTCTTGGTTGCCCTCTGTGTTTACATTGTCTCAGGATGTGTCCTACTTCCGCACCTGGTCATCCTGCATGGCCGTTCCCCTCGGAACTGTGATGTTGTACAACATGCAGCAGACTACAATGATAGACAAACCCTGTCTGCTGTGTACTGTAGGGCTCCACCTGATCTATCGAGGTAGCGGAAGCACATCTTCAGCAGACCAGTAGCCTGCTTGATGGTAGCTCGGGTGGAGCCATGGCAGGATACGTAACGGTCTTCAGCTTCGTTGCTAGGGTTCTTCGCCCCAGTCAGAAGCCAGATCATTAAGGCGTATCCTTTATCCTCAAGACTTCACCCCTGAATTTGAGCGGGGAGTGAACTGCAGTGGCACCGAGGACTAGCGCTGTGTTAGTGAGTCATGGTAGTTGCCTGGAAAACGGGCACCCACTTTGAGGAGCACTACCTGTGAGTTGGACGTTGATGGAGTGAAATCCCTTTCTGTTTATGAAGGGCAATAGTTATTCTGTAGGAGCCTCGATGGCCACATGATCGCACGCAATGATACCCTGCACCTGTGGCCATCCTGCAATGGCCCCAAATCCAACGACCATCTCGGCCTGACGCTCAGAGTCCTTCCTGGAGTGGACATAGTCGTCGACCCTCCTGCAGAATCATTTACCCTCCCCTTCCCGACAGAGAGACAAATGCAGAGTGACCCCTTCCTCATCCCGACAGGCAAATGCAGAGTGGATCCCTTCCCCGGCCCCCACCCAACAAACAAATTTGGAGTGGATCCCTCACCCTCCCAGAAGACAAATGATAGTGTATCCCTTCCCAGTCCATTTGCCGACAGAAAATTGCAGAGTGGATCCCTCGCCCCTCCAGGAGACAAATGTAGAGTGGATCCCTCCCCTCCCAGTAGACAAATGCAAGGTGGATAACTTCCCTACCCCCTCCGACGGACACATGCAGAGTGGATCCCTTCCCCTTCCCGACAGACGGATGCATAGTAGATCCCTTCCCCTTCCAGACAGACAAATGCAGAGTGCATCCCTTCCCCTTCCTCTTCCGGACAGACACTTGCAGAGCGGATTCCTTCTGCTTCCTGACAGAAAAATGTGGATTGGATCCCACCCCTATCGGCCTCCCGGGAGACAAATGCGGACTGGCCCCTTCCTTACCCTGACAAACAAATGAAGAGTGGATCCCTTCCCCCTCCTCTCCAGACAGTCAAATACAAAGTCGACCTTTCCCCCCTCCCACTTCCGACTGACAGATGCAGAGTGGACCCCTTCTCCCTACACCTCCCGACGGATACATGCAGAGTGGATCCACTACCCCGCCCCCTCTGGACAGACAAATGCAGGATTGATCCTTTCTCCATCTCATTGATGATAGAAAAATGCAGAGTGGATCCCTTTCCCCTCCTTTTCTGACGGAAAATGCAAGTTGGATCCCTAACCCCCCCTCCCCTCCCACTCCAGACACACATATTCCAAGTGGTCCATTTCCCCCTCTCCTTGCCGACCGACAAATGCATAGCATACACTTTCTCCCTGCCCCTCTCGACAGACAAATGCAAGTTGGATGCTTTCCTCCTCCCCTTGCTGATCGACAAATGTAGAGTTGATCCTTTCCCCCTTCCCAATCCGGACAGACAAATGCAGAGTGGACACCTCTCCCCTCCCCTTGCTGACAGACAAATGCAGAGTGGATCATTTCCCCCTCACCTTTCTTATAGTCAAATGCAGAGTGAATCCTTTGCCTCCTTGCTGAATGGCAAATGCAGAGTGGATCCTTTCCCCCTCCCGTTGCCGATAGGGCAAATACAGAGTGGATCCCTTCCCTCTCCTCTTGCCGACAGGCAACTGCAGAGAGGATCGTTTCACCCACCTCCTCCCGGCAGACAATTGCAGAGTGGATCCCTTCCACTTCCCCGCTTCCCCCCAATAGAAATATAGAAAGTAGGAGCAGGAGTGGGCCACTTGGCCCTTCGAGACTGCTCCACCATTCATTACGATCATAGCTGATCATGCAACTCAGTAGCCTGTCCCCGCTTCCCCCCCCCATATCCTTTGATTCCTTTTGCCCTAAGAGCTATATCTAACTCCTTCTTGAAAATATACAATGTTTTAGCCTCGACTGCCTTCTGTGGTAGTGAATTCCACAGGCTCACCACTCTCTGGGTGAAGTAATTTCTCCTCATCTCAGTCCTGAAATATTTTCCCCGTATCATTAGACTATGAGCCCTGCTTCTGGACTGCTTCACCATCTTGAATATCCTTCCTACATCTACCCTGTCAAGTTATCTTATCATTTTATAGGTTTCTATGAGATCTCCAATCACGCTTCTGAACTTCAGCAAATATAATCCCAACTGACGCAATGTCTCCTCATATGTCAGTCACGCCATCCCAGGAATCAGTACTGGTTAACCTTTGCTACACTCCTTCTATAGCAAGAACATATTTCCTCATATAAGGAGAGCAAAACTGCACACAATACTCCAGGTGTGGCCTCACCATGGCACTGTATAATTGCAGCAAGGCATCCCTGCCTCTGTACTCGAACCATCTCGCTATGAAAGCCAACATACCATTTGACTTATTTACTGCCTGTTGCACCTGCAAGCTTACCTTCAACGAACTGTGTACGGGAAAATAAAAACAAGAATTGCTGGAACCACTCAGCAGGTCTGGCAGCATCTGTGGAAAGAGAAGCAGAGTTAACGTTTCGGGTCAGTGACCCTTCATCGGAACTGTGTACGAGAAAACCCCGGCCTCGTTGCATATACCCCTCTCTTAGTTTATCGCCATTCAGATAAAAATCTGCCTTCCTGTTTTTTGCTTCCAAAGTGGATAATGTCACACGTATCCACATTATACTGCATCTGCCATGCATTTTCCCACTCATGCAACATCACCCTGAAGCTTTTCTGCATCCTCCTTACAACTCACCATTCCACCCAGTTTTATGTCATCTGCAAATTTGGAGATGTTACATTTAGTTCCATCATCTAAATCATTAATGTATATTGTTAATAGCTGTGGTCCTGGCACCGATCCCTGCCGTACACCACTAGTCACTGCCTGCCATTTGGAAAAAGACCCTTCTATCCCTATACTTTGTTTGCTGTCCGCCAACCAATGTTCTATGCATTAAAATGCACTACTACCAATCCCATGTGCTTTAATGTTACATGCTAATCTCTTTTGTCGGACTTTGTTGAAAGCCTTCTGAAAGTCCAAATGAACCACATCCACTGTCTCCCCATCATCAAGTCTACCAGTTACATCCTTAAAGAATTCCAGTAGATGTATCAAGCATGATTTCCCTTTCATAAGTCCATGTTGACTATGTCCGATTCTACCACTGTTCTCCAAGTGGTCTGCCATCAAATCTTTGAGAAAGGACTGTAGAATTTTCCCCACTACCGACGTCAGGCTGACTGGTTTATAGTTCCCTGTTTTCTCTCTACCTTCCTTTTTTTAAATAGTGGAGTTACATTAGCTACCTCCAATCAGAAGGAACTATTCCAGAGTCTATAGAATCTTGGAGGATGACCACCAATGCATCCACAATTCCGAGGGACACTTCCTTAAGTACTCTGGCATGTTGTTTATCAGGCCCTGGGGATTTATCGGCCTTTAATCCCATCAATTTCCCGAACACCATTTCTCTACTATTACTTATTTCCTTCCGTTCCTCCCGCTCACTGAACCCTGTGTTCCCCAAAATTTCTGGTATGATACCTATGTCCTACTTTGTGAAGACAGAACAAAAGTATGAATTTAGTTGGTCAGCCATTTCTTTGTTCCCCATAATAAATTCCCCTGTTTCTGATTGTAAGGGACTTACATTTGTCTTCACCAATCTTTTTCTCTTCACATACCGATAGAAACTTTTACAGTCAATTACAGAGTGGATCCCTTTCACCCTCACCCTCCCGACAGACAAATGCAGAGTGGATTCGTTCCTCCTCCTCTTGCCGATAGACACATGCAGAGTGGATCCTTTCCCTCCCTTTCTCCCGACCGTCAAATGCAGAGCGGGTCACTTCCCCTTCCCGGCAAACAAATTCAGAGTGGATCCCTTCCTCCACCATCCCCCTCCTGACAGTCAAATGAAGGCCGCAATCCTTTCACCATCCCCCTCCCGACAGACAAATGCAGAGTGGATCCCTTCCCCCTCCCCTCCCTCTCCCGACAGTAAAATGCCAAGTGGATCCTTTCCCCCTCCCCTTGTCTACAGACAAATGCAGAGGGGATCGTTTCCCCCTCCCCTTGTCTACAGACAAATGCAGAGGGGATCCTTTCCCCCTCCCCTTGTCTACAGACAAATGCAGAGGGGATCCTTTCCCCCTCCCCTTGTCTACAGACAAATGCAGAGGGGATCCTTTCCCCCTCCTTCTCCTGACAGACAAATGCAGAGGGGATCCTTTTCCTCTCCCCCTCATGACAGACAAATGCAGTGTGGATCCTTTCTCCCCCTTTGCTGATAGTCAAATGCAGAGTGGATGCTTTCCACCTCCCCTTTGTCCATTGACAAATGCAGTGTGGATCCTTTCTCCCCCCTCGCTGATAGTTAAATGCAGAGTGGATCCTTTCTCCCCCCTTGCTGGATAGACAAATGCAGAGTGGATCCTTTCCCTCTCCCCCTTCCGACAGACAAATGCAGAGTAGATTCTTCCCCCTCCCCTTGCAAACAGACAAATGCAGACTGGATCCTTTCCCCCTCCCCTTTGTCCATTGACAAATGCTGTGGATTGTTTTCCCTTCCTTTTGGTGATCGACAATTGCACAAGGTCCCATTTCCCCGTCCCCTTGCTGGATAGACAAATGCAGAGTGTCCCCTTTACCCCGACCCTCCTGACAGAAAAAATGCAGAGTCGATACTTTCTCCATCCCCTTGCCAATAGACAACTGCAAATTGGATCATTTCCCTATGAACTTGCCGATAGACAAAAAGCAGTTGCAGAATTCCAACTCCCCTCATCCCTGGTGATTTCACTTCACTGTAAATGTCTGTGTTTACAACAGAAAAGAGTAAGAGATGAACATTACTGACCAGCCTCTCCATGTACCGAGAACTCTCGCCTCAGTGGCACCAGGGAAGAGAAGGCACGTGGGTTTCACACGTCGAACTGAAGATTGAAACGGCTGGTAGGAACGTGGGAAATTCCATCTAAATGAATGTAGAAAAATAATTGAAACATGCTAACTCGGTCCCATCACAGAGCCACAGAGGGGACGCCATGGACCTTCTCCACTACCTGGAAGATCGGTCTCGACAATCGCAGTGTCAGGATCCGAGGGGGATGAAACCACTCTCATTCGCCATTCAACCCTTCCACTCGCCCTCCCACCTCTCCCACCATGGAAACCGTTGTCAGACTGGGAACAAAATCCAGCCCAGGATGTTCTGACTGAAATCTGGGGCTGATTTGTACCGGTCCCTGGACACCGTGGGTCAGGAGCGGAGGGTGGTAAAATGTTGTGGGGCGAGGGCCAACTAGACCTATGGCATCGAGAGGGGCCCGCCACATATTACTGGCAGACGGGGAACTTGGTGCGACACCCTCCTCCCCCGCCTCCTGGTGGCTGGTCCTTCATTTCCATATTCAAATGACCATCAATGAGATGTTAATAAACTGACCTGCAGGTGGCGGACGTCCCACGGAAATTTTACCACCTCCGTTCAGCCTTCACGTACCTTCAGGCGGAGGGGTCGAGGAGAAGGGAAAACATTTATTATCGGCTATGGGAACGGTGGGAAGATGTTGAGTGTCAAAGTGAATAAATGGCGGTGGGTGGGAAAGTTCGTGATACGAATAAAATGTGATCATGGCGGTAGAGGGCAATCAATGTATGATTTACCCATTGAGGGTGGGTTACGTGATTGACAATTGACATAAAATTTTATTTTCAATTCCTGGAGATCGGAACCTTTAAAATTTACAATGTAACTGAAGGGCTCAGAATCAAAGAAGGTTTTTTTTAAGAACATTACAGCACAGTACAGGCCCTTCGGCCCTCGATGTTGCGCCGACCTGTGAAACCATCTGAACTACATTATTCCATTTTCATCCATATGTCTAATCCAACGACCACTTAAATGCCCTTAAAGTTGGCGAGTCTACTACTGTTGCAAGCAGGGCATTCCACGCCCCTACTACCCTCTGAGTAAAGAAACTACATTTAACATCTGTTCTATATCTATCACCCCTCAACTTAAAGCTATGTCCCCTCGTGTTTGCCATCACCATCCGAGGTAAAAGACTCTCACTATCCACCCTATCTAACCCTCTGATTATCTTATATGTCTCTATTAAGTCACCTCTCCTCCTCCTTCTCTCGAACGAAAACAACCTCAAGTCCCTCAGCCTTTCCTCGAAAGACCTTCCCTCCATACCAGGCAACATCCTAGTAAATCTCCTCTGCACCCTTTCCAAAGCTTCCACATCCTTCCTATAATGCGGTGACCAGAACTGCATGCAATTCCAGGTGCGGTCTCACCAGAGTTTAGTACAGTTAAAAGCACAGAAAGCGGCCACTTGGCCGATCGTGTATGTGCCAGCCGAAAAACGATCCACACATTCTAATGTCACCTTCCAGCATTTGGTCCATAGCCCTGCAGATTATGGCATTTGCGGTGCCTATCCAGACTCCTTTTGAATGTGTTGAGGGTTTCTGCCTCAACTATCTTTTCAGGCAGTGGGTTCCAGACCCCCACCACCCTCTTGGTGCAAAGGGTTTTCCTAAGCTCCCCTCTAATTGTTCTACCAATCACTTTAAATCTATGCACCCTCGTCACTGAACTCTCTGCTAAGGTGAATAGACCCTTTACCTCCACTCTGTCCAGGCCCCTCACAATTTTGTACATTTCAATCAGATCTCCCCTCAGTCTTGATCCAAGGGGAACAACCGCAGCCGATCCATTCTCTCCCTATAGTATCATTTTACAATCCTGGCAACATCTTTGTAAATCTCCTCTGTACCCGCTCTAGTGCAATTACATTTTTTCTGTAATGAGCTGACCAGACCTGCACACAGTAGTCAAGTTGTGGCTTAACCAATGAGTTATACAGTTTTAGCATAACTTCCCTATTCATGCATTCTCTGCCTAGGCTAATGAAGGAAGGGATTCCATATGCCTTCTTAACCACATTATCACCCTGTCCTGCTACCTTCAGGGATATGTGGACATTCACTACAAGGTTGCTTACTTCCTGTACACTCCCTCAGCATTACCCCATTTATCGTGTATTCCTTTGTCTTGTTTGACCTCCCCAAATGCAACACCTCACAGTACTCCAAGTTTAATTCCATTTGACACTTTTCTGCCAATCTGACCAGGCCACCAATATCTTCCTGCAGCCTACAGCTATTGTCATCGCCATCGACCACACAGCCAATCGTTGTACCGTCTGCAAAGTTCTTGATCATGCCCCCTATATTTACTTCCAAATCGTTAATATACACCACAAAAATCAGGTGACCCAGTACTGAGCCTTATGGAAAGCCACTGCAAACAGCTAAAACAGCCATCAAAAATTAACCTTTGTTTCCTGCCACTGAGTCAATTTTGTATCCACCTTGCTGCATTTCCATGGATCCCATGGAATTTTACTTTTTTAACCAGTCTGCCATGTGGGACCTTGTCAAAAGCATTGCTAAAATACATGTAGACTATATCAACTGCAATACCCTCATTTATCTTCCTTCGAATTTCTTCAAAAAATTCAATCAAGTAGCTCAAAAAGATCTACCCTTAACAAAGCCATGCTGACTATCCTTGATTAAGGTTAGCCTTTCTCAGTGACAGTTTATCCTGTCTCAGAATAGATTCCAATAATTTGTCCACTACTGAGGTTAGACTGACTGGCCTGTAATTATTTGGTCTTTTGTTCACTCCATTTTTAAACAGAGGTACACATTACCAGTTCTCCAATCCTCCAGCACCATACCTGTATCCAATGAGGACAGGATAGTCAGTCTCTCTGATATTTCCTCCCTTGCTTCTTTTAACAGCCTCGTTGGCATTTCATCTGACCCTGGGGATTTATCAACCTTCAAGGATGCTAATCCCATTAACATTTCCTCTCTCCCTATGTTCATCACCTCCAATAATTTACAGTCTTTCTCCTTAACTAGAGGATCTGCATCACCCGCCTCCCCCCGCCCCCCCCCCCCCACCTATTTTTTAAAGACAGACACAAAGTATTCATTCAGAACCATACCAATATATTCCATTCCGGCACAAAGATTGAAGCTCATTAAAAATGGTGCCAGGGCCTGTGTGGTGGCGCTGGATGCCGTTGACGGGGATTTGGCGGCCGGCCTTCACATCATCGGGGGTGGCCGCTCCGCCTTCACTATTTAATTGAGCTCCTGTGTCGGAAGGCTACTGGTTTGAAAGCGCGCCACGGAGGGACACGTCATGTGATTATTACCCAGCTACCCTTGCACTCTCGCTGTGACACAAGGTGATGGTTCTTCCTTTAACTGGGTATTGTTTGAGACACTAATTCATAGGTTCTAACCCTGTGACACATGTAGCTGCATTTTTATCTCTCCCGCCACTCAATGGGAGAGCTTTGAGAAGCAGCATTTACTCTCAGCATTCACATGACGCTCTCTGTCAGCATTCACACGGTGCCCATATTCCTGTCAGCATTCACACGGTGCCCATGTTCCCTGCAGCATTCACACGGCGCCCATATTCCCTGTCAGAATTCACACGGTGCCCCTATTCCTGTCAGCATTCACACGGTGCTCACATTCCCTGTCAGTATTTACACGGTGCTCACATTCCCTGTCAGTATTCACACGGTGCTCACATTCCCTGCAGTATTCACACGGTGCTCACATTCCCTGTCAGCATTCACACGGTGCTCACATTCCCTGTCAGCATTCACACGGTGCTCACATTCCCTGTCAGAATTCACACGGTGCTCACATTCTGTGCAGTATTCACACGGTGCTCACATTCCCTGTCAGAATTCACACGGTGCTCACATTCCCTGTCAGAATTCACACGGTGCTCACATGCCCTGTCAGAATTCACACGGTGCCCATATTCCTGTCAGCATTCACACGGTGCCCATAATCCCTGCAGCATTCACACGGTGCTCACATTCCCTGTCAGCATTCACACGGTGCCCATATTCGTGTCAGCATTCACACGGTGCCCATGTTCCCTGCAGCATTCACACGGTGCTCACATTCCCTGTCAGTATTTACATGTCCTCACATTCCCTGTTAGTATTTACACGGTGCTCACATTCCCTGTCAGCCTTCACACGGTGCACACATTCCCTGTCAGTATTCACACGGTGCTCACATTCCCTGTCAGCATTCACACGGTGCACGCTTTCCCTGTCAGCATTCACACGGTGCTCACATTCCCTGTCAGCATTCACACGGAGCTCACATTCCCTGTCAGAATTCACACGGTGCTCACATTCCCTGTCAGTATTCACACGGTGCTCATATTCCCTGTCAATATTCACACGCTGCTCACATTCACTGTCAGCATTCACACGGTGCTCACATTCCCTGTCAGCATTCACACGGTGCTCACATTCCCTGTCAGCATTCACACGGCGCTCATATTCCCTGTCAGTATTCACACGGTGCTCACATTCCCTGTCAGCATTCACACGGTGCTCACATTCCCTGTCAGTATTCACACGGTGCTCACATTCCGTGCAGCATTCACACGGTGCCCATATTCCTGTCAGCATCCACACGGTGCTCACATTCCCTGTCAGTATTCACACGGTGCTTACATTCCCTGTCAGCATTCACACGATGCTCACATTCCCTGTCAGCATTCACACGGTGCTCATATTCCCTGTCAGTATTCACACGGTGCTTACATTCCCTGTCAGCATTCACACGATGCTCACATTCCCTGTCAGCATTCACACGATGCTCACATTCCCTGTCAGCATTCACACGTTGATCACATTTCCTGTCAGCATTCACACGGCGCTCACATTCCCTGTCAGCATTCACAAGGTGCTCACATTCCGTGCAGCATTCACACGGTGCTCACATTCCCTGTCAGTATTCACACGGTGCTCACATTCCCTGTCAGCATTCACACGGCGCTCACATTCCCTGTCAGCATTCACAAGGTGCTCACATTCCGTGCAGCATTCACACGGTGCTCACATTCCCTGTCAGCATTCACACGGTGCCCATATTCCTGTCAGCATTCACACGATGCTCACATTCCCTGTCAGTATTCACACGGTGCTCACATTCCCTGTCAGTATTCACACGGTGCTCATATTCCCTGTCAGTATTCACACGGTGCTCACATTCCCTGTCAGTATTCACACGGTGCTCATATTCCCTGTCAGTATTCACACGGTGCTCATATTCCCTGTCAGTATTCACACGGTGCTCATATTCCCTGTCAGTATTCACACGGTGCTCATATTCCCTGTCAGTATTCACACGGTGCTCATATTCCCTGTCAGCATTCACAAGATGCTCACATTCTCTGTCATTATTCACACGGTGCTCACATTCCCTGTCAGCATTCACACGGTGCTCATATTCCCTGTCAGCCTTCACACGGTGCACACATCCCCTGTCAGTATTCACACTGTGCTCATATTCCCTGTCAGCATTCACACGGTGCACGCATTCCCTGTCAGCATTCACACGGTGCTCACATTCCCTGTCAGCATTCACACGGTGCTCACATTCCTTGTCAGAATTCACACGGTGCTCACATTCCCTGTCAGCATTCACACGGTGCTCACATTCCCTGTCAGCATTCACACGGTGCTCACATTCCCTGTCAGAATTCACACGGTGCTCACATTCCCTGTCAGCATTCACACGGTGCTCACATTCCCAGTCGGTATTCACACGGTGCTCACATTCCCTGTCAGCATTCACACGGCGCTCACATTCCCTTTCAGCATTCTCACGGTGCTCACATTCCCTATCAACATTCACTGGAGTGTTCATTGCTGACACTAGGTATATAGTGGCGTTTCACTGTCAGGGAAATGTAGAGGGAGCTCTGCATTGTTCCGACACGGGCAGTGTTCAATGCTGACACTGGGTATATACTTGGGGTTCATTTTCAGGGTATTGTAGAGGGAGCACTGTATTGTGCCGTGCTAGGGAGTGCTCGATGCTGACACTTGGCCGAAAGTGTGGTTTCACTGCCAGGGTAATATAGAGGGTGTTCTGTATTGTACCTACACGAGGAGAGGTTGATGGTGATGATAGATATCTAGGTCAGCCGAATGTAGAGGCAGTTCAGCATTGCAGCAACATACATAAAACATGTGAATTAGGATCAGGTGTAGGCCATTTGATGCCTCGAGACTGCTCCATCATTCAATAATATCATGGCTGATCTCATTGTAACCTCAACTCCACAATCCTGCCTACCGCAAATAGCCTTTCACACCCTTCCTTATCAAGAATATATCGACCTCTGCCTTAAAATATTTAAATACTCTGCTTCCACAACCTTTTGAGGAAGAGAGTTCCAACGTTTCACGGACCTCTGAGAGAAAATAAATTCTCATCATCTCTGTCTAAAATGGGCGACCCCATATTTTCAAACAGTGACCCCTAGTTCTGGATCCTCCCACAAGGGGAAATATCCTTCCCACAACCACCCTGCTAAGATCCCTCAGAATCTGACAAGTTTCAATCAAGTCGCCTCTTACTCTTCAAAACTCCAGCTGATACAAGCCGAGCCTGTCTAATCTTTCCTCATAAGACAACCAGCCAATTCCAGCCATTATTCTGGTAAAACTTCTCTGAACTGCTTCCAACGCTTATACATCCTTGCGTAAATAAGGAAACCAATACTTTACCCAGTACTCCAGATGTGCTCTCACCAATGCCCTGTATAACTGGGCATGACATCTTTAATTTTGTATTCAATTCCCCTCGCAGTAAACAGTAATATTATACTTGCTTTGTTAATTACTTGCTGTAACTACATACACACATTTTTGCCATTCATGCAGCAGGACACTCAAATCCATCTGCATCTCAGAACTCTGCCATCTCTCACTATTTATTCCTCCTGCCAAAATGGACAATTTCACATTTTCCCACATTATTCTCCATTTGCCAGAAGTTTTCCCACTTACTTAACCTATCTATTTCCCCTTGTCGCCTCTTTAAGCTCTCTTCAGAACTTCTTGTACAACCTATCTTTGCGTCATCAGCAAATTTAGCAACCATACCTTCGGTCCCTTCATGCAAATCATTTATATACATTTTAAAACATTACGGTCCCCGCACAAATCCCTGTGGCACACCACTCATTATATCTTGCCAACCAGAAATTGATGCATTTATGCCTACTCTCTGTTTCCTGTTAGCTAGATAATCTTCTACCTTTGCCAATATATTACCCCCTACACCATGAGCTTTTATGGTTTTATGGTAACATTTAATGTGGCACCTTATCAAATGCCTTCTGAAAATCTGAGGACAATACAGCCACCCGTTCCCCTTTATCCACAGCACATGCAACTCCCTCAAAGAACTCCAATAAATTGGTTAAACATGATTTCCCTTTCATAAGCCTGTTTACTATGCCTAATCACCTTAAATTTTACTATACACTCTACTTTAACGTCTTTAACAATAGCTTCTAACATTTTCCCTCAGGTAGCTATTAAACTAACTTTCCTGTAGTTTCCTGCTTTTTGTCTCCCTCCCTATTTGAATAAAGGAGGTACACTGGCTATTTTCCAATCTCATGGATACTCCACAGAATCTAAGGAATTTTGGAAAATTAAAACCAACACATCAACTATCTCACTAGCCACTTCTCTTAAGACCCTAGGGTAAAGTACATCAGGAACCGGAACTTGTCAGCCCACAGCTCCGACAATTTGTTCAGTACCACTTCCCTGGTGATTGTGATTATCTTAAGTTACTCTCCCTTGTATTTCCTGACGTGCAGCTAATACTGGGATGTTACTTGTGTCCTCTATAGACCGATGCAAAATATATGTTCATTTAATTTGTCATCTTTTTATTATCAATTATTAATTCCATAGTCGCAGTTCCTGTAGGACCGACGCACACTTTGTTAACTTCTTTTTACATATCTACAGAAATACTTACTACCTATCTTTATATTTCGCACGAGCTTTCTCTCCTAATCTAACTTTCCCACCTTATCCATTTTAAAGTCATTCTTTGTTGTTTTCTCATATTCTATCCAATCTTATGACCTTTGTGCAATTATGTGATTTTTCTTTATGTTCTCTGCTATCAATCGTGTTACTGCTTCCCTGCTCTCTCCGGTGCAACCGGATTGAACCTGGTCATTGCCACAATTAAGTGGATCATATCGAGGAGCCACATTCTCTGCAAATCGAAGGATGAGGGTCTACTCATACCCCACCACCTTGAGGATAGGATACAGGGCAGTCTTTCAGGTGGAAAGAGATAGATACTGGCTGGAGTTTCGCTGATATCCCACTGCCTGAGGATAGGACACAGGGCAGATTTTGAGGTGTACAGGGGCAGATGCTGGATGGTCTCGACCTGATGTTCCTCTGGGCTGATGCTGTATGACCCAATCCGGACACCTGGAAAGGTGCCACGATCTTGCACCATCTGGGCCTTACGTGGGCTGGTCTTTTATTCCAGCCACCAAAGTAACTACAGCAGTTCCTGTAAAAAGGTTAAATGTATGGACACTGTCTGTGGTGATGAGGACGCGATCATCAACACATTGCAGCAAGCAGGAAGGCTGTGAAAAGCTCTTAAGGGCCCCGGTCATACATCTGTTGAAAATAGTGTGGATATTATGGAACCCCTTGTGACAGACATGCCCAGGGGTCTCTCTGGTCCTCAGAAGTCAATGTGAATGTAAATTGTTTCGCTAGTTTTCCTGGGATACTCCAATAACCATTGGAGATATTCAGGGTGGAAAAGACAGCCCTGAAACTGGGAATTAGGGAGAGTAGGATGGGTGTCTCTTCGAGAAACGGATTCACACAGGGGTGACTGAGTTGAGTTTGTGGCAGTCAATCGTCAGTCACCAACTTCCATCCGGTTTTCTAACCAGCCAAATCGGGCAGTTAGTCGTGAATGTGTCTTTGTGAACTGCACCCTGGTATAACAGTGACCTGATGTTGTCTTGAATATATGATATCATCTCAGCTCGGTAAGAATACTGCTTCATGGAACATGCAATTGTCAGTTAATTCATTCGGTTCTCCTTATGTTTCCACAGTCATCTTTCTGGGTTGTGAATAAACTCAGCGCCGACTCGATAATCGCCTTCACCACAGGGTCATCAGAGGTGTCAGGTTCACATTACTCTGATATTTTAATCATGAATATTGAGAGTGCACTGGACAGCAGAGGAGGGGTACGTTTTAAGGTTTTAGAATATACAAATATAGCGATAATCAATAACTGATGATAACCTTTGAGCACATTACTGCCCATTAGTCCCTGTCCACTATGCATGTTGCATTGAAATGGAGCCAAGGTTTTTATTTGAATGTAATTTACGTTTCACTGGAGGGGAAAGGATCTTTGTACAGTTGGATAGGTCGAATTAGCAAAGCCTGATAGAAATTAGCGTGCACTATCCATTAGGTCCAAGTGTGGAGCAGGATTGGTGATGCTGGAGGAGCCAGACTCGACTAACATGCATTGTTGATGGCCTCCAGTATCAGCAGTGTGGAGTACCGGTCACCCACTGCCATCGCATTGTAGTGGAGAGACCAGCTGTCCCTGGGAGCTCTGGTAGACTCAATGTAGATCTTGATCTGTTTGCCTGGTCGGATGCATTGCAACAAGCATTCGAGCTCCATTACTGATCTGCACGGCCTCTATTGCTGCCTCCATCCTCTGTAGCTGCTGCTCAACAGGGTGTGAAGTCGTCTGTCTCGGAGGATAGAGGGAACTACTGTTCCTGTAAGCCTCAACAATGTCCTTATTGCAGAAGTCACAGAGACAGAGGCTCAGCCTGGAGGATCGCTTGAATCACTGCTACTGTCAGCCTTACCAATGCTTCTATTGCAGCAGTCACAGGTGGTAATAAGTAAAACCGCACAATGCCCCATGTAATAATAAGTAAAACGGGGGATTGGGGCACTCTTTTGGCATTGGAGTTCCAGACCTGATATCTGATTGGGTAATAGCTTCGATAGCGTTACCTTAACGTTGATGGCGCTTGGGGAATATTGACACGAGTCTGCTCTCAAGCAGTTCAGGAATGGATGTGAACTTAGTTGATGTAAATTCAAGGCTAAGTGGACTAATGGTTGGAAGCCGATCAGAAAGACGGATTTTAAACCTTGGGATTTAAAATGCTTTAGCCCCATCCTCTCTGTTGTGCCTCAAGATGTCACTGAACCCATCTGTGAAGACACTCAGACTCTCGGTATGGCCCTGCTTGGCATTGGCCAGGACCTTATGGACGCCAATGTTCCCTGTCCCCAGTGTCCTCCACAGGTCAGTCTCCACATCGTCCATCGTGCTCTCCACAAGAGCAATCTGATCCATCATTTTTTCTTTAACTCCAGGGAACACACGACCAGGAGAACCTGTTTAAGGTCGTTGCCTTCTAATTCAGAATAAGTGACTTTAAAAAGTTCCACTTTGGTGTGAGATCGAGGGAGATTCTGTTCGTATCCACCTTTCCCAGTTCCTGCTTTAGAGTCCTGGCCTCAACGACGGGGGTGAGGGACCTCTGTGTGGTTGTGATGTTGCTATCTCCCTCACCGTCAGTGACTGTGGATGGTTGTTGACCGATCCCATCAATGTCAGTCTTGTTCTTAGGCTGGCCTGCGGCTGAGGCCCAGATTACCAGAACCCCTGGCATTTTCCAGTAATCAAGCCGTCCATGGATGGAGGAGGCGGAGCAGAACTTATCTGATGAAACGTCACAGACCTGAAACAATCACACTGCTTCACTCTTCACGATGCTTCCAGACCTGCTGAGTGTTTCTGACACTTCCTGTTCTCATTTCAGTCTCTCATATCATAGTTAGCAGAAAGAATTAGACTATTCATTGAAGAATTGTAGCTTTCGGTGAATTTTGATGGGACAGTGTGATCTTGTCAATGAAGCATCCAGCCCACCTTGGAAAGAACGTTCTCAAAATAGTGATTCTGTGCTTAATCGGGTAACTTGGTCAGTAACTGAAGATAATGATCCGCAGGGAGGGGACTTCTCACTGAGTGATCATGTAGATCTGACTCCTTGCAATGCATCTGTGAGTAATGGTAGTATTGCTAACAGGTGCATTGCTTTTTTTGTTACCTGTGTTGTGCGCGTTACTGTCTAGGCCTGCATTTATGCCCATTCCTAATTGCCATTGAGAGGATTGTAGTGAGCTGCCTTCTTGAACCACTGCAATCCATGTGAGGTAGGTACACGCACAGTGATGGCTGGAAGGGAGTTTCTAAAGGAAAATATAGCTCCAAGTGAGGATAGTGTGTGGCTTGGAGGGGAATTTGCAAGTGGTAGTACTCCCATGGATCTGCTGCGCTTGTCCGCCTAGCTGGCAGATATCGCAGGTTTGGAAGGTGCTGTCTGAGTAGCCTTGGCATGTTGCTGCAGTGCATCTTGTAGATGGTACACACTGCTGCCACGGTGCGTCGGTGGTGGAGGGAGTGAATGTTTGTCGATGGGGTGCCAGTCAAGCGGGCTGCATTGTCCTGGATGGTGCCGAGCTTCTTGAGTGTTGTTGGAGCTGCACCCGTCCAGGCAAGTTGACAGTATTCCCTCACACGCCTGACTTGTGCCTCGTAGAAGGTGGACAGGCTTTGGGGAGTCAGGAGGTGAGCTACCCGTCACAGGATTCCTAGCCTTTGACTTGCACTTGTCACCAAGGTATTTATATGTTTACTCCAGTTCAGTTTCTGTTCAATGGTAACCCACAGAAAGTTGAAACTGTCGGAATTCAGCAATGGTAATGCCATTGAATGTCAAGGGGAGAAGTTTAGATTCTCTGTTGTTGCAGATGGTCCTTGTCTGGCACTTGTGTGGTGATAATTTTACTTGCCACTTATCAGCCCAAGCCTGGATATTGTCCAGGTCTTGCTGCATTTCTACATGGACTGCTTCAGTATACGAAGAATCGTGAATGGTGCTGAACATTGTGCAATCATCAGCGAACATCCCCACTTCTGACCTTATGACTGAAGGAATGTCATTGATGAAGCAGCTGAAGATCGTTGGGCCTGGGGCACAACCCCGAGGAACACCTGCAGTGATGTCCTGGAGATGAGATGATTGACCCCCAACCACTAAAACCATCTTCCTTTATGCTAGATATGACTCCAACCAGCGGAGAGCTTTCCCCCACCCCCACCCCCCCCCCCCCCACACCACGATTCCTATTGACTCCAGTTTTGCAAGGGTTCTTTGATGCCATACTCGTTCAAATGCTGCCTTGATGTCAACGGCAGTCACTCACATCTCACATCTTGTGTTCAGCTCTTTTGTCCATGTTTGAACCAAGGCTGTAATGAGGTCAGGAGCTGAGTGGCACTGGCGGAACCCAAACTGAGCGTCACTGAGCAGGTTATTGCTGAGCAAGCGCCGCTTGACAGCACTGTCAATGACACCTTCCATCGCTTTACTGATGATTGAGAGTAGGCTGATGGGGCGGTATTGGCCGGGTTGGACTTGTCTTGCTTTTTGTGTTCAGGATATACCTGGACAATTTTCCACAATGCCAGGAGATGCCAGTGTTGTAGCTGTACAGGAACATCTTGGCTAGGGGCGCAGCATATCCTGGAGCACAGGTCTTCAGTACTTCAGTGGTTAGCACCGCAGCCTCACAGCTCCAGTGGCCCGGCATCAATTCTGGGCACTGTCTGTGTGGAGTTTGCAAGTTCTCCCTGTGTCTGCATGGGTTGTCTCCGGGTACTCCGGTTTCCTCCCACAAGCCAAAAGACTTGCAGGTTGGTAGGTAAATTGGCCATTATGAATTGCCCCTAGTATAGGTAGGTGGTAGGGAAATATAGGTACAGGTGGGGATGTGGTAGGAATATGGGATTAGTGTAGGATTAGTATAAATGGGTGGTTAATGGTCGGCACAGACTCGGTGGGCCGAAGGGCCTGTTTCAGTGCTGTATCCCTAAAGTAAACTAAACTAAACTAAACTGAAAACTATTGCTGGAATGTTGTCAGGACCTTATAACCTTTGCAATATCCAGTGCCTTCAGTTGATTCTTGATATTACACGGAGTGACTCGAATTGGTGAAGACTGGCATCTTTGATGCTAGCGAGTTCAGGAGGACGCTGAGATGGATCATCATCTCGGAACTTCTGGCTGAAGATTGATGCACTGGGTGTTTTGTATTGTTAACGAGTAGTATTCCTGCCCTGTCAAGTGGTTAATTAAAGCTTTGAGTGTTGTCTCCTTATTTCTCATAACTCTCACTTTTGAAACATAGAATAACAAGTCAAAGGTAAAATATTACAACTGATAACGAACAGTTGTTTAGATATGTGGACATGAGAAGCCCAGGAAACCCACACAAAGACCTATGTCCAGCGTTATGTCGCTGAATAATGAAAAACCCTTCAGAAAAATGTAATCTGCCTGACTCTGCTGTTCGGTGTTTGTGTTAGCTCACACGGGCTGCTGAAGAAATATTCAGAGTGAGAGAGAGTCCATTGTTGTAAAACTACCACTTTTCTGCCGTTTGTTTTGGAATTCTATAACACTATTACAACGACCATTTCTTACAGCATTCCCTAGAATGTTGAAGGATTAGAGGTGATCTAATTTAAAGAGATACAATTCTTCAGAAGTGTGTCTATATAGATGCTGCTTGGTGTGCAATGGCGGGATTGGCCACTTTAATACATGGGGTTCAGTTTTCCTAACCTGTCTATTGAATGTCACTTGATCAAACGCCTTTTGAATGTCCATATGTATATAACTTCAATCACACCACCCTCATCAACGCTCTCCATTGTTTTATCAAATAAATCCATCAAGTTTAACTCAGAACCTCCTCCACTGTCGTTAAATTATCATTATTATATAGGGCCTTGGAGAGGCTACACCTGGAATATTGTGTGCAGTTTTGGTCAATTTATCTGAAAAAGGATGTTCTTACTGTAGAGGGAGTGCAGCGAAGGTTTACGAGACTGGATGGCGGGACAGTCGTATGAGGAGAGATTGTGTCAGTTAGGATTATTTTCCCTGGAGTTCAGAAGAATGAGGGGGGATCTCATAAAATTATAACAGGACTTGACAGGGTAGATGCAGGAAGGATGTTCCCGATTGTGGGGGAGTCCAGAACCAGGGGTCATAGTCTAAGGACACGGGGTAAACCATTCAGGACTGATATGAGGAGAAATTTCTTCACCCAGAGAGTGGTGAGCCTGTGGAATTCGCGACCACAGAAAACAGTTGAGGCCAAAACATTGTGTGTTTTCAAGAAGGAGTTAGATATAGCTCTTGGTTCCAAAGAGATCAAAGGGTAAAGGGGCGAAAATGGGAACAGGTGACTGAGTTGGATGATCAGCCATGATTATGATGAATGGCGGAGTAGGCTCGAAGGGCCGAATGGCCTATCCCTGCTCCTATTTTCTCTTGGTCTATGTTTCTATTAGACTGCTTATCCGACATCCAGTGCTGGGGAGCAGAAATTTCCTCAAATTAAATATTGGGAATACTGTAGCTATTATTTTCACTTCCCACTCAAAACTCCATTCCCTTGTTCCCGATGCCATCCCTCTCCCTTGTAATAGTCTGACAATAAGCTAGTCTGTTTGCAACTTCAGTGTCATATCTGACGAGGGAATGAGCTTCCAAAGACATCTTCGTGCCATCACTACAACTGCCCATTTTCACCTCTGTAATAGCGCCCGATCTCGCGCCTGTTTCAGCTCATCTGCTACTGAAACCCTCATTCATGCTTTTCTTTCCTTTAGACTTGACAATTTTCTTTCATTTTTATTCTCTAATGGGATATGGGCGTCGCTGGGAAGGCCAGCATTTGTTGCCCATTCCTAATATTCCTTGAGAACTGAATGAAGTGTTAGGTCATTTCAAAGGGCAGTTAAGAGTGATTCACATTGCAGTGGGTCTGGAGTCACAGGGAGGCAAGACCAGCAGATTTCCTTCCTAAAGGACATTAGTGAACACTATAGTGTTTTACAACAATCAATGAAGGTTTCATGGCACCATTACTAAGAGTAGCTTTCCATTCAAAAATTTAACACACTCCTGGCTCTTCTCACACATGCGACTCTTTGTAAACTTGAGGTCATCCAAACTGTGCTGATCTTGTCTTAACTCACACCAAATCTCTTTTCCCGATCATTGACCTACATTGGCTCCCAGGCAAGCAATGTCTTGATTTGAAAATTATCATCCTTGTTTACAACTCCCTCCATGATTTCGCACCTCCCGATCTCTCCTCCAGCCCGACAAACCCCCGAAATACCTGTGCTCCTCCAATTCTGGCCTCTTGTGCATCCGAAATGCTGCATCATTGGCAGCTTTGCATTCAGCTGCCTCGGCCCCAAGTTCTATAATATCCTCTCTGCTCCTCTCTGCCTCGCTGTCCTCCTTTCAGGCACTCCTTAAACCCTACCTCTTTGACCAAGCTTCTTGTCATCTAACCTAATATCTCCTTTTAGTTTAGAGATACAGCACTGAAACAGGCCCTTCGGCCCACCGAGTCTGTGCCGACCATCAACCACCCATTTATACTAATCCTACACTAATTCCATATTCCTACCACATCCCCACCTGTCCCTATACTTCCCTACCACCGACCTATACTAGGGGCAATTTATAATGGCCAATTTACCTATCAACCTGCTGGTCTTTCGCATGTGGGAGGAAACCGGAGCACCCGGGGGTAACCCACGCAGACACAGGGAGAACTTGCAAACTCCACACAGGCAGTACCCAGAATTGAACTCGGGTCGCTGGAGCTATGAGGCTGCGGTGCTAACCACTGCGCCACTGTGCTGCCCAATCTCCTGTTGTGTCTCAGTGTTATACTTTGTTTTATAATGCTCCTGTGAAAAATGCCTTGCGATGTTTTGTTATTTTAAATGCACTACATACGTATAAGTGGTGCTTGTTAAAGTTTGCAGACATGTTATGACATTAACATATCTTTGCTGCTTTGCAGTAATTATCCCATGTTTATCCAAACAATGAATTATTTTCTCCTGGGTTGTGACCTCCGGAAATTTACCCAGCAGTGACGTTGGACTGATTGGTTAGAAGTTCCAGGGTTTACCACATTAAAAACATTTGTAACCCTCCAGTCCTCCAGTCCCATCACATATTCCAGGAGGATTGAAAGATTCTGGCCAGTGCCTCCACTATTTCCACTATGATTTCTCTCATACATTCCATCCGGACTGGGTAAGTGTTCTACATAATTATGGTACAAAATATTCTATGTTATTATGGATGGAAAAGGGTCAACTGAACTTGTTTGTTCAGTGACTGCAATTAATGTCAGTCTCCATGGACCCTAATTGTATCACTGGAGGATGTCCTTCTTCTATTAATAAGGACATACGTTCAGTGTGTTGTCCCATAATGTCAGCAAGAATATCACCCCTGCACTAACAGGGATCAACAGCTCCAGAGGGAGGGATAGTAAAGATCAGAATCTGAGAGCAATAGGTTGTAATGTTACAACTATGGGTCGAAATCTGAGAACAATAGGTTGTAATGTTATGACAATGGATCAAAATTTGAGAACAATAGACTGGAATGTTACAACGATGGGCAGGAGTTTCTCCTGGAATCTTTACATTCTTTCTACATTTTATGATCTGCTATCACTAGACACTCGGATCAAGCTCACACTTCTGTTGATTCAATTCATTTACTATCCTATGCTGGCTATGATTGGTGTCCCTGCTTGAACCATGTTTAACTGCATTACTGTCCTTATATGCCTTGCTTGTTGCTTTTGTTATGCCTGGCGAATCTCTTTCCCTCTGTATCCAACACTGGCCCTGAATTTCGGTTCAATAGCATCACTGCTGCTGACACTGTGGAAGCCTGGATCAATAAAACAGTGCAAGATGAGCAGTCGGGCCCTTCTGCCCTGGCCGTTCTTAAAGTGTTTTTCCCCCTCTCTATCTTCCCCGATTGTGATTTTGGCTCCATAGCACCGTTGGCACCAAAACTATGGAAGCCTTGGTCCATAAAATAATGGAATCTGCGAAAAAAGACAATTCGATCTCGGCCTGCGCAGTCACCATGCTGGGAATGGCTCCAGCCTGGACATACCGAGCATGTGGTGTCAGTGTTAGGAGGAGTTTGAATGAGACATCAATCTACCATTCCGACAGCTTTGATGTACGTCTTTGAAACTTGGTCTGTGCATGTCCACTGACCGCCTGTGTTTGTTACTCTCAGCTGAACATACATTCAGCAAGCAGCGCAAGGGACCCCCTCTAGTTTGATTTAAAAGGACCAGACATCGAACTTACAGGTGAGGGATTTTGACTTACTTCTGCAATTGTAAAGTTAGTGGAGGTGCTGTGGATATTTTTCTGTAGGTTGTGTTGTGAACTACTGCAGACATTCAGGAAGGACACATGAGTTGGTGAGCCAACTCTGGACGAGCTATAGGGACTATAGTTGCAGTGTGTCTGGGTCTGTAACATGAGCAACAAATGGAGCAGAGGCTGCAGAGATGGGATGTTGCTGCAAAGGGGGAGGGGTGGTCTCTGCCCTACTCACCAGGGGTTTTCCAATAGCACTTTTCCTACCTACACCGAACCCAGGAGGATTGTCTGAGGTGACTCCAATTCAATAAGGAGGTTGTCACAGAGCTATGTCACCTTCTGTAACACGACCTGGAGCCTCACATCAGTGTGAGGACGGAGCTGTCAGTGGCTGTTTAGGTCACAGTTTCATTGAATTTCTATGCATCCGAATCTTCTAGCGGTCGTTATATCCAACATAGAGTCACAGAGAGTGGTAGGGGAATAGTCCTAAATTGGACACAAGGAGGCCATTACTCCCAGCGAGTGCATGCAGGTTATCTGGCGAATAGCCCGTTCAGTCTCACTCCCCCGCCCGATCTCCATAGCCCTGCCAGTCCATTTCCATCAAGTGCCCATCCAGTTTCCTTTCAAAATCATTGATTGTCTACACTTCCACCACACTCGTGGGCAGTGAGTTGAAGGTTATTACTACACACTGCATAAAAAAAGATCTTCCACATATTCCCCTGCATCTCTTACTCAGGCAAGAGAGAATCTGAACATCTCCCCTTGGCATTCAATAGCAGTACGATCGCTGAATCATCCACTATCAACATCCTAGGAGTTACCATTGACCAGAAACTGAACGGAGGTAATTATATAAATACAGTCTCTACAAGTGCAGGTCAGAGGCTCGGATTCCTGCTGTGAGTAACTGACCTCCTGATTCCCCAAAGCCTGTCCACCATCTTGAAGGCACAAGTCAGGAGTGTGATGGAATACTCTCAAGTTGCCTGGATTGCTGCATTTCCAAAAACACTCAAGAAGCTCGACACCATCCAGGATAAAGCAGCCCGCTTGCCTGACACACCATCCACAAACATTCACTCTCTCTACCACCGACGCACAGTGGCAGCAGTGTGTACCATCTCTGACATGCACTGCAGCAACTCACCAAGGCTCCTTACAGAGCATCTTCCAAACCCCTGACCTCCGTCACTTAGAAGGACAAGGGCAGCAGATGCATGGGAACAAAACCACTTGCAGGTTCCCCTCCAAGCCACAAACCATCATGACTTGGAACTATATCGCCGTTCCTTTACTGTCACTGGGTCAAAATCCTGGAACTCCCTTCCAAACACACTGATGGTGTACCTACCCCACATGGACTGCAGCGGTTCAAGAAGGCAGCTCACCACCACCTCCTCAAGGGCAATTAGGGATGGGGAATAAATGCTGGCCTGGCCAGCGACGCCCCCATCCCATGAACGATACAACCTGCAGATTGTTTCTCTAGTCGTTGCTCCATCAGTTAATGGAAACGGTTTTTACTTATCTAACTGTTCTAAATTTGTCATAATCTTGTACTCCGCTATTATATCTCCCCTTTAATCTCCTTTGCTTGAGGGAGTTCAACCCCAGATGTTCCAACCTAACCTTGTAGCTAATGTCCTCCATCCCTGCAACCATTCTGTTAAATCTCCTCTGCACCGTCTCAAGGATCTTCACTTCCTTCCTCAAGTGTAGTTACCAGAACTGGATGCAATACTCCTGCTGCAGCCTAACCAGAGCTCGACATAGGTCCATTATAACGTCCCTGCTTTTGTACTCAATGTGTCTGTTTATGAATTTCAAGATCCCATATACTTTACTCACCACTTTCTCAACATGTCCTGCCACCTACAAAGATCGTTGAACATGCACCCCGGGTCCTTCTGTTCCGACACACTCTTTAGAACGGTGCCATTCATTATATATTGCCTGTCCGGATTCCTTCGGCTAAAATGAATCACTTCGCACTTGCCAGTATTAAATTCCATCTGATACCTCTCTGCCCACAATGCTGGCCTATCCATGTTCTGTTCCAGGCGATGCACTTCATCCCCAGTGCTAGAATAACGATCCTGCCGTTGCTAGGACAGTGTGTTATCCATCGATGCACCAGTGAAGTGGGGGTGGCTGTCTACGTCATTATTTTCTCACGCAGAAGGGAGGATCAGGATGAGAGGTCCCGTGGCTTTATTAGGACAGCGGGATTCCTGATGGTGTACTTGGCTCTGCCGAGCCCCCATATCAACGGGGAGCGGTGCAGGAACTGAAAAAAAAACCCTGACTCCATTAATATACAGTTGGTGTGTGAGCAGGCCCAGTATATAATGTTGGTGAATGTCCACTCCCCTGGCAGCAGCCACGATACCTTCAGTCGGAAGCAGTCAGCTGGTCCCAACATTTCTGGGCCTTCATGCAGAACCGGAATATGGCTCCTCGGAGGCAGATGTTTACCCCTCCATACACGGCTCATGATTCTACACCCCAGAAACAACCAATCCCCACCACTGCCACCCACTAACGTCATCAAATAATCCGTGAATAACGTAAGCAACGAAACCACCAGGAACATCGTGGAGCAGACCATCGGAGTGATGAAGCAATGCTTCCGATGTCTGAACCGCTCGGGGGGATCCTTCCAGTACACACTGGAGCAGGTGTCCGATTCATGATGTTCTTCTGCATCCTTCCAATCATCACCATCATGGGGACACAGGCATTGCCAACAGGAATCTGGAGGCCACCTCATGAGTACCAGGAGGAGGATGATGGGGAGGAAGAGGATGAATGGAAGATATTTCCTGGATGCCTTCAGCCAGGACAGGACAGTGTCTGCTAAGACTTGGGTTCCAAAAAGGCAACCTCCATTTACCATCATGGAGCCCTATTTCCCACCGTTACGTCCATCTGAGACGCCCCATCACCGTGTCCCCTTGTCCACAATCCTGCAATAAATGAATCACAGAATTACAGAATGATGAAAACACAGAAGGAGGCTATTCTGCCCATCGGAGCCACACCAGTTTTCCAAATGAGCAGTTCACCTAATTTCATTCTCCCATCGTCTCCCTGTAACACTGCACATTCTTCTGTTTCAGACAACTGTCTAATTCCCTTTTGAACGCCTCGATTAAATCTGCCTCCGTCACACTCTCAGGCAGTGCATTCCAGATCCCAACCACTCGCTGTGTGAAAAAGTTTCCCCTCATGTTGCCTTTGCTTCGTTTGCCAATCACTTTAAACTTTTCTGCTCTCGTTTTGGACCCTGTCACAAGTGGAATCAGTTATCTTTATCTACTCTGTCCGCTCTCTTCATGATTTTGAGCACCTTTATCAAATCACCTCTCAGCCTTCCATTCTCCAAGGAAAACATTCCTAACTTCTCCAATCCATCTTTATAAGAAAATTCCTGATCCCTGGAACCATTCTCGTGAACCTTTTCTGCACTCTCTCCAATGCCCTCACATCATTCCTAAAGTGTGACGCCCAGAACTGGACACAACACTCCATCTGAGGAAGGACTAGTGTCTTACATAACTTCCCTGCTCTTGTACTCGATGCCTCTATTAATAAAGTCCAGGATACTGTATGCTTCATTCACCACTCCCTCAACCTGTCCTGCAACCTTCAATAAAATATATACATATACAACCAGCTCCTTCTGCTCCTGAACCCCCTTAGAACTGTTCCCTAGACTTTATATTGTCTCTCCCTGTTCTTCCTTCCTAAATGGATCACTTTTCATTTTTCTGCACTGATCTTCATCTGCCACGTGTCCACCCATTCCATTAATCTGTCTATGTCCTTTTGAAGTTCTATCAATTACAATTCACAGTACTTTCAAGTTTCGAATAATCTGGAAATTTTGGAATTGTGCCCTGTACAACAAGGTTTAGATCATAAATATATATTAGGAAAAGCAAGAGTACCTGGGGCACTCCACTATGAGCATTCGTCCAACTCGAAAAACATCCATTAACCAACACTCTCCGTTTTCTGTTATGCAGACAATTTCGTATCCGTATTGCTACTATCCCCTTTAGTCCAGGAGCTATAAATTTACTCACTTGTCTGTTGTATGGCACTGCATCAAACACCTTTTGAAGGTCCTTGTATACCACATCAACAGCATTGCCCTCAACAAGCCTCTTTGTTACCTCTTTAAAAACTCCAGCAATCATGATTTTCCTTCATGAAACCTGTGCTGGCTTTACTTAATTAATCGGCATTTGATCCTGTAACTATTCATTTTGGCCCACATCATTCTGTCTCGAATTTCCCCCACCACCGAAGTTTAAGTGACTGGCCTGCAGTTTCTAGGTTTACCGTTGCACCCTTTTTTGAACAAGGGGGTAACGTTTGGAATTCTCCAGTCTGCTGGCACCACTCCAGAATCTAACAAAGACTGGAAAATTATGGCCAGTGCCTCAGCATATTCCACTCTCACTTCCCTCAGTATCCATGGATGCATCTTCTCCGGCCCTGGCACGTTATAAAGAACAAAGAAGAAAAAAAATTACAGCACAGGAACACGCCCTTCGGCCCTCCAAGCCTGCGCCGAACCAGATCCTCTATCTAAACATGACGCCTATTTTCTGAGGGTCTGTATCTCTTCACTTCCTGCCCATTCATGTACATGTCTAGACACATCTTAAAAGACGCTATCGTGCCCGCGTCTACTACCTCCACTGGCAACGCGTTCCAGGCACCCACCACGCTCTGCGTAAAGAACTTTCCACACATATCCCCCCTAAACTTTTCCCCTCTCACTTTGAATTCGTGACCCCGGGTAATTGAATCCCCCACTCTGGGAAAAAGCTTCTTGCTATCCAGCCTATCGATACCTCTCATGATTTTGCACACCTCAATCAGGTCCCCCCTCAACCTCCGTCTTTCTAATGAAAATAATCCTAATATACTCAACCTCTCTTCATAGCTAGCGCCCTCCACACCATCCTGGTGAACCTCCTCTGCACCCTCTCCAAAGCATCCACATCCTTTTGGTAATGTGGCGACCAGAACATCACGCAGTATTCCAAATGTGGCCGAACCAAAGTCCTATGCAACTGTAACATGACCTGCCAACTCTTGTACTCAATACCCCGTCCGATGAAGGAAAGCACGGATCCCTGTGGAACACCACTGGTCACACGTCTCCATTTTGAGAAACTCCCTTCCACTGCTACTCTCTGTCTCCTGTTGCCCAGCCAGTTCTTTATCCATCTAGCTAGTACACCTTGGACTCCATACGCCTTCACTTTCTCCATCAGCCTACCATGGGGAACCTTATCAAACGCCTTACTGAAGACCATGTATATGACATCTACAGCCCTTCCCTCATCAATCAACTTTGTCACTTCCTCGAAGAATTCTATTAAGTTGGTAAGACATGACCTTCCCTGCACACAACCATGTTGCCTATCACTGATAAGTCCATTTTCTTCCAAATGGGAATAGATCCTATCCCTCAGTAACTTCTCCAGCTGCTTCCCTACCACTGACGTCAGGCTCACCGGTCTATAATTACCTGGATTATCCCTGCTACCCTTCTTAAACAAGGGGACAACATTAGTAATTCTCCAGTCCTCCAGGACCTCACCCGTGTTTAAGGATGCTGCAAAGATATCTGTTAAAGCCCCAGCTATTTCCTCTCTCGCTTCCCACAGTAACCTGGGCTAGATCCCATCCGGACCTGGGGACTTGTCCACCTTAATGCCTTTTAGAATACCCAACACTTCCTCCATCCTTATGCCGACTTGACCTAGAGTAATCAAACATCTGTCCCTAACCTCAACATCCGTCATGTCCCTCTCCTCGGTGAATACCGATGCAAAGTACTCGTTTAGAATCTCACCCATTATCTCTGACTCCACGCATAACATTCCTCCTTTGTCCTTGAGTGGGCCAATCCTTTCTCTAGTTACCCTCTTGCTCCTTATATATGAATAAAAGGCTTTGGGATGTTCCTTAACCCTGTTTGCTAAAGATATTTCATGACCCCTTTTAGCCCTCTTAATTCCTCGTTTCAGATTGGTCCTACATTCCCGATATTCTTTCAAAGCTTCGTCTTTCTTCAGCCACCTAGACCTTCTGTAAGCTTCCTTTTTCCTCTTTGCTAGTCTCACAATTTCACCTGTCATCCATTGTTCCCTAATCTTGCCATTTCTATCCCTCATTTTAACAGGAACATGTCTCTCCTGCACGCTGATCAACCTCTCTTTAAAAGCCTCCCACATATCACATGTGGATTTACCTTCAAACAGCTGCTCCCAATCTACATTCCCCAGCTCCTGCCGAATTTTGGAATAGTTGGCCTTCCCCCAATTTAGCACTCTTCCTTTAGGACCACTCTCGTCTTTGTCCATGAGTATTTTAAAACTTACGGAATTGTGATCACTATTCCCAAAGTAGTCCCCTACTGAATCTTCAACCACCTGGCCGGGCTTATTCCCCAACACCAGGTCTGTGTTCGTCTATTAGTGGACTCTGATTTTAGTCTTTTCATCATTGGTGGTTGTACCTTCAGTTGCCTGGGCCCTAAACTCTCAAATACTCTCTCCACACTTCTCCACCTCACGTTCTGCCTTTAAGACACTCCTTAAAACCTCCTTTTCTGATCCAGCTTTTTGCCATCATACCTTCACTCTCGTTATGTGACTTATTCAAGAGGGCATAGACAGGGTGGTGGAATGGGCAGAAACAACAAAAACAACTGCCCATTCCACCACCCTGTCTATACCCTCTTGAACTCTATTAATATCTTCCTCACCCTTCACTGCTCTTCAACGGTTCATGACTTCGGCAAATGTCAACACCGTGACCTGAAGCCGGAAGTCTGAGGCATTATTGTCTGTCAGAAGCAGCAGTGGTACTAGTGGAACCCTTGAGTACTGCACTGTATACCTCCCTCCAGTCTGAAAAACATTCATTCACCACAATGTTGATAAAAGACCTCCTGTAATCTGTTACTCACCTCGTCAATATTTACTGGGGTCTGCTTTATTATAAACCTGCTAGTACTCATGTTTGATTTAATCCTCTTATTTTAATAACTTCTTGATCCACTCCTGATTCCAGTTGAAATCCGTTGGTTAAAAAATTCTATTTCCCAATCCAATCATGATTGTATAATTTAAACCCTGGAATTAAATGGCTTTTCAGGAGCCAGGATAGAAGGCGGAGGGACCCAGACAGTGGTGATGTCGACAACATTCCTACCCAGAGATCACCTGAGGTCTCTAAGTGGAACTACACGATCGGTTGATGGGAGCCCCGCAACTTGTGCAGGACGCCCAGCAAAACAAGACAGCCCCTCTGCAGAATTGGGGGAGGCCTCCTCCGAAGGGTAATACGTGGCCCATGGACCGGCACCCAACAGCAAAGTCTTCTTCTGCATTAAACCCCTCCGCAATCAGCCAGCCCCCTCACCACCTTCCAGGAGCTATCAGACTGGACCCTGATTCCCCACCGCACTTACCTGGTGAATGGGACTCCAAGGCTGCTCTGATCCTACGCCTGGTGCAGTATCAGCAGTGGCCCATGCTCCTTGGCTGGCCGCAGCCATCCCACATAATTTATCTGAGGTCCCTGGTTCTGGCTATGGTGCTGCTCCCAGGGCTGGTGCACTGTCAGCAGTTGTCCCTCCTCCGTAGCCAGCCCCAACATCCCCATCACACAGACTTGGCTCTGGTGTCTCCAGGATAGGCATTGGTCTTGTACTGAGCAGTGGCCCTCCCTCCCTCTATTTCCTTATAGTTCCGAGGCGACAGTCTCACATATACCTTGGCTATGGATGTCCAAGAATGGTCCTGGTCCCAGGCCAGCTGTAGTACTGGCAGTCACCGCGTTCCCTGACTGATCCTGGCTATCTTATCAGCCTTATCGGAAGTCCAACCTCGAGTGACATTCCTTGTCCCTGGACCTGTGTAGTACTGTCTGTGGCACCCGGTCATTGACGGGCCCTGAAACCCCGCAACACTTACCTTTAGTGTCGGGGTCCAGCATGCCAACTAGTTCCAGGTCTGGTGTAGTACCGATATTGGGCCCCAGACTCTGACGGGTCCCCACGAAACCCCTGAACCTATCTGGGATTTGGGACTCCAGTAATATTCTGGGTTTCAGGATTGGAGTAGTTCTGGCAGTGACACCCACTCCCTGACCAGACCCAGAGGACCATAAACACTTATATGGGGTCCAGGCTCTCCAGACATGCTCCTAGTCCTCTGCCTGGTATATTACTGGCAGTGGCCCCGTCTATCTGACTGGCCCTGGGGTCCTCGCCACATTTGCCTGGGGTCTAGGTCCCCAGTGATGGTCGTGAACACAGGCCTTGTATCGTGCTAGCAGTTCCACTGCTCCTGGTGGTGTTGCCAATACCACTGAGCCACTGGCCCTCTGATTGTTCAGTAACTTTGGCAGGTGGGATCCCCATCCTAAAAGTGATGCGGACAAGGGCACCAGGCAGTTAACTTCCTGGGCGCCACTGAATTGCACTGTGTGAGCTCCAAATTGCCAAGTCGGGCTCACGTCTTATTTTCAGTCCGCTGTTACAAACTCTGCTGGCTCCGCCAATCTTAACTCTCTGTTTCGAGCAGAAATCCCTGTCACTGGTGCAATACTTATAGACATACAGAACGTGGTAACAAATGTACAAAACTCACCCGAAATCCTTCAAGCTGTGTTTTTTTACTCCTAACTGATGCATAATTTCCTGATAATTTCCCTTGTTTACAGTTAACCTAGTGACGATTGAGATACTTTGTTTAATTGATTTTTCAGTGGACTCATCCCCAATTATTGCTTTTAAATATTTGAATTCCGTACTGCCTGTCACCGGTGAGGGAATCTCTCAATCAGTCCAACATTTAACTTTCCATTCAAGAGCAAAGTGCTGCAGATGCTGGAAATCTGAAATAACATCAGAAAATTCTGGAAATATTCAGCAGGTCTGGCAGCATCTGTGGAGAGAGAAACAGAGTTAATGTTTCAGGTCAGTGACCCTTCATCAGAACTGGGAGAGATGAGCGAAGGAACGGTTTTTAAACAGCCTGGTCTCACCAAATGTGTCACACGCTACCTGGTGGCCATGTCAGTGGCGGATCTACTGGTCATTATCCTCCACCTGATATTGAGACACATTCCCATTCTTCTTTGGGAACTGTTTCAGTTCCTGTTGTTCATTCCCGTGTGTAATATCCACGCCATCCTGCTTAATGCAGCCACAGACTGTTCTGTTTGGTGCACCGTCACTTTCACCTTTGATCGATTTGTGGCCATTCATTGCCAGAATTTGAAAAGTAAATATTGCAGCGAGAAAACGGCTGCTGTGGTGCTGGGAACAGTGACTGTGATAAGTTGTTTAAATAACATCTGCTGGTATTTTATATTAACAAGTCAGTATCGGCTGGGGAACCTCCCCTGGGTTTGTAATGTAACTGAGGATGTTGCGGAATCTCGTGTCTGGGGAACAATCGAGTTCCTCCATTACTTTCTAACACCGGGGCTCCCATTTGTGGTGATTCTGCTGCTCAACGCTCTCACAGTCAGGCAAATTTTACTGAACCGCAGAGGACGCAGAAGATTCCGGGCTCACAGCAGTGGGGAGAGTCGCAGAGACCCAGAGATGGAGAGTCGAAGGAAATCCATAATTTTACTGTTAGTTATCTCGGGGAATCATTCTGATATGGACCCTGTTAATGGTGAACTCGATATGGAACCGGATGGAGCATTTGGGGTCTGTGTCTGCTAATCTAGCTGTGTTTCTGCAGGAATCGGGCTTCATGTTGCAGCTCCTGAGTTGCTGCACAAACACTGCGATTTGCGCCGTGACCCAGACTCAGTTCAGAGAGCAGTTGAAGAATATGCTGAAATATTCCCTTACTGCAATTGGTAAACTCATTCAAAGATGAGAAGCACTGAATCACTATTTCCAAAAGCTGGGGGGGGCGGGGCCTATCACTATGGATACAGATCAGGG
Organism: Heterodontus francisci; assembly: GCF_036365525.1. NCBI lineage: Eukaryota > Metazoa > Chordata > Chondrichthyes > Heterodontiformes > Heterodontidae > Heterodontus > Heterodontus francisci. The sequence goes on along the minus strand of NW_027140118.1, from coordinate 4,154,573 downwards.
GCGGGGCCTGACACTATGCTGACTGAGCGGGGAACGGGGATTGTCTGTCGAGACAGAGCGGATGTCGGACCTGTCGCTATGGTGACATAGCGGGGACGGTTCTGCCGATATGGAGACAGAGCGGGGTGGGGCCTGTCACTATGCTGACTGAGCGGGGGAGGGAGCTGAAGCTATGGTGACAAAGCGGGGGTGGGGCTTGTCGCTATGGTGACAGGGCAGTGTGGCGGTGCCTTATGTGACGGTGGCAAAGTGGATGGCACGGATCTCGGTACAGTGAAAGAGCGGGGATGGAGGGGTGTGGCTCAGCCTGTCGCTGTGTTCACTGAACGGGGGCAGGGTCTGTCGCTATGGTGACAGCCGAAGGCTGGGGCCTGAAGCCAAGGTGATGGAAGAGTGGGGGCAGGTTCTCTGCCCCATGATGACGGGGGAGTGGGAGCGATACGTGTCTCCCATGGTGGCGGGGAAATGAAGGCGGAGCTCGTTACCCATTGTGACGGGAGAATGGGGGTGGAGCCTGTTCCCTTGGTGAAGAGTGTATGGAGGCCGGGTCTGTTCTCATGGTGACAGGGAAACGACAGTCAGAATTTTGCATCATCATTTGTAATCTTGAAAATCTCTTTATATTACTCAGAACCCTTTATAATTTTTAATTACCATTTATAATCATTCTAAACCGTTACACCCGTTTAAACCCTTTATAATACGCTATGACGATTTGTAACTTAGTTTAATCCTTTGTAGCACTATATAATCCCTTGTAACTTGTAGAATCTTCCATAAGCTTTTTAACCGTTCATAATCCTTTTTAATTATTTATAGCACTTTATAATCGTTTACGGTTGTATATTACCGTGTATAATCGTTTGTAACTGTTTACAATCCTTTATAACCCTTGCTAACCGTTTATTACCCTGTATGAACCATTATACTAATTTACAACCAGCTACATCTCATTTCTTCACTGCCGTGGACAGAAAACCCTGAAAATGATCGCCGTGGAATGCTCTCGTTTTATAATGGTCGCAGTGTATGGCAATGAAATAGCCACAGAGCATATCACTTAAAATGGCCATATTGCAAATCATTTAAAATGGCGGAAGCGCATGGCATTGCAAATGCTGGCAGAGCATGTCACTCAAAATGGCTCCCGTGCATGTCATTTACAAGAGCCAGCGGGCATATCACTTCAAATAGTCTCACTGCATTCCACTTAAAATGGCCACAATGCGTGTCACTTAAAATGGCTGCAATGCACGCCAGTTAAAATAGTCACACTGCATGCCACATTAATGGTCGCAGTGCATATCACTCAAAATGGCGGTAGTGCATATCACGCAAAATGGCGGCAGTACATGCCATTTAAAATGGTCACTCTGCAGCTCGCTTAAAATGGTTGCACTGCATATCTATTGAAATGGCCACATGGCATGTCACTTAAAATTATCGCGGTGCATATCCTTTGAAACGGCCGCAGTGCATATCACTTCAAATGGTCGCACTTCATTTCACTTAAAATGGCTGCAGTGCATGTCACTTAAAATTGCTGCACAGCATGTCACCTAAAATGGTCGCAATTCATATCATTTAAGATGGCTGCAGGGCAAGTCATTTCAAATTGCCGCACTGCATCTCACTTGAATGGCTGCATGCATACCACTTAAAAGCGCCACAGTGCACATCATTTAAAATTGTTACAACAAATATCACTTCAAATGGTTGCACCACATATCACCTGCAATAGTCAAACTGCAGATCTTTTAAAGTGGTCGCATCGCAAATGGCATACAATGATCGCGCTGCATATCAGTGAAAACTGTCGCACTGAATATCCTTCAAAATGGCCCCATTGCACCTCACTTAAATGGTTGCACTATATATCACTTTAAATGGTCGCATTACATATCACTTAATACGGCCGCAGTGCATGTCACTTAAAATGGTCGTATGCGCATCACTTAAATATGCCATAGTGCACATCATTTAAAATGGCAATAACAAATGTCAGTTAAAATGACCACAATGAGTGTCACATAAGTTGTCTTCTTGTTATTTATTCTTGGGATGTGGTCATCGCTGGATAGACCAGCAATTATTGCACATCCCAAATTACCCTTGGAAAGGTGGCGGTGAGCTGCCATCTTGAACTGCTGCAGTCCGTGTGGGGTGCAGGGGCACCCAGAATGTTGTGAGGAAGGGAGTTCCAGGATGTTGGCACAGCGACAGTGAAGGAACGGCGATATAGTTCCAAGTCAGGATGGTGTGTGACTTGGACGGGAACTTACAGGTGCTGGTGCTCCCATGCATCTGCTGCCCTTGTTCTACTAGGTGGAAGAATTCACCGTTTGGAAGGTGCTGTCTAAGGAGCCTTGGTTGCAGTGCCTCTTGCAGATGGGATACTTTGTTGACACTGTGGGTCGGTGATGGAGGGAGTGTATGTTTGCCTATGGGGTGACAATCAAGTGGGCTGCTTTGTCCTGGATGGTGTCGAGCTTCTTCTGTGTTGTTGGAGCTGCACCCATCCAGGCAAGTAGGGAGTATTCCAACGCACTCCTGACATTTGCCTTGTAGATAGCGGACAGACATTGGGGAGAATGGATGTGGGTTAGTCACCGCAGAATTCCTAGCCTCTGACCTGTCATATCACGTAAAATGGTCGCACTGCCTGTCACATAAAATGGTTGCACACATTCATATTAAGAATGCCACACTGCCTGTAACTTAAAATGGCCACAGTGCATAACACTTAAATGGTCACTGCACTTCACTTGAAATGGCAGCACTGCATGTCAGTTAAAATCACTGCCACCGAAAGTTAATACGAAAATGACCACCACGATGTGCTCTTATTTTAAAATGGCTGTCGTGCATATCACCTAACCATTGATTAAATTCCACTGCCCGGAAACAGAAGCATTATTCTGGACTCATAAGAAATTTTCGCATAGGGTCTACTTGATGGCTTCAAAATTTTCTCTGTAGGGGTGGACACTCCCTATTCTGCATCGTGAATTAACCTGTTTGTGTCACATTGAAAGGCCAGTTCGAAATTAACCAAAGGGTTAAACCAGTTTCACAACTCAAGTGCCGAAATCCAACAGGAACACGTTTAACCGTGGCACCAAAGTTGAGCTCCTGGAGAGGAAATTCACTCTCAGTGTAATAAACAGACACAAACGCATAGAGACCCATACGATGCTGCTTCAGAATGAAGGCCTCTGTCCAAGGAAGAGAAAGATACTGTCCAACAAAATTCCTCATCCCAAAGCTCTCCCTCTCTTTCCATCTTGTCATGACATTTTTCGAAGTAAGAACAAATGTTCCCAGGAGGCAAGGGAAAACGAAAATTGGATGAATCAAAACAAGGGTTTCTTAAGAAGAGATATGGAAAGATTCCAGAGCATCCTGTCTGTTGCACCGACATTCTCAGAAACATCCCATGACAAACAAATGCCGCTTAGAAAACAGAGGATTGAAAGTGATCAAGATTGAAACAGGGATACTGAGAACACACAACCCACACACACCAGACTGAGAGAGAGGTCCATTCCCCGGCAGAGATGGAGGGGAGAGGGTTTGGGATTGGGACTGGCTCCCTTCCCACCTAGAAAAACACCAGGTAAGCAGTTTGCGTCCACCCTCTGAGTGTAACACGTTACGATGTCTCGCAATCTGTTCCCTTTGTGTCCTGTCCATTGACACAGGATAGAACTTGCTTGACTGATTACATCTTCTCCTTCCCAAAATCCACAAACTGGACTGTCCCGGCAGACCCATTGTGTTAACCTGTTCCTGCCCCACTGAACTTATTTCGTCCAATCTTGACTCTATCTTTTCTCCTCTGGTCCAGTCTCTTCCCACCTACATCCGTGATACTTCAGGCGCCCGACCTCATTTGACAATTTCCAGTTTCCTGTTCCGAACCGCCCCCTCTTCACTATGGACGTCCAATCTCTCTACACCTCCATCCCCCACCATGATGGGTTGAGGCCTCTTCGCTTCTTCCTTGAACAGAGGCCCAACCAGTCCCCATCCACCACCATCCTCCACCGCTTGGCTGAACTTGTTCTCACATTGAACAACTGCTCCTTCAACTCCACGCAATTCCTTCAAGTTAAAGGTGCCACTGTGGGTACCCGCATGGGACCTAGTTATGCCTGTCTTTTTGTCGGAGATGTCCAACATTCCTTGTTCCAGTCCTCCTCAGTCCCCCTCCCCCAAATCTTTTTTCTGGTACACTGATGACTGTATCGGTGCAGTTGCTTGCTCCTGCCCGAAGTGGAAAACTTTATCAACTTTATTTCTAATTTCCAACCTTCTCTCACCTTCACATGGTCCATCTCCGACACTTCCCTTCCCCTCTTCGACTTCTCTATCTCCATCTCTGGGGATAGGCTGTCTACTAATATCCATGATAAGCCACCTGACTCCCACAACTACCTCGACTGCACTTCTTCACACGCTGCGTCCTGTAAGGACTCCGTTCCATTCTCACACTTTCTCCATCTCCGACGCATATTCTCCGATGATGCTAACCTCCATGACAGCGCTTCTGATACGTCTTCCTTTTTCCTTAACCGAGTGTCGCCCCCCCCCAACCCTGCCCCACCACTGTGGTTGACAGGGCCCTCAACCATGTTTGGCCCATTTCCTGCACCTCTACCATCACTCCTTCCCCTCCCTCCCAGAACCGCGACAGGTGTCCCCTTGTCCTCATTTTACATCCCATCAGCCTCCATATCCAAAGGATCATCCTCCACCATTTTCGCCACCTCCAGCTTGATGCCAGTACCAAATGCATCTTCCCCTCCCTTCCCATGTCAGCATTCCGAAGGGATCTTTCTCTCCGTGACATCCTGGTCCACTCCTCCATTGCCCCCAACACCTCGTCCCCTTCCCATGGCACATTCCTCTGCAATCGCAGGTGGTGTAATACCTGCCGATTTACCTCTTCTCTCATCACTATTCCTGGCCCCAAACGCCACTTTCAGGTGAAGCAGCGAATTACTTACACTTCTTTCAATTTTGCAGATGGGGATCGCTGCTCACAATGTGGTGTCCTCTACATTGGGAAGACCAATGATTGAAGCATTAACATAAGGTTGAAGCATTTGCAACAATCTTTAACCTGAAGTGCCGAGTTGATGATCCATCTCGGCCTCCTCCTGAAGTCCCCAGCATCACAGATGCCAGAGTGCAGCCAATTCGATTCACTCCACGTGATATCAAGAAATGACTGAAAGCACTGGATACTGCAAAAGCTATGGGTCCTGACAATATTCCGGCCATAGTACCGAAGACCTGTGCTCCAGAACTTGCCGCACCCCCAGACAAGCTCTTCCAGTACAGCTACAACACTGGCATCTACCCTGCAATGTGGAAAATTACCACCCCTTCAGCCTACTCTCAATCATCAGTAAAATGATGGAAGGTGTCATCAACAGTGCCATCAAGCGGCACTTGCTTAGCAATAACCTGCTCAGTGACTCTCAGTTTTGGTTCCGCCAGGGCCACTCAGCTCCTGACCTCATTACAGCCTTGGCTCAAACATGGACAAAAGAGCTGAACTCATGATGTGAGGTGAGAGTGACTGCCCTTGACATCGAGGCAGCATTTGACCGAGTATGGCATCAAGGAGCCCTAGCAAAACTGAGGACAATGGGAATCAGGAGGATAACCCTCCGCTGGCTGGAGTCATACCGAGCACAAAGGAAGATGGTTGTGGTTGTTGGAGGTCAATCATCTGAGCTCCATGACATCAATGCAGGAGTTCCTCAGGGTAGTGTCCTCGGCCCGACCATCTTCAGCTGCTTCATCAATTACCTTCCTTCAATCATAAGGTCAGAAGTGGGGATGTTCGCTGATGATTGCACAATGTTCAGCACCATTCGTGACTCCTCAGATACTTAATCAGTCCGTGTAGAAATGCAGCAAGGCCTGGACGATATTCAGGCTTGGGCTGTTAAGTGGCAAGTAACATTCGCGCCACACAAGTGCCAGGCAATGACCATCTCCAACAAGAGAGAATCTAACCATCTCAACGTGACATTCAACGGCATTACCATCGCTGAATCCCGCACTATCAACATCCTAGGGGCTACCATTGACCAGAAACTGAACTGGTGTAGCCATATAAATACCGTGGCTACAACAACAGTTTAGAGGCCAGGAATCCCGAGGCGAGTAACTCACCTCCTGACTCGCCAAAGCCTGTCCACCATCTGCAAAGCACAAGTCAGGAGTGTGATGGAATACTCTCCACTTGCCTGGATGGGTGCAGCTCCAACAACCCAATCGAAGCTCGACACCATCCAGGACAAAGCAGCCCGCTTGATTGGCACACCATCTCCAAACATTCGCTCCCTCCACCACCGACGCACAGTGGCAGCAGTGTGTACCATCTACAAGATGCACTGCAGCAATGCACCAAGGCTCCTTAGACAGCACCTTCCAAACCCGCGACCTCTACCAGCTAGAAAGGACAAGGGCAGCAAATACATGGTAAGATCCCCACCTGTAAGTTCCCCTCCAAGACACACACCATCCTGACTTGGAACTTCAATATCGCTGGGTCAAAAGCCAGGTACTCCCTTTGTAACAGCAATGTGGGTCCACCTACGCCAAATGGACTGCAGCGGTTCAAGAAGGTAGCTCACCACCACGTTCTCAAGGGCAATTAGGGATGGGCAATAAATGCTGGCATAACCAGTGACGCCCACATCCCATGAATGAATTTAAAAAAACGCAAACTAGGTGAACGCTTTGCGGAACACCTCCGCTCAGTCCGCAAGCTGGACCCTGAGCTTCTGGTTGCTTGCCAATTCAACACTCCCCCATGCTCTCATGCTCGCATCTCTGTCCTGGGATTTCTGCAGGTTCCAGTGAACATCAACGCAAGCTCGAGGAACAGCATCTCATTTATTGATTAAGCACACTACAGCCTGCCGGACTGAACATTGAGTTGAACAATTTCAGAAGATGACAGGCTCCATTTTACTTTTATTTTCAGTTGCATTTTCTTTTTCCTTTTTCAAATATTTTTTCGTGTTTCTATTATTTCATCCTAGTTTATTCATTTTGCTTGCCCACTGTTTTTTCATGTTTGCACTTGCGGCTGTTCAATTTTCAGTCTGTCAACACCCGATCTGTACTAATGCTTTGTCTTTCAACACACCATTAACATATTGTTTGCCTTTGCTCACCGACCTTCCGGTCAGCTTTTCTGTGACCTTTTCCTATTTACACCTTCACCTTTGTTATCTCTTGTCCACCCCCGCCTTACTTGCTTATAACCTTTTACATTTCGAATATTTGCTCGTTCTGAAGAAGGGTCACTGACCTGAAACGTTATCTCTGCTTCTTTCTCCACAGATGCTGCCAGACCTGCTGAGTATTTCCAGCATTTCTTGCTGTTATTTCAGATTTCCAGCATCCGCAGTATTTTGCTTTTATTATTATGATCAGGAGATCTGTTTTATTGATTTGATATCTTTAACTCCAAGTCCTTGTCGGAAATATTACTGCAATTTTCAAATATCTGATTCCATTCACAGACCCCACACCGGGACTGGGAAATGAACCAGTGACACTGGTCAATTCCACATACAGCTCATACTTAATATTAAACGCAGTATGTTCCGTCTGTCGTTCCCTTTCTCCATGTCTGCACTTCTGCATTGGATCTTCTTGCGGTTTCAGAAACCTGATGTCAGGACCACATGGGGGGAACCTGAGACTGCTCTACCCAGCAATGAGATTGGTAGAACAACATTCCCGGTACATAGCTTCCTAAATTTCCGCTCTGAGCTCCCTGTCCAATGAAGGGCACAGAGCATGTTCCCGCTGCTGTTAGATCAGAAGGCCAGCAGCTCTGGAGCCTCAACAGCGTCCACTTCTCCGAGTGGTCAGCGGATCGTGAGGGCTGAGAATATTAAGCATCACTTTTAGTCGCCAACTCCCTGTAATTCTCTCTTACACTGTCTGTGTGACCGACCCACAGACAATCTGTCTGTTTGTTTCTCCCAATCCCTGTCACGATCTCTTTGTCCCTATCTCTCAGTATTCGACTCCCCTCTCACTCTATTACTGTTTATTTCCCTCTGACTCTCATTTTTATTTGTTTCGAATTGCAACACTGATACAGGCCCTTTGGTCCACTGAGCCAGTGCCGACCAGCAACCACCCATTTATACTGACCCTGCAGTAATCTCACATTTCCTACCTACACTAGGAGCAATTTCAGTTGGCCAATTTTCCTTTCAACCTTTGCAAGTCTTTGGCTGTGGGAGGGAACCGGAGCACCTGGCGAAAGCCCACGGGGCCACAGGCAGAACTTGCAAACTCCACACAGACAGTACCGAAAATCGAACGCGGGTTCGTGGAGCTATGAGGCTGTGGTGCCAGCCACTGCAGCACTGTGCCACCACTCCGTTTCCCTTTATATCTCACACTTCATGTCTGTCTCTCACTTTCTGCCACTCCTTTTATCAGTCCCTCAATCCCATCTCTTTCTCTGTCACTCCTTGCCTGTCTCAAACACTCACTCTCTCGACTCCGTGTCTCTCCTTCCCACGACTGGTCCCGCTCTGTCTCGTTCCCTCACTCCTGTCACTCTCTTTGTCTTTCATTCTCTCTCTGTCTCAGTCTCTCTCACACTCCGCCCCATCTAACTCCCTGTTTACCTACATTTCTCTACACTCCCTCTCTCTCTCATTTAAAATCCCTGTCTCTCTCTCTCCCATTCCCAGTCACTCTCTCACTCCATGTTCTCATCTCCCTCAGTCCCTCTCTGTCTCCCTCTCTAGCCCAGTCCCTGTTTTCTCTCTCTTTCTCTCTATCTCATGCTTTGTCTGGCACATACGCACACACACACACACACACACACACCCTGTCGCTCTCTCTGGCGCACGTACTGTGTGTCCGTATCTCTCATACTAAATCGCTGACTGTCTCTCATGCACCCTTCCTGTCTGCATCTCAAATACACTCCTTGTCTGCCTTACTTGCGCAGACTTCCTCCTTTTCTCTCTCACAGACAATCCCTGTGTGTCCCACACTCCATGCCTGTCGCGCTCATAAACACGACCTGCCTGTTTTCTTAAACACACTGCCTGTCTGTCTCTCTCTCACACACACCTCTGCCTCAGTCACACACACTCCTTGCCTAAATCTCTCACATGTACTGTCTGTCTCTCACGCACGGCCTGACTGCCTCTATCACACACACACACACAACCTCTGTCTCTCCCACATACAATGCCTGTCTGCCTCTGTCTCAATTACTGCCTGTCTGCATCTGTCACACACACACCCTGTCTGTCTCTCTCTCACACACACCTCTGCCTCAGTCACACACACTCCTTGCCTAAATCTCTCACGTGTACTGTCTGTCTCTCACTCACGGCCTGACTGCCTCTATCACACACACACACAACCTCTGTCTCTCCCACATACAATGCCTGCCTGCCTCTGTCTCAATTACTGCCTGTCTGCATCTGTCACACACACACCCTGTCTGTCTCTCACACACACTGCCTCACAGCCTCTCTCTCACACACAAAACATGTCAGTCTCTCTCACACACACTGTACCTCACTCTCACACGCACAGTCCCTGTCTGTCTCTCCCACACTCTCACTATCAGTCTCTCACGCACTCCCTGTCTGTTTCCCTCTCTCACACACTTCCTATCTGTCTCTCTCACACTCTCCCTGTCTGTCTCTGCCTCTCACACACACTCCCTGTCTGTCTCTCTCTCTCACACACAAACACTCACTGTCTGTCTCCCTCACCTAGTGTCTCTGTCTGTCTCTCTCACAGACACACCCTGTCTTTCTTATTCACAGTTACTCCCTCTCTGTCACTCTCACACTACTCCCTGTCTGACTATCTCTTTCTCACACACACCCTGTCTTTCTCCTTCAAACTCACTTCCTGGCTGTCTATTTCTCACACACTCCCCGACTGTCTCGCTCACCTACACTCCCTGTCTGTCTCTCTCACACACACACCTTGTCTTTCTCCCTCACACTGCATCCCTGTCTGTCTGTCTCTCTCACACACATTCCCAAACGGTCTCTCTCACAAACTCTCTGTCTGTCTCTTTCGCACACGCTCCCTGTCTGTCTCTCTCTCACCCACTCCCTGCCCGATTCTCTCTCACACACACCCTGTATTTCTCTCTCGAACCGACAACGGGTCTGTCTCTATCTCATGCGCTCATCACAACATTGAATGAATTTAAAAATTGGAGTAAAGGGATATTTCAGCACATTCTTCAACTGCACTCTGAACTGAGTCTGGGTCACGACATAAAACGCAGTGTTTGTGCAGCAGCTCAGCAGCTGTAGCATGAAGCCCAATTCCCGCAGAAACGCCGGTAGAAATATAGACTGATAACCTAAATACCACATCCGGCTCCATATCGAAAACACCATTAACACTGCCCATAACAGAATGAAATTTGCCGAGATAATTAACAGTAAAATGATGGATTTTCTTCGGCTATCCATCTCTGGGTCTTTGCGTCTCTCCCCACTGCTATGATCCCGGAGTCTCCTGCGTCCTCTACTGCTCACTAAAATGTGTCTGACGGTGACAGCATTGAGCAGTAGAATCACCATAAATGGGACAAACGGTGTTAGAATGTAATGGAGGAACTCGATTGTTCCCCAGATACGAGAATTCCGAGCATGCTCTACTGCATCACAAAACCATGGGATGTTCCACAGCAAATACCGACCTGTGAACATAAAATACCAGAAGATGTTCTTTAAACAGCTCAGCACAATCACTGTTCCCAGAACCACAGCCGCCGTTTTCTCGCTGCAATATTTCCTTTTCAGCTTCTGGCAACAAATCGCCACAAATCGATCAAAGGTGAAAGTGACGGTGAACCAGACAGAACAGTCTGTGGCTGCGTAAAGCAGGATGGCGTGAATATTACACACGGGGATGGAATACAGGAACTGAAACTGTTCCGGATAAACAATGGGAATGTGTCTCAATATCACATCCAGGAAAATGACCAGTAGATCCGCCGCTGCCAAGGCTACCAGGTAGCGAGTGACACATTTGGAGAGCCCGCATTTTCCCCGAGATAAGATCCCAATCGTCAGCAAGTTAACTGTAAGGTAGGGGAATAAATAGAGAAATTATACATCAGTCTAGGAGCAAAGTTACCAGTTTGCTTGAGGCCTTATTGAGATTTAAAGTATGTTCCTGTATCCAGTGATGTACTGAAATGATCGAAGCTGAAAGAACAAGAGAAGTGTTGTAATAGGGTGGAAGGCAGGAGAGATTAAATGAAAATTACACACGGGGATGGAATACAGGAACTGAAACTGTTCCGGATGAGACTGAAATGTTAAAATCAATGTTAATCGTAATCCTTCCCCTCCCTCACGTCCCTGTCTGGTTTAAAATCTGATCCATTTCTATTCTCTCCCAGTTCTGATGAAGGGTCATTGACCTGAAACATTAACTGTGTTTCTCTCTCCACAGGTGCTGCCAGACCTGATGAATATATCCAGCATTTTCGGTTTTTATTTCAGATTTGCAACGTCTGTTGCACATCGCTCTTGAGCAGGACATTAAATGTTGGACTGCCTGAGAGATTCCCTCAACTGTGGCGGGCAGCACGGAATTCAATTATTTCAAAGCAATAATTGGGAATGTGTCGACTGAAAAATCAATGAAACAAATAATCTCGATCGTCACGAAGATAAAGCTAAACAAGGGAATTTGTCAGGATATTTTACTCCAGGTTGGGAGTGGAAACAGCAGTTTCAAGGAGTTTAGGATGACAATTGCAAATTTGTTGTTGTATTCAGTATGCAGTGAATTATCTTCCCAGTGACAGGAATTGCTGCTGGAGACAGGGAGCTGAATTTAGTGGAGCCAGTGGGGTTCCTGACGGCGGGCAGAAAATATGAGCGTACCCTGTCATAGAAATTCAGAGCCTACACTCCGTGTGGCTCTTCAGCAATTAACTGCCTGGTGTCGTGGTCCACATCCCTTAAAGGATGGGAATCCCATCTGCCAAAGCTGCTGAACAATCATGGCCAGCTGCTCACTAGTATCGGCAACGCCACTGAGAGCAGTGGAACTGCCAGTATTACACCCTTGACCCATAGTGCCCGAGACACATAGGTAAGTCTGGCGATGACACCACGCACAGTCAGCTGATCGGAGCCAGTGCCGGTAACACAACAGGTCTGGGACCAGGCCCATTGTTAGAGTCCCGGACCCGACGTAAATCAAGTGTTGCAGCAGGGGATAGCCAGGGAGCAGGGACCACTGTTGCTATTACACCAGACCTGGGACAGGAGCAGCCTTGGAGTCCCATACCCCAGGTGAGTTGGCTGGTATTGCCAGTGCCAGTGTGGTAACCCTTGGAAAATGGGTGATGGTACTCGCTTAGTTTGGGGGTGTTTCAGGGAGAATCATCTTTGCTGCCAGGGCCCATCCATGGGCCACAGGTTACCGAGGGAGCAGGCTACAGTTCACAAAGTTGCAATTTTCAGAACTCATGAAGTGTGGAAGTCTAGTGATGAGCGAGCAAGATAGTAATAGAATTCATGAGGGCACAAACAGGGTGATGGACTGGGCAGAAACAATAACCACAAATTGTATTTCTACAGCACTACTGCGAGGTGATGCATTTTGGAAGATCCAATTCGAGAGTGAACTATACAGTAAATGGAAAAGTCCTGGGGAAAATTGATGTCCAGAGAGATTTGGGTGTTCAGGTCCACTGTTCCCTGAAGGTGGCAACGCAGGTAAATAGAGTGGTCAAGAAGGCATACGGCATGCTTTCCTTCATCGGACGGGGCATTGAGTACAAGAGTTGGCAGGTCATGTTACAGTTGTATAGGACTTTGGTTCGGCCACATTTGGAATACTGCGTACAGTTCTGTTCGCCACATTATCAAAAGGATGTGGATGCTTTGGAGAGGGTGCAGAGGAGGTTCACCAGGATGTTGCCTGGTATGGAGGGCGCTAGCTATGAAGAGAGGTTGAGTAGATTAGGATTATTTTCATTAGAAAGACGGAGGTTGAGGGGGGACCTGATTGAGGTGTACAAAATCATGAGAGGTATAGACAGGGTGGACAGCAAGAGGCTTTTTCCCAGAGTGGGGGTTTCAATTACTAGAGGACACGAGTTCAAAGTGAAAGGGGAAATGTTTAGGGGGGATATGCGTGGAAAGTTCTTTACGCAGAGGGTGGTGGGCACCTGGAACGCGTTGCCAGCGGAGGTGGTAGACGCTGGCACGATGGAGTCTTTTAAGATGTATCTAGACAGATACATGAATGGGCAGGAAGAAAAGAGATACAGAACCTTAGAAAATAGGCGACATGTTTAGAGAGAGGATCTGGATCGGCGCAGACTTGGAGGGCCGAAGGGCCTGTTCCTGTGCTGTAATTATCTTTGTTCTTTGTTTTTTTTTAGCACCTTTAATGTCGTAAAAAGTCCCAAGATGTTTCATAGGCGCATTATATAACAAAATAAGATACCGAGTTACATAAGGAGATTGTAGATAAGATGACCAAAAGCTGGATCAAAGAAATATGCTTCAAGGAGTGTTTTAAAGACATAAAGTTAGCTGGAGAGGCGCGGAGATGGTATTCCAGAGCTTAGGGCCCATACAACTGAAGGTACTACCACCAGTGGTGACGAGATTAAAATCAGGGATGCACAAGAGGCCAATATAGGATTAACATAGGTATGTTAGTGTGTTGTGGGACAGGAGGCTATTTCCGTGATATGGGGCTGGACATGTGTAGCAGGCGTGGCTCTTAGCAGCGGGCCAGACAGGCGGGGTTAACAGAACCTCGGCCTTTTCGTGCCACCCACCCCCACCTCGCCCGAAAGCGATCGTGCGGTTTTTTTGTCTAAATGTCTTTTGCTGGGATCCAAGTCCCTTTCAAGATGAGGATCCCACCTCCAACAGCTGCTGGCCAATCAGAGAACTGGCAGCTCATCAGTATTGGCACTAGCACCAGGAGAGGTGGTCACTTTCAGTACTGCAGACGTCTTGGTGGTAACGAATACTTGAATGAGGGTTTTAAGCAGAGGAGCTGCGAGAGAAACAAAGTCAGGCGATGTAACTGAGGTGGGGATAGGCCATTTTAGTGAAAGTGCATATACGTGGTCGGAAGATCATCTTGGGGTCAAATATGACACCAAGTTTGTAAACAGTCTGCTTTAGTCTCACACAGTAGTCAGGGAGAGGGATAAAGTCGGTAGCTGTTAATGGTGTGTGCAATGGGGACTGAAAACAATGGCTTCAATCTTCTAAAATTTTAATTCGCACAGAAAATACATAAGGTAAAACAGAAAGTGCTGGAAATACTCAGCAGTTCTGGCAGCATCTGTGGTGACTTAAACAGAGTTATTGTTTCAGATATGTGACCTATCATCAGTACTATTTCCGACATTTTCTGTTGTTTTATTCTTTGTCCTCTGTGGAGCAGTGAAGGATAAAGGGAGATTAAATATAGAAATTCAAAATCACGAAGAGTCTTGATTGTGTAATTAAGGTGAAGAGGTTTCCAGTGTCAGAAAGTGCAATATTAAGACACAGTTTGATGTTAATTGGCAAAGAAACTGAGGGGAAATGAGGAAAATTTTCTTACGCTGTGAGCTATTCGGTTTGGAATTCATTGTCAGGCTATATGGTGGAAACAGATTCAAAAATATCTTGCAAAAGTGAATTTGGCAAAAACTTGAAAAGGATAAAAATGCAGGAGTCTGGGGAAAGAGCAGGGGAGCAGAATTGATTAGATAATATTTCCAAGCGACAACACTGACACAATGGGCCGAATAGCCTCCTTCTATGCTGCATTGTCTCTGATCCTATGAGCCAGACCGAAACTGAAAAGGTGAGAGTGTGAGACAGGGTGAAAGAGAAAATGGAAAACAATGAAAAAGGTGAGAAACAGGAAAAATCAGATTTGTCCTTCTTTTCAGGCCGAGGGTTTGTGATTCATGATCTGCCCGTGCCTGTTCCTGGTGACACACAAAACTTCCTGCTGCCTCCTCATTGCCATGAATTATACATGCCGCCCAGGGTGACCCGCACTTTAAGCTGGGTGACTGTAAGCTTAACAGGATCCTAACTGTGTGTGAAGCTGGCTGGTAGCTTCAAGGGTGATGCAACGTTCTTTCCTTATGACGTCTCTTAACTCCTAGCTCCCCCTCATCTTGCTGTCTGATATGATGTACAAGCTGCAGTTGGCGGTACCTGGATCTCCTGCTTTCCATCCAATCCCCAAAACCTCACCCCAATCCTCCCCTTCTGATGATATACTTCCCAATAATAACCTAAAACTGCCAGCTTCCCAGTCACAGCAGCTCTCAGGGACAGAGAGAGAGAGGGAAAGAGAGAGCAGCAGTACAGCACTGATGGTGAATATCCATTAGCAGGTCCGGGACTCACAACCACCTGCTAAAATATTTACACTGCGTGTACCGTCGAGGCTGGAATAGAGTCGGGACCTGCACGTGGTGATTGCATGTGCCAGCTCACTTAAGATGAGAAATTTAATGGGGCAACAGACAGGAAAATGCTAATAGACATGTCCACTGAGATACTTTGTCCATTGACAGTCCTGTCAGACGGTCTGTTGTCACTGTCTAGGAACTTAGAGGAGTCCGACTCCAACAGGGCACAGGACATTGCACAGAGCTTGAAGCCCATTCTTTCCCTAGTGGAAGTTGTCACTAAGTCCATGACAGCACTAGCGGACCCAGCCTTGATACAGCGTCTGGTGATCATTGTCGCAGTTTCCACTGCAGCACAGGTGGCAGACACTCAACGTCTCGGTGTTGCAGTGGAATGTCAGACCGAGGTCATAAGATCCATGCTTGCTGCCATCTTACTGCTTCCATTATGGCAGTGGATCTCAGTTGTCAAAGGGGTTTTAAGGCTCTCACCGCAGTGAAGCACTCAGAGATCCAGAGGATTAATCGGATTTCTGAGGTATCGCTCCGTGCGACAGGCAGTGGCTCCGTGGAGCACGAACCTGCTGTCCACTCTTAGGCTGGCAGAATTTGTCTTCCTTCACTGATACTCCCCCAGTGTTTTTGCTGATACCCATAAACCAGCTCAGGCTGCTGCTGACCATGGGGAACGAATGTCGTCCGAATGCGAGACGTCAAGACCCAGAGCTGCTCGAGGGAGTCATGCAAGACCATCTACAACCTCCTTCAGTGAAAGTCAGCAGCCTTACACCAACCATTCTGCAGCCACTGGGGTAGCACCGTGCAGGAGCACTAGGCAATTTGAGGGAACCCTTAATACAGGCACTATGGAATACACAAGTGTGAATTCAACGTGTCGTTGAATAAAAGTGTTCATGAAAAGATATTTGTTGTGTCTGTTTTACAGAGAGATGCAGGGATTATGGAGTAGTTATCAAGGAAGACTTTAATTATCCGAATGTAGACTGGAGGAGCAGTAGTGTAGAGGTCAGAAAGGGGAAGGAGTTCCTCGAGTATGTTCTGGAAAGCTTTCTAAAGCATCTGCCAAGTTTTTGCCCACTCACTCTACCTAACTATATCCCCTTGCAAATTCCTTATGTCTGCATCACAAGATGCCCTCCCACCTGTTTTTGTATCATCAGCAAATTTGGATGTATTACACTCTGACCCCTCCTCCAAGTCATTAATACAAATAGTGAATAATTGAGACCTTAGGACTGATCCTTGCTGCCCTCCACTACTTACGTCTTTCCAACTTGAAAAAGACCCATTAATCCCCACTCTCTGTCTACTGTGCGTTAACAAATCCTCAGTTCATGCTAATATATGACGCCCAATACCGTGAGTTCCTCTCTTGTGCAATAATCTTTTCTGTGGCACATTATCGGATGCCTTCTGCAAATCCAAATACACTACATCTCCTGGTTCCCTTTATAAATTCTGCTTGTTATATCCTCAAACCACTCTAACAAAAGTGTCAAACATGATTTCCCTTTCTCAAACCATGTTGACTCTGTTTGATTGCTTTAAGCTTTTCTAAATGTCTGCAATTTCTTCCTTAATAATGAACTCTAGCATTTTCCCAATGACCGATGTTAGGCTGACTGGCCTATAGTTTCCTGCTTTTTGTCTCCCTCCCTTCTTGAACAGGCGCGTCACATTAGCGGTTTTCCAATCCACTGGGACCCTCCTGGAATCCAGTGAGTTCTGGAATATTTCGACCACTGCCTCCTCTTTCATTGCAGTTCCTTCCTTTAAAACCCTTGGATGAAGCACATCAGGTCCTGGCGACTTGTTTGCCTTTAGTCCAATTAGTTAGTTAAATACTTTGCCGTCGTGAAAGAGACTGTTATAATATCTTTACTCCCATTAGCTGTTTGCTTATCTGATATCTGTGGGGTGTTTGTAGTGTCCCCCATCGTCAATTCCAATGCAAAATATTGGTTTAAATATTCTGCCATTTCCCTGTTCCCCATTATCAATTCACCAGTCACATCCTCCAAGGGTCCCACGCTCACTTTAACGACGCCCTTTCTTCTTATATAGAAGCTCTTGTTGTTTGTTTTTTTTATATTTATTGCCAATTTGCTTTCATAATCAATTTTCTCCGTCTTAATGAGCTTTTTAGGCATCCGCTGCTGGTTCTTTAAAAGATTCCCAATCCTCTTGCGTACCACTAGTTGTTGCCACTTTGTATGCCTTAGTTTTTGATGGGATACTCTCCTTGACCGCCTTTGTTAACCACGGGTGGTTCATCCTTCTCATCGAGTCTTCTTTTTGACCTTGATTATTTTTTGCTGAGCGTTATGACATATCTGGTAAAATGTCTGCCACTTCTCATCCACTTATCTTTCCCTTAGTCTATTTTCCCAGCCTGTTTTAGACAACTCTTTCTTCATACCTCTGTAATTGCTCTTGTTTAAGTTGGGGACACTGGTCTGAAACCCAAATTGCTCGTCCTCAAACTGCATTAGAATTTCTACCATGTTGTGACTGCTACCCCCTGGAGGACGATAATTATGATATTTCTTATTAATCCTACCACATTGCATATTACTAGATCTAAAATAGCCTGTTTCCGAGTAGGTTTTGCAACAGCCATTCAGAGACTGTAGAATCGAGATAAAATATGACGATTAATTTTTGAAACTAGCTGAAAAACCAGCTTTTGAGAGACACAGAGACAGACAGCATGAGCATGAAAGGAACAGAGATCACTGATAATTTAAACTGAAGGAAGGTGAATTTTAGACTGATCACTTTTTCACCCCTCAATATTCGAAAGCAAAATTAATTCATCAAAGTATTTGCAATTTGTTAATCTGTAGATGTCCTCGCTGGATGAAGGAGGAGTTGAAGTTTTGGATGTTGGTCATTTTTCTTTCCTCATTGGAACCTGGAATACTGCAAGTGGACTTTAATCAGAGAATTAATAATCGGGAAGTGCAAATCACAAAGAAAGCTGTTTTCTAATGCTGTTTATATGTTAGTAGTGTTTAAGAGTTTAGTTTTTCTGATAAACAGTTAATTTGTTGGTCTAAAGATATCTGGTTTGGTTTGCCTCATTCGGAGTTTGCCAGATAGTTCAATTCGGCTTTAGATGTCTTTAATTTAGAAAGTTTAAAGTGATATGTTAGGCGATCTGCAGAACGCCGGGAATTATTTAACAGTGTATTGCTCACGAAATGAGAACAGTCTAATTTGATTGGATATATATATACTTGAGCGGTCAGTCGTAACAAGATAAGCCCAGGAACTGCAGTCAGTCAGTTTAACATTGGTAGAGGGGAAATTTATTGAAACAATAATTTGTGAAAAAATGAATAGCCGCATGGACAAATGAGAGATACCTAAGGAAAGACAGTATGGAATTCTTTAGGGAAAACCATTTTAAGTAACTTGCAAGAGTTTTTTTTTAGGAGGAAAGAGAGTGGGTTTATGAAGGCAATGCAGTTGATGTGGTGTACCTGGACTTCCAAAAGGCATTTGATACAGTGCCACACAACAGACATGTGAACAAAGATATAGCTCATGGAATAAAAGGGATTGGAAAACTGACAGGAAACAAAAAGTATTGGTTAATGGATCTTTTGCGGCCTATAGTAAGGTTTTTATTGGAGTTCCCTAGGGGTTACTGTTGGGACTGAGTACGGCATGAAGGAGCCCGAGCAAAACTGGAGTCAATGGGAATCAAGGGGAAAACTCTGCAACGGTTTGTGTCGGTCCGAGCACAAAGAAAGATGTTTGTGGTTGTTGCAGTTCAATCATCTCAGCTCCAGGACATCGCTGCAGGAGTTCCTCAGGGTAGTACCCTGGGCTCAACCATCCTCTGCTGCTTCATCAGTCCGTGTAGAAATGCAACAAGACCTGTACAATATGCAGGTGTGTTTGATAACTGTCCAGTAATATTCGCACCACAAAAGTACCAGGCAATGAGCAACTCCAGCAAGAGAGAATCTAACCATGTCCCCTTGACATTCAAAGGCATTACTATCGCTGAATCCCCCACTATCAAGATCCTGGGGGTTACCCTTAACCAGAAACTGAACTGGAGTAGCCATTAAATACTTTGGCTACACGAGCAAGTCAGACGCAAGGAATACTGTGGCGAGTAACTCACCTCCTGACTCCCCAAATCGTGTCCACCATCAGCAAGGCACAAGTCAGGAGTCAGTGGTCTGGTCTCTGCTTTCTGACCTGTGACAGGTGAGAATAGTCTTCTATATAGGATCTGATGGATGGAATGGCCTGGTATCTGCTGTCTGAACTGAAACAGGTGAGAATGCGTTTTCTGTCCCCGGATTGAATGGATGGAATGACCTGGACTCTGCTGCCTGGTCTGTGTCAGGGGAGAATGATTTATGCGTTGGTTTTAATTTTCCAAAATTACTTATATTCGGGGAAGGTTCCTTTAGATTGGAAAATAGTGAATGTAGCTCCTTTATTCAAAAAGGGATGGAGGCAGAAAGCAGGAACCTAAAGGCCAGGTAGCTTAACATCTTCCTTAGGGAAAATGTCAGAAGGTATTATTAAATAAGTAAGCGAAGGGTATTTAGGAAAATTCAAGCTTATCAGGCAGACTCAACATGGTTTTGTGAAAGCTGAGTGTTACATGTGCTGTGGATAAAGTGGAACCTGTGATGTATTGTCCTCAGCTTTCCAGAACGCATTTGAAAAGGTGCCACATCAAATGCTACTGCATGGGGGGAAAAGGTCATGTTGCAGGGGGTAACATATTGCCATGGATAGAATTTTGGGTAGCTAACAGTTAAAAGAGAGTAGGCATAAATAGGTCATTTTCTGGTTGGAAAGATATAACGAGTGGTGTGCCATGGGGGTCTGTGCTGGGGCATCAACTTTTTACGATTTATATAAATTACTCAGATGAAGGGGCCAAAGGTATGGTTGTTAAATTTGCAGATGACACAAAGATAGGGAGTAAAGTACATTGTGGAAAAGACACAAGGTGGCTGCAAAGAGACATAGATAGGTTAATGAGTGGGCACAGAACTGGCAAATGGAGTATAATATGGGAAAGTGCAAAAATGTCCACTTTGGTAGGAAGAATGTCAAAGAACCATATTATCTAAATGCTGAAAGATTGCAGAGAACAAAGAACAAAGAACAAAGATAATTACAGCACAGGAACAGGCCCTTCGGCCCTCCAAGCCTGCGCCGATCCAGATCCTCTCTCTAAACATGTCGCCTATTTTCCAAGCTTCTGAATCTCTTTTCTTCCTGCCCATTCATGTATCTGTCTAGATACATCTTAAAAGACTCCATCGTGCCCGCATCTACCACCTCCGCTGGCAATGCATTCCAGGTGCCCACCACCCTCTGCGTAAAGAACTTTCCACGCATATCCCCCCTAAACTTTTCCCCTTTCACTTTGAACTCGTGTCCTCTAGTAATTGAAACCCCCACTCTGGGAAAAAGCTTCTTGCTATCCACCCTATCGATACCTCTCATGATTTTGTACACCTCAATCAGGTCCCCCCTCAACCTCCGTCTTTCTAATGAAAATAATCCTAATCTACTCAACCTCTCTTCATAGCTAGCGCCCTCCAAACCAGGCAACATCCTGGTGAACCTCCTCTGCACCCTCTCCAAAGCATCCACATCCTTTTGATAATGTGGCGACCAGAACTGTACGCAGTATTCCAAATGTGGCCGAACCAAAGTCCTATACAACTGTAACATGACCTGCCAACTCTTGTACTCAATGCCCCGTCCGATGAAGGAAAGCATGCCGTATGCCTTCTTGACCACTCTATTTACCTGCGTTGCCACCTTCAGGGAACAGTGGACCTGAACACCCAAATCTCTCTGGACATCAATTTTCCCCAGGACTTTTCCATTTACTGTATAGTTCACTCTTGAATTGGATCTTCCAAAATGCATCACCTCACATTTGCCCTGATTGAACTCCATCTGCCATTTCTCTGCCCAACTCTCCAATCTATCTATATTCAGCTGTATTCTCTGACAGTCCCCTTCACTATCTGCTACTCCACCAGTCTTAGTGTCGTCTGCAAATTTGCTAATCAGTCCACCTATACTTTCCTCCAAATCATTAATGTATATCACAAACAACAGTGGTCCCAGCACGGATCCCTGTGGAACACCACTGGTCACACGTCTCCATTTTGAGAAACTCCCCTCTACTGCTACTCTCTGTCTCCTGTTGCCCAGCCAGTTCTTTATCCATCTAGCTAGTACACCTTGGATCCCAAGCGCCTTCACTTTCTCCATCAGCCTGCCATGGGGAACCTTATCAAACGCCTTACTGAAGTCCATGTATATGACATCGACAGCCCTTCCGTCATCAATCAACTTTGTCACTTCCTCAAAGAATTCTATTAAGTTGGTAAGACATGACCTTCCCTGCACAAAACCATGTTGCCTATCACTGATGAGCCCATTTTCTTCCAAATGGGAATAGATCCTGTCCCTCAGTATCTTCTCCAGCAGCTTCCCTGCCACTGACGTCAGGCTCACCGGTCTATAATTACCTGGATTATCCCTGCTACCCTTCTTAAACAAGGGGACAACATTAGCAATTCTCCAGTCCTCCGGGACCTCACCCGTGTTTAAGGATGCTGCAAAGATATCTGTTAAGGCCCCAGCTATTTCCTCTCTCGCTTCCCTCAGTAACCTGGGATAGATCCCATCCGGACCTGGGGACTTGTCCACCTTAATGCCCTTTAGAATACCCAACACTTCCTCCCTCCTTATGCCGACTTGACCTAGAGTAATCAAGCATCTGTTCCTAACCTCAACATCCGTCATGTCCCTCTCCTCGGTGAATACCGATGCAAAGTACTCGTTTAGAATCTCACCCATTTTCTCTGAGTCCAAGCATAACATTCCTCCTTTGTCCTTTAGTGGGCCAATCATTTCTCTAGATACCCTCTTTCTCCTTATATATGAATAAAAGGCTTTGGGATTTTCCTTAACCCTGTTTGCTAAAGATATTTCATGACCCCTTTTAGCCCTCTTAATTCCTCGTTTCAGATTGGTCCTACATTCCCGATATTCTTTCAAAGCTTCGTCTTTCATCAGCCGCCTAGACCTTATGTATGCTTCCTTTTTCCTCTTAGCTAGTCTCACAATTTCACCTGTCATCCATGGTTCCCTAATCTTGCCATTTCTATCCCTCATTTTCACCGGAACATGTCTCTCCTGCACGCTAATCAACCTCTCTTTAAAAGCCTCCCACATATCACATGTGGATTTACCTTCAAACAGCTGCTCCCAATCAACATTCACCAGCTCCTGCCGAATTTTGGTATAGTTGGCCTTCCCCCAATTTAGCACTCTTCCTTTAGGACCACTCTCGTCTTTGTCCATGAGTATTTTAAAGCTTACGGAATTGTGATCACTATTCCCAAAGTAGTCCCCTACTGAAACTTCAACAACCTGGCCGGGCTCATTCCCCAACACCAGGTCCAGTATGGCCCCTTCCCGAGTTGGACTATTTACATACTGCTCTAGAAAACCCTCCTGGATGCTCCTTACAAATTCTGCTCCATCTGGATCTCTAACACTAAGCGAATCCCAGTCAATGTTGGGAAAATTAAAATCTCCTATCACCACCACCCTGTTGCTCCTACATCTTTCCATAATCTGTTTACATATTTGTACCTCTATCTCACGCTCGCTGTTGGGAGGCCTGTAGTACAGCCCCAACATTGTTACCGCACACTTCCTATTTCTGAGTTCTGTCCGTATTGCCTCACTGCTCGAGTCCTCCATAGTGCCCTCCTTCAGCACAGCTGTGATATCCTCTTTGACCAGTAATGCAACTCCTCCACCCCTTTTACCTCCCTCTCTATCCCGCCTGAAGCATCGATATCCTGGGATATTTAGTTGCCAATCATGCCCTTCCCTCAACCAAGTCTCAGTAATAGCAATAACATCATACTCCCAGGTACTAATCCAAGCCCTAAGTTCATCTGCCTTACCTACTACACTTCTTGCATTAAAACAAATGCACCTCAGACCACCAGTCCCTTTATATTCATCATCTGCTCCCTGCCTGCTCTTCCCCTTAGTCACACTGACTTCATTATCTGGTTCCTTACAGGCTTTTGTTACTACCTCCTTACTGTCAACTGACCTCAATTGGTTCCCATCCCCCTGCCACATTAGTTTAAACCCTCCCCAACAGCGTTAGCAAAAGCACCTCCAAGGACATTGGTTCCAGTCCGGCCCAGGTGTAGACCGTCCAATTTGTAATAGTCCCACCTCCCCCAGAACCGGTCCCAATGTCCCAAAAATCTGAACCCCTCCTTCCTGAACCATCTCTCAAGCCACGCATTCATCCTGACTATTCTTTCATTTTTACTCTGACTATCACGTGGCACTGGTAGTAATCCTGAGATTACTACCTCTGAGGTCCTACTTTTTAACTTGGCTCCTAACTCCCTAAACTCTGCTTGTAGGACCTCATCCCGTTTTTTACCTATATCATTAGTGCCTATGTGCACAATGACAACTGGCTGTTCACCCTCCCCCTTTAGAATGTTCTGCAGCCGATCTGAGACATCCCTGACCCGTGCACCTGGGAGGCAACATACCATTCGGGAGCCTCGTTTTCGACCACAGAACCGCCTATCTACTCCCCTTACAATCGAATCCCCTACGACTATAGCCCTTCCACTCTTTTTCCCGCCCTTCTGAACAGCAGAGCCAGCCACGGTGCCATGGACCTGGCTATTGCTGCCTTCCCCTGGTGAGCCATCTCCCTCAACAGTATCCAAAACGGTATACTTGTTTTGGAGGGAGATGACCGCAGGGGACTCCTGCGCTTCCTTCCTGCTCTTTCTCTGCCTTTTGGTCACCCATTCCCTTTCTCCCTCAGCAATCCTAATCTGCAGTGTGACCAATTCACTTAACGTGCTATCCACGACCTCCTCAGCATCGCGCATGCTCCAAAGTGAGTCCATCCGCAGCTCGAGAGCCGTCATGCGGTCTAACAAGAGCTGCAGTTGGACACACTTCCTGCACGTGAAGGAGTCAGGGACATCAGCCATGTCCCTGAGCTCCCACATTGAGCAAGAGGAGCATGACACGGGTCTGAGATCTCCTGCCATTTTTAATCTTAAGCTTAACTTAGTTAAATGAAAAAAGAACGAAAAGTTTTTACCAATCACAATAAAACCAGAGAAATCGAAAAAGCCTTACCTTATAAACACCCCACCGAGTCCTTTTTTTTTGGTTAGAGGAGGAGGGCGGGTGGGAGACACGACAAGTGTGGTGTCTCGGGTTCAGAAACCGCCCCAATATATAGTGTTTTACTTACCCAGCAGCCCCCTGGCCTCCACCGAAAAATAAAAGGAAATTAAATTTACTTTCAAACTGACCTTCCCAGCTGCTCACTCGCTCACACTCTGCTCCCGAAAAAGCTGCTGCAATGAAAGGAAAGTTATTTTAAACCGCCCAAATATATAGTGTTTTACTTACCCAGCAGCCCCCTGGCCTCCGCCGAAAAACAAAAGGAAATTAAATTTACTTTCAAACTGACCTTCCCAGCTGCTCACTCGCTCACACTCTGCTCCCGAAAAAGCTGCTGCAATGAAAATGACCAATAAAGACTGACTTTAAAGTTATGTTTCACTTTGATGTCAAGTTAGAACTTTTGACAAACTTCACGTGCACTGGAAAATGCAGAGCAGGCAGTGGCATCGCGGTAATGTCACTAGACTAGTAACCTAGAGGCCCAGGTTAATGTTCGATCTGTCGACTCTCAGTCATCAGTAAGTGATGGAAGGGGTCGTCAACAGTGCTATCAAGCAGCACTTGCTTAGCAATTATCTGCTCGCTGATGCTCAGTTTAGCTTCCGTCAGGGCCACTCAGCTCCTGAACTCGTTCCAACCTTGTTCCAA
Organism: Heterodontus francisci; assembly: GCF_036365525.1. Taxonomy (NCBI): domain Eukaryota; kingdom Metazoa; phylum Chordata; class Chondrichthyes; order Heterodontiformes; family Heterodontidae; genus Heterodontus; species Heterodontus francisci. Next base: position 4,129,204 of record NW_027140118.1, on the reverse strand, counting down.
ACATGGACATAGTTTGGTCAGCTACTGAACAATCAGCAGGGAAGTGACCGCCTACTGGTTGCTCATCTATGTATGACTCGCTGCAACCTATTTGTGACGAATGGGTGTCTTGTCAACAGGTGTATTGCTGACTAATGTTTTGTTTTGTTTTTAACATTTGTATACCTGCCGAATCTAGTAAAGTCATTGGCATTGAAATTGACCTTTGAGTGTTGTCTCCTTATTTCTCACCATTCTTATGTTCGAACCATAGAATAAACCAGTCAAGGGTAGAAGATTACAATTTATAAGTAACAGTTCATTAAATATGTGAACATGCAGCTGCACATTATCATGACCAGGAATGTCTTCGAGACAACGACCCTTGTGAAAAACTCTGAAACACTATTCCCAGACCTTTGTAAATGAAATTCATAGGATATGGGTGTCGTTGTCGAAGCCAGCATTTGTTGCCAATCCCTGCTTTCACTTGACAATTCAATGCCTTGCTCGGCCATTTCGCAGGACAGTTAAGAGTCAAGCACATTGCTGTGCATCTGGAGTCACATGAAGGCCAGACCAGGTTCGGACAGCAGATTTGCTTAACTAAAGGGCACACACCTTTCACGGCACCCACATACTTCTAGCTATTCAGCTATGGCAGGCAAATCATCGCAAACACAGTGCAACACTATCTCGGCTTACCTTCATCCCCGGAGCCTGATGGAGGAGATGGTTCTCCACATCATGTGACCAGCTGTGATAGAGCATCCAGCATCCGACATTAATGAGAGCATTCAGGATGATGCTATGGTCTCACAACCTCTCCCTCATCCTGCCCTCTGAGATGATGGACAGGTCGCAGATAGTGGGGCCCATGGACGTTCAGCATTCCATCCCACCCCAATTCCTCACCCCAACCATCCCCTTCTGATTTTATACTTCCCAATGATAACCCAAAACTGCCAGCTTCCCAGTCACATCAGCTCCGGGAGACCGAGAGAGAGAATCAGCACAGCACTGATGGTGACACCCCATCACTTGGACTGTTGCTCACAGCTACCAATTCAAATGCTGACACTGCGTTTATCTTAGAGGCTGGTCTTGAGTCGGAATCTGCACCTGGTGTGTCACCAAAACACGCGTGGGCTGCAGCCAGGCCAGGTTAAATGATAGCTCGTGTGTCAACTCACAGGAAGGCAAGGTCGCGAACGAGTTATAATACACAGGACTCAGCTGAGAATATTGTTGGAGCATCAGACAGGAGAATGCTGATGGACTTGTGCACTGAGACACTTTATCCATTGACAGGCCTGTCAAACTGTCTGTTGTCACCATCAAGGAATATGGAGGATTCCAATTCCAATGTCGCTGAGGATGTGGCTCATGAAGCCCATTCTTTCTGCTGTGGAATTGGTCACTAACTCGATGACAGCACTCACGAACCCAGCCATGATACAGCGTCTGGTAACCATCGTCTCAGCTTCCACTGCAGCACAGGCGGCAACACCCAACGTTTCAGTGCGACAGTGGAAGCTCAGACTGAGGTCATGAGATCCATGCTTGCTGCCATGCAGGATCAGACTGCTGCCATCATGGCTGTGGATCTCAGTGCTCAAAGGTTTTTGCAGGCTCTCACAGCAGTCGAGAAATCTGTTACCAAGTAGATTACTAGGTCTGCTGGTGTGTTGCCCCATGTTACTGGCAGTGGCTTCGTGGAGCATAAACCTGCTGTCCTCTCTGAGGATGTCAGTATTTGTTCTCCCTTCACTGCTATTCCACCAGTGTTCTTGCTGTTTCCCATCAGCCAGTCCAGGCTGCTGCTTCACATGCCGAGGTGGGGCAGTCTGAATTCGAGCCCTCAAAGCCCAGAGTTGCTCGAGAGCGTCCTGCAAGTCCATCTGCTGTCTACCACAGTGCAAGTCGTCTGTCTTCCACCAGCCATGCTGCAGCCACTAGGTAAGCACTGTGTAGCAGCACTCGGCAAGTCGAGGGAACCCGCAAAACAGGCACTGAGGGAAGACACAAGAGTAAATAGTTCAGTTTTGTTGGTATAATTGAAAATGTTGTTGGATAAATATTTCAATATAAAGGGTTTTGTGGGGGTTTATTATTGCGCGATTATGACCAAGGAGACGCTGTGATGGTGCATCTCAGATGGGTGTAATGGTGGTGAATTGGGGGATCCATGGTGGGAAGCGACATAAGGAGGTTGCAGACTGTTAGAGATCGGTTGGGTGAGTGGGTAGAAATCTGGCAGATGAATTATCATGTGGGAAAATGCGAAGTTGTTCACTTTGGCAGGAAGAATAAAAAAAAAACAGAGTATTTCTTAAAGGGGGAGTGATTGCAGAATTCCGAGGTGCAGAGGGATCCAGGTGTTCTAGTGCATGAGTCACAAAAGGTTAGTATGCAGTTTTAGCAATTAATAAAGAAGGCTAATAGAATGCGACCTTTTATTACGAGAGGAAATAAAAGTAAGAATGTTATGCTTCCGTTATGCAGGGCGTTGGTGAGACAACAGTTAGAATACTGCGTACAGTTTTTGTCTCCTTATTTAAGGAAGGATGCATATGCATTGGAGGCTGTTCAGAGGATATTTACTAGATTGATACCTGGAATGAGTGGGTTGTTTGATGTGGAAATGTTGGACAGGTCGGGCATGTTTTCATTGGAACTTAGAAGAGTGAGGGGAGACTTGACTGAAGTATATAAGCTCCTGAACGGTTTTGACAGGGTGAATGTGGAGGGGATGTTTCCTCTTGTGGGTGAGTCCAGAACTAGCATGCACTGATGAAAATTAAGTGCCGTCCATTTAGGACAGAGACGAGGAGAATGTTTTTTTCTCTCAGAGAGTCGTGTGACTTTGGAATGTTCTTCCTCAGAAGGTGGTGGGGGTGGGGTAATTGAATATGTTTAAAGCTGAGGAAGATAGATTCTTGTTTGGAAAGGGAACGAAAGATTATCGGGGATAAATGGGAATGTGGAATTTAAGATAGAAAACAAATCAGATATAATAGCATTAAATGGCAGAGCAAGCTATATGGGATGAATAGCCGACTTCTGCTCCTAATTTGTATGGTTATATGGACGCATGATCCTTTTGGAACCAGAATCTTATCAGGAATTCTCTGATAGACAGTTCGGGTGGAAGGTCTCCAGAAAAAAATCCTCTCTGCCTCCTCTTTCTGAGGTGCCCTCTGAATTCCTGGTGGCAATACTTGTATTCTCATGATGGCAATGATATGAATGGTGCAGCAGAACACCATGAACAAAGAACAAAGAACAAAGAAAATTACCTCACAGGAACAGGCCCTTCGGCCCGCCAAGCCTGCGCCGATCCATATCCTCTATCTAAACATGTCGACTATTTTGTAAGGGTCTGTATCTCTTTGCTTCCTGCCCATTCATGTATCTGTCCAGATACATCTTAAAAGACGTTATCATGCCCGCGTCTACCACCTCCGCTGGCAACGCGTTCCAGGCACCCGCCACCCTCTGCGGAAAGAACTTTCCACGCATATCGCACCTAAACTTTTCCCCTCTCACTTTGAACTCGTCACCCCTAGTAATTGAATCCCCCACTCTGGAAAAAAAGCTTCTTGCTATCCACCCTGTCTATACCTCTCATGATTTTGTACACCTCAATCAGGTCTACCTCAACCTCCGTCTTTCTAATGAAAATAATCCTAATCTTTTCAACCTCTCTTCATAGCTAGCGCCCTCCATACCAGACAACATCCTGGTGAACCTCCTCTGCACCCTCTCCAAAGCATCTACATCCTTTTGGTAATGTGGTGATCAGAATTGCACGCAGTATTCCAATTATGGCCGAACCAAAGTCTTATACAAATGGAACATGACCTGCCAACCCTTCTACTCAATACCCCGTCCGATGAAGGAAAGATTGCCGTATGCCTTTTTGACCACTCTATTGACCTGCGTTGCCACCTTCAGGGAACAATGGACCTGAACACCCAAATCTCTCTGTACATCAGTTTTCCCCCGGACTTTTCCATTTACTGTCTCGTTCACTCTTGAATTGGATCTTCCAACATGCATCACCTCGCATTTGCCCTGATTGAACTCCATCAGCCATTTCTCTGCCCAACTCTCCAATCTATCTATCTTCTGCTGTATTCTCTGACAGTCCCCTTCACTATCTGCTACTCCACCAATCTTAGTGTCGTCTGCAAACTTGCTAATCAGACCACCTACACTTTCCTCCAAATCATTTATGTATATAATGAACTTGGGCACCTGCTTCAATGTGTACTGGAGGGCTTCCCCTGAACCGTTCAGGCATTGGAAGCCGATGGTCTTCTCCATGATGTTTTTAGTGACTGCTTTGCTCTCGTTATATACTTGATGTCCTTGCATTTTGAGTGATGGGGTGGGGGCAATGGTGGGTGGGAGGAAAATGAACCGTGTATAGAGGGATTTGTCTCCGAGCAGACAATTTCTCCTTTTTGCTAGGAGAGCTGAAGACGCTGGGAAGGGCTGACTACTTCACAATGAAGGAATTGTGGCTGCTGCCAGGCTAGTGGATATTCACAAACATGATGCACTGGGCATGTTCACACACCAACAGCACATTCATGCACTGAGAGTATGTCAGTTTATGTACCTCTCCCTGTTGACTTGGAGGCTGCACAGAGCCACATACCCCAGCGGGAATGCTGGCATCCTGTTAAAACTACAGGTCTTCTCATCCTGCTTCTCCCAACTGAGTTGAAAAACCATATGGGATGCCTCCATCACCTTCCGGGTACATCGAGGGATGACATATTAGGAGATGTTGAATATGCCGCCTGCTCCTCCCTGGAAAGACCCAGATTCACAGAAGTTCAATGAAAATGTGAACGTAATGGCCACTGGCAGCTCTGTCCTCACCCTGGTGTGAGGCTTCAGGTCATAATGTAGCAGGTGGCACAGCTCTGTAACCACCTCCTTATTGAATCAGAGTCACCTCACACACTGCTCCTGGGTTATATGTAGGTAGGAAAAGTAATCTCGGGAAACCCGGCTGGGTAGGGCAGAGCACCCCCCCCCCCACCCTCCTCCCACTTTTATCAGCCCCTCACTGCAGCCTGTGCTCCATTTGTTTGTCATGTTGCAGACAGAGATACACTGTAACTATCGTCTGTTGAGCTGAGAGTGACGAACACAGGTGGTCAGTGCAGACCAAGTTAGAAAGCTGCCAGAACGCCTGATTGATGTCAAATTCAGACCATGTTCCTGCTGCAGGTCCATGCAGGTTACTCAGGGACTAGCACCCTCTCCATCATGGGTAGCGTGCAGGCCACAACAGAAATGACCACCAGCGTGGATTCCACAGCACCGATACCAGTGGCTCTACTGAGGCCAAAATCATGGCCAGAGAGAGATCCACAGGGAAGGAAATTCACTTTAAAAAGGGAATGATAAATAATCAAAATACAAGAAGTTGATGGAATATAGGAAATGTGCAAGGGAATCGGCCTAATCGGAGGGTGGAGGCCATTGAGAGATTTTCACCCAAGAATGAGTATATTAAGATTGTAACATTGCCCGACCTGGAGCCAGGATAGGTTAGTGAGCATGGGGGTGATGGGTGAACTGTACCTGGTGTGATTTAGGCAGCATTGTTCTGGATGAGCTGACATTTAAGGAGGCTTTTAATTGTGATGGTGGTCAGAAAACAGAGGAATATTCGACTGGATTTGACAAAGGCAAGTATGAGGTTTTATGCAGCAGATGAGCTGACGGAAAGGTGGAGACGTGCAATATTATGAAGGTGGCAGTTGGCAGGTTTGCTGATACAGAGGCTATGCGATTCGAACAAAGGGTCATTGAGGTTTTTAACAGTCTGGTTCATTCTCAGACTTTGGTCAGGGCGCGAGATGGAGTGGATGGATCGGGAACAGAATTTGTGATGGAAATCGATGACAATAGATGTAGTCTTCCCAAAATGTAAGTGCCAAGAAACCAATACAGTTAAACCAAATATAAAGATCTAACAGCTGGATACTGAGAGTTGCCAGGAACAACTATATCAACAAGCAAGATGGAGTAAATGACAAGAACAGTACTGAAGTTAAGCTTAATTTATAGAATCAATTACTTGTGAAAGGCACTTACCAGGGACACCAACAATAGCAAGGGCGGGATAATAAATCGTTTGCATCGTTAAAAGGACGAAATAGATTCGGCGATCCAATGATAGCCAATAAGAAAACGCAGAAAGAAAGTCAAAGGCCCAGGAGAAACTCCTGACCATTGTTGTAACATTCCAATCTCTTGTTCTCAGATTCGGACCCATTTTTCTAACACTTCAATCTGTTGTTCTCAGATTCTGTTCTGTCCTCTCCCTGTCTCCAGGGCCGCTGATCCCTGTTACTGCCAGGTGTGATGTCTCCGCTGACACTGTGGGATAACACATTGATAAGAGTGCCTTATTAATAGAAAAGGGAAACTCTCCAGTGGAAAAATTAGGGTCCATGGAGACTGATGTTAATTATAGACTGAAAAAGCAGGTTCAGTTAACTCTTTTCAATTCAACACTGTTTGTACAACGATAAAGTAGACTATTTACCCAGTCTGGAGGAGATGTTTGAGCGTTGCTGAGGGAAGGAAATGTGGAAAAAGCAGCAGCATTGGCCAGAATCCTTCGATCCTCCTTGGATATGGGAGTATTGCCAGTGGACTGGAGGGTTGTAAATGAAAACCTGTAGAATAAAAAGGAGGGGGATAAACCCTGTAACTACAGGTCAGTCTGCAGAATGTCAGTGATGGGGGAAATTTCAGAGACCATATTCCAGGAAGACATATTGGCTGGTTGGGAAATCCTGGCATAATAAATGCTTGAGTCTTTTGATGGGGTAACAGAGAGGTTTGATGGGGGTTATGTGCTATACATGGACTTCCAAAAAACATTTGATAATGAGCCATATAACAGGCTTGTTGGTGGAGTTAGAACACATTTGTAAAAATTGCAGCAGCGGAATGGATATGAAATTGGATGAGTGACAGGAAACGTAAACAGTGCAGACTGTCGGAAAGTATACAGTGGAGATCTTCAGGAGTCAGTGATAGCAGCCCTTCTTTTATATATATATATATATATATACATATATATATATATATAAAATGGATGGACTTAATGCAGAGAAATGTGTAGTGGTTTATTTTGGTAGGAAGAACGAGAACATGTAATATAAAATGAAGGGTACAATTCTAAAGGGGCTGCAGGAGCAGAGGGACCTGGGGTTATATGTGCACAAGTCAGTGAAGTTCAAAGGGCAGGCTGAGAAAATGTTCAAGGAAGCATACGAGCTCCCGAGCTTTATAAATTGGGGCATAAAGTAGAAAAGCAAGGAAGTGATGATAAACCTGCATGAGAAACTGGTTCCCCTCAATTGAAGTATTGTGCCCAGTTCTGGGCAACGCACTTTAAGAAGCATTTGAATGCATTAGAGCGGGTGCAGAGAAGATTCAATAGAATAGTTATAGGAATGAGGGAATGCCGTTATGTGAATTGATTGGAAAAGTTGGTTCTGCTCTCCTTAGAGAAGTGAAATTTGAGAGATGATTTTATAGAGGTGTTCAAAATTAAGAGTTGTCTGGGCAGAGTAGATAGGGAGAGACTGTTCTCATTCTTGGAAGGATCGAGAACGAGAGGGCACCGTTTTAAGGTGATTGACAAAAGAAATGACTGCAACATGAGAGAAAACCTTTGCATAGCGAGTGATTAGGTTCTGTAATAAACGTCTGAGAGGCTGCTGCAGGCTGATTGAATCGTGGTTTTCAAAAGAGAATTGGGCAATTATGCAGAAAAATAAACAGGGCTGCGGAGAAAAGCCAGAGGAGTGGGACTAGGTGAGTGGTACTTGCAAAGAGCTGGCACGGACAAAATGGTATAAATGCCTGCCCCTCTGCTGGAGCTGTTGTATGATTCGATGATAAACAGATTCATCAAGTTCTTTGATGAAGTAGCAGGTAGGGTTGAGGAACAACCCAAGGTTGATGTCATGTAGATGGACTTTCTAAAGGTGTTTGATGAAGTAACATTTACGAAACGTGTCTGGTAAAATGAAACCGATGGAGTAAAGGGTCAATGACATTTTGGTTATGATGTTTGCTAAGGAAGAGAGTGCAAAGAGAAGTGGGGGCAAGTGTTCTTCAGATTGAAAGTATGAAGTCGTGTTCCACAGGCTTCAGTATTAGGGCCACTGATCTTTTGAAATACAGTTTTCTTTTATTAGTTCATGAGATGTGGGCATCGCTGGTTTGACAGCATTTGTTGCTCATCCTTAATTGCCGTCGAGAAGGTGATGGTGAGCCATCTTCTTGAACTCCTGCTGTCTATGTGGGGTAGGTGTACCCTCAGTGCTGTTAGGAAAGCAGTTCCAGGATTTTGACCCAGCGACAGTGAAGGAACGTCGAATAAACTCCAAGCCAGGATGTTGTGTGACTTGGAGGGAAGCTTGCAAGTTGTGATCTTCCCATGCATCTGCTGCCTTTGTCCTTCTATGTGGCGGAGGTCGCCGGTTTGACAGATGCTGTCAAAGGAGCTTTGGTGAGTTGCTGCAATGTGTCTTGCAGATGGCAAACGCTGCTGCCACTGTGTGTCGATGGTTTATATATAGGGTGCCAATCAAGCGGGCTGCTTTGTCCTGGATGGTGCCGAGCTTCTTGAGTGTTGTTGGAGTTGGACCCATCCAGGCAAGTGGAGAGGATTCCACCACACTCCTGAAATGTACCTTTAGATAGTGTACAGGTTATGAGGAGTCAGGAGGTGAGTCACTCACCACAGGATTCCTAGCCTCTGAGCTGCTTTTGTAGCGATGATATTTATATGGCGACTCCAGTTCTGTTTCTGGTCAATGGCAACCTCCAGGATGTTGATAGTGGAGGTTTAATCGATCATCATGCCGTTGAATGTCAAGTTATAAAGGGCTTCATTTCAAAGTTTTCAGATGACACACAAGTCGAAATATAACAGTGAGGAAAATAGCAGCAAACTTCAGGGAGACATAGAGAGATGATGTCATGAGCAGGCACGTGGCAGCTGAAATTTAAATTGGTGAAGTTTGAGGGATACATTTCAGAGCAAGAATGAGGGGAGGAAATAGAAACTAAAAGGTACCATTTTAAAGAGGGTATAGGGACAGCCAAGAGCGATGTCTCAATTCATTCCATCTTCGCTGCCTGCGGAGAATACTTGGCATCAGGTGGCAGGACCATATCTCCAACACAGAAGTCCTCGAGGCGGCCAACATCCCCAGCTTATATTGCATTCTTGTTACCTGGGCGGCAACAGGAGAGAAAGGTCACATGGTATAATGTTGCTACTTAACTGTGTGTAAAACTGAAAAAAAAAGCGGCTGAAAGCAGACTCACCAGCGAAACGTACTGAAGAGAAAAGAGCAGTTTATTCTGTCTCGGCAAAAATTCAATAGAGAGCTCCAGCCGAATTAATTGCCTAAAGAAGAAATGCTTTCTTTTTTCAAGAAATTGTATTGCTGAAGGAACTGTTGTTGCCGACCGCAGCCGAAAAGTTTAACGCCTGTTAAGAATAAACCACTGCATCCAATCCTCATGAAGGCTTCGAATGGCCTTTAACTATTTCCACATAATAATGCCTCATCCACCAGGAATGTAATCCACAGGCTTCCTTATTTCATTCCTACTTGAGAAGCAGCTGAATTTCAAACGCACTAATTTTAAAACTAGTTAACTCCTGCTCGTTTAGAATGCCTTTGTGCGAATGTGGGGAGTGAGTTCAAAATAAAAATGTCTTTCGTCATAGGTTTATCTTAATAGTGTTTAAGATTTTTAAAAAATAAATAGTTAATTTGTTGGTGTCTAAAGGTATTTGGCTTGGTCTCTTTTATTCAGGGGTTACCAGGGTGTTTATTTTGGCTGTTTTCCAATTGGGTGTGAAAGCTTAATAATGGGCTGCGACCTGTGGAGTGACGGGACTAAACTGATAGTGCTGCCAGACCTGCTGATTATTTCCAGCACTTTTTGTTTTTATTTCAGGTTTCGAGCATTTAGCAGTATTTTTTTTTTATTTTGGGCGAGTATCTATACCTGAAGGGTGAACCCAATTTTGTATGGACTGCAGAAAAATCAATGAGGTAATGATGGCAGACTCCTACCCAATTCCGCGTTCAGAAGACTGTATTGAAAGGGTCGGCAGTACTAGATGTACTCCCAAGATCGACATGTTAAAAGAATACGATCAAGTTTATTTCTCTCCTCGAGACAGAGCTATCAGCTTTTCTGACACCTGACGGTCTTTATCAAGCCACTTGATGTCATTCAGGCTAAAAGAACTCCTCAGCCACTTCTCAATATTTAATGATTCAGGTGTTCCCGACTATGTAGTGTATCTCAATGATGTACGAATATACAGCAACACTTGGCAACAGCACTTAAACCATCCAGAAATTATGTTTCAAAAGTTACAAGCCATGGACCAAATGATAAATCTGGTAAAAATCGAACTGGGAAAAATAAGAGTAACTTAGCTCAGACACATAGAGGGGCAAGGACAGTTATTGCCGATACGGCAAAGGTACAAGCCTTATTCGAGCTATCTATCGCGAAATCTAGGCGGGAAATAATGAGGTTTTTAGGGATGTGCCGTTTTTACAGAAAATATCCAGTCTCTTAGTACTGTGGCTGCTCCATTAACAAATTTACTGCAAAAAAGGTAAAACAATGTAGTATGTTCAAATGAATGCCAGACAGCTTTTGAAAAGCTGAAGGAAATCTTGACACAGAGCCAGTGTTAGCTGCTTCGAATTCTGCTTATCCCTTTAAAATATTAATTGTTGCTAGCGACATGGGGGCTGCTGCAGTACTATTACAGGATGACGAATCAGGCACAGAGAAGCCAGTAGGGTACTTTTCAAGAAAACTAAATTGTCATCAAAGAATGTATTCCACTGTGGAAGAAGAAACATTAAGACTTTTGCTGGCTCTCAAACATTTTGAAATATATGTCTGCTAAGACTATAAATAAATACTAATATGTAATATCTTTATATATGACCTGGAAGGGGGTGTAGAAGGGTGGGTTAGTAAATTTGCGGATGACACTAATGTCGGTGGAGCTGTGGATAGTGCCGAAGGATGTTGTAGGGTACAGAGGGACATAGATAGGCTGCAGAGCTGGGCTGAGAGATGGCAAATGGAGTTTAATGCGGAAAAGTGCGAGGTGATTCACTTTGGAAGGAGTAACAGGAATGCAGAGTACTGGGCTAATGGGAAGATTCTTGGTAGTGTAGATGAACAGAGAGATCTTGGTGTCCAGGTGCATAAATCCCTGAAGGTTGCTACCCAGGTTAATAGGGCTGTTAAAAAGGCATATGGTGTGTTAGCTTTTATTAGTAGGGGGATCGAGTTTCGGAGCCACGAGGTCATGCTGCAGCTGTCCAAAACTCTGGTGAGACTGCACCTGGAGTATTGCATGCAGTTCTGGTCACCGCATTATAGGAAGGATGTTCTTTTGGGCCTCCTTATCTCGAGAGACAATGGATACGCGCCTGGAGGTGGTCAGTGGTTTGTGAAGCAGCGCCTGGAGTGGCTATAAAGGCCAATTCTGGAGTGACAGGCTCTTCCACAGGTGCTGCAGAGAAATTTGTTTGTTGGGGCTGTTGCACAGTTGGCTCTCCCCTTGCGCCTCTGTCTTTTTTTCTGCCAACTACTAAGTCTCTTCGACTCGCCACAATTTAGCCCTGTCTTTATGGCTGCCCGCCAGCTCTGGCGAATGCTGGCAACTGACTCCCACGACTTGTGATCAATGTCACACGATTTCATGTCGCGTTTGCAGACGTCTTTATAACGGAGACATGGACGGCCGGTGGGTCTGATACCAGTGGCGAGCTCGCTGTACAATGTGTCTTTGGGGATCCTGCCATCTTCCATGCGGCTCACATGGCCAAGCCATCTCAAGCGCCGCTGACTCAGTAGTGTGTATAAGCTGGGGATGTTGGCCGCTTCAAGGACTTCTGTGTTGGAGATATAGTCCTGCCACCTGATGCCAAGTATTCTCCGAAGGCAGCGAAGATGGAATGAATTGAGACGTCGCTCTTGGCTGGCATACGTTGTCCAGGCCTCGCTGCCGTAGAGCAAGGTACTGAGGACACAGGCCTGATACACTCGGACTTTTGTGTTCCGTGTCAGTGCGCCATTTTCCCACACTCTCTTGGCCAGTCTGAACATAGCAGTGGAAGCCTTACCCATGCGCTTGTTGATTTCTGCATCTAGAGACAGGTTACTGGTGATAGTTGAGCCTAGGTAGGTGAACTCTTGAACCACTTCCAGAGCGTGGTCGCCAATATTGATGGATGGAGCATTTCTGACATCCTGCCCCATGATGTTCGTTTTCTTGAGGCTGATGGTTAGGCCAAATTCATTGCAGGCAGACGCAAACCTGTCGATGAGACTCTGCAGGCATTCTTCAGTGTGAGATGTTAAAGCAGCATCGTCAGCAAAGAGGAGTTCTCTGATGAGGACTTTCCGTACTTTGGACTTCGCTCTTAGACGGGCAAGGTTGAACAACCTGCCCCCTGATCTTGTGTGGAGGAAAATTCCTTCTTCAGAGGATTTGAACGCATGTGAAAGCAGCAGGGAGAAGAAAATCCCAAAAAGTGTGGGTGCGAGAACACAGCCCTGTTTCACACCACTCAGGATAGGAAAGGGCTCTGATGAGGAGCCACCATGTTGAATTGTGCCTTTCATATTGTCATGGAATGAGGTGATGATACTTAGTAGCTTTGGTGGACATCCGATCTTTTCTAGTAGTCTGAAGAGACCACGTCTGCTGACGAGGTCAAAGGCTTTGGTGAGATCAATGAAAGCAATGTAGAGGGGCATCTGTTGTTCACGGCATTTCTCCTGTATCTGACGAAGGGAGAACAGCATGTCAATAGTCGATCTCTCTGCACGAAAGCCACACTGTGCCTCAGGGTAGACGCGCTCGGCCAGCTTCTGGAGCCTGTTCAGAGCGACTCGAGCAAAGACTTTCCCCACTATGCTGAGCAGGGAGATTCCACGGTAGTTGTTGCAGTCACCGCGGTCACCTTTGTTTTTATAGAGGGTGATGATGTTGGCATCGCGCATGTCCTGGGGTACTGCTCCCTCGTCCCAGCACAGGCATAGCAGTTCATGTAGTGCTGAGAGTATAGCAGGCTTGGCACTCTTGATTATTTCAGGGGTAATGCTGTCCTTCCCAGGGGCTTTTCCGCTGGCTAGGGAATCAATGGCATCACTGAGTTCCGATTTGGTTGGCTGTATGTCCAGCTCATCCATGACTGGTAGGAAGGAAGGATGTGGAAGTTATGGAAAGGGTGCAGAGGAGATTTACTAGGATGTTGCCTGGTATGGAGGGAAGGTCTCACGAGGAAAGGCTGAGGGACTTGAGGTTGTTTTCGTTGGAGAGAAGGAGGATGAGAGGTGACTTAATAGAGATATTTAAGAAAATCAGAGCGTTAGATAGGGTGGATAGTGAGAGTCTTTTTCCTCGGATGGTGATGGCAAACACGAGGGGCCATAGCTTTAAGTTGAGGGGTGATAGATATAGGACAGATGTCAGAGGTAGTTTCTTTACTCAGAGAGTAGTAGGGGCGTAGAACGCCCTGCCTGCATCAGTAGTAGACCCGACAACTTTAAGGGCATTTAAGTGGTCATTGGATAGACATATGGATGAAAATGGAATAGTGCAGGTCAGATGGTTTCACAGGTTAGCGCAACATCGAGGGCCGAAGAGCCTGTACTGCGCTGTAATATTCTAATTCTAATTCTAATTCTAATGTCCATAACACATTAACATTCGTGTAAACAAAAACGAAATGTTAGAATATTTCGATGGAGTTTGTTATTACAGCCTAATCATCTAAACATTTTACATATATCGAGGAAAAATAATGCTATCGTTGACACCTTGTCCCCAATTTGACCATATTAAATTATATGGATTGCGATGGTAAAAAGAGAATTCTGTAAGTTATCAGTAGAATTAATTGTGTTTCAATACGGCAGAAAATGTTACTTTTATCCCAGTTTCGAATATCTTTTAGTTTTTGCATTGTAATGAATGCATTGCAGGAATGACATTTCATTTCACCATACGGGAAGGTGTTGTTTTTACGTCGGATTAACAACAGTGTGTGCCTTTATGTCTCTGTAGAAAATAGTGCCATAGGGATAGAAAGTTCTGGAATTGTGTGCCAGCAATTGCATTTTCGTTACAAAGGCAACAGCAGGAGATAAAGTTTACATGGTATGATGTTTCTAGTTAATTGTGTAAAGTTGGCAAATCTGGCTTGAAACCAAACTCTCCAGCGAGGCACTCTGACGAGAAAGAAGCTGTTTATTCTCTCTCAGCAAAGATTCAAGAGGGAACTACGGGCCTAAAGAAGAAAAGCCTCCTTTTTTCCCAATAAACCGTTTGTATTGCTGACAGAACTGTTGTTGCCTATTAAGAATGGACTACTGCATCAATTCCTTGTGAAGACTTGTAGTAGTCTTTGACTAATTCCCCATTCGAATACCTCATCCATCAGGAACGTAACCCACAAAGACTTGCTTATTTCATTTATTCTTAAGAAGCAACTAATTTTTAACAACATGACTATTAAAACCAATTAACTACAGTTATTTTTGAATGTATGCGTGTGCATGGGGAGTTAGAATGAAATTTGGAGTTTTACTGTCTTTCGACACAGGTTTGTCTTCATGGTGTTTAAAATTTATTTCTTCATAAATAGTTAATTTGTTGTTGTCTAAAGATACCTGGTTTGGCCTGTTGCATTTCTGGGGTTACCAGTTTGTTTAATTTCGCTGTTATCCAATTGGGTGTTAAAGCATAATAATATGTTGCAACCTGTGGACTGAGAGGACTGAATTAAAGTGCGTGTTGTTCCGGTCGTGGCCACAATAAATGTACAGCACAGAATCAGGACATTCGGCACAACTGGCCTATGTGGTATTTATGCTGCACACGAGTGTCACCCCAAATTACTGCATCCAACCCTCTTTGCATGTCCTCCAATTTCTTTGTCCCTCATGTCCTTCTCAACCTTCACTTTAAACACATCTGTGCTATTCGTCTCAACTATTGCATGCCGTCCAAGTTCCACATTCGATTCACACCCTCTGTATAAACCGATTCTGCAAAATTTCAGATTTAGTTTTTTGATGACTCTCTTCTAGTTATGACCTCTGGCGCTGGTCTCTGACACGTTATAAGCAATTAGTTTCTCCGTATCCCTAGATCTCTTTGCTCCTATATATCATTCTCACTCTTATTTTCCAGGTTTGTGCAGGTATCACAATAAATCTGTCAATGTGCGAGTGTCATTCCAAACATTGATGTCTGATACAGTCAGCATGTTTCTTTTCTCCACACAAGCAAAAGTAACTGTGGAGCAGACCCACAGATCAAAGGACCACATTCGAGAATATGGTTGTAAACGTGCACTTTCAACAGGTACTGCATCCTCTTTATTGTACAAACATTTTTTCTATTCATTCCTGACATGTGGACGTTGCTGGCTAGTCCAGCATTTATTTCCCATCCCGAATTGCGCTTGAGAAGGTGGTAGTGAGATGCCTTCTTGAACGGCTGCAGTCCAGGTGATATAGGTACACCCACAGTGCTTTCAGGAACTATCTGACATGTACTCCTGTCTTATACTACATCAATAATAATCATTAATTCCCTTTGACAGATTCGGAACAATGGTTGCGCCTGTTTGGAGGTAACAACAACTGCTCTGGGAGAGTGGAGATATCGTGCAATAACAGCTGAGGCGCGGTGTGTGATTACTCCTGGGATATGGCTGATGCCAATGTTGTCTGCAGACAGCTGGGTTGTGTCCACGCTCTGCTAGCCCCAGGAGGTGTTACTTTTTCCAGGGTGATGGCGTTATATGGCTGTATCAGGTGAAGTGCACCGGAAGCAAATCTTCTCTGGCCGACTGTCCTTCCTCCTCGCCGGGTCAATCTGACTGCGATCGCAAGGAAGATGCCAGTGTGATTTGTTCCGGTGAGGGTGGCAGGATTTGGAGAGCGGGGTTAGGGTTCTTTGTTTTGTTAAATTGACTCGTTCGGGACATTAAGAACAGTATTTATCCTTTTAATGTAAAGTGCTGAAATTTCATCTTCCTGAACTTTTTGCACAATATCGTCCACAAGGTTCGATGTGCCTCCAATTGCTTTCCCGTCCACATCTGCAGGTACTTACCATTATTAGTATTCCAGCTAGCGTTAAGGTTTGTATTAGTTTATTTAGTATATTTGCCATTTTCGGAAGATAATATGATACACGTTCTCACTGACTGACTGGAGCATATTTTCCTCACTGCATATTTCCAAGCGTCTGGTTGGAGTTCCATTAACCCCAGTTTCTGGCTGTACCTGAACTGTCCTGTACTCAGCAGAAGCATGGGGCCACTGTCTCTGTAATATAGACTGGCTCACAGGTTCCTCTGGTGCAATGTGCACCACACATACTAGGGACTGTTCAGCTTGACTCATTGTTCTGAAGCAGTGTATATAATTATTAAATACTTATGGCAAATATGTTATCATGCAAGACGGATTGTGTCTCTGTTAAACCTTTCTGTATTGTTTGCATTAAGAACAGGGATATAAAACTACTTCCATCCTAGTTGCGGTCTGCTTCGGAGTCCTGCTGGTCTGTGAGTTGATCTCACTGATGGTGGTTATACAGGAAAAGTCATTCAGAAGAGGTGAGCCTTATACCTTACCGCAGAACCAACACAGGATCCCAGATATTGTGGCATATCCTTGTAAGACTCTAGTTCACTGCAGCTTAGCAAGGAATGTCAAGTGACCTTATTAGAAATAAATCGTAATCGTTTTTGCTGATTTGCTCTATTTAATGTGCTCTGGAATTCGTAAATTCCGACATTTAAAATATTATCTTCCTTCATCCATTGGTTATAATTCGAGCCATTCAGATTCTATGTATGACCATCCATTCTCGAACTGTCTAATCGGTTTCCACATTCCAAAACAAAGCTTCCGCTCATATTTCACCCATCCAACTCACTCCCGAATTATTACAAGAAATGGGACTCTTAATAATTGACACCTCTAATAATATATATATAGCTAGGACTAGTGGCAGCACAGTGGCACAGTGGTTAGCACCGCAGCCTCACAGCTCTAGCAACCCGGGTTGAATTCTGGGTGCTGCCTGTGTGGAGTTTGCAAGTTCTCCCTGTGTCTGCGTAGGTTTCCTCCAGGTGATGCGGTTTCCTCCCACATGCCCAAGACTTGCAGGTTGATAGGTAAATTGGCCAATATAAAATTGCCCCTAGTGTAGGTGGTAGTGAAATATCGGGACAGGTGGGGATGTGGTAGGAATATGGGATTAGTACAAATGGGTGGTTGATGGTCAGCACAGACTCGGTGGGTCGCAGGGCCTGTTTCAGCGCTGTAACACAAACGAACATAGGCCTTTTATCTCTGCCAACGATAGAACCAGCACAGGCTCTGAAATAATACATTCTTAAAGATGATAAGATGTATCCTAGTATCCTCACTGGACAAGTGCCTAGTAGAAGTTTACAGACGATACCAAGCACGAGATAAGGTGAAAGGTTACGTTGGGGAGCATATTCATGGACAAGGGGGAGGATAAATGTGAGGATATCCACTTTGGTGTTAAAAACGGGAAGGCAGATTATTAACTGAATGGCTATAAACTGAGAGAGGGGAATATGCAACGGGACCTATACAAGTCACTGAAAATAAGTATGCAGGTGAAACAGGAGGTAAAAGGCAAATGGCATGTTGGCCTTCATAGTGAGAGGGTTCGAGTACAGGAGCAGGGATGCCTTTCTGCAAGTATACAGGGCCTTGGTGAGACCACACCTGGAATATTATGCGCAGTTTTGGTCTCTTTACCAGAGGGAGGGTGTTCTTGCTATATAGGGGGTGCAGCGAAAATTTACCAGACTGATTCCTGGAATGGCGAGACGGGTGTATGAAGAGAGATTGGGTCGGTTAGGATTATGTTCGCTGAAGTTCAGAAGAGTGAGGGGGGATCTCATACAATTCTCACAGGACTTGCCAGGGTAGATGCAGGAAGGATGTTCCCGATGGTGGGGGAGTCTAGAACCAGGGGTCATAGTCTAAGGATACGGGGTAAACTTTTCAGGACTGAGAGGAGGAGAAATTACTTCACCCACAGAGTTATGAGTCTGTGGAATTCGCTGCCGTAGAAAGCAGTTG
This sequence comes from Heterodontus francisci, assembly GCF_036365525.1. NCBI lineage: Eukaryota > Metazoa > Chordata > Chondrichthyes > Heterodontiformes > Heterodontidae > Heterodontus > Heterodontus francisci. Next base: position 4,110,970 of record NW_027140118.1, on the reverse strand, counting down.
AGGCCAAAGCATTGCATGTTTTCAAGAAGGAGATTGATATAGCGAAAGGGTTCAAAGGATATGGGGCAATAGCGGGAACAGGCTACTGAGTTGGATGATCAGCCATGTTCAGAATGAATGGCGGAACAGGGCCGAATGTCCTCCTCCTGCTCCTATTTTCTATGTATCTATGTTTCTATGATGTCGGTATTATGCAATTTGCTCGAGCGTCCTTTTCAATCTCTCCAATAACCATCCATGAATGTGTTTAACAGTTGCTGGTTCCATTGAGTCCCTCAGTCAGATTGAATATTACACCAGTCACAGTTTGAGTTACACGGATCCTGGATCAGAAAATCCTGAAGGGAACTCTTCCAGTATTCAGGGTAGGTACATCTTTACTTAATACCATCACTTTTTTAATCCATCACACTGACTGCTATCTAAAATCAGCAACTAAATATATCAGAACTTAAAATTATGCTGCTGAAAACATGGAGATGTTCAGAGTGATTTTTGCTTTTAAAAATGGAGAAATAATTAGGATTTATAAAACATCATCCTGATTGCACCCAGTACTATAACGGAATGAAACATTCAATTATTATGTTTTCTGACACTTGTCTGGGCGGAGAAATGTGAAATTTGTGTGCATGTTGGATGGGTGATTCAATGGGATGCATGTGACTTTAAAACGGAGGGCAGAATGTAGTCACACCGTGGCAACAGTCTGGGAGGCAAAATGCTGGTGGATAGCAGTGTGAAGGAATCCCAACATTTTTTGCTGCTGGGTGTTATTCCCAGAGTCGCCCGAGCTGGTGGGTCAAGGCCGCACTTTAAGACGACAGGCTGGTAACTGAGCCTATAGAACAGGAAATGCAAGGTAATTTTCCAAGCTATTCACAATTTAGTGAAATTAGCGCGAAGAAAATGGCGTTTCAGAGCCTGGTCATCTGTAAGGAGGGGGAAGCTCAATGGAAGGTCAGTTTTCGATGTAAGAATCATCGTGGCAGTATAGAGAGGGTGAGTGATACTGAATCGCGGTATGGACTATCTGGAGGCTGACCAATCTTGGGGGGCACATCGGAGATATTCAGGTTGAGTTTCCACTCCGGCTTACATCTTAAGTACAAAGAGTAAAAAGAATGGAGGACTTGCAAAATGAGGACAACAATTTACAATAGGTCTCATCGACTCCAGTTTTGAGGCCTTCCATTGTGGAGGAAGATCCGAGATGGAGAGAGCTGCAGTCCCCAGGAATTCGGCTGCAGCAACCAGAGAGGGAAAAGGATCTTGTGGCTGCAAGAGTGTGTGGATGACCAGGGCGCATATAGCACACAGCCAGTGTCTTGAGTGAGGAAGATGCTGCCGACCAGAGAGGGTTTACCATTAGAGGTTCTGCTTCCTGCACAAGTCAGAGCAGCAGTGTCAGTGAATGTTGTGCCTCTCCAGAGAGGCTGCCACTGAGGTGCGTCCTATGCTGGACGAGGATCTGAACCCAATGAGAAGTGGTAGGCACCCATTTCCTGCGACACTGATACTCACAGTGGCACTGAATTATTACACCTCAGGATCATCACAGAGATCCTCGAGAAACATTTGCGGGATTTCCCTGTCTGTGGCACATCAGTGCATCAAGATGGCCACAAATGCCATGTTCAAGAAGGCGAGCCAATACATGCACTTTCACACTAATCTGGACAGCCAGAGTGAAATTGTTGTGGTATTTGGGGAAATCGTTACATGCAGGGTGCCATAGACTTCATGCATGTGGCCATCAAGACTTCCATAGTCCAGGCAGCAATAGGATGGGCTTCTACTCTCTGTGCGCATGGTTTGGGAACATTGTAAGTTCTTCTTATGTGTCTGTGAAAGGTTCCCTGGAAGCTGTCACGATGCATTCATTCTAAGGCAGTCTGAGGTGCACGAGAATTTCAGCCCTCCCATGAGAATTCAAGGTTGGTTAATGGGTGTGAAGGGCTACCCACTGAACACATGCCTCATATGCCTGCGCAAAGTCCCAGCGCAAATGCAAAGGAGAGTTGCAACAGCTGTCATGCAACAATTCCAATGATATTTGAGCAGTCCATAAGGCTGCCTCTGCTTCGATTTGATCTGTGAGAGAGAGAGGGCGAGAGGAATGGTGAGAGAGTGCTGCATACATTCTTTGACTACTCAATCTCTGGAGCTGCTGGAGGCCCATGATGACCACATCAACGCGATGCTTATTGCTCACCAGCATTTGTTTTTCCCTCATCCATTAGGACACACACTACCTGGTTTTTCCACATACAGCTCAACATCTGTGCCATAGGCTGCTCTGCCTCCAGGCCTCCTCGCTCCACAGCCTCTTCCTCCATTGGCATCAGGACGAGGAGGTATGGAACGCCACCTCCAGTCCTTCTTCTTTCGTGCACATTACGAACTCAGTTCCCCTCCAAGCACACAGATTAACATTGGCATTTACTCGTCATAGACACGCACCATACCTTTGTTAGTGGAAGCCTCACTGTCCATCATGGCACAGCAACGATGCCTGCTGCATGCAGCCATTCAGTGTTGGAGGTGCAGGGCTCAGCTGTGACTGTCCAGTGTCCTGCACATAGAGGTTAATATACCTCTGGCAGCCAATGCTGCTGCCTGGTTATTGTTGCAGACTCAGTGGGGAGACCCCTTCTCCAGTTTCATTTTCATTTTTCTCTGGCATTTAAGGCTGCCAGCTAATGTTCAATACCTCACTCACCTTGCCTAAGTACATCATGGCATTGATCCTGTTCCTGCACTGAAGCCTCTTACATGGGACCACCTCACGGCTGCTCACCTCCTGCTCAATCTCCTGCCATGCCCTCCCTGCCTGCCGAGCTGGTCTCCTCCACCTGTCCCAAGCGCAAAGCGCTTCCCTCCTTGCCTTTGCTGCCTGGATGAGCAGTTGCAGCGTGGCAGGAGAAAACCTGGGCGCCACCCTTGATCTGGCTGCTGCCATCTGCCAAGCACACCAGTTGTCAGTCCTCCCACCCAATGTCCTTCAGAGCTCATGCCGTTCAATCGATTGCTGGCTTTCTTTTAAATACGGTACTGGCCTAGGAAGACTCAACTACCGCCACATGACATGGTCCTACCATTCGCTCTCCTCTAATCTTGCTGCAGCTGAAGATCACAATCTACCCAGGCCGGCCCAAATAGATTAACATTTAATAATAGCATTCTAAGTATTCAGTGTTACCATTTGATTTCTGTGAAAATCATTATTTCCTCTCAGGTCTGGTTCCGGGTGATTATGATGATATTGAGACTGGAGCCACTGACACTCCGGATGGTCACTTGTTGCTGGACAGTGGTCCTGATGATCTCTTCACACTGACAAGTGCCGGCAGTGATCTCTCCACGCTCGGTGAGTTAAACTCCCACAGTCACCAGCTCTCTGTCACTACTTTGAATTTCATTCCAATCGGCGATCTCACTGACCGCTGCTTGATTTAAATTCATGTTGTGATTAAAGGAAATTAGAATAAACAAAGCTTGACTTATTTTAGAAAATACATTCTGATGCTATTCTGTGTGTGATATCTCTCTTCTTAACACTCCCACTGCAAATCCTTCAAGTGCTCACACTGAACACCCTGATTCAATCAAAGCAGATCCACTTCATCTGCTATCACCCAGTGGAAATATAACAACACGGTGAATGAAGCTTGAAAACATTCAAAGGCCAACAAATTCCAGTCCCCTTTATGTGACTGACACATATATCGAAGACCCGCTCTGAACCCGCTTTCAGTCCAATCATTAATCCATATTTTGTTCTCTCCACAGTACACAGCTCTCAGACACGCATCTAATCCGCTTTCAGTCCAATCATTAATTCTTATTTTTTCTCTCTCCACAATACACAGCTCTCAGACCCGCACTGAACCCACTTTCAGTCCAATCATTAATCCATAAACTTTCTCTCCACAGTATACAGCTCTCAGAGCCGCACTGATCCCGGTAAACACTGGTTCCCTCCATTCCTGAAAACAATGAGGAAGTTCACTGTGACACGTTCACAACAGCAGACATTCCACCAACGATGGACAGTGACTGTATCGGTCAATATCTTACATCTCCATCAGCCAGGTAAGACCAATGCTTCATTATTTGTTACATGTATTTGTGCTGACAATGTGCAGTCCCGGCTGTGACCGATATTAGTATGATAATTAATGGTGTTTTCAACGGTCATTGATTCCAAAATATCAGAGAGAACATTTGCTGTATTTATTGAGGAAATAGGAGGCTGATTGAAGCAGGAATATTCTGAGGAAATCATACAGTGCATTTGATGTGTTTGTTTGATGGTTAGCATTGCTGTAAAACTTTCAAGTAATTTTCTTTTTCTTTTAAGTTAAAATTCAGTCTCAAATCCTGCATATGATGTTTGCAGGCGGTGGATCACAGACTGGTGGAAAATATTCCGTGTTAAACCTGAGAGAATGGCATGAACTTTCCCAACAGTGTGAACATGATGATTGTGCTTTGATTTACTATATAAACATCACTTTGTTTTAATCAACCGTCACTTTACTTTGCGTTGAAATAACTAGATTTGTTTTTTCTCTATATTTTGTCTGACAGTGTGTGTTTTCTGTTTAATTAAAATTCCAAACAGAATTGATTTCGGACCATTTCTATGTCGATACAAATACTGAGATATATTACTCCACATGCAATTACCAACACTGTTACAGAGATTAAAACCATTGTTTATTAATGAAGAGTTTATGCAAAGGTCCTTTTGTAACCGCCTCACATTTTCATCTCCTATTAAAGAAGGTTTAGAATACATCGGGTGACCAATAACAAATCTGTCTCTTTAATCTGCATTTCTTGTAACTGCTTCCGCCACTGCCATATAGTTAATGTGGACAAATCGCTGCAGTATATAATGTATGTGTTGTTGTACAATGGAAATAACGTAAAATAATAATAACACATTTATTCAATGTTTGAGCTGGAATTTGTGCCTTTGTCAATATTAATGCCTATATTGTATTTCAAGTACTAAATATGCACCAATTCCTCGATACAATATATTGTTGTTTTGCTGTGCCAGACTTTCCCTGTGGATTCCGGAGTATGTTGGGAGAGCAGGAGAATCTGATCAGAAATTAAAGTGTTTTTGCACTTTAATTCTAAATATTTCAGTTATTCATCAGCACAGCATAATCATTACTCAGTCGGGAGAACGACATGGAGAGCGGACCTGCGTGAGAAGGGCAGCGGCGGTGGGAGATAAAAAGCGGCGGCAGAGAATCCCTTCTACCTCTCTCCACCTGTCAGAGCCGAGGTGTGACATCTCAGGAAAACATGTAGGTGATTGGTGGGTATCTTGACGGTGTCTCTTTTGATTAGTCAAGTGGTTTAAATCAAGAAATTATTACAGCTGAAGAGTACAGGTAAGAAATTCACTTTTATAATATTTAACATCCAAGTTAATTAATTAAATAGAATAGAAAAGGCTGGGAAGGCAATGTGTTGCTGTTGCAGCTGTAGTATGTGGGAGTTGGTGGACGCTGGTGCGATCCACGGTGACCATATCTGCAGCAAGTGTTGGCTGCTCGAGGTACTTCCGACTCAGATCTGATGAGCTGGAGTCCGAGCTGCGGACAGTGCGACCCATCAGGGAGGGACAGAGTTACCTGGACACAGTATTTCAGGAGACAGTCACACTCTTAGATTAATTAAATCAAACTTGGACCGTGGTCAGGGACATGAGGGTGTGACTGCGATTGAGGAAGGTATGGTGATCCCGAGTTTAGCTTTGGAGGAGACTTCGCCAGTCCGCTGAGTCAATAGGTATGAGGTTCTTGTTCCCAGTGTGGACGAGGGCACAGACTGCAGGGAGGATGAATGAACTGAGCACATCACAGTTGTTCAGAGCGCCATTCAAGTGAGGGGTGAGAAGAGAAATATAGTAGTAATAGGGGGTAGCATTGTTAGGGTAATAGATATGGTTCTCTGCAGCAAAGACAATGAGTCCTGAAGGCGGTGTTGTCTACCTGGTTCCAATGTTAAGGACATCTCTTCTGGGCCAGAGAGGAACTTAGAGTGGGAGGGGAAGGATCCAGTTGTTGTAATCCATTTAGGTACCGACGACATATGTAGGCCGAGGAAAGAGGTTCTGCTAATGAACTATGTGCAGCTCGGGGCTAAATTAAGAAACAGAACCACAAAGGTACCCGGATTACTACCTGAGCCACATGCACATTGGTATTTTGAAAATAAGATTAAAGAGGTAAACACGTGGCTCCAAGATTGCTGTGGGAGAAATAGGTTCTGATTCATGTGACAATGGCACCAGTACTGGTAAGGTGAGAGGTGTTCCGTTAGGATAGGCTTAATTTGAACCAATCTGGGACCAGTGTCCTGGCGAATCGTATAACTCGGATTGTAGATCGGACTTTAAAATTATTAGTTGGGGGGCGGAGTGGGGGTGGAGGTGTAGGGCGGGGAGGGTCGTGGTAGGGTTCAATTGAAGGGAAGTTTAAATAAGTCAAGGAAGAAGCGAGAGAGAAGAGCTGCAGGGTCATGAGGAAGCGATAAGTAATCAAAGTGTGACAGGAAGGGGCAGAAAATATAAGCTGAAGCGTTAAGCTAAAATTAGAACCAGGATGAATAATAATGGTAAAAAGTCAAAGCTTAAGGCTTTTTATCTCAATGCAAACAGCATTTCTATAAAGATAGACGATTTTATGGCACATATAGAAATAAATGAATATGACTTGATAGCTATTATAGAGACGTGGTTGTAGGGTGACCAAGACTAGGAGCTCAATATTCAAGAGTATTTGACGTTCTGGAAAAATCGGCAAAATGGAAAAGGAGGTGGAGTAGCTTTGTTAAAAAAAGAAGCTAATAGTACGGTGGTGAGCAGTGATATAGATGCAATTTTGGGTGGAAATAAGGACTAGCAAGGGTAAGACGTCACGCGTGGGGGGTCGTCTGTAGGCCCCTGAAGAGATGCCTCACTGGAGGATAAATCTTAAATCGGACACAATGGAGGCGTGGAAGAAGGGCGCTACAATTGTCATAGGTGATTTTAATCTGCAGACTGACTGGACAAATCAGATTGGCAGAGGTAAGATGGAGGACGAATTTATAGAGTGCATCAGGGATTGCTACTGAGAGCAATACGTTGCAGAACTTACCTGGGAATAGGCTATTTAAATCTAATAATGTGTAATGAGGTAGCATTAATAAGAGATATCATAGTTAAGGATCATCCGGGGGGAATGAGCACAACATGGAAGAATGTCAAAATCAGTTAGAGAGAGAGCAACTCGGGTTTCAAACTAGTGACCTCAACTTAAACAAAGACAATTATGGAGGTATGAAGAAAGAGTTGTCTAAAGAGGGCTGGAAAAAAAAAGACTAAGGGGAAGGTCAGTGGATGTGCAGTGGCAGATATTTCATAATGCTCAGCATAAAAAAATATCCAGGTCAAAAAGAAGGACTTGATGAGAAGGATGAATGGCCGGTGGTCAACAAAGGCGGTCAAGGAGAGCAACCAATCAAAAACGAAGGCATACAAAGCAGCAAAAACTAATGATAGGCCGGAGGATTTGGAATATTTTAGCAACAAGCAGTGGATGACTAAGAATCTGATAAAGAAGCAGAAAATCCATTATGAAAACAAATTGGCAGGAAATATAAAAACAAACAGCAAGAGCTTCCACGGTTATATAAAAAGAAAGAGAGTGGCTAAAGTGTGTGTGGGACCCTTGGAGGATGCGACTGGAGAGTTGATAACAGAGAACAGGGAAATGGCAGATAATTTAAACCAATATTTTGCATCGGTCTTCACGTTGGAGGACACTATAAGAATCCCACAGATATCGGATAAGCAAGGAGCTAATGGGAAGAAAGAATCACAAGGGCCCAGAGATGGAGAATCGCAGAAAAACAATTATTTTACTCTTCAGTAGACCTGGCAGTTTTATAATGTTTTGAATCACACTGGTTGTGTTTATCATTTACAGCCGAATTGCAGATATTCAGTACTTTTCCTCCAACATTGACCCTCACTTTATCACAAATAAAACATCGATGATGCTGCAGATTGTCAGTTCCTGAACCAACACATGTATTTACGCAGCGACCCAGATTAAATTCAGACAGGGGCTGAAGAACGCAGTGAATTACTTTCTCAATCTCATTGTTAAATTAGTGAAATCATAGAAAGAGCTGAAGGTTTCGAAGATTGGAACTAAATCCCATTCACATTCCATTCCCTACCCTCCACACATGACCAAAAGCATATTTTATATTCACAGCAATGAGCCCTGAAATGATATAAATATGATTCTGAGATTATATTTTATCAATAAACTGACATATTTAGGTGGGACTTCACACAAAGGCATCACTGAAAATCTCAGCTGGATTCAACCAAAGCCAGCCTGGACGCAGAGCAAAATGGACATAGCGACAAATCACAGTGATTGTGAGATGATGAAAGGAACAGAAGTTGCAGTGAGACAGGGACACCAGTAGATGGAGATGGTGAGAGTGGGGCAGAAACTGCAGTGAGGCAGGCACTCCAGCAGACGTGGATGGTGAGAAAGACAGTAAGTGCACTGAGGCAGGGTCGCCAGCGGATGGAGATGCTGAGCAAGTGCTGATGGGAAATCCTGTGTTCATGAGTTTGTAAGTTTCCACTTGTTTGAGGTATTTACTTTATTTAAACCTGAGATGCTGAATAAAAGAATTGCAATACAATTTACGTTAAATGGCTATTTTCCCACTATGTAAACACTTGTAACATTAAACTGGCTGATGTTTGTAAAATTATTTTGATTGATTAAAGGTAATGTATAAATAAAGCAACATCATTAAATAAAACTCATGCAATCATTCACACATAAACACTCTCTAAATAGGTTGTGTTGAGTTCTTCATCGCTAAAGTTATGCCATCGATCTCTCTCACCTATCTTTCCATGCTGGTATCTTTTCTACTATATCTAAGAATAATTGAAGTTTTTATCCTGTTGGCTTTTGAAAGTTAATATTGAATCTGCTTTGAGAAACCCATCAGATAGTGAATTCCAGAACATAACAACGCCCTGCCTATTAGTTTCTCCCCACTGTTGTGTAAACAGTTTTTCCTCATCTCTCCAAACAGAGGGAAACATTTTAAATACAGTTGATTTCTCCAGGACAGCAGCTGCAGAGGAGCTGGAACCTCCTGAATTTGGACAAGCGATGAACAAAAATCCGTCTGAATCTCCGAGGAGAGCTGAGGAAAGAAACAGTCAGGAAGCAAATGGAAACTAGTGACACTTTCTTGCAGCAGTAAAAACTCTTTGCCCCAATGTGAAGGTCGTTATCGCTGATCTTAAAAAGTGAGGAGAAAAGTGGAAGATTGTGAATAAAATTTGTGCTAATGTCCATTTTCCAGCTTGATAAACCCTTGTAACATTAAAGTGGTAAATGAGAAGGAAGTTTTTCTTTTCCAATGATTACAGGCTAATGTTTAAATTCAGAGACCCGATAAGCAAGACCAGAGCGGCGTCAGCGAGAGCGGCAACAGGGGCGAGGAGACGGGGATAAAAAAAAAGAAACAGTGGCTCTGTACTGTGGACCTGCTTGACCAAAAGAATCGAATGGGACGCCACAGGAGAGCTGGTAATTGACAGGTGGGTATTTCCTCCGTGTCTCTATTTTTGTTTTAAATCATGACACGTTAAGTGTTCACTTAAATAATTATTTTTTTAAATACTATGATCCAAATAAATTAATTAAATAGAATAGAGATGGCTGGGCAGATTATGTGTTGCAGCTGCAGTATGTGGGATCTGGTGGACGCCGGTGCGATCCACGGTGATCACATCTGCAGCAAGTGTTGGCCGCTCGAGGGCCTTCGGCTCAGAGCTGATGAGCTGGAGTCCCAGCTGCGGACACTGCGACACATCAGAAATGGGGGGAGTTACTGTTTTCAGGAGACAGTCGCACCAATTAGATTAATTACATCAAAATTAGACCGTCGGCAGGGACAGGAGTGTGTGACTGCGAGTGACGCAGGTATGGAGATCCACAATTTATCTTTGGAGGAGCCTCAGCCAGTCTTTTTTTTATTCATTCATGGGATGTGGGCGACGCTGGCCACGCCAGCATTTATTGCCCATCCCTAATTTCCCTTGAGAAGGTGGTGGTGAGCTGCCTTCTTGAACCGCTGCAGTCCATTTGGTGCAGGTAGACCCACAGTGCTGTTAGGAATGGAGTTCCAGGATTTTGACTGCGAGAATGAAGTAACTGCGATATCGTTCCAATCAAGATAGTGTGTGACTTGGAGGGGGACTTGCAGGTGGTGGTGTTCCCATGTATTTGCTGCCCTTGTCCTTCTAGTTGGTAGAGGTCGTGTGCTTGGAAGGTGCTGTCGAAGGAGCCTTGGTGCATTGCTGCAGTGCATTTTGAAGATGGTACGCACTGCTGCCAGTTTGCGTCGGTAGTGGAGGGAGTGAATGTTTGTCGATGGGGTGCCAATCAAGCGGGCTGCTTCGTCCTGGATGGTGTTGAGCTTCTTGAGTGTTGTTGGAGCTGCACCCATCCAGGCAAGTGGAGAGTATTCCATCACACTCCTGACTTGTGCATTGTCGATGGTGGAAAGGCTTTGGGGAGTCAGGAGGTGAGTTACTCGCATGATGATTCCAAGCCTCTGACCTGCTCTTGTAGCCACGGTATTTATATGGCTACTCCAGTTCAGTTTCTGGTCAATGATAGCCCCTTGGATGTTGATAGTGGGGGATTCAGCGATGGTAATGCCATTGAATGTCAAGGGGAGATGGTTATATTCTCTCTTGTTGGAGATGGTCCTTGCCTGGCACTTGTGTGGCGCGAATGTTACTTGCTACTTATCAGCCCAAGACTGGATATTGTCCCGGTCTTGCTGCATTTCTACACGGACTGCTTCAGTATCTGAGGAGTCACGAATGGTGCTGAACATTGTGCAATCATCAGCGAACATCCCCACTTCTGATCTTATGATTGAAGGAAGGTCATTGATGAAGCAGCTGAAGATGGTTGGGCCGAGGCCACTACCCTGAGGAACTCTGCAGTGATCTCCTGGAGCTGAAATGATTGACCTCCAACAACCACAACCATCTTCCTTTGCACTCGGTATGACTCCAGCCACCGGAGGGATTTCCCCCTGATTCCCAATTGACCGCAGTTTTGCCAGGGATCCTTGATGCCATACTCGCTCAAATGCTGTCTTGATGTCAATGGCAGTCACTCCCACCTCACCTCTTGAGTTCAGCTCTTTTGTCTATGTCTGAACAAAGGCTGTAATGAGGTAAGGAGCTGAGTGACCTTGGCGGAACACAAACTGAGCGTCACTGAGCAGGTTATTGCCTAGCACGTGCTGTTGATGACACCTTCCATCACTTTACTGATGATTGAGAGTAGGCTGATGGGGCGGTAATTGGCCGGGTTGGACTTGTCATGCTGTTTGTGTACAGGGCAGACCAGGGCAGTTTTCCACATTGCAGGGTCGATGCCTGTGTTGTAGCTGCACTGGAACAGCTTGGCTCGGTGTGCAGCAAGTTCTGAAGCACAGGTTTTCCGTCCTGTTGCCGGAATATTCTCAGGGCCCATAGCTTTTGCAATATCCAGTGCCTTCAGTCATTTCTTGACATCACGCAGAGTGAATCGAATAGGCTGAAGTATGGAATCTGTGATGTTGGGGACTTCAGGAGGAGGCCGAGATCGATCATCAGCTCGGCACTTCTGGCTGAAGATTGTTGCAAATGCTTCAGCCTTATCTTCCACACTGATGTACTGGGCTCCCCCATCATTGAGGATGGGGATATTTGCGGAGCCACCTCCTCAAGTTAGTTGTTTAATTGTCCAACTCCATTCACGGCTGGATGTGACAGGACTGCAGAGCTTAGATCTAATCCGTTGGTTATGGGATCGCTTAGCTCTGTCTATCACATGCTGCGTATGCAGTTTGACATGCAGATAGTCCTGTATTGTAACTTCACCAGTTTGACACCTCATTTTGAAGTATGCCTGGTGCTGCTCCTGCCATGCCCTCCTGCACGCTTCATTGATCCAGGGTTGGTCTCCTGGCTTGATGGTAATGGTAGAGTGGGGGCTATGCCGGGCCATGAGGTTACAGATTGTGCTGCTGCTGATGGCCCACAGCGCCTCATTGATGCCCAGTTTTGCATTGTTAGATCTGTTGGAAATCTATCCCATTTAGCACGGTGATAGTGCCACACAACACGATGGACGGTCTCCTCAATGTGAAGGCGTGACTTCGTCTCCATCAGTACTGTGCTGTGGTCACTCCGACCAATACAAACATGGACCGAAGCATCTGCCGCAGGCAGATTGGTGAGGACAAGGTCAAGCATGTGTTTCCCTCGTGTTGGTTCCCTCACCACCTGCCGCAGATCCAGTCTAGCAGTTATGTCCTTAACGACTCATCCAGATCTGTCAGCAGTGGTGCTGCCGAGCCACGCTTGGTGATGGACATTGAAATCCCCCACCCAGAGTACATTTTTCGCCCTTGCCACCTTAAGTGCTACCTCCAACTGGTGTCCAACATGGTGGAGTGCTGAGCCATCAGCTGAGGGAGGGCGGTTGGTGGTAATCAGTTGGAGGTTACCTTGCCCATGTTTGATCTGATGCCATGAGAATTCATGGGGTCCGCAGTCGATGTTGAGGACTCCCAGGGAAACTCCCTCCCTACTGTGTACCACTGTCCGCCACCTCTGGTTCAGTGCGCCATTCAAGCAGGAGGAGAACAAAGAAATGTAGCTGTAATAGGGGATAGCATAGTTAGGGGAATAGTTGCAATTCTCTGCAGCAAAATAGAAAATTCCAAAGGCTGTGTTACCTGCCTGGTGCCAAGGTTAAGGACATCTCTTCTGGGCTAGAGAAGAACGTGGAGTGCAAGTGAAGGATCCAGGTGTCATGGTCCACATAGCTATCAACAACATAGGAAGGAGGTTCTCCTGAGGGACTCTGAGCAGCTCAGGGCTAAATTAGAAAGCAGAACCACAAAGGTTCCAGATTGCTACTTGAGCCACGTGCAAGTTGGCATTGGGGAAATAAGATTAGAGAGGTAGATGTATGGCTCATAGAATGGTGTGGGAGAAATGGGCCCCGATTATGGGACACTGGCACCATTACTGGGGAAAGAGAGAGCTGTTCCATTGGGATGGGCTTCACTTGAACCATGCTGGGACCAGTATCCTGGAGAATCGTATAAGTAGGTTTCTAGAAAAGACTTCAAAGTAATAGTGGGGGGAGGGTCCAATAGAAGGGAAGTTTAAAACGTCGAAACGTAACGAGACAGCAGAGGTGCAGGGTAGTGAAAGGGCATACATTAATCGGAATGTGACAGGAAGGGACACAGAATACAAGCATAAGAGTACAGCAGAAATTAGAACCAGAGTACGTAAAAATGGTTTTAAAAAAAATTCAAAGCTTCAGGCTCTTTATCTGAATGCATGTAACATTTGTGACAAGATGGATGAGCTGATGGCACAAATAGAAATAAATGAATATGATTTGATAGCTGTCACAGAGATGTGGTGGCAGGATAACCAAGACCGGAACCTCAATGTTCAAGGATATTCGGCGTTCTGGAAGAATACGCAGAAAGTAAAAGTAGGTGGGGTAGCTTTGCTATTAAAGGAAGTGATCAGTGCAGTTTTGAGTAAGGATATCGGTGCAGTAGATCGTGATGTAGAAACAGTTTGGTTAGAAATAAGGAATAGCAAGCGAAAGAAATCACGGGTGGCAGTTGTCTATAGGTCTCCAAGGAGTTGCCTCTCTGCAGGACAAAGTATTAATCAGGAAATGATGGAGGTGTGTGGGAAAAGCACGACAATTATCATGGGTGATTTTAATCTGCATTTCGACTGGACAAATCAAATTGGCAAGGAAGACGAATTTGTCGAATGCATCAGGGATTGTTTCATAGAACTACACATTGCAGAATCTACCCGGGAACAGACTATTTTAGATTTGTAATGTGCAATGAGGTAGGATAAAGAAGATATCTCGTAGCTAAAAATCATCTCGGGGGATGTGTTCATAACATGGTACAATTTCAAATGCAGTTGGAGGGTGAGCAACTCGGGTCTCAAACCAGTGTCTTCAACTTAAACAAGTACATTTACAGAGGTATGAAGAAAGAGTTGTCTAATGCGGGCTGGTAAAATAGACCAAAAGGAAAGACAGCAGATGAATAGTGGCAGACTTTTAAGCAGATATTTCATAACACTCAGAAAACATTTATTCTGGGCAGAAGGAAGGACACAATAAAAACGATGGACCACCCGTGGATAACAAAAAGGACGTTAAGGAGAGTATCAATTCAAAAACAAAGGCGTACAAAGTGGCGAAAGTTAGTGGCAGGGCAGAGGATTGGGATTTTTCTTTTATAAATCAGCGTCTGACTTAAAGACTAATGAAGAGGGAGAAAATTGATTAAGAGTAAATTGGCAAGAAATATAAAAACAAGCACAAAGAGCTTCTGCGGTTATATGAAAAGAAAGAGAGTAGCTAAAGTAAGTGTGGGACCCTTAGTGGATGAGACTGGGGAATTAATAACAGGGAGCAGGGAAATGGCTGCTAATTTAAATCAATATTTTGTATTGGCCTTTACGGTGGAGGACACTATAAACATCCCAACAATAATAGATGTAAATGGGAGGGAGGAACTTGTAACAATCTCTATGACGAGGGAAAATGTTCTTGACAAACTTATGGGAATAAAGGCAGACACGTCGCCAGCACTTGATGGCCTGTATCCAAAGGTTTTAAAAGAAGTGGCTGCAGAAATAGTAAGTGCATTGGTCATAACATACCAAAACTCACTGGATTGCGTAAGGTACCAGCGGTTTGGAAAACCGCTAATGTGACGCCCCGATGCAATAAAGGAGGGATACAGAAAGCACAAATATATAGACCAGTTAGCTTAACATGGGAAAATGCTCGAGTCCATTATTGAGGAATAAATAGCAGGTCATTTAGAAAAACATAATGCAATCACACACAGTCAAAATAGTTTAATGAAAGGCAAATCATGTTCGACTAATTTGTTAAAGTTACTTGAGGATATAACCAGCAGTGTGGATAAAGGGGAACTGGTAGATGTTGTGTTTTTGGATTTTCAGAAGGCTTTCAATAAGGTGCCGCATAAAAGTTTATTGCTGAGGGTATTGGGGGTAATGTGTTGGCACAGATCAAGGATTGTCTGGCACATGGAATGCAGAGAGTCAGGATTAATGGGTCTTCTTCTGGTTGGAAAGCCATAACGAGTGGGATGCCAGAAGCATCGGTCCTGGGGCCTCAACTATTTACTATCTATATTAATAACTTGGAGGAACGGACAGAGTGTAGTGTAGCCAAATTTGCTGACCATGCAAATTTAGGTGAGAAGGCATGCTGTGATGAAGACAGAAATAAGCTGCAAAGGGATATAGATATGTTCAGTGAGTGGACAAAAACATTGACAGATGGTATTCATTGTGGGAAAGTGTGAGGTCATCCAATTTGGTAGGAAGAGTAAAAAGGCAGATTATTATTTCGATGGAGAAAGACTACAAAATACTACAGTACAGAGGGTTCTGGGTGTTCTTGTACATTAAACACAAAACAGTTATCATGCAGGTTATCAGCGAGTAATTAGGAAGGTAAGTGGAATTCTGGCCTTTATTGCTAGGGGGTTAGAGTTTAAATGTATGGAAGTCTTGTTACAACTGTGCAGGAGGTTGGTAATGCCACACCTGGAGTACTGCATACAGCGTTGGTCCTCATATTTAAGGAATGATATGCCAGCATTAGAGGCAGTTCATAAAATAATTACTAGGCTGTTTCCTGGGAGGAAGCCTTGTCTTTATCAAGAACAGCTAAACAGATTAGCCCTTTTTTCATTGGAATTAGAATAATTGTTCACCTCCAGGGTTCTATTAATTTGCCTTCCAATTGATTCAAGGCCACGTTATAAATGAGTTTTTATGATAAAGGAGGAACAGTTTGGATCTTGTTGCGCTGAACCAACTTGCCAATACGGCACATTTCAATCGTCATTGGCAACTCTGTCGTCCGTCACCCATACACATCAAAATATTTTACAGAAGTGCCAATTATCAGCAATTCATTTCTTTATCTTAGCATCACCTGTGGCAGAAGGTTCCTCAGGAACATTTCGTGAACAATCCATTCACTGTCATTTCGCACGTCGGCCTAGTTTTGCTTGTGTATCACACAGCACAGAAGGCAGTGCATCGTCATCAATGGGTCTTTTTCAGATTGGAAAGCCGTAACTAATCGGGTGCCACAAGGATCGGTCCGAGGACATCAACTATTTACGATCTATATCAATGACTTGGAGGAAGGGACAGAGTGTTGTGTATCTAAATTTGCTGATGATTCAAAAATAGGTGGGAAGACATGTTGCGATGAGGACATAGTATCTGCAAAGGGATATAGATAGGTCAAGTGAGTGGGGGGAAGAAAAGAAAACTTGGCAGATGGAGTTCAATGTGGGAAAGTGTGAGGTCATCCACTTTGGTGGGAAGAATAAAAAGACAGATTATTATTTAGATGGAGAAGGCTACGAAATACTGCAGTACAGAGGGATCTGGGAGCTCTTGTACATTAAACACAAAATGTTAGCATACAGGTGCAGCAAGTAATTAGGAAGGCAAATGGAATGTTGCCCTTTATTGCCAGGGGCTTAGAGTTTAAAATAGGGAAGTCTTGTTACAGGGTATTGGTGTGGCCACATCTGGAGTACTGTGTACTATTTTGGTCCCCATATTTAATGAAGGATATATTAACATTGGAGGCTGTTCAGAAAAGGTTCACCAGGCTGATTCCTGGGATGAAGGGGTTGTCTTATCATGAACGGCTAAACAGGTTAGGGCTTCATTTATTGGAGATTAGAAGAATAAGAGGTGACCTTTTTGAAACATATAAGATTTTAAGGGGGCTTTACAGGATAGATGTTAAGACTATGTCTCCACTTGTGGGGGAATCTCGAACTCGGGGTCATAATTACAGAATAAGGGGGCACAAATTTAAAACTGAGATGCAAAGGAATTTCTTCTCTTAGCGGATGGTGATTTTCTGGAATTCTGTACCTCAGAGAGTTGTGGACGCTAGGTCACTAAATATATTTAAGGAGGACGCAGATAGATTTTTGAAATCTCGTGGAGACGAGGGGTATGCGGAGCTGACCGAAAAGAAGAGTTGGGACCTGGTGAAGCCCATCCATAATCTTATTGAATGGCGGGGCAAGCTTGAGGTGCTGAATGGCCTAATCCTGCTCCTATTTCTTATGTTCTTATGCAAACCATCTGGCAGATCTAAATTTCTCAACTGAACTGACAGCAAAAATGTGTATTGGTGTAAATGGGAGGTGTGCTCCCTCACCCCCAGGAACAGCGGGCAAGCAGAGTAAATTTAATGGAGTATGTATTGCAAATGAATATTATATAAGGCAATGTTGCAGGCAAGTAACAATGAAATGGAATTAGGAAAGTAAAAGGTGAACATTGATTGTGGAATGAAGAGAAAAACCGACAGTTCCAGAGTAATAGCGCTCGACCTCGCGCATGTTTCAGCTAATCTGCTACTGAAACGCTCATTTATGCTTTTCTTTCCTTTAGACTTGACTCATTTCCTTCATTTTTATTCTCTAATGGGATATGGGCGCCGCTGGGAAAGCCAGCATTTGTTGCCCATCCCTACTAGCCATTGAGAACTGAATGACTTGTTAGGCCATTTCAGAGGGCAGTTAAGAGTGAATCACATTGCTGTGGGTCTGGAGTCACATGTCGGCAAGACCAGGTAAGGATTTCCTTCCCTAAAGAACGGTAGTGAACAAGATAGCGTTTTACAACAATCAATGATAGTTTCATGGCATCATTACTAAGAGTAGATTTCAATTCAAGATTTTAACACACTGCTGGCTTGTCTCACACATGCTGCTCTTTGCATACTTGAGGTCATACAATCTGTGTTGCTCTTGTATTAACTCACACCAAATCTCTTTACACGATCATTGACCTAGATTGGCTCCCAGCCAAGCAATGTCTTGATTTTGAAAATTTCCATCCTTGTTTGCAACTCCGATCCATGATTTCGCCCCTCCCTATCTCTGTAATCTCCTCCAGCCCAACAACCCCCCGAAATACCTGCGCTCCTCTAATTCTGACCTCTTGTGCATCCGTGATTTTAATGCTGCATCATTGGCAGCTTTGTCTTCAGCTGCCTCGGCCCCAAGCTCTGTAATATCCTCTCTACACTTCTCCGCCTCTCCACCTCGCTTTCCTCCTTTCTGACACTCCTTAAACCCTACCTCTTTTATCAAGCTTTTTGTCATCTAACCTAATATCTCCTGTTGTGTCTCAGTGTCATATTCTGTTTTAAAATGCTCCTGTGAAAATCCCTTGTGATGTTTTATTATGTTAAAGGCACTGCATACACATCAGTTGTGCTTGTTAAAGTTTGCAGACATGATATGATATTAACATATCTTTTCTGCTTGCCAGTAATTATCCCATTTTTATCCAAACAACGAATTATTTTCTCCTGGGTTGTGACCTCTGGAAATTTGTCCTGTAGTGACGTTGGACTGATTGGTTAGGAGTTACAGGGTTTACCGCATTTCTGTTTTTTTAAACAGTTTATAACATTTGTAACCCTCCAGTCCTCTGGTACCATCTCATATTCCAGAAGGATTGAAAGATTCTGGCCAGTGCCTCAACTATTTCCACCATATTTTTCTCTCCTACATCGCATCCGGACTTGGATTATGGCACAAAATATTCGACTTTATTATGGAAAGAAGAAGGTGAATTCAACTTGTTTGTTCAGTGACTGTAATTAATGCCAGTCTCCATGGACCCTAATTGGATCACTGGAGGATTTCCCTCTTCTGTTAATAAGGACCTCCGTTCAGTGTGCTGTCCCATAGTGTCCGCAAGAATATCACCCCAGCACTAACAGGGATCAGCAGTTCCAGAGAGAGGGAAAGGATAGATCAGAATCTGAAAACATTAGTTGTACTGTTACAGCAATGGGTCAGAATCTGAGAACCATAGATTGTAACGTTACAACAATGGGTCGAAATCTGGGAACAATAGATTGGAATGTTACAGCATTGGATCAGAATCTGCGAACAATAGATTGGAATGTTGCAACAATGGGCAGGAGTTTCTCCTGGAATCAGTACATTCTTTCTACATTTTATGATGTGCTATCATTAGACACCCGGATCAATCTCACACTTCGGTTGATTCAATTCATTTACTATCCTATGCTGGCTATGATTGGTGTCACTGGTAAGTCTCTCTATATAGCTATTAATTTTATAAACCACGTTTAACAGCATTACTGTCCTTATCATTTACTATGCCTTGCTTTTTTTATTATTCATTCATGGGATGTGGGCGTCGCTGGCCAGGTCGGCATTTATTGCCCATCTCTAATTGCCCTTGAGAAGGTGTTGGTGAGCTACCTTCCTAAACCTCTGCTTTCCATGTGGGGTAGGTACACCCACAGTGCTGTTAGGAAGGGAGTTCTAGGATTTTGACCCAGCGACAGTGAAGGAACGGCGATATAGTTCCAAGTTAGGATGGTGTGTGACTTGAAGGGGAACTTGCAGGTGGTGGTGTTCCCATGTATGTGCTGCCCTTGTCCTTCTAGTTGGTAGAGGTCGCGTGTTTTGAAGGTGCTGTCTAAGGAGCCTTGGTGCATTGTTGCAGTGCATCTTGTAGATGGTACACACTGCTGCCACTGTGCGTGGGTGATGGAGGGAGTTAATGTTTGTAGACGTGGTGCCAATCAAGCGGGCTGCTTTATCCTGGATGGTGTCGACATTCTTGAGTGTTGTTGGAGCTGCACCCATCCAGGCAAGTGAAGAGTATTCCATCACTCTCCTGACTTGTGCCTTGTAGATGGTGGACAGGATTTGAGGAGAGTTACCAGCCACAGGATTCCAAGCCTCTGACCTGCTCTTGTTGCCACCGTATTTATATGGCTACTCCAGTTCAGCTTCTGGTCAATGGTAGCCCCTAGGATGTTGATAGTGGGGGATTCATCGATGGTAATGCGGTTGAATGTCAAAGGGAGATGGTTAGATTCTCTCTTGTTGCAGATGGTCATTGCCTGGCACTTGTGTGGCGCGAATGTTACCTACCACTTATCAGCCCAAGCCTGGATATTGTCCAGTTCTTGCTGCATTTCTACACGGACTGCTTCAGTATCTGAGGAGTCACGAATGGTGCTGAACATCATGCAATCATCAGCGAACATCCCCACTTCTGACCTTATGATTGAAGGAAGTTCATTGATGAAGCAGCTGAAGATGGTTCTGCCTCGGACGCTACACTGAGGAACACCTGCAGTGATGTCCTGGAGCTCAGATGATTGACCTCCAACAACCACAACCATCTTCCTTTGTGTTAGGTATGACTCCAGCCAGCGGAGGGTTTCCCCCCTGATTCCCATTGATCTCAATTTCGTTTGGGCTCCTTGACGCCATACTGGGTCAAATGCTGCCTTGATGTCAAGGGCTGTCACGCTCACCTCGCCTCTTGAGTTCAGCTTTTATGTCCATGTTTGAACCAAGGCTGTAATGAGGTCAGGAGCTGAGTGGCCCTGGCGGAATCCAAACTGAGCGTCACTGACAGGTTGTTGCTAAGCAAGTGCCGCTTGATGGCACTGTTGATGACACCTTCCATCACTTGACTGATAATTGAGAGTAGGTTAATGGGGCGCTAGTTGGTTGCGTTGGATTTGTCCTGCTTTTTGTGTACAGGACATACCTGGGCAATTTTCCACATTGCAGAGTAGATGCCAGTGTTGTAGGTGTACTGGAACAGCTTGGCTAGGGTTGCGCCAAGTTCTGGAGCACAGGTCTTCAGGACTATTGCCGGAATATTGTCAGGGTCCATAGCTTTTGCAGTATCCAGTGCCTTCAGACCTTTCTTGATATCACGTGGAGTGAATCGAATTGGCTGAAGTCTGGCATCTGTGATGCTGGGGGACTTCAGGAGGAGGCCGAGATGGAACATCAACTCGGCACTTCTGGCTGAAGATTGTTGCAAATGCTTCAGCCTTATCTTTTGCACTGATGTGCTGGGCTCCCCCATCATTGAGGATGGGGATATTTGTGGAGCCACCTCCTCCAGTTATTTATTTAATTGTTCACCACCATTCTCGGCTGAATGTGGCAGGACTGCAGAGCTTAGATCTGATCTGTTGGTTATGGGATCGCTGAGCTCTGTCTACTGCATGCTGCCTACGCAGTTTGGCATACAAGTAGTCCTGGGTTGCAGCTTCACCAAGTAGACACCTGATTTTGAGGTATGCCTAGTGCTGCTCCTGGCATGCCTTCCTGCACTCTTCATTGAACCAGAGTTGGTCTCCTGGCTTGATGGCAATTGTAGAGTGGGGGATATGCCGGGCCATGAGGTAACAGATTGTGGTTGAGTGCAATTGTTCTGCTGCTGATGGCCCACAGCGCCTCATGGATGCCCAATTTTGCTTTGCTAGATCTGTTTTAAATCTATCCCATTCAGCACGGTGATAGTGCCACACAATGCGATGGAATGTATCCTCAATGTGAAGGTGGGGCCTCGTCTCCTCAAGGACTGTGCGGTGGTCACTCCTATCAATATTGTCATGGACAGATGCTTCTGCGGCAGGCAGATTGGTGAGTACGAGGTCGAGTATGTTATTCCGTCGTGTTGGTTCCTGCACCACCTGCCGCAGACCCAGTCCAGCTGCCTTGTCCTTTAGGACTCGCCCAGCTCGGTCAGTAGTGGTGCTTCCGAGCCACTCTTAGTGATGGACATTGAAGTCCCCCACCCCGAGTACATTTTGTGCCCGTGCCACCCTCAGTGCTTTCTCCAAGTGGTGTTCAACATGGAGGAGTACTGAGTCATCAGCTGAGGGAGGGCGGTAGGTGGTAATCAGTAGTAGGTTACCTTGCCCATGTTTGACCTGATGCCATGAGTCTTCATTGGGTCCGGAGTCGATGCTGAGGACTCCCAGGGCAACTCCTTCCCTGCTGTATACCACTGTGCCACCATCTCTGCTGGGTCTGCCCTGCCGGTGGGACAGGACGTACCTGGGGATTGTGATGGCAGTGTCTGGGACATATACTGCAAGGTATGATTCCATGATTATCACTGTGTCAGGCTGTTGCTTGACTCGTCTGTGGGACAGCTCTCCGAACTTTGGCACAAGCCCCCAGATGTTAGGAAGGAGGACTTTTCAGGGTCGACAGGGCTGGGTTTGCCGTTGTCGTTTCCGGTGCCTAGGTCGATGCCGGGTGGTCCGTCCGGTTTCATTCCTTTTTATAGACTTTGTAGCAGTTAGGGACAACTGAGTGGCTTGATCGGCCATTTCAGAAGGCATGTAACAGTTAACCACTTTGCTGTGAATCTGGAGTAACATGTCAGTCAGACCAGGTAAGTACAGCAGATTTCCTTCCCTCGAGGACATGAGTGAACCAAATGGGCTTTTCCAACAATTGGCAATGGTTACATGGCCATCATTAGACCAGTTTTAATTCTGCTGTGGTTGGATTCGAACCCATGCCCCCAGAAGAATACCCTGGGATTCTGGGTTACTAGTCCAGTGATAATACGACTACGCCACCTCCTACACTTGTTGCTGTTGATATTCCTGGCGAAACTATTTCCCTCAGCATCCGACACTGGCCAAGATTTTCGGCTCAATGTCACCACTGGAGATGACACTATGGAAGCCTGGATCAATAAAACAGTGCACGATAAACAGTCGGCCACTTGTGCACGAGTCGTTTTTAAAGTATTTTTCCTTCCCTCTCTATCTTCTCCGATTGTGATCTTTGGCTCTACAGCACTGCTGACACCAACACTCTGGAAGCCTTGGTCCATAAAATAATGGGATCTGCGAAAACAGACAATTCAATCTCGGCTTGCACAGTACCCATGCTGGGCATGGCTCCAGCCTGGACATACGGAGCATGTGGTGTTAGTGTTAGGAGGAGTTTGAATGAGACATCAATCTCCCATTCCGATAGCTTTGATGTACGTCTTTGAAACTTGATCTGTGCATGTCCACTGACCGCCTGTGTTAGTCACTGGCAGCTGAACATATATTAAAGCAGCGCGACGAAACCCCTCTCGTGTTATTTAAGAGGACCAGACATCCAGCTTTCTGGTGAGGTGCTTGTAACTTACTTCTGCTATTGTAAAGATTGTGGAGGTGCTGTGGATGTTTTTCTGCAGGTTGTGTTGTGAGCTGCTGCAGACAAAGAGAACAAAGAACAAAGAGAATCGCAGCACAGGAACAGGCCCTTCGGCCCTCCAGGCCTGTGCCGATCCAGATCCTCTATCTAAACATGTCGCCTAAAAGAACAAAGAACATTACAGCACAGGAACAGACATTCACGGAGGACACAGGAGTTGGTGACCCAAGTCTGGACAAACTATAGGGACTGTATTTACAGTGTGTCTGGGTCTGTAACATGAGCAACAAATGGAGCAGAGGCTGCAGAGAGGGGATGTTCTTGCAAAGTGGGGTGGGGCCGTCTCTGCCCTACTCACCAGGGGTTTTCCAACAGCATTTTTTATACCTACACCAAACCCAGGAGCAGTGTCTGAGGTGACTCGGATTCAATAAGGAGGTGGTCACAGAGCTATGTCGCCTCCTGCAACACGACCTGGAGCCTCACATCAGTGTGAGGACGGAGCTGTCAGTGGCCGATAAGGTCATAGCTTCATTGAATTTCTATGCATCTGGATCTTCCAGGCATGAGCGGTCGTTATATCCAACATAGAGTCACAGAAAGTGATAGGGGCAAAGTCATAAATAGGAAATAAGGAGGTCATTACTCCCATCGTGTCCATTCAGGTTATCTGGTGAAGAGCCCGCTCAGTCCTACTCCCCGGCTCGTTCTCCATAGCCCTGCCAGTCCATTTCCATCAAGTGTCCATCCAGTTTCCTTTCAAAAACATTGATAGTCTACACTTCCACCACACTCGTGGGCAGTGAGTTGAAGGTTATTACCACTCGCTGCATAAAAAAAAGATCTTCCACATTGTCCCCTGCATCTCTTACTCTGGCAAGAGAGAATCTGAACATCTCCCCTTGGCATTCAATATCATTCCGATTGCTGAATCATCCACCATCAATATCCTAGGAGTTACCATTGACCAGAAACTGAACGAAGGTAATTATATAAATGCAGTGGCTACAAGAGCAGGTCTCCTCCTGATTCCCCAAAGCCTGTCCATCATCTACAAGGTATAAGTCATGAGTGTGATGGAATACTCTCAAGTTGCCTGGATGGCTGAAGATCCAACAACACTCAAGAAGCTCGACACCACCCAGGACAAAGCAGCCCGCTTGACTGGCACACCATCCAAAAACATTCACTCCCTCCACCGTCGACGCACAGTGGCAGTAGTGTGTACCATCTCCGAGATGCACTGCAGCAACTCACCATGGTTCCTTATGGAGCATCTTCCAAACCCCTGTCCTCCGCCACCTAGAAGGACAAGGGCAGCAGATACATAGGAACACCAGCACCTGCAGGTTCCCCATCCAAGCCACACACCACCATGACTTGGAACTATATCACCGTTCTTTCACTGTCATTGGGTCAAAATCCTGGAACTCCCTTCCTAACACACTGAAGGTGTACCTACCCCGCGTGGACTGCAGCGGTTCAAGAAGGCAGCTCACCACCACCTCCTCAAGGGCAATTAGAGATGGGTAATAAATGCTGACCTAGCCAGCGATGCCCACATCCCATGAACGATAAAGCCTGCAGATTGTGTTTATAGGCGTTGCTCCATCAGTTAATGGAAATGGCTTTTACTCATCTAACTGATCTAAATCTGTCATAATCTTGTACTCCGCTATTATATCTCCCTTAATCTCCTTTGCTGGAGGTAGATCAACCCCAGATGTTCCAACCTAACCTTGCAGCTAATATCCTCCAACCCTGGAACCATTCTGTTAAATCTCCTCTGCACCGTCTCAAGGATCTTCTTATCCTTCCTGAAGTGTGGTTATCAGAACTGGATGCAATACTCCTGCTGCTGCCTAACAAGAGCTCTATTGAGGTCCATTCTAACGTCCCTGCTTTTGAACTTAATTTGTCTGTTCAGCTGCTGTTTTTCCCGCCAAACTTTGAGTCCAATTTATTCTTCCCAGATCCATTCCGACCCCATTGAATTTGGCTTTCCTGCAGATTTTTTTTTTACCTTAGCTTGTTCTTTGTCCTTTTCCATAACCAACCTAATCCTAATGATGCAATGATCATTGCACCATAAAGGTTCTCCAACTGATATTCTAACCACTTGGCCCACCTTATTAAGAAACACTCAGACCAGCAATGCCGCCCCCCCTCCCCACTTCACACGCTCTCTCGTTGGACTGGAAATATGTAGCTTCAGAAATTTTCCTGAACCCATTCTTGAGACTTTCCCCCTGTCTGCCATCCATACTACTGCTTTATCAGTCTATATTTGGATAATTAAATGCCGCATTATAACTTCTCTATAATTAATTCATCTCTCTGTAAAAAAATGCCACCAACACAATCGTTTAATTAACATCTTTATCAAACAACACATCCAATTATACAAACAAAACTGATCTATTCAGACTTGAGTACTCCCTTGGAGCCTGTCTTGTTGGTGTCCTCGACTTGCCTCGTGTTCTTGCACAGTGTTCCCCAGTGGCTGCAGCATGGCTGGTGAAAGGCTGCTGACATTCACTGGGAGAGATTGCAGATAGTCTTGCAGGACACACTCGGATAGCTCTGTGCTTGAGGACTCGGATTCAGACTGCACCACCTCGAAATGAGAAGCAGCAGCCTGGGCTGGCTGATAGGTAAGAGCAGGGACACTGGTTGAGTGACAGTGAAGGAAGAAGAAATACTGTCATCCTGAGAGAGGGCAGCAGGTTCATGCACCACGGAGTCACTGCCACTTCCACGGGGAGACAACTCAGAAATACTAGTAATCTACTGTATCACAGATTGATGGACAGCTGTGAGAGTCTGCGAACCCCAGTGACATCCGCAGCCATGTTGGAAGCAGTCTGTTCCTGCATGGCAGCCAGCACGGATCTTATGATCTCAGTCTGACTTTAGCTGTCTGCCGTCTGTACTGCAGTGGAAGCTGAAGAAATGGTCACCAGACGCTGCATCACAGCTGGGACCACGAGTGCGGTCATGGAGTTAGTGACCACGTCCACAGCGGAAAGAATGGGCATCATGCTCTGTACAATGTTCTGTGTCCTGTTGGGGCTGGATCCTTCCATGCTCATGGAGAGTGACAACAAACTGTCTGACAGACCTGTCAATGGACAAAGTATCTCAGTGTACATGTCCATCGGCATTCTCCTGTGTGCTGCTCCAGCAATTTTCACATCTGAGGTATTGTGTGTTATAGCTCGTTTATGAACTCGCCCTCCGGTGAGCTGACACATGAACTTTCTTCCCCCCTCCCCACCTCGGCTTGGCTGCAGCTTACTTGTGCTCAATGACACACCCCATGCAGATTCAGACTCTATACCAGCCACTAAGGTTCAGGCAGTGTAAGTATTTAATCTGGTGGTTGTGAATATCAAACCATGTTATGGGGCTTCTCCATCAGTGCTGTGCCGCTGTTCTCTCTGTCTCCTGGAGCTGCTGTGACTGGGAAGGCGGCAGTTTTGGGTTGGCATTGGAAATTATAAAATCAGAAGGGGAGAGTTGGGGGTGAGGGACTGAGGGTGTTATGGAAAGCAGGAGGTTCATGGTCCCGCCGTCTGCAGCTTCTGCATCATCCCAGACAGCAGAAAGAAGGGGAGGAGGCAGTTAAGAAGGGACATCAGGCAGGAACACGGCATCATACTGAAATCACTCGGTGATGCCAGAAGTTGCGAACGAGCTTCAGATAAAGTTAGGTTCCTGATAATCGTGCAGCCAGACAGCAGCCCAGAACACCCTGGGCGGCACGTAGAATACATGGACATAAGGAGGCAGCATGAAGTTTGTGTGTTACCTGCATCAACAGTATCTGGCACGGACAGATCATGAATCACAATACCTTGTCCTGAAAAGCAGCAGAAACATATTTTTATCTCTGTGTCTATTAACCTTTTTCTCTTTCACCTGTGTCTCACTCTCTATTTTTTATTGTCTGTCTCTTGCTCATAGAATCAAAGGTTGATGCAACGCAGAACGAGCCTATTCGGCCCATCGTGTCAATGTTGTTTCTTTGAAAGAGCTATCTAATTAGTTCCCCTTTCATCCTCTATCCCCAGACTCCAGCATTTCTTTTCTTTCAAGTATTCATTAGATTCCCTTTTGAAGGATATTATTGAATCTGCTTCCACCATGTTTACAGGCAGTGAATTCCAGCTCCCAACAATTCGCTGTGTAAGAAAATGCTCCTCATTTCCACTATGGTTTTTGCCAATTACCATCATTTTGTTTTTTCTTAATATTGAACTTTCTGACATTGGAAACACTTTCTCCTTAATTACACTATAAAAAGTCTTCCTGATTTCTATATTAAATATACCCTTACCCTTCGTTTTTCAAAAGAGAACAATCAAAGCTTTTCCAATCTCTTCTTGTAACTGAAATCCCAGATCGCTGGTACAGTATGATTAAAATGCTGTTGCTCCACGTAACATTCACTGAGGCATGCCGTACTGTTTTGTATCAGTTCAGTATAACTTTCTTTCTATGGTTATCTATGTCTGTATTTATAAAGCCCATGATCCCATATGCTTTCTGAACAGCTTTGTTAACCTGTCCTGTGACCTTCAATGATTTGCACACGAACTCGCCAGGTCTCTCTGTCCTTGCACTCCCTTCTGTAGCTTGCATTGTATCACGCAAACATACTTCCAAAATGTAATCCCTTTCACATCTATAACAGATACAAAATATTGGGGATGCTGGAAATCTGAACTAAAACATAAAAGTGTCGGAAATACTCAGAATTGATGAAGGTTCACAGACCTGAAATATGAATTCTGTTTCTATCTCCACAAATGCTGCCAGAACTGCTGAGTATGTCCATCATTTTATGTTCTTAACTCACATATTTGCTGTGCTGATTAATATTTGAGAAGAATGAAGCTATTGTTTGCAGTTCCCACTCCAAACTCTATTCCCTCGCTCCCTGCTCCATCCCTCTTCCTGGCAACTGTGCGAGAATCAACCAGACTATCCATAACTTGGTGCCTTATTTGATACCGAGATGAGCTTCATAGGAACGTAAGAACATAAGAAATAGGAGCAGGAGTAGGCCATTCGGTCCCTCAAGCCTGCCCCGCCATTCAATAAGATCATGGCTGATCTGCTCCAGACCTCAACTCATCTTTCGTTCCAACTCCTCATAGCCCTCAATTTCCCAATGTTTCAAAAATCTATCTACTTCCTCTTTAAATAATTTCAGCGATCTAGCCTCCACAACTCTCTGGAGTAGAGAACTGCAGACATTCATAAGCCTTTGAGGGAAGAAATTCCTTCGCATCTCAGTTTTAAATGAGTGCCCCCTTATTCTGAAACTATGTCACCTAGTTCAAGATTCCACCAGTAGTGGAAACATTTTCTCAACATCTACCCTTTCAAGCCCCCTCTGAATCTTGCACGTTTCAGTAAGATTACCCCTCATTCTTGTAAACGCTAATGAAAAAAGGCCTACCTTTTAGCCATTCTTGATAAGTTAATCCCTTCATCCCAGGAGTCAGCCCAGTGATTCTCTTTTGAACTGCCTCCAATGCCAGTATATCCTTTCTTAAATACGGGGACCAAAACTGTACACAATACTCCACGTGCAGCCTTACAACACCCTGCACAGTTGTCACAAGACTTCCCTATTTTTGTACTCCAACCCCCCCAGCAATAAAAGCCGAAATTCCATTTGCCTTCTTAGTTACTTGCTGCATCTGCGTGCTATCTTTTTTGTGTTTCATGCACAATAACAGATCCCTATATGCTGCACTTTCTGGAAGTCTCTGTCCATTTACATAATGGTCTGGCTTTGATTATTCCTACTGAAGTGCATGATCTCAGACTTCCCTACATTAAACTCCATCTGCCAAATTTTTGCCCACTCACTAAACCTATCTATATCCCCTTACAGATTCCTTATGTCCTCATCACAATATGCCCTTCCACTTATTTTTGTATCGTCAGCAAATTTGCATACATTACATGCTGTCCCCTTTGTCCTCCAAGTCATTAATATAGATAGTAAAAAGTTGAGACCCAAGGACTGATCCTTGTGGCACTCCACTGGATACGTCTTTCCAACCTGAAAAAGACCCATTAATCCCGACTCTCTGCCTTCTGTGAGTTAAACAATCCTCAATCCATGCTGATACAATGCCCTGAATACCAGGAGCTCCCATCTTGTGAAATAGTATTTTATGTGTCACTTTATCGAATCCTTCTGGCAATCCAAATATTCTACATCTACCAGTTCCCCTTTATCAACTCTGATTGCTATATCCTCAAAGATCTGTTGCAAATTTGTCAAACATGATTTCCAACCACATATATGCCCTTTCACAAGGATGGCCTATTTCCACCTCTGTAGCATCGCCTGACTTCGCCCCTGTTTCAGCACCGCTGCTCAAAGCGCTCATTCATGCCTTCCTTACATCTAGACTTGACCATTCCAGTACCCTTCTGTTGATCTCCCACATTCTACTGTCTATAAACTTCAGGTCATCCAAATCTCTGCTGCTGGTGTGTTAACTCACAGTAACTCCTGTTCACCGACCACTCCTGAGCTCGCTGATCTACATTGCCTGTTGATTAAGAAACGTCTTGATTTCAAAATTCTCATCATTGTTTTCAAATGTATGCATTACCTCACCGCTCCCTGTGTTGGATTTTATGGGTGCCCATAAATTGAGGTCGTTGGTGGGGCCCCAGACAAACGTGATGGTTAGTGGGGGCAGAGGGTTTGCCATTGCCCCATTGCCAAGTGATCCTGCCAGGGGAGGGAGGTTGTCCGATGATGACCTTCCCACCCTAAAGACAAATGTAGCCCTTAAGTAGCCATTTGAGGGCCCCTTTCCGCCACCACTGGAACCTAACCAGTGGGAGGGGTGGGGTGACCTCAACTGTGGAGCGTGACTTGCAAAATGGAGCACCCTCTCTGCGGGCTTGGTGGGAGGCTGGGTTCTTTGTGCGCAATCTGTGGCCCACGGGGGGTCCCAGCCGTGAAACAATGAAGCTCCCATCCGCTCTCCCTGGACATTATGACCAGTGCTCTAATCCCCCTCACTGGGGCCTTCCAGACTGGACCTGGCGACCCCGCCTCACTCACCCTGGGTCCAAGTTCCAGCGCTCGGTCTGGTTCCAAGACCTCTGCAGTACTGACACAAAGAACAAAGAACAACGAAAATTACAGCACAGGAACAGGTCCTTCGGCCCTCCAAGCCTGCGCCGATCCAGATCCTCTGTCTAAACCTGTCGTCTATTTTCTTAGGGTCTGTGTCTCTTTGCTTCCTGCCCATTCATGACAGTGGACATCTTCCCGCTGACAGTGCCTATACTGCTGAACTGCCGAAGCTCGTTTTGGCCAGCAGCTCATGGAGGTGGAATTTTCATATATAAAGGTACTAGGATCCTGGCTGGCAGACTGAGACAGGAAAAAAACCATGCAGGATCACTCCATGACATGGGGATGGTACGAAAATGTGGAGCTGGTATTGCCACCGCCTTTCTGGTTTGGCGCTGCGAGCACCGCCTCCTACACATGTCCAGTCCACTATGTCTGTAATCTCCTCTTCCCCACCAGACAATAAGGTATCTGTGTTCATCTATTAGGGGACTTTGAGTTTAATCTATTCACCACTGGTGGCTGCACCTTCAGTTGCCTGAGTCTAAGCTCTGTAATACCCTCTTCACACCGCTCCACCTCACTTTCTGCCTTTAGGATACTCCTTAACGCCACCCCACCGCCCCCCCCACACAACCCCCCCCCCCCCATCCCCCACACTCTTTGATCCAACTTTTGGCCATCTTACCTCCACTCTCTTTATGTGATTTGATGTCTTATATTGTTACATAAGGCACCTGTGAAGCATCTTGAAATGTTTTACTGCATTAAAGGCAGCGCTATATAAATACAAGTTGTTGTTGTTTCTGCCCATCTCACCAATCTGTCTCTGCCCTCATGAATTATATTACTAGTTTCCTCGCCCTTCACTGACCTTTCACGCTGCATGACCTCTCCATGAAGTCTAAGTCATTAATGTACATCAGAAACAGCAGTGGTCCTAGTACTGAACCCTGGGGAACAGCCCTGTACACCTCCCTCCAGTCTGATATTGATAAAAGACCTCCTGCAAATGGTTACTGTCCTCGTCAATATTTACTGGGGGGGCTGATGTATTATAAACCCATTATTACTCATGTTTAATTTAATCCTATTATTTTATTAACTTGTTAATCCACTCCTAATTCCAGTTGAAATCCGTTTGTTTTAATTCTATTTCCCAATCCAATCATGCTTGTATAATTTAAACCCTGGGCGGAATTAAATGGGTTCCCAGGAGTTAGGATAGAATGCGGAGGGGCTCCTACGGCGGTGATGTAGACAACCTTCTTACCCATAGGTCAATTGAGGCCGTTAACTGGAATTACACGAGCGGTTGGTGGCAGCTCCACAGCTTGTGCAGGCCTCCCAGTAAAACAAGGCATCCCCTCTGCAGGATTGGGGGAGGCCTCCTCCGAAGGGTAATATGTGGGCCGTGGACGGGCACTCAACAGCAAAGACTTCTTCTGCATTAAACTGCTCCGCACTCAGCCAGCCCCATCACCACCTTCCAGGAGCAATCAGACTGGACGTTGATACCCTACCGCACTTACCTGGGGTCTGGAACTCCAAGGCTGCTCTGGTCCCAGGCCTGGTGCAGTATCAGCAGTGGTCCCCGCTCCCTTGCTGGCCACGGCCATCCCACATCACTTCCCTGAGGTCCCGGGTTCTGGCTGTGGGCCTGCTCCCAGGACTGGTGCATTCTCAGCAGTTGTCCCTCCTCCGTAGCTAGCCCCAAATTGCCCACCACACATACCTGGCTCTGGAGTCTCGAGGATAGGCAGTGGTCTTGTACTGGCAGTGTCCCTCCCCCCATTTCCTTATAGGTCCCAGGCGACAGACTCACATGTACCTTGGCTATGGATGTCCAGGAACGGTCCTTGTCCCAGGCCAGCTGTAGTACTGGCAGTGGTGCCCGTTCCCTGACTGATCCTGGCTATCCTATCAGCCTTATCGGAAATCCAACCACGAGTGACATTCCTGGTCCCAGGACCTATGTAGTACGGGCAGTAGCACCCAGTCATTGATAGGCCCTGAGACCCCGCAACACTTGCCTTTCATGTCGGGCTCCAGCAGGGCACCTAATTCCAGGTCTGCTGTAGTACCAGCAGTGGGCCCCGACTCTGACGGGCCCCCACGAACTCCGAAGCTTATCTGAGAAATGGGACTCCAGTAATGGTCCGGGTTTCAGGACTGGAGTAGTTCCAGCAGTAACACCCACTCCCTGACCAGACCCAGAGGATCCAAAACACTTACCTCGGGTCCCGGCTCTCCAGTCGTGCTCCTGGTCCTAGGCCTAGTACATTACTGGCAGTGGCCCCGACCAGTTGAACTGTCCCTGGTGTCCTTGCCATATTTACCTAGGTTCTAGGGCTCCAGCTACGGTCCTGAACACAGGCCTAGTATAGTGCTAACATTTCCACTGCTCCCGGCGGTGTTGCCAATGCTGCTGAGCTGCTGGACCTCTGATTGTTCAGTAACTTTGGCAGGTGGTATTCCCATCCTAAAAGGGGTGTAGACCACGGTACCAGGCAGTTCATTTTCCGAGCACCACTGAACTGCACCGGACGTGGGCTCCAAATTGCCATGTCGGGCTCACCTCATGTTTTCAGTCCGCTGTTACAGTCTGCTGGCTCCGCTAAAGTCAACTCCCTGTTGGAAGCAGAAATCACTTTCACGACTGCATTAATTGGAGACATACTGAACGTGGTAACAAAATGTACAATGTTACCTGAAATCCTTCAAACTGTGTTTTTTTCTCCTAACCTGATGCATAATTTCCTGATAATTTCCCTTGTCAACTTAGTGACGATTGAGATTATTTGTTTCATTGATTTTTTCTAATGGACCCATTCCCAATTATTGCTTTGAAATAATTGAATTCCGTGCTGCCTGTCACAGGTGAGAGAAGCTCTCAGTCAGTCCAGCCTTTAAATTTCTATGCAACAGCAAAGTGCTGCAGATGCTGCAAATCTGAGATAAAAACAGAAAATGGTGGACATATTCAGCAGGTCTGGCAGCATCTGTCGTGAGAGAAACTGAGTTATTGTTTCAGGTCGGTGACCCTTCATCAGAACTGGGAGAGATTGGAGAAGGAACAGTTTTTAATCCAGACAGGGAAAAGAAGGAGGGGGAGAATTATGATCCACACTGAGTTGAACAATTTCACTATCATCCTTTTGTCAGTTAAGCTCTCCTGCCTTGCATTGCAAGACACACCTTCCTGTTTGTTCTTTCAGTTCCAATATTTCAATGTATCACTGGATACAGGAGTACATTTGTAAATCTCGATAAGTTTGAAATCAAACTGGTCACTTTTCTCCCAGGTTGTTGACCTGTTTATTTCCCTTCCTCACAGTCAACTTGCTGACGATTGGGATCCTGCCTCAGGGAAAATGCGGTCTCTCCAACTGTGTCACTCGGTACCTGGTGGCCATGTCAGTGGCGGATCTACTGGTCATTATCCTGGACCTGATATTGAGACACATTCCCATTGTTTATTGGGAACAGTTTCAGTTCCTGTTGCTCATCCCCGTGTGTAATATTCACGCCGTCCTGCTTTATGCAGCCACAGACTGTTCTGTCTGGTTCACCGTCACTTTCACCTTTGATCGATTTGTGGCCATTTGTTCCCAGAAGCTGAAAAGTAAATATTGCAGAGAGAAAACGGCTGCTGTGGTTTTGGGAACAGTGACAGTGCTGAGCTGTTTAAAGAACATCTTCTGGTATTTTATGTTAACAAGTCAGTATCGGCTGGGGAACCTGCCCTGGTTTTGTGATGTTACAGAGAATGGTGCGGAATCTCGTGTCTGGGGAACAATCGAATTGGTCCATTACATTCTAACCCCGGGGCTCCCATTTGTGGTGATTCTGCTGCTCAACGCTCTCACCGTCAGGCACATTTTAATGAGCAGCAGAGGACGCAGAAGACTCCGGGCTAACAGCAGTGGAGAGAGTCGCAGAGACTCAGAGATGGAGAGCCGAAGGAAATCCATCATTTTACTGTTAGTTATTTCGGCAAATTTCATTCTGTTATGGACACTGTTAATGCTGTACTCTATATGGAAGAGGATCGGGTACTTGGGGTCTGTGTCTGCTTATCTAGCTGTGTTTCTGCAGGAATCGGGCTTCATGCTGCAGCTCCTCAGTTGCTGCACAAACACTGCGATTTACGCCGTGACCCAGGCTAAATTCAGAGATCAGTTGAAGAATGTGCTGAAATAACCCTTTCCTGCAATTGTTAAACTCATTCAATGATGACAGGCACTGAATCACTGACTATTTCCAGCAGCTGGGGGACGGGGCCTGTCACTATGGATCCAGATCGGGGGGGCGGGGCCTGACGCCATGCAGACCGAGCGGGGGGCAGGGACTGTCTGTGCAGACAGAGCGGGTGCCGAGACTGTCGCGATGGTGACAGAACGGGGGTGGGACCTGTCGCTATGGTGACAGAGCGGTGACAGTGCGGGGGTTGTGCTTATCGATATGGTGACAAAGCGGGGGTAGGGCTTGTCGCTGTGCTGGCAGGGCAGTGTGGTGGGGCACTTTGCGATGGTGACGAAGTGGAGGACGTGGGTCTCGCTATGGTGACAGAGCGGGGAGCTGAGCCTATCGCTATATTGACTGACCGGAGCAGTGTCTGTCGCTATGGAGACAGCCGAGTAGGCGGGCCTGAAGCAAAGGTGACGGAAGAGTGGGGGAGGATTGTCTGCCCCATGGTGACGGGGGGGGGGGGTGGGGGTGGGAGCGATACCTGTTTCCCATGGTGGCGGGAGAATGGAGGCGGAGCTCGTTACCCATGGCGACGGGAGACTAGGGGCTGAGCCTGTTCCCTTGGTGATGAGTGTGTGGGGGCCAGGCCTGTTCTCGTGGTGACAGGGAAGTGGCAGTCAGAAATTTGCAGAATCATTTGTAATCTCGAAAATCTCTTTATATTTCCCCTGACCCTCCAGGTTCCCCTTCCCCCCTCTTCCCCTTCCCAGATCCCCCCTCCCAGCTCACACCACACGCACCCTCTTCCCCACCCCATCCCCCTTCGCAACCCCTTCCCAGCTCCTCTCTCGCAACATCTTCCCACTGCACCCCGATCGGCTGTACCCACCCCAGCCCTCTACTGCCCCCTGTCCAGCTCCGCCTCACACACCATTCACATCACACCTCCCCCTCTCATCCCCTCCTCCTACCGGCATCCACCTATCCCTGAGCAGGGGCCCTCATAGCCCCACTGCCTTGTGGGCATCTCGGGAGAGTCCAAGGCTAAAGGAGTAAACCCAAACAGAAGATCCGGAGCGGAACCCCGCAGGCGGTCATGTGTCACCTTTGGCATGTTTCTGGCAGTCCCTGCAGCCATACTGGTGCCAAACGTCGTGGCCTGCACTCCTTTGTTCCCCACCAGAAAGGCTGAGAGGGGGTTTTCACGCTTGGGCAACTCACAACGTCCATCCATTCGCCCAGGCATGCGCTATGGAGAGGTCATTCCATAGTCGCCTCACAGCGACCGAAACAACACAGAAGGCAACAGTTACGGGTTGTAAATCCAGCTCAGCTGGCATAGAGATTGGGCGTCACGGGTTGCCTTTGTCGGTGCGAGAGGTCATCGCACCTCATACCGGGCAGCCCCCGGTCAATGAGTGGAATCAGTGAGTGGGCATCCGTGAGTGGAGTATGTGAGTGGGGTTTGTGAGTGGGGCCAGTGAGTTTATCCAGTGGGTGGGCGTCGGTCAGTGTAGTCTGTGAGTGGGGTCAGTGAGTGGGGTATTTAATTGGCGTCAGTGAGTGGGGTCAGTGGGTTGGTCCAGTGATGTTCGTCAATGAGTGGGGTCTGTGAGTGGCGTCAGTGGGTGGGGCCAGTGAGTTTAGGCTGTGAGTGGGATCAGTAAGTGGAGTCATTGACGTGGTCAGTGAATGTGGTCAGTGAGTTTCGTCAGTGAGTGGTGTCAGTGAGTCGAGTCAGTGAGTCTGGTCAGTAAGTTGTGTCAGTGAGTGGGGCCAGTGAGTTTAGTCAGTGAGTGAGCGTATGTGAGTGGGGTCAGTGAGTGGAGTCAATGAGTGGGGTCAGTGAGTTTTGTCAGTGCGTGTGAGGTCAGTGTGTTTAGTCAGTGAGTGGTGTCAGTCAGTGGGGCCAGTGAGTTTAGATTAGATTAGAGATACAGCACTGAAACAGGCCCTTCGGCCCACCGAGTCTGTGCCGAACATCAACCACCCATTTATACTAATCCGACACAAATCCCATATTCCTACCAAACATCCCCACCTGTCCCTATATTTCCCTACCACCAACCAACACTAGTGACAATTTATAATGGCCAATTTACCTATCAAAATGCAAGTCTTTTGGCTTGTGGGAGGAAACCGGAGCACCCGGAGAAAACCCACGCAGACACAGGGAGAACTTGCAAACTCCACACAGGCAGTACGTGGAATCGAACCCAGGGCCCTGGAGCTGTGAGGCTGCGGTGCTAACCACTGCGCCACTGTGCCGCCCTAGTTTAGCCATTGTTTGGGGTCAGTGAGTGGGGTCAGTGAGTGGGCTCGGTGAGTGGGGGTTAGTGAGTGGTGTCGGCGAGCGGGGTCGGTGAGTGAACGTCTGTGAGTGGAGTCGGTGAGCTTGGACGGTGAGCGGAATCGGTGTGCAGAGTCACTGAGTGGGGTCAGTGAGTGGGATCAGTGAGTAAGATTATTGATTACGACTTTGTGTCCTTTCTCTCTCACCTTCCCCTCTCTGTTGCTCAATCGTCTTTCAATTTAACTGGACCCGGCCCTGCTCCCCTCATCACATATCATCAGAGGATAATAGACCGGGGCCGTTGTCGCAGCTCCAGACCATCCCGTGTACCAGCTGTCATTCTCCACTTCAGTTGCAGCCTACCCGAGGCAAGGCGGGTGAGGCTGATCCCTGTGCCTGGGAGCAGTCACAAGCTCTCCCAGCTGCCTGAACAAGTCTGACATTAAATACACTTACTGTGAGACAATTGCAGCCAAGACATTTTCATTTAGTGCAGCAGCATTTGACTCGGGGATCTAGAACAGCACCAACATGAACAGGCAGAGAGTCTGCATTGTGGGATCTGCCAGCACACTCCAAATCCTGAAAGAGTGAGCAAAGGGATGACGTCAGCAAAGGGACAGGGTGTCCAATTGAAAACCCAGTCAGTGTGAGAGTGAGACAGAGAAAGAGAGAGGGTGACAAAGATACAGAGAGAAAGATAGAAGGCTGGCGGCTGCTGATCTCTGCTTGTTCCAGGTCCTGTTTACCGGGTGGTGGTGGCACCCCTCCACCGCGGTTGTTCAGCGGAGAGTTTCACGTGATGACTTTTGTTTATTAAACTAAAACCGCCAAATTTGCATATGAAGGCACGTGATGGAAACTGAGAGAGAGACAGAGAGAGATGGAGAGAGAGCGAGAGAGCGACAGAGAGAGAGGGCGATAGAGATAGAGAGAGAGAGGGAGAGAGAGAGGGAGAGTGAGAGGGAGATAGAGAAAGTGAGAGGTAGAGTGAGAGAGGGACAGACAAAAGTGACAGATGGGGAGACAGAGATAGACTCTTTCTAGAGCTGCCTTTTTAAGGTAAATGTTTGTTACCTCTCACCACTGCTGGGAAAGAGGGATTTCCTACCCTGTAGTGACTGGCAATGACTACTTCACCACTTCTTTATTTCTGAAGAACCCATTCTATTCTGGAATGTTTTAGGAGTGTGTAGGATGGGTGTAATTGACATGGCTCGGTTTGAAGGGATTCCTCATTCTAAACAGACAGTGTGGCCATGTTTGAATACACAAGCAGCGATGTTTTGCACACTGTCCATTTTTTTAAACAATAGCAACGTCCGGTTTTTATAACTCCTCAATTTTAGCCCATAATGTTTAATCAGTGCAATTCTTGTAAGTGTGACAGCGATAAGGAGGGTTGTATTGGGCTGGAGGAGGTTACAGCGACAGGAAGGGGAACAGCAACAGAGATAGGGAGGATTGTAGGCGTTGGAGCAGGTTACAGAGATAGGGAGCATTGTAGGGCCTGGAAGAGGTCACCAAGGTAGGGAGTGCTGTCGATGCTGGAGGAGTTTACAGACAGAGGGAATGTCATAAGGGCTGTAGGAGGTTACAGAGAGAGTGAAGGTTGTAGGGACTGGAAAAGGTTACAGAGATAGAAATGGTTGTAGGGGCTGGAGGAGGTTACAGAGACAGGAAGGGTTGTAGGGGC
This sequence comes from Heterodontus francisci, assembly GCF_036365525.1. Taxonomy (NCBI): domain Eukaryota; kingdom Metazoa; phylum Chordata; class Chondrichthyes; order Heterodontiformes; family Heterodontidae; genus Heterodontus; species Heterodontus francisci. The sequence continues at coordinate 4,072,447 of NW_027140118.1, read as the reverse complement.
TGGAGGAGATTACAGAGGCAGGAAGAGTTGCAAGGGCTGGAGGAAGTTACAGAGAACGGGAGGATAGAAGGGGCAGGAGGAGTTTGCTACACAGTTGGTACAGCGGCAGTGATTCTCTGTCAAAGCGTCTGTACTGAGGGAGTGCTACACTGTCAGAAGGTCAGTACTGGGGGAGTGCTGCACTGTCGGAGGGTCAGTACTGAGGGAGTGCTGCATTGTCAGAGGGTCAGTACTGAAGGAGTGCTGTACCATCAGAGGGTCAGTACTGGGGGAGTTCCACACTGTCAGAGGGTCAGTACTGAGGGAACACTGTGCTGTCGGAGCGTCAGAACTGAGGGAACGCCACACTATCGGAGGGTCAATACTGAGGGAGCACCGCAGTGTCAGAGGGTTAGTATTGAGGGAGGGCCGCTCTATTGCGGTGGCAGTAATGAGAGACCACCGCACTGTCGGAAGTTTAGTATTGAGGGAGTGCTGCACTGTCGGAGGGTCAGTACTGCGGGAGTGCTGCACTGTTGGAGTGTCAGTACTGAGGGAGCGCTGCACTGTTGGAGGGTTAGTACTGAGGGAGTGCCGCACAGTCGGAGGGTTAGTACTGAGCGAGTGATGCCCCCATGCCAACGATGCCCACATCCCAAAAATACATTTTTACAATTCTCTACATGTCTTTAAACAACGTCATCTACGATCAGCTGGCACCATGAAATATTTCACCGATTCGCACTGTGATTATAATTTATACTTTACCTCCGATCAGTCTCTTCTGCTTAAACCACCAACAGTTGGCAGTCCAATGTTCTCACTGTCCGTCTGACAGGGTGACAAACACGCAACGATTTCAGTTCAACTCCTGTTGACTTAACCGCTGCCACAATAAACCTGTGCAGATCCACCCCCCCCCCCCCCCACTCTCTAAATCACAAGTGGGCTGTGATGTAAAGGGGTCAAGGATACAATACAATTCTGGGAAACTCTGACTGAACCCCATGTGGAGTAACTACATTCAGTTCTGTACACCAGAGCTCAGAAAGCATCGTCCTTGGAGGGGGTGCAGACCAGGTTCACTACAATGATACCTGAGCAGAAGGAGTTCAATGATCAGGACATTTTGGTGAAAGTAGACTGGCATTCCCTTCAATATAAAACAATAAAGTGTCATCTAATTGAGGTGTTTTGGATGAGTGGTGGATTTATTTGAGCAGATATGGAGAAACTCTTTGCTCTCATGGTTTCCAGACCAAACGTGATTAAGCTCAACATTTGAGCTCAGGAGTGGTTCCGTCACTGAACCCGCTCACTGTCCACACACAGAGCAGAGGGAGGAGTGAGAGAAGGAGGGGGAATGGAAAAGTGGAGGGCAGTAGAGAAATAGAGAGCATGATGGGCAGGGGAGCATATAACTCATTAAAGAGCTGCAGGAGCAGGCCATTCAGCCCCTCGAGCCTGCTTCACCATTCAATAGGATCACAGCTAATCCTCAACCTCGACTTCACCTTCTCACCCAATCCCCATATCCCTGGATTCTCTACGAATCTAAAAATCTATCAATCTAGCTCTTAACTGTACTCAACGACTGAACATCCACAGTTCTCAGGGGTAGAGAATTCCAAAGATTGACAACCTTCTGAGTGAGGAATTGTTTTCTTCTCATCTCATTCCCAAATGGCCGACGCCTTATCCTGAAATTGTGACTCCCTGGATCTGGAGTCTCTATCCCCAGGGGAAAGGTACTCTTCGCATCCACCATACCCTAACAATTGTCTTTGTTTCAATGAGAAATCCTCTCATTTTTTTTAAACTATGGGGAACATAAACCTAGACCTCTCAACCTCAGCTCATAAAATAATCCCGAATTCCCAGGAATCACCCTTGTGAACCTTCACTCAAATGCTAGCATAGCATTCCCAAATAAGGAGACCAATACTATACACAGTACTCCAGGACGCCGTACAACTGCTGTGTGGGAAGAGTGATGCTCCGATAGTAACGCTCTCCCTCAGAACTGCTTCCCAAGAGTACATCACCGTCTCCTTACTGCACCTCCGATGGTGCTGTAATCTCCCAGTAGGGCCCAGATCCACTTGAGTATAGCGCCCCTTCTTTCTTCTTTCGCTGAGGTTCGTTGCAGCAACCAGCAGTCAGCACATCCAATCAAGCAACAGCCAACCCCGCTTTCTCTTTCTTTTTTATCGGCACAGCGTAGAGTGAGCTTTATTCTGTATCTAACCCCGTTTGTTTTTAAAGGAAGCCTTCATACCCCAGGCCCCTTTTATATATTATTTGTCGAGGGGGCCTTAATTCCCCAGGCCCCCTTACAGCGCTCCTCTCAACATAACTCATTCAGTATTATCCCTCCGAGAGTGTTGTGCTCTCTAAGTATGGCCCCTGAACAGTTAACAAGGCCTGAGTTAATTGGTGACAGCAAACAAGAAGGGGTAAAAGGGCCAATTGTGTTTTGCTGATATCACTGAGGTTTTATTGATCTGGTGACTGATTGGTTCAATGAGAGGCGTTTACAAGTGGGCAAATAAACTTTGGAAAATCGTTGGAAAAGTGCCAACATATTAAAGTGCAGCGCTCCCTCAGTACAGACACACAAAAACACACAAACATGCACATATGCACACATAGACACACCAACAAACATGCAGACACGATCTCGGAGGGGTGTTTGGTTGGAGGTGGTTCACAGCTAGTGAATGCCGAAGCCAATGAGGCATTTGAGTCTGAGGATGAGAAATATATACGCGGGCCATCAGTGGACTGGGAGCTGCAGGGCGACCGTTTTTGTGACAATACAAGACGGTTAGGATAAAACTCAGAAACTAAATGCAGATACACTGGCGAAGATGCAAGGAATGCCCTCCTTCTGTATTGTAAGTTTTCTATCTTTCTATTAATGATTAACAAGGATGATGCTAGAACTGAGAGGTTTTAACTATCAGGGGAGGATATCAGTAAAAAGATTTGGATGCTATCCATTGGCACAGTTTCTTCTTTCCCTGGGATGAGGAAAGTGATTATCAGGAACACAGTAAACAGGAGGAGGCCATTCAGCCCCTCTGGATCCAGCACACCCACACATTTCTCCTATCCTCCATACAAATGTTCCCTGCATCCTCCCATCGAGGTAAAGCTGAAACGAGCTATCCGTTTTCTAATGTGGGGCGGGGAGGGGGGGGGGAGGGGGGGGTGCGGGGGAGGTCTGGTTTTCACATTTTGTGAGGGGGAACGGATGCAGGAGGTAACTACAGGACGTCATGCCTTAAAAAAAAGACAGGTTAGAGTGGCACTGAGAGATTAGAGATGCAGGCAGTGGAGAAAGGGGCAAAGACCGATTCATCAGGATGCCACTAGAACTGAGATTGTAACTATCATGAATCAATGACAATAAGATGGGTTTTTGTGCACTGACCCTGTGTTTTCCTTCCCCACACGGACAGCAGAGTGGGGCTTCAGGACCTGGGAACGAACAATGGCTTCGAGAAGGATTTAGTGAGAAAACTGAAAGAGCAGGAGTTCATGCAGATCCAGCTTGATACACATCAACAGGACAAGGACACCCACTTTGTCAGAGACAGAAAGAGAGTGTGTGTGTGAGAGAGAGAGAGATCTAGAGAGGGAGAGGACAGTAAAAGGAAAAATGACAGACAGAGTTAAAGAGACTGAGACAGAGAGGGAGACAGAGATACAGGGAACGAAAGCGAGACAGCAAGAGACACACAATGAGAGAGAGAGAGTAGGACACTGAGAGAGAGAAGGAGAGAAAGAGAGACTGAGATAAAGAGCCTGAGACAGATAGGGAGACAGAGCTAGAGAGAGGCAGGGACAGAGAAAGAACTGAAGAGTTAACAAGAGTAAGAGAGAGGGAGAGTCAGAGAGAAGGAAAGAGTGGGAGATATAACCCTAAATACACGAGAGAGGGAGAGTCAGAGAGAGAAAGAGAGGGAACATGGACTGAGATAGAGAGAGAGAAAGAGAGTCAGAGAGAGGGCGAGAGTGGGCGGCATAACTCCAGATACATGAGGAGAGCTAAAGTGACAGAGAGAGTGCAAGAGAGCAAGAGAGTGGAAGGTAAGCTGAGAGAGAGAGAAGGAGATTGGCAACCAATTCAATTCTGGTTTGTTGACCTCGAGGAATGGGAGTCTCCAACATTATATCACTTCCTAATAATCTTCATGTTCCTTCCAATGATTTGTAAAGAGTGAATTTGGACCCTCACAAGACTCTAAGCTCCTGCTCTCACTCCTGTGTCGATTAAGAGATCAAGTTGAAGTGAACGATGTATCTGTTACTGGGTCTGATCATCCTGTTTCATTGTAAGTGAGTGTGACGTACAATAATATTGTTAATAACTTTCCTTTCCTCTCCCAGTCTTCCTTTCACTCCCACAAGTTCGCGATCAGAAACAACGAGAAAGAAGGAGACAAAGAGAGGCATTGACAATCTTCTGCATTCTGATTTGTTGACGTGGAAAATGAACGTCACCATCTCTGCCTCACTTCCTAATGCTCTTCCTGTTCCTCCCAATTACTTGTACGAGTGGGTTGGTTATTGACAACACTCATCGTTCCTGCTCTCTCCCCTTTGCTGATTCAGAGGGCAGCTTAAAATAAAAGATATATTTGTTACTGGCTCTGATCACCCAGTTTCATCATAAGGGGTTTGTTTCAACAATAGCTCTACTTAATTCTTCACTTATTCCCACTTTCTCTCATTCTTTCACTAACTCTCTCCACTGGACTGATTGTCCCTGTTTACTGATCTCCTCCTCTCACTGTCTCTTTCCCAGATGTGAACTCATAGACTATCCACCAGACTCCCACCGCTGTCTCCAAATTTCCTGGAGAGCAGGTGAAGCTGAAATGCACCGTGGATGGGACCAGTATTCCTCAGATGTACTGGTACAGACAATACCCAGGGATAGATAGTTAGATAGATGGATGGATGGATAGATAGATACGGTGTGGTTTTATGTCACTGTGCAGTGAGACAGGGACACCAGCAGGTTGAGATAGAGAGAGGGGGACAGTAACTTCAGTGATACAGGACCACCAGCAGTTGGAAATGGTAAGAGGGGACAGTAACTGCAGTGAGACAGGGACACCAGAAATGGAAATGGTGAGAGGGGCCAGTAACTGCAGGGAGACAGGGACACCAGCAGATGGAGTAGGTGGGAGCGGAAAGTAACTGCAGTGAGATAGGGACACCAGCAGATGGAGATAGTGAGTGGGGAGACAGTAACTGCAGTGAGACAGGGACACCAGCAGATGGAGATGGTGAGAGGATACAGCAACTGCAGTGAGACAGGGACACCAGCAGATGGAGATGGTGAGAGGGGACAGTAACTGCAGTGAGACGGGGACACCAGAAATGGAAATTGTGAGAGGGGCCAGTAACTGCAGGGAGACAGGGACACCAGCAGATGGGCATGGTGGGAGCGGAAAGTAACTGCAGTGAGATAGGGACATCAGCAGATGGAGATAGTGAGCGGGGAGACAGTGACTGCAGTGAGACAGGGCCACCAGCAGATGGAGATGGTGAGAGGGGGACAGTAACTGCAGTGAGACAGGGACATCACATTGGGGGATGACAAAAGCACTTCTCCTCTTTGACAGATATTTTATATTTCCCTCCCACTGCCCTGTCTCAGCAGCCAGACCTGGAGCCCACACTGAGAGATGGCTCTGTCGTGCCAGTCACTGCACTGTCATCGTGCAGGCAGAATTGGAGACCACACCGAGAGCTGACCATGCGTTGCCTGGCATTGCATGGTGAAGCAGCGAGTAACATGAGAAGTCTGAGAACAAGTTATTAAACATTGATTGCATTGAAATGCTACCCATCCCCCTTCCTCCCACCCCTGCACCCCGTGATCCACGAACATCATTCTTCTCTTCCATTTAGCTCAGATCTCCACTGCACCTGGACAGAGAACATCCCTGCATGAGGCATTCACATGCCCACACACTGTGAAGGAACTAAAGTTATTAACAAAACAATCTGCACAAATTGACATGGATAAACGTTTGACTAATATTACGTTCACAAATTGCACTCAAATTAATATTCATTCATGGGCCACCTAATTGTGTTTTCCTGAAGGCTGCGTGTTTTCTAATTCTAGAGCTGCCCCTTTGACCTCAGCGTGGTGGACGCTGACTGCAGTAGTAAAAATGGCACTGCAGATATTTACAACCGGAATTTTCGGCAGTGCGACCGAGAGCAGTGAATGACTTCTGGTTGATGCATCTCGACTAACTTGATGGGCATCGAACGAGGGCCTGTCAAGGGTGCAGATGCACTTCCTTCTTGAAAGAGGACACCGCCTGCAGCTCCCATTGCGCCAGTCTGCTCCCATGGGGCTGTACATTATCTCTCAGTGATCTGCATGAGAGAAAACTCAAGGACATCAGTGATCCGACCAAATCTCCTCTCCATTCGAATCACTAAATCTGTCAATGCTGCCTCTATACTTTTCGAGGCTGGAAGGGATTGTGGAAACCAATGCCCCAACAGCAGCAGGTTGGGCGTTAATCAAAGCTGACCTGTGTGAGTTGGTGCATGTTTGTGTGTGGCGTGTGTCTGTGTTTGTATCTCTGTCTGGCTCAGTGCCTCGGGTCTGATCGGTGTGTGTGTGAGTTTGTGTTTGCGTCTGTGTGCACGTGTGTGTGTTTGTCTTTGTAGATCTGTCTGGCTTGCTGCCTGGGTTCAGATCGGTGTGTGTGTGTGTGTGTTTGTGTGTGAGCCTGTCTCGCTCTGTTTGTGTCTATGTGTTTGTATATCTGTCTGATTCAGTGCCTGGGGTCTGATCGGTGTGTGTCTGTGTGTGTTTGTGTGTGAATGTGTGTGTGCGTCTTTGTATCTCTGGCTGGCTCACAGCTGGGTTCTGATTTGTGTGATTGTGTGTGTGTGTGTGTGTGTGTCTCTCTCTCTGTCTGTCTGTGTGTATGTGGTTGATTATCTGTCTGGATTAGTGCCTGGGCTCTGATAAGTGTGTGTGCGCGATTGTGTATATGTGTGTCTGTGTTTATGTGTATGTGTTTCCATATCTGTCTGGCTCAGAGCCTGTGGTCTGATTGGTGTATCTTTGGTGAATATTTGTCTGTCTGTCTATGTTTGTGCCTGCGTCTGTGTGTCTGAATATCGGTCTGGCTCAGTACCTGAGGTCTGATCGGTGTGAATTAGAATTATGAATTAGAGATACAGCACTGAAACAGGCCCTTCGGCCCACCGATTCTGTGCCGACCATTAACCACCCATTTACACTAATCCTACACTAATCCCATATTCCTACCACATCCTCACATGTCCCTATATTCCCCTACCACCTACCTATACTAGGGGCAATTTATAATGGCCAATTTACCTATCAACCTGCAAGTCTTTGGCTGTGGGAGGAAACAGGAGCACCCGGAGGAAACCCACGCAGACACAGGGAGAACTTGCAAGCTCCACACAGGCAGTACCCAGAATTGAACCCAGGTCGCTGGAGCTGTGAGGCTGCGGTGCTAACCACTGCGCCACTGTGCCGCACACTGTTTGTGTGTGGGTGTGTGGGTGTGTGGGTGTGTGTATGTGTGTTTGTATATTGGACTGGCTCAGTGCCCGGTATCTGATCTGTGTGTGTGTGCGTGTGCCTGTTTCTGTGTGTTTGCATATCTGTCTGGTTCAGTGCCTGAGATCTGATCGGTGTGCATTTCTGGGTGTGTGGTGTGTGTCTGTGTTTGACTTTATGTGCTTGTATATCGGTCTGGCTCAGTGCCTGGGGTCTGATCAGTGTTTGTGTGTATGTGTTTGTGTGTATATGTATATCTGTCTGGCTCAGTGCTTGTCCTCTAATCTGTGTTTGTGTGCGTGTGTGTTTATATGCAAACCTGTCTGGCTCAGTGCCTGTGGTCTGATCGGTGTGTGCCTGTGCGTGTGTGTGTGTGTTAATGTATGTGTGTGTGCTGTGTATTTGTGTCTGTCTGTCTCTTTGTGAGTGTGTGTTTGCATATGGCTCCAGCTCAGTACCTGGAGTCTGATCAGTGCATGTGTGTGTGCGTCTAATTTGTCTGACTCAGTGCTTGTGGTGTGATCGGTGTGTGTATGTCTGTAGGAGCAGGAGTAGGCCCTTCGGCCATTCGGCCCTGCTCCGTCATTCATTATGATCATGGCTGATCACCTAACTCTGTAACCTGTTCCCGTTTTCGCCCCATATCCTTTGGTCCCCTTAAACCCAAGAGCTATATCGAACTCCTTCTTGAAAACATACAATGTTTTGGCCACAACTGCTTTCTGTGGGCGAGAATTCCACAAGCTCACCACTCTCTGGGTGAAGTAATTTCTCCTCATCTCAGTACTGAAAGGTTAACCCCGTATCCTTAGACTATGACCCCTGGTTCTGGGCTCCCCCACCATCGTTAACATCATTCCTACCTCTACCCTGTGATGCCCTGTTCGAATTTTATAGGTTTCTATGAGATCCCCCCTCACTCTACTGAACTCCAGCGAATATAATCTGAACCCACTCAATATCTCCTCATACGTCAGTCCCGCCATCCCAGGAATCAATCTGGTAAACCTCCGCTGCACTCCCTCGATAGCAAGAACATTCTTCCTCAGAGACCAAAACTGCACACAATATTCCAGGTGTGGCCTCACCAAGGCCCTGTATAATTGCAGCAAGACATCCCTGCTCCTGTACTCGAATCCTCTCACTATGAAGGCCAACATACCCTTTGCAGTTTTTACCACCTGTTGGACCTGCATGCTTGCCTTCAGCGACTGATGTATGAGAACACACAGCACTCATTTCATATTCCCCTCTCTCAGTTCGTAGCCATTCAGATAATAATCTGCCTTCCTGCGTTTGCTGACAAATTGGATAACCTCACATTTATCCACATTATACTGCATCCGCCAAGCATTTGCCCACTCAGTCAACTTGTCCAAATCACCCTGAAGCCTCTCTGCATCCTCCTCACAACTCATCCTCTCACCCAGTTTTGTGTCATCTGCAAATTTGGAGATATTACATTTAGTTCCCTCAACTAAATCATAAATATATATTGTGAATAGCTGGGGCCCAAGCACCGATCCCTGTGGTACCCGACTAGTCACTGCCTGCCATTCAGAATAAGGCCCATTTATCCCTACTCCTTTTTTCCTGTCTGCCAACCAATTTTCTATCCATCGCAGTACAGTACTCCCAGTCCCATGCCTTTTAATTTTACATGCTAATCTCTTATGTGGGACTTTTTCAAATGCCTTCTGAAAGTCCAAATAAACCACATCCACTGGCTCCCCCTCATCATCTCTCCTAATTACATCCTCGAAGGATTCCAGTTGATTTTCCAAGCATGATTTCCCTTTCTTAAATCCATGTTGACTCTGGCCGATTCTCCCACTGTTCTCCAAGTGCTCTGCTATAAAATCTTTGATAATGGATTCTCGAATTTTCCCCACTACCGACGTCAGGCTGACTGGTCTATAATACCCTGCTTTCTCTCTACCTCCCTTTTTAAATAGTGGGGCTCCATTAGATACCCTCCAATCTGTAGGAACTGTTCCAGAGTCGATATAATCTTGGAAGATGACCACCAATGCATCCACCATTTCTAGGGCACTTCCTTAAGTACTCTGGGATTCAGACCATCAGGCCCTGGGAATTTATCAGCCTTCAATCCCACGAATTTCCCAACACCATTTCTCTGCTAATACTGATTTCCTTCATTTCCCATCTCTCTCTGAGCCCTGTGTTCCCCAACATTTCTGGTGTGATATTTGTGTCCTCCTTTGTGAAGACAGAACCAAAGTATACAATTAGTTGGTCAGCCATTTCTTTGTTCCCCATAATAAATTCCCCGTTTCTGACTGTAAGGGACTTACATTTGTCTTCACTAAACTTTTTATCTTCACATATCTATATAAACCTTTACAGTCAGTTTTTATGTTCCCCACAAGCTTGCTCTCATTCTCCATGTTCCCCTTCTTAATCAATCCCTTGGTTCTCTATTGCTGAATTCGAAACTGCTCCCAATCCTAAGGTTTGTTGCTTTTTTCCTAGCGAATTTATATGTATCTCCCTTGGATCTAATGCTTTCTCTAATTTCCCTTGTAAGTCATGAATTGGCTACCTTTCCTGCTTTACTTTTGCGCCAGACAGAAATAAACAATTGTTTCAGTCCGTCCATGCAAACTTTGAATGTTTGACATTGCATTTCCACCGTCGTCCCTTTAAGTAACGTGTCCCAGTCTATCATAGACAATTCGCGCCTTATACCTTCATAGTTTCCTTTACTAAGATTCAGGGCCCTCGTCTCAGAATCAACTATGTCACTCCCCATCTTGATGAAGAATTCTATCATATTATGGTCGTTCTTCCCCATGGGGTCTCGCACAACCAGAGTGTCAATTATTCCTCTGTCATTACACAATACCCAGTCTAGGAAGGCCTCTTGCCTAGTTGGTTCCTCAACGTATTGGTCCAGAAAAACATCCCGTTTATACTCCAGAATTCCTCCTCTATGGTATTGTGACTAAGTTGATTTGCCCACTCTATAGTTTGATTAAAGATACCCGAAAATACAAATGTTCCCGTAATACATGCGTCTCCAATTTCCTGTTTTATGCCATTCCGAACATCACTACTACAGTTTGGGGATCAATATCGAACCCCCACTAACCATTTCTGCCCATTAGAGTTTCTCAGCGCTACCCATACATATTCCACATCGTCAGAGCTAATATCCTTCCTGATTATTGCATTAAAAAGCTCTTTAACCAGCAATGCAACTCCAACGCCTTTTGCCTTTTGTCTGTCCTTCCAAAATACTGAATAGCCCTGGATGTTCATTTCCCATCCCTGATCACCTTGCAGCCATGTCTCCATAATCCCGTCTGCATCATACTCGTTTATATCTATTTGCGCGATTAATTCATCCACTTTATTGTGAATGCTCCACGTGTTAAGGCACACAGCCTTAAGGCTTGTTTTAAAACATTAGTTGGCCCCTTCCCACTATTTTTCACTGTGGCCATGTTTGATTCTGGCCCTTGATTTCTCTGGCTTTCACTTTTCCTATTCCTCTTACTGTGTTTTGTCCTTGTCTTTGATCGTCCCTCCTCTGACTCTTTGCAAAGGTTCCCATCCCTCCGTGTGTTTGTGTGTGTGTGTGTTTGTGTGTGTCTCTGTTTGTGTATGCGTGTTTGTATATCTGTCTGGCTCAGAACGTGGGGTCTGGTCGGTGTGTGTGTGTGTGTGTGTGTGATTCTCTTTGTCAGTCTGTGTATGTGGTTATATAGCTGTCTCGCTCAGCGCCTGGGGTCTGATCGGTGTGTGTGTGCCTGTGTGTGTGTTTTATCAACCTCTTTGCTGGTAGATTTGCTAGTGCTGTTGGGGTTGGGGGGTGGAGTTGCTGTTGGGGGTGAAATAATTTGGCAGCGCAATGATATAAGACTGGAGGTACAGTCGGGATGATGCACAGTCAAATGAAGAAGAACATCTAAATCAGTTTGGAAGGCAGAGCAAATACAGACCTGTTAAGGCACGAGCGAATAATGCAAGGATGGATTGCATCTATTTTTTTAATGCGAGGAGTCTTACTAGCAAGGCAAATGATTTGATGGCATTAATTATTACATGGGATTTTGATATTAATGCTATCACAGAAACATATTTTTGGGAATGGCAGGACTGGCAGCTCAGTATTCAAGGGTATAGAATCTTCAGGTGAGACAGACGAGGGGGTAAAAGAGGAGGTGGCATTGCACTGTTGATCAAGGAGTCAATTACTGCAGTAAGGAGGGATGATATCTTAGAGGGATCCTCAAATGAGGGTATATGGGTAGAACTTCAAAACAAAAAAACTGGCAAACACTTGGCTGGGAGTGTACTACAGGCCTCCAAACAGTCAGGGAGAGATAGAGGAACAGATACGTAGGCAAATCTCAGGCAGGTGTAACACTGATAGGGCTATAGTAGGGGAGTTCATGTTCCAGCAATATTAACTGGGATATTCTTTGTGGAAATGGCTGAATGGGGGCGGAGTTCTTAAAATGCATATAGGAGAGTTTTTTGAGCCAGTACGTAGAACGTCCGACAAGACAAAGGGCAGTACTGGACCTAATCCGAGGGAATGAAGCTGGACAAGTAATAGAAGTATCAGTGGGGGAGCATTTCGGGCTTAGTGGTCATAAATCTGTAGGATTCAAGGCAGCTATGGAAAAGGACCAGGAGGGACCGGAAATAAAAGTACTGAATTGGGGGAAGGCCAATATCAATATGAAAAACAGGATCTGGCTAAAGTGGACTGGGAGCACCTAATAGAAGGAATGTCTACATCAGGCCATTGGGAGTCATTCAAGGAGGAAATAGTGAGAGTTCAGAGCCAGCACGTACCCGTAAAGATGAAAGGGAGGTCTAACAAACCCAGAGAACTCTGCACGTCAAAGGATCTCGAGGATTGGATCAGGAAAGAAGGGGGCTTGTGGCATATTTCGAGCGCTGAAAACAGTGGCGGCCATGGAGGAGAATAGAAACATAGAAAATAGGAGCAGGAGTAGGCTATTCTGCCCCTCAAGCCTGTAGAATGTGTAGGCAAAGGAAAGGCCCAAGGCGTTTTATAAGTATATTAAGGGCGAGAGGATAACGAGGGAAAGAGTCGGGCCCATTAGGGACCAAAGTGTCAATCTGTGTGTAGAGCCGGAGGATATAGGTACGGTTTTAAGTGATTAGTTTTCATCTGCTTTGACGATGGAGAAGGAGGATGTAGGCATAGATATCAGGCAGGGGGATTGCGATACACTTGTACAAATTAGCATTGAAACGGAGGAAGTATTAGCTGTTTTAGTGGGATTTAACGTGGATAAATCCCCAGGCCCAGACGAGATGCATCCCAGGCTGTTATATGAGGCAAGAGAGGAGATAGCAGGGGCCCTGACTCAAATTTTAAAATCCTCTCTGGAAACAGGAGAGTTACCAGAGGACTGGAGGCCACTGAATGTGGTACCATTATTCAAGAAGGGGAGCAGGGATCTAACAGATAATTACATCAGTGGTATGGAAACTATTGGGAAAAACATTCTGAGGGTCAGGATTAATCTTCACTTGGAGAGGCAGTGATTAATCAGCGGTAATCGGCATTGCTTTGTCAGGGGAAGATCCTGTCTAACAAACTTGATTGCAATTTTTCGAGGAGGTGACTAGATGTGTAGATGAGGGTAAAGTGGATTCTGTAGTCTACATGAACTTCAGTAAGGCTTTTGCTGAGGCCCCGCATGGGAGATTGGTTAAGAAGGTAAGAGCCCATGGGATCCAGGGTAATTTGGCAAATTGGATCCAAATTTGGCTTAGTGGCAGGAGGTAAAGGCTGATGGCCGAGGGTTGTTTTTGGGAGAGCAGACGTGTGACCAGTGTTGTACCACAGGGATCGGTGCTGGGACTCTTGCTGTTTGTAGTGTCCATTAATGATTCAGACGTGAATATAGGAAGTATGATTAGTAAGCTTGCAGATGGCATTAAAATTGATGATATTGTAAATAGTGAAGGAGGAAAGCCTTTGATTACAGGACGATATAGATGTGCTGGTGAGATGGGCGGAGCAGTGGCAAATGGAGTTTAACCCTGCAAAGGTGATGCATAGGAGGGATAACAAGGCAAGTAAATACAAAATGGATGGTAGGACCCTAGGAAATAAAGGGTCAGAGGGACCTTGGTGTACTTGTCCATAGATCATTGAAGGCAGCAGCAAAGTTAGATAAGGTGGTTAGGAAGGCGCATGGGATACTTGCCTTTTTTAGCCGAAGCATATAATATAAGAGCAGGGAGGTTATGATGGAGCTGTATAAAATATAAGTTAGGCCACAGTTAGGGTGCTGTGTAGAGTTCTAGCCTTCACCTTATATGAAGGATGTAATAGTACTTGAGCGATTGCAGAGGGGATTCACCAGGATGTTGCCTGTGCTGGAGTATTTCAGATTTGAAGAGAGACTGAAAAGGCTCGGGTTGTTTTCCATCGAGCAGAGAAGGCTGAGGGGGGACGTGATTGAGGGAAACAATATTCTGAGGGCATTTATAGGTCAGATAGGAAGAAACGTATTCCTTCAGCTGAGGGATCAATAACCAGGGGGCATAGATTTAAAGTAAGGGGCAGGGAGTTTAGAGGGGATTTGAGGAAAAGAATTTGAACCCAGAGGGTCGTTGGTGTCTGGAACGAACTGCCTGAAGATGTGGTAGAGGCAGGAACCCTCACGACATTTAGGAATTATGTAGATGAGTATTTGAAACGCCCGAGCATACAATGGTCCGAGCCAAGTACTGGAAAATGGAATTCGAATAGTTAGGTGCTTGATGGCCAGCACAGACACGTTGGGCCAAAGGGCCTGTTTCTGTGCTGTATTACTCTATGGCTCTCTGATTGACCACCGCACAGTCCCTCTGGAGCCAAGGTCCTGTCTTTATATTGAGGTATACTCACCATTGTAGTGTGTGGCACTGTCACGACGCTAAATGGCATAGATTGCAAACAGATCTAGCAACTCTAAACTGGGTAACCACGAGACGCTTTGTTCCATAGGCAACAGAAGCAACAGCAGAATTATATTCAGCCATAATGTTTAACTTCATGGCACGGCATATCCCCACTCGACCATTAACATCAAGCCGTGGGATCAACCCTGGTACAATAAGAGTGTTGGAAGGCTTCCCAGGAGCAGCAACAAGCATACCTAAAAATGAGGTGTCAGCCTGGTGAAGTTACAACACAGGACTACTTGCATACCCAACAGTGGAAGCAACATGTGATAGACAGAGTTAAACAATTCCACAACACACAGATCAGCTCCCAACTCGATGTCTTCCCCACCAGTATTGCCAGCCGTCCTGACTCCCAGACCATCTCCAAAATGCTTGAAAATTTCAGCCTGTTGAATCAGGCAAGGCTTCCAGCCACATGACACACCAGATAAAATAACTTGTAGAAAAAACAAGTAAGTCTTTTGGTCGATGAACTCAATTTTCCCACAATTCATATAAAACTCCTCCTCTCCCATCCCACAAGCTTTGTGTGCTCTCTTAAACCCAGAAGCTCACAGTTGAAAAATCTTTCTTCATACTGTCCCCACTCACTTTCCTGGATGAGTGCAGGTCTAATAACACTGAAACAGATCTGCAGTCCTGCCGCATCCAGTCACGAATGGTGGTGGACAAATGATCAACCAACAGGAGGAAGAAGTTCCACAAATATCCACATCCTGACTAATAGTGGAGCCCAGCACATCAGTGCAAAAGACAAGGCTGCAATATTTACATTCATCTTCAGCCAGAAGTGCAGAGTGGATGATCCATCTCGATCTCCTGCTGAGGTCCCCAGCATCACAGATGTCAGTCTTCAGCCAATCTTATTCATTCCACGAAATATTAAGAAATAGTGAAGGCACCGGACACTACAAATGCTCTGTGCCCTGACAGTATTCCGGCAATAGTACTGATAACTTGTGTTCCAGAGCTAACCATACGCTGAGCCAGGCTGCTCCAGTACGGCTACAACACTGACATCTACATGGAAATGTGGGAAATTGCACAGGTATGGCCTGTCCACAAAAAACAGGACAAATCTAACCTGGCCAATTATCGCCTTATCAGTCTACTGTCGATCATCTGCAACGTAATGGGAGGGGTGATCAACCATGCTTTCAAGCAGCTCTTGTTCAGCAATAACCTGCTCACTGGCACTCAGCTCTTGACCTCATTACAGCCTTGGTCCAAACATGGGCAAAAGAGCACAACGCTAGAGGTGAGGGGAGCGTGACTGCTCTTGACATCATGGCAACATTTGACTGAGCATGGCATTAAGAGGCCCGAGAAAAACTGGAATCAAAGGACATCAGAGGGAAAGCTCTCCACTTGTTGGAGTAGTACCTCGCACAAAGGAAGTTGGTTGTTGTTGTTGGATCTCAATTATCTCAGCCATAGAACATCAAGGCAGTGTGCTCGGCACAGCCATATTCAGCTGCTTCATCAATAACCTTCCCTCCATTATCTGGTCAGAAGTGGGGATGTTCGCTGCTGATTGCACAATGTTCAACATCATTTGTGAATCAGAATATACTAAAGCAGCCTGTGCTCATATGCAGAAAGACATGGAGAACATCAAGCCTTGTGCTAATAAGTTGCAAGTAACATTCACACCAGACAAGTGCTAGTCAGTGACCATCTCAAACAAGAGGTAATCTAAGCATCTCCCCTTGATGCTCACTGGTATTAGAATTGTTGAATCCCCCACTATCAATATCCAGTGGGTGACCGTTGACCAGAAACTGAACTGGACCAGCCAGGTAAACACTGTGGCTACAGGCGCAGGTCAGATGTTAGGAATTCTGCCTCGAGTAACTCATACCCTGTCTCCCCATTGCCTGTCCACCATCTACAAGGCACATGTCAGGAGTATGATGGAATACTCTAGACTTGCCTGGATGGGTGCTGTTCCAACAACACACAAGAAGCTCGACACCATCCAGGAAAGCAACTCGTTTGATTGGCACCCTATTCACAACCTCCAGCATTCACTCCCTCCACCACCGACACACAGTGGAAGCAATGTGTATCAAGAACAAGGTACACTGTGGCAACACACCAAGCACATACCAAAGCCGCTACCCCTACTACCTAGAAGAACAAGGGCAGCAGATGGATATGAACACCACCACCTTAATATTCCCCTCCAAGCCACTCACCATCCAGAAAAATAACAAGACAGTCGTTCCTTCACTGTCGCTGGATTAAAATTCTAGCACTCCCTTCCTATAGCACTGTAGGTGTACCTACACCCCAAGGAGTGCAGCAATTATGGATGGTCAATAAATGCTGGTCTAGACAGGGACGCTCACTCCCCATGAATGAATAATAATAAAAACAACAACAATCTCTCCTGCCCTCCGTCCTATCACACATCTTAATTTTATTTCTTCTTGCCACCTTCTTTTCAGTTTCTAATAAAAACTATTTCATTTCTAACCTTTTCCAGTTCTGATGAAAGGTCTCAGACCTGAAATGCTAACTCCGTCTCCACAGATGCTATCAGATCTGCTGTGTATTTCCAGCACTTTCTGATTTAAGGTCAGTGTTTATTAGGTTGCCTGAGTGTCACATTATTAACAGTGACCCCAGAAAATGACAGTGTTGGCAGAGAGATCCTCAGATCTTTACTTTCATACTGCGTTCTCTTAAGTATTTGAGAAAGTCTGAGGAGATCTTGCATGTATAACATAATTTATATAGGTTCTTTGCTGAGTATCAGTGCTTACTGCAAGTTCCTTGGTTAGCGCTACCATTTCTCAGTATGTTCATGTGTAAGTGCCACTGTTTACAGGATCGATCAGCTCCTCACAGATACAAGATATTGACCCAAATATCTTCAATCCCCACCATTCTGTGCATGTGTTTCAAGTTTCTCTGACAACCAGTTGCTGTCAACACCCATGGCTCATACTGAAATTGTCAGTCTGTGATATCTGCAAAACACACCTCAGGGGGACAAGTCTATCAGATTGGGAAAGTACCTGACACATCCTCAGAAACCAAAGAGTGTGTGGCAATGTTATGGGGGATTTACCTCGTTTCAAATCATTTTTGTCCAGATTGACAATGCAGTTTGTGGAATTATTTTATTAAATGTCCATTTCTGGGGAGTTTTTGTTTCATTCTATGTGAGATCCGGAGGAATTAATCATTTGAACATTTTCTACCTGTGATAACTTTACAGTGGCTGCTCAGCTGTGTTCATTTATTGATCTGTTTTAGTTCTTCAGACTCTTTTCATTACCCAGATTTACTTTCATTCCCAGAGAAATCAGGCTGACATTAAATGTTATTTATTGAGGTACAGTGGACAATTTATTGAAGCAACTGTCTACCTTCAGATCCCCTCTTTGAATTGAATCACAGCAAGTTAACTACTGACATTGACACAGGCTGCATTTCCAGTGATCGGATCGCAGCGAGTTAACACTTTACATTAACACAGGCTCAATCCTCCTGACTGTATTTGATTCTTAACAGTATTCCTGCTTCATGAACCTGGACAGGCAACATCACATGGGTTCTTCTATTTTAAATTAAAACCTCAGCGAGAATTGATGCTTTGGTGTATCTGACTTTGCTGATTGAATTGGACTCAGAGTGATTTATCATGGCCTGTTGATATTGTGTGTTATACATTTGGAAATTGTACACAGATTACAGATATTCTGTGCTGTGATTCAGTTTTTGTGATAAGAGGTACGTTTACTTGCAGACACTAAGCTGTCAAATATTTCCAATGAATTAATGATATTGCCCAGAAATTCTTCCCCCGATACTTTGTCCTTTTGGATTTTAAACAACGTAATTTCAGATTCCGAGTTTTAATATGCTGCTGCAGTATCTTGACATTACAGAGCAGCAGGCAAGAAAAACGGAAGCAGAGAAATCACCACAACGCCAGGTGCTTCCTCTCATTTCAACAGAACAGAAAAACACACAGTGGCTGTTCTGAGGTTCTGCAGACTGTGAGCTGCTTTTCACATATTTCGGCAATGGAAAGCCGTTCCTGACTCCAAGTGATCACCTTCCAGAAAACAGATTCCTTTGTTTTAGAGGAAACACATCACATCCCTCCCTGTATAGTTCAACGATGGTGAACATTCACAACTTATGATGACCACTCAGTGTCTCAGTGTGTTCTGCGTCTCTCGACAGTCTCAATTAGAGATCACATTTCCTCAAATATTTGGCAGTTTTCCCAATAAAGCTGCACAGTCCTTATATGGAGTGCAGCAGTTTTGAGAGGAATGTCTCAGATACACTCTGCTGTTCTACAGTGGGCAAATACAGCAAAACTGAGCAGAAAAGCAGTGATTGCTGTTTTGCTGGTAATGGTGGTAATGGTAATCGAGGTGGCTGCCCTGGGCAACAAGTCAACATTTGACCAAGTGTCTGCCGAAGAAGATTACTTTCCTGATCCCATCATATTCCCATTTGCCACTCTCTCCGAAGTTATTTATCTATTGTGTGTATGTATTTATATTCAATTGCAACCTAACCACATTTCTCTATGACATCAACTTCTTTAAAAAGTCAAAATATTGCAGATGCTGGAAATCTAAATCATGAACTGAAAATGTTAGAACTACTTAGTAGGCGAGGTAGCATTTTGAGAAAGAGAATTTTCTTCAGAACAGGAAAGGTTTGTGCTGTAACAGTGTTTCAGTAAGGACAGAGGCTGGGAAAATGGGAACAGAGGAAGGAGATAAAGAGAGAAACTGTGATGGGGTGGAAGGCAGTCGTGATTAAATGAAGAACAGAATCATTACCAGAACCTGCTGTCAAAAACAAATGGGGGCAGTAGTTCCCACGTGTTTATTTTTGAAGTTGATGCTGAGTCAGAAAAATTGAAACAATGTGGGCGGCTGAACACAGAGGGGTCAGCTCTGAGTGGGACAGGGAATTGTAATGGCAAGTGAATGGAAGCTACTGGGCATAATGGAAGAACTCAGCAAAGCAATTGCAGAATGTATGCTTCATCTCCATGGTGTTGAGGACAATTGTTAAGAAGTAATGCATTGATTAAACAAAAACAAAAATACAAATAAATCACTGTTTGTGGTCCTGACAGTTGAAGAAGAGAAGGTGAAAGGGCAGGTCATGCATCACCAACACTTGCCTGGGGAGGTGACATTGGAAGAGTAGTGGGTGTTTTGAGTGAAGGAAGAGTGGGTCAAGCTGTACCTTCAGAATGCTGAAAATAGAGCAGAGGATGTCTGGTGGGAGCATTGTGGTGAAGTTGGCAGAAGTGATGGAGGATATTTCATTGAATGTAGAGTCTGGTGGAGTGAAAGTTGAGGGTAAGCGCAACTTCATTATGGTTAAGGAAGGATGGAAGGAATGATAGTGGAACTGGAATGGAGAGGTTCAAAGGCCCTTTCAGCCACGGTGGCATAGAGCTAAATACACTTCATTCTAAAGCACACTTCTAACTGGAGAAGAGTAAAGGAGAAGGTGGAAAACAAGATCAACAACTTCTTATTTATGAGGTGTCCTTACATAGTTAAAATTTCCAAGTCATATTATCAAACACAATTTGATAGCGAGCAGCGTTAACAGATATTAAGTCAGATGACCAAATGCTTCGTCAAGGTGGTAAGTTTTAAGCAGCATCTTAAAGGAGGAAAAATATGTAGAGAGGCAGAGGTTTATGGTGGGAATTCCAGAATTTCGGATCTTGGCAGCGGTGGAGCGATTAAATTTGGGAATGCTCAGGTATCCGGAATTGAAGGAGGACAAATATCTTATAGGGCTAAAAGAGATTACAGAGATAGGGAGAGAAGAGCTCATGGGGAGATTATAAAATAAACGTGGGAATTTCAATATTGTTTAGGTGTGTGACCAGAAGCTAATGTGAGTGTAGAGGTGATGGATGAACGTCTCCTTGCGAGAGTTGTATGTAGGCAGCAGAGGTTTGGATGTCCTCAGGATGACTGAGGATGCAAACAGGGAGTTTGGCCACGAATGCATTGGAGTACTCAAATCTGGAGGTGAAGATGGGGAATTAAATGCTGCACTCTCTGGATGAAAAATGAATTGTCAGTTAAAGGAAAAGAGAAAGAAGAGATTCATTACAAATTCCAAATCAAGAATATAATCTCAAAACAAATAGAAAGCAGAGTGCACAGGGAGAATTGGAAAAGAATACAAGAAGGACAAAGGGAAAGCATGGAAAAGATTAGCAGCTAAGAGTAAAGGGGTTCAGAAATCTTGTCAAACATATACAAGTAAAAATAAAGGAACGGTGCAGCCGATTATGGAGAAGCAAATAAATATTCCTGTCGAGGCAGAGGGCGTGACTGAGGTACAGAATGAGTAATTTGCAACTGCCTTCAAAAAAGAAGAGGCTGAAATTAATGTCCCAATCGAGGAGAGGGATGCAGATATCCTGCATAGGATAAAATAGATGGGAACGCGTTGCTAAACAGTTTGTCACTAAATGTCGACAACATCCCTGGTCCAGATGGGAAGCATTCTGGGAGATAAAGGAATCTGGGTTGGAGATAAGATCAGGTCTGACCACAATGTTTCAATACTCCTTGTACATCGCACTGGGGCCAAAGAACTGGAATTTGGCAAACGTTAGACTCCTTTTCAAAACGAGAGGAGAGGGTAAACCATGTGACTACACGCTAATCTGTCTAACCACAGTGAAAGTTGAGAGATCTACTAGAGGCCTTCATCAAGGACAAAATTAATTCTCACTTGCAGAAGCATGAGGTAAGATGAGAAAAACATCTCGGATTTATAAAAGGCCAATCGCGTGTAACTTAACTGATTGAGTTCTTTAATCAAGTCAGAGACTGAAGTAGGCCTTGTGTATTTGGGCATCCAATGCTGACGAAGTACCTCATAACAGACTTATTCAGAAAATGGGAATGCATATTATTAAAGGGAAGATGTCAGCTCGAGTAGTCGATTGGGTAAGAGATAGGAGGGAGGGAACAATGGTGAATGGATGCTCTTCTGACAGGCGAGAGTGACTGTTGCCCGGGGGTTCGTCTTAAGATTATTGTTCTTACTTTCTTCATGCAAGTTACATAGACTTGGGTTTAGAATGTATAATTTTTACATTTGTGGATGGTGAAAAACATGGCTCTGCATTAAATCGTGAATATTATAATCGCAGACTTCAGGGTAGACAGTCTGCTGAAATGGGCAGATCAACGGTAGATGCAATTTATTGTGGTCAAGTCAGAAGTGATGTTCATTGTGACAGCATCATGTCAATATAACATAAATAGTACCATTTGCAGGAGGTGCAAGAACAGAGGGACAGGGGAATGCATGTTCATAAATCTTTAAGGATTGCAGGGCAAGTAGAGAAGCTGATTGAGAAAGTGTACGAGATATTTGATTTGAAAATGGGGTTATTGAATTCAAACATAAAGGGCATCAAGCTGCTACTTAATAGATCAATTGTTATGACTCAGCTGTCGTCCTGTGTGCAATTCCGGGCACGAATACCTTGGAAGAATTTCAAGGCCCTGCAAAACGTACAAAGGAGGATTATCAAGAAGGCACCACGGGTGAGGGAATTCATTTACAGGGAGAGAACAGTGGCGCAGTGGTTAGCACCGCAGCCTCACAGCTCCAGCGACCCGGGTTCAATTCCGGGTACTGCCTGTGTGGAGTTTGCAAGTTCTCCCTGTGTCTGCGTGGGTTTTCGCCGGGTGCTCCGGTTTCCTCCCACATGCCAAAGACTTGCAGGTTGATAGGTAAATTGGCCATTAGAAATTGCCCCTAGTATAGGTAGGTGGTAGGGAAATATATAGGGATAGGTGGGGATGTGATGGGATTAGTGTAGGATTAGTGTAAACGGGTGGTTGATGGTCGGCACAGACTCGGTGGGCCGAAGGGCCTGTTTCAGTGCTGTATCTCTAAACTAAAAAAAACTAAACAGAATTCAGGAGCTTGGATTTTTCGAATTGGAGCAGGGAAAGTTCAGTGGGATAGAAACATAGAAAATAGGAGCAGGAGTAGGCCATTCGGCCCTTCGAACCTGCTCCGCCATTCATTATGATCATGGATGATCATCCAACTCAGTAACCTGTTCCCGCTTTCGCCCCATACCCTTTGAACCCTTTGGACCCAAGAGCTGTATCTCACTCCTTCCTGAAAACATATAATGTTTTGGCCTCAACTGCTTTCAGTGGTAGCGAATTCCACAGGCTCACCACTCTGGGTGAAGCAATTTCTCCTTCACTCTGTCCTGAAAGGTTTACCTGCATCCTTAGACTGTGACCCCTGGTTCTGGACTCCCCCAACATCGGGAACATCCTTGCTGCATCTACCCTGTCAAGTCCTGTTAGAATTTTGTAGGCTTCAATGAGATTCCCCCTCACTCTTCTGAACTCCAACAAATATAATTCTAACCGACTCAATCTCTCCTCATACGCCAGTCCCGCCATCCCAGATCTAACAGAGTTCAAAATAATGAGGGGTTATGGTAGAGTAAGAATGCGAACTTATTTCCTCTCATGAATACGTTTGTCATCAGAGATCATGGCCAGGATTTTACTGGCCCCCAGAGGCGTGATTGGAAGCCGGGAGGGGTGGGGAGGGGGCACGGAGAAAAGCGGTGTGTGACAAGGGACTTGGCAGGATGGGGATCCCAGCGCCTCCCCATCGTCCAGTGATCCTGGAGGCAGCATAGACCGACAAGAGCCTTCTCGCCCAATGGCAGATTGAGGATCTTCAGTGGCCAATTAAGGGACAATTATGGGATCATTCCACCGCCGCTGGGATCTTACCAGCAGCGATGTCCTCCACCATATAGAGAGGACACCTTGTAAAACGAAGCATTCTCCCTGTGGCCTTGTGGGTGCGGTGGGGCGTTGCCTCCTTCATGGCCAATTTGTGACGCACAGAGCACCCCCACCAGGAACCAGTTCATTCCCTGGGACCTCCCTCCACCTGCAGCACAAGAAAACCGCCCAGGCCCTCTCGCCGGGGCCTTGCGTACTGGCTCTGGTGACACCGCCTCACCTACCTCTTCTCTGCGGTTCCAGAGATGGGCCTGGGTCCGAGACCCTCTGTCGAACCGGAAGAATAACTAGAAAGGTAGTGAAGAGACATTTCTTCACACTAAGGCTTGTTTAGATCTGGAAAGCACGACCCGAAAGAGTGATGAAATCAGATTCCAGAGGAATTTATAAAGACAATTAAACAAGTGCTTGCAATGGAATAATTTCCAGGTTACGTGAAAAAGCTACATATGTGACAATAAATTAGACAGCTCTTTCAAAGGGACGACTCTGACTAAAGTAGCCGAATGGCCTTTCCTGTGCATCTATGAATCTATGATCTGGACGCCAGATCAGTGATTCATTTACTTTTCAAACTGTCACACGTCATTATCCTCGCAGGATAGGCTGGTAGTTGGAACCTGGGTTCATTTTATCCATTTATGGTCACATTTCGTCTCATTGGTGTATTTTACCAGCTTGTAATTCACGGTTCACACAAGTCAAAATCTATTGGTTATTTGGAAGAAAACATTTTTTCTGCAGAAACTTCTGTCAAAGAATTAATTTTCACAACAGCCAGAGTTTCAGAAGCTGCTGCAAGGAGCTCTTAGTGTCTGAGAACTGCGTTCGGGTAATGTTCTGTTCTCATCGCTGTACCCAGCGCCAGAACCATGATGCAAACCTTCCTGACCCTGTCTCTACTGCAGCTTTTGAACTGTAAGTTACAGATTTTTGAATGCATTATGTTATTTACTGATACACTGATTATTATTACAAGATGTATATTATTAATCTAATTATCATCTTTAATACAGAACCCATTCAGGAGATGTAGAAAGTAAATAATGCTTTATACATTTTAATTTTCTTGTGTAGAGTTTAATGAAATATTGGCACTTGTTTATTGCCTTCTACCAGCCGCTCGTACAGAGCAGACTGGCGTTGAAAATCTCATGGGTCGATTTAAGCAGGGTCTGTTAGAAAAAGAGACACTTCGCTGTTAGAATAGAATATGTCAGTGTCTGAGATCAATTTACGTAAAACGGATCTATTTTATTTTCAGTTGTCATTCATTGGGATGGTATGAAATGGATACTGTGTAATATAATTTGTAGTAGTTTCATTTACTACAAATTTTGGATTGAATGTTTCAATTTTAAGTTCTTTCAACTACAAATAGGAATAAACCCCCATTTATATAAAAATGCCTTGCGCTTACATAGCGCATTTTACGCCGTCAGGACGTCCCAAAGGGCTTTGCTGTCAATTCGATATTGTTTTGTAGTGTTGTCCATACTGTAATATAGGAAACGTGGCTGCTAATTTACACACAGCAAGCGCCGACAAACAGCAATGTGATAATGACCAGAATACTTTTTTTGTGTGTGACATGTTGATTGAGGGATCAACATTCGCCAGAGCACTGGGGATAATACCCCTACCCTTCCTCCAAATAGTGTACCTGAAAGGGCCGACGGAGCTTCGCTTTAACGTCTCCTCCGATGGAAAGAATTTGGGCAGTGCAGCACACCCTCAGCACTGCATTGGAGTGGCAGCCTAGATTCTGTGCTCAAGTCTCTGGAATTAGACTTGAACCCACCATCTCCTGACTCAGAGGCGAGAGTGCTAGCAATTGAGCTATTGCTGACAGTAATATTGTTTTGGTTACAGTAAACGAGTTTGGAATATTCTACATCTAATTAACAGGTATTTTAAATTCCCAGTTGAATTTGTATCGAACACAAAGACTGCGGGAGTTTGTTTTATATTTCCCCCTGTGTTTCTTATACTGACACAGCCAGCTGGAATTGAAATTCTAATCTGAGTATTTAAAGCGAGTCTGATAGAAGTAGAGCGCCGTCTTTGTTTGAATAGAGTGTATCAGAGTCAGGTGTAAGTTATCTCACTGAGTGCAGATCACCAGTCAAAACTACATCTACTGCCACCATGAACCGCCACACACATTTCTGAAACAGATGTTTCTCAACACAAGTGTTGTCTGCTCTCCTAGTGATACAGTTCATGAAACTAAATATTTTAAAATAATTTGTTCAATGTTGAAGTGTTACCTTCAATCTATAATAACCACTCAACTGGAGGTGGAACCAATATTTTTCAATTCGTTTTCATGATTAGTATAATTATCAAGAGCACTCTGCAAAAAATGACGTCACTGTAAGTTCCTAAATCATTGGGGAATTTGCTCTGTATTATTGATCAGTTAGTGATGATCTTCAAAATTAGTATCTTTTATATTAAATTAATTATTCTATTGCCTCCATTTTTTTGTACAGTGCCTGAAGATAGTTAAGTTTTCCCAATCACATATTTTCACACAGTGACATGTTGTGTGTAAAGAGTTAGCGATATTGTTCTTTATGATTGTTCCAACGGCTCGATATTTGTTGTTTTATTCCATTGATGATTCCATTCTGTTTCTCACTATTTCCCGTGTGTGTTTGGTTACATTTATCAATCTCTGTCTGTTACAAACTTTATTGGTTTACTGACAGGCCAGCTTAGTCCCAGTGTTATCAGATACTTGATGTGTTTAACGAATTGTATTTCCGTGAATATTAACTAATTGGATTGTAAAAGCCTGTTCTGTGGATTATTTAAAGAAAATTGTATTCAAGCCACAGAAAAGATAAACAATGAATTGCACATGACTCCCTGTATCCGTTTCTCCAATCGCTAGTTGCTCAGAATCATTTTTAAAAAGCAGGCATGCTTTATGACAAAAAACACTGTGATTCATTGCGATCATATGAAGCGAATATTGAAATAGTTTATCTCATTTGTAGAATTCACGTTGAATACGAATCTTGGGCTGTTGGTTTGATTTTACATTCCATCAATATTAAATAGGGAACAATTATCCATTCTTTTGCGATCAAAAAACATTGTTTTTATAATATCTTGCATCTTATTAACACGTCTTCTAAATTCCCAAGTGGGACATGTGCAGAATTTTGATTTAAATGCAAAATTGAAAACAAATATCGTGGCAATTTGTGTTATTTGGTCCTCTGCGGCACTCGTACCGACACAACTGACTGAAGTTGAAATTCTAAGCAGATTATTTAACAACAGCAATCTAGCAGTAGAAAGTGATCACAGTGAGAATAGAAGGTCTCGGGGTGTGGGGTCGATGGTAATGCAGGGATTATAGAACAGCAGTCAAAGCTAAATCTACTGCTGACCGAAGCCACGCGGGCATTTCTGTCCCAGTTATTTCACAGTAGAAGTGCTGTCTGACCCTGTGTGATATACTGAGTGGAACTGAAATGATTTAAATAGTTTGTTCCACGTTCGAGTGTTGTACATGATCTATAAATATTGTATAATGTATTAACTGTAGCAGAACCAATATTATTTCAATTAGCATTAGTTATTACTGTCATTGTGAAGTGCCGTTCCCAAAGATAATGTTAATGAATATTCCAAAATCTCCGGACGATTTTCCATTTGTTATTGTTTACTTAATGATGACCTTGAACTTTAGAACTTTGTATTATAAATTCTCAACTTATTTCACATATTCATATGAACAGCGTCAAGTAATAATTAATATGACAGTTTCTCACTGTTTCCAGTGCGGGTTTGGTGACATTTGTTAATGCCTATCGACAGCAAATGCAGGTTCACGACAGGGAAACGCTCCCTTAATGTTATTACAGACTTCCATGATTAATTTTCTTTTGGTTTTGTGAAAGGGATTGCATTCTAAAATTCTGATTTTTAAGGTAATTTAAGAATATTTTCTGCAAGCCATAGGACAGAGAGAAAGTATGAAATCTATCTGACTCCCTGAAACTTTTTTTTAGCTATTAGCCCCAGATCAAAATCAATTTATGGGGCATGTGCATATTTATTTTGATTTGTCATTTATTGAAATCGTACAAGTGAATATTGAAACAGTTTCCTTAATTTATAAATTTGTCATTGAACACATTCTGTCCTGTTTGATTTTAAGTTCATCAAATTCAAATAAGGAACTGTTATTCATTTTTGTCGCAAAAAGCAAAAACGGATCTAATATTTGTCATCTGATGAATATTTAATTGCATTTCCAGAGATAATTTGAGTTAAATTTTGTTTTATTACCAAAATCAAACAGAAGTGCGGCAAGAGTTGGTTTTATATTGTTTCCTATGGCTCTCGTACGGACGCAGCAGACTGAAGTTAAAATTCTAATCAGACGTTTAAAACGGAGACTCCTGGAAGTAGAAAGTAGTCAGTGTTACAATCGAGTGTATGGGAGTCAGAACTGTAGAATACCGGGATCTGCATCCAGTTGACTCATCGCACATTGAGATTTCTGTCCCCGGAATGTCTCAGTGAAGTGCCATGTGCTGGAGAGAATTAGATTAAATAGTTTGTACAGCATTTGGAATATTCAGAAAGGACAATAAATATTGTACAATATATTAGCTGGAGGTGGAATACATATTGCTTCATTTTTACTGATTATCGATTATACCCTCCAGAAAGTATGCTGCTGTTTTCAGGCGATTTGGCGGATGAACAATTTTATTTCGTCACTGACAATCTTCAAAACTATGTCTTTTGACATTAAATCATGATTTCTATTTCATACATTTATATGCACGGTGTTGTGTAATAATTAGTGTTTCTCAGTCTCTTTCTACATGATTCATACATTTGATGTAGTATTTAATATCCAGACGTATTTTGGAATCTCTTTCCACATATCCCAAACTTTATATATGGTGCGATGCAGTGTTTAATGAAAGATCCAGAGTTGTTTCCCAATCTCTGGGAAAAGGTGGAAAGTTGATCTGGGGCAATAGATCAGCCATGATCTTACTGAATGGCGGAGTAGTCTGGGTAGGCAGTATGGCCTAATCCTACTCCTATTAAATTCTTTTATCTCCTTCTACATGTGCCATACTCTGGTCACCTTGTGGAACAAATCCTGAATTTGTTTGCATATAGAAATTCAACAGACAGTGCACAGAACATTTTTTCTCGGTACTGTAAAGGTTCGATGCGTGTTTGGTTATTTCGAACCGTGGTAACGTTTCTTCAGACACTCGTTGATGTGTTATGGAGATAGATGCTAAACGTTACTGATAATAGTATTGACACACAGAATCCGGATTGTTTGATATGACTTCCTTCTGTCCAGTGCTTTGCTTGTGAGTGTAAGCTACAATAACTGTAATTCTATCAATTAATTTGCTTCTGAAATCCAAAATACCTCATTTATTTGTGGAAGTAGCTCAAATTTCAAGTAAAATAGTTTGATATAATATAATTATTTTGATTATTGACCCATCTAATAATCTGCCATTCGAAGCATGTACTCATAAACTCTCTGCATTGACTGTATTTTGTATCCCCTAAACCACCGCTGTCCCTGGTTTTGTAACACATTCAAGAGTTTAAATTTTGGGATTTGAATATCCAACGTTTGTCCCATTTCTGTTCACCTCCTTTGAGTTTATTGTTATTAATAATTAATATTTCTATATTACTGTTTGCAGTAATACGGTACCATAGTAATTTAACATATGTATAAAATGTTAAAATAACCTAACAGTTTTGCACTAAACCCATTAGTCTAAACATCAGGAAGGTAACGGTGTGAACACTGAAATCTAAGGCGTTGGGATCCGGGAGTCAGTGACAGCGGGACTGTCCATGCCAGGAGAACAGCAGCAGAGTTTTAGATCAGCTGAAGTTTACCTAGGGTAGGAGGCCGACCAGAAGAGTGTTGGAATAGTGAGTATATCCTCTGCATATATCGGAGATTTGAAAAACGGTACACAGAAATGCATTCAAACTTTTTCAAGAACAATAATGAGAGCAGTTAGAAACTGCGAGGAAGGATCTGAGAGCAAAATGGAGGAATCAGCAGAAATGAGGAGTAGTGCAGATAAATGGAAAAATAGTATTGATTGAGAAAGGGGATTGACTGAACATTTCTCTGAGACAGCAAGAGATAAACAGGCCGAATAGACAAGTATGGGTATCTCGGTTATAATTGTTTAAAATCATTTTCGGGATATGAGTTCGCTGGCCAGGCAGAATTTACTGAACAACCCTAGTTATCCAGACAGGATGACGGGGTGTTTTCTTGAACCACTGTCGTCATGTTGGCGACGTTGTCCTCCACCCATGTATTGTCTATCCCTAGTTTCCCTAAGAGGGTGTTCGTGGGCTTTCTCCTTGAACCACTGGATTATTTGGAGAAAAAATCCCACGTGACATGGATGGTTACAGGCTGAAATGATAAATGCATGAAGAGTAGGGGAAATGAATGAGTGGATTGAAGACGATTCACGGACTCTACAGAAACACTGAGACTGGAACCGTTTTTCAGTAAATACTGAAAGATTATTCCCCCCCTCCCCCACGTCTGTCATTGGGTGACTGGAAAAGGGGAATTTGTGGGAACTGACTATTATCAGGGAAAGTTAGTAGGAATGCTCAGGCTCCAGGACTGGGAGGAAATCACACACTCTTTACATTCCAGAATTAGGATCATTAAGAGACCAGTGAGATATAGTTGGGAAACAGTAACACATTCAAAATTACTCGGGAAGCACAGCTGAGGACAGGAATCGGTGTCCCGTTGTCTATAATATATCACCAGAGTATACAAAGAGACAATAATACATGGGAGATATAATTTCACCAGGGAGTTGGGGAACAGGTCAACACACCGCCTGTAGTATATAATTTTAGTTTAGTTTAGAGATACAGCACTGAAACAGGCCCTTCGGCCCACCGAGTCTGTGCCGACCATCAACCACCCATTTATACGAATCCGACTCTAATCCCATATTCCTACCACATCCTCACCTATCCCTACATTCCCCTACCACCTACCTATACTAGGGGCAATTTATAATGCTCAATTTACCTACCAACCTGCAAGTCTTCTGGCAGGAAACCGGAGCACCCGGAGAAAACTCACACAGACACAGGGAGAAATTGCAAACGCCACACAGGCAGTACCCAGAATTGAACCCGGGTTGCTGGAGCTGTGAGGCTGCGGTGCAAACCACTGCATCACTGTGCCACCCCATGTTGCGAATAGAAAAACACCTGGAGATCTGTGAGAAACATTGTGATCAGTGGGATTGGGATCAGGTCAACACACCGTCTGTAGTATATAATGTTGAGAATAGAAAAACACCTGGAGATCTGTGAGACACATTGTGATCAGGGGGATTGGGTTCAGGTCAACCGAGTAACTGAATTTTTGAAAAGCAGAAACGCTTAACCAGTAAACGGGGGGACCATTGATCGAACATTATTAATGGGTAAAAGAACAGGGCACGTCGGTGATGGCAGGTTACAAGAGAATCAGAACTGCAGGAGCTTACTGAGAAACAGTCAGCACGGAGTTAGGAGGCTGACAGACCGTTAATCTTGTTTTGTTTCGTTTGAGGAAGCTATGTAATTTATTGAACGACAGAATAGCCCAATTACACGTTTACAGATACTTTGAAAGTTACAGGTGGAAGAATTTGCAGTAAATTGAAAGGCATTGAAATCTACCGCAGGATCGGAAAATCTTTAACTTGTGTTGCCATCCCTTCTCGAACTTTAGATCGGAAAGCTGAATTCACTGACAGTGCCATCAGTGTGGGTTTAAAAGGGTATCCATCACTACCCTCTTCTCAGGGTATCTACATACGGGTCATCAATGATCAGAGCACCATCAGCACAAATTTACAGGGCGATTGGGAATGGGAGTGGCACTAATTAGACTGCTCTGACGAAGAGACAGCATAGGCACCATGGGCCGAATGGCGTCCCTCTGTGCTGTTTCATTGTAAGATTCTATAAGGGAGAGGACCATCACCATCGCCTTCTCAGGCACCTTCACACTGGTAATACATGAAGCCCACCCACCGTCAGCACAAGGAGAGAGTGTATCCGGATGTCAGTGTGTGTATATGTGAAAACAATTCTGGATATATTTTATCCCATTACCAATATTAATGTTGTGCAGAAACTGTATTTTCTGTTTTAAGGAATGAAATCACAGATCCCGATATAATTTCTTCTGCAAGGCACGGGAATAATGACCCTGCAGTTAGTTGTATTTGTGTTTTTTCTTTCTGACAGTTTCATTCATTTCTTGCCCCAGTGAACTCTAATTGTTAACTTCTCATTTCAGGCAGACCTGGGAACAGTAAGGCTGACCCGTCAGGTAATCGCCCTTTATTTTCACACTATCTGCTATCTCTCTGCTCTAATCCATCCCATTAAATATGAAGCTTGGGCGAAAATCTCAGCATTTTCTTTGATCACGGATTAACCCGCTGCCCAGTTGAGAGTCAGAAAGGGAGGGTGTCCCTCATACTGTGACTGAAGATCTTTAATTTTAGCTGAGAGATGAGTGCTGCCTTCATGCAGAAGGACAATAACTGAGGGTCTCTGAAAAGCAAAGTGTGAAGGATCAGCTCCACTCACACTGTTACCTAGCTGAGAGATGACTGCTGTCTTCATGCAGAGGGACAATAACTGAGGGTCTCTGAAGAGCAGAGTGTGAAGGATCAGCTCCACTGACACCGCTGCCGGCCCAACGGTCCAGCTAACCAATCTGCGCTGACATCAAGATCACATCACCATCCAGCCCTGTCTTCATTGGCTGTACTGGGTGTGGGTGCAATTTCCTCTGCTCTTTCCTGGTGCTGGGGTCTCACTGTGTTCGTCCAATGAGTTCTGAGTACGTAAACATGTGATCATTACAGCCACGCCCATCTCCCCACTTCTGCAGGTTAAAACTATTCTGAGCCTGTCCCCATCCAGTTCTCCTTCGAGCCGCTGTGCTGGTGGGAATATTCGGCTGTCTCCGGGTTCCCTGCTCGTTTGCACCGTGTATTAATATTTCCCTTTCCTTTTTTCATGTGTAATATATACTCCGGGTTTTATTAGGGTTCTGAGTGCAGACTGATATTCCTGTCAATTCATACCTGGTGAATGGGGAGGGTCTGTGCACTGGGAACCTGTGGGTTTAACACACAAGAACCGCTTGATGATATTTCTGATATTTTACAGAGACGGTGAAGCTGAGACTGGTGAATGGGGGCAGTCGGTGCACTGGGAGAGTGGAGATTCACTAC
The DNA here is from genome assembly GCF_036365525.1 of Heterodontus francisci. Taxonomy (NCBI): domain Eukaryota; kingdom Metazoa; phylum Chordata; class Chondrichthyes; order Heterodontiformes; family Heterodontidae; genus Heterodontus; species Heterodontus francisci. The sequence continues at coordinate 4,039,805 of NW_027140118.1, read as the reverse complement.
CGGGGGCAGTGGGGGACTGTGTATGGCAATGATTGGGACCTGCAGGACGCCGCTGTTGTGTGTCGGGAGCTGGACTGCGGGACCGCAGTCTCTGCACCGGGCCGGGCTCACTTTGGGGAAGGGTCCGGACCCGTTGTGACGGTGAATGTAAAGTGCGGCGGGACCGAAGCCTCTCTGCGGGACTGTAAGTCAGCTCAATGGGGTCACTATACCTGGTCACACTTCTATGATGCCGGCGTCATCTGCTCAGGTAAAAATCTTTCTCAGTCTCTCATCTCCCACCGCGGCTGTTAGATTCTGTGAAGAAGTGAAAGTAAAACAATCCGCGATGGTCCATACCCAGAAAGTCAGATGATAATAATTCCAGTTATCTCTGGTTAGAATTATTGTTAATATTAGGATCACTGTTTAAAATTATATTATTAGTATTATATTTAAGAAACATTTTCCACCGGGAGCAGCCAATACCTGATACTCAGCACATTTACAATGCAGACAGAGCAGTTTCTATTGAGATTTTCCCCAGATCCGCAGTGAATGATCTGAACCGCTGGAAATGTCACAATCTCAATCCAAATCTCCATTCATCAACCCAACAGCCGCTGCCGGGCATGTACTGTCCGCCCGGCTGCCAACCTGCAATGATCGCTTGGCTTCAGATCTGATATATCACACAGATTGTGAAGCTGAGACTGGGGAGCAGGGAAGGGAGGGAGGGAGGGAGGGAGTTTCCTCAGCCTCGGGGAGCTGAAGTAATGGGTCCACAGTTATTGTGGGAATCACAAAGATAACTGCTCTGTAAGATCCCGCAGTTGCCTGCGCATGGCCTTTTTAAGTAGCGGTATAGTGTAAAAAAGTAAGGAAGTTATTATGAACTTTTGTGGAATACTGGCTTCACCTCAACTGGCGTATTGTGTACAATTCTGGGCACGGCACATTAGAAGAATGTGAATGCTATAGAATGGGTGCAGAAAGGATTGACAAGGAAGGTTCAAGGGATGAAAGACTTCAGTTACAATGATCGTTTGGAGAAACTGTGGTCGCTCTCCTGAGAACAGAGAAGGCTGCGAGGAAATTTGATGGAGGTGTTCAAAATCATGAGGGGAATAGACAGAGTAGAGAGAGAGAAAGTGTTCCTCTTGGCAGAAAGGTCAATAACCAGAGAACACTGTTATAAGGTGGATGGGAAAAGAACCAACCGTGACATGAGGAATAAGTTATTTACACAGCGAGTGGTTAGGATCTGGAATGTTCTACCTACGAGTCTGATGGAGACAGGTTCAATTGTGGCTTTCAATGTGGAATTGGACAAGCACCTGAAGAGAAAATCTTTGCATGGCTATGGGGAAAGGGCAGAAGCATAGGACCAGCTGAGGATCTCTTGCCGATAACCAGCATGGACACAACGGGCTGAATGTCCTCCTTCTGTGTTGTAAACATTCTATGATTATATGCTGACTGTTGCATCTTGCTGGTCAGAAGCTGTCTGTCCAGTTTTTAAACCTAAAACTGTGAATGTGGTTTCAAGGTAATTAATTGCATAATGTGAAGGGTGATCATGACAGACTGTAGAAAACTGGCTGCAAAACAGTCAACAAAGTGTGGGTTAAAGGTAGTTATTCAGACTGGCAAAAGTTGAGAAGTAGTGCGTGACAATCCATGCCAATGAGCTACTGCTGTGCAAATGCTTTCTATTTTTCGGTCCATTCTAAAATTGACAGTGCACAACATTAAGAAGCGGCTGAGCACACTGCACATAACAAAGACTAGGGGCCCGATAACACTCCAGCTGCAGTGCTGAAGATCAGTGCTCTAAAACTAGCAACAACTGGAGCCTAGCTGATCCAGTACAGTTACAGCACTAGGATCCAACTGATCCGGTGGAAAATTGCCCAGTTGCATACTGCCTAGAAAAGCAGGGAAACACTGACCAGTTCGCACCCAATCAACCGACTCCAATCAACAGCAAATCTTTCCTTGTGCTGGGTATGACTCCCCTTTCAACGTATCTCTCTGAAAATAATCCTCAATGTTTTTGTATTTTCTGCAGCTTTGTTAACCCGTATTGCTGTTGTATTCATTTTTCTATCTGCACCCCTGAATCCCATTGCTCCTCGACACAATTTAGATTATCATTGTCCAAGGAAAATGTGTTCTCATTCTTCCTACCCTAATCTGTAAGTGTACATTTATCTGCATTAGAATTAATTTACAATTTCGTTAACGTCATGTATTTTATCACAATCTGCCTTAGTATTAACCATTGTCCCAAGTACATGTCATTAATGAATATTGTAATTGTATGTCCCTCCCTGAGTCGAAATCATTTATGCAAAATATGATCAATAGTACTCCTAGCATCAGTTCTTGTCGCACAATACTTCTTGCACAGTTCTAACTGCCCAAAATACTTTTTGTTTGCACACAGCCGAACACTACTGTAGATGTGACCTGACCAGGATTTTTTTTTAGCTGTAGCATCATTTCCAGCCCCTTGTATTCCGTTCCTCTAGATATAAAGCCCAGCATTCCATTTGCTGTTTTTTTTCCTGTCCTTGCCCATGACCCTGAAGTCTATTTTCCGTTTTTTCACCATTTCGAAAATACTGGAACATTTTAAATTCCAAATTGGACACCTCACACTTGCCAATATTGTAATAGTTTTACACAGTCACTTAATCTATTTTTTTTGTTGTTGCAAATTTATGCTTAAAATATGCATGATTACAATATCGTTGATATTTTTCAATGGCAATATTGAGTATGTCAATTATATACGGCTTTCTGTCCAGCCATCTAAATCATTAATAAATAGTAGAGGTTCCTGTGGGACGGCGCTATCACATCCTGCCAGTTATATGATCTGCCCATTATCCCTGCTGTCTGTCTCCTGCCACTTAGCTCACGTCCTAAGTAGTCAATAATTTGCCCTAAATCCGATGAGCTGCAACTTTAGCCAACAATCAGTTATGAGGGATTTTGTTGTTTGCTTTCTGGAAGTCCATCTGATTAACATCCATTGAGCTTCCCCTGCCCTCTACTTTAGTTACCTCCACAAAACAATTGATCAGGTTAATCAGGCATGATCTACCTTTTACAAATCCATGCTGGCTCTCTCTCTGATTGGTTGTAACTTTTCAAGGTGATCAGACACTCCATCTTTAAATGTACACTCTAGTAATTTCCTGACAACAGCTGTTAGGCGAACCAATCTATAATTCCCTCGATTCCCTCGATAACATTCTTTAAATAGCCGTGTAACAATTGCAATTTTCTAATTACTGACCCAGCAGTTTGCTCTCAATCATTAACAAAGTGATGGAAGGTGTTGTTTGCAGCGCTATCAAGCAGTACTTACCAATAAACTACTCACTGATGCTCAGTTTGGGTTTGTCGGACAACTCAGCTTCAGGCCTCATTAAACCGTTTGTCCAAAAATGGAAAAAAGAGCTGAATTCCAGATGTGGGATGAAAGTGACTGTCCTCGACGTCAAGGCGGCTTTTGGTCAACTGTGGCAACAAGGAACCTTAAGAAAAGTGACGTCCATGTCCATACTAATGCAAAGTAATTATGTATAATTCCCGCCATTTCCTTATTTTCATTTATAATATCACCATTGTCATTTTAATGAGGCTACATTGCTCTTACTTACAACCTATTTTAGAAGTGATTGTAAAAGTTGTGTAGCTTTTGCGATCTATTTTGTCACCCTTTGCTATTCTTTCTACATCTGCCATTCACGAGAATCTGGGCTCTTTTCCCCATTTTTCCATGTTTTTGTTTTCTTTTATGCTGATCATGTTACTGTGTCTTGCACGGCAGTCCATAATAGATGAGGTGAGTTTGGAATTGGACCATTTAATGCTGTGGTCATTGAGTTGAGCTTACTTGACGGTGGCAGACATGTCTCATTCATTGCATCAGGGAAGCTATGGAGATCTAAAAACACCATACTGTCCCCCTAACAGTGGCCTGTTCCTCAGTGGATATCTGGTTGTCTATCCTCAAGAGACACACCATCACCTGATCTGCAGCCAACATAACACGACCAGAACAATAGTATGGAATGACTTGCCACGATACAGAGTAGCTGACAAAAAGCAGCAAGGACAATTGCATATACCGACCTATCATAGAAAATAATTAACAGACCAATAGCAGCCAGAACAAGAACATGTAATAACCTATCACTAGTAAGATCCTGTCCATATTCCCTTTCTCCACTACATATAAACCGATAACTTCCACTAGTTCCAGTTGTTTCTCCAGACAATGGGCACAGTACACTGCTCAAAATGTCGAGGTCTGCCAATATTTCTAACAACTCCTTTTTCAAGAAAGAACTGCTGTTTTAAGAGCAAATTCACGTGGTGAAAACCCGTAAAATTGCCTTACGCAAATGTAGCATCTTTCTGTTTTTCCTCTCCCGGTGGTGCCTATTTATTTTACATTTCCAACTGTGCTCTACCCCCTCACCCCGCCCCCCCACCAGCCTCCCTTCACCCACTAACTAGTTTATCATTCCTGTAACAACCTTATTTATCCTTCATTCTAGGACCCTGATCCCAACCCGGTTCTGGTGAAGCGCATTCCAACAGAACAATTATTTAATATCCCAGTACAAGTGGTGGGTGCCATGAAAAGTAACACCTCTTTCCAACATCAACACCTTCAACCACGTGTTGACCACCCTAATCCACCCCCACCCACACCCCATACAAATGTGCAAGCGGCTTGTATAATAATCCAGAGATTATAATCCTTGAGATCTTCTTTTTTAGTTCAGCTCCTGGTGCTCTCTGAAAAGAACCTCTTTCCTCATCTTTCCTATGCTGTTGGTCCTTACATGGTTCACAACGACAGGATATTTCCCCTGCATTCTCCCAATCTGATTTGGGATATCCCTCACTTCGCACAAGTTGGGGAAATACTGTTTGGGACTCCTAAAACCCTAACTATTGAACTACTTAAAAGTATCACATTATGATCCACTCCTCCACCTTTTCCACAGCTTCCTGTTCCAACGTATCACGGTCAACATTCTGGCTGTCCTTCTGACAGTCTTCATCCTTATCCTCACAAATAGCCAGTACATTGTTCCTGTTGGATAGATTCACTTTCTGCATATCCTCGTTCACCAACAAATCTGGATTTCCATTACTGTGCACTATAAGCTGCAACAACCTCATTCTGATCCCGCACCTTCAACAAGTGGTGGTACCCACCACTTGTACTAGGATATTAAATAATTGTTCTGTTGTGACTGAAATCTGCAGCAAACTGTCCAATATTCCTCTTGCTGCTGTATGTGTTGGGGTATCTCCAATTCCCCCTCCAGCTTTATGACCCAGAGCCAGAGAGTTTGCAGGTGGATACATCTGCTATGGACATGTTCCCTCGGGATAATTGCGTCATCCACAAAATCCTATATCCAGAAAAAAATAACTGATCTGCCATAACTTAGTCTGTCTTTATTTTAGAGTTAAAATTATTTGTCGATGCATTTTAGCTTTAAAGCTATTTTACTGGTTAGCTAATGCCGAAACACTGAGCACTCACCAATTAACGTAATACTTATTTGAAACTTATCCACATCCCCTCATACTCTGACTTGACAATTGCTTCCCCTCTATTTGTCTGGTGCCTGCCTCTCCCAATAGGCTCTGCTGCTGCTGGATGTGGTGCTGTCTTAAATCGGTGACTCCACACACTTACTCAAGCTGAACAGACAAAACAAAGCACCTCCTTGTAAACCCAAGCCCTCGGCCACTTGGAAGGACAAGCACAGCAGATGGATGGTAACAGCGCCATATGCAAGTTCCCATCAAAGACGCACACCATCCTGATTTGGAACAATATCAATGTTTCTTCACCGTCGCTGGGTCAAATCCTGGAACTCCCTTCCTAACAGCACTGTGGGTGTACTGAGAGTGCATGCACTGCAGCAGTACAAGAAGGCGGCTCACCACCATCGTTGCAAGGGCAATTCGGGTTGGGTAATAAATGCTGGCCTTGCCAAAAACCTCCACTCCCTGTGAAAGAATTAAAAAAAAACATCCTTTTCCCCCTCTGCACCGAATTCTTACTCTGAGCAAACTCTAACTTCCCATTGTGTTCATTATTTATTCAGTTAACATTGCAATCTGTGGTTACACTCTGCCTTACTAGAAGTCTAAAAATAGAAACATGGAAAATAGGAGTAGGAGTAGGCCAGTCGGCCCTTCGGGCCTGCCAAGCAATAAAAAATAATCATGTCTGATCATCTAATTCAGTACCTTGATCCGTTTCGTCCCCATACCCCTTGATCCCTTTGGCATTAAGAAAGATATCCATCTCCTTCTTGAAAATATGTAATGGTTTGGCCTCCCCTGCCTTCTGCAGTAGAGAATTCCGCAGGTTCACCACCCAATGAGTGAAGACATTTCTCCTCATCTCGGTTCTAAATAGCATACCCCATATCCTGAGACTGTGACTCCCCAGCCATCGGGAACATCCTCCCTGCATCGAGCCGGCCTCGTCCTGTTCGAATTTTATAGGGTTCTATGAGATCCTATCTCGTTCTTCTAAACTCTGGTGAAGGTAGGCCTAGTAGACCCAATCTCTCCTCATACGTAAATCCTGCCAGCCTGGAAACCAGCCCAGTAAATCTTCTTTGCACTCTGTCCATGGCAAGGTCATCCTTTCTCAGATAAGGAGACCAAAACTGCACACATTACTCCAGATGTGGTCTCACCAAGGCCCTGAAGTAAGACATCCCTGTTCCTGCACTCAAACCCACTTGCAATTAAGTCTAATGTTCTTTGCCTTTGCAGGCACATTCAAGTTGCAACAGTTTAGACCGTTTCCAGCAGACAGTAATTACCCCAGATCGGACTATCACAGCTGATTGACTGCTTACTGCTAACTTGACTTGCACGATTAACTGCTAACATGAACTGCCTTGCAGCTTTTTTATATTGCAAGTTAAATTCTAAATGTTAAGGCTAGATTTCAGTCTTTCACACTAATTACCAAATTCTACACTTCCCACTCTGTTTGTAACATATGCAGCTAAAGGTACACACTATGCTTAAAACCTTTGACTGAACTCTACCTAGCTCAGAACTTGCAGAAGAACATTGCCCAGGCAATCAAATTAAGTTCAAGAAGAAGGTCCTGACAACGGTTTCAATGGCAAATAAATTTGAGCAATAACTGCCAGAGATGTCCACATCCCTCATGAAGAAAAGCAGCTCCTAAATGGCCTTGTTTTGTATTTATTCTTTTGATCTTCTCTAGCGCATCTATCAAACCCCTTAAACATTTTAAACACGTCAACTCGATAATGTCTAATCCTTCTAAACGCAATCTACTGCAAACAAGGTTTATGCAACTTGTCTTCAATAATGTAACGCTTTAAGCATAGTTGTCATTCTAGTGACTCTGTCCAGCACCTACTCCAAAGCCGATGGTTTTGTGAAGTGCCATGCCCAAAAGCGACAACAGATACAATAGAAACATCACATCCTTCTGAGTTTTATATTCCAAGTACCAAGAGATAAAGTCCAACTGTCGATTAACGTTTGAAAGAAGAACTGTTAACTTTTGAGTATTCAGCCAACTTCTTAAAGAGGTCCTGTAATAATTATTGTGAGGAAAGTACACAGACCTGAAACATAACTCTCTTGTTCTCTCCACAGATGCTGCTCGCCCTGCTCAGTATTTCCAGCATTTTCTGTTTCATTTCAGATCACCAACAGCCGCAGTATTTTACTTTTGTGTTGCTGTAGTAATTCTAATTGTTTTTTGATAGATAATTTGTGTAAAGTATGGTTGGATAATCGTGTTGATAAAATTCTCCTTTTTTTTACCCATTTTCTATTTTGCTGTTTCTATGCAGAGGATGATTTAGAAATCATTTGGATTTGTATTTGTTTTCAATACAGGAAAACCTGAACTTCGATTGGTTGGTGGGATGGACAGATGCTCCGGTCGGGTGGAGGTGCTGCATGGCCACCAGTGGGGGACGCTGTGTGACCTTTACTTTGATATGGAAGACGCCAAAGTGGTCTGTGAGCACTTACAGTGTGGGGCAGTAAACTCAATCCCGGGAGGAGCCCGCTTTGGAAAGGGTACTGGTGCAGTGTGGAAGGAAAATTACAGGTGTATGGGGAACGAGACGCGATTGTGGGATTGTCCTGTTTCATCCTGGGAACAGTTTAGCTTCTCCCATGAAAACGATGCAGGTGTCATCTGTACGGGTGAGTCATCTCAGTCAATTGAACTGAAATACAGCAACCGCTCTGCTGTCAAGCATCATTGACTATTTCCACAGGTCTCTGATTCACTCGTTTTGCTGATCCCATGCTTCCTTTGTCACTAAGATTCTGAGATGTGTTTGTGGGCTTATTGGTCTGAATTAAATTACAAATGAATCAAAGCTTCACTCCAGGAAACATTTATACATACAATGACTCGTTGGTCGTACTTCTCGTCATATAATATCTATTTCCGGGTAAATCTGGAGCATTTTTCAAGGGCTATAGAATCAGCAAGATGCTCCCAGGACCACTGCCATGGAATGGATATGTTGCTCGAGCATTGAAACTGTTATCAATGTAGGCAGTTCAAATATGAATGATCATGGAATTCTCTGCAAAGATCAGCTGTTTAATAGAAAACACTGTGAACTTGTTGTAAGATACATAGTGTGAGATATATTTTAAGTTCCACCACACCGGTTGCAATAAAATGATAGTGAATGGCATAATTCGTTATTTCACCAATGTGCTATGTCTTTGAAAATTTCACAAACATGATGTAAATTTAAATTCTCCCAATTTGCAGGATTATACTTATCTCTCAGCCAGCACCCTCATATAACAGATTATCTGCTCAGTTATCTGATCACTGTATGTGGGACATTGCTCAATGCAAAAGTGCTCCCACGTTTCACAATTTACAATATAGGTAATAAAAACAGGAAGTGCTGGAAATACTCAGCAGTTCTGGCAGCATCTGTGGTGACAGAAAGAGTATCAACCTTTCAGATTGTGGATCTTTCATCAGAACTTAGAGATTTAACAGTTTTTTTTAAAGAAAGGGGGAAACAAGGAAAGAATGAAAGGAACGCTCCGTGATGTGGTGAAAGACAGGAGAGATGAAATGGTAAAACGAACAATGCAGAGCAAAAGTATGTTAGAAAGAGCCAAGTAAAAAGCACATTTCTGGAGGAGGTGCAAATTGGAAGTCAAATATCGTCCAAAAAAGAAAAAAAGGGGGAGGGAATCTGATCTGAAATTGCTGAACTCAGTGTTCATTCTAAAATGCTGTAAAGAGTCTAGTGGAAAGAGGAAGTGATGTTTCTCAAACTTATGTTATCCTGCATTGGAACTGTCCAGGAGAAAGAGGAGGGAGAGGTCAGAGTGGTAGTGCAGTAGACAATGAAAATGACAGGCAACTGGAAGCGAAAGGTAAAGCTTGCAGACTTGAAAAAGGTGTTCTGCAAAGTAATCCCTCCACTGTGTTTGGTCTGCCAATGTAAAGGAGACGCATCATGATCAGTCAATGCAGTAAATACATTATACTAAAGATTAAGCAGTACAAGTAATTCGTTGTTTCACTTGGAAGCAGTGTTTTGGGGCTTGGATGGTGAGAAAGGTGGAGGTAACAGGGCACTGGTTGGAACCCCTGCGCTTTCATGGGAAGTTCCTGTGGGAAGGGGTGTTGAGAATGATTGAAGAGAGTATCAGGGTACATTTTCTATATTTAATAAAGAAATAGGAGGCTTATTGAAGCAGGAATATTCTGAAGAGATCATCCATTTGGAGTATTTGTTTGATGGTTAGCATTGCTGTAACCCTCTCAAGTCGTTTTTGTTGCGAATGCAGTGCATTACATTGAAAGAAGTACAATTAAATCGCAGTGGGGGTGGGGGGGGGAATCCTCGGTTGAGGAAAAAGGAAGACATATCAGAAACGCTGTCATGGAAGGTAGCATCATCAGAGCAGATGCGTCGGAGACGGAGAAACTGGGAGAATGGAATGGAGTCCTTATAGGAGGTCCTTACAACCACAGTGGCTTACAGGGCCCTCAACCGTGCCTGGCACATTTCCTGCACCTCTACCCTCTCCCCTTCCCCTCCCTCCCAAAACCGTGACAGGGTTCCCCTTGTCCTCACTTTCCACCCCATCAGCCACCATATCCAAAGGATCATCCTCCGCCATTTCCGCCACCTCCAGCGTGATGCCACTACCAAATGCATCTTCCCCTCCCTACCCCTGTCAGCATTCTGAAGGGATCGTTCCCTCCGTGACACCCTGGTCCACTCCTCCGCTACCCCACCACCTCATCCCCTTCCCACAGAACCTTCACCTGCAATCGCAGGAGGTGTAATACCTGCCCATTTATCTCCTCTCCCCTCACTATTCCAGACCCCAAACACCCCTTGCAGATGAAACAGCGATTTACTTGTATTTCTTTTAATGTAGTACATTGTATTCGCTGCTCACAATGTGGTTTCCTCAACATTGGGGAGACCAAACGCAGACTGCATGACTGATTTGTGAACACCTCCAACAGTCCTCAAGCAGGACCCTGAGCTTCTGGTTGCTTGCCATTTTATCACTCCCCCTGCTCTCATGCTCACATCTCTGTCCTGGGATTGCTGCAATGTTCCAGTGAACATCAACGCAAGCTCGAGGAACAGCATCTCATTTTCCGATCAGGAACCCCACAGCCTGCCGGACTGAACTTTGAGTTCAATAATTTCAGAGCATGATGGGCCCTCCATTTTACTTTTATTTTGAGTTATTTTTTCTTTTCCAATTTTAATTTTTTTTTTGTTTTTATATTGTTTCATCTGAGTTTGGTCAGTTGGGTTACCCACTGTTTTATTATGTTTGTACTTGTGGCTGTTCAATTTTCAGTCTGTTAACACCCTTTCTGTTCTAACGTTTTGTCTTTCAACACACCACTAACACATCTTTGCTCCAAGTCATTCTGGTCAGCTATTCTGTAACCTCATCCTATGTACACCTTCTCCTTTGTTATCTCTTGCCCCACACCCACTTAACTTGCTTATAACCTGTTAGGTTTCTAATATTTGTCAGTTGTGAAGGCGGGTCACTGATCTGAAACGTTCACTCTGCTTCTCTCTCCACAGATGCTGCCAGACCTGCTGAGTATTTCCAGCATTTCTTGTTTTTATTTCAGATTTCCAGCACGCGCTGAATTTTGCTTTTAATTTGCTATTTCTCAAACTTATGTTAACCTTCATTGGAACTGTGTATGAGAAAGAGGAGGGAGAGGTCAGAGTGGGAGTGGAGTATACAATGAATACCAGGAAGATAAAGGTGAAGTTTGCAGACTAAACAAAGGTGTTCTGCAAATTAATCACTCGACTGTGTTTGCTGTGCCAATGTAAAGGAGACGCATCATAATCAGTCAATACAGCAAATACAGTATACTGAAGAGAAAGCAGTACGAGCAAATCGTTGTTTTACTTGGAAGCAGTATTTGCCGGCTTGGACGGTGAGAAAGGTGGAGGTAAAAGGGCAGTGGTTGCATCTTCTGCGCTTGCCTGGGAAGTTCCTGTGGGAAGGGTTGCTGAGAATGATTGAAGAGTGCATCAGGGTGTCACAGAGGGAATGGTCCCTTTAGAATGTTAAAAGTGGAGGGAAGGGGAAGATGTGCTTGGTAGTGGTATCACATTAAAGGTGGTGGAAATAGTGGAAGATCATCTGTTGAATATGGAAGCTGATGGAGCGGAAGATGAGGAGAAGCAGAATCCTATCATGGTTCTGCGAGGGGGGAAAGGGTGAAAGCAGAGGTATGGGAAATGGAATGGGCGTGATGTGGCCCTGTCAACCATGGTGGGTGGATGAGGAGGTGAGGAGAGTCCTCGGTTGTGGAAAAAGGAAGACATATCTGGAAGCACTGGTATGATCGGTTGCATCACCAGATACAATGCAGATGGAGAAAGTGGAAGAATGTGATAGAGTCATTCTAGTATTCGTGGTGTGAGGAATCATAGACAAGATAACTGTGAGAGTCCCCAGAATCAGAGACACAGATGTTGTGGAAGGGAATGGAAGAGTTGAAGATGGACTATGTGAAAATGAGGGGGAGAAATTGGAAGAAACGTTGATGCTGTTTCAAGTACAGGGCGAGAGCAGGAAATATCAGTACATGTGGACAGGAGGACAACCTTCAGTCCCTCGGGTCTGTCACCTATTGCATTAGTGACCACGAATCAAAAGTGCTTCATTGCCTGTGAGGCGACTTGAGATGTCATCGGAAGCATTGTGGCAACGTAAACTGGTCTGTTTCTCTCCATATGGGATGAAAGGAACTGTCATCTGTCAGGAGCCATTTAAAGCCCCTGCCCCACCCTTCGGTCTCATCACTTATCAATTGCCGGTATGTGCCGCGCTCACCTCCAGTTCATTTTACCCTTGGCCCCCAGTTTAAACAGTGGAAGCGACTCGGTATGTCTCCAAAATGTATTTACTGAGAAAAGATGATGGTGAGCAACATCTGCCGACACGCCTTCTGAACAATGATGACAGAAATAGTAACCATCAAAATTAATAACTTTTCTGGTGGCAGTGAATTATGCTTCAATTTCACCATTGTGTTTCATATTGTAGATGAAAATTGGTCACTAAGGCTGACTAACGGGGGAAGCTGGTGTGATGGGCGAGTGGAGATTTACTACACCGGCAGCTGGAGGAGATTGCAGGACAGACTCTGGACCCTGAATGATGCCAACGTGGTCTGTACACAGCTGGGCTGCGGTGAAGCGACAGCCGCTTATAACTATTCAAAGGACGGAAAGAGTGAAGGACCCATCTGGGTGAATGATGTCCAATGTGGAGGAAATGAATTGCAGCTCCAGAACTGCAGTTTGTTCACATTGAATTCGTCTCTCACTGACAGTATGGATGTTGGGGTCCTGTGTTCAGGTAAACAAATTCTTCACTGCTTTTACAATAACAAAGAAGTGAAATGTCTAATCTGCTGAGAAAAGTGATAATACAGGTTGTTCCTGGGTGTCTCAAATCAGTAATTTCATTTGGGGGTAGGGGATGAGCAGGGTGGGCGGTGGGGGAGCTGGGGATGGATGGGGTGGTGTTCAGGGAGAGAGAACACGGACACAATTAAACAACAAGAACTTTTTTCTCACAGAACTTTCAATAAACACATACATCACAAAGAGTTTATCAGGAATGTAATCGGACAGAAAACTGACACAGAGCCAGTCAAAGAGATGTTCGAGTGGGTGACTAAACTTTTAGTCAGATGGTTGGATTTGAAGAGGCGGAGACACGGAGATGTTTGGGGTGGAAATTCTCATCTGGGTGGTTAGATGGTTAAAGGCTAGACTGAAAGTTGTGGGGGATGGAAGTGGGAGATGTACAAGAAGCTGGATTCAGATAAATGCAGAGCTCTCGAAATGATTCAGGCTGGAGGAGGTTATACTGATGGCAGGGGGAGAGCATGAAGGTGTCTGAACATGAAGATCATAATTGAAAACTCGATGCATTGGCAGCAGGGATACCAGTGAGTGCAGTGGCGTTCCTGAGAGGGGCTTAATGGAGGGCAGGCGACAAAGCTTTGGATGAGCTGATGTTTCTGGAGGATGCAGGATGGGTTATCACCCGGGAGAACATTGAAATATGCTGTTCCACAGACAGCAAAGCATGGGTGAGCATTTCAGCAGCAGATGGGCTGCGGCAGGAAGGGAGGTGAATGATGATAGACGTGAAAGATCTCTATTTTGTGATAAATAGAATACAGAATTGGACTCTCAGCTGTGGTATCAAATCCGGCGTCGAGCTTGCAATCAGTTCCATTGTACAGTATATAAGAGCAGGTAGCTGTGTGGGAGTTGTTCTGGTGTAAGTTTCATTAGGCTGTGTATAAAAGTAGACAGATGTTTTGGACCAGATGCTTGAAAGTTCCATTGTGCAGCATATCAATGCAGGCATATGTTCTGGGGAAGTTGTATTGTGCAGAATGAAAGCCTCGACCGATGTTTGTTTTTTAGAATTAGAATCAGAATATTTCAGCGCAGTACAGGCCCTTCGGCCCTCGATGTTGCGCCGACCTGTGAAACCATCTGACCTACACTATTCCATTTTCATCCATATGTCTATCCAATGACCACTTAAATGCCCTTAAAGTTGGCGAGTCTACCACTGCTGCAGGCAGAGCGTTCCACGCCCATACTACTCTCTGAGTAAAGAAACTACCTCTGGCATCTGTCCTATATCTATCACCCCTCAACTTAAAGCTATGTCCCCTCGTGTTTGCCATCACCATCTGAGGAAAAAGACTCTCACTATCCACCCTATCTAACCCTCTGATTATCTTATATGTCTCTATTAAGTCACCTCTCCTCCTCCTTCTCTCCAACCAAAACAACCTCAAGTCCCTCAGCCTTTCCTCGTAAGACCTTCCCTCCATACCAGGCAACATCCTAGTAAATCTCCTCTGCACACTTTCCAAAGCTTCGACATCCTTCCCATAATGCGGTGACCAGAACTGCACGCAATACTCCAGGTGCGGTCTCACCAGAGTTTTGTACAGCTGCAGCATGACCTCGTGGCTCCGAAACTCGATCCCCCTACTAATAAAAGCTAACACACCATATGCCTTCTTAACAGCCCTATTAACCTGGGTAGCAACCTTCAGGGATTTATGTACCTGGACACCAAGATCTCTCTGTTCATCTACACTACCAAGAATCTTCCCATTAGCCCAGTACTCTGCATTCCTGTTACTCCTTCCAAAGTGAATCACCTCACACTTGTCCGCATTAAACTCCATTTGCCATCTCTCAGCCCAGCTCTGCAGCCTATCTATGTCCCTCTGTACCCGACAACATCCTTCGGCACTATCCACAACTCCACCGACCTTCGTGTCATCCGGAAATTTACTAACCCACCCTTCTGCACCCTCTTCCAGGTCATTTATAAAAATGACAAACAACAGTGGCACCAAAACAGATCCTTGCGGTACACCACTAGTCACTAAACTCCAGGATGAACATTTGCCATCAACCACCACACTCTGTCTTCTTTCAGCTAGCCAATTTCTGATCGAAAGCTCTAAATCACCTTCAACCCCATACTTCCGTATTTTCTGCAATAGCCTACCGTGGGGAACCTTATCAAACGCCTTACTGAAATCCATATACACCACATCCACTGCTTTACCCTCATCCACCTGTTTGGTCACCTTCTAGAAAAACTCAATAAGGTTTGTGAGGTACGACCTACCCTTCACAAAACCGTGCTGATATTTCGCTAATGATAGTTTGGGGTTGTTCCAACGAACATTTATTTAAATATGACAGAGTGGAACTTACAACATATGAGATAGTTAATGATTCAGATTTAATACCGATTGGTTACAGTAAGTATTTTTTCGGACACAGCGGCATTCAATACATTCCATCGTTTCACGTCAGAAGTTTACAGTGCCGAATGGTTCTTACACACTCAGTCACTGGACAGAGTAGAGTATGTCATCTTGTTCTTTAGTTAGGTAGATGTTCAGCTCCACCCAACATTTATGTCCGCCTACAGAAGCCATGTGTCTTCTCCTTGTCTTCTACTTCTCTATCTGATGGGTCACATCCTGATTCTTATTCCCCAAAGTGCCTGACGCAATTAGTCCAATCATTTTTGTCTCGTCCAGATTAAATACTGGTTTCCTGCTCAGCCAGGAGGTCTACACATCTGGAGTTCAATTGTCCAATGACACTTCCTGATCCTGTCCAACATTTTGCAGAGAGATCCTGTTTTCTGCCCTCTTTGTTCACTCCAACAGTCATATATTGATATAATTGGTAGTTTAGATCATTGATATTTTACAGACAATAGCAATTGATAATATGCCTCACAAGTTTCGTCTGCTCATTGAACATAATAGCAGCAGCCTGTCTGGACAGAGAGGTCTGCATATTCTCTGTTCAGACGTATGGTTTATCTCTAAAATTACTCAAATGTCTTCATTGTCAAATACAGAGTCCCATCCTTACAAAAGTAAGTGATTCTGTTATGCAATTAATATTACATCTATTTATGATAATGTTATAATCAACACGACCCTGGAACATAGTTCTACACGAAGATACTGTATATTGCAAGACTGATGTTCAAGGGTAGAACTTGTGGACGTTACATTCTCCAGTATGAATTGGAAGTAATATATAGGGTGGATAAAAGAAATTCTGGCCTTGCCAGTAACACCCACACCCCATGAAAGAATTTAAAAAAAACAGAAAGGCTGGGTGACATCTGGCCAACAATCTGGTAATATAATCCTGAATGGATCAATCACATAAAGCATCATCGGTTCCTGCTCTTCTTTGCTAAAACCACCCGTTAGACAATGATCATCCAGGAAGGCAAAGGAAACGCGCAGCATATCTTCTCCATCATAAATCTTCCCCCTGAACCACTCCCCTGCCTCGTCCACCCTGAACTCCAAAAATAAATGAGAGGACTCCTAGACTTTTTGTCACAAAGTTCAAAAATATCTGTTCAGTCGCCTCCACAACTTACCTTTCTTCCCCAATCCACCGGGCCTAACTTCCTATCAGTTGTTCAACCCCACCCCGCACCATCACCCTGAATTCGCTTTTCTTGTTTCTCTCCTAGAGTCCTTCACGCTCTCTCTGAACCTATGCTGTTGATGAAATCCACGTCTTGCTGTGTGCGCCTTATTTCTACTAAGATACTGAACAGAGACATTCCCTTCCTGGGTCCCATGACAGCTGACAATATTAACGATTCTCTCTTTCTCTCTTCATGTTCAGCCCACTCTCCTTCAAATCGGCAGTCATCATGCCTCTCCTCAGAAAGAAACCATTGACCACCTGTCCATGCAAATTATTGCCCCAGCTCCAACTGTTCGTTGCTCGCCAACGTCCTTGAATGTGTTGTCGCCTCCCAAATCCATGCTCATCTTTTATGGACTGCATGTTCCAATTCCTCAAATCCGATTTCTATCCACACCACAAGACCAGAATAACTTTTATCAAAGTCACAAATGTCATCCTAAGTGATTGTAACAAATCTAAACGTTTCCTCCTCCTATTTCTTGACTTGTCTACAAATGTTGATATGATTGATCATGAAATTCCTCTCCAACCCCTCTCCATTATCCCCTGGCTGGGTGGGACTGCACTCAGCTGGTTCTAGTCTTATCTGTGCAGTCATAGTCAGAAAGTTACCGGCAATGTCTTCTCTTCCCGCTCCTGCAAAGTCACCTACAGTGTCACCAAAGGATCTATCCATTGATACCTCATTTCTCATTTACATGCTGCCTTTCAGTGATATCCACAAACTGAGCCTCAGTTTCCACATGTATCTCACTGTATCCAACTCTACCTCACATTCAGCTCTCTTGAGCCCTCCACAGCCTGTACACTGTCAGAATTCCAGTCTGACATTCAGTACTGCATCAGCAGAAAATTCCTCCAACTCAGTATTGAAAAGATAGAAACCATCAGTCCCCATCGCATGTTTCCTTGCTGCCAACTCCATTTCTCGCCACACCAACTGTCTGTGACTCAGGCAGACTGCTTGTAATCTTGGTGTTACATTTGATCCCGGGGTGAGCCTCCTACCAAATCTCCATATCTTCATTAACACTGTCTATTTTCACCTCCATGACATCACCCGAATTTGCCGTGATCTATTCTTGTCGATTGCCCTTTTCCCTCCAGACTCGATAATTCTAATGTCCTCCTGGCTGGCTTCCTTAGTTCCAACCTCTGCAAATTCTGCTGTCTCGACCAATTGCCACTCAGGCATCTGCCCTCTGCTCACTGACCTACTTTTCCCAGCAATGCGCGGTTTTAAATTTCTCATCCTTGTTTTCAAATCCCTTCTTGGCCTCGCAGCTCCTCTCTTTGCAATCGGCTCCAGTTTGACAGCTCCCAGTTCTGGCTTCTTGAGCATTCCTGATTTCAATTGCGCACCATGGCGGCCGTGCCTTAAGCTGCAAAGGTCACACGCTCCAGAATTGCTTCCTTAAATCTCTCTGCCTGTCAACCTCTCTTCCCTGCTTCAAGATACTCCATAACAAGCAAACTCTTTGACTTCGCTTTTGGTCATGTGACCTAATATATTCTTTGGTGCTCTGTGTTAAATTTTCTTTGATATCACTCCTGCACTGCGCCTTGGGATGTTGCATTACGTTAATGGCGCTAGATAAATGCAAGTCACTTGCAATTCAAGATAAAGGCAATAGGAGATGACAGTAAATGTCTGACCAAGATAACAGATAAGGGTAACATACATGGACAACGAACATATACAGTAATAAAACATGGGTATAAATTAATTGTTATTCGTGTGAGTGATCGCCTGTACAACAACGTACACAGCGTTCAAAACATAAAATGGGAACTGGAGAACATAACATGTCAAAGCCAGATGTAGTAGGATATCTGAAACATTTCTGTTCATTACATTCTGTGTAAGAAGCATGTGTAAACAGATATTCTGTTTTATAGCTTTATTTACCTGTCGCAGGCGCATTTAACATGTCTTGTTTTAAAGCTGGTGATGGTGCAATGAGTTGCATTGAGTGATGAGGTGAATGTCTATTGAAAGTATAATCCTCCTGTACTGTTGTCCAACAGACCACGTGCAGGTAAGGCTGTCTGACGGTGGAAGCCCATGTACTGGCCGAGTGGAGATTTATTACAATGGGATATGGGGTTCAGTCTGTGATGATTCCTGGGATCTGGCGGACGCTGACGTGGTTTGCAAACAGCTGGGTTGTGGAAAGGCCTTGGACCTGGCACTTCCGGCATCTTGTGAACGAGGCTCAGGGCCAGTTTGGTTGGATGAACTGAAGTGTTTCGGTAACGAATCATTTCTCTGGGAATGTCCCTCAGCATCGTGGGGTAACCACGACTGTTCTCATAAAGAAGATGTGAGGATCTTGTGTTCAGGTAAGGGTGCTTCCATGTGCCTATTTTCCGTAGTGTTGTGCACATGGCTTCACAGGGAAGATATGACATCGAATTACATACAATGGACAGCACAGAATCTGGCCATTCGGCCTTACTGGTCAATGTGGTGTTTATGCTGCCCACGAGTATCGCCCCATATCACTGCATCTAACCCTCTTTGCATATCCGCCTACTTCTTTCTTCTTCATGTACCTATACAGCTTTACCTTGAAGGCATCGACGCTCATCACTTCAACAATTGCATGTGTTCGGAATTCAAAATTCAAACCACTCCGAGCTAAAAAAAATAATTCTCCTGAATATCTTATTAGATTTGTTCATGATCATCCAATATTTATGATCATTAGCTTCGGTTTCTGTCACTTTATAAGTGATTAGTGCCCCTATATCCCGAGGTCTCTTTGCTGTTATACATCATTTTAATCCTTATTTTACAAGAAGTACGTTGCCTCTTTATTCTTCCTATCAACACTGACCACCTTAGACTTATCTGTATTCAACTCATTTGGCAATTGTTTGCCCATTCGGCTCTTTTACTAACGTCTTCCGTATTTCGTATTTGTTGTTCTTAGTGTTAACTATATCCCCAAATTGCTGTCATCTGAAATTTTGAAATCATGTCTCCCTTGTCTAAGTCAAAATCGTTTTTGTAAATATTGAGCAGCAGTGACCCCAGACCTGTGGAACACGACTTCCCACCTTCCGCCATTCTGGGTTACCACATTTAAACCCGACAGTGTGCTTTGTAGCTCGTCTTATACTATTCTTCCACTGATCTCTTGACTTCACATGCTCTGACCCCAGTCATGATCTCACGATGTGGTTCCTTGTCGGAGGCCTTCTGAAAAAAACATGCATGTTGCGTCGACTGCATTATCCCCGTTATCTTTCTGTAACGTCTGAAAACAATTCAGTAACGTTGTTTGTCTTTCTGTTGTTCAATCCGTGTTGATTATTCTTTAATACATTATGGGCTGCCGGTGTTTTTCTATCGCTTTTCTTGAATACTTACCGGAAATCAGTGAACACAACTGGTGCAGCATGTGTTGAGCTGTGCAGTATGAACATACAACGAGTTATCAATCTAACTATCTGGATATTTCTTGTGTCATTGACAGATCACAAAGAGCTGCGGCTGGTGAATGGGAAGCATCGCTGTGAGGGGAGAGTGGAAGTGTTCTACAATGGCACCTGGGGAACAGTGTGCTCGGATACACTTGATGGACCTGATGCAGAAGTGATCTGTAAACAGTTACAGTGCGGTCCCCTCAGTTCTATCGATTATTACACTCTGTCATTCGGAGAAGGATCTGGACCCATTTGGCTCGATGGGATGGAGTGTATTTCACACGAATCGTTCCTTTGGCAGTGTCAAACAGAACCGTGGGGGAAACACAACTGTGAACACAGGGAGGATGCTGGTGTTATTTGTTCAGGTAACACAACAAACGTCTCAATCTGTGAGTGTCATTTCAAACATTGGTGGCTGATACAGTCAGCATGTTTCTCTTCTCAACAGAAGCAAAAGTAACTGAGGAGCAGCTCCATCGATCAGAGGACTGCATTCGAGAATATGATTGTAAACATGTACTTTCACCAGGTGCTACTTCCTCTTTATTATACCAACTATCTGACTTGTACTCCTGTCTTATACTACATCAATAATAATAATTGATTCTCTTTGCCAGATTCTGGACATTGGTTGCGCCTGTTTGGAGGTAACACCAACTGCTCTGGGAGAGTGGAGATATTGTGCAATAACAGCTGGGGCACGGTTTGTGATGACTCCTGGGATTTGTCCGATGCCAATGTTGTCTGCAGACAGCTGGGTTGTGGTCACGCTCTATTGGCCCCTGGAGGAGCTACTTTTTCTCAGGGTGTCGGTGTTATCTGGCTGGATGAGGTGAAGTGCACTGGAAGCGAATCTTCTCTGGCCGACTGTCCTTCCTCATCGCCGGCTCAATCTGACTGTGATCACAAGGAAGATGCCAGTGTGATTTGTTCCGGTGAGGGTGGCAGGGTTTGGAGAGTGGGGTTAGGGTACCTTGTTTTGTTAAATTGACTCATTAGTTCGGGAAATTAAGAACAGTATTTATCGTTTAAATGGAAAGTGCTGAAATTTCATCCTCCTGAACTTTTTGTACAATATATTCCATAGGGTTCGATGTGCCTCCAATTGCTTTCCCATCCACATCTGCAGGTACTTACCATTATTAATAGTCCAGCTAGCATTAGAGTTTGTATTAGTTGAATTGGTATTGTTGTCATTTTCTGAAGATGCTATGTGCACGTTCTCATTGACTGGAACATTTTGTTGCCTCACCGCATATTTCAAATGGTCCAGTTTAAATTCCGCTAATCCCAGTTTCTGGCTGTACCTGAACTGTCCTGCACTGATCAGAAACATGGGGGCACTGTCTCTGTAATTTAGATTGTTTCACACTTTCCTCTGGTGCAATGTGCACCACATAATGGGGAATGTTCAGCCCAACTCATTGCCTGGAAGCAGTGGATATAATTATTAAATACTTCTTGCAAATATTTTATCACACAAGATGGACTGTGTCTGTGCTAAACCTTTCTTTATTTTTGTCATTAAGAACAGGGATATAAAACTACTTCCATCCTAGTTGCAGTCTGCTTCGGAGTCCTGCTAATCTGTGTGTTGGTCTCACTGATGGTGGTTATACAGAAAAAGTCAATCAGAAGAGGTGAGGCTCATATCTTACCGTGGAACAAACAGAAAATCGCAGATTTCATGTCATATACTTGCAAGACTTTCGGTCAATGCAGCTTTCTATGGACTGTCAGGTGACCTTGTTAGAAATACATTGCAGTCGTTTTTGCTGGTTTTCTCCATTCAAGGTGCTCCAGAATGAATAAAATGTGACATTCAAAACGGAGAGTGATTTGAAGTGTTCACATTCACTGTGAGAGTTCATCACATAATACATGAAACTCTGGAAGAATTTACTTATTGTAACAATGGATCAGGAAGATAATTTTATTTTTTGGGCTGTGCATTCAGCTATTTATTTCACTGTTCATCTTTCTTCATCCATTGGGTATCAATTCCTGCCCTTCAGATTCGGGCTCTGGGCATCCAATCGCGAGTTGTCTAACCGGGCCTGTCGGTTATTTTGACAAGTGATACTTGTATAGGACCTCCTGTATTCACCAGCGGTGATTCGACATTCCAAAACAACGCTTGCACTCATATTTCACCCATCTAACCCACTCCTGATTTATTATAAGAAATGGACCTCTTAATAAAAAGCACTTTTCATAATAATATAGAGTTCTTATAGAAAAATCTCTCTTTCTCTCTCTGAATAAGAAAAAGTCCATAGCTAGGACAGCATAGACCTGTTATCTCTGCCAAGGACCCGGCCAGAACAGCCTCTGTAACAAGACAATCATAAAGCTGAAAAGATCGAGCCTTGTAACTTGACTAGACTGGAAGTAGTTTGCAAACGATCACAAGCACGAGATCAGGTCATGGAGTCATAGAGTTATGCAGCAGAGAAACAATCCCTTCGGCCCAACGTGTCTGTGCCAGCCATCAAGCACCTATCTATTCTAATCCCGTTACCCAGCACTTGGCCCTTAGCTTTGCATGCTATCCCATTTCAAATGCTCATCTAAATACCTTAAATTTTGTGAGGGGTACTGCCTCTACCACCCCTTCTGGCAGTGTGTTCCAGTCTCCAATCATCCTCTTTGTGAATAGTTTCTTCCTCAATACCCCTCTCAAACACCTGCCCCTTACATGAAATCTATCCCCCCTGGTTACTGACCCCGCCGCTAAGGGAGCATGTTTCTTCCTATCTATCATATCAATGCCCTTCACAATTTTGTATACCTCAATCAGGTCCCACCTCAGCCTTCTCTGCTCTAAAGAAAACAACTCTAGCCAATCCAGTCACTCTTCATTGCTGAAATGCTCCAGCCCAGGCAACATCCTGGTGAATCGCCTCTGCACTCTCTCCAGTGCAATCACATCCTTCCTTTGGAGTGGTGACCAGAACTGTACACAGTACTCCAGCTGTGGCTTAACTATAATTTTATACAGCTCCATCATAACCTCCCCGCTCTTATATTATATGACTCGGCTAATACATACAAGTATCCCATATGCCTTCCTAACCAACTTATCTCCCTGTGCTGCTGCCTTAAGTGATCTATGGACAAGTACGCCAAGGTCCCTCTGACCCTTTGTACTTCCTAGGGTCCTACCATCCATTGTATACTCCCTTGCCTTGTTAGTCCTCCCAAAGTGTATCACCTCACACTTCTTTGGATTAAAGTCCATTTGCTACTCCCTCGCCCATCTTACCAGCCCATCTATATCGTCCTGCAATCTAAGGCTTTCCTCCTCACTGTTTATGACACCAGTAGTGTTCGTGTCATCTGCGGTCTTACTGACATACCTCCTATATCCACGTCTAAATCATTAATGTACATTACAAACAGTAATGGCCCCAGCACCGATCCCTGCAGTACACCACTGGTCCCTGGCTTCCAATCGCAAAAATAACCCTTGACCGTCACCCTCTGCCTCCGGCACTAAGCCAACTTTGGATCCAATTTTCCAAATTGCCCTGGATCCCATGGGCTCTTACCTTCAAAAAGGAAATAGGAGAGATCAGGGCCAACATATTCCCGTAAAGTTGAAGGGTAGGAGCAACAAGTCCAAGGGAACCCTGGATGTCAAGGGTTATGGGGGATTAGATAAGGAATAAAAAGGAGGTTTATGACAGATTCAGAGCGCTGAAAATAGCGCAAGCCCTAAAAAAGTATAGAAAGCACAGGCCGTACTTAAAAAATGACTTTGGAGAGCGAAGAGGGGGCATGCAAAAACACTTGTGAGCAAGATAAAGGACAATACCAAGGAGTTTTTAAAGTATATTCATGGAAAGAGGATAACCAGGGAAAGAGTAGGGCCGATTAGGGACCAAAGTAGCCATCTGTGTGGAGCCGGATGACATAGATTAGGTTTTAAATTATTACTTTTCATCTGTGTTCACCATGGAGATGGATGATGCTGGTGTAGAGATCAGGGAAGGGAATTGTGATATACTTGAATAAATTAACATTGAAAGGTAGGAAGTATTAGATGTTTTAGTGGGCTTAAAATGGATAAATCCTCAGGCCCAGATGAGATAGCTTAGTTTAGAAATACAGCACTGAAACAGGCCCTTCGGCCCACCAAGTCTGTGCCGACCATCAACCACCCATTTATACTAATCCTACACTAATTTCATATTCCTACCACATACCCACCTGTCCCTATATTTCCCAGCCACCTACCTAAACTAGGAGCAATTTACAATGGCCAATTTACCTGTCAACCTGAAATTCTTTGGCATGTGGGAGGAAACCGGAGCACCCAGAGGAATCACACGCTGACACAGGGAGCACTTGCAAACTCCACGCAGGCAGTACGCAGAATTGAACCCGGGTTGCTGCGGTGCTAACCACTGCGCCACAGTACTGCCCTGGGAGGATGTGCCACATACTGTTACGTGAGACAAGGGAAGAGATAGCAGGGGCTTTGACACAGATTTTCAAATCCTGTCTGATCACAGGAGATGTACCAGAGGACTGAGGACAGTGAATGTGGTACCATTATTCAAGAGGGGTAGCAGGGATAAACCAGATAATTACTGGTTGGTGAATCTAACATCAGTGGTACGGAAACTATTGGAAAAAATCCTGAGGAACAAGATTAATCTCCACTTGGACAGGCAGGCATTAATCGGGGAACTCAGCATGGCTTTGTCAGGGGGAGATCGTTTCTAACAAACTTGATTGAATTTGTCCCCAGTCTGCTGCAGGTAAATATATGAGAATGCAAAAAAAATAGATACATAGACTTATCCGAAAATATGCACAACAAAACTACTCTGCATTCACAATACCTGGCTTTGTCTCTTTACTATCGGCATCTCTGTGATTTGGATGTGTTCGCAGATAATTTACTGTTAAACGCTCGTGGTTTGCAACTAAACTTTAATCTCCCTACTCTTCATCTGACAGGTTCTGTCACTGGTGGCAAGGGTTCACCGGCTGGTTTATACCAAGCAATTTATGAAGAGATTGAGAATATTCCACCTGGCAAGGATTCCTATCAGATCCGGCGTTCAGGTCTGTGTTTTATATTTCATACCGAATTTTGTCTAGACAAATGTCACTTCCACTTAAATACCCCATTTTAATGGTCAGTTTACTGACTGAACACTGTCAGAAATCCGTTCACTATCACCCTGTGAAGGTGGCCTATCACAGTGCGAGTGTGTCTATATCAGTGTGTATAGTAAGATGAGCAATGGGTTTGGGAAGATTCCCACCCATCGCGAATGGTTAAAGAACGTTATTTCAGTTTGTTTGTAACTTTCATGTAATTTTATTCCATTTAAACAAGACCATAAATAATCACTGCTCTCAGGAGGAGACAGTCACATTGACTCAGATTTTATTTCTCGAGGTGACTGGATTTCTGGATCAGAAACACGTTCCCATCAGGAACTCCTTACCTGAAATCAGTGGTTTCTACAAAAAAACTTATTCTGACACTTTGTATTCTGATGCTTAACATAATATCTACAAATTCCACTTCATGATACTGGGGCAACAACACTAGAAAATCGATGAAAGCTTTGTCCTGTGATATATTTAGGGAGCGATTTAACCATTGAGATAAATTTCTGAGGTTACAACAAAACACACAAAGACGATTTCCCTGGTAGATAAATGAGAATCCTAAACGATTCAATAAGTATATTAAGAGTAAATGGGTAGCTAGGGAGAGAGTAGGTCCCCTTAAGGATCAGTGTGGTAATCGATGTGTGGAGCCACGGGAAATGGGGTAGGTCGTAAATGAATACTTTTCGTCTGTATTTACCGTGCAGAACGTCACGGAAGCTAATGCGTTCAAGGGCGGGACCAGCGATATCCTGGAGCATATCAACATTACAAGGGAGGAGGTGTTGGAGGTTTTGAAGCACATTCAGTTGGATAAATCTCCGGGGCCTGACCAGGTGTATCCTAGGAGGCTATGGGAAGAGATTGCTGGGACCTGGCAGAGAGTTTTGTATCATCATTAGCAATGGGTGAGGTACCGGAAGACTGGAGGAGAGCTAATGTTGTGCCTTTATTTAAGAAGGGTAGCAGGAATAAGCCAGGGAACTACAGGCCGGTGAGCATTACATCAGTGGTGAGAAATTTATTGGAAGGGATTCTGAGAGACAGAATTTATATGCATTTGGAAAGGCAAGGTCTGATTAGGGATAGTCAGCATGGCTTTCTGCGTGGGAAAACATATCTTACGAATTTGATTGAGTTTTTTGAGGAGGTGACCAAGAGGATTGACGAGGGCAGGGCGGTGGACGTTGTCTACATGGACCTTAGCAAGGCTTTTGACAAGGTCCTGCATGGTAGGTTGTTCCGGAAGGTTCGAACACATGGGATCCAGGGTGTGGTAGCACATTGGATACAAAATTGGCTTAGTGATAGGAGGCAGAGGGTGGTAGTGGATTGTTGTTCTTCAGATTGGAGGCCTGTGACCAGTGGTGCGCCGCAGGGATCGGTGCTGGGCCTTCTGTTGTCTGTCATACATATTGGTGACTTGGATGAGAATGCAGGGGGCATGATTAGTAAGTTTGCAGATGATACCAAAATTGGTGGTATAGTGGACAGTGAAGAAGGTTATCTAAAGCTACAACAGGATATAGATCAACTGGAAAAGTGAGCAAGGGATTGGCAAATGGTATATTTAACGCAGGCAAGTGCGAAATGATGGATTTTGGAAAGTTGAACCAGGGAAGGAGATAAACAGTGAATGGCAGGGCCCTGGGAGTGTTGTTGAGCAGAGAGACCTTGGGGTGCATGTACATAGTTCTCTGAAAGTAGCAATACAGTTAGACAGGGTGGTGAAGAAGGCGAATGGCATGCTTGCCTTCATCGGCCGAGGCATTGAGTACAAAAGTTGGGACGTCATGTTACAGTTGCACATAACGTTGGTTAGGCTGCACTAGGAGTACTGTGTGCAGTTCTGGTCGCTGCACTACAGGGAAGATGTGATTAAGCTAGAGAGGGTTCAGAAAAGATTCACAAAGCTGTTGCCTGGCTTGGAGCGCTTGATTAATAAAGAGAGATTGGATAGGCTGGGTCTGTTTTCCCTGGACCGAAGGACACTGAGAGGGGACATGATAGAGGTATATAAAATGATGAGAGGCATAGATAGGTTAACTGGCCAGAGTCTGCTTCCCATGTTAAGGGTGACTAAAACTATAGGGCATTGATTTAAGGTGAGAGGGAGGAGGTTTAAAGGGGATAAAATTTTTCACACAAGGAATAGTGTTTATCTGGAATGAGCTGCCAGAGGAGGTGGTGGAGAGTGTAACAGTAGTAACATTTAAGAGGCATCTGGACAGGTACTTGAATGAGCAAGGCATAGAGGGATGTGGAATTAATGCAGGCAGGGGGAATAGTATAGATAGGCATTATGGTGGGCATGGACGCTGTGGGCCGAAGGGCCTGTTTCTATGCTGTGCGACTCTATGACTCGAATTTCAAATCCGTTATTGCCCTCCTTGCACACTTTTCTACCCCATTATCCGGGGTGGGGCTCGGTTTTGGAGCCCCACCACCTGCCGTTTGAGACTCTGAAAGGGAAAGAGACAGGGTGGAGGGATTTTGGATTAAGAAACTGTGCTCACTGACTATGTTTTACACTATTGTCTCTGCTCTGATGTCTGAAATCTGACCGACCGGCTGTACTGCGTATTGTTTTAACGGCTCGCTGTATGAGCCAACATTTAAGGTCCAACCCTAGTTGCTCTTGAACCACTGCAGTCCCTGTGATGAATTTTCCACAATCACGTCAGATACAAAGTCCCAGGACGTTGTCACCAGATGATGACGGTATTATGTTATTTATTCGAACGTGCCAATCAATCTCTCCAATAACCATCCATGTTTGTGTTTAACAGTTACTGATTCCATTGAGTCCCTCAATCAGATTGAATATTACACCAGTTACAGTTTGGGTGACACGGATCCTGGATCAGAATATCCTGAAGGGAACATCTCTAGAATTCGGGGTGGGTACATTTTTACTTGTTACCATCACGTTTTTTAATCCATCACTCTGTCTGATATCTAAAATCAACAATTAAATCAATCAGAACTCACTCGCCCGAAAATGATGCTGCTGAAGACATGGAGATTTGCTGAGTGAGTTTAGTTTTAAAAAATTGAGAAATAATTTGGATTTCTACAAAATCATCCCGATTGTATCCAGTAGTATAATGGAATGAAACTTTCAGTTCATGATGTTTTCTGACACTGTTGTCTTGGCGGTGCAATGTGAAATTTGCGTGTATGTTGGATGGGTGATTCAATGGGATACACGTGACTTTTAAATGGAGGGCAGAATTTTGTTGCACAGTGACCACAGTCTGGGAGTGAAAATGCCGCTGGATAGCGGTGCAAAGGAAACCTGACGTCCTTACACGGTTAGGTGATATTCCCCGAGTCGACCGATCTCGTGGGTGGAGGCTCCACTTTAAGACACTGGGCAGATAACGGAGCAAAGAAAACAGGAAATTCATGGCAATTTTCCAAACTATTCACAATTTAGTGAAAGGCGGGCGAGACTAACAGTTTCAGAGACTCGCCATCGATAACCAAGGGGAAGTTCAGAAGAAGGTCAGTTTTGGCTGTGAAAAGCATTGTGGCACTGGAGGGAGGGGGAGAGATATTGAATCACGGTATTGGCAATCTGGAGGCTGACCGATCTTGGCGATCACAACAGAGGTATTCAGAATGAGCATCCTCTCTGACTTATAAGATAGGTATAAAAAATGAAAACAATGAAGGGTTTGAGAAGTGAGTGCAGCAATTTACAATAGGTGTCATCCACTCCTGTTTTGAGATCTCCCATTGTGGAGGAGCATCAGAGATGGAGAGAACAGCAGTCCCCAGGGTTGGTCTGCTGCACCCAGCGAGGGACAGGAATCGTGAGGCTGGAACAGAGTGTGGATTAGCAGGGCAGCACAGTAGCACGCAAGCAGCTTCTTGAGTGCAGATGATGCTACCCACGAGTGGGTTTACCATCAGAGGCTCTGCTTCCTGCAAATGTCAGAGCAGCAGTGTCACTGAAGATTGTGCCATATCAGGGAGGTGGTCACTGAGCTGGAGGAGGATCTGATGGAGGAGAATCTGAACCAATGAGTGGGGGCACCTTCCTCCAATTTCATTTTCATATTGTGTGACATTTAAGGCTGTCAGCTTAATGTAAGGCACTGCACTCACCTTGCCATACTACATCAGGGCATTGATCCTGTTCCTGCACTGAAGCCTCTTACATGGGACTACCTCACGTCTGCTCAACTCCTCCTCAATCTCCTGCCAGGCCCTGCCTGCCAGCCTAGCCGGCCTCCTCCACCCGTTCCGATGGGAAAAGCGCTTCCCTCCTGCCATTGCCGCTTGGAGGAACACGTACAGGGAGACATGAGAAAACATGGGCTCCACCCTTGCTCTGACTGCTGCCATCTTACAAACAGATCAGTTGTCAGTCCTCCCACCCAATGTCCCACAGTGCTCCTGTCTTTCAATCGATTGCTGGCTGCCGTTTAAAATATATGACGGGCCTATGATGACTCAACTGCCGCGGCACGACATGGTCCTACCATTCGTCAGCCTCAAATCTCATTCCAGCTGAAGATCACAGTCAAACCTGGCAAGCCTGAGTAGATTGGCGTCTAACAATATCATTCTAAATATTCAGTGTTACCATGTGATTTTTGTGAAAATCATTATTTCCTCTCAGGTCTGGTCCCCGGTGATTATGATGATGTTCAGACTGGAGCCATTGACACTCAGGATGGTCACTTGTTGCTGGACAGTGTTCCTGATGATCTCTTCACACTGACAAGTGCCGGCGGTGATCTCTCCACTATCTGTGAGTTAAACTCCCACAGTCACCATCTCTCTGTTTCTACTTTGAATTTCATTCCAATCGGCGATCTCACAGACTGCTGATTGATTTAAATTCATGTTGTGATTAAAGCAAATTAGTCTCCTCAATGGGGCGGCACAGTGGTGCAGTGGTTAGCACCGCAGCCACAGCTCCAACAACCCGGGTTCAATTCTGGGTACTGTCTGTGTGGCGTTTGCAAGTTTTCCTTGTGTCTGCGTGGGTTTTCTCCGGGTGCTCCGGTTTCCTCCCACAGCCAAAAGACTTGCAGGCTGGTCGGTAAATTGGCCATTATAAATTGCTCCGAGTATGGGTAGGTGGTAGGGAAATATAGGGACAAGTGGGGATGTGGTAGAAATATGGGATTAGTGTAGGATTACTCGAAAATGGGTGGTTGATGGTGGGCCAAAGGGCTTGTTTCAGTGCTGTATCTCTGAACAAAAGTAAATGCTGGACTTATTTTAGAAAATACATCCTGACGTTATCTCTGTTATGAACACATTCACTGGAAATCCTTCAGGTGCTCAATCTAAACACCCTGATTCGGGCTCAGCAGATCCACTTCATCTGCTATCACCCAGCGGGAAAATAACAACACGGTGAATGGAGCTGGAAACCATTCAAATTCCAGTCCCCATCACCTCATTGACACTTATACAGATGACCCGCACTGAACTCACTTTTAGTTCAATAATTAATCCATCATCTTTCTCTCCATAGTATGCAACTCCCAGACCCGCACTGAAACAGCTTTGCTGGTTCCCTCCAATCCTGAAAACAATGAGGATGTTCACTGTGACACGTTCACAGCAGCAGACATTCCACCAATGACGGGCAGTGACTGTGCGGTTCAACATCTTACATCTGCATAAACCCGGTAAGACCAATGCTGTATTATTTGTTCCATTTATTTGTGCTGACAGTGTACAGTCCCGGCTGGTTCTTATATTAATATGATAATGAATGGTGTTTTCAGCAGTCAGTGATTCTAAAGTATCGCAGAGAACATTCTGTGTACTTACTATTGAAATAGGAGGATTATTGAAACAGAAATATTCTGAGTAGAGAACATATACTGTATTTGATGTGTTTATTTGATGGTTGGCATTGCTGTAACCCTCTCAAGTCGTTTCTGTTATCCTTTCAGCTGAAAAGTCAGCCTCAAATCCAGCAAATGATGTCTAAAGGTGTATCACAGACTGGTGGAAAATATTCTGTGTTAAATCTGAAACAATGGCATGAACATTTCCAACAGTGTGAACATGCTGAATGTGCTTTACTTCACGATATAAGCATCACTTTGCGTTCATCAGTCACCAGATTACTTGGTGTTGGAATAACAAGATTTGGCTTTTCTCCATATTTTCTCTGAAAGTGTGTGTAATCTGTTTAATTAAAATACCAAACAGAATTGATTTCGGATCATTTCTCTGTCTGTACAAATACTGAGATACATTCCTCCACATGTAATTACCAACACTGACACAGAGATTAAATCCATTGCTTATCAATAAAGAGTTGGTATGCAATTCGTTCTGTAACCGTTTCACATGTTCATATCCTATTAAGGAATGTTTAGAATACGTCTGTCGAAGAATAAATGGTCTGTCTCTTTTATCTGCATTTATTGTATCGGCTTGCTCCACCGCCATCTACTCGATGTGGACAAATTACTGCAGTTTATAATGTAAGTGTTGATGTACAATGGAAATAATGCAAAATTAATAAAAACATTGATTCCATGTTTTAGCTGTAATGTGTGTCTTTGTCAATATTAATTCCAATATTATGATTCAAGTTCTAAATATACACCAATTCCTAGATACAATACAATGTTGTTTTACTGTGCTGCACTATCCCGGAGTATGGCGGTAGAGCAGGAGAATCTGATCAGAAATTAATGTGTTTTTGCAATTTAATTCTAAGTATTTTAGTTCGTCATCAGTGGTGTGCAATTGTTACTCAGTCGGGAGAACGACTACATCGTGCTGACTCTCCAGCTGATGGTGATTTTTGTTTTTGGTCGGCTGACTGAAACACCTGTAACCACCAGCAGAAGGCGAGCATTATCAGACTTGAAATCAGATAATGCTGGAAACACTGAGCAGGTCTGGTATCATCTGTGGAGAGAGAAAGAGCACCAGCTTTGCACGTTAATGCGATTTCTTCAGAACCATGTAATGCTTGAGATTATTACTTTTAGCAAAGACAGAACCAGGGAAAAGCGGCATAGTGGCGCAGTGGTGAGCACCGCAGCCTCACAGCTCCAGGGACCCGGGTTCGATTACGGGTACTGCCTGAGCGGAGTTTGCAAGTTCTCCCTGTGTCTGCGTGGGTTTCCTCCGGGTGCTCCGGTTTCCTCCCACAAGCCAAAAGACTTGCAGGTTGATAGGTAAATTGGCCATTATAAATTGTCACTAGGACAGGTAGGTGGTAGGGAAATGTCGGGACAGGTGGGGATGGTTGGTAGGAATATGCGATTAGTGTAGGATTAGTATAAATAGGTCGTTGATGTTCGGCACAGACTCGGTGGGCCGAAGGGCCTGTTTCAGTGCTGCGTCTCTAATCTAAATCTAATCTAAGGAGGCATGGAGGGAATAAAATAGTTAAGGTTTATGTTAATATGGAGGCAGGTATGATTAAATGAATCCCGTCGCCTTTACTCTCTCTGATCGATGTCCCTGTGATCTGCAACACTTCATTCTCTCAACCATGACATTGTCATTAAACCTGCTGACAATGGAATCTCTGTTGTTGTTTTCTGAAAAGAACCTTGGGGCGCCTAAGCTCTAACTCTCTGGCGTATCTTCCCAATTTCCCTGGACCATGATCACACCAGCGAACATCAAGTCATCCTTTCGTATGCTATCACTGCACATGGAGAGTGGACCTGCATGAGAAGGGCAGCGGCGGCATGAGATAAAAAGCTGTGGCAGAGAATCCCTTCTATCTCTCTCCACCTGTCAGAGCTGAGGTGTGTCATCTCAGAAAAACAGGTAGGTGATTGGTGGGTATCTCATCCGTGCCTGTTTTGATGAGCCAAGTGGTTTAAATGATGAGACGTGATTACAGATGATGAGTACAGATAAGAAATTCACATTTAAAGTATTTAACATCCAAATTAATTAATTAGAATAGAGATAGCTGGGGAGGCGATGTGTTGTAGCTGTATTATGTGGGAGCTGGTGGACACTAGTGCGATCCACGGTGACCACATCTGTAACAAGTGTTGGCTGCTCGAGGACATTCGGCTCAGAGTTGATGAGCTGGAGTCCGAGTTGCGGACAATGTGACACAGCACGGAGGGTTAGAGTTACCTGGACACTGTGCTTCCGGAGACAGTCGCGCCCCTTATATTAATTACATCAACTTTGGACTGCAGTTAGGGACAGGAGGGTGTGATTGCGAGTGAGGCAAGTATGGGGATCTAGAATTTAGCTTTGGAGGAGACATATCCAATAGTTATGAGGCTCCTGCTCCCAGTGTGGACGAAGGCACAGGCTGAAGGGAGGATGAGCGAACTGACCACAGCACCATGGTTCAGAGCGCCATTCAAGTGGGTAAGAAAAGACAAATGTACAAATAGGGGTTAGGATAGTTAGGGGAATAGGTACTGTTCTCTGCAGCAAAGATAGAGAGTCCTGAAGGCTGCGTTGCCTACCTGGTGCCAAGGTTGAGGAGACCTCTTCTTGGCTTCAGACGAACTTGGAATGGAAGGGGAAGGATCCAGTTATTGTAGCCCATGTAGGTACCAACGACAGAGGAAGGATTCGGAAAGAGGTTCCGCTGAGGGACTATGAGCAGCTCGTGCTAAATTAAAAAGCAGAACCACAAAGTCAATAATCTCCGCAATACTACCTGAGCAACGTGGAAAATAGCGCAGGGTAAATAAGATTACAGAGGTAAATGCATGGCTCAAAGATTGGTGTGGAAGAAATGGGTTCCGATTCATGGTGCTCTGGTACCAGTTCTAGGGAAGGAGAGAGTTGTTCCGTTGGGACGGGGTTCATTTGAACAATGCTGGGACCAGTGTCCTGCCCATATGCCCATACGTATAACTAGGGTTGTAGATTCGATTTCAAACTAATTAGTGCGGGGGACGGGGGTGGGGGGGGTTTCAATTCAAGGGAAGTTTTAAAAACAATCAAAAGGAAATGAGAGATCAGAGATGCAGGGTAGTGAAGAGGTGAACAGTAATCAAAGTGTGACAGGAAGGAGCAGAAAATATAAGCAAAATATTGCAGCAGAAATTAGAAACAAAATGAGTAGTAATGGGAAAAAAGTCTAAGCTTAAGGCTCTTTATCTGAATGGACGCAGCATCTACAACAAGATAGATGATTTGCCAGCACAAATAGAAATAAATGAATGTGATTTGAGAGAAATCACAGAGAGATGGTTGCAGACTGACCAAGACTTGGAATTCAAAATTCAAGGATATCTGACATTCGGGGAAAAAAGGCAAAATTGGAACTTTGTTAATAAAGGAAGGTATCAGTGCGATATCCTGGGCTTGTTGATGCTTATTCACACTGAACCAGCTCGGCATGGTGATCAGTATTCTGGGCTGGTTGACCCATTTCCACACTGTACCAGCTCAGCATGGTGATCAGTATTCTGGGATGGTTGACCAATATTCACACTGTACCAGCTCGGCATAGCGATCAGAATGCTGGGCTGTTTGACCCATATCCACACTGCACTAGCTCGACATGGTGCTCAATATCCTGGGATGGCTGACCCATATTCATATTGTACCAGTTCGGCATGTGATCAGTATCCTGGGCTGGTTGACCCATATTCACACTGTACCAGCTCGGCATAGTGATCAGTATCCTGGGCTGGTTGACCCATATTCACACTGTACCAGCTCGGCATAGTGATCAGTATCCTGGGTATGGTTGACCCATATTCACATTGTACCAGCTCTGCATGTGATCAGTATCCTGGGCTGGTTGACCCATGTTAACACTGTACCAGCTCAGCATGGTGATCAGGATCCAATACTGGTTGACCCATATACACACTGTACTAGCGCAGCATGGTGATCAGTATCCTGGGCTGGTTGACCCATATACACACTGTACCAGCTCAGCATGGTGATCAGTATGCTGGGATGGTTGAGCCATATTCACACTGCACCAGCTTGACATGGTGATCAGTATCCTGGGCTGGGTGACCCATATAAACACTGTACCAGCTCAGCATGGTGTTCAGTATGCTGGGATGGTTCACCAATATTCACACTGTACCAGGTCGGCATAGTGATCAGTATGCTGGTCTGGTTGACCCATATTCACACTGCACCAGCTCGACATGGTGATCAGTATCCTGGGCTGGTTGACCCATATGCACACTGTACCAGCTCAGCATGGTGATCAGTATGCTGGGATGGTTGACCAATATTCACACTGTACCAGCTCGGCATAGTGATCAATATCCTGGGCTGGTTGACCCATATTCACACTGCACCAGCTCGACATGGTGAACAGTATCCTGGCTTGGTTGACCCATATTCACACTGCCCCAGCTTGACTGGGCGATCAGCATCCTGAGCTCGTTCAAGCATATTCACATTGTACCAGCTCGGCATGGTGATCATCTCCAGTCAGTCCATAAGAATGACCCCGAGCTTCCGGTTGCTGGTCATTTCAGTACATCACCCCTGCCCTCATGCTCACATCTCTGTCCTGGGATTGCTGCAGTGTTCCAGCGAACATGAACACAAGAACATCGTGGAACAACATCTCATTTACCTATTCGGCACACTACAGCCTGACGGCTTGAACACGGAGTTAAATCATTTCAGAGCATGACGCCCCCCTTTGTATTTTTGGTTATATTTTCTTTTGTTTTCTTTTTCCTTTTTTATTTGTTTACTTTATTTTAGGTTTTTCAGTTTGTTTCTACTATGCTTACCTACTGTTTTTTTAATGTGAGTGACTGGAGTGCGTTCTGCTCAACAGTCAATTCTCACCCTCTTTGTCCTCACGCTTTGTATGTCAGCACACCATTAGCACATTATTTGCCTTTGTTCCATGACAATATGGTCAATTAGTCTCTGACCCTGTCCTATCAACATCTTCTCCTTTGTTATCTCTTGCCCACCCCGTTTTAGTTGCTTAAAACCTTTTACATTTCTAATATCTGTCAGTTCTGAAAATCGGTCACTGACCTGAAACAATAACGCTGCTTCTCACTGCTGCCAGGCCCACTGAGTATTTCCAGAATTTCTTGCTTTTATTTCAGATTTCCAGCATCTGATGCATTTTGCTTTTATCTTAGTGTTTAATTCACTGCCACTTCTCTTCCAGTAATTACATTGAAGAAGTTCTGCTCTTCTCTCCGACGGGATTTTCGTTTGCCTCTTTTACCTTGTTCACTTTCATTGCTTTCTATTTCCGTCGTGCTGCTTGCTGAAGTGTCTACCAAAACATGTTTTCACATTAACATTTCCTTCCTCAGTGACTGTCTCCAACTCCGACTTATTCCACGTGGATTCCAACTGAATTTGCATCCTTTTTTTTAATCCAGCAGGATTACAGGCATCTCTACGAAATACAACGTTCGTCGGACAGCTGTTCTTGCCGCATCCTGAGATCTACTCTGGATTTCTGCATGTGCCCTCCGCATGTACACACTGGACCTCTCTCTCCACCAAGAAGCACCACCTCACGTTATCTCAAAGCTGTTCTATTCCTCAGTTTCATTTCATCCTTCGTCTTATCCTACGCATTAATATTAGTCTTTTTTCTTCCTTTCATGTGCTATGGAATGCAAGTTCCAACAGCTGATGGGAACTAATGCCCCTGCAGATCCTCCTTCCGTTTCTCTTCCCTCTGACCCAACCCCTTCTGATCTGACCCCTTTCCATGTATTCACTATACCCTCTGACCTTCCCCTCTCTGGTGCTGAACTTTTGGTACTCAGCAAAGGATTCAGTTTAATCACCTTACACCCCCACATCAATGAATTCCGTGCTTGGCACGACATTAACTTCTTCTTCCATTGCCTTGACGTCCATGCTCACTTCTTTGCACAGGAGTCCTTCCCCGGCCAGAAGACCCATTCACCCGCCTCCAGCATGCACCCTCTACCTGGACCCTTCCCTCTGGCCTCTTAACAGCTCTTTATCTTTTCATTAAAAACTGTCAGCGCGTCATCATAATTTCTCTGCCTCCCACACTCACTCTAAACTATCCCTGCTCTGAACATGCCGGTCTCAGTTCTAACCCCGACATTGTCATCAAACCTGCAGATAAGGGTGGTGCTGTTATTGTCCGGTGTACCGACCTCCACCTTGCAGACGCTCAGTGCCAACACTCAGACACTTCTTCCGATTCCCCCGGGACTGTCACTGACCTCATCTCCTCTGGAGATCTTCCGTCTGCAGCTTCCAACAGAGACTTGATTAATATAGAGTATAAAACATGCCAGCAAATTGTTAAACAACATGAACTCACCATTACACAGCTTATAGTCTGGTTAATTCTCAAATGGGAAAGACAACTAATATAGAGCATAAATCGTTCCAGTTAATTGTTAGATTAAATGCCATCACTAATACACAGGCTATAATATTCTGATTAAGTGTTAAATTATGCATGATATCTAATTTAGAGAGTACAACGTCGCAGCTAATTGTTAAATTAGATGTCATCCCTAATACAGAGGGTGAATATCCTAGTTAGTTGTAAAAGGAGGAATGTTAACTAATATAGGACATGAATTGTTCCTGTTAATTGTTAGATAGGACACCATCCCTAATACACAGGGTAGAATATTCCTGTTAACTGTTAAATTAGGCATCATAACAAATATAAAGTGTAAAATGTTCCAGCTAATTGTCAAATTTGATATCATCCCTAATTCACAAGTTGTAATATTCTGGTTTATGGTTAAATTACACAGGATAACTAGTGTAGAGTGCTTAAAATTCTAATATATTGTCAAATTTAATGTCATCCCTAAGACACAGGTGATGATATTCTTGTTCCTTGTTAAATTAGACATTACAACTAATAGAGTGTGTAAAATGTTCCAGTTAATTGTTAAATTTGATGTCATGTCTAATACACAGTGTAAAATATTCTGATTAATTGTTAACTTCGACAAGCTAACTAATACAGAGTGTAAAACTTTCCAGTTAATTTTTAAATTAGATATCATCTCTAATACACAGGGGATAATCTGGTTAATTGTTACATTAGTTTAGTTTAGTTTCGAGATGCCGACCATCAACCACCCATTTATACTAATCCTACACTAATCCCATATTCCTACCACATCTCCACCTGTCCCTATATTTCCCTACCACCTACCTATACTAGGGGCAATTTATAATGGCCAATTTACCTACCATCCTTCAAGTCTTTTGGCTTGTGGGAGGAAACCGGAGCACCCGGAGAAAACCCACACAGACACAGGGGAAACTTGCAAACTCCACACAGTGGCGCAGTGGTTAGCACTGCAGCCTCACAGCTCCAGCGACCCGGGTTCAATTTTGGGTACTGCCTGTGTGGAGTTTGTAAGTTCTCCCTGTGTCTGCGTGGGTTTCCTCCGGGTGCTCCGGTTTCCTCCCACAGCCAAAAGTCTTGCAGGTTGATAGGTAAAGTGGCCATTATAAATTGCCTCTAGTATAGGTAGGTGGTAGGGGAATATCGGGACAGGTGAGGATGTGGTAGGAATATGGGATTAGTGTATGATTAGTATAAATGGGTGGTTAATGGTCTGCACAGACTCGGTGGGCCGAATGGTCTGTTTCAATGCTGTATCTCTAAATCAAATCAAAATAACCGATAGAGAGTGCAAATGTTCCAATTAATAGCTAAATTAAATGTCATCCATAATACACAGGGGATAATATTCTGGTTAATTATTAAAATGGACATGATAACTAATATAGAGCGTAAAACGTTCCAGGCATTTGTTATATTCGATGCCATCCATAACACACAGGGGATAATATTAAGGTTAATTGTTTGAATGGACATACAAAATAATATAGAGACGAAAACGTTCCGGGCATTGTTCAATCAGATGTCATTCATATTAAGTAGTGGATAATATTTTGGTTAATTGTTAAATTAGACATCATATCTAATACAGAGTGCAAAATGTTCCCATTAGGTGTTGAATTAGATGTCATCCCGAATACAAAGGGTATAAAATTCTGGTTAATTGCGAAATGGGGCATGATGATTAATACGGAGTATAGAATGTCCAGGCATTTGTTACATTAGTTGTCATCGCGAATACACAGGGTGTAATATTCTGGTTAATTGTTAAATTGGGCATGATGATAAATGTAGAGTGTAAAATGTTTCAGTGAATTGTTAAATTAGCTGTCATCCTGAATACACAGGGTATAATATTCTGGTTAATTGTTAAATGGGTCATGGTAATTAATAAGAGTGTATAAAATTCCAATATATTGTCAAGTCAGAAGCCATCCCTAATACAAAAGGAATGATATTCTGGTTAATTGTTAAATGGGTCATGGTAATTAATAAGAGTGTATAAAATTTCAATATATTGTTAAATTAGATGCCATCCCAAATACAAAAGGAATGATCTTCTGGTTAATGGTTAAATTAGACAGTATAACTAATAAAGAGCGTAAATCGTTCCACTTGTTAAATCAGATGTCATCAGGAAAACACAGGGTATAATATTCTTGCTAATTGTTAAATTAGACAAACTAACTAATATAGTTTGTAAAATGTTCCAGTTAATTGTTAAATTAGATGTCATCCCTAACACACAAGTTATAATATTCTAGTTAATTGTTAAATTATACATGATAACTAGTATAGCGTGCTTCAAATTCTAATAAATTATCAAGTTAAATGTCATCTCTAATGCACAGGGAATAATATACTGGTTAATTGCTTTTTTAGACATGGTATCTAATACGGAGTGTAAAACGCTCCAGTTGGTTGTTAAATTAGATGTCACCAATAATACACAAGGCATAATATTCCGGTTAGTTGTTAAATTAGGCATGATATCTAATACATAACATGAATTGTTCCAGTTAATTGTTAAATAAGATCTCATCCCTAATGCACAGGGTATAAAATTCTTGGTAATTGTAAAATTAGACTTGATAACTAAAGTAGAGTGTAAAACGTTTCAGTTAATTGCTAACTTAGATGTTATCCCGAATACACAGGGTTTATTGTTCTGGTTAATTGTTAAATTACGCTTGATAACTAATATAGAGCGCTGTAGCACCTGTTTCCTGACAGCCGTCCGAGAAATACTTACATGACTGTTGCGGAGTGGGGCTGCTGTCAATCTGGCAGCAAAGCAGAAAGTACTGCAGAAATCCAGCAGGTCAGGCAGCATCTGTGGAGACAGAAGCAGAGTTAAATTGTCCAAGTTCACAGACCTGAAAGTTAACTCTGCTTCTCTCTCTGCAGATGCTGCCTGACCTGCTTAGTTACCCTAACACATTCCGCTTTGCTGTCACATACTTACCCTGCTGCGTCCCAATGTCCTGTGAAGTTGTGATTCTCTTCTCCCACTTAAGTGTAACATTCCCTTTTGTAGGCGAGCTGCACCTGGGTGAATAATCTTAATTTTGCACATTCCAGTACGTGAGACTTAAATAGACCATTAAATGTATTACAGAGGTTTGCAGAGAACACACTGATACAAATGGGAATACACGTATGTTACAGCAATGTAAACACTCCTTTCACTAAATGTTCCTCACCAACATGTGTGTCCTTTTCTCTGTGGGAATGATATGTGCCAGCATTTAGCGGCAACGTCACATCCTTTTGCACCGTTGGCACTTCAGGAGAGCCAACGTATGCAAAAACACCATTACTATGCCATGATTACTCATGAGCGTCTCCAGGGACTCAGTGACATGGACATTGCATCAGTGTGGCTTGCAGAGTTCATGGTGGTTCCGATGGAGCAGACAGCCTTTGTCTGATATGACAGCTCTGTACGTCTCTCGCTCACTGCTCGCCCTGTGTGCAGAGCCTGGGTGTCATCTGCCCTCCAATGTATCTTTCATGTTGTAGGTACTCAGCGTCCTCATATTCCGAGGAGGAATCTATTGACGTCTCTCATCATCATGCCAAGCCTGGCCCCTATTGGGTGCATACTTGTGCAGACCAGCAAAGAAAAGAGTTGGCCTTTTCGGCCTGTAGTACAGGGCATTACCCTATCCATACAGCCATTGAAGGCGTTCTTTCAGCATGCCGATCAGCTGCTCAATGGTGGCTCTTGTAGCTCAGTGGCTGGCGTTGTACTTCTACTCTGCAGCAGTGGTGGAGTCTCTCACTGGTGTTGATGGCCATGTCTGCAATGGATAGCCCTTATCTCCAAGAAGCCACCCCTCCCTCTGGGCCAGTTTAGTGAACAGTGGTGGTGGCCGGGACGGGTGCAAGACCCAGATGTCATGACAGTTTCCTGAGAGATGGTCACACATTCGCTGCAAGCAACTGTGGTGTTCACATACCAGCTTCACCTGGATTGAGTGGGCTCCTTTAATATTGACGTCTGCAGGTGGTAGCCTGGCAGTAGACCTGATGACCACTTGTGTGCAGTCTATGAACATTACAACCTATGGTTCTCCGGCAATGATGCCAGAACCAATGGCCCTCTGGGTCTGGCTATGAGAGTCCGGCCTGAAGTGAACATCCTCACTGGCCATCCGGTGCGGCCATTGGTGACCTCCCTGATGCAGCGGTGCACTTCTAACTGCATGACCCAACAAGGTCTCTGGTGGTCCCCGAACAGGCTTCAGAGGGATCAGCCTCGGGACCGCTGTAATGATGAGAAACAAAGGCATGGGATGTCCACAGGAGCCCATGGGCTGCAGGCCATCCTTGAGCAGGGCACAGAGACATGCCACCACCCTCTCTATAGGCACAATCTCCTCTGACACTGGTGATCTGACATCTGTTGGTATATCATGTGGGGCCTGGTAGATGTACCGCAAACGTAATGGCCAGGTCCCCTTGGTGGCTTCTGATCACGACCAGGGGCCTCTACACGGATCGCAACTGCCTGTTGGTATTGCCTCTAGCATATACGGATCCTCATGTGCAGTGGATCACACAATGGCGGACGAGCCAAATCTGTTGCCATGTGATAAATAAGGTTGCACCCTTCATATATTCGAAGGCTGCTAATAGGGCAAGGATTGGCGTTGATAGGCACATCAGCTGCTTTCCTGGATCAACTATGTGGGGTGCCATGGCATTTCCCAACTTCGCCGACACTTGGAGTGGCACAGCATGACAACATCAAGATCCGACCAGCTGAATCGAATGCCAACAGCATCCACATAACCTTAATTCTCCTGCCCTTTCTGGCACCCTCCACTCAAACAGGGTGCAGTGTGTGCCATTGGCCCCTCACAAACACAGAGAGCACACTGTTAACGGAGGGCTGGCACATGATAATTCGCTTCATGTGAGCACAGCTTTCCCTCCAGTAATCCCAGGCCGCATCCCATTCAGAATGCAAAGGAAGATCCCTGTGCATCGTCCTATTCTCCTCCCTTTCAGAATGCAGAGTTAGACCCCTGCATAGAACATAGAAACATTGAATATAGGAGAGGAGTAGGCCATTCGGCCGTTCAAGCATGCTTCACCATTCATTATGATCATGGCTGATCATACAATTCAGTAACCAGTTCCCGCTTTCATCCCACATAATGGTCAACCAACCCAGTTTACAGATCGCCAGTCTGAGCTGGGACAGTGTGAATATGGGTCAACCAGCCCCAGGACACTGATCACCATGCTGAGCTGGTACAATGTAAATGTAGGTCAACCAGCCCAAGATAGTGATCACTATGCTGAACTGTCAATGTGTGAATATGGGTCAACCAGCCCAAGATACTGATCACCATGCCAATCTGGTACAGTGTGAAAATGGGTCAACCAGGCCAGGATACTGTTCACCATGCCAAGCTGTTACAGTGTGAATATGGGTCAACAATCCCAGGATATTAGAACATTACAGCGCAGTACAGGCCCTTCAGCCCTCGATGTTGCGCCGACCTGTGAAACCATCTGACCTACACTATTCCATTTTCATCCATATGTCTATCCAATGACCACTTAAATGCCCTTAAAGTTGGCGAGTCTACTACTGTTGCAGGCAGGGCGTTCCACGCCCCTACTACTCTCTGTGTAAAGAAACTACCTCTGAAATCTGTCCGATATCTATCACCCCTCAACTTAAAGCTATGTCCCCTCGTGTTTGCCATCACCATCCGAGGAAAAAGGCTCTCACTATCCACCCTGTCCAGCCCTCTGATTATCTTATATGTCTCTGATAAGTCACCTCTTCTCCTCCTTCTCTCTAACGAAAACAACCCCAAGTCCCTCAGCCTTTCCTCGTAAGACCTTCCCTCCATAACAGGCAACATCCTAGTAAAACTCCTCTGCACCTTTTCCAAAGCTTCCACATCCTTCCTATAATGCGGTGACCAGAACTGCACGCAATACTCCAGGTGCGGCCGCACCAGAGTTCTGTACAGCGACAGCATGACCTCGTGGCTCCTAACCTCGATCCCCCTACTAATAAAAGCTAACACACCATATGCCTTCTTAACAGCTCTATTAACCTGGGTGGCAACTTTCAGGGATTTATGTACATGGACACCAAGATCTCTCTGCTCATCTACACTACCAAGAATCTTCCCATTAGCCCAGTATTCTGCAATCCTGTTACTCCTTCCGAAGTGAATCACCTCACACTTTTCCGCATTAAACTCCATTTGCCATCTCTCAGCCCAGCTCTGCAGCCTATCTATGTCCCTCTGTAACCTACAACATGCTTCGGCACTATCCACAACTCCACCGACCTTCGTGTCATCCGCAAATTTATTAACCCGCCCTTCTACACCCTCAACCAGGTCATTTATAAAAATGACAAACAGCAGTGGCCCCAAAACAGATCCTTGCGGTACACCACTAGCAACTGTACTCCAGGATGAACATTTACCATCAACCACCACCCGCTGTCTTCTTTCAGCTAGCCAATTTCTGATCCAAAGCACTAATTCACCTTCAATCCCAGACTTCTGTATTTTCTGCAGTAGCCTACCGTGGGGAACTTTATCAAACGCCTTACTGAAATCCATATAGACCACATCCACGGCTTTACCCTCAAACACCTGTTTGGTCACCTTGTCAAAAAACTCAATAAGGTTTGTGAGGCACGACCTACCCTTCACAAAACCGTGCTGACTATCTCTAATGAACTTATTCTTTTCAAGATGATTATAAATCCTATCTCTTATAACCTTTTCCAACATTTTACCCACAACCGAAGTAAGGCTCACAGGTCTATAATTACCAGACCTGTCTCTACTCCCCTTCTTGAACAAGGGGACAACATTTGCCATCCTCCAGTCTTCCGGCACTATTCCTGTCGACAATGACGACATAAAGATCAAGGACAAAGGCTCTGCCATCTCCTCCCTGGCTTCCCAGAGAATCCTAGGATAAATCCTATCTGGCCCAGGGGACTTATCTGTTTTCACACTTTCCAAAATTGCTAACACCTCCTCCTTCTGAACCTCAATCCCATCTAGCCTAGTCGTCTGAATCTCAGTATTCTCCTCGACAACATTTTATTTCTACACTGTAAATACTGACGAAAAATATTCATTTAACACTTCCCCTATCTCCTCCGATTCCACACACAACTTTCCACTACTATCCTTGATTGGCCCTAACCTATCTCTAGTCATTATTTTATTCCTGATATACCTATAGAAAGCCTTAGTGTTTTCTTTGATCCTATCCGCCAATGACTTCTCGTGTCCTCTCCTTGCTCTTCTTATCTCTCCCTTTAGATCCTTCCTGGCTAGCTTGTAACTCTCAAGCGCCCAAACTGAGCCTTCACGTCTCATCCCAACATAAGCCTTCTTCTTCCTCTTGACAAGCTCTTCAACTTCTTTAGTAAACCACGGCACCCTCGCTCGACAACTTCCTCCCTGCCTGACAGGTACATACTTA
Source organism: Heterodontus francisci (assembly GCF_036365525.1). NCBI lineage: Eukaryota > Metazoa > Chordata > Chondrichthyes > Heterodontiformes > Heterodontidae > Heterodontus > Heterodontus francisci. The sequence goes on along the minus strand of NW_027140118.1, from coordinate 3,994,850 downwards.
TCAAGGACACGCAGTAGCTGCTCCTTGAATAAGCTCCACATTTCGATTGTGCCCATCCACTGCAGTTTCCTTCCCCATCCTACGCATCCTAAATCTTGCCTAATCGCATCATAATTTCCTTTCCCCCAGCTATAATTCTTGCCCTGCTGTATATGCCTGTCCCTGCCCATCGCTAAGGTAAACCTAACCGAATTGTGATCACCATCACCAAAGTGCTCACCAACTTCTAAATCTAACACCTGGCCGGGTTCATTACCCAGTACCAAATCCAATGTGGCATCGCCCCTGGTTGGCCTGTCTACATACTGTGTCAGAAAACCCTCCTGCACTCACTGGACAAAAACAGACCCATCTAAAGTACTCGAACTGTCGTATTTCCAGTCAATATTTGGTACACCATGCCAATTTGGTACAGTTTGAGTATGGGTCAACCAGCCCAGGATACTGATCACCATGCCAAGCTGGTACAATGTGAATATGGGTCAACCATCCCAGGATATTGATCAGCATGCCAAGCTGGTTCAGTGTGAATGTGGGTCAACCAACCCAGGATTCTGATCACCATGCCAAGCCGGAACAATGTGAATATGGTCAACCAGCCCAGGATACTGATCACCATGCAGGTCTGGTACAGTGTGCATATGGGTCAACCAGCCCAGGATACTGATCACCATGCCAAGCTATTACAATGTGAATATGGGTCAACCATCCCAGGATACTGAGCACCATGCCAAGCTGGTAGTATGAATATGGATCAACCAACCCAGGATTCTGATCACCATGCCAAGCTGGTACAATGTTAACATGGGTCAACCAGCCCAGGATACTGATCACCATGCCCAAGCTGTTACAGTGTGAATATTGCTCAACCAGCCTAGGATACTGATCATCATGCCGAGCTGGTGCAGTGTGAATATGGGTCAACCAGTATAGGATATTGATCACCATGCTGAGCTGGTACAGTGTGAATATGGGTCAACCAGTTTGTTTATTTCTGTTTTTAATAAAGTTATTTAAAATATATATGTGTGTGTATAAAGGGGGCCTGAAGAATAAAGGCCCCCTCGACATAAAATATATAAAAAGGGCCTGGGGTATGAAGGCCACCTTGGAAAATAAACGGGGGTTAGATACAGAGTAAAGCTCCTAAAAAAAAAAAACGGGTGTTAGATACAGAGTAAAGCTCCCTCGACACTGTCCCCCATCAGACACTCCCAGGACGGGCACAGCACGGGGGTTAGATCCAGAGTAAAGCTCCCTCTACACTGTCCCCATCAAACACTCCCCAGGACAGGTACAGCACGGGGGTTAGATACAGAGTAAAGCTCCCTCTTAAAAAAAATAAAAAATATGGGTCAACCAGCCCAGGATACTGATCACCATGCCAAGCTGGGACAGTGCGAATATTTGTCAACCAGCCCAGGATACTGATCATATTGCCGAGCCGGTACACTGTGAATATGGGTCAACCAGCCCAGGATTCTGATCACTATGCCGAGCTGTTACAGTGTGACTATGGCTCAACCAGCCCAGGGTACTGATCACCATGCCGAGCTGGTGCAGAGTGAATATTTGTCAACCAGCCCAGGATACTGATCACCATGCCGAGCTGGTACAGTGTGAATATGGGTCAACCAGCCCAGGATACTGATCACCATGTCAAGATGGTACAGTGTGAATATGGGTCAACCAACCCAGGATTCTGATCACCATGCCGAGGCGGTACACTGTGAATATGGGTCAACCAGCCCAGGATACTGATCACCATGCCGTGCTGGCACAGTGAGAAGATTTGTCAACCAGCGCAGGATACTGATCAACATGCCGAGCTAGTACAGTGTGAATATGGGTCAACCGGCCTCGGATACTGATCACCATGCCAAGCTGGTACAGTGTGAATACGGGTCAACCAGCCCAGGATTCTGATCACTATGCCGAACTGTTACAGTGTGAATATGGCTCAACCAGCTCAGGGTACTGATCACCATGCCGAGCTGGTGCAGAGTGAATATTTGTCAACCAGCCCAGGATACTGATCACCATGCCGAGCTGGTACAGTGTGAATATGGGGCAACCAGCCCAGGATACTGATCACCATGTCAAGATGGTACAGTGTGAATATGGGTCAACCAACCCAGGCTTCTGATCACCATGCCAAGCTGGTACAATGTGAATATGGGTCAACCAGCCCAGGATACTGATCACCATGCCGAGCTGTTACAGTGTGAATATGGCTCAACCAGCCTAGGATACTGATCACCATGCCGAGCTGGTACAGTGTGAATATGGGTCAACCAGTATAGGATACTGATCACCATGCTAAGCTGGTACAGTGTGAATATAGGTCAACCAGCCCAGGATGCTGATCACCATGCCAAGCTGGTACAGTGTGAATATTTGTCAGCCATCCCAGGATACTGATCACCATGCCGTGCTGGTACAGTGTGAATATGGCTCAACCAGCCCAGGATACTGATCACCATGCCAAGCTGGTACAGTGTGAATATGGGTCAACCAGCCCATGATTCTGATCACCAGGCCAAGCTGGTACAGTGTGAATATTTGTCAACCATCCCAGGATACTGATCACCATGCCGTGCTGGTACAGTGTGAAGATTTGTCAACCAGCCCAGGATACTGATCACCATGCCGAGCTAGTACAGTCAGAATATGGGTCAACCAGCCCAGGATAATGATCACCATGCCAAGCTGGTACAGTGTGAATATGGGTCAACCAGCCCAGGATTCTGACCACCATGTCAAGCTGGTACAATGTTAATGTTGTTAACCTGCCCAGAATACTGATCACCATGCCAAGCTGGAACAAATTGAATATGGTCAACCAGCCCAGGGTACTGATCACCATGTCAAGATGTAAGAGTGTGAATATGGGTCACCCAACCCAGGATTCTGATCACCATGCCGAGCTGTTACAGTGTGAATATGGGTCAACCAGCCTAGGATACTGATCACCATGCCAAGCTGGAAGAGTGTGAATATGGGTCAACCAGCCCAGGATACTGATCACTATGCCGAGCTGGTACAGTGTGAATATGGTTCAACCAGCCCAGGATACCGATCACCATGCCGATCTGGTACAGTGTGAATATGGCTCAACCAGCCTAGGATACTGATCACCATGCCAAGCTGGTACAGTGTGAATATGGCTCAACCAGCCTAGGATACCGATCACCATGCCGATCTGGTACAGTGTGAATATGGCTCAACCAGCCCAGGATACTGATCACCATGCTGAGCAGATACAGTGTGAAGATTTGTCAACCAGCCCAGGATACTGATCACCATGCCGTGCTGGTACAGTGTGAAGATTTGTCAAGCAGCCCAGGATACTGATCACCATGCCGAGCTGGTATAGTGTGAATATGGGTCAACCAGCCCTGGATACTGATCACCATGCCAAGCTGGTACAGTGTGAATATTTGTTAACCATCCCAGGATACTGATCACCATGCCGAGCTGGCACAGTGCGAATATGGGTCAACCAGCCCAGGATTATGATCACCATGTCAAGCTATTACAATGTTAATAGGGGTCAACCAGCCCAGGATACTGATCACCATGCCGAGCTGGTACAGTGTTAATTCTGTTAACCTGCCCAGAATAATGATCACAATGCCAAGCTGGAACAACTTGAATATGGTCAACGAGCCCAGGATACTGATCACCATGCCGGTCTGGTACTGTGTGAATATGGGTCAACCAGCCCAGCATACTGATCACCATGCCAAGCTGGGACAATGTGAATATGGGTAAACCATCCCAGCATATTGATCACCATGCCAAGCTGGTACAGTGTGAATATAGCTCAACCAACCTAGGATTCCGATCCCCATGCCGAGCTGTTACAGTGTGAATATGGCTCAACCAGCCCAGGATACTGATCACCATGCCGAGCTGGTACAGTGTGAATATGGCTCAACCAGCCCAGGAGACTGATCACCATGCCGAGCTGGTGCAGTGTGAATATTTGTCAACCAGCCCAGGATACTGATCACCATGCCGTGCTGGTACAGTGGGAAGATTTGTCAACCAGCGCAGGATACTAATCACCATGCCGAGCTGGTACAGTGTGAATATGGCTCAACCAGCCCAGGATACTGATCACCATGCCAAGCTGGTACAGTGTGAAGATTTGTCAACCAGCCCAGGATACTGATCACCATGCCAAGCTGGTACAGTGTGAATATTTGTCAACCATCCCAGGATACTGATCACCATGCCAAGCTGGTACAGTGTGAAGATTTGTCAACCAGCCCAGGATACTGATCACCATGCCGAGCTGGTCCAGTGTTAATTTTTGTTAACCTGCCCATAATACTGATCACCATACCGAGCTGGAACAATGTGAATATGTACAACCAGCCCAGGATACTGATCACCATGCCGGGCTGGTACAGTGTAAATATGGGTCAACCAGCCCAGGATACTGATCACCATGCCAAGCTGGTACAATGTGAATATGGGTCAACCATCCCAGGATATTGATCACCATGCCAAGCTGGTCGTGTGAATATTGCTCAAACAACCCAGGATTCTGATCAGCATGCCAAGCTGGTACAATGTTAATATGGGTCAACCATCCCAGGATACTGATCACCATGCCGAGCTGGTACAGTGTGAATTTGGGTCAACCAGTATAGGATACTGATCACCATGCCAAGCTGCTACAATGTGAATATGGGTCAACCATCCCAGGATATTGATCACCATGCCAAGCTGGTCGTGTGAATATTGCTCAACCAACCCAGGATTCTGATCACCATGCCAAGCTGGTACAATGTTAATAAGGGTCAACCAGCCCAGGATACTGATCACCATGCCGTGCTGGTACAGTGTGAAGATTTGTCAACCAGTCCAGGATACTGATCACCATGCCGAGCTGGTACAGTGTGAATATGGGTCAACCAGCCCAGGATTCTGATCACAATGCCGAGCTGGTACAGTGTTAATATTTGTTAACCTGCCCAGAATACTGATCACCATGCCGAGCTGTTGCAGTGTGAATATGGCTCAACAAGCCTAGGATATTGATCACCATGCCAAGCTGGTACAATGTTAATATGGGTCAACCAGACCAGGATACTGATCACCATGCCGAGCTGTTACAGTGTGAATATGGCTCAACAAGCCTAGGATACCGATCACCTTGCCGAGCTGGTACAGTGTGAATATAGGTCAACCAGCATAGGATACTGATCACCATGCATAGCTGGTACAGTGTGAATATTTGTCAACCAGCCCAGGATACTGATCACCATGCAGAACTGGTACAATGTTAATATGGGTCAACCAGCCCCAGATACTGATCACTATGCCGAGCTTCTACAGTGTGTATATGGGTCAACCAGTCCAGGATACTGATCGCCATGCTGAGCTGGTACAGTGTGAATATTTGTCAACCAACCCAGGATGCTGATCACCTTATCGGGCTGGTACAGTGTGAGTATGTGTCAACCAGCCCCAGATACTGATCGCCATGCCGTGCTGGTCCAATCTGAATGTGGTTCAATCAGCCCAGGATGCTGATCACCATGCCGCGCTTGTTCTGTGTGAATAAGCGTCAACAAGCCGAACATATCGCACTGGTACCTTTCATTATTTACAAAGTTACCTCAACTCCTTTCCTGCTTTGCCTTTTTGATCCAGAATGTCAGAAATCCTTGAATTTTGAGTTTCCAGTCTTTGTCATTCTGCAAATTTGTCTTGTAGTTGCTATAAAATTATATTCATTTATTTTTATTTGTGCCATCAAACCATCTATCTTGTTATAAATGTGTGTCCATTCAGATAAAGAGCCTTAAGCTGAGACTTTTACCATTATTACTCATTTTGGTTCTAATTTCTGCTGCAATCTTCTTCTTATATTTTCTGCCCCTTCCTGTCACACTTTGATTACTCTTCGCCTCTTCACTACCCTGCACCTCTGATCTCTCGTTTCCTTTTGATTTTTTTCACTTCCCTTCAATTAGTTTGAGGTCTATCTGCAACCCTAGTTATACGATTCAGCAGGACACTGGTGCCAGCTTGGTTCAAATGAAGCCCGTTACAAAGGAACAGCTCTCTCCTTTACCAGTACTGGTGCCAGTGCCCCACGAATCAGAACCCATTTCTCTCACACCAATATTTGAGCCACGCATTTACCTCTCTAATCTTATTTACCCGACGCCAATTTGCACGTGGCTCAGGTTGTAATGCGGAGATTATTACCTTTGAGGTTCTGCTTTTTAATTTAGCCCCGAGCTGCTCATGATCCCTCAGCAGAACCTCTTTCCGGGTCCTACCTATGTCATTGGTACCTGCGTGGACGAAAACAATTGGATCATTCCACTCCCGCTTCATGTTTCTCTCTAGCCCAGAAGAGATCTCCTTAACTTGGCATCAGGTAGGCAACACAGCCTTCTGGAACCCCTGTCTTTGCTGCAGAGAACAGTATCTATTCCCCTAACTATGCTATCCTCTTTTACGACTACATTTCTCCCCGCACTTGAATGACACACTCAACCACGGTGCAGTGGTCAGTTCGCTCATCCTCCAAGCAGTCTGTGCCCTCGTCCACACTGGGAGCAAGAACCTCGTACCTATTAGACAAGGGGATTGGCTGAGCCTCCTCCAAAACAAAATTCCCGATCCCCATACCTGCTTCACTCGCATTCACACCTGCTTTCCCTAACCATGTTCAAACTTTGATATAAGGGGTGCGACCATCTCTTGAAATACAGTGTCCAGATAACTCTCCCCACTCCCTGATCTGTTGCACCGTCCGCAACTCGGACTGCAGCCCATCAACACTGAGCCGAAGGTCCTCGAGCAGCCAACAATTGCTGCAGATGTGGTCACTGTGGGTCACACCGGCGTCCCCCAGCTCCCACATACTACAGCTGCAACACATCGCCTGCCCAGCCATCTTTATTCTACTTAATTAATTGATTTGGATGGTAAATACCTTACAAGTGAATTTCTTAACTGCACTCATGATCTGTAATAACGTCTCAAGATTTAAACCACCTGGCTAATCAAAAAACACACGGATGAGATACCCACCAATCACCTACCTGTTTTCCTGAGCTGTCATACCTCGGCTCTGACAGGTAGGGAGAGGTAGAAGGGGCTCTCTGCTACCGATTTTTATCTCATGCCGCCGCTGCCCTTCTCACGCAGGTCTACTCTTCATGTGCAGTGATAGTATGGGAAAGGATGACTTGATGTAAGCTGGTGAGGTCATAGTCCAGGGGAAAGTGGGAAGGTATGTCAGAGAGTTAGAGCTTCGGCTCCCAAGGTTCTCTTCAGAAAACAATTGTCAGCAAGTTTAATGATAATTTCAGGGTTGAGAGAATGAAGTGTTGCAGAGCAAAGGGACATAGATCAGAGAGCGTAAAGGGGGCGAGATTCATTTAATCACACCTGTTTCCATCTCAACACAAACCTTAATTATTTAATTCTCTCCATGCCCCCTTTTTCCCTGGTTCTGTATTTGCTATATGTAGTTCGTCTCTAATATTATATATTTCTGAAGAAATCGTATTAACGTGCAAAGTTAGTTCTGTGTCTGTGTGTCTCTCCTGACCTGTTTTTCCAGTAGTGTTTCCAGCAGAATCTGTTTTCAAATCTAGTAACGGTCGTCCTCTGCCGGTGGATGCGAGTGGTTCAGTAAGCCAACCAATCACAAAAAACCACAATCTGCTGGAGAGTAATTCACGGTGTCGTCGTTCTCCCGACTGAGTAACAATTGCACTCCGCTGATGACTAACTGAGATATTTAGAAAAGAAGTGCAAAAACACATTAATTTCTGATCAGATTCTCCTGCTCTCCCGCCATACTCCGGGACAGAGCAGCACAGTAAAACAACGTTGGATTGTATCTAGGAATCGGTGTTTATTTAGTAATTGAACCATAATATTGGAAGTAATATTGACAAAGGCGCCCATTGAATACATGTTTTATTATTTTTGCATTGTTTTCATTGTACATCAACACTTACTTAATAAACAGGAGTAATTTGTCCACATCGAGTACATAGCGGTGGAGGAAGCAGTAACAATAAATGCAGGTAAAAGAAACAGACCATTTATTTGCTGCCTGACGTATTTTAAACCTTCTTTAATAGGATATGAAAACGTGAAGCGGTTACAGAACGAACTTCGTACAAACTCAATATTAATAAGCAATGGTTTTAATCTCTGTGACAGTGTCGGTAATTACATGCGGAGTAATATATCTCAGTATTTGTATAGACAGAGAAATGATCCGAAATCAATTCTGTTTGGTATTTTAATTAAACAGAATACACACACTTTCAGACAAAACGTGGAGAAAAGCCAAATCTAGTTATTTCAACACCAAGTAATCTGGTGATTGATTAACATAAAGTGGTGCTAATATCGTGAAGTAAAGCACAGTCAGCATGTTTACACTGTTGTAACATTTCATGCCATTCTCTCAGCTTTAACACAGAATATTTTCCACCAGTCTGTGATCCACCAACAGACATCATTTGCAGTATTTGAGGCTGACTGTTAGCTGAAAGGACAACAAAAACGACTTGAGAGGGTTAGAGCAATACAAAACATCAAACACCTCAAATACAGTATATGTTCCCCACTCAGAATATTCCTGTTTCAATAAGCCTCCTATTTCAATAGTAAGTGCACAGAATGTTCTCTCTGATACTTTAGAATCACAGACTGCTGAAAACACCACTCATTATCATATTAATGTCAGGGCGGCACAGTGGCGCAGTGGTTAGCACCGCAGCCTCACAGGTCCAGCGACCCGGGTTCAATTCTGGGTACTGCTTGTGTGGAGTTTGCAATTTCTACCTGTGTCTGCGTGGGTTTCATCCGGGAGCTCCGGTTTCCTCTCACATGCCAAAGCTGATAGTTAATTTGGCCATTATTAATTGCCCCTGGTATAGGTAGGTGGCAGGGAAATAAAAGAACAGGTGGGGATGCGGTAGGAATATGGAATTAGTGTAGGATTAGTATAGATGTGTGGTTCATGGTCGGCACAGACTCGGTGGGCCGAAGGGCCTGTAACTCTAAAAAAAATAAATTAAAAAACCATCCGGGACTGCACACTGTCAGCACAAATAAATGGAACAAATAATACAGCATTAGTCTTACCGGGTTTATGTAGATGTAAGATGTTGCATCACACAGTCACTGCCCATCGTTGGTGGAATGTCTGCTATTGTGAACGTGTCACAGTGAACATCCTCATTGTCTTCAGGTAACCCGGGATCAGTGCGGGTCTGAGAGCTGTATACTGTGGAGAGTAAGATTATGGATTAATGATTGGACTGAAAGCTGGTTCACTGCGGGTCATCTATATAAGTGTCAATCAGGTGTTGGGGACTGGAATTTGAATGTTTTCCAGCTCCATTCACTGTGTTGTTATATTCCCGCTGGGTGATAACAGATGAAGTGGATCTGCTGAGCCTGAATCAGGGTGCTCAGATTGAGCACCTGAAGGATTTCTCGTGGGAGTGTTAATAAGAGAGATATCACACACGGAATAACATCAGGATGTCTTTGCTAAAATACGCCAAGCATTGATTAGACTAATTACCTTTAATCACAGCATGAATTTGAATCAACCAGGATCTGTGACATCCCCGATTGGAATGAAATTCAAAGTAGTGACAGAGAGCTGGTGATTGTGGGAGTTTAACTCACCGAGAGTGGAGAGATCACCGCCGGCACTTGTCAGTGTGAAGAGATCATCAGGAACACTGTCCAGCAACAAGTGACCATCTTGTGTTTCAATGGTTCCAGTCTCAACATCGTCATAATCACCCAGAACCAGACCTGCGAGGAAATAATGATTTTCACATAAATGAAATTAAATTGTATCACTGAATACTTCGAATGATATCGTTAGACGTCAATCTACCTGGGCCGGCCACGGTAGACTGATCTTCAGCTGTAGTGCGATTAGACGCTGGTAAATGTTAGGACCATATCGTGTCGCAGTAGCTGAGTCTTCTTAGGCCCCTGCTATATTTTTAAGCACCCAGCAATCGATTGAAAGACAGGAGCACTGTAGGAGATTGGGTGGGTGAACTGACAACTGGTGTGTTTGGCAGATGGCAGCAGCCAGAGCAAGGGTGGCGTCCAGGTTTTCTCATGCCTCCCTTGAAGTGCTCCTCCAGGTAGCAAGGTCAAATAGGGAAGTGCTTTCCCCATCGGGATGGGAGAAGGAGGCCGGCTCGGCAGGCAGCGAGGGCATGGCAGGAGACTGAGGAGCATGTGTGCAGCCGTGAGGTGGTCCAGGTAAGAAGCTTCGGTGCAGGAAGATGATCTAGTCTGTAGTATGGCAAGGTGAGTGCAGAGCCTAACATTAAGCTCACGACCTGAAATGTCACAAAATATGAAAATGAAATTGGAGAAGGGGTACCCCCACTCATTGGTTCAGATCCTCCCCCATCATAGTGCACAGCTCAGTGACTGCCTCCCTGGAGAGGCACAGTCTTCAGTGACACTGCTGCTCTGACATTTGCAGGAAGAAGAGCCTCTGATGGTAAACCCTCTCTGGTGGGTAGCATCTCCTGCACTCAAGATGCTTTTTGCGTGCTACTGTGTGCCCTGTTGATCCACACTGTCTTCCAGCCTCATGATTCTTGTCACTATCTGGGTGATGCAGCCCAACTCCCGGGGACTGTAGCTCTCTCCATCTCTGATGCTCCTCCGCAATGTGAGACCTCGAAGCTGGAGTGGCTGAGACCTATTGTAAATTGCTGCACTTATTTCTCAATGTTTCCAATCTTTCTACTTTGTATACATATGTTACACGTCGGAGAAGATGCTCACCCTGAATACCTCTCTTGTGATCGGCAAGATAGGTCAGCCTCCAGATTGCCAATGCCGTAATTCTCACCCTCCCTCCAGTGACGTAATGCTTTTCACAGCCACAACTGACCTTCCACTGACCTTCCCCCTCTTTACAGGTGGCGAGTCTCTGAAAACTGTTGTTCTCGCCCGCCTTTCACTAAATTGTGAATGGTTTAGAAAATTGCCATGCATTTCCTGTTTTATAGGCTCAGTTACCTGACCAGCGCCTTAAAGTGGAGCCTCCACCCGCCAGCTCGTCCGATTCCGGGAATATCACCTAATAGTGTAATGACGTCGAGCTTCCTTTGCACCGCTATCCACGGCATTTTCCCTCCCCGACTGTCGTCACTGTGTGACAAACTTCTGCCCTCCGAGTTCAAGTCACATGTATCCCATTGAATCAACCATCCAACATGTACACAAAGTTCACATTTCACCGCCCAGACAACAGTGTCAGAAAACATCATGAACTGAAAGTTTATTTCCATTATACTACATGGTGCAATCGGGAATATTTTGTAGAAATCCAAATTATTTCTCCATTTTTTGAAGCTAAAATCACTCAGAAAATCTCTATGTCTTCAGCAGCATCATCTTCGGGTGAGGAAGTTCAGAAATATTTAGTTGCAGATTTTAGATAGCAGACAGCGTGATGGATTTAAAAACCTGATGGTAACAAGTAAAAATGTACTCACCCTGAATACTGGAGGAGTTCCCTTCAGGATTTTCTGATCCAGGATCCGTGTCACTCAAACTGTGACTGGTGTAATATTCAATCTGATTGAGGGACTCAATGGAATCAGTAATTGTTAAACACAAACAGGGATGGTTATTGGAGAGATTGATTGGGACGTTCGAGTAAATAACATAATACCATCATCAACCGTTGACAATGTCCTGGGACTTTGTATCTGACACGATTGTGGAACATTCATCACAGGGATTGCAGTGGTTCAAGAGCAACTAGGGATGGACCATAAATGCCGGCTCATCCAGTGAGCAGTTAAAACAATACACAGTACAGCTGGTGGGTCAGATTTCAAACATCAGAGCCGAGACAATAGTGTAAAACATAGTCAATTCGCACAGTTTCTTAATGCAGAATTCGTCCACCCTGTCCCCGTCTCTTTCCTCTCCAGAGTCTCAAACGGCCGGTGCTGTCTCCAAAACCGAATCCCACCCCGGATAATGGGGCAGAAAAGAGTGCAAGAAGGCTTTGTTCTTCGAGTGATAGAGTCGTACAGCATAGAAACAGGCCCTTCGGCCCACCGCGTCCATGCTGACCATAATGCCTATCTATACTAATCCCACCTATCTGCATTAATTGCATATCCCTCTATGCCCTGCTCATTCAAGTACCTGTCCAGATGCCTCTTAAATGTTGCTTCTGTTCCTGTGTCCACCACCTCCTTTGGCAGATCATTCCAGATAAACACTATTCTTTGTGTGAAAAGTCTACCCCTTTGATCCACTTTAAACCTCCTCCCTCTCACCTTAAATCTATACCCTCTAGTTTTAGTCACCCTTATCATGGGAAACAAACACTGGCTAACTCCCCTATCTATGCCTCTCACAATTTTATATAACTCTATCATGTTCCCTCTGAGCATCATTCGCCCTAGGGAAAACAGATCCAGCCTATCCAATCTCCCTTTATAACTCAAGCTCTCCAAACCAGGCAACATCTTTGTGAATCTTTTCTGCACCCTCTTTAGTTTAATCACATCTTTCCTGTCGTGCAGCGACCAGAACTGCACACCGTACTCCTAGTGCGGCCGAAACAATGATGCGTGCAACTGTTACATGACGTCCCAACTCTTGTACTCAATGCCTCGGCCAATGAAGACAAGCATGCCATACGCCTTCTTCACCACCGTGTCTACCAGTGTTGCCACTTTCAGGGAACTATGTACTTGCATTCCAAGGTCAGCAGACTCCCCAGGGCCCTGCCATTCATTGTGTATGCCCTGTCCTGGTTTAACTTCCCAAAATGCACTACTTAGCACTTGTCTGCGTTAAATTCCATTTTCCAATCCATTGCCCACTTTTCCAATTGATCTATATCCTGTTGTAACCTTAGACAACCTCCTTCACTGTCCACTATACCACCAATTTTGGCGTCATCTGCAAACTTACTAATCATGTCCCCTACATTCTCATCCAAGTCATTAATATATATGACAAACAACAGAGGGCCCAGCACCGATCCCTGTGGCACACCACTGATCACCGGCCCCCAATCTGAAAAACAACCGTCCTCCACTACCCTTTGCCTCCTATCACCAAGTCAATTTTGTATCCAATTGGCTACCTCTCCCTCGATCCCATGTGTTTGAACCTTCTGGACCAACCTACCATGCGGAACCTGGTTGAAGGCCTTGTTAAAGTCCATGTACACAACGTCCACCGCCCTACCCTTGTCAATCCTCTAGGTCACCTCCTCAAAAAACTCAATCAACTTCGTGAGACATGATTTCCCACGCACAAAGCCATGATGACTATCCCTAATTGGATCTTGCCTTTCCAGATGCATGCAAATCATGTCTGTCAGAATCCCTTGCAACAACTTTTCCACACTGATGTAAGGCTCACCCTGCTTCCCTTCTTAAATGGAGGCACAACATTAGCTGTCTTCCAGTCTTCCGATACATCCCCTGTGACTAACGATGATACAAAAGTCTCTGCCAGGGCCACAGCAATCTCCTCAATTGCTTCCCATAGCATCCTTGGATACACCTGGTCAGGCCCTGGAGATGTATCCACCTTCATGCGCTTCAAAACCTCCAACATCTCCTCCCTTGTAATGTTGATATGCTCCACGATATCGCTGTTCCCTCCCTTGAACTCACTAGCTTCCATGACCTTCTGCACGGTAAATAAAGACGAAAAGTATTAATTTAAGCCATCGCCCATTTCCCGTGGGTCCATACACAGATTATCACACTAATCCTTAAGGGGACCTACTCTCTCCCTAGTCAACCATTTACCCTTACTATACTTATAAAATATTTTAGGATACTCTTTTATATTATCTGCGAGGGAAATTGTTTTTGTGTGTTTTGTTGTAACCTTAGTAATTGATCTCAATGGTTAAATCGCAGGCCAGAACTTATATAGGTTTGGCAGTGTTGCTGCCCCAGTATCATGAAGCAGAATTTGTAGATTTCATGTTAAACGTCAGAATACAAAGTGTTAGAATATGTTTTTTGTAGAAACCACGGATTTGAGGTTAGGAGTTCCTGATGGAAACGTGTTTCTGATCCAGAAATCCAGTCACCGAGAGAAATAAATTCTGAGTCAATGTGACTATCGCCTCCTGAGAGCAGTGATTATTTATGGTCTTGTTTAAATGGAATAAAATGACATGATAGTTATAAACAAACAGAAATCACGTTCTTTAAGCATTTGCGATTGGTGGGAATCTTACTAGAGACACAGATTTTTATTTTATTTTTATTAAGAGATACAGCACTGAAACAGGCCTTTCGGCCCACCGAGTCTTTGCCGATCATCTACCACACATTTATACTCATCCTACATTAATCCCATATTCCTACCACATCCCCACACTAGGGGCAATTTATAATGGCCAACTTACCTATCAACCTGCAAGTCTTTGGCTGTGGGAGGAAACCGGAGCACCCGGCGAAAACCTACACGGTCACAGGGAGAACTTGCAAACACCGCACAGGCAGTACCCAGAATTGAACCCGGGTCGCTGCAGTTGTGACGCTGCGGTGCTTACCACTGCGCCACTGTGCCGCCCCTAGATATAGATACACTCGCACTGTGATCGGACTCCTTCACCTGGGGATAGTGAGCGGATTTCTGACAGTGTTCAGTCAGTAAGCTGACAATTAAAATGGGGTATTTAAGTGGAAGTGACATTTGTCTTGTGAAAATTCGGCATGAAATATAAAACACAGACCTGAACGCCGGATCTGATAGGAATCCTTGCCAGGTGGAACATTCCCAATCTCTTCATAAATTGCTTGGTCCAAACCAGCCAGTGAACCCTTGACGCTAGTGACAGAACCTGTCAGATGGATGGTGGGGAGATTAAAATTAAGTTGCAACCCACGAGCGTTTAACAGTAAATTATCTGCGAACACTTCCAAATCGCAGAGATTGTGATTGTGAAGTGACAAAGCCAAGTATTATGAATGCAGAGTAGTTTTGTTGTGCGTATTTGTGTATATGTCTTTGTGTCTATTTTTCGGCATACTCATATGTTCACCTGCAGCAGACTTGGGACAAATGAGTTCACTGAGGAAAAGTTCAATCAAGTTTGTTGGAAATGATCTCCCCCTGACAAAGCCATGCTGACTATCTCGATTAATGCCTGCCTCTCCAAGTGGAGATTAATCCTGTTCCTCTGAATTTTCGCAATAGTTTCCCGACCACTGATGTTAGATTCACCTGCCTGTAATTACCTGGTTTACCCCTGCTACCCATCTTGCATCATGGTACCACATTCATGTCATTTGGGCGGCATAGTGGCGCAGTGGCTAGCACCGCAGCCTCGCAGCTCCAGGGACCTGGGTTCAATTCTGGGTACTGCCTGTGCGGAGTTTGCAAGTTTTCCCCATTACTGCATGGGTTTTCGGCGAGTGCTCCAGTTTCCGCCCACCGTCAAAGACTTGCAGGTAATAAGTACATTGGCCATTGTAAATTGCCCCTAGTGTAGGTATGGACGTACTGTAGGGTTAGCATAAATGGGTGGTTGCTGGTTGGCACAGATTCGGTGGGCCGAAGGGCCTGTTTCAGTGCTGTATCTCAAAATAAGTAAATAAATTCGCTGTCCTTCAGTCCTCTGATGCATCTCCTGTACCAGAGAGGATTTGAAAATGTGTGCTAAAGCCCCTGCTATCTCCTCCCTTCCCTCACATAGAAGCCTGGGTCACATATCATCTGCATCTGGGGATTTATCCATTTTAAGCCCGCGAATACTTCCTACCTTTCAATGCTAATTTGTTCAAGTACATCACAATCTCCCTTCCTGATCTCGACACCTATATTGTCTGTCTCCATGGTGAACACAGATGAAAAGTAATCATTTAAAACCTAAACTCCGTCCTCCGGCTCCACACACAGATGGCCACTTTGGTCCCTAATCGGCCCTACTCTTATCCTCTTGCCCTTAATATACTTTAAAAAGAAACGCCTTTGGATTGTCCTTTATCTTGCTGCCCAGTGTTTTTGTATGTCCCCTCTTAGCTCTCTTCATTTCGTTTTGAAGTACCCCTACACTTTCCATACTCCTCGAGGGCCTCCAAAGTGTGCAGCGCTCTGAATCTGCCATAAGCTTCCTTTGTACTCCTTATCCAATCCTCTATATCCCTTGACATCCAGGTTTCCCCGGATTTGTTGGTACTGCCCTTCAACCTTAGGGAAACATGTTGGCCCTGAGCTCTCACTATTTCCTTTTTGAAGGTAAGAGACCATGGGATCCAGGGCAATTTGGCAAAGTTTATCCAAAATTGGCTTAGTGGCAGGAGGCAGAGTGTGATGGTCGAAGGTTGTTTTTGAGAGTGGAAGCCAGTGACCAGTGGTGTATTACAGGGATCGATGCGGGGAGCCTTGCTGTTTGCACTGTACCTTAATGATTTCGATGTAAATATATCAGTATATCAGTATATCAGTAAGTTTACCGATTGACACGAGAATTGTTGGTGTTGTAAACAGTGAGGTGGAAGGCCTTATATTATAGGACGAAATAGATGGGCTGGTAAGATGGGTGAATAGCAGCAAATGGAATTTAATCCTGAGAAGTGTGAGGCGATGCATTTTGGGAGGACGTACAAGGCAAGGGAATATATAATGGATCGTAGGTCCCTAGGAAGTTCAAAGGGTCTGAGGGACCTTGGCGGACCTTTCCATCGATCACTGAAAGCAGAAGCACAGGGAGATACGATGGTTAGGAAGGACATATGGGATACTTGTATGTATTAGCTGAGGCATAGTATATACGAGCAGGGAGGTTATGAAGGAGCTGTATAAAGCACTACTTAGGCCACAGCTGGAGTACCGTGTACAGTTATGGTCACCACACTATAGGAAGGATGTGATTGCACGGGAGAGGGTGCAATGGAGATTCACCAGGATGTTGCCTAGGCTGGAGCATTTCAGCTATGTAGAGAGACTGGATAGGCTAGGGTTGTTTTCTTTAGAGCAAAACATGCTGAGGCGGGACCTGATTGAGGTATACAATATTACAAAGGGCATTGATAGGATAGATAGGAAGAACGTTTTTCCCCTTAGCAGAGGGGTCAGTTACCGGGGTGCGTGGATGTAACATAAGGGGCAGGAAGTTTAGAGAGGATTTGAGGAAAGAATATTCACCCAGAGGATATCTGGAGTCTGGAACAGATTGCCTGAAGAGGTGGTGGAGTCAGGAACCCTCACAACATTTAAGGTATTTAGATCAGCACGCACAACATACAAGGCTAAGGGCCGAATGCTGGAAAATGGGATTAGAATAGATATATGCTTGATGGCCAGCACAGATACGATGGGCTGAAAGGCCTGTTTCTGTGCTGTATAACTCTATTACTCTATGACTCTTTGACCTGATCGCGTGCTTGTGATCGTTTGTAAATGACTGCCAGTCTAGTGAGGTTACAAAGCTTGATCTTATCCGCTTTAGGACTGTCTTGTTTCAGAGCCTGTTATGGTCTGGTCCTTGGCTGAGATATCAGGCCGATGCTGTCCGAGCTATAGAATATTTGTTAATAAGAGAGAGCGAGCTATTTCTATAAGAACTTTATGTTATTATGAGGCATCTTACCAAATACATGAATAGGATGGGAATAGAGGGGTACGGTCCTCGGAAGTGCAGAAGGTTTTAATCTAGACAGTTATCAAGATCTGCATCGGCTTGGAGGCCGAATGGCCTGTTCCTGTGCTGTACTATTCTTTGTTGTTCTAAAAGTGTATTTCATGAAGAGGCCCATTTCTTATAATAAATCAGGAGTGAATTGGATGGGTGAAATATGAGTGGAAGCGTTGTTTTCGAATGTAGAATCAGCGCTGGTGAATGGAGAAGGTCCTGTACAAATATCACTTGTCAAAATAACGGACAGATCCGGGGAGACAGCTCGAGATT
Organism: Heterodontus francisci; assembly: GCF_036365525.1. Taxonomy (NCBI): domain Eukaryota; kingdom Metazoa; phylum Chordata; class Chondrichthyes; order Heterodontiformes; family Heterodontidae; genus Heterodontus; species Heterodontus francisci. The sequence continues at coordinate 3,976,897 of NW_027140118.1, read as the reverse complement.
GCATGCCAAGAGCCAGAATATGAAGGGCAGGAATTGATACCCAATAGATGAAGGAAGATTATCAGTCAAATAAATAGCTGAGTGCACTGCCCAAAAATGCCAATTAAACTTCCCGATCTATTGTTACAATTCTTCCAGACTTCCATGTATTATGTGGTGAAATCTCACAGTGAATGTGGACACTTCAAATCACTCTCTATTTTAAATGTCACATTTTACTAATTCCAGAGCAGACTGAATGTAGAAAATCAGCAATATATATATATATATATTTCTAACAAGGCCACTTGACAGTCCATAGAAAGCTGCAATGAACGAGAGTTTTGCATGCATATGACACAATATCTGGGAAGTTTGTGTTGGATCCACGGGAAGATATGAGCCTCACCTCTTCTGATTGACTTTTTCTGTATAACCACAATCAGTGAGATCAAAACACAGAATAGCAGGACTCCGAAACAGACCGCAACTCGGATGGAAGTAGTTTTATATCCCTGTGCTCAATGAGAACAATACAGAAAGGTTTAACACAGAGACAGTCCGTCTTGCATGATAAAATATTTTCAAGAAGTATTTAATAATTATAACCACTGCTTCCGAGCAATGAGTCGGACTGAACATTCCCCAGTATGTGTGGTGCACATTGCACCAGAATAAGGTGTGAGCCAGTCCAAATTACAGAGACAGTGCCACCATGTTGCTGATGAGTACAGGACAGTTCAGGTCCAGTCAGAAACTGGAATGAGCAGAATTTCAACCGGACAATTTGAAATATACAGTGAGAAAAAAATGTTCCAGTCAGTGAGAACGTGCTCATAGTATCTTCAGAAAATGACAACGATACCAATTCTACTAATACAAACCCTAATGCTAGCTGGAATACTAATAATGGTAAGTACCAGCAGATATGGACGGGAAAGCAGTTGGAAGCACATCGAGTCCTGTGGAATATACGAAATGTTCAGGAGGATAACATTTCAGCACTTTCCATTTAAACGAGAAATACTGTTCGTAATTTCCCGAAGTAATGAGTCAATTTAATAATACAAGGAACCCTAAACCCAATCTCCAAATCCTGCCACCTTTACCGGAACAAATCACACTGGCATCTTCCTTGTGATCACAGTCCGTTTGAGCCCGCGATGAGGAAGGACAGTCGGCCAGAGAAGATTCGCTTCCAGTGCACTTCACCTCATCCAGCCAGATAACACCGTCACCCTGGTAAAACGTAGCCCCTCGTGGGGCCAATAGAGCGTGGCCACAACCCAGCTGTCTGCAGACAACATTGGCATCGGCCATTTCCCAGGAATCATCACACACCGTGCACCAGCTGCTATTGCACAATTTCTCCACTCTCCTGGAACAGTTGGTTTTACCTCGAAACAGGTGCAACCATTGTCCCGAATTTGTCAAAGAAAATCAATTATTATTACTGATGTAGTATAAGATTCCCTTAGCCTTGGTCTCTCCCGAGACGCCCACAAGGCAGTGGGGTTGTTGGGGCCACTACACAGGGATAGGTGGATGCTGGTGGGAGGAGGTGGGGGAAGTGGGTGCGGTGGGGAGGGGGTGTGAGGAGGAGGAGTGCGGTGGGAAGTGGTGGAGGGAAGGGGGAGCGAGGGGAGCTGGGAGGGGGCTGCAGGGACTATGGCACAAGGGGACAGGGGATGGGGGTGCGAGGGAAGGATGGTGCAAGGGGGGAGCTGGGAAGGGGTGCGAGGGGGGTGGTGTAAAGGGGATGCGAGGGGGTGAGCTGGGAGAGGGCGGGAGGGGGTGCAGGTAATAAAACATTGCATCAGCTCCCAACACTGTCCCTTTTACAATAGTGTACCACGACTGGGAACGGGATCGGGATCGGGATCCGGGAGCCGAGCCGGAGTTGAGGGGAAAGTTTGTGTGGAAACAGCGCTGAGTTGCCGAGTGAGCGGGAGCCGCTGCCAGGACCATGTGGCCGCTCTTCCTCCTGATCGCCGCCGTAGACGGGCTCCCCAAACATGGCCAAGTGATCTTCCTGTCCATTTGGCCAAGCTTGGCCTCCACTGGCAGCGTCCTCATCAGAATTCCTTTCCTTTCCCGGATTGCCAGCCGTTCACCCTGTCTCTGCGGGAGTAAACTCTAACAGAAAATCCGGAGCGGAACCCCAAAGGCAGTCATGTGTCACCTTTGGCATGTTTCCGGCAGTTCCTGCAGCCATACTGGTGCCAAACGTCGGGCTCTGCACTCCTTTGGACCCCACCAGGCAGGCCGAGAGGGGGGTTTTGACGCTTGGGCAACTCACAACTTCTAAACATACGCCCAGGCATGCGACACGGAGAGGTCGCTCCCGAGTCGCCTCACGGTGACCAAATCAACACGGAAGGCAGCGGTTATAGGTGATAAGTACAGCTCAATTGGCGCAGAAATTGGGCGCCACAGGTTGCCTTTGTCGGTGGGAGAGGTCATCGCATCTCACTGGACAGCTACCGCCCGCCTCAAAACGGGCAGCCCCCGCTCACTAAATTTCTGTCCCACCACAGTCCACCTGCTTCAATGGGTGCTTGGAGCTCAGGGTCATTGCCGGACAAGTGGATTGTAACACTGCACCAAACAGCACGACCAAAAAAGGAAAGAAGGTACCAACCCTTCATTTTGCAAGCTGGAACGTCGGAATTATGTGTCCTGGCCTGTCGGAAGAGCTTACACAAATGAGCGATTCTCGGAAGACCGCCATCATTAACAACGAGCTCAGTAGACTCAATGTAGACATTGCAGCACTTCAGGAGATATGCCTCCCTGCGAGCAGATCTCTACGAGAGCACAACTACACTTTCTTCTGGCAGGGTAGGGATCCTGAAGAACCAAGACAGCATGGAGTGGGCTTCGCCAACAGAAACCCTTTGCTCAGCATGATAGAGCCACCCTCAAATGGCTCGGAACGCATACGGTCCAACCGACTGTTCACCTACTCAGCATAAATGCTCCAACACTCTGCTCCCCACTTAAAGCTAAAGACCATTTCTCCGAGGAACTCCATAATATCATCAGCAGCATCCCCAACACCGAACACCTGTTCCTGCTGGGGAACTTTAATGCCAGGGTTGGGGTCGACCATGACTCATGGCCCTCCTGCCTTGGGCGATTTGGCATTGGTAGGATGAATGAGAATGGACAGAGACTACTTGAGTTGTGTACCTATCATAACCTCTGCATCACCAACTCGTTCTTTCACACTAAACCCTGTCACCAGATTTCTTGGAGACACCCAATATCACGTCATTGGCACCAGTTCGACCTCATCGTCACAAGGCGAGTCTCTTTAAACAGCGTTCAAATCACACACAGCTTCCACAGTGCGGACGGCGAACCCGACCACTCCCTGGTATGCAGCAAGGTTAGCCTCAAACCAAAGAAGCTGCACCACTCCAAGCAGAAGGGCCACCCAGGCATCAACACGACCAGCATTTCTCATCCACAGCTGTTATGTAAGTTTCTAAATTCACTTGAAAAAGCCTTCCAAAACATCCCACAGGGAATGCAGGGACCAAGTGTGCCCACATCAGAGACGCCATCTATGACTCAGCAATGACCACCTATGACAATCGTGTGAAGCGGAATGCAGACTGGTTTCAATCTCACTTTGAAGTGCTGAAACCTGTCATAGCCGCTAAGTGCATCGCACTGCTGAACTACAAGAAAGCCCCCAGCGAGTTAACATCCGTAGCACTTAAAGCCAGGCGCTGTGCAAATGACTACTGGCAACACCTATGCTGTCGTATTCAGCTGGCCTCTGACACAGGAAATATCAGAGGAATGTATGATGGCATTAAGAGAGCTTTTGGGCCAACCGTCAAGAAGATCGCCCCCCTCAAATCTAAATCAGGGGACACAATCACTGACCAACGCAAGCAAATGGACCGCTGGGTGGAGCACTACCTAGAACTGTACTCCAGGGAGAATGTTGTCAATGAGACCGCCTTCAATGCAACCCTGTCTCTGCCAGTCATGGATGAACTGGACGTACAGCCAACAAAATCGGAACTCAGTGACGTCATTGATTCTCTAGCCAGCAGAAAAGCCCCTCGGAAGGACGGCATTACTCATGAAATCATCAAGAGTGCCAAGCCTGCTATACTCTCAGCACTGCAAGAACAGCTTTGCCTGTGCTGGGAAGAGGCTGCAGTACCACAGGACATGCGCGATGCCAATATCATCACCCTGTATAAGAACACGGGTGACCGCGGTGGCTGCAACAACTACCGTGGAATCTCCCTGCTCATCATAGTGGGGAAAGTCTTCACTCGTGTCACCTTAAACAGGCTCCAGAAGCTGGCTGAGCCCATCTATCCTGAGGCACAGTGTGGCTTTCGAGCAATGAGATCCACCATTGACATGCTGCTCTCCCTTCGCCAGCAGCAGGAGAAATGCCATGAACAACAGATGACCCTCGACGTTGCTTTCATTGATCTCACCAAAGCCTTTGACCTCGTCAGCAGACGTGGTTTCTTCAGACTACTAGTAAATATTGGATGTCCACCAAAGCTACTAAGTATCATCACATCATTCCATGACAATATGAAAGGCACAATTCAGCACAGCGGTGCCTCATCATACCCCTTTCCTATCCTGAGTGGCGTGAAACAGGGCTGTGTTCTCGCACCCACACTGTTTGGAAATTCTTCTCCCTGCTGCTCTCACATGCGTTCCAGTCATCAGAAGAAGGAATTTTCCTCCACACAAGATCAGGTGGCAGGCTGTTCTACCTTGCCCGTCTAAAAGCGAAGACCAAAGTACGAAAAGTCCTCATCAGGGAACTCCTCTTTGCTGACGATGCTGCATTAACATCCCACACTGAAGAGTGTCTGCAGAGACTCGTCGACAGGTTTCCGGCTGCCTGCATGAATTTGGCCTAACCATCAGCCTCAAGAAAACGAACATCATGGGACAGGACGTCAGAAATGCTCCATCCATCAATATCGGCGACCACGCTCTGGAAGTGGCTCAAGAATTCACCTACCTAGGCTCAACTATCACCAGTAACCTGTCTCCCGATGCATAATTAAACAAACGCATGGGAAAGGCTTCCTCTGCTATGTCCAGACTGGCCAAGAGAGTGTGTGAAAATGGCGCACTGACACAGAACACAAAGGTCCAAGTGTATGAAGCCTGTGTCCTCAGTACCTTGCTCTATGGCAGCGAGGCCTGGGCAACGTACGTCAGCCAAGATCGACGTCTCAATTCATTCCATCTTCGCAGCCTCCGGAGAATCCTTGGCATTAGGTGGCAGGACCGTATCTCCAACACAGAAGTCCTCGAGGTGGCCAACATCCGCAGCATATACACCCTACTAAGCCAGCGGCGCCTGAGATGGCTTGGCTATGTGAGTCGCATGGAAGATGGCAAGGTTCTCAAGGACACATTGTGCAGCGAGCTGGTCACTGGTACCAGACCCACCGGCCGTCCATGTCTCCGCTTTAAAGACGTCGGCAAACGCGACATGAAGTCCTTTGAGATTGATCACAAGTCGTGGGAGTCAGTTGCCAGCGATCGCCAGAGCTGGCGGGCAACCATAAAGGCAGGGCTATAGCGTGGCGAGTCGAAGAGACTTAGCAGTTGGCAGGAAAAAAGACAGAAGTGAAAGGAGAGAGCCAACTGTGTAACAGGCCCGACAACCAATTTTATCTGTAGCACCTGTGGAAGAGTCTGTCACTCTAGAATTGGCCTTTATAGCCACTCCAGGCGCTGCTTCACAAACCACTGATTACTTCCAGGCGCTTACCCATTGTCTCTCGAGACAAGGAGGCCAAAGAGAGAAAGAGAGAGTTATTTGAGTGACAGAGTCTGGGATATGTTAGTACAACATCAGCCACCATTCTTTAATTCCATGTGGCTGGAGGTGAGTTTCTGTGTCTCATCCTCTGTATTTCTGTCCCCAGGTGAATGGTAGCTGATTACAGTGTGTGTGTGTGTGTGTGTGTGTGTGTGTGTGTGTGTGTGTGTGTGTGTGTGTGTGTGTGTGTGTGTGTGTGTGTGTGTGTGTGTGTGTGTGTGTGTGAGAGAGAGAGAGGGAATACAGCCGGAATCCCTCTCTCTTTGTCCCAGTCCTGATTTTTTTCTGCAATTCCACCCCCCTGCCCCTGTACTGGATCATTTCCCCATGGGCGAGCTGATGGAGGGAAGGTGTTAGAGTCCAACAATGTAGAGCAGACAGTGTGGGATGCTGAGTATCACATCTTTTCTGTCTCTCTCCGCCTTTCTGCCTCATTCCGACTCAATCTCTCTCTCAATGGGCTGAATTTTACCAGCCCCTCATTACTGTTGCTTGTGGTGGGGTAACCTGTAAAATGCTGCTGGGAGCGGTCCGCCGTGACCCACGACAACGGGAATGCCACACCGGATATTAGTGGCGATGGCGAGGCCTCGGTGCGCCCATACCCACGCGGCGAAGTGATGAGGCCTTCATTAAAATATTGAAATTAGAAGCACTGACGTGCAAATGAACTTACCTGCTGCCGCCAGCTGTCACACACCAATTTTAGGGCCAACTGGCTCAACTTGCATGCCTTCGGAATTCCGTTTTCGATCCAAAGCAGGACACTGGTGGGTTGGGAGGAAGAATAAAATGATCCGGGCGGGAGGGGGCAGCGAGGTAAACTATATCTATTGGTTGTGGGGAAAGTCGTGAAGGGTCTCAGGATCAATGATACTGAAGGTCGGAGGGACAAGTTCAGAATTTCAATAAGTGTTTTTATTCAGAGTAGGTCAATTTATGTATTGAATTCTCAGTTGCGGGCGGGGGCAGGGGATAGGGGATTCAATGCTATTACTTTTTAATTGCAGTGACACCTTCAATAATTAAATATATATTCGTTTGGTAGCACAGAACTTGAGAATTACTGACAATAGAAAGGTTGTCTAAACTTTTTGTCTTGCATTCATCAGGGCAATATGCAAGAATAACCAATGGAGGGGAATACAACAACGTATACTGCATGAGAAGGGAATGCTGACTGGTTGCAAGTGAACTAACTCTGATTGGTGGAGCAGTTGCCATGGAGAATGCATCAGTTAACTGACAAGCATTGTTTGAAATTTAAACAAGGCAGATAGACACTGATTGGTCAAGGCATTGCCCTAAGGAATGAATTAGTGAATGGCTGTCACTTACTTTGTTCAGCTAAACAGGTGCAATGTACGGACATGTTCTTTCTGTCGGCAAAAACAGGGCCCTGCGTATTAATATATGGCGCTTCTAGTATGCACAAATGTGCCACGCTGTGAGTCCTACTGACAATCTTAAATTTGTTGTCAGCGTAACTCTTAGCACATTGCGGCTTATGTAGCAAATGTTGTCCAATCGTGGAATCAAATCTAATGTTGGACAGTATGTTTTGCGTTTTGCAAGCACAGGCTGGTGTATAATACCTGCACTTTGCCCACTGCGAGCAGTGGAAGGAACATGTTGTTTGCTATGGTACGCCAGTTTCTGGGACGTACTTACTATGGACCTAGCATCACGCTGGCATTGAAAAGTGTATATCACATTACTCATTTGTGTGATAGGTAGGACGTCTTTTTGGCTTGAGATCAGCATCCTGTTAGTAGTGAAGCCGACACGTGTTGCTACTGCATAGTAGCAGGGTGAAACAGCTAGCTTGTTATTCAAATTCTTGGGATACATTCCCTTTCCAAGGTGATTTGAGATAGACAGGGCACTTTTCAGAGCCAAAAAATGACAGCCTTAGGCCCGTTCATAGGTTTAAAGTACATAAAGCAAGAAATGATCGGATTTGTGTGTATTGGAAGCTGCATATATTAATGCACAGGGTCCTGTTCTTTGCAGGTGGGAAAAGAATATGCACGCATTGCGCCTGTTTCAAATGAACAAAGTAAGTGACAGCCATTCGCTAGTTCATTCCTCAGGGAAATGCCATGACCAATCAGAGTCAAGCTTTAAATTTCAAACAAAGCTTGGCAGTTAACTGCCAGTCACCGTAAGCTGGTGCATTCACCATGGCTAAAGCTCGACGAGTTAGAGTCCACTTGCCAGCCAATCAGCACTCTCTTCTCATGCAATAAAAGTTATTGTTTTCACCTATATTGGTTATTCTTGCATATTGTTCTGATGAGTGCAAGACAGAAAGCTTCGACAAGATGTCTCTATTTTCAACAATGTAAATACATCCTGAAGGGCTTGAAAACCTTTAAAAATGGTGCTGGTGCTTGCACGGTGGCGCCTGGATGCCATTGCCAGTGAAACGGCGGCCGCCCCCTCTATGTCATGAATATTTGTTGCTCAGCTCCCTCCATTTAAGAAAGCCCAAACGCGTAATATCACGAGGGCTGTGTGGTGGCACTTCCGCAGAGCGCGTTGCACAGAAAAAATTAGGCATAGTTTACACTCCAGCTGCACCTGATATAAAAGTACGGACATATTCTGCCCACCAATTTTATTCACTAAAACATGGACATTCAGTGCACTCTCTGGTGGAAATGTTATGCCTGTTCTGAGTAAATAATGTTGTGTCGCTCCTTTAAGTTATTCATAGGTTTACCTGCCCCATTTGAGGAATAAGGTGTTACTTTTCCTTTTGACAAGAAATACTGAGAACTCTCAGGTACCCTGTTCCTGATTCCGCATTCACAACAGTTTTAGTACTTAGACTGCAGTCAGAGATACAGACTGTTCTGTCATACTCTCAGTCAGGGATGCTTGTTCAACATTGGCTTTGTGTAGTCTAGTAAATCCCATGGCTTTGCCCTACAATATTAAGCATTCTGCACAACGGCGTCTCACCTTGTGATGATGAGAATACTTGGCTTTTGGACCTCACTTCCACCCTCAGCACCTTCCTTCCTGTCCTGAGGAGGATATCCAGAGGCCTGCCGCACTCTTCCTTCTTGTCCGCAGCTACTTGCTTTCCTTTCACTTTCCCTATTGAGATCCTTCTTGCATTTGTGGGGATGATGGGCAAAGGGTGTGGGCTTGTCAAGAAGCCTCTGTTCGTCAGCAATTTCCACTGCCTGTCTGGCTGTTGGTACCTTCTGGTTCTCTGCATGGATACTTTCCAATGGACGGAATTTAAAAAAAATGTTTCCAGGAGAATTACTTCCCTAAGAACCTCATCCGTGGTTTCTACCTTTAATGCCTGCATCCAACGATCACAATTAATTTGATTAACCCGCTGAAATTCTACATAAATCTGCCCAGGCTGTCTCCAGAGGTTGCAAAATTTTTTGTCAGTAATCTTCAGGGCCAGCTCACACACAGCTGGAATAGACTTTTTGCCACCTCATAATCTGTGGAAGTCTACTCAGTAAGCAGGGTATAAACTTCATGAGCTCTGCTCATCAACCTGCTTTGCATAAGCAGTGTACAGCTAATACTTGCTAACTTTAAAAGATAAAAAAGAAGACATGGAAAGATGTCGCTTGCCCCTTTATGTCTGGCGTCCCAATTACACATTGACAACTTTCACTGGGATCTTCCTGGAGCAGGTCTTTGGAGGTGACGTTGAGATCAGATTGGCAGGCCTCTCAGAAGGAATGTGGCAAAAATTTCAGTTAGTTTCCTGCAGTTGTTTCTCAGGGCTCCTTAAAGAGTTTGAAAAGCTGGAAGCCATTTTTCTAAGAGGTGGAAGTAGCTGAGTTGGGGTTTGTCCGTGGAAGGTTGTTCTTTAAATTCCTTTTAGAACATTCTCCACACCCCCAATTCTCTGTCCAAAGCAAAACCAAAAATAATCTCTCCAAAAACCAAACTTCAAAGAGCAGGTCAAAATCCTCCTGATCCTCATTGCTCTTGCCTTGTCACTTCTCTGTTAATACTTTCCAGTAAATGTTGTTTATTTATCTTAGAAGGTGATCTCCAGTAAGGGCTGTTTACAAACCAAGTTCAAAAAACCTTCTGATGACATCTTCCTTGAAAAAAAAACAAACAAAAGAACATAAAGTCCTGCATCTGTGAAATCCTTTACAGTTTTAAAAAGACAAGTCCACAAAATGAAACAACAAGTGGAAGTACTATCGTAACAATAGACATGTCTTGGTATTTCACTCTGTGGTCAACACTGTGAGGTCTCTCCTGGTAAATAATCTTTCTATGTTCATCAATATTTCAGCAGAATATTTATACACACTGAGCTCTAAGATCCCGAAGTGAAGAGCACACGAGAGGAATAATGCTGACCAGGGTTATATTTTCTCCAAAAAGAATGAGGTAACGATTTATTTGATGTGAGGTAGAACTAGTTCAGCTGGGAGAGTGCTACACTAAGTGTCCCTGGCTTCTTTCGGGTTTCTGGCAGTTTTTAGTTATGTTGCATCTCTTCCACTGGTCGAATTATAAAAGTGTGATTTACACTGAAGTTATTTCTCCACAACTAAAGGCTGTGTTGAAATAAGAATGTTCAAGGATGGGGAATATTAATATCGACTGAAGTGAAATTTTATTTATCTACCTGCTTTTGTTTATTTGGGGTGTACATTTGATTGGAACCTTTTTGTCCTAAGCTGACGTATTCCTTACATCATGGGATATTCAGACACAATCTGTCTGTCTGTTACTGGTTGCGACTATTAAGAAGAACAGGCTGTGAGTTAAACATTTATCAACAAGCCTAAGAAAGGCAAATTTAAAGAAAAAAGGTTTTACTCCACCCCAGTAGCAAAGGTGGAATGGATATTATTCAAAATAATCCCCCGCGCCCGTTCCCTCCAATCAACGTTTTGTCTGAATTTATTTGCAATGTCCCGGCATTAAATGTTAGGAAAATACCCGTGCCTTTGGTATTATTAGCATAACGTTCTAACCAGTTGATCTAACCGACAAAAAATATCGCTCTGGATTAGGTTTCAGCCATACGCTGGGCGGGTTCTGTATGTTACTGCTCAAACTGGGTGACAGAATTAATTTGGAAAAAAAAGAACACACACAACCCTTGAACGGTGCTCAATATAAAAATTTGTTAAGTGAAAATGGAGGGCTCAAATCGACAGTGAATGAAAATTAAACGGATGTGACCATAGGTTTTTGAACATATTCATTGCAGCGACACTGGAAAAAGAACATTCTCAATTCATTACCCTGATGTAAAGACAGGATGCTGAAACTGTGGAAACTCTATCATCTAGATGTGATTCAAAGACGCAGCTTCATGTTCTGGACACAAATGTGCCATTCTTATAGCACTCGGTCCACACTGAGCATTTACATCTGGACCAACAGGAGGGAGACGAGCACAAAACAACGCCCGGGATTTTCTCAGGAACAATTTCCAATTGTTACCCGCCGGTAATCTGAATAATAGCACAAGATCCTCACTCTCTAATCCAACTGCTCTCTTGGAGGGAGATTGGTAGAGACCACCTCTCAGATTGTGAGAGGTACAAGCAGCAGCAGCCAGGCTGCCACAAAAAACATCTCAGGATCCCACTCTGTAATCGAACCCCTGATGGGGTTTTACTTTTGCTGAGATTGACTGATCGAGGTGCAGCTGAAACCCACTCACAGGTCATGGAAAGCAGCTTTTACGACTGAGTGGAAGGGCCTCCCGTGATGAGCTCATCTCATTGGCATTGGATCCGCTTGTAGGTGAATGTGGCGAAGCAGAAACAAACAGATCGCAGTCTTCTTTATTCTGTGGATCACTTTGCAGGTTCGTGTTCATATTAGTTGCGATAGATCAAAGGTACTGTTGGTATTTGGGAACATCAAGTAAGGTAAAGCATGAAAAACGTTACTAAAATATCTGTGTGGATGAAAGGTCAAAATGGCGGCAAAGGTAGCATCAGATTTTACATTCACTGATGACACTCAGCTCTACATCACCACCACTTATCTGGACTCCAATTTTGCTAAATTATAGAACTGTCCATCTGACATCCAGTGTTAGTAATGTCTTCCAATTAAATATTTGGAATCCAACCCTCCTGAGGTAGGGTCATTAAATATTTTAAAGGCTGACTTACATACACACTTCATTAACAAAGGAGTTAAACGTTAAAGCAGGTGATCAAGTAAGTCGAGTTCAGGTGGCGATCAGGTCAGCAATGATCTTATCAAATACAGAGCAGGCTCGAAGAGCCAAATGGCCTGCTCCTCCTTCGAATTCATATGTTTGTATGTTCCTTTTGATCCGCACTCCAAAGTCCAATACCTAACAACCAACACCATCCCTCTCCCTGGTAACAGTCTGATATTAAGCTGGTATCTTCGAAACCTCAGTTTAACATTTGACCCCGAGATGATCTTATGATCTTATATTTGTACCTTCACTAAGATCACATATTTCCACATCCACAAAGTCGTCCGATCTCTCCCATATCTCGGCTCATCTGCAGCTGAAACCTTCGTTTTTGCGTTCGTTACCTCTAGACTTGACTATTCCAACAGACTCCTGGCGGCTCCACCACTTACCACTCTCGGTAAACTTGAGGCCATCCAAACCTCGACTGCCTGTGTTGTAACTCACACTAACTCCTGTTCAACTATCAGTCACCGACCTGCTGCATTGAAGCAACATCTGATTTTAAAATTCTTATCCTTGTTTTCAAATCTCTCCATGGTCTCATCCTTCCCGAACTCTGGAATCTCCTGCAACTCTGCAACCCTCTAATGCTGCACTCCTCCAATTCTGGGGACTTGTGCATCCCTGATTTTCATCGCTCCACCGCAGGTGGCCGCACTTACAATTGCCTGGGACCAAGCTCTGGAACATCCTCCCTGCACCTCTCCGCCTCTCCACCTCTCCACATCGCTTTCCTCCTTTGGAACACTCGTTAATACCTACCTCTTCGACCAAGCTTTTGATCATCTGACTCAATCTGTCCTTTTGTGGAGCGCCTGTGAAGTGCCTTGGCATATTTTATTATGTTAAAGGTGTTATGTAAACATAATTTATTGTTGTTGCTGAAGATTAACAAACACGATTTGCCAATATCATATCCGTGCTGCTTGTCATTTATTAACCCATGTCTTTCCAAACAACACATACCTTTCTCCTGGGTTATGACCTCTAGAAATTTCTCAGGCAGTGTCGTTGGACTGACTGGCCTTTCGTTACATGATTTGTCTCACCTGTTGAATATCGTTATATTTTAGGGAAAGTTCTAACAGCTAATTGGTTGAGAACTTATTGTTATAGGTAAGTGTGCTCCAGGCAGCCACATTCACTGCTACACTGGAGTCATGTGATATGTAACACTACACCGGCCGCATGGCAGTTTCTCCAGGATGAATAGAAGCGAATGAAATGTACAGAGTGTTCAGAAGTTCTGAAGTATGATTATTTGACATTTTTGGGAACCAGAAGACATAAAAGGGTGGCAACAAATATTTAAATCAATTTAGTGTTGCATTAAATACAAAACAAAAATGCCCCACATTGGTGCTAGAGAAACATTTAAGATACGGTGAATTGTGCAAAAGCAAAAATGACCACAGGCACAGCTCTGAATGCTCAGCCGTAGCTCATATTGAAATGGATGGCTGGCGGGGTCATAGAGGCATTTAGGAAGTTTAAACAAAAGTATATATTGAGATTTAGCAGTTTTCTAAAAGGCAGTAATGAAGAGCAGTGGTTCAGCGATATCCTTCTGTGGGCAGAAGATAAAGGATTACATTTGTTTATTAGCTCGGAGCTGAGTAAAGAGGACACCAGAAACCCAGACAAAATAGTTGGAAGATTCAGCACCCATCTCCAGCCAAAATCAAATCAATATATCTGCAGATATGAATTTCAAGGCCTCATACAGGAGCTAGGTGCGCCTATTGAGAACGTAGTAACTTAGTTTAGTGATACAATACTGAAACAGGCCCTTCGGCCCACCGAGTCTGTGCTGACCATCAACCACCCATTTATACTAATCCTACACTAATTCCATATTCCTACCACAACCTCACCTGTCCCTATATTTCCCTACCACCTACCTATACTAGGGGCAATTGCTAATGGCCAATTTACCTATCAACCTGCAAGTCTTTGGCATGTTGGAGGAAACCGGAGGAAACCCACGCAGAAACAGGGAGAACTTGCAAGCTCCACACAGGCAGCACCCAGAATTGAACCGGGGCCGCTGGAGCTGTGAGGCTGCGGTGCTAACCACTGCTCCACTGTGCCGCCCTTCATATGAACTTATAAACTAGGAGCAAGAGTAGGCCAATCAGCCCTTCAAGCCTGCTCTGCCATTCAATAATTTCATGGCTGAACAGATTAATCCACATTTCTTTCTACTCCCGAACACATTCCACCCCCTTGCTTATCAAGAACGCATCTACGTCTGCCTTAAAATTATTCAAAGACTCTGCTTCCACTATCTTTTGAGGAAGCGAATTCTAAGGACTCACGACCCTCTGAGAGAAAAAATAAACTCCTCGTCTCTGACTTAAATGGGCGACACCTTATTTGTAAACAGTGACGCCTAGTCCTCGATTCTTCCACAAGGGAAACATCCATTCCACATCTACACTCCCTGTCAAGAACCCTCAGGACCTTATCTGTTTCAATCAAGTCGCCTCTTACTCTTCTAAATTCGAGCAGATACGAGCCTAGCCTGTCCAATCCTTCCCCGTGAAACAGCCTACCCATTCCAAGTATGAGTCTCGTAAACCTTCTCTGTACTGCCTCCAACGCATTTACATCCTTCCTTAAATAAGGAGACCAGTACTGTACACAGTACTCCAGATGTGGTCGCACCAATGCCTTATATCGCTGAAGCATAACCTCTCAACTTTTGCATTCAATTACCTTGGCAGTAAGCGTTAAACAAGATTGTAAAATGCATCCAGAAAATGTAAGTTTAAGGACACTGATGAAAGACTGACAGATCAGCTAATTTGGGGTCTCCCAGTAAGTACACAATGTTCGAATTGGAATGGACAAGCTCAAAATGTAGCAGGCTGTAGGCTCTGCTAGAGCACATTACTCCACGAGCAGACAGAAGAAGACATTGACTTCCGAAAAGACCTGCCTTCAGTTAATTCAAGAGAAAGGCAGCAGGATTGATGCAGTGAAACAGCAACCAAAATGCACATTGGACAGGCAGAAATGTGTTTAGGCGTTATGGATGGCCATTTGATTACGCAGACAGAAGAAAATGTCCCTCATATTTATCAATCTGCAAAACATGCAGAAAGACCAATCACTAAGTAAAGATGTGCAGAAAAAAAAGAAAGAACGTGGTGTAGGAGTCACCAGGGACAGAGCAACAGGGCGCATGAACAGGAAAAGAAATAAAAATGTCCATACCGTGGAAAATGACGATGAGTTTGAGCACACGGTATATATAGGAATCATACAACTGCATGAAATGTCTGGATGCGACCGTTTCCAGAGAAACAAAATTCACACAACCATGCAGATCAGGAAGAGGGTGAGAAATAAGGGCACAACGATAAATCTGAAGGTGAAGATTAATACTGGAGCACACAGTAACTTTATCCTGCTCAGACTGTAGCAGAATATACTTCGAGAAAATTTGGATGACAATGGCTATCCAAGAAAAGATGCTCTGATAGCAAACAACGTCGTGCTAACAACATACAGGGGAATTGAGATTCGACTACGAGGAACAACGCAAATCAGAGGGACACACAAATGAAACGTTGTTAAGTGCATGTTCTACGTCCTTGAAACTGATGGTCCTGCTATGTCGGGTTGAGCAGTTGCAGCGAGCTGCAGATGATCTCAATAAAGCATGAGGAAGGAGGCGACACTGATGGTTGAAGACCGTACATCCATTGAAAGGCGCCCTCCAATCGAAAGCAAACAGGATCGGGGACAAATGTCCCCAAAGTGTTCTGATAAGACAGTTAGATGCTTTGAAGATTTTGACTATCACTACAATATCGACCCAACCGTAAAGCCAGTCACAGGATACGGGGTACAGTCTCAGGATATGGGATATTCCATTTAGAACCGAGATGAGGAGACATTTCTTCACTCAGAGCGTGGTGAACCTGTGGCCTTATCTACTGCAGAAGGGAGAGGTGGCCAAGCCATTCAATATGGAGATAGATACAGTTCTAACTGCCAAAGGGATCAAGGGATATTGGGAGAAAGTGGGAACAAGGTAATGAATTAGATGATCTGCCATGATTCTTTTTGAATGGCAGAGCAGGCCTAAAGGGCCAAATGGCCTACTCCAGCTTCTATTTTCGATGTTTCTATGTTTCTATGTAAGCGAGTGATTCAGCCCCCACATAGAGTACCAATAGAGCTAAAAGATAAACTTGCAAGGGAGTTCAGGAGATGGAAGGAAGAAAGGTGATCACCAGAGTCAGAGAGCCTGCAGACTGGGTAAATTCCAGCATGGTGAGAAAGAAGCCAAATGGATAGCCAGAATTGGCATGGATCCCAAAGATCATAATCAAGCAATAAAGAGTATTCGCGACCATATTCCAGCACAGGAAGAGATTCTACCTTCACTGGCAGGGTAACAATCTTTCCGAACGATTGATGCCAGAAATGCCTTCAGGAACGTGAAGTTTGATTAGGAATCTTCGCTGTTGATAATACTAAAAACTCCTGTTAGTTCCAGAGATTGATGTGTTTAAAAATCGTGATATGTTCTTTTAAAGAAGATTATGATTACGTCAGCGAAGGAATGATTTGTACGAATGAATTGTAATGGATTATAATCAATTGATTGTCTGGATTTTACCCGCAATATCATGTGCTCTAAGAAAGGCTATGTATGCTAAGTGGAATGCAAGATGGGATATTAAGCCACGCCTGATAGTGTTAAAGTACTAGCCCGACCTTTGGGCAGGCATCGGGGAGCGAGATGATAATGCTGAAATCAGAAAGTTTGCAGAACTTGGCTGATTGAAACCACAAGTATTAAATCATGATGCTGACGGCACAGGGCACGACATATGGGAGGCTATGCTAAGATTCATCTGGAACAGATAGGTTCCACAAGAGGATAAATGTCTAGTAAATGATAGAATAGGCACAACGTGATCGAATCAAAGAAAACAACTGTACGGTGTGTATATGTCAATGAAGACAGTCCGGGGAAAGGAGCAATGGGACAACAGTGACGTTAGAATTAGGCAATCATACGGGGAATGGCAAAATACAGACGAATATGGTTAAAGAAGTAGCGGATAAAAAAGGGCTGAAAATAAGGAACGATGCGCAGTTATCATGAGAGAATAAAGAACAAACATGTTGAAGACGACATCAGTTGTGCTCAGCAGCTTCGGGAAGCAAGAACTGAATGATCGCTGAATGTCTACTGCCTGCTGATAAGCGTACTTTTACTTATTTAATAAACTCCGATTTGATTTGCCAGTACACGGCTCATCCAACTGTCCTATTGGACAGATTCTGGTCCCAAAACCCAAAATAAACTTATACACCCTTTGGATTGCACAAATTCCTTCGTCTACCTTTTGGAATTGACGTGAGCCAGGATGTGTTCCAGCAGCATGTTGATAAGGAATACTGAGTATGTAAAGGAACAGCTGGCCTGGCTGATGTTATACAGATATATGGTGTAGATGATAAGATCATGACAGCCATCTACATGAAGCCATGGAGACAACCAGGTAAGCTGGGATCAAGCGAATCGCAGGCAGATGCATTGTGAAGGTGCCCAGATTCCAATTCTTCTGAATGGTGTACACATCTGATGGAGTTAAGACAAGTACTTAAAGAATCTTTACTAACTCCGGAATGGAAGCCCCAAGACACAACGGAGAATTGTGAAGTTTCCTTCGCTTGATCCAATGCATTAACTCCTAAATGTCACACATGTCAGAAGGCACCGCAAGCCAGCAGGATCTGATGAAAGAAGATGGAGAGGACCAGTGGTCAGAGTCACACGCCAGGAGTGTTAACAAAATCAAAAAAGGTAGTATGTTAGGAGACAGGTCTCCTATACTACGACAGAAAGAAACCTGCCAATCTGCAAGTAGTTGCTTCAATGAAAGGACTGGGAGTGGCCCTGGTACAAGAAGAAAATCCGATAGCATTTGCATCGAAAGCTCTGGCATCAGCTGAAGCAAGATATGCCAACACAGAAAAAGAGATTTTGGCAGTTGTGTATGGGTGTGAGAAGTTCCACACATATCTCGATGGAAGACACTTCATAGTGGAGAGTGATCATCGTCCACCGGAGCAGATCAACAATATCAATCCAGGTAAATCACCAGCAAAGCTGCAGCGGTTAGGCTTGTGGCTTTGCAGTTAGGATTTCACTCTGAAATTAAAGCCAGGAAGAAAAATGGTACAGTCAGGCACGGTATCTCGGTTATTGCCACAGGAGAAACACAATATAAACGATTTGGATATAAAGGTTCATCACCTAGCGAACGTAATACCAGCAGCAAAAACGCAGTTACAGTTGCCCTCTCAGCAAGTGATCCAGGGAAGGCCTCATAAGATACATCAAACAGAGCCAACAAAACGGCAGTACTGGTCTATCAGAGATGACATCTCACTAGAAGACGGTATTCTGCTAGCCGGATCCAGAATGATCAAACCCAAAACAAAGCAGGAAGAACTTCTTCAGAAGATACATGAAGGCCAAGTGGGAATGGGAAGTGTAAGCTGAGAGCCATATCTGGATAGGCACATACAAAGGTATGGAAAAAAATTGTCTACCTGCAATGTATGCCAGAATTACAGACACACACTAGAGAAAGAGGAGATGACAGCTTCACAAGTACCACGCAGGACATGGCATACTGTGGAAGCCAAATTATTCAGAAAAAATCAACAATGATACGTCATAGTCGCAGACTACAATACAATGTTCCTTTTTTGTCCAGAAGGGAAAAGAGTTGAGAGCTACGCCAAGCATTCCAGCAGTAGGAGGTTAGTTTCTTCAGCAAGGTATTCCTGAAAATTAATATGATGATGGCACCCAACCCACCTCCAGAGAATTCAATGACTTTGCTTAACAGCTTCACCTCACTTGCCACAGGGACACGGGTATCAATAAAGAGATGACCACGCGGTGAAAAGAGACCTTAGAAAAAATCGGAGAGATGAAGGAAGACCCAAACTTTGACTTATTGTGACTTCGATCCACACCTCTCAAGGCTGACATGAAACTGCCTGCAGAGCTGTTGCATAGAAGAATGTATAAGAGAACTCTGACATGAAAGATACATCCTTCAAGTACCCAGGGGGAAGTGAAACAACAACTCACTGAAACACAGGCAGAAGATGTCAACGATATATCATGCATGCTAAATCCCTACCTGAGCTGTTGCAAGGATAAACTGTATACGTACAGTATCCAATCATAAAATCCTGGAAGATAGAGAAAGCTGTTATGGGAGCTCATAATCCAAGGTCCTGCACCAGTGAGGCAGAAATGAGAAGAAACAGAGTCCATATTCGACCTAGAACTAAGCTGGAAAAAACAGAAAAATGTTATCAGCAACACCGGAAACATCACGAACCAATGGGATAACACAAACAACGTCACCAGAAAGTGGCACAACATTAGCAACAGCAAGTACGGCTACTACAAAATCAGGACCATCTCACACAACATCACCTGCACAGCGTGTGAATTCACCACGGAAAGTGCCAAATACCAAATCTACAAGATGGACGTTCAAAATATTTCCAGCTAGGTGCTACCGTGAATAAAATGTTTAGCAAAGGAAAGAAGCCTTAAATAAGTTTCCAAAAGTGGTTTGGGTTATTTCTGATAGTCTACTGTTAATTTTTTTTAGTTCCGAAAAAAAAGTTAGTGAGTGCAACAGGAATACTCATTTGGAGGTGTCATTATTTTGAAGAAAGACTGATGTTTTATGCTGTTTGTAAAGAGTTAAAAACCAACGAGATAGGAACTTATTTTTATGTGTTAGGGTGCTCCAGGCAGCCACATTCACTGCTACACTGGAGTATGTGACATGTAACACTACATCACCCTAAAGGCAGTTTTCCCAAGCAGTATGGAAGCTGAGTGATACAAACAAAGAGCTCCAGCAGTTCTAAAGACTAATGCCTGATAATTTCTAACTTATGAAACCCGAGGACATTGCACTACCTCTCCTTTTGTTAAACAGAGTGTAACATTTGTAAATCTCCAGTCCTCTGTCGCCAGTCCTATACACAGGGAGGATTGGAAGATTCTGGCCCGTTCCTCTGCTTTTTCCCACAATTCCTTCCATAGTCAGCCCTCATATATCCCTTTTGGGCCTGCTAAATGTTATACTTAATTGTGGCGCGAAACGTATTGGATTGAGAGGAGTTAACTGAACCTGTTTGTTCAGTGACCGTACTTAATGTCAGTCTATATGGACTCTAATTGTATCACTGGAGGGTTTCTCTCTTCTATGAATAAGGGACTCGTTTCAATGTGTGATCCCACACTTTCACCTCCAGTACTAAAAGCGATCAGCGGCTCCAGAGAGAGGGAAAGGATAGATCGGAATCTGAGAGCAATAGATTGCAATGATACAACAATGCGTGAATATCTGAAAAAATAAACTGGACAATTACAACAATGGGCCAGAATATGAGAACAGTAGATGGGAATGTTACAACAATGAACCGGAGTTTATCCTGGGATTTTGATCATCTTTCTGCGAATTATAATGGGCTACCATTAAAATGGCGGATCTATTTTGCACTTCTGATTATTCAATACATTTACTACCCACTGCTCGCTATTGTTGGTGTACCTGGTAAGATGCTATATCCAGCTATTAATTCCATAGTCATGTTTAACTGCAATACTGTTCTTCTCATTTACCCCTCGCTCCTTGCTGATGTTGCTGCCCCTAGTACGTCTCTCTTTCTAGCTATCAGATATGCAAACTATTTTTCATTGAAATACAGTTGTTGTAATTTACTTTCTCATCTTTGCTGCTGTTGCTGCCCCTGGTAAGTCTTTATTTCCAGACGTTAGATGTGCAAATGCTGTTTCACTGAAATAGTGCACTTGAAATTTTAGATTTCACCGATCTTTTTCACAAACTCTGTTCCCTATCCATGAACTGCATCTCCCTCCCTAGCCAATGACTGAACATGCAACAGACTGTCAACAACCCCTGTGTTCTATTCAACCCGGAGCTGAGTTCCGACCCCTTATGCTCTCCATCACCAACGCTGCCAACTACCAACATCTCGAATATTGCCCAGCTCCACCTCTGTCTCAGCCCATCTGCTACATTAACCCCTCATCTGTGCCTTTGCTAACTCCGCACTTGACTATCCCATTGCTATCCTGGCCATCATCCAAGTTACATAGCTTTCCAAACGTCAACTCATCCAAACTGCTTCTGCCTGTATCCTAAGGTTCACCAAGTCCCGATCACACATCATCCCTGTGCTCTCTGACCTACATTGGCTCCGGTCTGGCAGACCTTAATTTTAATATTATATTTCTTGTGTTTAAATCCCTCCATGGCCTCATCGCAACAATTAGTCCCTTTCCCTTGTTTATTTTTTCATATTCCTGCAAATCCTTTGCCTTCAAGACTTTTTCTAATTCGCCTTTTAGAATGAATTTATTTTCTTCTGTATCCTTCCCTGGCACCAATGCTACGGAAACCTGGATCCATAAAATATCTCTTTTGTACTATTGTACACGTCCAGCGTGTCCTGCACAGTTCCCCATGTTTTTCAGGACTCTAGTTCATGTCCACTGTACTCCCGTGTTAGTCACCCACAGTTGAACATGCGTTCAGTAGCACGAGAAACCCCCTCCAGTGTTATTTAAAAGTCCCAGGTATCCAACATGCAGGCTTTTGACTTATGCCTGCTATTGCACAGTTAGTGGAGGTGCTGTGGATGGTTTTCTTGAGTTTGTTTTGTGAGCTGTTGCAGACATTCAGGGAGGCCAAAGGATTTAGTTACCCTACTCCAGTCAAAGATTGAGGACTGTAATTGCAGTACCTCTGGGTCTGCAACATTACCAATCAATTCATTAGAGGCTGCAGAGAAATTTAAGAGTTGCAAAAGGAGATGTTTTCCAGAGTTTCCAGGGCCGCTTTTTATACCTACACCTAACCAAGGAGCATTATGCGTGGTGCCTCCGATTCAACAAGAAACTGGTCATTTAGATTTATGCAACACAAAAGTAGGATATTCTGCCTGTTGTGGCCATTCTGGCTCTTTGAAAAACATTATCTAATTATTCACCTCACCTCCACTTTCCCCAGACTATGGCATTGATTTGTTTTCTCTTTTCATTTTGATGTATTTGCTAAATTTCCTTTGGAAATATATATTTTTGGATCTGCTAGCAGCATGTTTGCAGGCAGGAAATTCCAGATGCCAACAGCTCATTATGTAAGAGAATTTTCCTCATTTCCGCACTGGTTCTTTGGTAATTACCTGAAATCTATGTTTTCTTAATACTGAACTTTCTGACACGAGAAAACGTTTTGCCTTAATTACCCGATCAAAATCTTCTTGAACTTCTATATTAAATCTCCCCTTACCCTTCACTGCTCGAGAAACAACAATCCCAGCTTTTTCAATCTCTCCATGCAACTGTAGGTTCTGATCTCTGGTACTACCTCCACTTCTCCACTAAGTCCTTGAAATCCTTGCCAAAGTGCAATGCTCATAAGTGGACCCAATGCTCGAGCTGGGAACTAACAAATGATGGATAAAAGAAATATTATGATTTTTTGTTACTCTGTGCCTCTATTTGTAAAGTCGAGGAGTCTATGTTTTTGAAAGACTTCCCAACTTGTCCTGCAACTTTCAAAGTTCTGGGTACGGATAACTCAGGTCCCTTTAATCCTGCATCCGCATGAAAATTGAACTGTTCAGTTTAAATGCTGTTTCCTCACATGTCTTAAGAGCAGGTATCTCATCACATTTCAGTGTTAAATTGCATTTGCAAGGTGGCTGCGAATCTCACCAGTCAGTCTCTGTCTTCCTGAAATAGGTTACTGTCCTTCACACTGTTGATTAGCATTTACCAGTTTCGTGCCATATGAAAACTTCGATATTATTCACCTGTGTACAAATGCCCATGACATTAACATACATCAAAACAGCAGCGGTCCCAACCCCACTGTGAACTTCCCTCCAGACTGAAAAACAAGCTTTCTCCACTACTCTCTGCTATCTGTTGTTCAGCCAAAATCCGAGCCGTGAAGCCATTGATCCGATAATCCCATGATTTCCAATTTTGGTCGCAAGAATTTTATGTGTTGCTTCATCAAACACTTTTAATAAGATCGCCCAGTTCCAACTCCTTAACAGTACTTGAAATTCACTCTGCCACATTCGATCTGATGAAACCCTCCAGACTGGACGATTACAATGCACTCCTGGCTGCTCTCCCACATTCTACCCTCCATAAACATGAAATAATTCAAAGCGCTGCTGGTCATGTTTTAAGTTGCTCCATGACCCTTTCACCTGGCACCTCAGTGCTCGCTGACCAACACTGGCTCCCAGTTAACAAATGTCTTGATTTGAAAATGATTTTCCTTGTTTTCAAACCCCCTCATGGTCTCGCCTCTCTATATATCTGTAATATCCTCCAGCTCCACAACCATCCTCGATATCTGTGCTCATGCAGAACTGGCTCCTCATGCATCGCTAATTGTAATCGCTTCACCATTGTCGGACTTGCCATCAGTTGTCTCAGCCCTGAGCTCTGGAATTCCCTGTCCAAATCTCACCTCCCCTCTCAGGCGCTTTTCTCGTTTCCCACACCCATTAAAGCGTACCGTTTTGTCCATGATTTTGGCCAAATAGCTTAATATAGCAGAATGTACATCATAACAGCTCAGTGTCTTACTTGGTATTCTTATGCTTCTGCCACACACCTTGGCAAGTTTACTTACAATAATGGCGTGTTACCAACGCATATTGGTGTCCTTGTGCCGCCCACACAACTGCTCTGCTATTCCCTTTAGAATTCCATTAGACTTAGAATTAGAATTAGAACATTACAGCGCAGTACAGGCCCTTCGGCCCTCGATGTTGCGCCGACCTGTGAAACCATCTGACCTACACTATTCCATTTTCATCCATATGTCTATCCAATGACCACTTAAATGCCCTTAAAGTTGGCAAGTCTACGACTGCTGAAGCCAGGGCGTACCACGCCCCTACTACTCTCTGAGTAAATAAACTACCTCTGACATCTTCCCTATATCTATCACCCCTCAACTTAAAGCTATGTCCCCTCGTGTTTGCCATCACCATCCGAGGAAAAAGACTCTCACTATCCACCCTATCTAACCCTCTGATTATCTTATATGTATCCATTAAGTCACATCTCCTCCTCCTTCTCTCCAACGAAAACAACTTCAAGTCCCTCAGCATTTCCTCGTAAGACCTTCCCTCCATACCAGGCAACATGTTGGTAAATCTCCTCTGCACCCTTTCCAAAGCTTCCACATCCTTCCTACAATGTGGTGACCAGAACTGCATGCAATACTGCAGGTGCGGTCTCACCAGAGTTTAGTACAGCTGCAGCATGACCTCGTGGCTCCAAAACTCGATCCCCCTACTAATAAAAGCTAACACACCATGTGCCTTCTTAACAGCCCAATTAACCTGGGTAGCAACTTTCTGGGATTTATGTACCTGGACACCAAGATCTCTCTGTTCATCTACACTACCAAGAATCTTCCCATTCGCCCAGTACTCGGCATTCCTGTTACTCCTTCCAAAGTGAATCACCTCACACTTTTCCGCATTAAACTCCATTTGCCTTCTCTCAGCCCATCTTTGTAGCCTATCTATGTCCCTCTGTACCCTCCAACATCCTTCGGCACTATCCACAACTCCACCGACCTTAGTGTCATCGGCAAACTTACTAACCCACCCTTCTACACCCTCATCCAGGTCATTTATAAAAATGACAAACAGCAGTGGCCCCAAAACAGATCCTTGCGGTACACCACTAGTAACTAAACTCCAGGATGAACATTTGCCATCAACCACCACCCTCTGTCTTCTTTCAGCTAGCCAATTTCTGATCCAAAGCTCTAAATCACCTTCAACCCCATACTTCCGTATTTTCTGCAATAGCCCACCGTGGGGAAACTTATCAAACGCCTCACTGAAATCCATATACACCACATCCACGCCTTTACCCTCATGCACCTGTTTGGTCACATTCTCGAAAAACTCAATAAGGTTTGTGAGGCACGACCTACCCTTCACAAAACTGTGCTGACTATCGCTAATGAACTTATTCTTTTCAAGATGATTATAAATCCTCTCTCTTATAACCTTTTCCAACATTTTACCCACAACCGAAGTAAGGCTCACAGGTCTATAATTACCAGGGCTGTCTCTACTCCCCTTCTTGAACAAGGGGACAACATTTGCTATCCTCCAGTCTTCCGGCACTATTTCTGTCGACAACGACGACATAAAGATCAAGGACAAAGGCTCTGCAATCTACTCCCTAGCTTCCCAGAGAATCCTAGGATAAATCCCATCTGGCCCAGGGGACTTATCTATTTTCACACTTTCCAAAATTGCTAACACCTCCTCCTTGTGAACCTCAATCCCATCTAGCCTAGTAGCCTGAATCTCAGTATTCTCCTCGACAACATTTTCTTTCTCTACTGTAAATACTGACGAAAGATATTCACTTAACGCTTCCCCTATCTCCTCTGATTCCACACACAACTTCCCACTACTATCCTTGATTGGCCCTAATCTAACTCTGTTCATTCTTTTATTCCTGATATACCTATAGAAAGCCTTAGGGTTTTCCCTGATCCTATCCGCCAATGACTTCTCGTGTCCTCTCCTTGCTCTTCTTAGCTCTCCCTTTAGATCCTTCCTGGGTATCTTGTAACTCTCAAGCGCCCGAACTGAGCCTTCACGTCTCATCCTCACATAAGCCTTCTTCTTCCTCTTGACAAGCGCTTCAACTTCTTTAGTAAACCACGGCTCCCTCGCTCGACAAGTTCCTCCCTGCCTGACAGGTACATACTTATCAAGGACACGCAGTAGCTGCTCCTTGAATAAGCTCCACATTTCGATTGTTCCCATCCCCTGCACTTTCCTTCCCCATCCTACGCATCCTAAATCTTGCCTCATTGCATCATAATTTCCTTTGCCCCAGCTATAATTCATGCCCTGCAGTATATACCTGTCCCTGCCCATCGCTGAGGTAAACCTAACCGAATTGTGATCACTATCACCAAAGTGCTCACCTACATCTAAATCTAACACCTGGCCTGGTTCATTACCCAGTACCAAATCCAATGTGGCATCGCCCCTGGTTGGCCTGTCTACATACTGTGTCAGAAAACCCTCCTGCACACACTGGACAAAAACTGACCCATCTAAAGTACTCGAACTATAGTATTTCCAGTCAATATTTGGAAAGTTAAAGTCCCCCATAACAACTACCCTGTTACTCTCGCCCCCGTCGAGAATCATCTTCGCTATCCTTTCGTCTACATCTCTGGAACTATTCGGAGGTCTATAAAAGACTCCCAACAGGGTGACCTCACCTCTCCTGTTTCTAACCTCGGCCCATACTACCTCAGTAGACGAGTCCTCAAACGTCCTTTCTGTCGCTGTAATACTCTCCTTGATTAACAATGCCACACACCCCCACACCCACTCCCCCATCTTTTACCATCTTCTCTGTTCTTACTGAAACATCTAAATCCCGGAACCTGCAACATCCATTCCTGCCCCTGCTCTATCCATGTCTCCGAAATGGCCACTACATCGAGATCCCAGGTACCAACCCATGCTGCAAGCTCACCCACCTTCTTCCGGATGCTCCTGGCGTTGAAGTGGACACACTTTAAACCAGGTTCTTGCTTGCTAGTGCCCTCTTGCGTCCTTGTAACCTTTTCCCTGACCTCACTACTCTCAACATCCTGTACACTGGCACTACAATTTAGGTTCCCATTCCCCTGCTGAATTAGTTTAAACTCACCCCCAACCCCCGAAGAGCACAAGCAAATCTCCCCCCCCCCCCCCGGCCAGGATATCGGTATCCCTCTGGTTCAAGTGAAGACCATCCTGTTTGTAGAGGTCCCACCTACCCCAGAAAGAGCCCCAATTATCCTGGAAACCAAAACCCTCCCTCCTACAGCCACGTGTTCAACTCCTCTCTCTCCCTCTTCCTCGCTTCGTTATCACGTGGCACGGGCAAAAACCCAGAGATAACAACTCTTCCTCACTTTTCTCTCGACCTCCACACTTCACATCTTCTACAAATTTCGATATTGTGCTTTGTACCCCGAAGTCATTCATGGATATCATAAACAGCAGTGGTCAACGTCCTGAACCCTGAGGAATGCCACTGTATAGCTCTCTCTGGTCCCAAAAACAGCTATTCACTAAAATGTTGGTAAATGATCTCCTGAATTCTGTTATCAATATTGAGTGTAGTGCTGATTTATTAGCAACCAGTTACTAACTTGAATCACAATATTCTATCTTCAAGTCCCAATCTCGGGTTTGAGCACAAAATGACAGTGTAATACTGAGGGAGAGCTGCACTGTTGGACGTGCCAGCTTTCAGAAGAGACACTACCCACGGCTTGTTTAGGTGGTTACAAACGAATCCGTGGCACTATTTCAAATAAGAGCTTGGAGGCCATTCCTGGTCTCCTGGTCAATATGTGTCACTCAGTGAACATCAGAAAAACAGGTATTTAGGCAGTTTCTGGCAGTTTGCTGTCTGCATACTGGGCGCTGCGTTTCCTGGATGAGAACAGTGACTGAACTTCAAAAATGCTGCATTGTCAGTATAACGCTTTGAGATGTCCGGTGGTCGTCAAAGGCGCTATTTCAATGCAAAGCCTCCCTTTCTTACTCATGTTTAATGCAATCCGATAAATCCATGTTTTATCAAGTTCTGGATCAATTGCTGATTCCAGCTGAAATCGATGCTTCCTTTTAGTCTATTTGCCAGTCCAATCAGAATGATTTAATGTAAACGGAAGCTCGAGGGACAGCACCTCATCTTCCTTTTAGGCATTCGACAGTCCTCACGACTGAATATTAAGTTCAACAACTATGTTTTTATTCGATCATGTGCTGTTGGCGTCGTTGGCCAGGCCAGCATGTATTGCCCATCACTAATGGCCCTTGAGAAGATGGTGGTGAGCGGCCTTCTTGAACCACTGCAGTCCGCATCAGGTAGGTACATCCACATTGCTGTTAGAAAGGGACTTTCAGGATTATAACAAAGCGACAATGAAGGAACGTTGATATAGTTACAATGCACGCTGGTGTGTGGCCTGGAGAGGAAGCTGCAGGTGGTGGCATTCCCATGTTCACGGGTTTGGAATTAGAATTAGAACATTACAGCGCAGTACAGGCCCTTCGGCCCTCGATGTTGAGCCGACCTGTGAAACCATCTGACCTAAACTATTCCATTTTCATCCATGTGTCTATCCAATGAAGGTGCTGCCGAAGACGCCTCTTCTATTTGGTACACTCTGCTGCCAAGGTGCCTTGGTGGTGGAGGAAGTGAGTGTTGAAAGTGGTGGATTGGGTGCCACTCTGGATGATATCGAGCTTCCTGAGTGTTGTTGGAGATGCACCCTTCCAGGCAAAAGGAGAGTATTCCATCACACATCCGACTTGAGCCTTCTAGATGGTGTACAGGCATTGAGAAGACAGTTGGTGAGGTGCTCACCACAGAATTACCAGCCTGGGTGAGGTCCTAGAGGACTGGAGAATAGCCAATGTTGTTCCTTTATTTATGAAGGGTAGCAAGGATAATCCAGGTAATTATAGGCCGGTGAGCCTTACGTCAGTGGTAGGGAAAATATTAGAGAGATTCTTCGGGACAGGATTTGCTCCCATTTGGAAACAAGCAACCGTATTAGCTAGAGACAGCATGGTTTTGTGAAGGGGAGGTCATGTCTCACTAATTTGATTGAGTTTTTTGAGGAAATGACAAAGATGATTGATGAAGGAAGGGCAGTGGATGTTATCTATGTGGACTTCAGTAAAGCCTTTGACAAGGTCCCTCATGGCAGACTGGTACAAAAGGTGAAGTCACTCAGGATCAGAGGGGAGCTGGCAAGATGGATGCAGAACTGGCTCAGTCATAGAAGACAGAGTGCAGCAGTGTAAGGGTGCTTTTTTGAATGGAGGGATGTGACTAGTGGTGTTCCAAAGGGATCAGTGCTGGGACCTTTGCTGTTTGCAGTAAATATAAATGATTTGTAGGAAAATGTAGCTTGTCTGATTAGTAAGTTTGCGGACGACAGAAAGGTTAGTGGAGTTACGGATAGTGTTGAGGATTATCAGAGGATACAGCAAAATATAGATCGGTTGGAGACTTGGGCGGGGAAATGGCAGATGGAGTTTAATCCGGAAAAATGTGAGGTAATGCATTTTGGAAGGTCTAATGCAGGTGGGAAGTGTACAGTAAATGGAAGGACCCTCAGAAGTATTGACAGGCAGAGAAATCTGGGCATACAGGTCTACAGGTCACTGAAAGTGGCAACGCAGGTGGATAAGGTAGTCAAGCAGGGATACTGCATGCTTGCCTTCATTAGTCGGGGCTTAGAGTATAAGAATTGGCAAGTCATGCTGCAGCTGTACAGAACTTTAATTCGACCTCACTTAGAATATTGCGTGTATTTCTGGTCGCCACACTACCAGAAGGACGTGGAGGCTTTGGAGAGGGTACAGAGAGGTTTACCAGGAAGTTGCCTGATCTGGAGGGCATTAGCTATGAGGAGAGTTTGGATAAACTCGGATTGTTTTCACTGGAACGACGGAGGTGGAGGGGCGACATGATAGAGGTTGACAAAGTTATTCGCGGTATGGACAGAGTGGATAGTCAGAAGCTTTTTCCCAGGGTGGAAGAGTCAGTTACTAGGGGATTTAGGTTTAAGGTGATAGGGGCAAAGTTTGGAGAGGATGTGCGAGGCAAGTTATTTACACTGAGGGTGGTGACTGCTTGGAATTTGCTGCTGGGGAGGTGGTGGAAGCAGGTACGATAGCAACATTTAAGAGGCATCTTGACAAATTCATGAATAGGAAGGGAATAGAGGGATACGGTTCCCGGGAGTGCAGAAAGTTTTAGTTTAGGCAGGCATGAAGATCGGCGCAGACTTGGAGGGCCGAATGGCCTGTTCCTGTGCTGTACATTCTTTGTTCTTTGTTCACTGACCTGCATTTGTGGATGAAGCATTTATCTGTCTGGTCGAGTTCAGTTTCTGCTCAATGGTGACAACCAGGATGTTGATGGTAGGGGATTCAGCGATGGCAATGCCATTGAATGACAAGGGGAGATGGTTAGATTCTCTCTTGTTTGAGATGGTCATTGCATTGCACTTGTGTGGCGCGAATGTCACTTGCCACTTATGTGCCCAAGCTGGACGTTTTTCAAGACTTGTTGTATGTGGCCATGGGTTGCTTCAGTATCTGAGGAGTCGCAAATGGTGTTGAACATTGTGCAATCATCAGTGAACATTCCCACTTCTGACATTATGCTGGAGGAAAGTTGGTTAATGAAGCAACTGAGATCATTAGCCCAGGACACTACTTAGAATTAGAATTAGAATTAGAATTAGAATTAGAATATTACAGCGCAGTACAGGCCCTTCGGCCTCGATGTTGCGCCGATCATCTGACCTACACTATTCCATTTACATCCATATGTCTATCCAATGACCACTTAAATGCCCTTAAAGTTGGCGAGTCTACTACTGTTGCAGGCAGGGCGTTCCACGCCCCTACTACTCTCTGCGTAAAGAAACTACCTCTGACATCTGTCCTATATCTTTCACCCCTCAACTTAAAGCTATGTCCCCTCGTGTTTGCCATCCTCATCCGAGGAAAAAGACTCTCACTATCCACCCTATCTAACCCTCTGATTATCTTGTATGTCTCTATTAAGTCACCTCTCCTCCTCCTTCTCTCTAACGAAAACAACACCAAGTCCCTCAGCCTTTCCTCGTAAGACCTTCCTTCCATACCAGGCAACATCCTAGTAAATCTCCTCTGCACCCTTTCCAAAGCTTCGACATCCTTCCTATAATGCGGTGACCAGAACTGCACGCAATACTCCAGGTGCGGCCTCACCAGAGTTTTGTACAGCTGCATCATGACCCCGTGGCTCTGAAACTCGATCCCCCTACTAATAAAGGCTAACACACCATATGCCTTCTTAACAGCCCTATTAACCTGGGTAGCAACTTTCAGGGATTTATGTACCTGGATACCAAGATCTCTCTGCTTATCTACACTACCAAGAATCTTCCCATTAGCCCAGTACTCTGCATTGCTGTTACTCCTTCCAAAGTGAATCACCTCACACTTCTCCGCATTAAACTCCATTTGCCATCTCTCAGCCCAGCTCTGCAGCCTATCTATGTCCCTCTGTACCCTACAACACCCTTCGACACTATCCACAACTCCACCGACCTTCGTGTCATCCGCAAATTTACTAACCCGCCCTTCTACACCCTCATCCAGGTCGTTTATAAAAATGACAAACAGCAGTGGCCCCAAAACAGAACCTTGCGGTACACCACTAGTAACTAAACTCCAGGATGAACATTTGCCATCAACCACCACCCTCTGTCTTCTTTCAGCTAGCCAATTTCTGATCCAAAGCTCTAAATCACCTTCAACCCCATACTTGCGTATTTTCTGCAATAGCCTACCGTGGGGAACCTTATCAAACGCCTTACTGAAATCCATATACACCACATCCACGGCTTTACCCTCATCCACCTGTTCGGTCACCTTCTCGAAAAACTCAATAAGGTTTGTGAGGCACGACCTACCTTTTACAAAACCGTGCTGACTATCGCAAATGAGCAACTACTCTGAGCAACTCCTGCATTGATGCCCTGGGACTGAGAAGATTGACCTCCAACAACCACAACCATCTTTCTTTGTGCTATGTACAACTCGAACCAATGGAAAGTTTCCCCCCTGATTTCCACTGGCTTCAGTTTTGCTAGTGCTCCTTGATGCCATACTCTGTCAAATGTTGGCTTTATGTCATGGTCAGTCACTCTCACCTCACTCCTGGAGTTCAACTCTTTAGTCCATCTTTTTATCAAGGGTTAAATGAGGTCAGGAGCTGCATGGCACTGGCAGAAGCCAAATTGAGCATCAGTGAGCAGTTTACGGCTGATCAAGTGCTGCTTTGTAGCATTGTCAACGACCTATGCCATTCCATTGCTGATAATCAGGAGTTGACTGATAGGGCGGTAATTCGCCGGGTTGGATTTATCCTGCGTTTTATGTACAGGACATACTTTTTTATTTGTTTTATGTGATGTGGGCGTCAATGACCAGGCGGCATTTACTGCCCATGCCTAATAGCCCATGAGAAGGTGGTGGTGAGCTGTCTGCTTGAACCGCTGCAGTCCATATAGGGTAGGAACACCCACAGTGCCATTTGGAAGGGTGTTCCAGGCTTTTGACCCAGCAACCATGAAGGAATAGTGATATAGTTCCAAGTCAGGATGGTGTGTGGCTTGGAGGGGAACCTGAAAGTGGTGCCTGTTTCCACGAATCTGGTGCTCGTGTCCTTCTAGGTGGACTGTGTGGACGGTGGTGCCTGATTAGCCTTGGTGCATTGCTGCAGTGCATCTTGCAGATTGTACACACTGCTGCCACTGTGCATCGGTAGTGGAGGGAGGGAATGTTTGTTGACGGGGTGCTAACCAAGCGGGCTGCTTTGTCCCGGATGTTGTCGAGCATCCGGAGTGTTGCTCGAGCTGCATCCATCCAAGCAAGTGGAGAGTATTCCATCACACTCCTGACTTATGCCTTGAAGATGGTGGACATGCTTTGGGGATTCAGGATGTGAGTTACTCCCCACAGGATTTCTGGCCTCTGACCTGCTGTTGTACCCACGGTATTCATATGGCTACTCCAGTTCAGTTTCTGGTCAATGGTAACCGCCATGCTTTTGAAAGTGGGGGCTTCAGCGATCGTTGACCAAAAACTGAACTGGAGTAGCCATATAAGTACCGTGGCTACAATTGCAAGTCAGAGGCCAGGAATCCCGTCGTGAGTAATTCACGTCCTGACTCCGCAAATCCTGTCAACCATCCACAAGGCACAAGTCAGGAGTGTGATGGAATACTCTTGACCTGCTTGGATGGATGCAGTTCCAGCAACACTCCGGAAGCTCGACCTGGTATTTTACACTGATGTGCTGCGCTACCCCATCATTGAGGTTCGGGAAATTTATGAATCTACTTCCTCCAGTTATTTATTGAAATATCCACCACCATTCATGACTGCAGAGCTTCGATCTGAATCGTTGGTTGTGGGATCACTTAGCTCTGTCTCGCCCATGCTGATTATGCTGCTTTGGCATGCAAGTAGTCCTGTGTTGTAGCTTCAGCAGGTTGGCACCTCATTTTGAGGTATGCTTGGTGCTGCACCTGGCATGTCCTGTTGAACTCTTCATTGAACCAGGGTTGATACCCTGGCTTGATGGTAACAGTAGAGTGGGGAATATGCCGGGACATGAGGTTAGAGAGTGTGTTTGAGTACAATTTTGATGCTGATAACGATCCACAGTGCCTTATGGATGCCAGTTTTGCATTGCTAAATTTGTTCGAAAGACATCCCACTTCACACGGTGATAATGCCACACAACACGATGGACGGTATTTTCAATGTGAAGGTGGGACTCCGTTTCCACAAGGGCTCTGCGGTGGTCACTCCTACCAATGGACAGATGCATCTGCGGCAAGCAGATTGGTGAGGATGATGTCAAGTATATTTCCCCCTCGTGTTGGTTCCTTCTCCGCTTGCCGCAGAACCAGTCCAGCAGCTATGACCTGTAGGACTCGACCAGTCGTGGTGCTACCGAGCTACCGGGAATTGAAGTCCTCCACCTAGAGTGCGTTCTTCACCCTTGCCACCCTCAGTGCTACCTCATCGTGGTGTTCAACATGGAGGATTACTGATTCATAAGTTGAGAACGAGGGTGGGGAGCGGGTGCAGTAGGTGGTAATCAGCAGGAGGTTCCTTGACTGTGTCATGAGACTTCATGGACTCAGGAGTCGATGTGGAGGACTCCCAGTGCAACTCCCTCCCACAGGCCCACCACCTCTTTTGGGTCTGCCCTGCCATGAATGGCGATAATCGTGTCTGGGACAAGGTCCGTTAGGAATTATGTAGAAAGTATGAGTTTGTCAGGCTGTTGTTTGACCAGTCTGTGGCACAGCTCCCCCACCTGTGACAGAATCTCCCAGACGTTAGTAAGGATCAACAAGGCTGGATTTGCTGTAGTCATTTCCAGTGCCGAGGTCGATGCCAGCAGGTCCGTCTTTTTAGTGTTTTTATTGCTTTCATGGGATATAGACATCGCTGCCCAGGCCAGCATTTATTGCCTATCCCTAATTGCCCAGGTGGTGAGCTGCCTTCTTGAAACGCTGCTGTCCATGTGGTGTTGGTAGACCCGCAGTGCTATTAAGAATGGCGTTCTGGGATTTTGCCGCAGTGACAGCGAAGGAAAGGTCATATAGTTGAAGTCAGAATAGTGTGTGGTTTAGAGGGGAAATTGCAGCTAGGGCTATTGGCGTGCATCTGCTGCCCATGTACTTTCAAGTGGAAGAGGTCACATGTTTGGAAAGTATGGGCTGATTAGCCTTGGTGCATTGCATCTTGTAGATGGTACACACTGTTGCCACTGTACATCGCTGGTGGAGGGAGTGAATGTTCGTGGAAGAGGTGTAACTGAGTGGTTTGCTAGACAATTTTCAGAGTCAACCACATTGATGTGGGTCTGTAGTCAAATGTAGGCCAGATCAGGTAAGAACTGTGGATTTCCTTCACGAAAAGGCAATTGTGAACCAGACTGCTTTTTTGTGACCTTTAACAATGGTTTCATGACCATCATTAAATTAGCTTTTTAGTCCCAGATTTTTTTATTCATGGATTTAAAATTTCATCTTCTGCCATGGTGGTATTCGAACCCATGTCCACAGGGGAATACTCGGGGCCTCTGGGTTATTAATCAAACGACAATACCACTACAGCAACACCTCCTCTCAACTTGGGCAGTTTTCTACATTGCTGGGTTGCAGCTGGACTGGAACAGCTTGGCTCAGGGCACAGCTTATTTTGGTCCTCAAACAGGGTTGGTCGGGTGAGGCAGTGATTTACTTGCATTCTTTTTAATTTTCTATACTGCATTCGCTGCTCATAGTTCGGTCTCCTCTACATTGGGAGACAAACACAGATTGGGTAACCACTTTACAGAATACCTCCGCTCGGTCGACAAGCATGATCCTGAGCTTCCGGTAGCTTCCCGTTTTAATGCTCCATCTTGTTCCCATAGCCACATGTATGTCCTTGGCCTGCTGCAGTGTTCCAATGAACATTAGCTCAAGCTCGAGGAACAATGCCTTATTGTTTCATTAGGCAATCTACAGTCTACTGGACTCAATATTGAGTTCAATAATTTCAGACCATGAGACCAATTATTTTTGATTATTTATTACTTTTATTTAATTTATCTATATCATTTCTTAAGCGTGTGCTAGTCTCTAAATTACTTTTCATGTTTTTGCCTTCGTGCACAGCTATTCAATATTCTGCCTTTGCATTCTCTCTGGACTCATGCTTTCTCTTTTACTGCAACTATTTAGTACTCAATTTGCATTCTGTTGCATGGCATCTGCCATTTTATCTCTCCTCACTCTGTCCCATCACAGTGCTTCCTTCTTGCTCCACTTCCCCCGTTCCCCATCTCACTTGTTCATTTTGCCAGTTCTGATGAAGGATCGCAGACCTGAAGCTTTAAATCTGTTTCTCCCTCCACAGATTCTGCCAGACCTGCTAAATATTCCTGGTACTTCCTGTTCTCATTTTAGTGTTCCAGCTTCTGAAGTACTTTGCTCTTATCCCATAACCTTTGCAGTACCCAGTGCCTTCAGCCGTTTCTTTAAACCAAATGGAGAAAATCGGATTTCGACCTTGACTGCCATTTTGTTTTGCATTCTGCTGGGCTTAAACTTGTTTTTCATGTTTTTCCTTTCAGACAGAGCTGTTCATTATTCTGCCATTAACACTCATGTTGGACTCATGCCTTGATCTTTTACCAATCCCTTTGCCTGCTGTTGCAGGATATTTCTTTCATTTCATCTTTCCTGCCCTATACTCTATCAAAGACGTCCCTTTTGCTCTTCTTTCCCCCTTCCCCCACCACCAATTACTCAAAGTTGATAACATTTATAACCGTTTCCAGTTCTGATGACGTAGCAGAACTGAAACGTTAACTCAATTCCTTTCTCCACAGATGTTGCCAGACCCGCTATGTAGCTCCAGCACTATAAAAAAGTATTTAATTCAAACCCTTTTTTCATCGGGAAATTCCTGCCACAAATTATATGCAGCACTGAATCTGGTAACCAATGTACAAATGTCACCCCAACTTCTTCAAACGCATCTTTTTACTCATTACCTGGTGTACAATTTCTCTGACAATATCTGTTTACAGTTAACTTAGCAATTACAGAGATTACTTGCTTCAGTGATTTTCAAGTGGACTCATTTCCAATCATTGTTCTGAAATAACTGAATTCCGTGCTGCCTGTCACAGGTGAAGGAATCTCTCAGTCTTTCCAATAACTAACTTTCTATACAAAGCAAAGTGCTTCAGAACCTGGAAATCTGTTATAAAATCATAACATTCTGGAAATTTTCAGCAGGTCTGGAAGTAGCTGTGGAGAGAGAAAACATAACTAATATTTCTGGTCCGTGACCCCACCCCCCGTCAGAACTGGGAGTGCCTAGAGAGGGAACAGATTGTAAACCAGACAGGGAAAGGAAAGAGAGAAGGAAAGTATAAGCGGAAAACTCTGTAATAGGGTGGAAAACAGGAGAGGTTAAATGACAAAACGGATGATGCTATAATGTAAATTGGCAATGGGACAAGTAAAGAAACAAAGAATGGGTGTAGAGGATGTGTACATGGGAAAATGCCGATTCACCAGCAACAGCCGCCGTCCAATAATGAGATCAGATTTTATGATCTGAATTGTTTTTAACTTAATGTTGATGATTTTATCTTTCCCATTCCCTGCCTGGAGGAAAAACTATTACATCTCAAAGCACTGCCAGTTCTGGCGATGTACCACTGACCTAAAACATTAACTGTTTCGCTCTCCACAGACGCTGCCGGACCGACTGAGTATTTCCAGCATTTTCTGTTTCTACTTAACTTTCTATCATATCCTTCCCTCCGTTACTGTAACTGGTTGTTTTGGTATATAACTGAGGTCAAGTGAATGGCGATGGCTTTGGATATTTTACTGTCTAGGCCCCTTTGAAAATTAATCCAATTATCACTGAATGAGGACAAGTATGTTAGCCCAATTTATGTCTATTAGATAGTTTCTGAGATGTCAGCTAATGTATCCTAGCAGCAGTATTGATGAAAAACATAAAACCTGTAAAAATAAAACACATTACTATCTGTCTGCACTTTTCTGATTGGATAGTGGCTTGATTTGCTATGAAGTGTCTGCTATACAAGCCTCGATTACATGGCTCCGGACTTCAGCTCTCACAACTGCCTTGCCTCGATTACCTGGCTCTGACTCTCACTGATCCCTCACCTCAGTTACCTGGCTCTGGCTTTCACTGCTGCCTTGCCTCAGGTACCTGGTTCTAGCTCTGACTGTTCTTTGCCTCGGTTACTGGGCTCCGGTTTCCAGCGATCACTGCTCACGCCCGTGAGTTCTGGGCTCTGGCTGGTTCCTGGTCCCTGTTACTGCGATTCAGCTCTTTCTTGGCTCGGACCTTGGTACTACGCTCCAGCTCTCACAGCTCCCCGGCCTCAATTACTGGGCTCTGGCTCTCACATTCCCCCACCCCCACCCCCACCCCAACCACCCCGGCCTCGGTTACAGGGCTCCAGCTCTCACTGTTGTGCAGCCTCGGTTACTGGTCGCCAGCTCTCACCGCTCCCTTACCTCGAAAGCTGGGCTCCGGCTCTCAAGGCTCCCCAGCCTCGGTTACTGGGCTGCACCTTCAATGCTGTCATGCCTCGGTTACAGGACTCCGGCTCTCGTTGCTCCCTGGCCTTGGTTAATGGGCTTGGGCTCTCACTGCTCCTTTGCTTTGGTTACCAGCCTCCAGCTTTATCTGCTACACAACCTCGTTTACTCAGCTTCCACTCTCACTGCTTCCCGGACTCAGATAGCGTGCTCCATCTCTCATTGCTCCCCAGTTTCACTTACTGGTCTTCGCCTTTTCCTGCTGATCGGCCTCAGTTACTCGATCACAACTCTTGTGGCTCCCCAGCCTCTGTTACTGTATTCTGGCCTCCCACCAGCGGTCCTGATGATGATGGGAGAAAGAGGTGCGACGCCATTGTGGGGGAGGAGTGGAGACGGCATGGTAGGATGGAGACAGGATGGCATGGGTGAGTTGAGGATGGACATCATGGTAGTTTGGAGTGGGGCGGTAAGGGGTGAGAATGGCATGGGTAGTATATGACGGTGGTTGGGGACGGCATGGGAACAAGGTGTATGATGGGGAATGGCATGTAATGATATGAGAATGTTAGAATGTTTGGGATGATATGGCATGAGACGGATTGCATGGCAATAATGGCCAATTTACCTATCAACCTGCAAGTCTTTGGCATGTGGGACGAAACCGGAACACCCGGAGGAAACCCACGCAGACACAGGGAGAACCTGCAAACTCCACACAGGTAGTAGCCAGAATTGAACCCGGGTCGCTGAAGCTGTGAGGCTGCAGTGCTAACCACTGCGCCACTGTGCCACAGTTACAATATCGATATTAATTTCAGCACTAACATTTCTGAATCTCTGCTCGCGGATAAGAAACAGCAGTGATACTCGGTCTGAACCCGGGGACCATGACTACAAATCTTGCTCCAGTCTGAAAAGCAACTGCCATTCACCACAATGTTGATACGAAAAACGTACTGAAGTTGTAACTGTACTCATTAATATTTACCAGTCGTCATATTTATTATAAATCTGTTATTGCTCATGTTAACTTTAATAGTTTTTTTTTATTTACTTGTCAATCCATTCACTGATTCCAGCTGTTTTTTTATTGTATTTCCTAATACAGTCGTGATGATTTACTTTAAATCCTGTGTCCAGCAGAAATAACTGTCAAAGGTACAGTAATTAGATCCATCATTGGCTATGTTAATAAATGTATAAATGTCTCTCTCAACTTCTTTAAACTGATGTTTTTGCTCCCAACCTAATGTCTGATTCCCTATAATTTCCCGTTTTTACAGTTATCATAGTGACGATTGAGATTATTTGTTTCATTAATTTTTCAGTGGGCTCATTTCCAATTACTGCTTTAAAATAATTGAATTCCGCGCTGCCTGTCACAGGTGAGGGTATCTCTCAGTCAGTCCAACATTTAACTTTCTATGCAAGGGAAAAGTGCTGCAGATCCTGCAAATCTGAAATAAAAACAGAAAAGGCTGGAAATAGTCAGCAAGTATGACAGCATCGCAGGACAGAGAAAAATAAATAATGTTTCAGGTCAGTGAATTAATGTTTCCTTCGTCAGAACTGGGAGAGGTGAGAGGTGGGACGGTTTTTAATCCAGGTAGGTAAAGAAGGGAGTTGAGGAAAGTACCAATGACAAGGTATATAATACAATGGAAAACAGGAGAGATTATATCACAAAATGACGCTAGTGGAACATAAAATGGGATGGCAATGGGATAAGCAAAGAAACAAATGATGGGTGTAGAGAAGGTGTATGTGGGAACATGTAAAATCACGACAAACAGCTGCCATACAATAACATGATTAGATGTTATGATCTGAAATTGATAAACACAATTTTGATGATGGCACCTGCCTCTTTGCTGGCTCTCGGTTCTCACTGCTCCCCAGCCTCAGTCTCCTCTGGCTGTCGATTCTACCTCGCCTCGGTTACTGGTCTCTGGCTGTCGTTGTTCACCAGCCATGGTTACTGGGCTCCGGCTCTTGCTGCACCCCGACCTCAGTTACTTGACTCCAGGCGCTGCTACTACCAGCCTCAGTAACTGGGCTACAGGCTCTCACTATAATTTCCATCCTTGGTTAATGGACTCCAAACCCTGATGTTACCGGCCTCGGTTACTAGACTCTGACTCTCACTGCTTACAGCCTTAGATTCTGGGCTCTGGCTGGCTCTTGGCCTCGGTCAATGTTATTTGTTTCCTACTGCTCTCCAGACTCAGTGCCTCGGCTTCTGGGCTCTGGCTGGTTTCTGGCCTCGGTTACTGGGCTTCAGCTTTTGATACTCTTTGGCCTTTATTACTGCACTGGCTTTCGCTGCAGCTGGCCTCAGTTACCGAACACCGGCCCTTGCTGTTCCCTTTCTTCGGTTACTGCCCTCCTGTTCTCACTGCACACCAGTCTTGGCTACTGGACACTGATTCCAACTGCTGTCCGGCTTTCGTGACTGGGCTCCAGATCCCTTTTGCTTCCTGGATTCCATTACTTGGTTTTGGCACTTGCTGCTTCCCGGGCTGGAGAACTGCGTTCCAGAACTTAGTGCCCCTGGCATCGATTACTGGGTTCCAGCTCTCGCTGCACCCCACGCTCTGTTGTTGTGCTCCAGACTCCGCCTCTTGTTGTAGCCCAGCTTCTGTTACCAGACTCCAGCTTTTGCTGCTCTTGGCCTCTCATACTGGGCTCAGGCTTTTGATGTTCCCTTGCCTTGGTTACTGGCCACTACCTCCCGCTCTCCGAGCCTCAGTTAATGGCGTCCAGATCGCGCTGCTTCCTGAAATTGATTTGTGGACATTTCTTTTCTGTTTCCTGGCCTCGAAAACTGGGATCAGGCTCCATTATTGGCCTCTAGGCTCCGCCTTTCACTGCACCCCGGACTTGGTTCCTCGGCTCCAGCTC
Source organism: Heterodontus francisci (assembly GCF_036365525.1). NCBI lineage: Eukaryota > Metazoa > Chordata > Chondrichthyes > Heterodontiformes > Heterodontidae > Heterodontus > Heterodontus francisci. The sequence continues at coordinate 3,936,150 of NW_027140118.1, read as the reverse complement.
TCATTGCTTCCACCTTTGTTTACCGGGCTCCAGCTCTCGCTGCTCCCTGGCATTGGCTACTAGGCTCTGGTTCTCACTACAACCAGCCTCAGCAACTGTTCTCTTGCTCTCAATGACCTCCAGTCTCGGCGAATGGGCCTCTGGCTCTCGCTGTTCACTGGCCTCATTTATTGGGCTCCAGCTTTCACTATGCCCCAGTCCGCGCATGGGCATCAGGGCTTGTTAATCCCCAGCCTTGCTTACTGTGCAGTGACCCCTAGACCTCACTGTTCCCTGGCCTCAGCTATTGGGTTCTGGCTCTCACCACTCCCCAGGCTCAGTTACTACGGACCTGCCCTCAGCTCTCGCTTCTCGCTCTCCTCAGTTACTGGTCTCTGTCTCCTGGCCCTCGCTCTTCCCTAGCCTCGGCAATTGGGCTCCTGTTCTCGCTGATTCTCGGCCTTGGTAACGAGGCTCCAACCCTCTCTGCTCCCTGACGTTGGCTACTGGGCTCCAGTTTTCACTGCTCACCGGCCTTGTTTACTAGGCTCCCGCCCTGTATGCTCCCTGGCCTCAGTTACTGGGCTGCAGGTGCCACAGCTTCCCAACCCCAGTTATTGGGCTCTGGCTCTCACTTCTCCACAATCTCAGTTACTTGTGTCTTACTTTCACTGCTCCCCGCCCTTGTTACTAGATGCTGGCTCCTGCTGTTGCTGCACTGCCTCAGATAGTGGCCTCAATACCTAAGTTTCTGCAAGGAAAATGGGGGAGGGGTCGATATGATCCACAGTGAGTTGAACTATTTCAATATTGCTGAAAATAGAGACCAGTTGTTGAAGCTGTTCGTCGTGCACTCATCAGGACATTCCCAAGCATACCAATGTAATGGAAAACTGGTGCATTGTATCAAACATGTCCCTTACACTGGTCACAACAGGCAATGCACAGGCAGAATCCAACAAGCCGGTGCTTGCAAAACTTAAAACACAGTGTCCAACATTAGATGTGATTCCGTAATTGGGCAGCATTTGCGAAATAATCCTCAGTGTGCCAAGAAGTGTACATTTGCAATTACATGAAGCTGCATGTATTAGTAAACAGAGCCCTGTTCTTTGCAGAAAGAAAGCATATGTACAGACATTGCTCCTGATTCAGGTAAACAAAATAAGTGGCTCTATCTCTTGGCTCTCACTCTTCCCCAGCCACAGTTCCTGGACTCTGATTTGCGCTGCTTCCAGGCCTTCGTAAATATGTTCCAGCCATCCCTGTTCCTGACCTTTGTTCCTGAGCGCCGGTTATCGCTGCTTCCTTACCTTGGTAATGAGACCCCACTCTTCTCTCTCCTCCTAGACCTTGGTCCAGCCATCTCTGGTCCCTGGTCTCCATTACTGGGCTCCGGCTCTCTGTGCTGTGGTCTTGTTCACTGGGCTCCAGCTGGCATTGCTCGCTGGCCTCAGTTGCTGGGCTCTGGGTCACACTGATCTCTCGTATTGGTTACCAGGCTCTGATTCTCACTGCTCCCTCACTTTGGTTACCTTGTTCTGGCTTTCAGTGCTCCCTAGCTTCGGTTACTATGCTCAGTATCCCAGCGCACGCTGTGCGCACCCTTTGGTTCTGCGTTCTGGCAGGTTCCTGGCCCCTGTTACTGAGCGATGGCTCTTGCTACTCTTTGGCCTTTGTACTGGACTCCGGCTGTCAATGCTCCCTGTCCTCGGTTACTCACCCCACGCTCGCACTGGTCCTTGGCTTTGGTTACTTGCCTCTGGTTCTCACTGCTCCCCAGCCTCAATTACTGGGTTCTGGCTCTTACATTGGTACCCACCCTCCTGCACCCCCTTCACAACCCCCGTCCCCGCCCGCGCCGCCGGCCTCAATAACTGGGTTTAGGCTCTCATATTTCCACCTCCCCACCATCTGGCCTCGGTTTCTGACCACTGGCTCTCACCGCTCCCCGGCCTCGGTTACTAGGCTCCAGCTGTCAGTGCTCCCCGGCCTCAGATAGTGTGCTCCATCTCTCATTGCTCCACAATTTCACTTACTGGTCACCGCCTTTTACCACCCATTGACCTCAGTTACTGGCCTTCAGCACACTCTGCTCGATGGCCTCAGTTAATCGGGTTCTAATCTAATGGCTCCCCAGCATCTGTTAATGAGTTATGGCTTCCACTGCTGGCTACTGATGATGAAGATAGAGCGGTGTCACACCATTATGGGGAGGAGTGGAGACAGCATGGTAGGATGGAGAGGGGACAGCATGGGTGGCTTGAGGGTGGATGTCACAGTAGTTCAGAATGCAGTGGTTAGCACCGCAGCCTCACTGCTCCAGCGACCCGGGTTCAATTCTGGGTACTGCCTGTGTGGAGTTTGCAGGTTCTCTCTGTGTCTGCGTGGGTTTCCTCCGGGTGCTCCGGTTTCCTCCCACATGCCAAAGACTTGCAGGTTGACAGGTAAATTTGCCATTATAAATTGCCACTAGTACAGGTAGGTGGTAGGGCAATATAGGGACAGGTGGGGATATGGTAGGAATATGGAATTAGTGTAGGATTAGTATAAATGGGTGGTTGATGGTCGGCACAGACTCGGTGGGCCGAAGGGCCTTTTTCAGTGCTGTATCTCTAAATTAAACTAAACTAAACTCAGTTAAACTAAATGGGGCGGCATGGGCTGGGAATGGCATGGGTGATCTACGAAGGTGGTTGTGTATGGCACGGGAGCAAGGTGTATTATGAGGAATGGGAGGTGATTATATGGGAGGCCTGAAATGTTTAGGATGTTATGGCATGAGTTTGATTGCATGGGAATGTTGGATTGGAATCGGACGGGGAGTTAAAGGGAGTGCAATATAGATCGTCATTTCAGCACGAGCATTTCCGGATCTCTGCTGGTGTATAAGAAACCACCGTGATCCGAGTACTGAACCCTGGGAAACATCACTCAAAAACCCTTTCCTGACCGAACAACAGCCATTCACCACAATGTTGAGAAACAAGTTGTGACTGTCCTCATCTGTAATTACAAGATGTCAGATTTATTGTAAATCTGGTATTACGCATTTTAGTTCAATAATCTTATTTTGTTTATTTTTCAATCCTCTCTCTGATTCCAGTTGTAATTCCTGTTCTGTTAAAAATCTATTTCCTAATACTGTCATGATGTTTTAATTTAAATCCTGTCTCCAGCAGAAATACCCCGAACTTCTTTAAACTGGTGTTTTTACTCCCAACCTGATACTTTATTTTTCTGGGAATTTCCCTTTGTTACACTTAACTTAGTAATGATTGAGATTATTTGTTTCATTGATTTTTCAGTGGACACATTTCCAATTATTGCATTGAAGTAATTGAATTCCGTGTTGCCTGTCACAGGTGAGGGAATCTCTCAGTCAGTCCAATATCTAACTTTCTATACAAGAGCAAAATGCTGCAGATGCTGCATCTGAAATAAAAACAGAAAATGCTGGAAATATTCATAGGTCCGACAGCATCTGTGGAGAGAGAAGTATAGTTATTGTTTCAGGTCAGTGACCCTTCGTCAGAACTGGGAGAGGTGACAGATGGTACAGATTTTAGGCCAGGCAGGGAAAGGAGGGAGTGGAGGAAAGTACAAATGGCATGGTCTGTAATAGAGTGAAAAACAGGAGCGATTATATCACCAATTGATGATAGAGAAATGAAAAATGGAATGGTAATGGGAGAAGTAAATAAACAAATGATGCGTGCAGATGAGGTGTAAATGGGAACATGTGAAATCACCACACACAGCTGCCACTGACACCACTAACAGCTTAGATGTCATAGAGTCATAGAGTTATATAGCACAGAACCAGGTCCTTAATCCCATCGTGTCTGTGCCGGCCATCAAATACTTATCTATTCGAATCCCATTTTACACCACTTGGCCCCGAGTCTGGCGTTCAAAGTGCTCCTCTATATACTTCTTAAATGCTGCGCGGGTTCCTGCCTGTACTACACCTTCAGGCAGTGTCTTACAAATTCGAATGACCCTCTGGCGGAAGAAAATCCTAAAATCCCATCTAAACCTCCAGCCCCTCATCTTACATCTATGCACCCTGGTCATTGACGCTCCGCTAATAGAAAAAAACTTTTCTTCTTATCTATCCTATCAATGCCCCTCATAATTTTCTATACCTCAGTCATATCCCCCTCAGCCTTCTCTGCTGTAAGGAAAATATATGACACCACCAATTTTCGTGTCATCTACGAACTTACTGATCATACCACCTATATTCTCGTTTAATTCATTAATGCACAGGAGAAACAGCAAGGGTGCCCGCACGGATCCCTGCGGTGCACCACTAGTCACATGTTTCCACTCGCATTAACAACTCTCGATCATTACCCTATGCCTCCTGCCACTTTGCTAATTTTGGATCCAATTTGCCAAATTGCCCTGGATCCCATGGACTCTTACCTTCTTGACCAATCTCCCATGTGGGATCTTATCAAAAGCCATACTGAAGTCCATGTAGGCTACATCACCTATTTTACCCTCATCTGTACATCTAGTTACCTCCTCGTAAAATTCAATCAAGTTAATTAGACACGATCTCCCTGACAAAACCATGCTGACTATCCCTGATTAATTCCTGTCTCTCCAAGTGGAGAGAAATCCTGTCCCTCAGAATTTCTTCAAATAGATTCCCAACCACTGATGTCAGACACACCTGCCTGTAATTACCTGGTTTATCCCTGCTACCCTTCTTGAATAATGGCACCACATTCGCTGCCCTCCATTCCTCTGGTATTTCTCCAGTGACCAGAGAGAATTAGTAAATTTGTGTCAGAGCCCCTGCTATCTCCTCCCTTGCCTTACATAACAGCCTGGGATATATCTCATCTGGGCCAGCGGATTTGTTCACTTTTAAGCCCGCTAAAACAGCTAATATTTCCTCCCTCTCAATGCTAATATGCTCCAGTATATCACAATCCCGCTCCGTAATCTCTACACCTACATCGTCCTTCTCCTTAGTGAACACTGATGAAAAATAATCATTGCAAACCTCAGCAGATCCGCACACAGATTGTCACTTTGATCCCTAATGGGCTCTCCACTTTCTCTGGTAATTCTCTTGCCCTTAACATAATTATGAAACGACTGAGGATTTTCCTTTATCTTGCCCACCAGTGTTTTTTCATGTCCCCTCTTAGCTCTCGTAATTACTCTTTTAAGAACCCCTACACTTTCTATACTCCTTCAGTGCCTCCGCTGTTTGCAGTGCTCTGAATCTGCCATAAGCCTCCTCTTTCCCTTATCCAATCTTTTATATCCGTTGACATCCAGGGTTCCCTGGACCTGTTGGTCCTACCCTTCACCTTCGCAGATACATGTCTGAACACTCGCTATTTTCTCTTTGAATGACTCGCATTAGTTTTATGCAGAGTTTCTACAAGTAGCTCTCCCATTCCACTTTGGCCAGATCCTGTTTGATCATATTAAAATCGGCCTTCCCCCAATTCAGTTACTTTATTTCCTGTGCATCTTTCCCCTTATCCATAAGTACCTTAAATTTTACAGAGCTATCCACGAAATGTTTGATCACTGACACGTCATTACCTGTGATGTGACCACCTCACTAACCGTGCTATCCACGACGGCCTCCGCATCGCGTATGCTCCACAGTGAGTCCATCCGCAGATCCAGGTGCGCATTGCAGTCAACCAGTAGCTGCAGCTAGACACATTTCCTGCACACATGGTTGCCAGGGACATGGCAAGTTTCTCAGATATCCCTCCTTCGCAGGAGGAGCATATCACAGGGCTGAGCTCTATTGCCCTGACTTACCCTTAGAATAAGCACCTTAGTTACACCCTTTAATACAGAGTAATAATTAGGGTAGGAACCTTTTTCCACTCCATACACTATCACTCAGAATCTAAAATCCCTACCTTTACATTTAATTCAGCGATTGAAAGTAGTAAAAATAGGCTAGAAACACCCACCTATTCCTACTTACCAATCAGCTGCCTCAACTTATCTTGCCCACCAGTGCTTTTTCATGAACCCACCCCTCTATACTTTCTATACACCTCTAGGGTCACCGTTGTGTTCAGCGCTCTGAATCTGAAATCCTGATACAATCCTCTATATCCCGTTACATCCAGTGTTCCCTGAACTTATTGGTCCTACCCTTCATCTTTACTGGAGCATGCTGGCACTGAACTCTTCCTATTTCCTTTTTGAATGACTCCCACTGGTCTGATGTAGACTTTCCTACTAGTACTTGCTCCCAATCCACACTGACCAGATCCTGTTTTATCATATTGAAAGCAACCTTCCCCCAATTCAGTACTTTAATTTCCAGTCCCTCTTTGTCCTTTTCCATAACTACATTAAATCTTACAGAGTTATCGTCAAAATCACCGAAATGCTCCCCCACTGACGCTGCCACCACTTTTCCGGCTTTATTCCCTAAGATTAGGTCCAGCACTGCCCCTTCTCTTGTAGGACTTTCTACGTGCTGGTTCAAAAAGCCTCCTGGGTACACTTAACGAATTGTGCCCCTTTAAGCATTATGCACGGCGTTCTTCCCTATTCTGGTATGAAACTCTTGAAGTCAACTTTGATGATTACACCTGCCTCTTAACTGGTTCACGGCTTTCACTGCTCCCCAACCTCCGTTAGTGGCCTCTGGCTGTCAATTCTAACCAGCCTTTGTTACTGGTCTGTGGCTGCCGTTGTTCGCCAGCCTTGGTTACAGGGCTCTGGCACTTGCTGCTCCCCGGCCTTGGTTACTGGTCTCTGGGCCCTGCTGTACCGACCTCAGTTACTGGGCTACTAGCTCTCACCAAATTCCTAGCCTCGGTTACTGGGCTATGGCTTCCACTCCTACCCGGACTGCCTCTCACTGCTCACGCCCTCAGGCTCTGGTCTCTGGCTGGTGCCCAAATAATCTTCAGTGTTCTAAGAATTGCGCTGACAACCAGTTCATGATTGCCAGTAGGGCTCGCAGTGTGGCGAATTTGCACTTACTGGAAGCTACATATATTAATACACAGAGCCCTGTTCTTTGAAGGCAGAAAGAACACGTAAATTAAATGCTCCTGTTTCAGCTAAACAAAATAAGTGACATCCATTCGTTGGCTCATTCCTCCGGGCAATGCCTTAACTGATCAGAGTCAAGCTCCCTGGTTTAAATTGCAAACAAAGCTTAGCAGTTAACGGTCAGTCATCGGAAACTGATGCATTCTCCATGGCAGTGCCTCTACCAATCAGATTTCACTTGCCAACTGAGCAGCACCTTCTTCTCATATAGCATAAAGTTACTGTTTTTCCTCACATTCATATACTTTTGGATTGTCCTTATGAGTGTGTTTAAGCCGAAAAGCTGCGAGAATATGTCTCTATTTTCAGAAATACTCAAGTTTTGTAATATTAAACGACTATTTCAGTGTTTTCCTTTTATGATTTAATCTATCCTGCCTTCCTCCGTTTCACAGACCATCCCGTTTGTTAGTTTAGTTACAATCACTTCAATGCATCACTGGACACAGGAACACATATCGAAATCTCAATGAGTCCTCAATCAAACTGGCAACTTTGCACACAGCCTGATGTATAATTTCCCTGTTTATTTCCCTTCCTCACAGTTAACTTGCTGATGATTGGGATCATGTCTCGGCGAAAGTGCGGTCTCTCCAATTGTGTCACTCGCTACCTGGTGGCCATGGCAGCGGCGGATCTACTGGTCATTGTCTTCGACCTGATATTGTGGCACATTCCCATTGTTTATCTGGAACAACTTAATTCCTTGCGGTCCATCCCCGTGTGTAATATCCACGCAGTCCTGCTGTTTGCAGCCACAGAATGTTCTGTCTGGTTAACCGTCACTTTCACCTTTGATCGATTTGTGGCCATTTGTTGCCAGAAGCTGAAAAGTAAATATTGCACCGAGAAAACGGCAGCTGTGGTTCTGGGAACAGTGACGGTGCTGAGCTGTTTAAAGAACATCACCTGGTATTTTATTTTTACAGGTCGGTATTCGAAGGTGAACATGCCTTGGTTTTGTTCTGTTACAGATGGTATTCGGTTCTCTCGGGTCTGGATAACAATCGAGCTCTTCCGTCACATTCTAACCCCATTTGCCCCATTTGTGGTGATTCTTTTTCTCAATGCTTTCACTGTCAGACACATTTTAGTAAGTAGCAGAGCACGCAGCAGACTCCGGGCTCACAGCATTGGGGAGATTCGCAGAGACCCAGAGATGCAGAGCCGAAGGAAATCGATCATTTTATTGTTAGTTATCTCGGCAAATTTCATATTGTTATGGGCAGTATTTATGGTGGTTTCGATCTGGAGCCAGTTGTATAATTTAGGAGATCGGTCTGTAATTCCACCAATGTTTCTGCTGCAAGTGGGTTACATGCTGCAGCTCCTGAGTTGCTGCACAAACACTGCAATTTATGCAGTGACCCAGGCTCAGTTCAGAGAGCAGCTGAAGAATGTGTTCAAATATCCCTTTACTCAAATTGGTAAATTCATTCAATAATGAGAGGAAGCGAATCAGTGACTATTTCCAACAGCATCTAATTTCATTGCACATTTCCAGCAGCTGACGTATTGCATCTGTCACTATGATGACAGCGGGGTGGGACCTAAAACTGGCCCTATTATGACAGAGCAGTGGGGCGCGCGGGTCTGGGTGGGAGGTGTTGGTGGGGTGATGGGGCGGGAAGCTTATCGTTATGGAGACAGGGTGCAGCCTGTTCCCATGCTGATGGCAAAATGAACAGTGAGCAGGGTCTGATGACTGCCGAACACGCCCATCGCGATGACACAGCTCACTACGCTGAGAGCAGAGTATGCTGGGGGAATGCGGCAACAGCAGCCCCGTCCACCGCACTGACCCCGCCCAACGCGCTGAGGGCAGAGTCTGTTGCTGAAAAGCGTCACCAGCAGCCCGGCCAACCGGCAGTCTCAACAGCAACCAGGCAACAACCAAAACTGCAACAACAGGAAGAATAGAGCAAGTGGTGAGAAGATTCAGCCTTAAGTACTTCATACCCGTTTATAAATCTTTATGATAATTTCGAAACTTTATCATCGTTTACAATTCTTAGAATCATTACAAATGATCTTAAGAACTGCATAATCCTTTATAGTCCTTTACTCTTCTTTATATTACTTTATAACCATTTTAACTATTTTATGACACGTTATAAACATTTATAATCCTTAATTATAGCCCTTTATAATGCTTTATAATACTATATAATCCGCTATAGAACTTGAGATACCTTTATAATACTTCGCGTTCCTTCAGACAATTTAAAATTATTTACAACCTTTTATGGTCCTTTAGAACCCTTGATAATCCGTTCTAATACTTTATAAACTTTTGTAATACTTTATAATCTTTATAATCCTTAAAAGCAATTTATAATGCTTAATAACTATTTTACTGATGCTAACTCTTTGTCCTCCTTTATAATCCGATAAACCAGCATAATCCTTTATAACCCTTTTTACCAGTTCATAATAATCTCTCATCTTTATAATATGTATAGTCCTTTGCAACCTTTTATAATCTTTCATAAGTCCTTAGAAGCCTTTGTAATTCTTTATTACCCTTTTTATTTTTATAATCGTTTGAATCGTTTATAACCCTTCAACATCTTTAAGAATTCTTTCTTTTTTTATAATCCTTTATAACCTTTTAACCCTTCAGAATCCACTGTAACATTTTATAATACTTTATAACATCTAATATCAATTTATATTTTGTAATCCATAATATGTTTTATATGTTATAACCCTTTACAAACCTTTATAATCCTTTATAACAGTTTATTATACATTGCAATTGTTTCTAGTCCTGTGCAATCATTTATAGCACTTTATAATCCCTCACAATCATTCACAATTCTTTACAGAAGTCTATAATCATTCATAAGTCTTTATTGCACTTTCTAACAGCTAATAATCCCTTAAACCCCGTGGTAATCCTGTATAACCCTTTTAATCCTTCCTAATCCTTTATAATTATTTATAACCCTTTATAAACATTTATAACACTTCACAATGCATTGCTATAAATTGTATTGCTTTATAATGATTTGTAGAACTTTATAACACTTTATAATAATCGTAATCGTTTATAACGCTTTGTGATTCATCATAGCCCTGTACACTCATTTATGGAGACTTTACCACTTCATAATGCTTTATGAACGTTATAACCAATTATAATCCCTTCTAATCCGTTATAACCCTTCAAAATACCTAATAACCTGAATAATTCTTTGAAAATAATATATTCCGCTATAACCCTTTATCACCCTTCATAATCCTGAGTAATCCTTTATAACATTATATAATTATTCATAGTATTTATAATGATGTATAATATTTTATGAACTTTATAATAATGCATTGTAAGCTTTTACAGTTCATTATAACCCGTCATACACCTTATCGGTCCTTTATAGCGTCATTACGACATAGAGAGTCATTTACTACACAGGAGGAGGTCATTCGACGCACATAGGCCATGGCGGCTTTCAGCAGAAATCAGTCAGTCCCACTCCCTCGCTCATTCTCTGTAGCCTTCGAGTTTATTTCCTTCAGGTGCCTATCCAATTTCCTTTTGGAATCATTGATTGTCTCCGCTTCCACTACCTACGTGGGAGGTGAGTTCCAGGACAGAAACACTCATTGCATAAATAAAATAGTTTCTAATATTCCCCCTGCCTCTGTTGCCCAGAATTTTAAACTGTGTTCCCTAGCCCTTTCACCAGCAGCTAACTGAACATTTTTTTTTCCTTTTCTAACTTATCTAAGCCTGTAATATCTTGTTCACCTCTAGCAAAACTCCCCACAATCTATTTTCCACCAAAGAGAACAAACGCAGCTTTTCCAACCTAACCTTGTAACTCAGATCCCCCATTCCTGGAACCATTCTGAAAAGTCTCCTCTGCAAGCTCTCAATGACTCTCATAATCTCCCTGAAGTGTGACTGGAACTGGACGCATTGATCTAGTTGGGACCCAACCAAATCTTTATATAGGTTCAGCATAGGTTCTACACCTTCGTACACAATGCTTCTATTTATGAAGCCGAAGATGCAACCAGATTTACTAACCACGCTCTCAATAAATCCTGCCACAGTCAAAGACAGATGCACATGCTGCCCCCGGTCCCTCTGTTCATACACACCGTTTTGAGCTGTGTCATTAAGTCTATATTGCCTTACCCTATGCCTTCTGGAAAAATGCATCGCCTCACACTTGTCTGTATTAAATGTAATCTGCCACTTGTCTATCCATTGTGCTAGCCTATCTAGTTCCTGCGACAGGCAGTTCACAACATCCGCTCTGTTTGCAATCGCTCCAAGTTTGGCATCAAATAACAAAAACAAAGAACAAAGAACAACACAGCACAGTAATAGGCCATTCGGTCCTCGAAGCCTGCACCGATCTTGATGCCTGTCTAACTAAAATCTTCTGCACTTCCGGGAACCGTATCCTTCTATTCCCATCCTATTCATGTATTTGTCAAGACGCCTCTTAAACGTTGCCATCTACCTGCCTCCATCACCTTCCCAGGCAGCAGGTTCCAGGCAATCACATCATCTGCACATTTTGGAATTCTACTCAGTATTCCAAATGCATGTCATTAATATATAGAGCAAAAAGGGCAGAGGTCCGAGCACTGATAGGGAGGAACAGCACTATCCACTATCCTCCGGTCTGGAAAAAAAAAATAATTTACCAAATCTCCCCGTTATCTGTCCTTGAGCCAATGTTTTATCCAATTGGACACTGACCGGTCTATTCCATATGTTTCAATTTTGTTAACATGCCTTTTATGTTGTACTTTGTCGAAGACTTTCTGAAACTCCATATTGACCGCATCCACCACATTCCCTTCAATATTCCTTCACTGTTATTTCATCAAATACATTAATTGGATTTGTCAACCATGATCTGCCTTTAGGAATTCCGTGCTCGCTATCCCTACTGATGTTAATCTCTAACCAGTAGGTGTAGTGCATTTGCATGTCCAAAAAGCATTCGATAAGATGCCACATAAAAGGTTACTACACAAGACAAGTGCTTATGCTGCTGGGGGAAATATATTAGAATAGATGTAGAATGGCTAACTAACAGGAAGCAAAGGCTTGGGATGAATGAGTCATATTCCGGTAGGAAAACTGTAACCCGTGAGGTGCCATAGGGATCAGTGATGGGCGGCAACTATTTACAGTCTATTTTAATGAATTACATAAAGTGGATAAAGTGACCGACTGAATTGTAGCCAATTTTGCTCACAATACGAAAATAGGTCGGAAAGCAAATTGTGAGGAGGGTGCAGAGTTATATGAAGTGTTAGAATTGGTTAGGTGAGTGGGAAAAACATTGGCAAATGGAGTATAATTGGGAAAATGTGAGCTAGACTACTAAACTTGGAAGAATAGGGGTAAAAAACAAATATTATTAAAATGGAGAGCGATGGAAAAATTCTGCGGTGCAGGGGGACCTGGGTATCGTTGTACATGAATCAGAATAATTAAACATGTAGAAATAGCAAGTAATTAGGAAGGCACATGGAATGCTGACATTTATTGCAAGGCGGGGTGGAGTATAAAGTTGGGAATTCTTGCTAAAACTGCACATAGCGTTGCTGAGACAGACTGAGAGTACTTTATAGAGGTTTGGTCACCATACTTAAGGAAGCATATACTTGTATTGGCAGCAGTTCAGAGAAGATTCACTCGGCTGATTCCTGGGATGAGTGGTTTGTCTTATAAAGAAAGGTTAAGCAGGTTGAGCCTATAGTGTTTGGAGTTTAGAAGAATGAGAAGTGATGTTATTGAGGCATGTACGATTCTGAGGGGCCTTGACAGGGTAGCTGCAGAGAGGATGTTTCCTCTCGTGGGGGAATTTGGAACTGTTGGGCACAATCTGAAAAATACGGAAATCTCCCATTGAAGGCAGGGATGAGGAGGAATTTCTTCGCCTCCAGGGTTGTTAGCGTTTGGAATGCTCTTTCCCAGAAAGAGTTAGCGGCTGGGTCAATCAACGTATTCAAGGCTGGGATAGGCAGATTTTTCATTGACAAAGGAGCCAAGAGTTTTTGGGGCAGGCATTAAAGTGGAGTAAGGCCACAATCCAATCAGCCATGAATGGTGCAGCAAGCTCGAGAGGCCAAATAGCCTACTCTTTCTCCTGTTTCTTATGTCCTTATGTTATTTTCTTATATTTCTAATCGTAGCCATAGAATCACCATCAATAACTACCCTTTCTGTTACCACATTGTTAACACTGGTGTTCCCAATGTCCGTGCCCCCTTCCTCTCCCTCGTCTAACTGCTGTCCCTCAGCGGTATCATTTGAAAGCACAGCGTTATTTTTGACATGTCTTCTTATGACACTCAACTCTACCGCACCGCCATTTCTCTTCACGTTTCCAGTGCTGCGAAATTATCAGACTGCTGATCCAACGTCCATGTTTGAAAATGCAACAAATTCATCCAATTAGCTACTGTGATGACGAAACACAAATTTCATCAGCTCCGACACAAACTCAATTCCATACTTACTGATTACATGCCTTTAATATAAAATAAACCAATTTGGAAGACAACCAGATTCGATACATTTTTTTCAAGCAGCCTATGTGGTCCATGATAAGCTGCTAAATGGCCGATGAAGCCAAAGTGTTTGGGAAGATGGGCATTCTCCAAGGGTCAGGTTGTGAGGAAAAATTAGATAAACTAAACCTGTATTCCCTGGAATACAGAAGGTTACGGGGTAATTGCTCACTCTCTCAGTCACGGGAGGACCGTACGTAATGTTGCTCAGTCAACATAAACTGATGAGATACATCCAAGAATACTGATGGAAGTAAGGCAGGGAATTCTGGAGATACTGGCCATAATTTTCCAATCCTTCATAGATAAGTGTGCGGCCAGAGGACCAGAGAATTGCAAATATTACACCATTGCTCAAAAAGTGTGCAATTGCAACCTCAACATCTACAAACTAACCAGTTTAACCTTGGGGGTGGGAAATCATTTAGAAACAATAATCTATGAGAAAACTAACAATTATTTGGACAAATTTGGATTTATTAAGGAAAGTCGCATGGAGTAGTTAAAGGAAAATCATGTTTAACTACTTGCTTGAGTTTTTTTTTTGATGAGGCAATGGAAAGGTTGATGAAGGTAATGTGGTTTATGTGGTGTACATGGACTTCCAAAAGACATTTTATAAGGTGTCACATAACAGATATGTCAACAAAATTAGAGCCCATGGAATAAAAGGGACAGTAGAAGCATGGATTCTAGGTTGGCTGAGAGATAAGCGAGTAGTGGTGAACAGTTGTTGCTCAGACAGGAGGATGATATTTAGTGGGGTTTCCCATGGGTAAGCATTAGGGCCACTGCTTTCTTTGATCTAGATTAATGACTTAGAGTTGGGGGTGCAGAGCATAATTTCAAAATTTGAAGATGACACAAAACCTGGAAGTATTGTGATCTGTGAGGAGGGTAGTGAGAGATTGCAAGAAGACATAGACAGGCTGGTGGAATGGGCGGACATGTGACAGATGTAATTTAATGTAGAAAAGTGCGAAGTGATTCATTTTCGTAGGAAGAACGAGAAGAGGCAATTTAAAATAAGGGGTACAATTCTAAAACGAGTGCAGGAGCAGAGGGATCTGGGGATATATCAATACATATCACTGCAGGTTGCAAGGCAGGTTGAGAAAGCAGTTAATACAGCATGTGGAATCCTGGGCTTTATAAATAGAGCGATAGCATACAAAAGTAAGGAAGTAATGGTAATGCTTTATAAAATGCTGGATCTGCCTGTACTGGAGATTGTGTCCAGATCTGAGCACCACACTTTAGGAAGGATGCTTACGCAGTTGAAACGGTACACAAAAGATTTACAAGATTGGTTGCAGGGCAAGGAAATTCTGAAAGGTATATGCTGCAGAAGCTGGAACCATTCCCCTCAGAGAAACTTGAGAGGAAATTTGATAGAGGTGCTCAAAATCACGAAGCGTCTGGATAGAATAGATAGGGGGAAACTGTTGCAATTGGTGGAAGAGGCAAGAACCAAGCAACACTGATTTAAAGTGATTGTCAAAAGACGCAAAGGCGGCTTGAGGAAAAACCTTCTTTATGCAGCCAGTGGTTAAGATCTGGAATGCACTAGCTGAGCGTGTCGTGGAGGCAGATTCAATCGTGAACTTCAAAAGGAAATTGGAGAAATTTTCGGAAGAGAAACAATTTGTAGGACTATGGGGAATTGGCGGGGGAGTGGGACTTGGTGTGTTGCTCTTGTAGAGAGCCAGCTCAGCCACAAGGGGTCAAATGGTCTCCTTCTGTAAACATTCTACGATTCTATGGAAAACCATTTAAACGTTCTGACTATGAGAAAAGCTTTGAAAGCAAAAATAATCTGTTGATACACAAACCCACTCACATTGGGGAGAGGCTGTTTATCTGCACAGCATGTGGGAAGGGATTCAATTTTTATCAACACCTGCTGATCCACAGGTGAGTCCACACCAGGAAGTGGTTCTTCATCTGCTCCGTGTATGGAAAGGAATTTAACTGATCATCGAACCTGCTGAGATTCCAGCAAGTTCACAAGTGACTGCAGGGGTTTATAAAGCTCTGGCTGGGCCACAAATAGAGTATTGTATCCAGTCGTAATTACCACACTTTAGGAAAGATGTGAAGGTCCTAGAAAGGGTGCATGGGAGATTTGCCAGAACGGTTTTAGGAGTGAGAGATTTTAGCTACAAGGTTGGGTTGGAGAAGCTGTGTTGGTTCACCTTGGAGCAAAGGAGATGATGGGAAATCTGATCGAGGTGTTCAAAATTATGACAGGGCTAGGTAAGGTAGACAAAGAAAAGCTGTTCCTATTAACTGATAGTACACCGGCTAGGGAACACAGATTTGCGGGGTTGGGCAAAATATACAGGGGGGATGTGAGGAACTATGTTTTTACATAGTGAATGATAATGACCTGGAACTCGCTGCCTTACAGTGTGGTAGAAGTGGAGAAATTCAATGATTTAAAAAGGCAAATGAATGGGCACTTCCCGGATTTAAACCTGCAGACCTATAGGGATAGAACGGGGGAATGGGATTATTAGATTTGTCTAAAGGCAGCTGGCACCAAGTCAGAAAGCTGAATGTCCTCCTTATGTGCTGTATTTACTGTGACTCATTTGTGTAATCTGTCCTTGTCAGGTTTTAGTTTAGGCAGGCTTCAAGATCGGTGCAGGCTTCGAGGGCCAAATGACCTGTTCCTGTGCTGTACCGTTCTTTCTTCTTTGTTAATTTAACCCTTGGAGACAAGGTACCATTCAGGTAAATCTATGCTGCACTGTCTCCAAGGCCAAAATATCCTTCCGAAGGTGTGGTGCACAGAAGTGAACACAATAGTCCAGAAGTGGTCTAACCAGGGCTTTGTATATCTCAGTACTGATACTTGACAACTTTTCTCATGGACAGAAGTGACTAACCTTTTTTCCTTCCACATTTAAAGACGTTTGATATTCAGGTCCTCATGAATCAAGTGACAGTCAGACCTTGATGTGTTGCTTGATTTGAATTTCCCATTTGTCAATCTTCCCCTTCCAGATCCCTGTAAAAGGAGTTTACAAAAGCCATGACTGTCAGTCCAGCAGCGGAATTCACAATATTCTCTCCCCTTGCTTCCTGGTCCAGGATGGCTGCAGAGGCGCCCTGCAGTACATTGTCCCCTCCAAAAATGGCAGCCGTTAACCCGGGCCTGTCACCGGGTGAAACACCGCAGCTGCCACCCTGCTTGGTGTAAATGTGAGACCTGGAGAATGTTATGGGCGTTTGAGGCCTACACCAGGTGATTGGAAGTCGGAAAATGTTCCCTGTTTTGCACTGGAGTCTGGGTCTGCACTCAGTGAGTGTGAAGCTTGATTTGCCCCGGAGTTTATGAACCCGTTCCCTCCAGCCTCCTCCTTCAATTTCCATTCCATTTCCAGGACTTTATCTCAAATTCCTTTGCAGATATGGTTCTTTTGTCCTCACCTTCCACCCCACCAGACTGTGCATTCAATACCGCATCCTCCATCATTTCCCCCATCTCTAGTGTGATGCCTGCAAACACATCTTCCCCTTGCCTTTAAGTATTCCGCAGGGACCATTCCCTCCGTGACACCCTGCTCCAAACCTTTATCCCATTCAATACCCACTCTCCCTCCCATGCAAGAGCAGGGGATGTAGCAACTGCCCTAACACAGTCTGACTGTCCAAGGCCGTAAATACTCACTCAAGATGAAACAGCTATTCATTTGTACTTCATTAAAGTCAGCATACTGTATTCACTGCTCATGTTGCAGTCTCCTCTGCAATGGGGAGATAAACGCAGACTAGGTGACCACTTTGAACATTTCTATACAGACTACAAGCTTGACCCTGAACTTCTGATCTCCTGTCATTTTAATTCTCGACCTTGCTGCCATGCTGACATCTCTGTCGTCAGCCTTCGGAACTGTTCCAATGAAGTTCAACAGCCGCTCGAGGAAGAGCACCTCATCTTTAATTAGGCATTACAATTCGGCGCAGACTCGTTGGGCCGAAGGGCCTGTTTCAGTGCTGTATGACTCTAAGATCAGCCACCCTCTTATTGAATTACAGAGCAGATATCAGCCTATGCCTGGAAAATGTCTGGGTCTTGATGCATTTCTGCATGCAGTCATGAATGGTGCTCAGCATTGTTCAACCAGCAGCGAACTTCTCCATTTCTGACCTTATGATTGAAGGAAGGTCATTGATGGAGCAACTGACAATGGTGGGGCTTGGATACTATCATGCAAAACTCCTGCAGTGATATCCAGTTGCGGAGATGATTGACCACCAACAACTACAACCATCCTCCTTTGCACGAGGTACATTTTTAACCAGCGGAGTGTTTTCGCCCCGATTCCCATTAACTTCAGTTTTGCTAGGACTCCTTGATGCCATACTCGGTCAAATGCTGCCTTGAAATCAAGGGCAGTGGCTCTCACCTCAGCTCTTGAGTTTAGCTCTTTTGTCCATGTTTGACCCAAGGATGTACTGAGGTCAGGAGCATAGTGGCCCTGGCGGAATCCAAACTGAGCGTCACTGAGCAGGCTATTGCTAAGCAAGTGCAGCTTGATAACATTGTCGGTGACACCATCCATCACTTTACTGATGATCGAGAGTAAACTGATAGCGCGGTAATTGGCTGGGTTCGATTTGTCCTGCTTTTTGTGTACAGGACACAACTGGGAAATTTTCCGCACTGCCAGGTTGCTGCCAATGTTGTAGATGTCCTGGATCAGTTTGACTCGAGGTGTGGAAAGCAATGAACACAGGACTTCAGTAGAATTGCCGTTATATCGTCAGGGCCCATAGTTGTTGCAGTATCCTGAGCCTTCAGTCGTTTTTTTTTTATATAAACCCAAGTCAAGCGAATTGGCTGAAAACCGGGATCCGTGATGCTGGGGACCTCAGGGACAGGTCGAGATTGATCATCCATTTGGAACCTATGGCTGGGGATTGTTAGAAATTCTTTAGCTTTATCTTTAGCACTGATGTGATGAGCTCCCCCATCATTGAGGATGGGGATATTTGTGGAGCCACCTCCTCCAGTTCGTTATTTAATTGTCCACCACCATTCACGACTGAATGTGACTTGACTGCAAAGCTTAAATCTGATCTGTTGGTTATGAGATCGTTACGTTCTGTTTACTGCGTGCTGCTTACACTGTTTTGCATGCTGTAAGGCGCAAGTTACCTGGTTGACACCTCATTTTTAGGTATGCCTGGTGTTGCTGCTGGCATGCCTTCCTGAACTCTTCATTGAACCGGGGTTGATACCCCGGCTTGATGGTAATGGCAAAATGAGGAACATGCCGGCCATGAGATTACAGATTATGGTTGAGTACAATCCTGCTGCTACTGATGGCCCACTGTACCTCAAGGATGCCAGGTTATGAGTTGCCGGATCTGTTTGAAATCTATCCCATTTAGCATGGTGGTAGTGCCGCACAAAACAATGGAAGATATCCTCAATGTGAAGGTGGGACTTTGTCTCCACAAGGACTGTGTACTGGTCACACCTACCAATACTGTCAGTGACAGATGCATCTGCGGCAGGCAGATTGGTGAGACGCGGTCAAGTAAGTTTTTTTCCCTTGAGTTGGTCCCCTCACTTTCTGCCACAGGCCAAATCTAGCAGCTATGTCCTTTTGGACTCGGCCAGCTTCTTCAGTAGTGGTGCTCCTTAGCCACTCTTGCTGACAGCCATTGGATCTTCCCAACCAGAGTACATTCGGCACACATGCAACCCTCAGTGTTTCCTCCTAGTGCTGTTCAACATGGAGGTGTACTGATTCATCAGCTGAGGGAGGGCGGTAGGTGGTAATCAAGAGGAGGTTTCCTTGCCCATGTTTGACCAGATGGCATGAGGTTTCATGGGGGCCAGAGTCAATGTTGTGGACTTACAGGTCAGCACCATCCCTACAGTATACCACTGTACCTACACCTATATTGGGTCTGTCCTGTCGTTGAGCAAGTGCTGTTTGATAGCACTGTCGATGATCCCTTCCGTCACTTTGCTGCTAACTGAGAGTGGACTTCTAGAGGAATAGTCTGGGCCTTTGTGTTACTGGTCTGGTGACATCACCGCTATACCACTGGCTTCTCTGCATGTTTCTATGTACGTGAAGCTTATCCAAAGTTCTAACTAGGAAGCAAAGTGAAACATAACTTTGAAGTAAGTCTTTTTCGGTTTTGACTCAAGTTGTATGACCTTTCCGCTTTTTGTTAAATATTCCGCAGCATGAATGTGGTTTTTTTTCTTTCACTAGTGACTCCGTTAATCTGCAATGGAAACTGCTTGAAGCAATTAACAGGTTACTTTAGCTTGGAGAAAAAGCCCTTTCGGCCTTCAAAATTCATGCTGGTCAGGTTCGGTACGTTTCCTGTACACCTGTATCAAGCATAGGGCACATCAAGGGCAATTTGGGTTGGGAACAAATGCTGGCCTTGCCAGCGAACCTCATATCTCTTGAAAAGATTAAATAAAAACATATCTTCCTCTATTTGTTTTAAAATATCGATGTTCCTGAGTTGAATAGTACAGCAAGTAACAATCACAAATGTTGCCGAAAATAATATTACCATCTCTTACCTTGTCTGACTGAAGTTAATAAGAGGTCCTTACCAGTGATAAGCAAAGGGATGACCTTATGTGCTGGGGGCTGGACTCGGAGGCGTCCACCTTGGGTACCTGGTCCCTTGGTAATTGGACCATTGAATGAGAAGATGTAATTGGTCAAGAGATTGGCATAAGACAACCACCAGCCCCCAAATTAAAGTACATAAATAGGCATCAGAGAAGAGAAAAACACGGACGAGATGAGGAGGCTCCTCAAGGTGGATCCATGTTCACTTCGGCTCAATACCGTGATCAGCCGAAAGGCACGGCAGTGAACAGTATGGCAGACAGCAGAGGCCAGGCCATTCCATCCATTCGATCCCGGATAGTAAACCATTCTCACCTGTCACAGGTCAGGCAGCAGAGACCAAGGTGCAACTGCAATTATGGGTGATGTTAATCTGCATATAGACTGGACAAACCTAATTATCACTAATACTGGAGAGGATACATTTCTGGAGTGCGGACATAATTGTTTTGGTCCAATCTGTTGAGGAACCTGCCACAGAACAGGCCATCCTAGACTGGGTATTGTGAAATGAGAATGTGCTAGTTAACAATCTTGTTGTGTGGGGTCACTTGGGAAAGAACGACCATAACACGGTAGGATGCATCATTCAGATGGAGAGTGAGAGAGTTGATTCCTGGACTAAAGTCCTGAATTTAAATAAAGGAAACTATGCAAATATGAAGCGCAACATGGCTCTGATGGATTGGGGGACGTTACTTAAAGGGTTGACAACGGATAGGCAATGGCTAGCATTTAAAGAGCGCATAGATGAATTACAACAATTGTTCATTCCTGCCTGGTGCAAAAATAAAACGGGAAGGGTAACTCAACCGTGGCTGACAAAATCAGGGATAGCATTAGATCCAAAGAGGAGAAGCATAAAATGGCCAGATCAAGCAGCAAAGCTGTGGATTGGGAGCAATTTAGAATTCAGCAAAGGAGGACAAAGTGATTGATTAGGAAGGGGAAAATAGAGCATGAGTGTACGCTTGCGGAGAGCATAAAAACTGACTGTAAAAGCTTCTATAGATGTGTGAAGAGAAAAAGATTAGTGAAGACAAATTTAGGTCCCTTACAGTCAGAAACGGGGGAATTTATAATGGGGAAAAAAGAAATTACAGACCAATTAAATACATACTTTGGTTCTGTCTTCACAATGGAGGACACAAATTATCTCCCAGAATCTTGGGGGACATAGGATCTAGTTAGAAAGAGGAACTGTATGAAAGCAGGAAATGGAGTTCGGGAAATTGATGGGATTGAAAGCGGATAAATCCCCAGGGCCTGGTAATCTACATCCCAGAGTACTTAAGGAAGTGGCCCTAGAAATAGTAGATTCATTGCTGGTCATTTTTCAAAATTATAAAGACTCTGGAACAGTTCCAATGGATTGGAGGGTAGCTACTGCACCCCCACTATTTTTACAAAAGGAGGGAGAGATAAAACAGGGAATTATAGACAGGTTAGCCTGACATCATTGTTGAGGAAAATGCTAGAGTCCAGTATAAAAAATGTAATAGCAGAGTACTTGGAAAACAATGTCAGGATCGGACCAAGTCAACATGGATTTACGAAAGGAAAATCATACTTTACAAATCTACTGGAATCTTTTTGAGGATGTAACTAGTAGAATAGATAAGGGAGAACGAGTGGATTTGCTGTATTTGGACATGCAGAAGGCTTTCGATAAGGTCCCAAATAAGAGATTAGCGTGCAAAATTGAAGCAAGTGGGATTGGGGGTAAGGTACTGATATGGAAACAGAATTGGTTGGCAGACAGCAAAAAAAGAGTAGGAATAAAATGGGGAATTTTTCCAAGTGGCAGGCAGTGACTAGTGGCGTACCGCAGGGATCAGTGCTGGAACCCAGCTATGCACAATATCTACAGTCATAGAGAGATGCAGCAATCAGACAGGCTCTTTGGCCCAACGAGTCTGTGCCTACCGACAACCACCCAGTTATACTAATCTTACGTTAATCCCATATTTCCTACCACATTCCCACCGTTCTCTTACCTATTCTAGGGGCAATTTACAATGGTCAATTTACCTATCAACCTGCAAGTCTTTGGCTGTGGGAGGAAACCATACCACCGGGCAGAAACCCGTGCAGTCACAGGGAGCACCCGGGTCGCTGGAGCTGTGAGGCTGAGGTGCTAACCACTGCGCCACTGTGCCACCCGAATATTAATGATGTAGATGAAGGAATTAAATGTAACATATCCAAGTTTGCAGATGAGACAAAACTGGGAGGGAGTGGGAGCTGTGAGGAGGATGCAAAGAAGCGCCAGTGTAATTTGGACAGGTTGAGTGAGTGGGCAAATGCATGGCAGATGCAGTATAATGTGGATAAATGTGAGGTTATGCACATTGGTGGCAAAAACAGAAAGGCATACCATTATCTGAACGGCGATATATTGGAAAAGTGGGAGGTGCAGCGAGAACTGGGTGTCCTTGTGCACCGGTCGCTGAAAGAAAGAATGCAGGTGCAGCCAGCCATTAAGAAGGCAAATGGTTGTTAGCCTTCATAGCGAAAGGATTCGAGTACAGTAGCAATGGCGTTTTGCTGCAATTATACAAGGACTTGTGAGACCACATCTGGAGTATTGTGTGCAGCTTTGGTCTCCTTATCTGAGGAAGGATGTTCTTGCTATGAAGCGAGTGCAGCGACGGTTCACCAGACTGATTCCTGGAATGGCAGGACTGGTGTATGAAGAGAGATTGGGTCAATTCGGCTTGCATTCGCTAGAGCTTAGAAGAATGAGAGGGGAGCTCACAGAAACCTACAAAATTCTAACAGGACTGGACAGACTAGATGCAGGAAGGATGTTCCCGATGGCAGAAAGCCCTGGACAAGGGGTAACATTCTTAGGATAGGGGGGACGCTATTTAGGACTGAGATGAGGAGAGATTTCTTCCCCCGTAGACTGGTGAACCTGTGGAATTCTATACCACGGACAGCAGTTGAGGCCAGTTCATTACAATATCTTCCAGAAAGGGTTTTATGTCGTTCTTCGGGCTAATTGGATCAAGGCATATCGGGAGAAAGCGTGAACAAGTTACTGAGTTTGGAGGAACAGCCTTGATCGTATTGAATGGCAGAGCAGGCTCGAAGGGCCGAATGGCTTAATCCCACTACGATTTCTCTATGTTTTCTATTCCATCAATCCAATCCAGGATAGCAAACCATTCTCCATGTCGCAGGTCAGAAAGCAGAGACCAGGCCATTCCATCCAACCGATCCAGGATAGAAAACCATTTTCACATGTCACAGGTCGGATGTCCATATTGTCTATTCTGATTTTGTGTTGCATTTGCACTATTGCTCCTAAATAAACTGCTTATAAATCCACGACCTCCTTTTGGGTAATCTTTAACACTTGAACAGATCTTACAGAAGTGTTGGAGAGGAATCACAGGGTGGAAAAAAAGGCTTGGTTTACTTGGTTTGTGAGAAACGATAATCTCAGTTTGCCATGAGTGATGATTTTGAAATTTTGAGACAGATAGAGCTTACACTCGGTGAAACGTGTGTGACCTTACTAAGAGGGGGTCCAGAACGTTGAGAGAACTTTGAGTGCATGAAGCCAGAAGTACAATGCCGTTAGCACATCACTGGGAATAGTTGATCAGCAGCTTGACAAAAAAACAGTCACCAAAATGAAAACAAAATACTGGGGATGCTGGAAATCTGAAATAAAAAAAAAACAAGAATTTCTGGAAATACTCAGCAGGTCTGGCAGCATCTGTGGAGACAGAAGCAGAGTTAACGTTTCAGGTCAGTGACCCTTCTTCAGAACTGGCAAATATTAGAAATGTGAAAGGTTTTAAACAAGTAAAGCGGGGGTGGGGCAAGATATAACAAAGGAGAAGATGTAGATAGGACAAGGTCACAGAATAGCTGACAAGAAGGTCATGGAGCAAAGGCAAACAATATGTTAATGGTGTGTTGGAAGACAAAGCATTAGTGCAGATAGGGTGATAACGAACTGAGAATTGAACATCCACAAGCACAAACATTAAAATAGTGGGTAAGCAAACTGAACAAACTAAGATTAAATAAAATAAAATAAACACAAGCAAAATATAAAAAAGAAAAAAAGAAAAATTAATTCAAAATAAAAGTAAAATGGGGGCCCGTCATCCTCTGAAATTATTGTGAAAAACAGTCACACCTGGAATAATGTATTTTGGAGCATTCCAGTGGGGTTTACAATTCCATTCCCAGCGGCAGCTCTGAGAGCATCCAGAAATGCAAATTTGGCTAAAAAAAGGAATGAGAACAGTTGGGCAATGGTCATCATCTCTGCATCTCACAGTTCAATAAAACAAACACAAAGCATTGAAGGGACCAGTAGATAAGTTATAGAAGGAAAATAAAGTTTGGCAGGGGAACATTTGCTTCTTGCACAATAAGTTCCTCTGGGATCAGGAGGTAATGACACTGCACATTAGATGTAGAGAAAATGAGAGCAAATCTTGGATTAAAATGATTTATAGACAGAAAATACCAGACTAGATGAAGAGTTAGAAGATGTGAGGAGGGAATTTACCGGAATTCGACCAGTGTTAAAGCTCTGCCTCTCCTCAAGCTGAATCATGGGGAGGCGGTGGCGTAGTGTTGATACCACTGGACTAGTAGCACCCAGAGGGCCAGGCTAATGCTCTGGGGACATAGGTTCGAATCTTACCATAACAAATCGGAAAATTTAAATTCAATTAATAAACGTCTGAAATTCAAATATCTATTCTAATGGTGACCATGAAACCATTGCCCATTGTTGTAAAAACTCATCTGGTTCACTAACCTACCATCGTAACCTGGTCTGGCGTACATGTGACTCCAGACCCACCGAAATGCGCTTGATTCTGAAATGACCTAGCAAGCTACTCAATTGTACTAAACGACTACAAAATCTAAGAAAAGCAATGAAACTGGAGGGACAACCTTGCATCCACCTGGGCGCCAGAAACAACAAAAACAAACCCAGCCCTGTCGACCCTGCGAAATCGTCAATGAACATCTAGGGGCTTGTGCCAAAATAGGGAGAGCAGTAGCACAGACTAGATTAGCAGCAGAAAACATACTCATATTCACCGATTCGTACCTCACAATGTTCCAGGCACCACCATAACCATCCCTGGGCGTGTCCTCTCCCAGCAGCAGGACAGATCCTTGACTGCAGACCCCATGAAGCTTCATGGCATCAGGTCAAACATGGACAACGAAACCACCTGTTGATTACTACCTACAGCCCTGCCTCAGCTATTGAATCAGTGCTTCTCCTTGTTGAACACCAATTGGAAGAATCACTGATGGTAGCAGAGGCACAGAATGTACTCTGGGTAGGGGACTTCATTGTCCATCAGCTAGAATGGCTGGGTGGCACCACTACTGACCGAGGTGGCCGAGTTCTAAGGAACACAGCTGCCAGACTGGGTCTAAGGTAGTCGGTGGCAGAACAAGCAAGAAAGGAAAATCTATTAGACCTCGCCCTCGCCAATCTGCCTGTCACAGATGCATCTGTCAATGACAGTTTTAGTAGGAGTGATCATCACACAGTCCTTGTGGAGACAAAGTGCCGTCTTCACACTGAGGGTACCCACCATCGTATTGTGTGACACTAGCACCGTGCTAAATGGAATAGCTTTCATACAGATCCAGCAACTCAAACCTGGGCACCCATGAGGCGATGTGGGCCATCAGCAGCAGCAGAATTGTACTCAATCAAAATTTGTAACCTCATGGCCCTGCATTTACCCAACTCTGCCATTGCTATCAAGCCGGGGGACCAACTCTTGTTCAATGAAGGGCATGCCAGGAGCATCACCAGGCATATCTAAAAATGAGGTGTTAACCTAGTGGAGGTACAACACATGCCTAGTTGTTTGCAAAACACCGGAAGCAGCATACAGTAAACAAAACTAAGTGATCCCACAACCAATGGATCAGATCTAAGTTTTGCAGTCCTGCCACTTCCAGTCGTGAATAGCCGTGGACAATTCAGCAACTAACTGGAGGAGGTGGCTCCTCGCCTTTCCCCATCTTCATTGATGGGGGAGCCCATCACATCAGTGTAAAAGATAAGTCTTAAGCATTTGCAAAAATCTTCAGCCAGAACCGCCAAGTGGATGATCCATCTAGGCCTCCTCCTGAGATCCCCAACATGACAGATGCCAGTCTTTAGCCAATGCTATTCACTCCAAATTATATCAGGAAACGACTGAAGGCACTGGATACTGCAAAGGCCATAGGCCTGACAATATTTCAGCAATAGTACTGAAGACTTGTGCTCTGGAGCTTGCCATGCCCCTAGACAAGCTGTTCCAGAACAGCTACAACACTGGCATCAACCCAGCAATGTCTAAAATTGTCCAAGTATACCGTGCCCACAAAAAGCAGTAGAAATCCAACCTGGCCAGCTACCACTGTTTCGGACTACTCTCAATGCTCCGAAAAGTGATGGAAGGTGTTCTCATTAGATCATGGGATGTGGGAGGCACTGACAAGGCCAGCATTTATGGCCCGTCACAAATTGCCTTAACACTGAGTGGCTTGCTCGACCATTTTAGAGTCAACCACATTTCTGTGGGTCTGGAGTCATATGTAGGCCAGACCAGGTAAGGACGGCAGATTTCCATCCGTAAAGAACATTAGTGAACCAAATGGCCTTGACAACAATTAATAATTTTGTATTACCTTTTCACAACAATGGCACCATGAGACCAGCTTTTTAATTCCGGATTTTATTAATTGATTTCAAATGTCACTATCTTCCCTGGTGGGATTCTAACTCATGACCCGAGAGCAATAGCCTGGGCCTCTGGATTACTATTGCAGTGTCATTATCACAAAGCCAATGCCTCCCCTGCCACCAACAGAGCTATCAAGCATCACTTACTCAGCAGTAATGTGCTCAGTGACGTTCAGTTTTGTTTCTGCCAGGGAAAATCAGCTCCTGACCTCAATACAGCCTTACTTCAAACATGGATAAAAGAGCTGAACTCAAGAGCTGACATCAAGGCAGCTTTCGACCGAGTAGGAAATCAAGGAGCCTAAGCAAAACTAGAATAAATGCAAATCAGAGGCAAAGATCCGACGTTGACTGGAATCATACCTAGCACAAAGGAAGCTGGTTGTAGTTTTTGTAGGCCATCGATCTCATTCCCAGGACATCACTGCAGGAGTTCCTTCACGTTAGTGTCCTCGGCCCAACGATCTTCAGCTGCTTCCTCAATCACCTTCCTTCTAACCTACGGTCAGAAATGGAGATGCTCACTGCTGAGTGCACAATATTCAGCACCATTTGCGACTCAATGTGTAAATGCATCAATACCTGGGCAATGCGGCACGACCCGTCATCCACCTAGGTACCAGAAACAACAACGACAAATGGAGGCCTGTTAACCCTGCAAAGTCCTCCTCACTAAAATCTGGGAACTTGTGCCACAGTCAGGAGTGCTGTCCTACAGACTAGTTAAGCAACAGCCTGACATAGTCAAACTCACGGAAACATATATTACTGATAATGTCCCAGACACCTGCATCACATTCCCGGATATGTCTGGACCGTCTGGCAGGACGGACCCAGCAGAGGTGGCGTCCCAGTGGCATACGGTCATGAGGGAGTAGCCGAGTTGCCAGGGAGTCCTCCACATACACTCCAGACCCCATGAAGCCTCATAGCATCAGGTGAAACATGGACAAGGAAACCTCCTGCTGATTACAGCCTACGGCCCTCCCTCAGCTGATGACTCTGTACTCCTCCACGTTGAAACCCACTTGAAGGAAGCACTGAGGGTGGCAAGGGCACGAAATGTACTCTGGTGGAGGACTTCAATGTCCATCACCGAGAGTGACTCTGTAGCACCACGACTGACCGAGCTGGCCGAGTGCCAATGGACATAACTGCTTGACTGGGTATGCAGCAGGTGGTGAGGTAACCAACACGAAGGAAAACAAACTTGCCTCGTCCTCACCAATATGCCTGCCACAGGTGCAACTGTCCACGGCAGTATTGGTCTGAGTGACCACCGCACAGTCTTTGTGGAGACGACGTCCCGCCTTCACATTGAGGAAACCCTTCATCTTTTCATGTTGTACTACCACAGTGTTAAATGGGATATATTTCGAACAGATATAGTAATGCTAAGCTGGGCATCCATGAGGCGCTTTGAGTCATCAGCAGCAGCAGAATTGTATTCAACAACAATCTGTAACCTCATGGCCCGGCATATCTCCCACTCTACCATTACCATCAAGCCGGGAGATCAACCCTGGTTCAATGAAGAGTGCAGGAGGGCATGCCAGGAGCAGCATCAAGCATATATAAAGATGAGGTATCAACATGGTGACGGTACAATACAGGAGTATCTGCGTGCCAAACTACATAAGGAGCATGTGATAGACAGAGCTAAGCCATCCCATAACCAATGGATCAGATCTAACCTCTGCAGTCCTGCCACATCCAGTCGTGAATGGTGGTGAACAATTAAAGAACTATCTGAAGGAGGTGGCTGCACAAATATCCCCATCCTCAATGATGGGGGGAGCCCAGCAAATCAGTGCAAAAGATAAGGCTGAAGCATTTGCAACAATTTTCAGCCAGACGTGCTGAGTTGATGATCCATCTCGGCCTCCTCCTGAGGTCATTTGCATCACATTTGCCAGTCCTCAGCCAATTCGATTCACTCCGTGTGATGTCATGAAACGACTGAAGGCATTGGATACTGCAAAGGCTATGGGGCCTGACAACATTCCGGCAAATGTACTGAAGCCCTGTGCTCCAGATCTTGCCACATCTCTAGCCAAGCTGTTCCCGTATAGCTACAACACTGGCATCTACCCTGCAATGTGAAAATTTATCCAGGTATGTCCTGTACACAAAAAGCTGGACAAGTCCATCCAGGCCATCTTCGCCCCAACAGTTTACTGTCAATCATCAGTAACGTGATGGAAGGTGTCGTTGACAGTGCTTTCAAGCGCCACTTGCTCAGCAATAACCTGCTCAGTGAGCTCAGTTTGGGTTCTTCCATGGCCATTCAGCTCCTGATATTATTACAGCCTTGGTTCAAACATGCACAAAAGAGCTGAACTCAAGACATGGGGTGAAAGTGACTGCCTTGACATCCTGAAAGTGACAGCCTTGACATCCAGGCAACATTTGACTGAGTGTGGCATCAAGAAGCCGGAACAAATCTGAAGTCAATGGGAATTAGTGGGAAAACGCTCTGCTGGCTGGAGTCACACCTAGCACAAAGGAGGAAGCTTGTGGTTGTTGGAGGCCAATCATCTCAGCTCCCATATATCACTGCAGGAGTTCCTCAGGGTAGTGTCATATGAACATACAGACATACGAGCATACGAATTAAGAGCAGGAGTAGGTCACTCGACCCTTCGAGCCTGCTCCACCATTCAATAAGTTCATGGGTGAACTGATAACTGCACATTTCCATGCACCACGATAACCTTCTAACCTTTGCTGCAGCACAACATTTTTCAGTTCGGAAGAAAGTTCTCCAGCAGGGTAGTTTAAGTCTGTTTCTCTTTCTAAAAATGCTGCCTCGCCTACAAAGTAGGTCCAACATTTTCCGTTCACAGTTCAGATTTCCAGCATCCGCAGTATTTCGACTTTTCTGAAGAAGATGGTATCAGGATGGCAAAGGGGAATATGATGGGATTAGGAAAGTGATCTCTTTAGGCACACACTTGGTCAAATGCTGCCTTGATGTTGAGGGCAGTCCCCTCCATTATCATTACCAACATTACCAGAAATACAGCAATCACTTATTTTCTTGTACAGTTTTGCTGCATTCGCCAACTGGAGAGTGGCAGAGTGTTTCTGAACCGTTCTTCTCAGAAATGCTGCACAACTATACTCCATATAAGGACTGTGTTGCTTTCGAAGGTAACTTGTGAAATCTTTGGGAAACGTGGCCACTCAGTGAGACTGTAGAGAGAAGCAGAACACAAAGACACACTGACTGGTAATCAGAAGTTCCAAAAATTCACCATCGTTGAATTGTACGGGGTGGGACGTGGTGTGTTCCCTGCAAGCATACAGGAATGTGCTTTATAAATGGTGATCATTTAGAATCCAAAAATAATTTCCATTACCGAAATATGTGAAAAGCAGCTCACAGTCTGCAGAGCCTCTGAACAGTCACTGTGTGTTTTGTTGTTCTGTTGAACTGACAGGAAGCGCCTGATATTGTGACAGTCACTAAACATACAAGGTCAGTGACATGCTGTCATCTGAACACCTTATATGTCAAACAGTGTACTTGCCCAGATATTGCACAGACAGGAATTGAAACATTCCAAAGCCCAGAATATAATTCGATTGACTATTCCACTGCTGAAAACTGCACAGCTCTATAGTTACATTGATATAATACTGTCCATATCTGCCTGTGGATTTTGATCAGTGCCATGCGTGCATTTAACAAGTACTGCCTCCCTCTGCTGGTGAATACTGCATAGTACAATTGTTGCGTTTGTACAGTAATACCTCCATTCTTTTGTCGGTATGACAGTGCAGTATTATAGTTATATAGCAACGATGAGCGCAAAGACTACATTGATATAGTAATGTCTACCCTATTTGGTGAATACCAGTTTATACCTCTGGTGGGGAAGACTAAACAGTGCACTGGCTACATTTGCACAGTGATATCCTCGTCTCTTTGGAATACAGATTAGTGCATTGGTTATTGTTACGATCAGGTGATGAGGGTCACACGACTCCCCACTTGTCCTTCCTCTTATTTAACCGCAGCAGGGTTTATTCCTTTCTAAGCACTGGATGTATTTATCACTTCAGTGAGTGTTTTACATTTTTCCTTTGTTGTGATCGTAAAAGAAACAATTGGACAGGTTTTCTTGAGGTTAAACAAGGAAGAGGTGAGTTTATTATACTTAATAATCCGATCTAAGAAAAAAATTACACCACACATTCACACACGCACTCAGGCACACAAACAAACAGAGGCACGCAAACACAGACCTAAATTACAGCGTGATAATAAGTTGATCAGTGTTTGGATTAGAGTCCAGAACACAGTCTATCTTGCATCCAGCAAACAGCCTTACTTGCCCCACACGAGGTCTTCTGGAGCGAGGGAAAGAGACATCCGTCATGGCTTCTGCACATGGCTTGTGTGCTTTTTCCAAGGGGTAACTCCCAGCTTTCACAGAGATGGACCGACGGTCACATGACTGCCTCAGTGTATTGCCTGGAACATTGTAATGGGATTCAAGTTTAGTAATTTCAGTCCCTCAGGCCTCAGGATGTTAACGTTTACACCTGGAGGATTGGCTCTTTCAAGGTTAATGTTGTAGGCTGGCTATGTGCAGCCTTCTAATGAAAGGAATCTCCTGTGATTAACTCAGTAGAGCAAGTCATTATTTTGTGTACAGGCCCATCAGACATGTGTCTCCTCTTTGAGGCCTTGGAATGTGCAAGGTGTTCAAATACAAATTGTGGTGACCATCTTGTCTGCCAGCGTTCTAAACAAGTTAACTGTCGAATTCCAGCTTCTTCTGTTTCATTAAACGTTTAAAGTAGGTCTCCTATCCATGAATTTTTTTAAAAATCCCCTTTTTACAGCAGGTTTTCTTGACATTATGTTTAATATCGTAATGCTTACCCCCACTGGTAGATCCTCCTCCATAAACTGCACTAATGTCTCCAACTGATGCAATATGTGTTTTCACACGAGACACCCTAAATTCATACAGTATTTCTTAACTGTTTCAAGGTCAAGGAAATAAATGTACACGGCATCTATAGAATGGCACACAGAACATCAACTGGTGACTAACCATAAACAGACAGTAGTTAGTTAGAGATACAGCACTGAAACAGGCCCTTCGGCCCACCGAGTCTGTGCCGACCATCAACCACAATTTATACTAATCTGACACTAATTCCATATTCCTACCACATCCCCACCTGTCCCTATATTTCTTTACCAACTACCTATACTAGGGGCAATTAATAATGGCCAATTTAACGATCACTCTGCAAGTCTTTTGGCATGTGGGATGAAACCGGAGCACCCGGAGAAAACCCACGCAGACACAGTGAGATCTTGCAAACTCCACACAGGCAGTACCCAGAATTGAACCCGGGTCGCTGGAGCTGTGAAGCTGCGGTGCTAACTACTGCGCCACTGTGCCGCCCATATTTTCATTGACCTACAACGGACAAACTGACCAAGTTCATATAAACTGACCACAACCATACATCTAAACTATTCATAAAATGCTGCGTGACTCATTAACTGAACAGGTCTCTAAAGCTGACACATCGCAACAAAATACATAACCATCGACATCGATTTGTTTTGTGATGGGTTCTCTTCGTTTCTTGTCCTAAATGTGCATCACTTTAAGGGAGTTGCGGAAAATTGTAGGTGCCTCTCCACTCTCACAGCTATGTGGTTGCTTAGTCTGCCTAGTTCTCATATTTCACTTTTACTGTCTCCGCTGACAGAATCCTCTGCACGGCGAGGCCCTTCAGAAGCAGGAGAACCAAGCCAGCAATTCCAATCTGAACAGTCACCCCTCATATTTCAGCATGCACCAGTTCGGCATTTAGCAAAATGCATGGGACTGATGGTGAGATAGCACAGTCTGTACAGGGTGAAGTTCACATTATAAGTGAGTAGCACTGGCAGTGTTGCACGGTACAGCAGAGGAGAGAGGAGGGTGGTGAGTGAGCCCTGACACAAACTAGTATGGGGAATACCAATTCAATGCCTGAGTCTTCACGCAAAGGAAATTGGAATACTACCAGCAGAGAACGGTTGTGTGGGAAACCTGTTAAAGAGTGTCCACATCATGGATGAGACTATGGAGGAGCCAACAGTCTATGACTGGCACCTGGACGTTCCTGTTCATGGGACGAGTTGCCTGTGTTCTGTTCTGGAGAATGTGCTGTCCTCGACGGAAGCTGCAATTAGGCTTACAATTCAAGAGCCCTGGTAACCACCAAGGCCAGCTTTGATTGAAGCCCAAACTGCTGCTATTGAGGCTGTGGTTTCTACATTATCTTCCAGCCTCGAAAAGTAGAGACGCAGCGTTGACAGATTTAGTGGTTTGATTTCTAGAGGAGCTTTGGTCGGATTACTGATGTCCTTTAGTTTTCTCTCATGCAGATCAGTTGGTTGATGATGTGCAGCCCCATGGGTTCAGACTGGCGCTACAGCAGCTGCAGATAGTGTCCTCTTTCAAGAGGGAAGTACATCTGTGCCCTTGACAGACCCTAGTCCCATGCCCATGCAGGCACCAGCAAGTTAGTCTAGATGCACCAACCTGAAGCCAGTCCCATTCTCGGTCGCACAGCCGAAAATGCCGGTTGTAAATATCTGCAGTGCCATTTTTACGACTGCAGCAAGCGTCCACCACGCTGAATTAAAAGGGGCAGCTCTATAATTATAAAATACCAGCCTTCAAGGAAACAGTATTATTTGGTACATGAATGAATATTAATTTGAGTGCAAGTTATTAACGGAGTCTGAGTCAATCGTCTATCCATGTCAATTTGTGCAAAATGTTTTGTTAATAATATAGGGCCTTCACAGTATGTGGGCATGTGAATGCCTCCTGCAGGGATTTTCTCTGTCCTGGTGCAGTGGAGATTTGAGCAAAATGTAGGGGAAGAATCAACTTCGTGAATCACTTGGTGCAGGGGTGGGAGGAAGGGGTGTGAGTAGCATTTCAATACAACCGATATTTAGTCACTTGTTCTCAGACTTCATATGTCACTCGCTGCTTCACCGTGCAATGCCAGGCACCACATGGTCAGCTTTCGGTGTGGTCTCCAATTCTGCTGCACAATGACAGTGCAGTGACTGGCACGGCAGAGCCATCTCTCAGTGTGGGCTCCAGGTCTGGCTGCTGACACAGGGCAGTGGGAGGGAAATATGAAATATCAGTCAAAGAGGACCACAAAGCTGCCAGTGTGATAGGAAAGAGGAAGGTTGATCCCAGGGTAACTGCTACTGTCGTGAGTCAATAGGGGATCCCTTCACCGAGAACGAACCCACACTTCCTCCAATTCAACTTGTTTGTTCATTACCAATACCCGCTATTCAAAAATACAGGAGCGCTTTTGAGGCTGAAAAGTGCCAATAGAAACTTGACGTGTTCATTGAAGCCTCTTCCAATCGCGGTTGGGTCTCTGCAGAATATGCTCCATTGGGAGTAATGAATACCATGAACTCAGTTGGAAAAAGTACAATTAGATGCTTGTTTCATCCAGAAAGAATGTTTGGGACTCTCTCTGTGAAAAGGGAGGAGGGGAAAGAACAGGTGTCACATCATCCGACACTTGCATGAGATGTTTTTGTTTAAAGAGGATTGATTCTGGGATTGATAGAGGACTAAACTAGGGCTTCACAGAGGGAATAGAGCCTTTGGATTGTTGAAAGGAGATGGGGGAATGATGCCTTTTGTGGTCACATGTCACTGGAAGTCGCAGAAATTGCAGAAAACTGTTGAATATGTAAGTGTTGCTGTGGAAAGTGAGGACAAGGTGAACTGGATCATGGCTCTGGTGCCGACGAGAAGGGATGAGGGGGGAATTGCAGGTTATGTGCCTGAAGAAGGGACCTCTTCAGCCGAGCAAATACAGAAGCCAATTCGGAAATGATGTTGTGGAAGGTGGCATCGTTGGAACTGCTGTAACAGAGACGTAGATACCTGGAAAAGGCAACAGAGACCTGACACGAAGCAGGATGGAGGAAGTAGTGGTGCATAATCAAGGTAGGTCTCTGAGTTGGTGGCTAAAGATAGACATTGTGAGCTACCTGCCTATCCTCAGTTATAAATATACCAATTCGAGGAACCGAATTGGAGATGGGTCGTGTAAAGGTAAGGTAGGCATGGCAGTTAGAAGCAAAGTCCCTTCCTTTCAGTTGAGAACGAGGTCAGGAAACTACACTGAAATAATCATCAATGTACCCAAACAAGATGCCGTGTGCTGTTGGGAGTTAAAGGTGTCAAAGGACTGGATGGCGAGGCAAGTGATAACGATGCAGAGAGGCTGCACGTCGTAGTCAGAGATACTGGTGAATGTGGAAGATACATCCTGGTAAAAGATGGACTGTAAAGCGACTGGACATCCAGGTGTGGGGTGGTAAAGTAGAGAACTGAATATTTTGAATGGGCAAAGTTGTAGATGGTTTGAACATCCTGGTAAGTGATGGAAGTGTTGAGGGTAAGGCCGCCCTGATGAGGGATGGAGTAGTAGGGATCCGAATTTCTTGAATGGATTGGGTTTTAAAGGGATTGATCATCCTGGTGAGTGATAGAGTTTTAGCAGTATTACATGCTCTGGAGAGAGAAAGAGAAGTTTAAAGGGAATGAACATCTTGGTGGGAGATGTAAATGTAGAGTGGTTGGACGGCCTGGGGAGGGATGGAGTTGAGGGAGTCTACACGTCCTGTTTACAGTGTTGGACTGGATGTCCATGGCGAAAAGGAAACATTGCTGGCCAGGAAACCAGAGTAGTTAAAATCGTGGTTGGCGACAGCAGAAGACAAGGGGAGAAAGTGCAATGGAAAGAGTTAAGATCCATCGGAAAGGAACAGATTGAAATGTTGAGTCTTTCGAGGTAACCTTGTTTGTGGATGTTTGGAGGATTTAGAAGGGGCTGTGCGCAGTTACAGGCACGGGGTGAAAACTCAAGAGGAAATGAGTTCAATGATACTATGGGAAAGGATGACATGATGTTCGGTGGTGTGGTCATGGTCTGGGGGAGGTCGAACGATCTGTCAGAGAGTTCGTGTTCAGGCTCCCCAAGGTAGAGATCTTTTCAGAAAACAACAACAGCGATTCCTTTGTCAGCAGGTTTAATGACAACGTCACGGTTGAGAGAATAAAGTGCTGCAGATCACAGGGACATTGATAAGAGAGATTAAAGTGGGGCGGGATTCATTTAATCACACTTGCCTCCATCTTAACACAAACCTTCACTATTTTACACTCTGCAGTCCCCCATTTTCCCTGGTTCTGTATTTGCTAAAAGTAATAAATTTTGACTCATATATATTTCTGAAGAAATCACATGAACATTCAAAGCCAGTTCTGTGTCTCTCGCCACAGATGATATCTTAGCTGTTAAGTATTTCCAGCATGATTCGTTTTCAATTCAAATGATGGTCGTCGTCTGCTGATGGATACGGGTATTTCAGTAAGCCAACGAGTCAGAAAAATCACAATTTTCTGGAGAGTAATGCATGGTGTTGCTGCTCTCCCGACAGAGTAACAATTGCGCTCTGCTGATAACTCACTGAAATGTTTAAAATTGACGGCAAAAACGCATGGATTTCTGACCAGATTCTCCTGCTCTGCCGCCATACTCTGGGATAGTGTAGCACAGTAAAAGAACATTGTATTGTATCTAGGAATTGGTGTTTATTTAGCACTTGAAACATAAAAGAGTTTTTGATATTGACAAAGGCACAAATTCCAACTGCAACATTGAATAAATGCTTTTAAAAATTATTTTTAAGGTTATTCCCATTGTACATCAGCACTTACATTATAAACTGCAGTAATTTGTCCACATCGAGTAGATGGCGATGGAGGAAGCAGATACAATAAATGCAGATTAAAGAGACAGACCATTTATTTGTCACCTGACGTGTTCTAAACCTTTTTTTAACAGGCTATGGAAAAGTGAATCGGTTACAAAACGAACATTACATAAACTCTTTATTAATCAGCAATGGTTTTCATCTCTGTAACAGTGCTGGTAATTACATGTGGAGTAATATATCTCACTATTTGTATAGACAGAGAAATGATCAGATATCAATTCTGTTTTGTATTTTAATTAAACAGAAAACACACACCTTCAAACAAAATATGGAGAAAAGCCAAATCTAGTTATTTCAACACAAAGTAAAATGATGGTTAATTAAAATAAAGTGATGTTTATATAGTAAAGCAAAGCACATTCATCATGTTCACACTGTTGGAAAAATTCATGCCATTCCCTCAGATTTAACACAGATTCGCCTCCAGACATCATTCACAGGATTGGAGGCTGACTTTTACCTGAAAAGACAACAAAAACGACTTGAGAGATTTACAGCAATGTTACCCGTCCAACAAATACATCAAATACCGTATCTGATCTCCTCAGAATATTTCTGCTTCAATAAGCCTCCTATATCTTTAGTAAGTACAGAAAATGTTCTCTTCTGATACTTTGGAATCACTGACCATTGAAAACACCATTAATTATCATATTAATATCGGAAACAGCCGGGACTGCAGTGTCAGCACAAATACATGGAACAAATAATAAAGCATTCGTCTTACCGGTGTGATGGAGATGTAAGATGTTGAACCACACAGTCACTGCCCATTGTTAGTGGAATGTCTGCTATTGTGAACGTGTCACAGTGAACATCCTCATTGTTTTCAGGACTGGAGGGAACCAGCAAAGCGGTATCAGTGCGGGTCTGAGAGCTGTATACTGTGGAGGGAAAATTATGCATTAATGATTGGACTGAAAGCGGGAACGGTGCGGGTCTGAGAGGTGTATACTGTAGAGAGAAAGATGATGGATTAATGATTGGACTGGAAGCGGGATCAGTTCGGGTTTGAGAACTGTATACTGTGGAGACAAAGATTATGGATTAATGACTGGACTGAAAGCGGGTTCAGTGCGGGTTATCTATATATGTGTCAATAACGTAGAGGAGACTGGAATTTGGTGTCCTCTGAATGTTTTCCAGCTCCATTCACAGCGTTGTTTTTTTTTACCGCTGGGTGATAGCAGATGAAATGGATCAGCTGGTGACTGTGGGAGTTTAACTCACCAAGGGTGGAGAGATCACCGCCGGCACTTGTCAGTATGAAGAGATCATCAGGACCACCGTCCAGCAAAAAGTGCCCATCCTGAATGTCAATGGCTCCAATATCAACGTCATCATAATCAGCGGGAACCAGACCTGAAAGGAAATAATGATTTTCACTGAAAATAAATGGTAACACTGAATGCTTAGAATTATATTATTAGACGTCATTATATACGGGCCGGCCAGGGTAGACTTTGATCTTCAACTATAGTGAGATTAGAGGCTGGCGAATGGTGGGAACTTGTCGTGTCACAACAGGTAAGTCATCGCTCATGCTATGTTTAAAATGCAGCCTGCAATCGACTGAAAGGAACGGCAGAGTAGGACATTGGTTGGGAGACTGGCAACCTGCATGTTTGGCAGATGGCAGCAGCCAGAGCAAGGGTGGCGCCCAGGTTTTCGCATGCCTCCATGGAAGTGCTCCTTCAGACAGAAAGGGCAAGGAGGGAAGCGCTTTTTCATCGGGACGGGAGGAGGAGGCCAGCTAGGCAGGTGGGCAGGGCGGCGGCATGGCAGGAGATTGAGCAGGAGGTAACCAGCCGTGACGTGGTCCCATGTAAGAGGTTTCAATACAGAAACAGGATCAATGCCCTGATGTAGTATGGCAAGGTGAGTGCAGTGCCGAACATTAAGCTGACGGCCTCAAATGTCAGAAAATATGACAATATATTTGGGGAAGGGGTGCCCCCACTCATTGGTTCAGATCCTCCTCCATCATAGTGCACAGCTCAGTGACCGCCTCCCTGGAGAGGCACAATCTTCAGTGACACTGCTGTTCTGACATTTGCAGGAAGCAGAGACTCTGATGGTAAACCCTCTCTGATGTGTCGCATCTTCTGCACTCAAGAAGCTGCTTGCGTGCTACTGTGAGACCTGCTCGGCCACCCTCTCTTCCAGCGTCATGATCCTTGTCCCTCTCTGGGTGCTGCAGCCCAAATCTCGCGGACTACAGTTCTCTCCATCTCTGATGCTCCTCCACAATGGGAGACCTCTAAACAGGAGTGGATGACATCTATTGTAAATTGTTGCACTCATTTCTCAATGCCTCCACTCTTTTCACTTTGCATACATATGTTGCAAGTCGGAGAGGATGCTCATCCTGAATACTTCTGTTGTGATCGCCAAGATCGGTCAGCCTCCAGATTGCCAATGACGTGATTCAGTATCTCTCGCCCTCCCTCCAGTGCCACAATGCTTTTCACAGCCAAAACTGACCTTCCTCTGAGCTTCCGCCTCCGTGTAGATGGCGAGTCTCTGAAAGCTGTTGCTGTCGCCCGCCTTTCACTAATTTGTGAATAGTTCGGAAAATTGCCATGAATTTCCTGTTTTATAGGCTCAGTTATCTGCCCAGAGCCTTATAGTGCAG
Source organism: Heterodontus francisci (assembly GCF_036365525.1). NCBI lineage: Eukaryota > Metazoa > Chordata > Chondrichthyes > Heterodontiformes > Heterodontidae > Heterodontus > Heterodontus francisci. The sequence continues at coordinate 3,896,719 of NW_027140118.1, read as the reverse complement.
CTTCCACCCACCAGCTCTGCCGACTCTGGGAATATCACCTAACAGTGTAAAGATGTCGAGCTTCCTTTGCACCGCTATCCAGTGGCAATTTCCCTCCCAATCTGCAGCCAATGTGTAATAAAATTCTGCCCTCCGTATTAAAGTCACATGTATCCCGTTGAATCACCTATCCAACATGCACACAAATTTCACATTTCACTGCCCAGACAACAGTGCCAGAAAACATCATGAACTGAAAGTTTAATTCCATTATACTACTGGGTGCAATCGGGATGATTTTGTAGAAATCCAAATTATTTCTACATTTTTAAAAACTAAAATCAATCAGCAAATCTCCATGTCTTCAGCAGCATCATTTTACAGCGAGTAAGTTCTGATATATTTCATTGTTAATTTTAGATAGCAGACAGCGTGATGGATTAAAAAGCCTGATGATAACAAGTAAAAATGTACCCACCCTGAATACTGGAGGAGTTCCCTTCAGAATTTTCTGATCCAGGATCCGTGTCACCCAAACTGTGACTGGTGTAATATTCAATCTGATTGAGGGACTGAATGGAATCAGTAACTGTTAAACACAAACATGGATGGTTATTGGAGAGATTGAGTGGGACGTTCGAGCAAATAACAATAAACCGTCATCATCTGATGACAATGTACTGGGACTTTGTATCTGACACGATTGTGGAACATTCATCACAGGGACTGCAGTGGTTCAGGAGCATCCTGGGATGGACCAATAATGTTGGCTCACACAGCGAGCAGTTAAAACAATACACAGTACAGCTGGTCGTTCAGATTTCAGACATCAGCGCAGAAACAACAGTGAAAAAATAGTCAGTTAGCACAGTTTCTTAATACAGAATCCCTCCACCCTGTCCCCATCTCTTTCCATTTTAGAGTCTTAAATGGCCGATGTTGGCACCAAAACCGAACCCCACCCCGGATAATGGGGCAGAAAAGAGTGCAAGGAGGCTAATAACGGATTTGTTCTGAAAGTCATAGAGTCGTACAGCATAGAAACAGGCCCTTCGGCCCATCGCGTCCATGTCGACCATAACGAATATCTATACTAATCCCACCTTCCTGCATTAATTCCATATCCCTACATGCATTGCTCATTCAAGTACCTGTCCAGATGCCTCTTAAATGTTGCTACTTTTCCTGTCTCCACCATCTCCTCAGGCAGCTAATTCCAGATACCCACTATTCTTTGTGTGAAACATTTACCCCTTTGATCCCCTTTAAACCTCCTCCCTCTCACCTTAAATCTATGCCGTCTAGTTTTAGTCACCCTTAACATGGGAAACAGACTCTGGCTAACTATCCTATCTATACGCCTCATAATTTAACATACCTCTATCATGTCCCTTCTCAGCCTCCTTCGTCCAGGGAAAACAGACCCAGCCTATCCAATCTCTCTTTCTAACTCAAGTCCTCCAAACCAGCTAACATCCTTGTGAATCTTTTCTGCACCCTCTCCAGCTTAATCACATCTTTCCAGTAGTCTGGCGACCAGAACTGCACACAGTAAACCTAGTGCGGCCGAACCAACGCTATGTACCACTGAAACATGACGTCCCACATCTTGTACTCAATGGCTCGGCCAATGAAGGCAAGCATGCCATATGCCTTCATCACCACCCTGTCTACCTGTGTTGCCACTTTCAGGGAACTATGTACTTGCACCCCAAGGTCTTTCTGCTCAGCAACACTCCCACGGCCCTGCCATTCACTGTATATGTCCTGCCAGGGTTTAACTTCCCAAAATGCATCACTTCGCACTTGTCTGCGTTCAATTCAATTTGCCAATCCCTTGCCCACTTTTCCAGTTGATCTACATCCTGTTGTAACCGGCCTCTGATCTGAAAAACAACCCTCCACCACTACCCTCTGCCTCCTATCATTATGCCAATATTGTATCCAATTGGCTACCTCTCCCTGGATCCCATGTGTTTGAACCTTTAGGAGCAACCTACCATGCAGGACCTTGTCAAAGGCCTTGCCAAAGTCCATGTAGATATCGTCCACCGCCCTGCCCTCGTCAATCCTCTTGGTCACCTCCTCAAAAACCTCAATCAAATACGTGAGACATGATTTCCCACGCACAAAGCCATGCTGACTATCCCTAATCAAACCTTGCCTTTCCAAATGCTTGTAAATCCTGTCTCTCAGAATCCCACCAATGATGTAAGGCTCACCAGCCTGTAGTTCTCTGGCTTATCCCTGCTTCCCTTCTTAAATAAAGGCACAACGTTAGCCATCCTCCAGTCTTCCGATACCTCACCTGTGGCTAACAATGACATAAAAATATCTGCCAGTGCCCCAGCAATCTCCTCCTTTGCTTCCTATCGCATCCTAGGATACACCTGGTCAGGCCCTGGAGATTTATCCACCTTAATGCGCTTCAAAACCTCCAACACCTCCTCCTTTGTAATGTTGATATGCTCCAGGATATCTGTTCTCTCCCTTGAACTCACTAGCTTCCATAACCTTCTGCACGGTAAATACAAACTAAAGTATTCATTTAAGACCGCGCCCATTTCCCATGTCTCCACACATCGATTCCCACACTGATCCTTAAGGGGACCGACTCACTCCCTAGTTACGCTTTTACTCTTAATATACTTCTCGAATCTTTTATGATTCTCCGTTATCTTAGCTGCCAGGGAAATCGTCTTTGTGTGTTTTGTTGTAAACTGAGTAATTTATCTCAATGGTTAAATCGCCCTGCAAATATAGTTCAGGACAGAACTTATATCGGTATGGTGGTGTTGCTGCCCCAGTATCATGAAGCAGAATTTATAGATTTCATGTTGAACTTCAGAATACAAGGTGTTAGAATAAGTTTCTTGGTGGAAACCACCGATTTCAGGTAAGGAATTCCTGATGGGAAAGTGTTTCTGATCCAGAATTCCAGTCACCTAGAAAAATAAAATCTGAGTCAATGTGACTATCTCCTTCTGAGAGCAGTGATTATTTATGGTCTAGTTTAAATGGAATGAAATGACATGATAGTTATAAACAAATAGAAATCACGTTCTTTCAGCATTAGCGGCGGGTGGGAATCTTCCCAAACCCATTGCTCATCTTACTATACACACAGAAAGACACACTCGCACTGTGACAGGGCTCCTTCACATGGTGATAGTGAGCAGATTTCTGACAGTGTTCAGTCAGTAACCTGACTATTAAAATGGGGTATTTAAGCGGAAGTGACATTTGTCTAGTGAAAATTCGGTATGAAATATAAAATACAGACCTGAACGCCGGACCTGATAGGAATCCTTGCCAGGTGGAATATTCCCAATCTCTTCATAAATTGCTTGGTACAAACCAGCCAGTGAACCCTTGCCGCTAGTGACAGAACCTGTCAGGTGGATGGTGGGGAGATTAAAGTTTAGTTGCAACCAATGAGCGTTTAACAGTAAATTATCTGTGAACACTTCCAAAATGGCAGAGATTGTGATAGTAAAGAGATAAAGCCAGGTATTGTGAATGCGGAGTAGTTTTATTGTCCGTATTTGTGTATATGTCTTTGTGTCTATTTTTCTACATACTCATATGTTCACCTGCAGCAGACTGGGGACAAATGTGTTCACTGAGGAAAAGTTCAATCAAGTTTGTCAGAAACGATCTCCCCTGACAAAGCCATGCTACTATCCCCGATTAATGCCTGCCTCTCCAAGTGGAGATTAATCCTGTTCTTCTGAATTTTTCCCGATAGTTTCCCTACCACTGATGTTAGATTCATCTGCCTGTAATTACCTGGTTTATCCCTGCTACCTTTCTTGAATAATGGTACCACATTCACTGTCCTTCAGTCCTCTGATACATCTCCTGTACCAGAGAGGATTTGAAAATGTGTGGCAAAGCCCCTGCTATCTCCTCCCTTATCTCACATAGCAGCCTGGGTCACATCTCATCTGGGTCTGGGGATTTATCCATTTTAAGCCAACTAAAACAGCTAATACTTCCTACCTTTCAATGATAATTTGTTCAAGTATATCACAATCCCATTCCCTGATCTCTACACCTACATGGGTCGTCTCCATCGTGAATACAGATGAAAAATAATCATTTAAAGCCTAATCTACATCCTCCAACTCCACACACTGATGGCCACTAATCGGTGGTAATCTTATCCTCTTGCCCTTAATATACTTCAAAAAGACTTGGGATTGTCCTTCATCTTGCTCCCCAGTGTTTTTGCATGTCCCCTCTTCGCTCTTCTAATTACTTATTTAAATACCCCCCACACTTCCTATACTCCTCTAGGGCCTCCACTGTTTTCAGCTCACTGATTCTGCCATTAAACTCCTTTTTGTTCCTTATCCAATCCTCTAAATCCCTTGACATCCAGGGTCTCCTGGACTTGTTGGTCCTACTCTTCAAGGTTAGGGGAACATGCTGGCTCTGAGCTCTCACTGTTTCCTTTTTAAAGATAAGAGACCATGGGATCCAGAGCAATTTGACAAAGTGGATCCAAAATTGGCCTAGTGGCAGGAGGCAGAGGGTGATGGTCAAAAGTTGTTTTTGCGAGTGGAAGCCAGTGACCAGTGGTGTACTACAGGAATAGATGCTGGGACTCTTGCTGTTTGCACTGTACCTTTAGATGTAAATACAGGAGGTATGATCAGTAAGTTTGCAGATAACACGAACATTGCTGATGTCGTAGACAGTGAGGAGGAACGCCTTATATTACAGGACGAAATAGATGTGCTGGTAAGATGGATGGGGTCCGAGCAAATGGAATTTAATCCTGAGAAGTGTGAGGTGATGCATTTTGGGAGGACATTCAAGGCAAGGGAATATACAATGGATGGTAGGACACTAGGGAGTCCAGAAGGTCAGTGGGACCTTGGTGGACTTGTTCATAGATCACTGAAGGCAGAAGCACAGGGAGATAAGGTGGTGAAGAAGGACATATGGGATACTTGCCTTTATTAGCCGAGGCATAGCATATAAGAGCAGGAAGACTATGATGGAGCTCCATGAAATGCTAGTTAGGCCACAGCTGGAGTACTGTGTACAGTTCTGGGCACCACACGATAGGATTGATGTGATTGCACGGGAGAGGATGCTGAGGAGATTCACCAGGATGTTGCCTGGGCTGGAGCATTTCAGTTCTGTAGAGAGACTAGATAGGCTAGGGTTGTATTCTTGAGCGCAGAGAAGGCTGAGGGGAGACCTGATTAAACTTTACTAAATTATGAAGGGCATTGATAGGATAGATAAGAAGAAACGTTTTCCTTTCGCAGAGGGGTCAGTTGCCTGGGGACATGGATTTAACATAAGGGGCAGGAAGTTTAGTGGGGATTTGAGGAAAAAAATATTCACCCAGAGGATGTGGAGTCTGGAACACACTGCCTGAAGAGATGGTGGAGGCAGGAACCCTCACAACATTTAAGGTATTTAGATGAGCACGCGAAACACCATAGCATACAAGGCTAAGGGCCGAGTGCTGGAAAATGGGAATAGAATAGATAAGTGCTTGATGGCCGGCACATGCACAATGGGCTGAAGGGCTAGTTTCTGTGCTGTATAACTCTATTACTCTATGACTCGATGACCTGATCTGCTGCTTGTGTTCGTTTGTAAACTACTGCCAGTCTAGTGAGGTTAGAAAGCTTGATCGTATCAGCTTTTGGACTGTCTTGTTTCAGAGCCTGTTCTAGTCGGGTCCTCGGCAGAGATAACAGGCCGATGCTGTCCGAGCTTTCAAATCTTTCTGAGTAAGAGAGAGAGAGCTATTTCTATAAGAACTCTATGTTATTATGGAAAGTGTTTTTTATTAAGAGGCCCATTTCTTATAATAAATCAGGAGTGTGTTAGTTGGGTGAAATATGAGTGGAAGCGTTGTTTTGGAATGTAGAATCACCGCTGGTGAATGCAGAAGGTCCTATACAAATTTCATTTGTCAAAATAACAGGCAGACCCGGTTAGACAGCTCGAGATTGGATGCCCAGAGCCAGAATCTGAAGGGCTGGAATTGATACCCAATGGATGAAGGAAGATTTAACAGTCAAATAAATAGCTGAATGCACAGCCCAGAAATTCCAATCAAATTTCCTGATCCATTGTTACAATAAGTAAATTCTTCCAGAGTTTCATGTATTATGTGATGAACTCTCACAGTGAATGTGGACACTTGAAATTACTCTCCAGTTTAAATGTCACCTTTCACTAATTGCGAGCACGTTGAATTGAGAAAACCAGCAAAAAAAATTACAATGTGTTTCTAACAAGGCCACTTGACGGTCCATAGAAAGCTGCAATGAACGAGAAGTTTGGCAGTATGTGACACAATATCTGGGATTTTGTGTTGGATCCGCGGTAAGATATGAGCCTCACCTCTTCTGATTGACTTTTTCTGTATAACCACCATCAGCGAGATGAACACACAGATTAGCAGGACTCCGAAGCAGACCGCAATTAGGATGGAAGTTGTTTTATATCCCTGTTCTTGATGACAACAAGAAAGCTTTAATACAGACACAGTCCGTCTTGCATGATAAAATATTTATATAAGTATTTAATAATTAGATCCACTGCTTCCGGGCAATGAGTTGGGCTGAACATTCCCCAGTATGTGTGGTGCACATTGCACCAGAGGAAAGTGTGAGCCAATCTAAATTACAGAGACAGTGCCCCCATGTTTCTGATCAGTACAGGACAGTTCAGGTACAGTCAGAAACTGGGATTAGCGGATTTTCAACCGGACCATTTGAAATATGCGGTGAGGAAAATTTTTTTCCAGTCAGTGAGCACATGCTTATAGTATCTTGAGGAAATGACAAAAGTACCAATTCAACTAATACAAACCCGAACGCTAGCTGGAATACTAATAATGGTAAGTACCTGCAGATGAGGACGGGTAAACAATCGGAGGCACATCGAGTCCTGTGGAATATATTGTACAAAACGTTCAGGAGGATTTCAGCACTTTCCATTTAAACGATAAAAATTGTTCTTAATTTCCGAACTAATGAGTCAATTTAACAAAACAAGGCACCCTAACCCCACTCTCCAAACCCTGCCACCCTCACCGGAACAAATCGCACTGGCATCTTCCTTGTGATCACAGTCAGACTGAGCCGGCGATGAAGAAGGACAGTCGGCCAGAGACGATTCGCTTCCAGTGCATTTCACCTCATCCAGCCAGATAACACCGTCACCCTGGGAAAAAGTAGCTCCTCCTGGGGCCAAAAGAGCGTGACCACAATCCAGCTGTCTGCAGACAACATTGGCATCGGCCAGATCCCAGGAATCATCACACACCGTGCCCCAGCTGTTATTGCACAATATCTCAACTCTCCCGGAGCAGTTGGTGTTACCTCCAAACAGGCGCAACCAATGTCCAGAATCTGGCAAAGAGAATCAATGGTTATTATTCATGTAGTATAAGAAAGTAGTACATGTCAGATAGTTGGTATAATAAAGAGGAAGTAGCACCTGGTGAAAGCCCACGTTTACAATCATATTCTCGAATGCAGTCCTTTGATCTGTGGGGCTGCTCCTCAGTTACTTTTGCTTCTGTTGAGAAGAGAAACATGCTGACTGTATCACACACCAATGTTTGAAATGACACTCGCACATTTAGAGGTTTGTTGTGTTACCTGAACAAACAACACCAGCATCCTCCCTGTGTTCACAGTTGTGTTTACCCCACGGTTCTGTTTGACATTCGTGTGAAATACATTCCATCCCATCGAGCCAAATGGGTCCGGATCCTTCTCCGAATGACTGAGCATAATAATCGATCGAACTGAGAGGACCGCACTGTAATTGTTTACAGATCACTTCTGCTACACGTTCAACAAGTGTATCCGAGCACACTGTTCCCCAGGTGCCATTGTAGAACACTTCCACTCTCCCCTCACAGCGATGCTTCCCATTCACCAGCCGCAGCTCTTTGTGCTCTGTCAATGACACAAGAAATATCCAGATAGTTAGATTGATAACTCGTTGTATGTTCATACTGCACAGCTCAACACATGCTGCACCGGTTGTGTTCACTGATTTCCAGTAATTATTTCAGAAAAGCGATAGAAAAACACTGACAGCCCATCAAGTAATAAAGAATAATCAACACGGATTTCACAACAGAAAAGACAAACAACGTTATTGAATTCTTTGAAGAAGTTACAGAAAGATAACAGGGATAATGCAGTCGATGTAATATGCATGTTTTTTTTTCAGAAGGCCTCTGACAAGGATCATGACTGAGGTCAGAGCCTGTGAAGTCAAGAGATCAGTGGAAGAATGATAGGAAACCAGCTACAAAGCACACCGTCCGGGTACAATGTGGTAACCCAGAATGGTGGAAGTTGGGAAGTGGTGTTCCACAGGGCTGGGATCACTGCTGCTCAACATTTACATGAGCGATTTGGATTTAGACAAGGGAGACTTAATTTCAAAATTTAAGATGACAGCAATTTGGGGATATAGTTAACACTAAGAAAGACAGAGACAAAATACGGGAATACGTTAATAAACGGGCCGAATGGGCATACAATTGCCAAATAAGTTGAATAGAGATAAGTCTAAGGTGCTCAGTGTTGACAGGAAGAATAAAGAGGCCACGTACTTCTTGCAAAATAAGAGTCAAAATGATGTCGATCAGCAAAGAGATCTCGGGATACAGAGGCACTAATCACTTCGAAAGTGACAGAGACCGAAGTTAGTGATCATAAATATAGGATAATCACGAATAAATCTAATAAGAAATTCAGGAGAATTTGTTTGGTTTTTTACCTAGGGAGTGGTTTGAATTTTGAATTCCGAACACATGCAATTGCTGAGGTGATTTGCACTGATGCCTTTAAGGTAAAGCTATACAGGTACATGAGGCAGAAAGAAGCAGGAGGATATGCAAAGAGGGTTAGGTGCAATGATGTGGGGTGATACTCGTGGGCAACGTAAACACCACATTGACCAGTTAGTCCGAATGGCCAGATTCCGTGCTGTCCATTGTATGCAATTCGAAGCCATATCTTCCCTGTGAAACCGCGTGCACAACACTACGGAAAATGGGCACATGGAAGCACCTTCACCTGAACACATGATCCTCACATCTTCTTTATGAGAACAGTCGTGGTGACCCCACGATGCTGAGGGACATTCCCAGAGAAATGATTCGTTACCGGAACACGTCAGTTCATCCAACCAAACTGGCCCTGAGCCTGGTCCACAAGATGCAGGAAGTGCCAGGTCCAATGCCTTTCCACAACCCAGCTGTTTGCAAACCACGTCAGCGTCCGCCAGATCCCAGGAATCATCACAAACTGAGCCCCAAGTCCCATTGTAATAAATCTCCACTCGGCCAGTACATGGGCTTCCACCGTCAGACAGCCTTAACTGCACGTGGTCTGTTGGATAACAGTACAAGAGGATTATACTTTCAATATACATTCACATCATCACTCAATACAACTGATTTTACCATCACCAGCTCAAAAAATGAACGTGAAAAGCACCTGTGACAGGTAAATAAAACTATACAACAGAATATCTGTTTACACTTACTTCTTACATAGAATGTAAAGAACGGCAATGTTTCAGATATGCTATTACATCTGGCTTTGACAAGTTCTGATCTCCAGTTCCCCTTTTATGTTTTGAACGCTGTGTACGGTGTCAAACAGGCAATCACTCACACGATTCACAGTTAATTTATACTCATGTTATATAACTGTATCTGTTCCTTGTCCATGTATGTTCCCCTAATTTGTTATCTTGGTCAGACATTTACTGCCATCTCCTATTTCCCTCATCTTCAATTACAAGTGACTTGCATTTATCTAGCGCCATTAACGTAATTAAACATCCCAAGGCGCGATACAGGAGTGATATCAAAGACATTTTAACACAGAGCACAGAAAAATATATTAGGTCAGATGACCAAAAGCTAAGTCAAAGAGTTAGTTTTTATGCAACGTCTTAAAGCAGGAAAGACTGGTTGACAGGCAGAGATATTTAAGCAAGTAATTCTAGAGCATGTGACCTTCGCAAATAAAGGCACGGCCGCCAATGGTGCACAATTAAAACCAGGAATGCTCAAGAAGCCAGAACTGGGAGCTGCCAGTCTGGAGCCGATTGCAAAGACAGGAGCTGTGAGGCCAGGAAGGGATTTGTAAACAAGGATGAGAATTTTAAAACCTCTCGTTGCTGGGCAAAGTAGGTCAGTGGGCAGAGGGCAGATGCCTGAGTGGCAAATGGTCGAGACAGCGGAGCTTACAGAGGTTGTAACTAGTGAAGCCAGCCAGGATTGCATTAGCATCATCGAGTCTGGAGGGAACAACGCTATCGACAAGACGAGATAAGGGCAAATGCGGGTGATGTCATGGAGGTGAAAATAGACAGTGTTAATGAGGATATGGAGATTTGATAGGAGGATCACCCTGGGGTCAAATATAACACCAAGATTACAAGCTGTCTGGCTGAGTGACAGACAGTTGGCATGGCGAGAAATGGAGTTGGCAGCAAGGAAACATGCGATGGGGACTGATGTTTTCTATCTTTTCAATACTGAGTTGCAGGAATTTTCTGCTGATGCAGTACTGAATGTCAGCCTGGAATTCTCACAGTGTACAGGCATTGGAGGGCTCAAGAGTGTTGAATGTGAGGTAGAGTTGGATACAGTGAGATACATGTGGAAACTGAGGCTTTGTTTGCGGATATCGCTGAAAGGCAGCATGTAAATGAGTAATGAAGTGTCAAAGGATCGATCCTCTGGTGACACTATAGGTGACTTTGCAGAAGCAGGAAGAGAAACCATTGCTGGCAACTTTCTGACCATGACTGTACAGATAATACTAGAACCAGCTGAGTGCAGTCCCACCCAGCCGTGTGTTAATGGGGAGGAATTGGACAAGTATTTCATGATCAATCATATAAAAATTTGAGACAAGTCAAGAAAGAGGAGGTGGAATCGTTTATATTTGTCACAATCACTTCGGATGTCATTTGTTTTCGGCCTGTGGTGTGGATAGAAAATTGATTTGCGTAATTGAAACATGCAGCTTCATATAAGATGAGCATGGATTTGGGAGGCGACAACACATTCAAGGACTTTGGCGAGGTACGATCAGTTGGAGCTGGGCAGTAACCTGCATGGACAGGTGGTCAATGGTTCCTTTCTGAGGAGAGGTGTGATGACTGCTGATTTGATGGAGAGGAGCCTGAAAATGTAGAGAGAGAGAGAGAGAAAGAGAATCGTTAATATTGCCAGCTAATATGGAACCCAGGAAGGGAATGTTTGTGTTCAGTAGTTTAATAGAAATAAGGTGTAGACAGCAAAATGTGGATACCATCAACAGCACAGGTTCAGAGAGAGAGTGAAGGATTCTAGGAGAGAAACAAGAAATGTGAATTCAGGGTGATCGTATGGGATGGGGGTGGGAACTGATAGGAAGTTAGGCCTGATGGGTTGGGGAAGAAAGGGAGGTGACTGAACGGATGTTTTTGAACTTTGTGACAAAAAGTCTATGAGCTCCTCTCAATTATTTTTGGAGTTCAGGTGGATGAGGCAGGGGAGTGGTTCAGGAGGAAGATTTATGATGGAGAATATTTGCTGTGCGTTTTCTTTGGCTTCCTGGATAATCTTTGTCAAACAGGAGGATTTAGTGAAGATGAAGAGGACCCAATGATGCTTTATGCGACTGATACATTCAGGATTATATTACCAGATAGTTCCCCACATGTCACCGTGCCTTTCTGTTTTTCAATTATTTCAGGGAATGTTGGTGTCACTGGCAAGACCAGCAGTTTAATCCATGCTATTTATTACTTCATGATTACTTTATTACTCCACTTCATATTGGAGAATGTAAGGTCCACAAGTCCTACCCTTAAACATCAGCCTTGCAATGTGCAGTATCTTCGTGTGGAACTACGTTCTAGGGTTGTGTTGATTATAACATTATTAACATTATCATAAATCAATTTAATATTAATTGCATAAGAGAATCACTTACCTTTGAAAGGATGGGACTCTGTCTTTGACAAGGAATATATTTGAGTAATTTTAGATACATAAACCGCATGTCTGAACAGAGAAGATGCAGACCTGTCTGTCCAGACAGACTGCTGCAATTATGTTAAATGAGCAAACGAAACATGTGAGGTACATTAGCAATTGCGATTGTCTGTAAAAAATCAATGAACTAAACGACTAATTCTATCAATATATGACTGTTGGACCGGACCAAAGAGGGCAGAAAACAGGATCTCTCTGCAAAATGTTGGACAGGATCAGGAAGCGCCTACGGGCAATTGAACTGTCGATGTGCAGACCTCCCGGCTGAACAGAAACCAGTATTTAATCTGGACTGGACAAAAATGATTGGACTAATTGCGTCAGGCACTTTGGAGAATAAACATCAGCAATGTGACCCATCAGATACAGAAGTAGAAGACAAGGAGAAGACACATGGCTTCTGTAGGTGGGCATAAATGTTGGGTGGAGCTTAACATCTACCTAACTGAAGAACAAGATGACATACTCGACTCTGTTCAGTGACTGAGTGTGTAATAACCATTCAGCACTGTAAACTTCTGACGTGAAACGCTGGAATGTATTGATTTCCGCAGTGTCCGAAGAAAATGCTTACTGTAACCAATCGGTATCAAATCTGAATCATTAACTATCTCATATGTTGTAAGTTCCACATGTCGTATGCAAATAAATGTTCATTGGAACAACCCGAAAACATCTGCCCACACTCAAGCCAAAGGACTTGCAGGTTGGCAGGTAAATTGACCATTATAAATTGCCCCTAGCCGTGGTAGGGAAATATAGGGACAGATGGGGATGTGGTAGGAATATGGGATTAGTGCAGGATTATTATAAATGGGTGGTTGATGGTCGGCACAGTCTCGGTGGGCCGAAGGGCCTGTTTCAGTGTTGTATCTCTAAACTAAACAAAACTAAACTACACTCTGCATAATGCAACATCCCCAGAACACATGCATGCATTAACATGCCACACAATGAAACTTTAAAGTGTCTAGTCCAAAACATCTGTCTACTTTTATACACAATCTAATGAAACTAGCACCAGACCAACTCCCACACAGCTACCTCCACTTATATACTATACAGTCGAACTGATTGCAAGCTTGGCGCCGGATTTGATACCACAGCTGAGAATCCAATTCCGTATTCTCTTTCTCATAAGGCCGTTATCTTTCACCTCTATCATCATTCACCTCCCTTCCTGCCTCAGCCCATCTGCTGCTGAAATGCTCACCCATGCTTTGTTGCCTGCAGAATCGAATATTTCAATGTTCTCCTGGGCGATCACCCATCTTGCATCCTCCAGAAACATCAGCTCATCCAAAGTTTTGTTGCCTTCCCTACATGAAGCTCCTCTCAGGAACGCCATGGCACTCGACGATCTACTGGTTTCCCTGCGATCAATACCCAGAGTTTCCAAATATGATCTTCATGTTCAGACACCTTCATGCTCACCCCCTGCATCAGTATAACCATCTCCAGCCTGAATCATTTCAGGAGCTCTGCTTTTTTCTGAATACAGCTTGTTGCACTTCACCCACTTCAATTGCCCACAACTTTCAGTTTTGCCTTTAACCATCTAACCCCCAGATCTGAATTTCCACCAGAAATATTTCCGTGTCTCCGGCTCTTCAAATCCAACCATCTGACTAAGAACAATAACAAGAAATGCTGGAATCACTCAGCAGGTCTGTCGGCATCTGTGGAAAGGAGAAGCAGAGTTAACGTTTCTGGTCACTGACCCAAAACGTTAACTCTGCTTCTCTTGCCACAGATGCTGCCAGACCTGCTGAGTGAATCCAGCATTTCTTGTTTTTGTTTCAGAATTCCAGAATCCGCAGTATTTTGCTTTCATCTGACTAAACATTTCGTCACCCACTCTAACATCTCTTTGTTTGGCTCTGTGTCAGTTTTCTCTCCGTTTACATTCCTGTTAAACCCCTTGTGATGTATGTGTTAATTGACATTTCTGTAATACAAACGTTCTTGCTGTTTAATTGTGTCCGTGTCCTCTCTCTCTGTACACCACCCCAGCTCCCCGACCGCCCACCATCCTCTCCGACTCTCCTCGAGTGAAATTACTGCTTTGAGAAACCCAGGAACAAGTAACCGATATTATCACTTTTCTCAGCAGATTAGACATTTCACTTTTATGTTTTTGTAAAAGCAGTGAAGAATTTGCTTACCTGAACACAGGACCCCTACATCCATACTGTCAGTGAGAGACGAATTCAATGTGAATAAGATGCAGTTCTGGAGCTGCAATTCGTTTCCTTCACACTGGACATCATTCACCCAGATGGGTCCTTCACTCTCTCCGTCCTTTGAATAGTTATAAGCGGCTGTCGCTTCACCACAACCCAGCTGTGTACAGACTACATTGGCATCATTCAGGGTCCAGTGTCTATCCTGCAATCTCCCCCAGCTGCCATTGTAGTAAATCTCCACTCTCCCATCACACCAGCTTCCCCCGTTAGTCAGAATTAGTGACCAATTTTCATCTACAACATGAAACAGATTGAGAATGGTGAAACTGAAGCAAAATATCTCAGAATTTACTGCCACCCGAAAAGTCATTAATATTAATGGTTACTATTCCTGTCATCATTGTTCAGAAGGCTTGTTGAAAGATCATTTTCACCATTACCTTTTCTCTGTAAATACATTTTAGAGACGTACCGAGTAGCTTACGGTTGCTGAACTGGGGACAGAGGGTAAAATGAACTGTAGGTGATAGCCGAGGGACTGAAGGCCGTCCTCCTGTCCACATGCACTGATATTCCAGCTCTCGCCCTGTACTTGAAAATATCATCAACTTTTCTTCCAGTTTAACCTCCTTATATTCACATGGTCCATCTTCAACTCTTCCATTCTCTTCCTCAACATCTCTGTCTCTGCTTCTGGGGATAGGTTATTAACTAATATAAAGAGTAAACCCAGTGACTCTCACAGTTACCTTGTCTATGCTTCCTCACACCCCAATTCTTCGAATTACTCTATCACATTTTTTCACTTGCTCCATCTGCAATGTCTGGTGATGCAAACTTCCATACCAGTGGTTCCAGATATGTATTCCTTTTTCCTCAACCGAGGACTCTCCTCACCTCCTCATCCACCCACCATGGTTGACAGGGCCCTCAAGCACGTCCATTCCATTCCCCAAACGTCTGCTTTCACCCTTTCCCCCTCCCGGAATAATGATAGGATTCTGATTCTCCTCATCTTCCACTCCATCAGCTTCCATATTCAACAGATCATCTTCCACCATTTCCACCACCTTTAATGTGGTGCCACGACAAAGCACATCTTCCCCTTCCCTCCACGTTTAACATTCTGAAGGGACCATTCGCTCTGTGGCACTCTGATTCACTCTTCAATCATTCTCAGCACCCCTTCCCCCAGGACCTTCCCATGAATGCGCAGGAGGTGCAGCCACTGCCCTGTTACCTCCACCTTTCTCACCATCCAAGCCGCCAAATACTGCTTCCAAGTGAAACAGCGATTTTCTTGTACTGCCTTCTCTTTAGTATACTGTATTCACTGTATTGACTGATCATGATACCGTCTGCTTTACATTGGGACACCAAACATAATTGAGTGCTTACTTTGCACAACACCTTTGTTCAGTCTGCAAGCTTTACCTTTAGCTTCCAGTTGCCTGTCCTTTTCATTATTTATTCTGCTCCCACTCTGACATCTCTCTCCTCTTTCTCCGACACAGTTCCAATGAAGATTAACATAAGTTTGAGAAACAGCACTTCCTCTTTCCACTAGACTCTTTACAGGCTTTTGGAATGAACACTGAATTCAGCAATTTCAGGAAAGATTCCCTCCCCTTTTTTGGACGATGTCTTGCCTTCCAATTTGCAGCTCCTCTCGAAATGTGTTTTTCACTTGGCCCATTCCTATCTCTTTCTGCCTTGCATTGTCCCATTTACCATTTAATTCTTCCTGCCTTCCACCATATCACAGATTGTTCCTTTCGTTCTTTCCTTGCTTTCCCCTTTCTTTAAAAACTGTTAAATCTCTAAGTTCTGATGAAAGATCTGCAAACTGTAAGGTTGATTCTGTTTCTTGCACCGCAGATGCTGCCAGAACTTCTGAGTATTTTCAGCACTTACTGTTTTTATTACCTATATTTTAAATTGTGAAACGTGGGAGCAATTTGCGTTGAGCAATGTCAAACGGACAGCGATCAGTTAACTGAGCAGATAATCTGTTATAAGAGGGAGCTGGTTGAGGGATAACTGGGAGAATTGTGATTTACATCAAGTTTGTGAAATAATCAAAGACATGGCATATTGGTGAAATAACGAGTTACTTCACTCACTATCATTTTATTGCCCTTAATGTAATGGAAATTAAAATTTATCTCATGCTATTTAGTTGGAAACAAGTTCACAGTTTTTTCTATTGCACAGCTGATCTTTGCAGAGAATTCCATGATAATTCATATTTGAACGGCCAACATTGAGAACAGTTTCAATGCTCGAGCAAAATTTCCATTCTATGGCAGTGGTCCTGGGAGCAAATTGCTGATTCTATAGCCCTTGAATAATGCCCTAGATTTACCACAAAAGAGATATTATATGAGCGATAAGTACTAATCACGAGACATTGTATGTATTCAATGTTTACTGGAGTGAAGCTCTTTGATTCATTTGTAATTTAATTCAGACCAATAAACCGACAAACACATCTCAGAATCTTAGTGTCGAAGGAAGCATGGGATCAGCAAAACTAGTGAATCAGCGACCTGTGGAAATAGTTAATGATGCTTGACAGCAGAACAGTTGGTGTATTTCAGTTCAATTGACTGAGATGACTCACCCGTACAGATGACACTGGCGTCATTTTCATGGGAGCAGCTAAACTGATCCCAGGATGAAACAGGACACTCCCACAATCGCGTCTCATTCCCCCGACACCTGTAACTTTCCTTCCACACTGGACCGGCTCCCTTCCCAAAGTGAGCTCCTCCCGGGATTGAGGTTACTGTCCCACACTGCAAGTGCTCACAGACCACGTTGGCGTCTTCCAGATCAAAGTACATGTCACTCAGCGTCCCCCACTGGTCTCCATGCAGCACCTCCACCCGGCCAGAGCATCTGTTCGTCCCATCAACCAATCGAGGTCCATGTTTCCCTGTATTGGAAACGAATCCAAATCCAAATAATTTATAAATCATCCTCTGCATAGAAACAGCAAAATAGAAAATGGGTATAAAAGTTGAATCTTATGTACACGATTATCTATCCATACTTTACACAAATTATCTATCAAAAAACAATTAGAATTACCACAGCAACACAAAAGCAAAATACTGCAGATGTTGGAAACCTGAAATAAAACAGAAAATATTGGAAATACTGAGCAGGGCTAGCAGCATCTGTGGAGAGAGCAAGAGAGTTATGTTTCAGGTCTGTGTACTTTCATCACAATAATTACTACAGGACCTCTTTAAGAAGTTGGCTGAACACTCAAAAATTAACAGCTCTTCTTGCAAACGCTAATCGATTGTTGGTCTTTATCTCTTGGATTTTGGAATGTAAACGATGAAGGATGTGATGATTCAGTTGTATCTGTTGTCACGTTTGGGCACGGCACTTCACAAAACCATTGGCTGTGGAGGTTGTTCAGGACAGTGTCACTAGAATGGCAACAATGCTTTAAACGGTACATTATGAAGATAAGTTGCATAAACTTTGTTTGTAATAGATTTAGTTTAGAAGGATTACAGCTTATCTAGTTGATGTGTTTAAAATGGTTAAGGGGTTTGATAGATGAGCTATAGAAGATCTGGAGAACAAATACAAAACAAGCCCATTTCGGAGCTGCTTTTCTTTATGCGGATGTGGACATCTCTGGCAGAGGTGGCAGTTATTGCTCAACTCTATTTGCCCTTGAAACCGGTGTCAGGACCGTCCTCTTGAACTGCAATTGCCTGCATGGGGAATGTTCTTCTGCAATGCAGTAAGGTAGAGTTAAGGCAAAGTGTGCAAGCATAGACTGTACCTTTAGCTGCATGTGTTGTCAGCAGAGTGGGAAGTTTGGAATTTGGTAATTAGTGGCTAAGACTTAAATCTAGCCGTAACATTTAGCAATTCGCTTGGAATTAAAAACCAAACTGCAAGGCAGTTCATTGTTCGCAGTTAACAGGGTAAGTCAGGTTAGCAGTAAGCTGTCAATCAGCTGTGATTGTGCGAACTCGGGTAATTACTGTCAGCTGGAAACTGTCTGGACTGTTGTATCTCGAATGTGCCTCAAAAAGCATATAATATTGGACGTCATTGCAAGATGATTTGAGTAAAGGAGCAAGATGTTACTGCACCTATACAGGGCTTTGGTGAGACCACACCTAGAGCATTGTGTGCAGTTTTGGTCTCCTTATCTGAGGAAGGATGCCCTTGCCATTAAGAGTGTGCAAAGTAGATTTACAAGGCTAATTCCTGGGATGGCAGGATTCACGTATGAAGAGAGATCGGATCGACTCGGACTATATTCACTAGAGTTTAGAAGAATGAGAGAGGATCTCAGAGAAACCTATAAAACTCGAACAGTACTAGACAGGCTACATGCAGGGAGGATGTTCCCGATGGCTGGAGAGTCCAAAACCACGGGTCACAGTCTCCGGATATGGAGTATGCTATTTAGAACCGAGATGAGGAGAAATGTCTTCACTCAGAAGGTGGTGAACCTGTGGAATTCTCTACCACAGAAGGCAGTGGATGACAGATCTCTAAATATATTCAAGAAGGAGATAGATATCTTTCTTAATACAAAAGGAATCAAGTGATATGGGGAAAAACGGGAACAGAGTACTGAATTAGATGATAGGCCATTACTTTTTTTGAATGGCGGAGCAGGCTCCAAAGGGCTGTCTGGCCTACGCCTACTCCTATTTTCTATGATTCTATATTTAGACTTCTGGTAAGGCAGAGTGTAAACAAAGATTGCAATGTTAACTGAATACATTATGAACATAGTGGGAAGTTAGAGTTTGCTCAGAGTAAGAATTCGGTGCAGAGGGGTAAAAGGAGGTATTTTTTATTCTTTCACAGGGGGTGGGAATTTCGGGCTCGGACAGCATTTATTACCAATCCCGAACTGCCCTTGCAAAGATGGTGGTGAGCCGCCTTCTTGTACCACTGCAGTGCATGCGCTTTCAGTACACTCACAGTACTGTTAGCAAGGGACTTCCAGGATTTGACCCAGCGACAGTGAAGGACCGGTTATATAGTTCCAAATTAGGATGGTGTGTGCTTCGGAGGAGAACATGCAGATGGTGTTCCCATGCATCTGCTGTCCTCGTCCTTCTAGGTAGTAGAGGGTGAGCGTTCGGATGGAGGTGTTCTGTTTTGTCTGTTAAACTGGAGTCAGTGACTAGAGCAACCGGTTTAAAAGAGCGCCACAGCCAGCAGTAGCACAGCCTATTGGAAGGGGCTGAGAGACAGACACCTGGCAAATAGATGGACAAACTCACTCAGTGAAGCAATTGTCAGGTCAGAGTGTGAGAGGGCGTGGGTAAGTTGTAAATACGGACTATGTTAATTGATGAGTGCTTAGTGTTTCGGCGTTAGCTAACCAGTAAAATAGTGTTAAAGCTAAAATGCATCAACAAATAATTTTACCTCTAAAATAAAGACAGACTAAGTTCTGGCAGAGCAGGTTTTTTTCTGGATATTGGAATTTGTAGAGAATGGAACTGAACCGAGGGAACTTGTCTGTAGTAGATATCTCAACCTGGAACCTCTCTGGCTCAGGATCATAAAGCTGTTGTGGGAATTGGAAAAACACCAACACATATGATAGCAAGAAGAGTATTTGACAGTTTGCTGCAGATTTCAGTCACACCTTGTCGAGAGCTGCAGGATCAGAATGAGGTTGTTGCAGCTTATAGTGTACAGATTTGAAATCCAGATGTAATGGAGAACGAGGATATACAGAAGTGAACAGGAACAAAGTACTGTCTATTTGTGAAGGTCAGGATGAAGACTGTTAGAAGGACAGCCACAATGTTGACCGTGATACCTTCGAATAGGAAGCTGTTCAAAAGGAGGAGGAGTGGTGCATAATGTGATACTTTTAAGTGATTCAATAATTAGGGCATTAACAGTCCCACACAGTATTTTCCCAACTTGTGCGAAGTGAGGGTTATCTCAAATCAGAATGCAAGATTGGGGTGGAAATATCCAGTCGTTGTGGACCAATTAGGCATAAACAACATTGCAAAGAGTAGGCAAGAGGTTCTTTTCGGAGAGTACCAGGAGCTGAAATATAAAAGAAGATCTCAAGGATTATAATATCTGGATTATTATACAAGCCGCTTGCACATTGGCATAGGAAAAATAAACGATCAGGGAGATGAACACGTGCTTGAAGGTTATGATGTTGGAAAGAGGTGTTACCTTTCAAAGGACCCTGGCACCTGTACTGGGATATTAAAGAACTATTCTGTTGGAATGTGAAGCACCTGAATCGGGTTGGGATCAGGGTCCCAGAATAAAGGATAAATAGGGTTGTTACAGGAACCTTAAACTAGTAAATGGGTGAGGGGAGGCTGGTGGGGGACGGGGTGAGGGGGTAGAGCACAGTTGTAAATGTAGCATATCTAGGTGCTACAGGGAAATAGAAAACTAAAATATTCAACATTTGAGTCAGACCATTTTACGGTTTTACATCACGTGCCTTTGCGCTGAGAACAGCAGTTGCTTTCTTGAAAAAGCAGTTGTTAGAAATACTGACAGACCACGACGTTTTGGGCCATGTACTCTGCCCATTGTCTGGAGAAATAATTGTAATTGGTGGAAGCAGTCTGTTTATATGCAGTGCAGAACGGGAATGTGGGCAGGATCTTACTACTGATAGGTTATTACATGTTCTTGTTCTGTTTTTTCTTGGTCAGTTAATTATATTCCATGAGAGGTCAGTATATGCCATTATTCTTGCTGCTGATTCGTCAGTTATTGTGCATCGTGGCAAGTCAATCCATGCTACTGTTCTGGTCGTGGTTTGTTGGCTGCACAGCAGGTGCTTGTGCGTTTCTCGAGGAGGGAAACCCTGATATTCACCGAGGAACAGGTCACTGTTAGGGGGAAGGTCTTGTGTTTATCGGTCTCCATAGCTTCCTTGACGCAGTGAACGGCACAAGCCTGCCATCAAGGAAGCTCAACTCAATGACCACCGCATTGAATGGTCCAATTCCAAACTCAACCTCATCTATTATGGACTGGCGTGCACGACACAAGAACATCATAAGTATAAAAGAGACCAAAAACATGCAAAAATACAAAAAGAAAAATGCACAGATCTTCGTGAATGGCAGAGATACAAAGAATAGCAAAGGATGACAAAACAGTTCGCAAGAGCTACAAAACTTTTACAATAACTTCAGAAATATATTGTCATTAAAAGCAATGTGGTCTCATTACAATGATAGTTGTGATATTATAAATGAAAATAAGGAAATGGCAGGAATTATGCATAATTTCGTTGCATCAGTATTTACATAGACACAACTTTTATTAAGGTTCTTTGTTGCCGCAGTCGGACAAATGCTGCCCTGACATTGAGGGCAGTCACTGTCATCTGGAATGCAGCTTTATCATACATGTTTGTACAAAGGGTGTGATGTGGTCTGAAGCTGAGGGGTCCGACAAACCCAAACTGAGCATCAGTGAGTAGTTTATTGGTAAGTACTGCTTGATAGCGCTGTAAACAACACCTTCCGTCCCTTTGTTAATGATTGAGAGCAAACTGCTGGATCAGTAATTAGAAAATTGCAATTGTCACACTGCTATTTAAAGAAAGGTTAGCGAGAGAACCAAGGCAATTATAGATTGGTTAGCCTAACAGCAGTTGTCAGGAAATTACTAGAGTGTACATTTGAAGATGGAGTGTCTGATCACCTTGAAAAGTGACAGCCAATCAGAGAGAGCCAGCGTGGATTTGTAAAAGGTAGATCATGCTTGATGAACCTGATCAAATATTTTGTGGAGGTAACTAAATTAGAGAACAGGGGAACCTGAATGGATGTTATTCAGATGAACTTCCGGAAAGCACTCAGCAAAATCTCTTGTAACTGATTGTTGGCTAAACTTGAAGCTCATAGAATTTAGGGAAATTATTGACCTGCTTCGGACGTTTGTTTAGTGGCAGGAGATAGACAGCAGGGATAATGGGCAGATCATCTAACTGGCAGGATGTGATGGCGCCGTCCCACAGGAACCTCAACTATTCACCATATTTATTAATGATTTAGATGACTGGATAGAAAACCACATATAATTGACATACTCAATATTGCCATTGAAATAAAATATCAGCCATATTGTAATCATGCATATTTTAAGCATAACTTTACAAAAAAAAAGATTCCGTGACTGTGTAAAACTATTTCAATATTGGTGAGCGTGAGGTGTCCAATTTGGACTTAAAAAGATTACAGTATTTTCTACATGGTGAAAAGCCGGATGCAGCACAGGGAAAATAGACTTCAGGGTCATGGGAAAGTACAGGAACGAAAATCAAAGCAGCCAATGGAATACTGGGATTTATGTCTAGAGGAATGGAATACAAGGGTGAAGAAATGATGCTGCAGCTAAAAAAAAACTGGTCAGGCCCCATCTGGTGTAATGTTAAGCTATGGGCAATATGCTTTGGGAAGGATATGTTGACCAAGGAGAGTGTGCAGCATAAAGGATGCGAGAATGATTCCTTGGCTTCAAATGTTTCTGTTTTTTATTCATTCATTTGATGTGGGTGTCGCCGGCAAGGCCAGCATTCATTGCTCATGCATCGTTACCTTTCACAACTGGGTGACTTGTTAGGCTATGTAAGAGGACAGTTAAGAGTCAACAGCATTGCTGTAGGTCTCTGGTCACATGTCGGCCAGACCAGGTAACAATGGCAGATTTCATCCCCTAAGGATATGACGAAACAAGATTTTTTTAAATAACAATCGACAATGGTTTTATGGTTACCATTACTGAGACTAGTTTTGAATTCCAGATTTATTAACTGAATTTAAATTCCACGAGCTGCGATGGTGGGAATTGAACCAGCGTCCCCAGAATTAGCCTGGGACTCTGGATTGCTAGTCCAGTGACATTAGCACCACACCATTGCCTCCCCTCATTATGAAGAAGGATTACACAAACTGTGGCTGGGTTCCCTGAAATTTATAAGAGTCATGTCCTTTCACATTCCCAGCCTATGTCTTCCAGCTGCTGGAAAGTCTTTGGGAATTCTGCAGGTGAGCTACTTGCCACAGAATGCCGATCATCTGACCTGCTCCACTCGCCACTACATTATTGTGAATGGTCTAGTTCAGTTTCTTGTCAATGACAACACCCAGTAGGATTTGATGGTGGTACTGAATTCACTGATTATAATAGCTAGGGGAGATGATATTGTCTCTCTTGTTGGAAATAGTCATTAACTGACACGGAGGTGGTGAGTGTGTTACTTTCTACCTATCAGCCCAAGTCTAAATAATGTCCGGATTCTTGATGTAATTGGGCATGAACTGTTTCTTAATCCAAGGAATTGTGAATGGAACTAAAGACCATGCAATTCTCAGCAAAAAGCCCAACTTCTGACATTTTGATGGTGGGAAGGTAACTGACGAAGCACCAGAAGATAGTTGGGCCTCAAAGAACAATTAGGAAACACATTTTTCGATAAAAACAGCGGCAATCTGGAACTTTCCCTAACAACGTCCAAAGTAAAGAGTTGTGGATGTTACATCTAATCTAAATTTTCAAGACTAATATTGATAGATTTTTTTAAGCTCGGTGTATCAAGGAATCTGGGTCAAAGCCAGGTAAAGAGACTTGAAGAACATATCAGGTATGATCTAACTGAATGATCGAACAGGCTAGTGCAACTGAAAGCTCTGTACTGATAATGTGGATATGTGTCCGATCCTGTCATATTTAGCGGGTAAAATACACACTTTCTATAAAATAACTTTGTAATCTTTCAATTCTGGCCTGATTGCACTGAGCAGTGCTGGAGTACAGCCGTGCTTTTATACCCTGCCGTTCAGTTAGTGTTAACGTGGGCACAGTGGAGCAGTGGTTTGCATCACAGCTCCAGTGACCTGGGTTCAGTTCTGGGTGCTGTCTGTGCGGAGTTTGCATGTTCTCCCTGTGAATGCGTGGGGTTCTGCCGCGTGCTCTGGTTTCATCTCACAGTGAAAGACTTGCAGGTCGAAAGTAAATTGACCATTGTAAATTAACCCGACTGTGGGTAGGTGCAAGGAGAGTGGTAGGTAATGTAGGATCAGTAGAAATGGGTGGTTGTTGGTCGACAGACAGTCGGTGGGCCGAAGGGCCTGCTTCAGTACTGTATGATAAGAATACTAACGTGGGCAGGGAGGATCAGAAGGCTATTGTAATGTCGGATCATTCGTGGTGTTCAAATTAAAGTATCGAAATAGGCCAGTGCATATTCATTTAGTCAACTCCCAACTGTTGCAGCCAATATTCAATTCTAAATATACATTCGGTGCAGTGGTAAACAAACTTGTGAAAATTCTGCTTCTTGCAAAATAAATGTTAAGATTCAGAACCATCTTGTTTACCAGTAATTGTGGGTATTTTGTACCACGTTACACCAGACCTTTAGCAGTAATAATAAACTATAATGACTAGTTTAGATATGAACCTTTCAGACAGAAACATGGGAATGCCACCTTCCTCAGTTTTCCACATATTAAGCAGGGAGTTGTCTGCTTTTCAGTAAGTCTGTACTCACCGGAACAGATCACACTGGCATCGTTCCTGTGGCTGCACTCCTGCTGATTTCCTTGAAAAAGACGGCAGTCCAATAAACTGGTCTCATTTCCAGTGCAGTCAAAGATATCAGACCGTACGAGCCCAATGCCCTCTCCAAAATGAGCATATCTTGGCACCGACACGGCGACTCCACACTGAAGCAGATTACAGACCACATTGGCGTCTTTCAAATCCCAGTCAAGGTCACACACTGTTCCCCAGTTTTCACCGTACTGGATCTCCAGTCTGCCTGAGCATGGGGAGTCTCCGGATGTTAGTCGAGGATATCTGTGATCTTAATAAGCATATTATATCATAATTAGCATAATACGTTAATAATCACAATAATACATAGATTTTTATTTCAATACGCATCTGATTAATCACAGATCTGGCACGAGCCGTTCTCAGATTCTGTTCAAAACTGATGATGCTGGGTTTCCTGTATCACTACTGCTTATAATGTGACAGGACTATAATCTTTAAAATGTGCCTTTATTTATTTATAACTTACCAAGTCGCCGTCACTGCATCAGCAGTTAGAACTGGGCAAGAAGTATTGTGTGACAAGAACTGGTGCTGGGAGTACTGTTGTTCATATTTAACATAAATGATTTCGACGCAGAAAAAGGATGTACAATTGTAATATTCACTAATGACATTGACTTGGAGCAATAGTTAATACAAAGGCAGATTGTGAGAAAAATACTTCATGTTAACGAAATTGTAAATGAATTTTCATGCAGATAAATGTGCACTTACACATTTGGGTAGGAAGACTGAGAACCCATACTCCTTGGACAATGATAATCTAAATTGTGTCGCGGAGCAATGGGACTCAGGGGTGCAGATATAAAAATCAATAAAATAGCAATACAGGTTAACAAAGCTCTGGAAAATACAAAAAAAAAAATGAGTTTTATTAAAGAGAGATACGTTGAAAGGGGAGTCACACCCAGCACAAGGAAAGATTTGGTGTTGATTGGGAGGAGGTTGATTGGGTACTAACCAGTCAGTGTTTCCCTACTTTTCTAGGCAGTGTGCAACTGAGCAACTTCACACCATATCAGTTGAATCCTAGTGCTGTAACTGCTGTAACTGTACTGGATCAGCTTGGCTAGAGTTGTCGCTAGTTTTAGAGCACTGATCTTCAGCACTACAGCTGGAGTGTTATCAGGCCTTTAACTTTTGCTTTGTGCTGCGTGCTCAGCCGCTTCTTAATGTTGTGTGCCGTAATCTTCGGAATGGACCAAACAATAGAACGCATTTGCACAGCGCTAACCCATTGACATGAATTGTCACACAATACTTCTCAACTTTTGTCAGTCTGAATAACTACCTTTAACCCACAATTTGTTGACTGTTTTGTAGCCAGTTTGCTACAGTCTGTCTTGATCACCCTTCAAAGCCCTTCGTATGCAATTAATTACCCTGCAACCACATTCACAGTTTTAAGTTTAAAAACTGGACAGACAGTTTGCGACTAACAAGCTGCAGCAGTCAGCATATAATCATAGAATGTTTACAACACAGAAGGAGGCCATTCAGCCCGTTGTGTCCATGCTGGATATCTGTAAGAGCACCTCACTAGTCCTATGCTTCTGCCCTTTCTACATAGACATGCAAAGATTTTCTCTTCAGGTGCTTGTCCAATTCCATATTGAAAGCTACAATTGAATCTGTCTCCATCAGACTCGCAGGCAGAACATTCCAGATCCTAACCACTCACTACGTTAATAAGTCTTTCCTCATGTCACGGTTGGTTCTTTTCCCATCCACCTTATAACAGTGGCCTCAGGTTATTGACCTTTCTGCCAAGAGGAAAAGTTACTCTCTATCTACTCTGTCTGGACCACTCGTGATTTTGAATAACCTCAATCAAATTTCCTCGCAGCCTTCTCTGTTTGAAGGAGAGCAACCACAGCTTCTCCAATCTATCATTATAACTGAAGTCTTTCATCCCTTGAACATTCCTTGTAAATCCTTTCTGCACACACTCTTAAGCATTCACATTCTACTAAAGTGCCATATTCAGAATTGTACACAATCGATCAGTTGAGGTGAAGCCAGTGTTTCACAAAGGTTCATAATAACTTCCTTACTTTTGTACTCCATGCCTCTATTTAAAAAGACCAACATCCCTATTAACCACTTTCTCAACCTGCCCTGCTACATTCAACTATTTGATCCCAAATACTCCCAGATCACTCTCGTCCTGCAGTCACTTTAGAACTGTACCCTTTAAAAGAGACTGGCAACTAGCATTAAAAGAAGTTCCAATATTTTTTATAGACAGATAACTAGCAAAAAGTTGGTAAAAGGAGGAGTGGGGCCGATCAGGGACCAGAAAGGGGATTTAATATCGCTGAGCTATTAACTGAACTCTTTGCATCTTTCTTTACCAAGGAAGAAGATACACCTCAGGCAATGGTAAAAGAGCTGGTAATTCACATACGAGAGGGGTTTAACATTAATAAAGAGGATGTTTTAGATATACCCTGTTATATACGAACATACGGATGAACATACGAGTTAGGACCAGGAGTAGGCCACTCGATCCCTCGAACCTGCTTCACCATTCAATAAGTTCACGGCTGTACTGATTTCTCCACATTTCCACCTACCCACGATAACCTTCCACCCCCTTGGTTATCAAGAATCTATCTACCTCTGTTTTTAAAAAAATCAAAGACTCTGCTTCCACTGCCTTTTGAAGAAGAGAATTACAAAGACTCACGACTCTCTGAGAGATAGAAATTCTCCTCATCGCTGTCTTAAATGGGCGACCCCTTATTTTTCAACTGTGACCCCTAGTTCGAGATTCTGCCACCAGGGGAAACATCTTTTCCACATCCACCCTGTCAAGACCCCTCAGGACTTTATATGTTTCAATCAAGTCGCCTCTTACTCTTCTAAATTCCAGCGGATACCAGCCTAGTCTGTCAAATCTTTCCTCGTACAACAGGTCACCCATTCCAGATATTAGTCTAGTAAACCTTCACTGTACTGCCTCCAAGGCATATACATCATTCCTTAAATAAGGAGACCAGTACTGTACACAATACTCCAGATGTGGTCTCAGCAATAATCTGTATAGCTGAAGCATAGCCTCCCTACTTTTGTATTCAATTCCACTCACGATAAATGATCACATTCTACTAGCTTTCTTAATTACGTTCTGTACCTGCATACAAATGTTTTGAGATTCATACACTGGGACACGCAGATCCCTCTGCATCTCAGAGCTCTGCAATCTCTCACCATTTATATAATATGCTTCTCTTCTATTCTTGCTGCCACGATGGACAATTTCCCACTTTCCCACATGAAACTCCATTTGACAGGTCTTTGCCCACTCACATAACCTATCTATATCCGTTTGCAGACTCCTTATGTCCTCTTCACAAGTTACATTCTTACCTATCTTTGTGTCATTAGCAAATTAAGCAACCATACCTTCGGTCCCTTCCTCCAAGTCATTGATATAAATTGTGAAAATGTGATGTCCCAGCACAGATCCCTGTGGCACACCACTCATTACATCTTGCCAACCAGACAATGAGCTATTTATGCCTACTCTCTGCTTCCTGTTAGCTACCCAATCTTCTATCCATGCCAATATGTCACCCCCTACACCATGAGATTTTATTTTCTGCAATAACCTTTGATATGGCAACTTATCAATGCCTTCTGGAAATCTAAGTACAATATATCGAGCGGTTTCCCTTTATCCACAGCACTTGCAACTCCCTCAAAGAACTCCAATCACTTGCTTAAACGTGATTTCCCTTTCACAAAAATATGTTGACTCTGCCTGATGACCTTGAATTCATCTAAATGCCCTGCTGTAACATCTTTAATAATAGTTTGTAACATTTTCCCAAGACAAATGTTCAAGTAAGTTGCCTGTAGTTTCCTGCTTTATAAATCCCTTCCTTTCTGAATAAAGGCTTTGCATTTGCTATTTTCCAAACTAAAAGAACCTACCCCGAATCCAGGGAATGTTGGAAAATTAAAATTAACGCATCAACTATCTCACTAGCTACTTCTTTTAACACCTCAGGATGAAGTCCATCAGGACCCGGGGACCCGTCAGCTCGCAGTTCCAACAATTTGCTCAGTACCATTTCCCTGGTGATTGTAACTTTTTTGAGTTCTTTCCTCCCTTCCATTTCCTGACTTACAGCTAATACTGGGATGTTACCTTTACCCTCAATATTGAAGACCAATGCAAAATATCTGTTCAATTCACCTGCCATCTCCTTATTACCCATAATTAATTCCCCAGACTTATTTTTTACAGGATCAACGCTCACTTGGTTAACTCTTTTCTTTTTTGAACCATATCTATATAAACCCTTACTATCTGTCATTATATTTCTATCTAGCTTTCTCTCGTACTCTAATGTTACCTTCCTTATCAATCTTTTAGTCGTTATTTGCTTTTTTGTATATATTCTGCCCAATCATCTGACCTGCCTCCCATTTTTGTGCAATTATAGGCTTTTTCTTTAAGTTTGATACGAACTTCAACTGTTTTACTTAACCACAGATTGCGGTCCCACTCTTGGAATGTTTCTTTCTCATTGAATTGTATCTACTCTGTATATTCTGAAATATTCCCCTAAATATCTCCCACTGCATCTCTATTATCCCTTAACCTGATTTGCCAGTTCACATTAGCTAGCTCTGCGTTCATGCCCTCATAATTGCCCTTATTTAAAGTACTAGTCATGGACCCACTCTTCTCTCCCTCAAACTGAATGTAAAATTCAATCATATCATGATCGCTGCATCCTAAGGGCGCCTTAACTATGAGGTCATTAATTATTGGTATCTCGTGGCACAATACCAGGTCCAGGATTGCCTGCTGTCTGGTTGGCACCGCAGCGTATTATTCCAAGAAATTATCCCGAAAATACTCTATGTACGCCTTATCTCGGCGACTTCGGCCATCTGATTTTTCGAGCTACATGTAGGTGAAAATCTCCCTATAATTATCGGTGTACCTTTCGGACAAGCTTCCATTATTTATTCCTTTATACTCCGTCCCACAGTGTGTTTAAGGTTAGGTGGCCTGTGCACCACTTCTGACAAGTGACCTATTGCCTTTATGAATTTTCATCTCTACCCCAACGACTTCCACATCCTGGTCTGCTGAACTTAGGTCATCCCTCACTATTGTGCTAATACCATCATTATTTAACAGAGCGACCCCTCTGCTTATTCCTAGCTTCCTGTCCTTCCTAAATGCCATGTATCCTTCAATATTCGGGTCCCAATCTATATAGTGTACAGGACACAATTTCAAAGTTTGCAGATGACACAAATTTTGGAAGCATTGCGAACTGTGAGGAGGATAGTGCGGATCTTCAAAAGGACATTGACAAGTTAGTGGAATGGGCAGGCAGGTGGCTGATGAAGTTCAATGCAGAGAAATATGAAGTGATTCATTTTGGTAGGAAGAACATGGAGATAAATTATAAAATGAAGGGCTCAATTCTAAAGGGGTTGCAGGAGCAGAGGGGCCATGGTTGAATAGTGCTAAGTCATTGACGGTGGCAGGCTAGGTTGAGCGAGCGTTTAATAAGGCGTTCAGTGTCCTGGACTTTATTAATAGGTGCGTGGAGTACAATAGTAAGGAAGATATGTAGAACTTATATGAGACACTAGTTCGGCCTCAGCTGGAGTATTGGGTTCAGATCTGGGGGCCGCACTTGAGGAAAGATGTGAGGGCATTGGAGAGAGTATGGAGACGTTTCATGAGGATGGTTCCAGGGATTGAGGAATTTCAGTTATGAAGATAGATTGGAGAAGTTATGTCTGTTTTCCTTGGAGAAGAGAAGGCGGAGAGTTGATTTGATCGAGGTATTCCAAATCATGAGGGTTCTCTATCTACTATATGGAAATGTCACAATCTCAAGCCAACTCTCCATTCGTCAAACCAGCAGCCGCTACCGGGCATGTACTGTCAGCCCGGCTGTCCATCTGCAATGATCGCTTGTCCTCAGATCGGATATAGTACACAGATTGTGAAGGTGAGACTGCGGAGCAGGGGAGGGAGGGAGGTTTCTCAGCCTCGTGGAGCCGTAGTAATGGGTCCGCAGTAATTATGGGTATCACAAGAGGAAAATGCCCTGTAAGATCCCACTTACAGGGTGGGAACTGTTTCCACTGGTGAAAGGATCGAGAAGGAGAGGGCACCGA
The DNA here is from genome assembly GCF_036365525.1 of Heterodontus francisci. NCBI lineage: Eukaryota > Metazoa > Chordata > Chondrichthyes > Heterodontiformes > Heterodontidae > Heterodontus > Heterodontus francisci. The sequence goes on along the minus strand of NW_027140118.1, from coordinate 3,865,714 downwards.
TACAAAGCATTTGGTAAAAGAAGTAAAAGTGACATGAGGGAAATATGTTTCATGCAGCGAGTGTTTCAGATCTGCAATATTTACCTGAGAACGTGGCGGAGACATGTTCAGTTGAAGCATTCAAAAGAGAATTAGACAGTTCTATGAAAAGGAAGATTGTATGGAGAGAGGGGAATGGAACTGAGTGTATGTCTCTTTCAAAGAGCCCATACAGACATGATGGGCCGAATAACCCCCTTCCGCACTTTAACAGTTCAGTGATTCTGTGATATCGCCTCTCCTCCTTGTTCCAACCAGATTGTATCAGTTCACACTTCTCTGCATGAAATTGCATTTGCCACCTGTCCGCCCATTTCACCAGCATCTCTTTGTCCTCTTGAATTCTATCACTATCCTCCTTACAGTAACTGGTCAGGATTTCAGGAAAACTCGGCGCTTTTCTTCCAATAGTTCTACGGTGCTGAGTTTAATCGTTGCAACTGCTTCCTGAACTATCTTAGCTCTTTTGTTTAATATTCTGTGCATTTCACTTTCTTCACGTTTGCCAAAATGTAAATGGCAATGCGCACGCAGCGGTGGGATCTTACAGAGCTGTTTCCTCTTTGTGATACTCCCAAAAACTGTGGACCCATTACTTCGGCTCCCCAAGGCTGAGAAACCTGCCTCCCTTCCTCCCCTGCTCCCCAGTCTCAGCTTCACAATCTGTGTAATATATCAGATCTGAGGCCAAGCGATCATTGCAGGTGGACAGCTAGGCTGACAGTACATGCCTGGCAGCGGTTGTTGGGTTGATGAATGGAGAGTTGGATTAAGATTGTGAAATTTCCTGCGGTTCAGCTCATTCACTGCAGCTTTAGGGAAAATCTCAATGGAAACTGCTTTGTCTGTATTGCAAATGTGCTCCGTATCAGGTATTTACTGCTCCCGGTGGAGAATGTTTATGAAATATATTACTAATGATATAAGTTTAAACAGTGATCCTAATAGAAACGATAATTTTAACCAGAGATTACTGGAATTATTATCATCTGATTTTCCAGGTACGGACTGACCCGGATTGTTTTATTTTCGCTTCTTCACAGATTCTATCAGCTGCGGCGGCAGATGAGAAACTGAGAAAGATTTATACCTGAGCAGATGACGCCGGCATCATCGGAGTGTGACGTGAAATACTGATCCCATTGATACGATTCGCAGTCCCGCAGAGCGGACTCAGTTCCAATGCACTCTACATCAGCCGTCACAACGGGTCCGGTCCCTTCCCCAAAGTGAGCCCAGCCCGGTGCAGAGACCGCGGTCCCGCAGCCCAGCTCCCGACACACAACAGCGGCGTCCGGCAGGTCCCAGTCAGAATCCAACACAGTCCCCCACTGTCCCCTGTAGTGAATCTCCACTCTCCCAGCGCACCGACTGCCCCCATTCACCAGTCTCAGCTCCACCGTCTCTGTAAAATATCAGAAATATCACCAAGAGGTTATAGTGTGTTAAACCCACAGGTTCCCAGCGCACGGACCCTCCCCATTCACCAGTCTCAGCTTCACCGTCTCGGTAAAATATCAGAAATATCACCAAGAGGTTATAGTGTGTTAAACCCACACGTTCCCAGCGAACGGACCCTCCCTATACACTAGGCATGAATTGATAAGAACATTAGTCTGCACCCTGAACCCTAATAAAACCCGGAGTAAATATTGCACATGAAGAAAAAGGAAAGGGAAACACTAATAAACAGTGCAAACCAGCTGGGAACCGGGCGGCAGCGAGATATTCCCACCAACACAGAGGCTCCAATGGGATCCGGATGGGGACAGGCTCAGAATATATTTAACCTGCAGAAGTGGGGAGATGGGCGTAGTTGGTATGATCACATGTTTACGTGCTCAGCACTGAATGGACGACCACAGTGAGATCCCAGCACCTGGAAAGAGCAGAGGAAATTGCACCCTCACCCACCATAGCCAATAAAGACAGGGCTGGATGGTGATGTGATCTGGAGATCAGAGCAGATTGGTGAGGTGGACCTTTGGACTGGCAACAGTATCAGTGGAGCTGATAATTCACACTCTGCTCTTCAGACACCCTCAGTTATTGCCCCTCGACATGAAGAAAGCAGTCATCTCTCAGCTAGGTAACAGTGTGAGTGGAGCTGATCCTTCACACTCTGCTCTTCAGACACCCTCAGTTATTGTCCCTCCACATGAAGGCAGCAGTCATCTCTCAGCTAGAATTAAAGACCTTTGCTAACATTATGAGGGACACACTCCCTTTCTGGCTCGCAACCGGGCAGCGGGTTATTCCGTGATCAAAAATAGTACAGAGATTGTCGTCCAAGCTTAATATTTAATGGGATGAATTAGAGCAAAGAGATAACAGGTCGTGTGAAAATAATGGGCGATTACCTGACGGGTCAGCCTGACTGTTCCCAGGTCTGCCTGAAATAAGAAGTTAACAATTAGAGTTCACTGGGACAAGAAAGGAATGACAATGTCAGAAAGAAAAGACACAAATACAACTAACTGCAGGGTCATTATTCCTTTTGCTTTGCAGAAGAAGTTATACCGGGATCTGTGATTTCATTTCTTAACACCCAAAATAAAATTTCTGCAACAAATTAATATTGGTAATGGGCCAAAATGTAGCCAGAAATGTTTTCACATATACACACACTGACACCTGGATACACTGTCTCCTTGTGGTGACGGTGGGTGGTCTCCATGTATTACCAGTGTGAAGGTGCTCTGAGAAGGCGGTGTTGATGGTCCTCTCCCTTATAGAATCTTACAATGAAACAGCACAGATGGACGCCATTCGGCCCATGGTGCCTATGCTGTCTCTTTGTAAGAGCTGTCTAGTTAGTCCCACTGCCTTTCCCCGTCGCCCTGTAAATTTGTGCTGATGGTGCTCTGACCCGTGTGTAGGTACCCTGAGAAGAGGGTGGTGATGTAACCGCCTTTAAACCCACTGGTGATGGCACTCTCAGTGAATTCAGCATTCCGATCCAAAGCTCGAGAAGGAATGGGAACATTTAAATTCAATTAAAGATTTTCTGATCCTGTGGTAAATTTCAATGCCTTTTAATTTACTGCATAATCTTCCACTGGGAACTTTCAAAGTTTCTATAAAGGTGTAATTGGCCCTTTCTGTTTTTCCATAAAATATATAGCTTCCTCAACCAAAACAAAACAACATGAAGGGTCTGTCAGCCTCCAACTCCGTGCTGACTGTTTCTTACTAAGTTGCTGCTGCTCTGATTCTCTTGTAAGCTGCCCTCGCCGACGTGCTTTATTCTTTTACCCGTTAATGATGTTCGATCAATGGTCCTCCCGTTTACTGGGTAAAAGTTCCTGCTTTTGAAAAATGCAGTCAGTCGGTTGACATGCACCCAATCTCCAAGATCACAATGTGTCTCACAGATCTCCAGGTGTTTTTACTATTCACAGCATTATATACTATAGACGTTGTGTTGACCTGTACCCAATCCCCATGATCACAATGTGTCTCACAGATCTCCAGGTATTTTTACTATTCACAGCGTTAGATACAAAAGACGGTGTGTTGACCTGTACCCAATCCCCCTGATCACAATATGTCTCACAGATCTCCAGGTGTTTTTACTATTCACAGCATTATATACTATAGACGGTGTGTTGACCTGTACCCAATCCCCCTGATCACAATGTGTCTCACAGATATCCACGTATTTTTACTATTCACAACCTTATATACTGCAGACGGTGTGTTGACCTGCACCCAATCCCCCTGATCACAATGTGTCTCACAGATCTCCAGGTGTTTTACTATGCACAACATTATATACTATGGACGGTGTGTTGACCTGTACCCAATCTCCCTGATGACAATGTGTCTCACAGATCTCCAGGTATTTTTACTGTTCACAACATTATATACTGCAGACGGTGCGTTGACCTATACCCAATCTCCATGATGACAATGTGTCTCACAGATCTCCCGGTGGTTTTCTATTCTCTACATTACATACTACAGAAAGTGTGTTGATCTGCTCCCAATCTCCCTGAGCACAATGTATAGAACATAGAAAATAGAACATTACAGCGCAGTACAGGCCCTTCGGCCCTCGATGTTGCGCCGACCTGTGAAACCATCTAACCTAAACTATTCCATTTTCATCCATATGTCTATCCAATGACCACTTAAATGCCCTTAAAGTTGGCGAGTCTACTACTGTTGCAGGCAGGGCGTTCCACGCCCCTACTACTCTCTGAGTGAAGAAACTACCTCTGACATCTGTCCTATTTCTCTCACCCCTCAACTTAAAGCTGTGTCCCCTCGTGTTTGCAATCACCATCCGAGGAAAAAGACTCTCACTATCCACCATATCTAACCCTCTGATTATCTTATATGTCTCTATTAAGTCACCTCTCCTCCTCCTTCTCTCTAACGAAATCAACCAAAAGTCCCTCAGCCTTTCCTCGTAAGACCTTCCCTCCATACCAGGCAACATCCTAGTAAACAAAAACAAAAACAAAAACATCCTAGTAAATCTCCTCTGCACCCTTTCCAAAGCTTCCACATCCTTCCTATAATGTGGTGACCAGAACTGCACGCAATACTCCAGGTGCGGTCTCACCAGAGTTTTGTACAGCTGCAGCATGACCTCGTGGCTCCGAAACTCGATCCCCCTACTAATAAAAGCTAACACACCATATGCCTTCTTAACAGCCCTATTAACCTGTGTCGCAACTTTCAGGGATTTATGTACCTGGATACCAAGATCTCTCTGTTCATCTGCACTGCCAAGAATCTTCCCATTAGCCCAGTACTCTGCATTCCTGTTACTCCTTCCAAAGTGAATCACCTCACACTTTTCCACATTAAACTCCATTTGCCATCTCTCAGCCCAGCTCTCCAGCCTGTCTATGTCCCTCTGTAACCTGCAACATCCTTCGGCACTATCCACAACTCCACCGACCTTCGTGTCATCCGCAAATTTACTAACACACCATTCTACACCCTCATCCAGGTCATTTATAAAAATGACAAACAGCAATGGTCCCAAAACAGATCCTTGCGGTACACCACTAGTAACTAAACTCCAGGATGAACATTTGCCATCAACACCACCCTCTGTCTTCTTTCAGCTCGCCAATTTCTGATCCAAAGCACTAAATCACCTTCAATCCCATACTTCCGTATTTTCTGCAATAGCCTACCGTGGGGAACCTTATCAAACGCCTTACTGAAATCCACATACACCACATCCACGCCTTTACCCTCATCCACCTGTTCCATCACCTTCTCAAAAAACTCAATAAGGTTTGTGAGGCACGACCTACCCTTCACAAAACCGTGCTGACTATCGCTAATGAACTTATTCTTTTCAAGATGATTATAAATCCTATCTCTTATAACCTTCTCCAACATTTTCCCCACAACCGAAGTATGGCTCACAGGTCTATAATTACCAGAGCTGTCCCTACTCCCCTTCTTGAACAAGTGGACAACATTTGCTATCCTCCAGTCTTCCGGCACGATTCCTGTCGACAATGACGACAAAAAGATCAAGGACAAAGACTCTGCAATCTCCTCCCTGGCTTCCCAGAGAATCCTGGGATAAATCCCATCAGGCCCAGGGGACTTATCTATTTTCACACTTTCCAAAATTGCTATCACTTCCTCCTTGTGAACCTCAATCCCATCTAGCCTAGTAGTCTGAATCTCAGTATGCTCCTCGACAACATTTTCTTTCTCTACTGTAAATACTGACAAAAATATTCATTTAATGCTTCCCCTATCTCCTCTGATTCCACACACAACTTCCCACTACTATCCTTGATTGGCCCTAATCTAACTCTAGTCATTCTTTTATTCCTGATATACCTAATGAAAGCCTTGGGTTTTCCTTGATCCTATCCGCCAATGACTTCTCGTGACCTCTCCTTGCTCTTCTTAGCTCTCCCTTTAGGTCCTTCCTGGCTCGCTTGTAACTCTCAAGCGCCCTAACTGAGCCTTCACGTCTCATCCTAACATAAGCCTTCTTCTTCCTCTTGACAAGCGCTTCAACTTCTTTAGTAAACCACGGCTCCCTCGCTAGACAACTTCCTCCCTGCCTGACAGGTACATACTTATCAAGGGCACGCAGTAGCTGCTCCTTGAATAAGCTCCACATTTCGATTGCGCCCATCCCCTGCAGTTTCCTTCCCCAACGTACGCATCCTAAATCTTGCCTAATCGCGTCATATTTTCCTTTCCCCCAGCTATAATTCTTGCCCTGCGGTATATACCTGTCCCTGCCCATCGCTAAGGTAAACCTAACCGAATTGTGATCACTATCACCAAAGTGCTCACCTACATCTAAATCTAACACCTGGCCGGGTTCATTACCCAGTACCAAGTCCAATGTGGCATCGCCCCTGGTTGGCCTGTCTACATACTGTGTCAGAAAACCCTCCTGCACACACTGGACAAAAACTGATCCATCTAAAGTACTCGAACTATAGTATTTCCAGTCAATATTTGGAAAGTTAAAGTCCCCCATAACAACTACCCTGTTACTCTCGCTCCTGTCGAGAATCATCTTCGCTATCCTTTCCTCTACATCTCTGGAACTATTCGGAGGTCTATAGAAAACTCCCAACAGGGTGACCTCTCCTCTCCTGTTTCTAACCTCGGCCCATACTACCTCAGTGGACGAGTTCTCAAACGTACTTTCTGCCGCTGTAATACTCTCCTTGATTAACAATGCCACCCCCACCCTCTTTTACCATCTTCTCTGTTCTGACTGAAACATCTAAATCCCGGAACCTGCAACATCCATTCCTGTCCCTGCTTTTCCCATGTCTCCGAAATGGCCACAACATCTTCCCCCTGCCCTTCTGAGCAACAGGGACAGACTCTGCGCCAGAGACCTGTACCCCATTGTTTACCCCTGGTAAGTCGTCGTCCCCCCAACAGTATCCAAAACGGTATACCTGTTGTTGAGGGAAACGGTCACAGGGGATCCCTGCACTGCCTGCTGGTTTCCTCTCCTTCCCCTGACGGTAACCCATCTACCTACTTCTTTTACCTGAGGTGTAACTACCTCCCTATAACTCCTCTCAATAACCCCCTCCACCTCCCGAATGATCCGAAGTTCATCCAAATATGTAACCTCACTTACCCAGCAGTCCCGCGTGCGCTCCGCCTATATAGGAGAAATGCTCTGCTCCCGCTGTTCTCTCTCTCTCTCTGTGGCTTCCTATTTCTTGGCGCGCTTTTCAAAGCTCTGCTCCTGCTGTTCTCTCTCTCTCTCTGTGCCTTCCGATTTCTTGGCGCGCTTTTCAAAGCTCTGCTCCCGCTGTTCTCTCTCTCTCTCTGTGGCTTACGATTTCTTGGCGCGCTTTTCAAAGCTCTGCTCCCGCTGCAATCTCTCTCTCTCTGTGGCTTCCTATTTCTTGGCGCGCTTTTCAAAGCTCTGCTCCCGCTGTTCTCTCTCTCTCTCAGATCTCAGATCTCCAGGTGTTTTTCTGTTCTCAACATTATACACTATAGATGGTGTGTTGACCTGCGCCCCAGCTCGCTGGTGATAATATATCTCCCATGTATTGTTGTCTCTTTGTATACCCTGGTGATCTGAGCAACGGGATACCGATTCCTGTCCTCAGCTGTGCTTACCGAGTATCTTTCATGAGATACATTTTCCCAACTATAATCTCACTGGTCTCTTTATCCTCCTAATTCTATAATGTAAATAGTATGTGACTTCCTCCCAGTCCTGGAGCCTTAGCATTCCTACTAACTTTACCTGATAATAGTCAGTTCCCGCAAATTCCCCTTTTCCAGTGACCCAATGAGAGGCGAGGGGGAATAATCTTTCAGAATTTCCTGAAAAACTGTTCCAACCTCAGTGTTTCTGTAGAGTCCGTGAATCTTCTTCAATCCACTCATTCATTTCTCCTGCTCTTCATGCATTTATCATTTCAGCCTGTAACCATCCATGTCACGCCAGATTTTTTTTCCAGATAATCCAGTGGTTCAAGGAGCAAGCCCACGAGGGAAACAAGGGATGGACAATAAATGGGTGCAGACCAATATCGCCAGCATGACGACAGCGGTTCAAGAAAACACCCCGCCATCCCTTCCGGCAAAGAAGGGATGCTCGGTAAATTCCGCCTGGCCAGCGAACTCATATCCCGAAAATGAATCTAAACAACCTGTAACCGGGACTCCCATTCTTGCCTATGCGACAAGTTTATCTCTTACTGTCTCAGAGAAATGTTCAGTCATACCCCTTTCTCAATCATTACTATTTTCCCATTTATCTCCACTACTCATATCTGCTGATTCCTCCATTTTGCTCTTATATCCTTCCTCACAGTTTCTAACTGTTCTCATTGTTGTACTCGAAGGAGTTTGAATGCATTTCTTTGTGCACCGTTATCCAAATCACCTCTATATACAGAGAATATACCCAATATTCCCACACTCTTCTGTTCGGTCTCCGACCCTACGTAAACTTCAACAGATCTGAAACTCTGCTGCTGCTGTTATCCTGGTGCGGACTTTCCCGGTCACCCATTTCCCCTGCTCTTACTGACCTACAGCGACTCCCACTTCCCAGCACCTCAAATTTCAGTGGTCGCACGGTTAACTTCCTGATATTTAGACTAATGGTTTTGGTGCAAAACTGTTAAGTTATTTATACATGTTATACTTATGTTAACTTGCTATTGCACCATGTTACCACAAAGAGTAATAGATAAATATTAATTGGAAATAACAATAAATTCAAAGGAGGTGAACTGAAACGGGACAAACGTGGGATATTCAAAGCCCAGAATTGAAACTCTTGAATGAGTTAAAAAACCAAGGATAGAGGTGGTTTAGGGGTTACAAAATACAGTCAATACAGAGAGTTTATAAGTGCATATTCCTCACGGCAGGTTACTCGGTGGGTCAAGAATCAAAATGATTATATCAAACTTTTTTAGGTCCAACTTGAACAACTTCCGCAATTAAGTGAGCTCTTTTAGATTTCAGAAGCAAATGAATTGAGATAATTACAGTTATTGTAGCTTACAACCACAAGCAAAGCACCGGACAGAAGGAAATCATATCAAACAATCCGGATTCAGTGCGTCAATAGCATTATCAGTAATTTTTAACAATCTATCTCCAAAACACATGAGCTAGTGCCTGAAGAAACGATACCATTGTTATAAATAACCAAACAGGCATCAAACATTTACAGAACTGAGACAAATTGTTCTGGGCACTGTCTGTTAATTTTAAATATGGAAAATAATTCAGGATTTGTTCCACAAGTTTACCAGAGTATGGGACTTGTGGAAGGACATTAAAGAATTTAATAGGAGTAGGGTTAGGCCATACTGCCTACCCAGACGACTCCGCCGTTCAATAAGATCATGGCTGATCTATTGCCCCATCTCCACTTTCCCACCTTTCCCCAGAGATTGGGAAAAAACTCCAGATCTTTCATTAAGCACCGCATCGCACGATACAAAAAGAATGGGACATGTGGAAAGAGATGCCGAAACACGTCTGGATGTTGAAAACTGCATCAAATGTATGAATCATGTAGAAATAGATTGAGAAATACTAATTATTACACAACACCGAGCACATAAATGTATGAAACAGAAAGCATGATTTATTATAAAAAATGATAGTTTTGAAGATTGTCGGTGACCAAATAAAACAGTTCACACACCGAATCCCCCTGAAACCAGTAGCATCATTTCTGGAGGGTGTAATTGATAACTCTATTAATAATCAGTACAAATGAACCAATATTGGATTCCACCTCCAGTTAATATAGTATAAAATATTTATTGTCCATTCTGAATATTCCAAATGCTGTACACAATATTTAATCTAATTCTCTGTATGACACGGCACTTCACTGAGAAATTCCGTGGACAGAAATCTCAATGTGGGATGAGTCGACTGGATGGAGATCCCGGTATTCTGCAGTTCTGACTCCCATAAACTCGATTGTAACACTGACTACTTTTTACTTCCAGGAGTCTCCGTTTTAAACGCCTGATTAGAACTTTAACTCCAGTCTGCTGCGTCTGTACTAGAGTCTTAGGAAACAACATAAAACCGACTCTTACGGTGTTTATATTCAATTTTGGTACTAAAGCTAAATTTAACTCAAATCTCCTCTGGAAATGCAATTAAATGTTAAACAGATGACAAATATTAGATCCTTTTTGCTGTCAGCGACAAAAATGGATAACATTTCCCTATTTGAAATCAAACAGGACAAAATGTATTTAATGACAAATTTATAAATTAAGGAAACTGTTTCAATATTCACTTTATACGATCTCAATAAATGACAAATTAAAATAAATATGCACTTTCCTATAAATTGATTTTGATCTGGGGCCGATTGCTAAAAACAAAAATTCAGGGAGTCAGCTGCATTTCATACTTTCTTTCTGTTCTGTGGCTTGCAGAAAATATTCTTAAATTACTTTCAAGATCAGGATTTTACAACACAATCCCTTTTACAAAACCAAAAGAAAATTCATCACGGAAGTATGTAATAACATTTAGGGAGTGTTTCCCTGTCATGAACTTGCATTTGTTGTCGATAGACATTAACAAATGTAACCAAACCCGCTCTGGAAACAGTGAGAAACTGAATCGAATCATCGACCGAAAAACTCTGCAAAAATATCGAGCAGGTGGAAGGAGACTATTCATGATATCTCATTAAACACTTCACGATGCTTTACAGAAAAGGAGCATGTGGAAGGAGACTTTGTCACATTAATTAGTACTTGACACTGTACATACATATATGTGAAATAAGTTGAGAATTTACAATACAACGTTCGAAAGTTTCAAGGTCATCATTAAGTAAACAATAATAAATGGAAAATCTTCCTCAGATTTTGGAATATTCAGTAACATTATCTTTTGGAGAGGCACTTCACAATTACAGTAATAACTGATGTTAATTGAAATAATATTGGTCCTGTCTCCAGTTAATATATTATACAATATTTATAGATCATGTACAACACTCTAACGTGGAACAAACTTATTTAAATTATTTCAGTTCCACTCAGTGTATCATATAGTGTCAGACAGCACTTCTACTGTGAAATACCTGGGACAGAAATGCCCGTGTGGGTTCAGTCAGCAGTAGATTTCGCTTTGACTGCTGTTCTATAATCCCTGTGTTACCATAGACCCCAGACCCCAAACCCCGAGACCTTCTACTCTCACTCTGATCACATTCTGCTGCTCGATTGCTGTGTTTGTATAATCTGCTGAGAATTTCAGCTCCAGTCAGTCGTGTCGGTACAACAGCCGCAGAGGACCACATAAAATTAATTGCCACGTTATTTGTTTTCAATTTTGGATTTAAATGAAAGTTTCACACATATCCCACCAGGGAATTGAGAAGACGTGTTAATCAGATGTAAGATATTATAAAAACAATGATTTCTGATAGAGAAAGAATGGATAATTGTTCTGTATTTAATATTGATGGAATGTAAAATCAAGCCAACTGCCCAAGATCCGTATTCAATGCGAATTCCACAAATGATATTAACTATTTCAATATTCGCTTCATATGACAGCAATGAAACATTGTCTTATTTGTCATAAAGCATGCCTGCTTTTTAAAAATCATTCGGAGCAACTAGCGATTGGAGAAAAGGATACAGGGAGTCATGTGCACTTCATTTTTTATCTTTTCAGTGACTTGAATAATTTTTAAAAAAATAATCCACAAAACAGGATTTTACTCTCCAATTATTTAATATTCATGGAAATATAATTCGCGAAATACATAAAGTATTGGATAGCACTGGGACTAAGTTCTCCTGTCAGTAAACCAATAAAGTGTCAATAGACAGAGATTAATGAATGTAAAGAAACACACACGGTAAATAGTGAGAAACAGAATTGAATCATCAATGGAATAAAACAACAAATATGCAACATGCATGAGCCGTTGGAGCAATAATAAAGAACATTATCACGAATTCATTACACACTACATGACACTGTGTAAAAATATGTGATTGGGAAAACTGAACTATCTTTCGGTACTGTACATACAAATGGAGGATATAGAATAATGAATTTAATATAAAAGATACTAATTTTGAAGATCATCACTAACTGATCAATAATACAGAGCAAATTCCCCAACGATTCAGGAACTTTCAGTAACACCATTTTTTGCAGAGTGCAATTGATAATTATACTAACAATGAAAACAAATTGACAAATTTTGGTTCCATCCACATTTGAGAGGAATTATGGATTGAATATTACACTTCAAAACTGAACAAACTATTTTAAAATATTTAGTCTCATGAACAGTATCACTAGAAGAGTAGACAACATTTGTATTGAAAAATATCTGTGACAGAAATGTCTGTGGCGGTTCATGTCAGCCGTAAAAGCAGTTTTGACTGGTGTTCGACACTCAGTGAGATAACTTACACACAGACTCATATACAGTCTATTCAAACAAAGACGGCGCTCTACTTCTAACAGTCTCGCTTTAAATAATCAGATTAGAATTTCAATTCCAGCTGGCTGTGCCAGTGTAAAAAACGCAGGGCGGGACGGCGGGGGGAGTGGGGGGGCGGGTAATAAAACAAACTGCCTTGGTCTTTGTGCCCAACACAAATTCAAATGGGAATTTAAAATACCCGTTAATGAGATGTAGAATATTCCAAACTCGTTTACTGTCACCAATATAATATTACTGTCAGCAATAACTCAATTGTTAGCACTCTCGCCTCTGAGTCAGGAGATGGTGGGTGCAAGTCTAATTCCAGAGACTTGAGCACAAAATGTGGGCTGCCACTCCAGTGCAGTACTGAGGGTGTGCTGCACTGTCCAAGATGCTTTCCATCGGAGGAGAAGTCAAACTGAGGCCCCGTCAGCTCTTTCAGATGCAGTATTTGGAGAAAGGGCAAGGGAATTATCCCTCGTGCTCTGAGGAATGTTGATCCCTCAATCAACATCACACACACAAAAAAAGTATTCTGGCCATTATCACATTGATGTTTGTCGGAGCTTGCTGTGTGTAAATTAGCAGCCACGTTTCCTATATTACAGTATGAACAACACTACAAAACAGTACTTAATTGACAGTAAACCTCTTTGGGACGTCCTGACGTCGTGAAATGCGCTACATAAACGCAAGTCATTTTTATATATATGGAGGTTCATTCCTATTTGCTGTTGATAGAACTTAAAATGGAAACAATCAATCCCAAATGTGTGTCAAATGAAACTTCGACAAATTGTATAAACCTTTCAGTATCCATTTCATATCATCCCAATGAATGACAACTGTAAATAAAATAGATGTGTTTTCTGTAAACTGATCCCAGATACTGACAGATTCTATTGTAACAGCGAAGTGGCTCTTTTTCCAACAGACCCTGCTTAAATAGAACCATTAGATTTTCAACTCCAGTCTGCTCTGTCTGTACGAGCGGCAGGTAGAAGGCAATAACCAAGTTCCGATATTTCATTGCACTCTACACAAGAATATAAAAATGCATAAAGCATTATTTACTTTCTACATCTCCTGAATGTGTTCTCTATTAAAGATGATAATTAGATTAATAATACATATCTTGTAATAATAATCAGTGTATCAGTAAATAACATAATGCATTCAATAATCCGTAACTCACAGTTCAAAAGCTGCAGTAGAGACAGGGTGAAGAAGGACCACAGCATCGCTCTGGTGCCGGGTACAGCGATGTGAACAGAACATTAACCGAACGCCATTCTCAAAGACTAAGAGCTCCTTCCAGCAACTTCTGAAACTCTGACTGTTGTGGAAATTATTTCTTTGACAGAAGTTTCTACAGAAACCGATGTTTCCTTCCAAATACCCAATAGATTTTGACTTGTGTGAACCGTGAATTACAGTCTGGTAAAATACACCAATGAGATGAAATGTGACCATTAATGGATAAAATGAACCCAGGTTCCAACTACCAGCCTATCCTGCGAGGATAATGACATGTGACAGTGTGAAAAGTAAATGAATCACTGATCTGGCGCCCAGATCATCGAATCAAAGATGCACAGGAAAGGCCATTCGCCTACTTTAGTCAGAGTCGTTTTTAAAGAGCTGTCTAATTTATTGTCACATATGTAGCATTTTCTGGTAACCATGCAAATTATTCCACTGCAAGCACTTGTTTAATTGTCTTTAAAAATTCCTCAGGAATCTGATTTCATCACTCTTTCAGGTCGTGCTTTCCAGATCTTAACAAGCCTCTGTGTAAAATACTGTCTCTTCATTCCCCCTCCAGTTATTCTGCCGGTTCTATCGAACTCCTCGGCCCCCAGGCGCAGCGCTGGAAGCCCAGAGAAGAGGTAGGTGAAGCGGGGTCACCAGTTACAGTCCGTTAGGCCCCGGTGAGAGATTAAGGCGGTATTCTGGTGGTGCAGGTGGAGGGAGGTCCCGGGAATGAACTGGTTCCTGGTGGAGGTGCTCTGTGGGCAACAAAATACCCAGGAATGAGGCAGCGCCCCACCCCACCCGCAAGGCCACAGGGTGAGTGCTTCGTTTTACAAGGTGTCCTCTCCATGTGGTGGAGGACCTCGCTGCTGGTAAGATCCCAGCGGCGGTGGAATGATCCCATAATTATCCCATAATAGGCCACTTAGGATCGTCAATGTGCCACTGGGCGAGAAGGCTGTTGTCGGTCTATCCTGCCCCCAGGATCACTGGACGGGGGGGATGCGTTGGGATCTCCATCCTGCCATATCCCCTGCCAGCCGCCACTTTTCTCCTTGTCCCCTCCCCACCCCTCCTGGCTTCCAATCATGCCTCTGGGGGCCAGTAAAATCCTGGCCATGATCTCTGATGACAAACGTATTCATGAGAGGAAATAATTTCCACATGCTTCCTCCATCATAACTCCTCATTATTTTGAGTTCTGTTAGATCTGGAATGGCGGGATTGACGTATGAGGAGAGATTGAGTCGGTTAGGACTATATTTTCTGGAGTTCGGAAGAGTGAGCCGGGGGGGTGGGCGTTCTCATAGAAGCCTACTAAATTCAAACAGGACTTGACAGGGTAGATGCAGGAAGGATGGTCCCGATGGTGGGGGAGTCCAGAATCAGGGGTCATTCTCTAAGGATACAGGATAAACCTTTCTGGACCGAGATAGGGAGAAATATCTTCACCCAGAAAGTGGTGAGCCTGTGAAATTCGAGACCACAGAAAGCAGTTGAGGCCAAAACATTGCATGTTTTCAAGAAGGAGTTAGATACAGCTCTTGGGTCTAAAGGGATCAAAGGATATGGGGTGAAAGCGACAGCAGGTTACTGAGTTGAATGATCAGCCATGATCAGAATGAATGGTACAGCAGTTTCGAAGGGCCGAATGGGCTACTGCTGCTCCTATTTTCCATGTTTCTATCCCACTGAACTTACTCTGCGCCAATAAGAAAAAAACAAACTCCTGCATTCTATCCATGTAAATGAATTCCCTCACCAGTGGTTACTTCTTGCTAATCCTCCTCTGTACCCTTTCCAGGGCCTTGAAATTCATCCAAGATATTCGTGCCCAGAATTGCACACAGGACGCCAGCTGAGTCATAACAATTGATTAGTAAAGGATTAGTTTGATGCCCTTTATGTTTGAATTCAATTACCCCATTTTCAAATCAAGTATCCCATACACTTTCTGAATCAGCTTCTCCACTTGCCCTGCAATCCTCAAAGATGTATGGACTTGCATTTCCCGGGTCCCTCTGTTCCAGCATCCCCTGAAAATGGTACCATTTATACTATACTGACATGATATTTTCCCAATGAACTTCACTTCTGACTTGACCACAATAAGTTGCATCTACCGTTGATTTGCCCATTTCAGCAGACTGTCTACTCTGAAGTATGCTATTATAATATTCACGATTTACTACAGAGCCATGTTTTTCACCATCCACAAATGTCAAAATTATTCATTCTAACCCCAAGTCTAAGTAATTTGCATGTCGAAAGAAAAAACAGTAGTCTTAAAACCAACCCCCGAGCAACCGCCACGCTCGGCTGTCAGAAGAGCATCCATTCACCACTGTTCTCTGCCTCCTATCTCTTCGCCAATCGACTGCTCGAGCTGACATCGTCCCTTTAATAATATGCATTTCTATTGTCTGAATAAGTCTGTTATGAGGTACTTCGTCAACATTGAATGCCCACATACACAAGGCCCACTTCAGTCTCTTATTTGATAAAACAACTCATTCAGGTTAGTTGCACGCAATTGGCCTTCAACAAATCCGAGATGGTTTTCTCATCTTACCCCATGCTTCTGCAAGTGAGAATTAATTTTGTCCTTGATGGGGGCCTCTAGTCGATCTCTCAACCTTCACTATCGTCAGATAGATCAGCTTGTAGTCACAAGGCTTACCCTCTCCTCTCGTTTTGAAAAGGAGTCTATCATTTACCAAATTCAAGTCCTCTGGCCCCAGTGCGATAAACAAGGAGGATTGAAATATTGTGGTCAGAGCTGATCTTATCTCTAACCCAGCTTCCTTTATCCACCTAGGATGCTTCCCATCTGGAACAGGGCTGCTGTCGACATTTAGTGATAAACTGTTTAGCAACGCCTTCCCATCTATTTTATCCTATGCAATATCTCTGCTTCCCTCTACTCGATTGCGACATTAATTTCAGCCTCTACTTTTGTGAAGGCAGTTGCAAATTACTTATTCAGTACCACAGTCATGCCCTCTGCCTCGACAGGAATATTTACTTGTTTCTCCATAATCCGCCCCACCGTTCCTTTTACTATGCCTTTTACTTTTACATGTTTTACAAGATTTGTAGCTGCTAATCTTTTCTATGCTCTCCCTTTGTCCTTCTTGTATTCTTTTCCAATTCTCCCTGTACACTATGCTTTCTATCTGGTTTTAGATTATATTCTTGAAATGGAATTTGTAATGAATTTCTTCTTTCTCTTTTCCCTTAAGTGACAATTCATTTTTCATCCAGAGAGTGCAGCATTTAATTCCCCATCTTCACCTCTTGACTTGACTATTCCAATGCTCGTCCTGGCCAGCCTCCATCTTTGCATCCTCAGTTAACCTGAGGACATCCAAACCTCTGCGGCTAACGCACAACTCACTCCAGGTCCCGTTCACCCATCACCGTTGCACTCCCATTAGCTTCTGGTTATTCACCTGAACAATATTGAAATTCTCACGCTTATTTTCTAATCTCACCATGACCTCTTCCCACCCTATCTCTGTAATCTCTTTCAGCCCTATGAGATATTTGTGCTCCTTGAATTCCGGAATCTTGAGCATTCCCAAATGTGAACGCTCCACCGCTGGTGTTCTTGTTTTCATCTACCAAGATCCTAAATTCTGGAATTCCCTCCATAAACCTCTGCCTCACTATATCTTTTTCCTTCTTTAAGACGCTGCTTTAAACTTACCACTTTGACCAGTCATTTGGTCATCTGCCATCATATCTGTCAATGCTGCTCGCTATCAGATTGTGTTTGATAATATGACTTGGATATTTTAACTATGTAAGGGCACTACATAAAGAAGAAATTGTAGATCTTGTTTTACACCTTCTCCATTACTATGGTCTGTCCCAGACTATATTATTGTAATTGAAGGTGTAACCATTTTTATGTTTTTCTTAACTTCCCTGACAGAATAACTCCATAATCTAGTGCTCACTTTTGGGGGTGTATAATAAACACTAAACTATTTAACACCTCATTTTCTGAATGGATTAGTGAATAGATGATTCACGTGTCGAATCCCCCAATATATAGTTTTTCTGTTGCAAACATACCGACTTCTGACCTTATGGAGGGAAGGTCATTGATGAAACAGCTAAAGATGGTTGAGCCAACGACACTACCCTGAGGAACCCCTGAACAGATGCCTTGAGACTGAGATGATTGACCTCCAACACCCACAACCCTCTTCCTTTGTGCGAGGTATGATTCCCACAAGTGGAGATTTTTCCCTCTGACTCCCATTGCCTGCAGTTAATCCCAGTTAACGCCTTTCCCAGTAATGGTTCATCGTGGAGCGACGCTTACATTTTAAATTGACTTCTCCGAGGCAGAAAGGAGAATGTGAGATCCATAACCACTCCAGACAGTCGATTCCTGATGCGAGTCCGTCCCCATCCCTCTAGTGATCTATTCCAGCTACGCCTCAGCTGGATGGACAATTGCATTTGGATAGATCTGGAGTGGCAACATGTCAGTTCACACATTAGAACAGCAGTTTATTTAAAATATAAACGATTGTGGTAACTATATGTAACAATGAAATAGTCCTTCATTCCTCATAAATACTGGAATTGATATTCGATGAGCAGAATTCTATCTGTTTCTGGTGAGACTGAAAGGTGCAGCTTGATATTAGTGAGCGGACCGAGAGCAGTGCAGTCACCGCATGTTTTCCATGGAACTGCAACTAATTGTTATAAATAGTTGAAGCTGCACTCTGCAGGCAAGTGGGAAGTATTCTACCAGCTCCTGACTTGTGCTTTGTATATGGTGTATATGGAGCCAGTAGATGAGTTGTTGTCTGTAGTGGTCCGAGCATTTGACCTACTCCTGTAGCCACAGTATTTAAATACCTGGTCTTGTCAAGTGTCTGGTCAATTGTAAACCCCAGGATGATCATGTTGTGGTATTCGACGATGGTAACGTCGTTTTATTTCGAGAAGAGGTGGTTGGAATCTGTCCTGTTGAACAAGGTAATTGACTGGCATGTGTGTGGTGCGAATGTGACTGACCAAATATCAGCCCAGGCCTGTATCAGAAGGACATCTTACTTGAAATGTATCGGGCATTATAAAGCAAACAGAATTATTCTTCTCCATTTAGAAATGTGTTTTAGCTCCTTGCCACCGTGGCTGAAAGGGCCTTTGAACCTTTCCATTCCAGTTACACTATCATTCCTTCCATCCTTCTTGAACCACAATGAAGTTGCCCTTACCCTCAACTTTCACTCCACCAATTCCACATTCAATGAAATATCCTCCATCACTTCTGCCAACTTCACCACAATGCTACCACCAGGCATCCTCCTCTCCATTTTCAGCATTCTGAAGGTACAGCTTGACTCACTCTTCCATCACTCGAAACACCCACTACTCTTCCAATGTCACCTTCCCATGCAAATGTTGGAGATGCATTACCTGCCCTTTCACCTCCTCTCTTTCAACCGTCAGGCCCACAAACAGCGATTTACTTGTACTTTACTTTATTTCATCAATGTATTAATTCTTAACAATTGTCCTCGAAACCGTGGTGATGAAGCATACATTCTGCAATGGCTTTGCTGAGCAGTCATTAAGTCCCTTAGCTTCCGTTCACTTGCCATTATAATTCCCTGTCCCACTCCCAGCTGGCCCCTCTGTACTCAGCCTCCTACACTGTTTCAATTTTCCTGACTCAGCATCAACTTCAAAAATAAAATCACGTGGGAACTACTGCCCCCATTTATTTTTGACAGCAGGTTCTGGGAATGATTCAGCTCTTCATTTAATCACTGATGCCTTCCACCCCATCACAGTTTCTCTCTTTATCTCCTTCCTCCATTCCCCTTTTCCCAGTCTCTGTGCTCACTGAAACACTGTTGCAGCACAACATTTTCCAGTTCTGAAGAAAATTCTCCAGCGGGGAAGGTTAAGTCTCGGTCCCTTTCTCAAAATGCCGACTAAGTATTTCCAACATCTTCTGTTCATATTTTAGATTTTCAGCATCCTCAGTATTTTGACTTTTTAAGGAAGATGATATCATGGGGAAATGGGGTGAGGTTGCAATTGAATGTAAAAACATACACACAATAGATCAATAACTTTGGAGAGGCTGAGAAAAGAGAATATGATAGGATCAGGAAAGTAATCTCCTTAGGCACACTCTTGGTCCAATATTGCCTTGATACCGAGGGCAGTCACCTCGATTACTATTACCACTCTTACCAGCAATACAACAATCACTCTTGCTGTATTTGCCCACTGCAGAACAGCAGAGTGTATCTGAGCCATTCCTCTCAAAACTGCTGCACTCCATATAAGGACTGTGCAGCTTTATCGGGAAACCTGCCAAATATTTGAGGAAATGTGTTCACTCATTAAGACTGTGAAAAACGCAGATCACACAGAGACACTGACTGGTCATCATAAGTTGTGAATTTTCACCATCGTTGAACTATACAGGGAGGGATGTGATGTGTTCCCTCAAAAAAGGAGTCTGTTTTCTGGAAGGTGGTCACTTGGAGTCAAGAAAGGCTTTCCAATACCGAAATATGTGAAAAGCAGCTCACAGTCTGCAGAGCCTCAGAACAGTCACTGTGTGTTTTTCAGTTCTACTGAGAGGAAGCACCTGGCGTTGTGGTGATTTCAGTGCTTCTGTTTTTCTTGCCTGCTGCTCTGTAATATCAATACTGCAGCAGGATGTTTCAGCTTGGAATTTGAACTTACGTTGCTAAAATCCAGAAGGACAATGTATCGGGGGATGTCTCGGCAATATCATTAATTCACTGGAAATATTTGACAGCTGAGTGTCTGCAAATAAACGTATCTCTTATCACAAAGAGTACATAATTGCTTTAATCTGTGTACAATTTCCGAATGAATAACACACAATATCAACAGGTCACGATAAATCACTCTGAGTCCAATTCAATCAGTAAAGTCAGATACACCAACGCATCAATTCTCGCTGTGGTTTTAATTTAAAATAGAAGATGCCATGAGATGTTAAGGCTGTTTCCTGTATAGGTTAATGAAGCAGGACTACTGTTAATAATCAAATACAATCAGGAGGATTGAGCCTGTTTTAATGTAAAGCGTTAACTCTCTGTGATCCGATCACTGGAAATGCAGCCTGTGTCAATGTCAGTAGTTAATTTGCTGTGATTCAATTCAAAGAGGGGATCTGAAGATTGAAAGTTGCTTCAAAATAAACTGTCCACTGCACCCCAATAAATAAAATGTAATGCCAGCCTGATTTCTCTGGGAGTGAAAGTAGATCTGGGCAATGAAAAAAGTCTGAAGAACGAAAACAGATCAATAAATGAACGCAGCTGAGCTGCCACTGTAAAGTTATAACAGGTAGAAAACCTTCAAATGATTAATTCCCTGGATTGCACAAAGAATGAAACAAAGACTCTCCCGAAATGGACATTGAATAAAAGAATTCCACAAACTGTATTATCAATCCAGACAGAAATGATTTGAAACCAGGTAATGCGCCCCATCACACTGCCACACACTCTTCGGTTTCTGCAGCTGTATCCAGTCTTTCCCAATCTGATAGACTTGTCCCCCTGAGGTGCGTTTTACAGAGATCACAGACTGACAATTTCAGAATGAGACATGGATGTTGACAGCAACCGGCTGTCAGAGAAACCTGAAGCAAACGCACAGAATGATGGAGATTGAAGATATTTGGGTCAATCTCTTGTATCTGTGAGGAGCTGATCAATCCTGCATACAGTGGCACTTGCACATTAACATGCTGAAAATGGTCACACTAACCAAGGAAATTGCAGTCAGCACTGATACTCAGCAAAGAACCTATATAAATTATGTTACACATGCAAGATCTCCTCAGAATTTCTCAAATACTTAAGAGAATGCAGTATGAAAGCAGAAATGTGAGGATCTCTGTGCCAACAATGTCATTTTCTGGGATCCCTGTTAATAATGGAACACTCAGGCAGCCCAATAAACACTGACCTTAAATCAGAAAGTGCTGGAAATGCTCAGCAGATCTGACAGCATCTGTGGAGACAGAGTTAGCAGTTCCGGTCTGTGACCTTTTGTTAGAAGTGGAAAAGGTTAAAAATGTAATAGTTTTTTTTCAAAGTGGAAAGAAGGCGGCAAGAGGAAATACAATTATTATGTGTGATCGAACAGAGGGCAAATGAGATTTTTTTATTATTATTCATTTATGGGGAGTGGGCGTCCCTGGTTACACCAGCATTTATTGACTGTCGTTGATTGTATTTGAGATGGTGTGAGCTACCTTCTTTAACTGCTGCAGGGCATGGGGTGTAGGTACACCAATAGTGCTGTCAGGATTTGTGTGCCAGAATTTCAATCCAGCGACAATGAAGGAACGACGGTATTGTTCTTAGTCAGGATGGTGAGTGGCTTGGAGGGGAATTTTAAGGTGCTGGTGTTCATCTGAATCTGCTGCCATTGTTCTTCTAGGTCGTAGGGGTAGCGTCTTCGGTATGTGCTTGGTGTGTTGCCGCAGTGTACCTTGTTCTTGATACACGCTGCTTCCATTGTGCGTCGGTGGTAAAGGGAGTGAATGTTGAAGGTTATGAATGGGGTGCCAATCAAACGGGCTGCTTTCCTGGATGGTGTCGAGCTTCTTGTGTGTTTTGCTGGAACAGCACCCATCCAGGTAAGTGCAGAGTATTCCATCATACTCCTGACATGTGCCTTGTAGATGATGGACAGGCACTGGGGAGACAGGGTATGTGTTACTAGAGGCAGAATTCCTAACATCTGACCTGCGCTTGTAGACAGTGTTTACCTGGCTGGTCCAGTTCAGTTTCTGGTCAACGATCACCCACTGGATAATGATAGTGGGGGATTCAACAATTCTAATACCAGTGAACGTCAAGGGGAGATGGTTAGATTACCTCTTGTTTAAGATGGTCACTGACTGGCACTTGTCTGGTGTGAATGTTACTTGCAACGTATTCGCACAAGGCTTGATGTTCTGCATGTCTTGCTGCAAATGAACACAGGCTGCTTTAGTATATTCTGATTCACAAATGGTGTTGAACATTGTGCAATCAGCAGCGCGCATCCCACTTCCGACCTTATAATGGAGTGAAGGTTATTGATGAAGCAGCTGAATATGGTTGTGACGAGCACATTGCCTTGATGTTCTATGGCTGAGATAATTGACCTCCAACAACCACAACCAACTTCCTTTGTGCTAGTTACTACTCTAACAAGTGGAGAGCTTTCCCTCTGATGCCCTTTGATTCCAGTTTTTCTCGGGCCTCTTAATGCCATGCTCAGTCAAATGTTGCCATGATGTCAAGAGTAGTCACGCTTCCTTTCCCTCCAGCGTTGTGCTCTTATGCCCATGTTTGGACCAAAGCTGTCATGAGGTCAAGAGCTGAGTGCCAGTGAGCAGGTTATTGCTGAACAAGAGCTGCTTGAAAGCAGGGTTGATCATCCCTCCCATCACGTTGCTGATGATCGACAGTAGACTGATAAGGCAGTAATTGGCCAAGTTGGATTTGTCCTGTTATTTGTGGACAGGCCATACCTGTGCAGTATCACACATTTCCAGGTAGATGCCAATGTTCTAGCCGTACTGGAGCAGCCTGGCTCAGCGTATGGTTAGCTCTGGAACACAAGTTATCAGTACAATTGCCGGAATACTGTCAGGGCCCAGAGCATTTGCAGTATCCGGTGCCTTCACCATTTCTTGATATTTCGTGGAATGAATAAGATTGGCTGAAGACTGACATCTGTGATGCTGGGGACCTCAGCAGGAGGCCGAGATGGATCATCCACTCTGCACTTCTGGCTGAAGATGGATGTAAATATTGCAGCCTTGTCTTTTGCACTGATGTGCTGGGCTCCACTATTAGTCAGGATGTGGATATTTGTGCAACTTCTTCCTCCTGTTAGTTGATCATTTGTCCACCACCATTCGTGACTGCATGCGGCAGGCTGCAGATCTGTTTCAGTGTTATTGGACCTGCACTCATCCAGGCAAGTGAGTGGGGACAGTATGAAGAAAGATTTTTCAACTGTGAGCTTCTGAGTTTAAGAGAGTCCACAAAGCTTGTGGGACGGGAGAGGAGGAGTTTTATATGAACTGTGGGAAAATGGAGTTCATCGACCAAAAGACTTACTTGTTTTTGCTGCAAGTTATTTTATCTGGTATGTCATGTGTCTGGAAGCCTTGCCTGATTCAACAGGCTGAATTTTTCAAGCCTTTTGGAGATGGTCTGGGAGTCAGGACGGCTGGCAATGCTGGTGGGGAATACATCAAGTTGGGAGCTGATCTGTGTGTTGTGGAATTGTTTAACTCTGTCTATCACATGTTGCTTCCACTGTTGGGTATGCAAGTAGTCCTGTGTTGTAACTTCGCCAGGCTGACACCTCATTTTTAGGTATGTTTGGTGCTGCTCCTGGGAAGCCTTCCTACACTCTCATTGAACCTGGGTTGATCCCACGGCTTGATGCTAATGACAGAGTGAGGGATATGCCGTGCCATGAAGTTACACATTGTGGCTGAATATAATACTGCTTTTGCTTCTGTTGCCTTTGGCTCAAAGCGTCTCGTGGTTACCCAGTTTAGAGTTGCTAGATCTGTTTGCAATCTATGCCATTTAGCATGGTGGCAGTGCCACACAGCACAATGGTGAGTATACCAAAATGTAAAGACAGGACTTTGGCTCCAGAGGGACTGTGCGGTGGTCAATCTGAGAGCCATAGAGTAATACAGCACAGAAACAGGCCCTTTGGCCCAACGTTTCAGTGCTGGCCATCAAGCACCTAACTATTTTAATTCCATTTTCCATTACTTGGCCCGGACTATTGTATGCTATGGCGTTTCAAATGCTCATCTACATAATTCTTAAATGTCGTGAGGGTTTCTGCCTCTAGCACATCTTCAGGCAGTGCGTTCCAGACTCCAACGACCCTCTGGGTTCAAATTCCTTTCCTCAAATCCCCTCGAAACTCCCTGCCCCTTACTTTAAATCTATGCCCCCTGGTTATTGATCCCTCAGCTGAAGTAATAAGTTTCTTCCTATCTAACCTATTAATGCTCTCATAATATTGTATACCTCAATCAAGTCCCACCTCAGCCTTCTCTGCTCTTTGGAAAACAACCCGAGCCTTTTCAGTCTCTCTTCATATCTGAAATGCTCCAGCACAGGCCACATACTGGTGAATCCCCTCTGCAATCTCTCCAGTACTATCACATCCTTCCTGTCGTGTGGAGACTAGAACGGTATACAGCACTCTAACTGTGGCCTAACTTACATTTTATACAGCTCCATCATAACCTCCCTGCTCTTATAATCTATGCTTCGGCTAAAAAGGGCAAGGATCCCATGTGCCTTCCTAAACCACCTTTGCTGCTGCCTTCAATGATCTATGGACAAGTACACCAAGGTCCCTCTGACCCTCTATTTCCTAGGGTCCTACCATCCATTTTATATTTCCATGCCTTGTTAGCCCTCCTATGCATCACCTTTTCAGGATTAAACTCCATTTGCCACTGCTCCATCTCACCAGCACATCTATATCGGCCTGTAATCTAAGGCTTTCCTATTTCACTATTTACAATATCATCAAATTTAGTGCCATTTGCAAGCTGACTAATCATACTTCCTATATTCAAGTCTGAATCATTAATGCACACTACAAACAGCAAGGGTCCCAGCACCGATCCCTGCGTCAAAACACTGGTCACACGTCTGCACTCCCAAAAACAACCCTCGGCCATCAGCTTTTACCTCCTGGCACTAAGCCAAATTTGGATCCAATTTACCAAATTACCCTGGATCCCATTTGCTCTTACGTTCTTAACCAATCTCCCATGCGGGGCCTTAGCAAAAGCCTTACTGAAGTTCATGTAGACTACATAATCCACTTTACCCTCATCTACACATCTAGTCACCTCCTCGAAAAATGTCAATGAAGTTTGTTAGACAGGATCTTCCCCTGACAAAGCCATGCCGATTATCGCTGATTAGTCACTGCCTCTCCAAGTGAAGATTAGTCCTGCCCCTCAGAATTTTTTTCCCAATAGTTTCCATACCACTGATGTAATTATCTGTTAGATCCCTGCTCACCTTCTTGAATAATGGTACCACATTCAGTGGCCTCCAGTCCTCTGGTAACTCTCCTGTTTCCAGAGAGAATTTTAAAATTTGAGTCAGGGCCCCTGCTATCTCCTCCCTTGGCTTATATAACAGCCTGGGATGCATCTTGTCTTGGCCTGGGGATTTATCCACGTTAAATCCCACAAAAACAGCTAATACTTCCTCCGTTTCAATGCTAATTTGTACAAGTATATCACAATCCCCCTCCCTGATCTCTATGCCTGCATCCTCCTTCTCCAAACTCAAAGCAGATGAAAAGTAATCATTTAATACCATGCCTATGTCCTCCGGCTCTCCACACAGATTGACACTATGGTCTCAATTGGCCCTACTCTTTCCCCAGTTATCCTCTCGCCCTTAATATACTTATAAAACGCCTTGGGGCTTTCCTTTATCTTGCCCACCAGTGTTTTTTATGTCCCATCTTCGCTCTCTTAATTACATGTTTTCAGTACCCCCCATCCCCCCCCCCCCTACACATTCTACAGGCTCGAGGGGCAGAATAGCCGACTCCTGCTCCTATTTTCTCTGTTTCTATTCTCCTCTATGGCCTCCACTGTTTTCAGCGCTCGAAATATGCCACAAGCCCTCTTTTTTCCAGATCCGATCATCGAGATCCTTTGACATCCAGAGTTCCCTGGGCTTGTTAGACCTACCCTTCACCTTTACGGGTACATGCTGGCTCTGAACTCTCACTATTTCCTCCTTGAATGATTCCCAATGGTCAAATGTAGACTTTCCTTCAAGTAGGTCTCCCAGTCCACTTTAGCACGATCCTGATTTTCATATTGATATTGGCCTTCCCCCAATTCGGTATTTTTGTTTCCGGTCCCTCCTGGTGCTTTTCCATCGCTACCTTAAATCTTACAAAGTTATGACCACTAAGCCCGGAATGCTCCCCCACTGACACTTCTATTACTTGTCCATCTTCATTCCCCAGGATTAGGTCCAGGACTGCCCTTTGTTTTGTCGGACGTTCTACTTACTGGCTCAAAAAACTCTCCAATATATATTTTAAGAATTCCGCCCCCATTCCGCCTTTTGCACAAAGAATATCCCAGTTAATATTGGGGGGACATGAACTCCACTACTATCGCCCTATCAGTGTTACACCTGCCTCAGATTTGCCTACGTTTCTGCTCCTCTATCTCTCCCTGACTGTTTGGAGGCCTGCAGTACACTGCCAAACAAGTGATTGCCCGTTTTTTTGTTTTGAAGTTCTACCCATGTGCCCTCATTTGAGTATCCCTCTAAGATATCATCCTTCCTTACTGCAGTAATTGACTCCTTGATCAACAGTGCAATGCCACCTCCTCTTTTATCCCCTCGTCCGTCTCGCCTGAAGATTCTATACCCTTGAATACTGAGCTGCCAGTCCTGCCCTTCCCACAAATATGTTTTTGTGATCGCATTAATATCATAATCCCATGTGCTAATTAATGCCCTCAAATCATTTGCCTTGCTTGTAAGACTCCTCGCATTAATAAAATAGATGCAATCCTTCCTTGCATTATTCGCTCATGCCTTAACAGGTCTGTATTTGCTCTGCCTTCCAAACTGACTTAGATTTTTTCCTTTATTTGACTGTGCATCACCCCGACTGTACCTCCAGTCTTATACCATTGCGCTGCCAAATTAGTTTAACCCCCAACAGCCCCCCTCCCACCCCAACAGCACTAGCAAATCTACCAGCAAGGATGTTGATAAAACACACACAGGCACACACACACCGATCAGATCCCAGGCACTGAACAAGACAGATATACAAACACACACACACAAACACACACACACACACACACACACACGGTGGGATGGGAACCTTTGCAAAGAGTCAGAGGAGGGATGATCAAAGACAAGGACAAAATTCAGTAAGGGGAATAGGAAATGTGAAAGGCAGAGACAACAAGGGCCAGAATCAAACAAGGTCGCAGTGAAAACTTGTGGGAAGGGACCAAATAATGTTCAAAAGACAAGCCGTAAGGCTGTGTGCCTTAACGCGTGGAGCATTCACATTAAAGTGGATGAATTAATCGCGCAAATAATTTATAAACGAATATGAATAAAGTCGGGATTACGGAGACATGGCTGCAAGGTGACCAGGGATGGGAAATGAACATCCAGGGGTATTCAGTATTTTGGAAGGACAGACAAAAAGCAAAAGGCAGTGGAGTTGCATTGCTGGTTAAAGTGGTTTTTAATGCAATAATGAGGAAGGATATTAGTTCTGACGATGTGGGATATGTTTGGGTCGAGCTGAGAAACACGAAGGGGCAGTAAAGGTTAGTGGGGGTTGTATATAGACCACCCAAACTGTATTGGTGATGTTCGGAATTGCATTAAACAGGAAATTCGAGACGCATACAATACAGGAACATTTGTATTTTCGGGTGTCTTTAATCAGCCTACAGATTGGGCAAATCAAATTAGTCACAATACCGTAGAGGAGGAATTCTTGGAGTATATACGGGATGGTTTTCTGGACCAATACGTTGAGGAACCAACTGGAGAAGAGGTCATCCTGGACTGGGTATTGTGTAATGACAGAGGAATAATTGACAATCTGGTTGTGTGAGACCCCTTGGGGACGATCGACCATAATATGATAGAATTCTTCATCAAGATGGGGGGTGACATAGTTGATTCTGAGACTAGGGCACTGAATCTTAGTAAAGGAAACTATGAAGGTATGAGGCGTGAATTGGTGATGATGGATTGGGAAACGTTACTTCAAGGGACGAGGTTGGAAAGGCAATGGCAAGCATTCAAAGTGTACATGGATGGACTGAAACAATTGTTTATTTATGTCTGGCGCAAAAGTAAAACGGGAAAGTTAGCCAATCCATGACTGACAAGGGAAATTAGAGAAAGCATTATATCCAAGGAAGATGCATACAAATTCGCTAGAAAAAAAACAACAAACCTCAGGAAAGGGAGCCGTTTAGAATTCAGCAAAGGAGGACCAATGGATTGATTAACAAGGGGAAAATCGAGTATGAGAGCAAGCTTGTGGGGAACATAAAAACTGAGTGTAAAGGTTTATATATATATATATATATATATATATATATATATATATTTATATATAGATATGTGAAGATAAAAAAGATTAATGGAGACAGATGTGAGTCCCCTACAGTTCCTACAGATTGGAGGGCAGCTAATGCAGCCCCACTATTTAAAAAGGGAGGTCTAGAGAAAGCAGGCTATTATAGACCAGTCAGCCTGACGTCGGTAGTGGGGAAAATTCTAGATTCCATTATTGAGGATTTTATAGCAGAACACTTGGAGAATAGTGGTCGAAACGGCCAGAGTCAGCATATATTCACGAAAGGGAAATCATTCTTGACAAATCTACTAGAATCCTTCGAGGATATAACTATTAGACATGATGAGGTGGAGGCAGTGGATGTGGTTTATTTGGACTTTCAGAAAACATTTGAGATTGTTCCACATAAGAGATTAGCATGTAAAATTAAAACGCATGGGATTGGGAGTACTGTATAGCGATGGATAGAAAATTGGTTGGCAGACAGGAAAAAAGAAGTAGGGATAAATGGGTCTTTTTCCGAATGGCAGGCAGTGACTCGTGGGGTACCACAGGGATCGGTGTCAGGACCCCAGCTATTTACAATATATATTTATGATTTAGATGAGGGAACTAAATGTAATATCTCCAAACTTACAGATGACACAAAACTGGGTGAGAGGATGTGTAGTGAGGAGGATGCAGAGAGGCTTCAGGGTGATTTGGACAAGTTGAGTGAGTGGGCAAATGCATGGCGGATGCAGTATAATGTGGATAAATGCGAGGTTATCCAGGTTGGCAGTAAACACAGGAAGGCAGATTATTATCTGAACGGCTATAAACTGAGAGAGGGAAATATGAAATGAGTCCTGTGCGTTCTCATACATCAGTCGCTGAAGGTAAGCATGCAGGTTCAACAGGTGGTAATAACTCAATGGTATGTTGGCCTTCATAGTGAGAGGATTCGAGTATAGAAGCAGGGATTTCTTGCTGCAATTATACAGGGCCTTGGTGAGGACGCACCTGGAATATTGGGTGCAGTTTTGGTCTCGTTATCTGAGGAAGGATGTTCTTGCTATAGAGGGAGTGCAGCGAAGGTTTACCAGATTGATTCCTGGGATGGCAGGACTGACGTATGAGAGGAGATTAAGTGGGTTAAGATTATATTCGCTGGAGTTCAGAAGAGTGAGGAGGAGCTCATAGAAACCTATAAATTTCTAACAGGGCTTGACAGGGCAGATGTAGGAAGGATGTTACCGATGGTGGGGGAGTTCAGAACCAGGGGTCATTGTGGAAGGATACGGGGTTAACCTTTCAGGACTGAGATGAGGCGAAATTTCTTAACCCAGAGAGTGGTGAGCCTGTGGAATTCGCTACCACAGAAAGCAGTTGAGGCCAAAACATTTTATGTTTTCAAGAAGGCGTTAGATGTAGCTCTTGAGTTTAAGGGGATCAAAGGATATGGGGCAAAAGCGGGAACAGGGTACTCAGTTGGGTGATCAGCCATGATCATAATGAATGGCGGAGCACGCTCGAAGGGTCGAATGGCCTGCTCCTGCTCCTGCACACATACACACAGCGTTCACACCACAAGCACTGAGCCAGACAGATATACACACACACACATGCACTGATCAGACTCCAGGCACTGAGCTGGAGCGATACACAAACACACACTCACAAAGAGACAGACAGACACAAACACACACACACCGATCAGTACACAGGCACTGAAACGGACAGATGTACACGCACTCACAAAGAGAGACAGACAGGCACACATACACAAAAACACACGTGCACTCAAACACAGATCAGACCACAAGCACTGAGCCAGACAGATATACATACACACTCAAACACACACACACAATCACTGATCAGACCACAAGCACTGAGCCAGACCGATGAGCAAGCACATACAGTCAAACACAGGCACACACCACTCACCCACAAATGCACACCGATCGGATCCCAGGCACTGAGCCAGACAGATATTCAAACACACAGACACAGGCACACACACAGATCAGGCACCAGGCACTGAGCCCGACCGATATACAAACACACACACACACACACATAGACAGACAGACAAATACTCACCATACACACTCCAATCAGACCACAGGCACTGAGCCAGACAGATATGGAAACACATACATATAAACAGAGACACAAATATACACAATCGCGCACACACTCTTATCAGAGCCCAGGCGCTGCGCCAGACAGAAATACAACCACATAAACACAGACAGACAGAGAGAGAGAGACACACACACACACCCACACACACAATAACACCAATCAGAAACCAGGCTGTGAGCCAGACAGATATACAAAGAAGCACACACACATGCACATGTACATACACACATACATACACACACACCGATCAGAACCCAGGCACCAAGCCTGACAGATCTACAAAGGCAAACACACACAAGTGCACACAGATGCAAACACAAACTCACACACACACCGATCAGACCCTAGGCACTGAGCCAGACAGATTATACAAATACAGACACGCGCCACACACACATACCACACACACACACACACAGCTACACACACACACACACTTATCAGAACGCAGTCTGTGAGCCAGACAGACATTCAAAGACACACACATACGCATACACATACATACACACACACACACATGCACAAACATACCGATCATACCCCAGGCATTGATTCGGACAGATATACAAACACAGCGACACAAACAGAGACAGACAGACTCACACACAAACACACACACGCCGATCAGAACCCAGGCACCAAGCCAGACAGATCTACACAGACAAATACAGACAGACGCCACACACACACCACACACACCGATCAGAACCCAGGCACCGAGCCAGGCAAATATACAAACACACACACACAAACAAACATACACCAACTCACACAGGCCAGATTTGATTAAAGCCCAACCTGCTGCTGTTGGGGCACTGGTTTCCACAATCACTTCCAGACTCGAAAAGTAGAGAGGCAGCATTGACAGATTTAGTGGTTCGAATGGAGAGGAGCTTTGGTCGGATCACTGCTGTCCTTTAGTTTTCTCTCATGCAGATCAGTGAGTTATAATGTACAGCCCCATGGGAGCAGACCGGTGCTACGGGAGCTGCAGGCGGTGTCCCCTTTCAAGGGGGAAGTGCATCTATGCCCTTGACAGACCCTCGTTCGATGCCCATGCAGGCAATACCAAGTTAGTCGAGATGGACCAACCAGAAGTCAGTCCCACTCTCGGTCGCACTGCCGAAAATTCTGGTTGTAAATATCTGCAGTGCCATTTTTATTACTGCAGTAAGCGTCCACCACGCTGAGATCAAAGGGGCAGACCTAGAATTAGAAAACACACAGCCTTCAGGAAAACACTATTAGCTGGCCCATGAATGAATATTAATTTGAGTGCAATTTGTGAACGTAATATTAGTTAAACGTTTATCCGTGTCAATTTATGCAGTTTGTTTTGTTAATAACGTTAGTTCCTTCACAGTGTGTGGGCATGTGAATGCCTCATGCAGGGATATTCTCTGTCCAGGTGCAGTGGAGATCTGAGCTAAATGTAAGAGAAGAATGATGTTCGTGGATCTCTGGGTGCAGGGGTGGGAGGAAGGGGTGTGGGTACCATTTGAATACATCCAATGTTTAATCACTTGTTCTCAGACCTCTCATGTTAATCGCTGCTTCACCGTGCCATGTCAGGCACAACATGGTCAGCTTTCGGTGTGGTCTCCAATTCTGCCTGCACGATGACAGTGCAGTGACTGGCACGACAGAGTCATCTCTCAGTCTGGGCTCCAGGTCTGGCTGCTGATACAGTGCAGTGGGAGGGAAATATACAATATTTCTCAAAGAGGAGAAGTGCTTTTGTCATCCCCCAATTTGATGTCCCTGTCTCACTGCAGTTACTGTCCCCCTCCTACCATCTCCATCTGCTGGTGTCCCTGTCTCACTGCAATTCCTGTCTCCCCTCTCACTATCTCCATCTGCTGGTGTCCCTGTCTCACTGCAGTTACTGTCCCCTCTCACCATCTCCATCGATAACTCTGCCACACTCTCGTTGGTTTCTGCAGGTGTATCCGGTCCTTTCTCAATCTGATAGACTCATCCCCCTGAGGTGTGTTTTGCAGATATCACAGACTGACAATTTCAGTATGAGACATGGGTGATGACAGCAACCGGTTGTCAGAGAAACTTGAAGCACACGCACAGAATGGTGCAGGTTTAAGATACTTGGGTCAATTCCTTGTGTCTGCGAGGAACTGATCAATCCTGTAAACAGTGGCACTTACACATGAACAGACTGAAAATTGTAATACTAACCAAGGAACTTGCAGTAAGCACTGATACTCAGCAAATAACTTATGTAAATTATGTTACACATGCAAGATCTCCTCAGAATTTCGCTTATGGGGATGTCGTTTGAAAATAGCGATCTGAGGATCTGTCTGCCAATACTGTCATTTTCTGGGATCCCTATTAATAAGCTGACACTCGTCAAACCAATAAACACTGACCTTAAATCAGAAAGTGTGGGAAATACTCAACAGATCTGACAACATCAGCGGAGACAAAATTAGCATTTCAGGTCTGTGAACTTTCAGCAGAACAGGGAAAGATGAGAAATGTCATCGTTTATTTTTTGAAAGAGAAAAAAGGGGTCAAGAAGAAATAAAGTTAAGATGTGCGATAGGACGTAGGGCAGGAGAGATTATTTCTTTATTATTATTCATTTATGGGGAGTGGGCGCCCCTGACGAGACCTGCATTTATTGACCATCCTTGATTGCTTTTGAGATGGTGTGAGTTGCCTTCTTTAACTGCTGCAGTCCTGGGAGTGTAGGTAAACCCATAGTGCTGTAAGGAAGGGAGTGCTAGAATTTTAACCCAGCGACAGTGAAGGAACGATGGTACAGTTCCAAGTCAGGATGGTTTGTTGCTTGAAGGGGATTGTTTCAGGTGGTGCTGTTCATATGTATCTGCTGCCCTTGTTCTTCTAGGTAGTAGTGATAGCGGCTTTGGTTGGTGCTATTCGAAGGAGACTTGGTGTGTTGCCACAGTGTACCTTGTGATTGATACACACTGCTTGCACTGTGCGTCGGTGCTGGAGGGAATGAATGCAGAAGGTGGTGGCTGGGGTGCCAATCAAGCGGGCTGCTTTGTCCTGGATGGTTTCGAGATTCCTGTGTGTTGTTGGAGCTGCACCCATTCAGGCAAGTGAAGAGTATTCCATCATACTCCTGACATATGCCTTGTAGATGTTGAACATGCATTTGGGAGACGGGATATGAGGTACTAGTGGCAGAATTCCTAACCTCTGACTTGCGCCTGTTGCCATAGTGTTTACCTGTTTGGTCCAGTTCACTTTCTGGTTAATGGTTACCCACTGGATTTTGAAAGTGGGGGTTTCAACAATTCTAATGCCATTGAACATCAAGAGGAGATGGTTAAATTATCTCATGTCTGAGATGGTCACTGAATGGCATTTGTGTGGTGCAAATAGTACATGCCACTTATTAACACAAGACTTGATGTTGTCAGGTCTTGCTGCATTTGGACACAGGCTGCTTCAGTATATTATGAGTCACAAATCTTGTTGAACATCAGCGAATATACCCACTTCTGACCTTATAATGGATAGAAGTTCATTGATGAAGCAGCTGAAGATGGTTGAGCTGAGCGCACTGCCCTGAGGAACTCCTCATCGTGGTGCTGAGATGACCTCCAACAACCACAACCAACTTTCTTTGTGCTCAGTAATACTCCAAACAGTGGAGATCTTTCCCTCTGATGCCCTTGGATTATAGTTTTTCTCGGGCTTCTTAATGTCATGCTTAGTCAAATGCTGATGTGATGTCAAAAGCTGTCACACTCCCCTCACATCAGAACTTCAACTCTTTTGCCCATGTTTGGACCAAGGCTGCAATCAGGTCAGGAGCTGAGTGGCCCTGGTGGGAACCAAATTGAGCGTCAGTGAACAGGTTGTTGCTGAACAAATGTCTCTTTAGAACACTGACTCCCCCTACCCACCCCCCCCCCCCATCACTTTGCTGATTATCGCGAGTAGACTGATAAGGCGATAAGTGGCCAGGTTTGATTTCTCCTTTTTTTTGTGGACAGGACATACCTGGGCAATTTTCCACATTGCATGGTGAATGCCACTGTTGTTGGCGTACTGGAACAACTTAGTTCGGCGCATGGCTAGCTCTGGAAAATAAATTATCACTAATATTGCCGGAATATTGTCAGGGCCCATAGCATTTGCAGGATTCGGTGCCTTCAGCTATTTCATGATCCGTGGAGTGAATAAGATTGGCTGAAAACTGACATCTGTGATGTTGGCGGCCTCAGGAGGAGGCCGAGATGAAACATTCAACCTGCACTTCTGGATGAAGATAGATGTAAATATTGCAGCCTTTTCTTTTGCAGTAATGTACTGGGCTCCCCTATTAGTGAGGATGTGGATCTTTGTGGGAACTCTTCCTCCTGTTACTTGTTCATTTGTCCACCACCATTCGCGGCTGAATGCGACAGGACTGCAGATCTGTTTGTGTTATTGGACCTGCACTCATCCAGGCAAGTGAGAGGGGACAGTATGAAGAATGATTTTTCTTTTAACTGTTAGCTTGTCGGTGTAAGAGAGTAAGAAAAGTTTGTGGGAGGGGGGAGGAGGCGTTTTATATGAACTGTGGGAAAAATGGAGCTCATCGACCAAAGGGCTTACCTGTTTTCTCTACAAGTCTCTTATGTGTCATGTGGCTGGAACCCTTTCCTGATTCAATAGGCTGACTTTTTGAAGCCTTTTGGAGATGGCCTGTGAGTCAGGAGGGCTGGCAATACGGGTGGGGAAGGCATCGTGTTAGGAGCTGATCTGTTCATTGTGGAATTGTTTAGTTCTGTCTGTCGCACGCTGCTTCCACTGCTGGGCATGCGAGCAGTCCTGTGTTGCAGCTTCACCAGGCGGACACCTCATATTTTGGTCTGTTTGGTACTGCTCCTGGGAAACCCTCCTGCACTCTCATTGAACCAGGGTTGATCCCACGGCTTGATGGTAATGGTAGAGTGAGAGATATGCCGTGCCATGAAGTTACACATTGTGGTCGAATATAATTCTGCTGTTACTGATGGCCCAAAGCGCCTCATGGATACCCAGTTTGGTGTTGCTAGATCTGTTTTGCTATCCTTTTAGCATGGTGGCAGTGCCACACAGCACAATGGTGAGTATACCTCAATGTAAAGACAGGACTTCGTCTCCACAATGACTGTGTAGTGGTCACTCCTACCAATACTGCTATTAACAGATTCATCTGCATCAGGAAGATTGGTAAAGACGAGGTCAAGTAGGTTTTTCCCTCTTGTTGGTCCCCTCAGTAGCTGCCACAGACGCAGTCTCGATGTTGTGCCCTTTAGGACTCAGCCAGCTTGGTCAGCAGTGGTACTACCTAGCCACTCTTGCTGATGGGCATTGAAGTCTCCCACCCAGAGTACATATTATGCCCTTGCTGCGCTAAGCGTTTTTTCCAATTGGTATTCAATATGGATGAGCACTGATTCTTCAGCTAAGGTGTGGGGGAGGGGGCATGCAGGCGAGGTGGCAATCAGCGGGAGGTTTCCTTGTCCATGTTTGATCTGATTTAATGAGATTTCATGGGGTCCAGAGTCAATGTTGAGGGCTTCCAAGGCAACTTCATCCTGACTGTATACCGCTATGCCACCAGAGTCGGTGGACATGTCCCTACAGTGTGACAGGACATATCTGGGGATGATGATAGTGGTGTCTGCAACATTGTTCGTTATGTATGATTCCATAAGTATGACCAAGTCAGTCTGTTGCTTGCATAGCCTATGGGACATCCCTTCCAATTTTGGCACATGCCCCCAGATGATACGAAGGAGGATGTTGCAGAGTCGACAGGGCTGTGTTTCCAGAGCCTAGGTCAATGTTGGATGGTTCTTCTGGATTCATTCCATTCCTTAGGCTTGTTAGTGGTTTGATACAACTGAGTGGCTTGCTAGAAAAGCTCAGAGGACATTTTATGAGTCAACCACATTGCTGTGGATCTGGATTCTACTGTAGGCCAGACCGGGTAAGGACAGCAGATTTCCTTTCGTAACGGACTTGAGTGAACCAGATGGATTTTTTTCAACAATCGACAATCAGTTCACGGTCACCATTACACTAACTTTTAATTCCAGATGTGTGAAATATCAGAGATAACACGGAATAAAAGGAAAAGGGAGTGCAAGAGTTGTAGCAGAAAGACATAGTATTACTCCAGAGAGGGTATTAATTGCAGTGCAATGATAAGCTGTGTCCAAAAGCAAAAGCTCGCCAAACTGACACATGGTTAAAAATAAAATGAAATCAAATAAATTTTTTAAAAAACTAATGGCAGTCATGAACTGAGATCGTTGAACTCGATGTTGAGTCCAGAAGGCTGTAGAGTGTCTAATCAGAAGACGAGGTGCTTTCTTCGAGCTTGTGTTGAGCTTCACTGGAACACTGCAGGAGGCCAAGGACAGAAATGTGGGTGTGAGAGCAGGGTGGTGAATTAAAATGGCAAGTAATAGGAAGCTCGTAGTCAAGCAGCAAATACAATAATGTCACAAGACCATTACATTTTTTGTATTGAACGCTAATAATTCTGTGTGATGTTAAATGTTTGAGCAAAAGGATTTTCTGTGAACATTGGATGCTGCAACTTGGTGTTGGAACTGAGTTCAGGTTTCCAGCACCTGTTGCCAAGCAGCTCAACAGGCAAATTACAGGAATATCGATGAATGTCACATGATTTATTGTTCGGGTTTTAGTTTCACTTTGCACTGTGAGAGATCAGTGAGCTGAGCAGCATTGCAGCGAGCTGGCTGGGCCCTATGTTTGCACACAAGGAAAAGAGCTACTATCTCATTTCCCGGCGGAGCAGCAGGAGAAGGTAGCGACTCTTCGGTGGGTGAGTGAAGGCATCAGGAGCTGTGTTTTAAAAGTAAGTACTTACTGTTTTACTTACTGTTTTCCTTGTCTTTGAGTTTCTTTTGGCGCCGGAGGAACCGGCGAGTAAACCCGAGCCACTACACATGTAGTGTCTCCCACCCATCCTCCTCCTCTAACCTAATAATAAGACCCTTTTTACCCTCCTCCTCTAACCAAAAAGGACTGAGCAGGTAAGCTATTTACTGTTTTTGTTAATATCTATAGTTGTACTTAACTAAGGGGTAATTGAATAAAAGAAATGGCAGCCAGTGTAGTGTATTGCTCCTCCTGCAGAATGTTCGAGGTGAGGGAAACCTCCGGTGGCCCTGCCGACTTCACCTGCTGGAAGTGCATCCGTCTCCAGCTCCTATCAGACCGTGTTAGGGAATTGGAGCTGGAGCTGGATGAACTGAGGATCATTCGGGAAGCTGAGGGGTTGATAGATAGAAGCTACACGGAGGTCGCTACTCCACAAATCAAAGGCAGCTGGGTAACAGTTAGAGGTGGGAAGAGGTCAGTGCAGGGATCTTCTGTGGTCGTTCCCCTCAACAACAAGTATACAGTTTTAGATACTGTTGGGGGGGACGGCCTATCGGGGGCAGGCTGCAGTGACCGGGCCTCTGGCACGGGGTCCTGCACTGTGGCTCAGAAGGGAAGGAGGGAGAATGGGAGAGCACTAGTCATCGGGGACTCGATGGTGAGGAGTACGGACAGGCGGTTCTGTGGGCGCAGGCGAGACGCACGGATGGTTTGTTGCCTCCCTGGTGCCAGGGTCCGTGATGTTTGTGATCGCGTCTTCAGGATCCTTAAAGGGGAGGGGGAGCAGCCAGAGGTCGTGGTGCACATTGGCACCAACGACGTAGGAAGGAAGGGTGGCACAGATGTTAGAAGTGAGTTTAGGGAGTTAGGCTGGAAGCTGAAAGCTCGGACGGACAGAGTTGTTATCTCTGGTTTGTTGCCGGCGCCACGTGATAGTGAGGCTAGGAATAGGGAGAGAGCACAGCTGAACACGTGGCTGCAGGAATGGTGTAGGAGGGAGGGCTTCCAGTTCTTGGATAATTGGACTGCATTCTGGGGAAGATGGGACCTGTTCAAACAGGACGGGCTGCATCTGAACCAGAGGGGCACCAATATCCTGGGAGGGAGGTTTGCTAGTACTGTTCGGGAGGGTTTAAACTAGTTTGGGAGGGGGATGGGAACCGGACTTGTAATCCAGGGACCAGTGGGTCCACTCAGAAAGACAAAGAGTGTAGTGAGGTATTGGGGAAGGTAGCACTGTCGCAGAGGACAGATGGGCACGGAGAAGGGTTAAAGTGCGTATACTTCAACGCAAGAAGCATCAGGAATAAGGTGAGTGAATTGAAGGCGTGGATGGGCACTTGGGACTACGATGTTGTGGCCATCACTGAAACGTGGATAGGTGAGGGGGAGGAATGGTTTTTGGAGGTACCTGGTTATAGATGTTTTCATAAGATTAGGAATGGTGGTAAAAGAGGTGGGGGGGGTGGCATTGTTAGTTAGAAATAGTGTAACAACTGCTGAAAGAATTTTCGAGGAGGATCTGCCGACTGAGGCACTGTGGGTTGAGGTCAGGAACAGGAAAGGAGCAGTCACCTTGATGGGAGTTTTCTATAGGCCCCCCAATAGCAGCAGGGAGGTGGAAGAGCAGATTGGGAAACAGATTTTGGAAAGGAGCAGAAGTCACAGGGTAGTAATTATGGGGGATTTCAACTTCCCAAATATTGATTGGCAACTCTTTAGATCGAATAGTTTGGATGGGGTAGTGTTTGTGCAGTATGTCCAGGAAGCTTTTCTGACTCAGTATGTAGACTGCCCGACCAGAGGGGAGGCAATATTGGATTTGGTACTAGGTAATGAACCAGGGCAAGTGATAGAGCTGTTGGTGGGCGAGCACTTTGGAGATAGTGATCACAATTCTGTAGCATTCACTGTGGTAATGGAGAGGGATAGGTATGTGCAACAGGGCAAGGTTTACAATTGGGGGAAGGGTAGATATGATGCTGTCAGGCAGGAACTGAGGAGCATAAGTTGGGAGCATATGCTGGCAGGGAAGGGCACGGTCGAAATGTGGAACTTTTTCAAGGAGCAGATAGTAGGGGCCATTGATAAGCATGTCCCTGTCAGACAGGGAAGGGATGGTCATGTGAGGGAACCGTGGTTGACAAGAGAGGTTGAGAGTCTTGTTAGGAAGAAGAAGGATGCGTATATAAAGTTGAGGAAAAAGGGCACAGGCATAGCTCTGGAGGGATACAAGATGGCCAGGAAGGATCTGAAGAAAGGGATTAGGAGAGCTAAGAGAGGGCATGAAAAATGCTTGGCGGGTAGGATAAAAGAAAACCCCAAGGCCTTTTACGCGTATGTCAGAAATATGAGGATGACTAGGGGGACCGTAGGTCCGGTCAAGGACAATAGCGGGAGACTGTGTGTTGAGCCGGAAGAGATAAGTGAGGTTTTGAATGAGTACTTCTCTTCGGTATTTACGAATGAGAAGGGGTGTATTACTGAAGAGGACGGTGGGAAGCAGACTGGTAAGCTCGAGGAAGTGCTCGTTAGGAGGGAAGATGTGTTGGGGTTTTTGAATAACTTGAAGATAGACAAGTCTCCCGGGCCTGACGGGGTATATCCAAGGATGTTATGGGAAGCAAGGGATGAAATTGCAGAGCCGCTGGCAATGATCTTTTCATCTTCTCTGCTGACGGGGGTGGTACCAGGTGATTGGAGGGTGGCAAATGTTGTGCCCCTGTTCAAGAAAGGGAATAGGAACAACCCTGGGAATTACAGGCCAGTTAGTCTTACTTCGGTGGTAGGCAAGTTGATGGAAAAGGTGCTGAGGGATAGGATTTCTGAGCATCTGGAAAGACACTGCTTGATTCGGGACAGTCAGCACGGTTTTGTGAGGGGTAGGTCTTGCCTCACAAGCCTGATTGAATTCTTTGAGCAGGTGACCAAGCAAGTGGATGAGGGTAAACCAGTGGATGTGGTGTACATGGATTTTAGTAAGGCATTTGATAAGGTCCCCCATGGTAGACTTATGGAGAAAGTCAGGAGGCATGGGATAGTGGGGAATGTGGCCAGTTGGATTAAGAATTGGCTAACTGATAGAAGGCAGAGAGTGGTCTTAGATGGTAAATACTCAGCCTGGAGCCCAGTTACCAGTGGCGTGCCGCAGGGATCAGTTCTGGGTCCTCTCCTGTTTGTGATTTTTATTAACGACTTGGATGAGGAAGTCGAAGGGTGGGTCAGTAAATTTGCAGATGATACAAAGGTTGGTGGAGTTGTGGATACCGAGGAGGGCTATTGTCGTCTGCAAAGGGACTTGGATAGGTTGCAGTGCTGGGCTGAAAAGTGGCAGATGGAGTTTAACCCTGAAAAGTGTGAGGTCGTCCATTTTGGAAGGACAAACATGAATGCAAAATACTGGGTTAACGGTAGGGTTCTTGGGCATGTGGAGGAGCAGAGAGACCTTGGGGTCTATGTGCATAGATCATTGAAAGTTGCAACTCAAGTGGATAGGGCTGTGAAGAAGGCATATGGGGTGTTAGCGTTCATTAGCAGAGGGATTGAATTTAAGAGCCGTGAGGTGATGATGCAGCTGTACAGGACCTTGGTAAGGCCTCATTTGGAGTACTGTGTGCAGTTCTGGTCGCCTCATTTTAGGAAGGATGTGGAAGCCTTGGAGAGGGTGCAGAGGAGATTTACCAGGATGTTGCCTGGAATGGAGAATAAGTCTTACGAGGAAAGGCTGAACATTCTAGGCCTCTTCTCATTAGAACGGAGAAGGATGAGGGGTGACATGATAGAGGTTTATAAGATGATCAGGGGAATAGATAGGGTAGACAGTCAGAAACTTTTTCCCCGGGTGGAGCAAAGCGTTACAAGGGGTCATAAATTTAAGGTGAAGGGTGGGAGATATAAGGGGGATGTCAGGGGAAGGTTCTTTACTCAGAGAGTGGTCGAGGCATGGAATGCCTTGCCCGGGGAAGTTGTTGAGTCAGAAACTTTAGGGACTTTCAAAAGGCTTTTGGATAGGTATATGGATAAAGGAGAATGATGGGGTATAGATTAAATTGTCCTTGACAGAGGACAAAGGATCGGCACAACATTGTGGGCCGAAGGGCCTGTTCTGTGCTGTATGTTCTATGTTCTATGTTATGTTCTATCTGAAAAAGTAAGATTTTCCTCTCTTGGAAAAAAAAATCCTTCATTTGCGGTGTGGTTGTGGTCTGCTTGGAGAGGGGAAAAGAGCCCTGGAGAGAGAAAAGACCTCGGAAAAGAGAAGTTGCTACATTCTGTGGTGGAAAACTACTTTGCAGAAAGGAAGCCCTGCATTGTTAAAGGAACAGAATCATATTGCCTCCAGTCTCTGAAAAATCTCTGCCTCAAGACTGATTCCTGTTGCCTGTTATATTTTAGAAAACCCAGATAGCTCAAGAAAGCTTATATTGCTAGACAACTGCTCCAAAATCCAAGTAGGCCTGTTGCTACATCCTTTGCTGAAAGATCTGTGTGACGCCTGCTGCAGACGAATTGCCTTGAACTCCAAACCATCACAAACTGTTCATTGAACCCGCCTGCAGAGATTTCAAGTGGCATCCGACTATTGGACTCTGGGACACCTCACCGACCCGGGAATATCTGACCAGAATATTATGACCAAGTTATTTTATTATTCTCAGGAAACTGTTGGAAAGAGAAAAGCCTTTCCCCCCGGTTAACCGGTGATTGCATGTATATGTGTGTATGCATAAGAGATAGAAAGAATAAGAAGTTATAAAATCTTTTCCAAAATAGATTTGTTTCATTATTGTTTAAGATATAGTTTCTGAAAATTGTTAATTTTGTTGTTGTTTAAAGAAATCTGGCTTGGAATGCTTTATTCTGCGGTGGGGGGTAGGGGGAGTGCAAATAAAGTGTTTAAAGTGGGTATTTTTCTGGTAGCTGGAAAACTTTACGAATATGTTGTGACCTGTGGAGTAGTGAGACTGAATCAACTCTTGTCGTATCAGTATTCTAAATTGAAAGAAGTACAAGTAAATCGTTGCTTCACCTGGAAAGATTGCTTTTTCGCCTTGGATGGTGAGGAGAGAGAAGGTCAAAGGTATTACACGTCCTGCAATTGCATGGGACGGTGCCATGCAAAGGGAACAAGTTGGTGGGCGATGGAGGAGTGGACCAGCGTGTCGCAAAGGGAATGGTCCGTTCAGAACGCTGACATGAAGGGGAGGGGATGATGTGTTTGGTTGGTCGCATCACGCTGGATGTGCCGGAAATGGGGGAAGATGAAATTTTGGATGTGGAAGCTGCTGGGGTGCAAAGTGAGGGCAAGGAGATCCCTGAAGATGTTCTGGGAGGCAGGGGTAGGAGTGAGGGCGGAAGTGTGGGAATGGG
Organism: Heterodontus francisci; assembly: GCF_036365525.1. Classification (NCBI taxonomy): domain Eukaryota; kingdom Metazoa; phylum Chordata; class Chondrichthyes; order Heterodontiformes; family Heterodontidae; genus Heterodontus; species Heterodontus francisci. The sequence goes on along the minus strand of NW_027140118.1, from coordinate 3,822,435 downwards.
TTCGACAAATGCAGAGAGATGCCTGATCTGTAAATTCATTGACATTCACACTGACCCCCCAGAAGATACAAGCAGACTCCCAGAGATCCTGTTCAATTACTGTCAATTCCATGGAATACCCGGAAATATCGACACACAATCCCAGAACCGTTCATATAGCTAAGAAAATCTGGAGACATCAATATTTGGACATTGAGTCTCACCAGGAACACCAGCATCAGCGAGTCGGATACAGCACACCCAAAACTGCAAGATATATCCTAATTTCTAAAGACAGTATATGGTCGTTTGACTATACACATTGAAGCTCGTAGATCATACTCTTTCAAACTAATCTTCTCAGACGTTGATCCATTCTCTCCCTCCCTATAGAGCGGCTGATACACGGCTGTCCCTGAATTGATACTCTCTTGGACGTTTTGCGAGAATAAGATTACAATGAAAGTCTGATTCATAGCAAAGACATTTAATTGGGCCTTATGAAAAATGACATTCATGACAGCCACTAAACAATCATGTTCAGCGAAAGACTTTCATCTGAACACTATCTATTTATATATCGACCACAAAACACAAAAGTCCGAGTGTATCAAACCTGTGTCCTCAGTACCTTGCTCTGCGGCAGCGAGGCCTGGACAACGTATGTCAGCCAAGAGCGATGTTTCAATTCATTCCATCTTCGCTGCCTCCAGAGAATCCTTGGCATCAGGTGGCAGGACCGTATCTGCAACACAGACGTCCTCGAGGTGGCCAACATCCCCACCAACTAATGGTTCAAGGACCACAGGACACAGATTGAAGGCTTTGGGCAAGAGATACAGGTGAAATATTATTCAGAACATTTTTATGCAGCGGGTGGTAATGATCTGGATTCTGCTGCCCACAAGGGAGGTGAATGAAGAGACAATAAATGATTTCAAATCGAAATTGTACAGTAACGTGACGGAAATAAACTTCCAGGGCTATGGGGATTGAGTGGGGGAGTGGGAATGACTGTGTAGCTCCGTGAAGAAACAGCATGGATACGATGAGCCGATATACCATCTTTAAACTGCTTCACTTTCTATCCTACTTTTAATACACTCCTTAAAACGTTCCTCTTTGATCAAGTTTTTGGTCATTTGTTCTAATCTCTCCTTTGGACATTTGATCTAAATATCCCCTGTCTTCGTGCCATCTTTTCTTTGATAATGCTCCTGTGAAGTGCCTTTGGACAATTTGCTACCTTAAAGCTACTGTATGAATACAAGCTGGTGCACTGTGCAATGGCTGCTCCGAACTTGTCTTCTGTTGAAGCCTGTAATTCTACTGAATTCCAATTTTGCATGTGTTAGTCGTTCCCCACTACCCTGCCCAAGTATCTGTTCTTCATATGCGAGTCTTCGAACTGAGTGGTTGCCGGCTGTTCAACTATGTAGGCTTTGACTGCCAATTTTGCATCTGAAGCCCACGCATGCCCTCTTATTGTTTTGCAAGGCTTGAATCGCATGGTGTGTTTCCTCAGTGTCGAAGGTTGTGGGGTCAATATGAGGGTATCTCATTTGGGTTAGTGTCTACACCATTACAGCTACATCACCAGCACCCAGATACCCCACGTCTGCCACCCACTTCTCCTCTTAGAACACTGTACTTATGCTGGGGGTATAGAGACGTTCGGGGGGTGGTTCGTTTAGTAGTGGTGGTTGTGTGCTGGATGCTAATGCAACTTACTTTGTTCTTAAATGTCATCAACCTGCTTCTTTGGGAGGTAACTGGCACCCACCCGAAGGCCTGGACAGCTCACTTTTCACAGTGCTGTGGTCTTCTGTACTAACCTTCTGAGCTTGCGACGCAGCACAGGGAGTTCACACCAGCAGTTCTGGCCCTCTTGGCATCATATGCCTTGAAAAGTGCAGAAAGAGGTTTAACTCCATTGTGAGCAAACGGTTCATTTCCAGAGTTGGTGTAACTGGAACGCTCCAGCAAGTTCACCACAATTAGAGCCCAACTCTAGGCGATCATATTTACGAGAGGGAATGGTAAGAGCACTGTGCAGGTACACCCCTGGTTGCGTTTTTAATCTCGTCACGATTCACTGTGCGGCTTACCCCCGGACCCTGACTTTAATCTTGCGACTATTCACTGTGTGGCTTTCCCCCGGTCCAGTGTTTAAACTTGACACGAATCTCTGTGCAGGAACCCCTGGGCCTCGTGTTTAAACTTGTGACTATTCACTGTGCACGATTCCCCCGGGCCCTGTGTTAAGACATGACACGAATCACTGTGCAGAATCCCCCAGGCCCCGTGTTTAAGCTTGACAAGAATCACTGTGCAGGATCCCCCGGGCGCTGTGTTCATACTTGATACGAATCACTGTGCAGTATCCGCCGGGCCCTATGTTTAAACTCATAACTCTTCACTGTGCAGGATTCCCCGGGCGCTAAATTTAAACATATGACTACTAACTTTGCAGGTTGCCCAGGGCCCTTTGTTTAAACTGTGGCTATTCACTGTGCAGCCTCCCCGTCTCTGTGTTTTAACTTGACATAAATCACTGTGCAGGATCCCCCGGGCCTTCTCATTAAACATGTGACTATTCACTGTGCAGGATCCCCTGGGCCCTGTGTTTAAAGTTGACACGAATCACTGTGCGTGTTCCCCGCTGGGCCCTGTGTTAAAAATTGACAAGAATCACTGTGCAGGTTTCCCCCGGGGCCCTGTGTTTAAACTTGACATGAATCACTGTGCTGGATCCTCCCGGGCCTTGTGTTTAAACTTGATACGAATCACTGTGCAGGATCCGCCGGGCGCAATGTTTAAACATGTGACTATTCACTATGCTGGATCCCCCGGGCCCTCTGTTTAAACTCGTAACTCTTCACTGTGCAGGATTCCCCAGGCCCTATATTTAAACATATGACTACTAACTTTGCAGGTTGCCCAGGGCCCTTTGTTTAAACTGTGACTATTCACTGTGCAGGCTTCCTGTCTCTGTGTTTTAACTTAACATGAATCACTGTGCAGGATCCCCTGGGCCCTGTGATTAAAGTTGACATGAATCACTGTGAATGTTCAACGCCACCCCCCCCCCCCCCCCCGCCCCGGGCCCAGTGTTGAAACTTGACAAGAATCACTGTGCAGGATCCTTCCCCTGGGGCCCTGTGTTGAAACTTGACAAGAATCACTGTGCAGGATCCATCCCCTGGGGCCCTGTGTTTAAACTTGACATGAATCACTGTGCAGGATCCCCCGGGCCCTGTGTTTAAACTCGTTACTCTTCACTGTGCAGGATCCCCCCCGGGCCCTGTGTTTAATTTTGACAGGAATCACATGTGCAGGATTCCCCGGGCCCAGTGTTTAAACATATGACTGCTAACTTTGCAGGTTCCCCAGTGCCCTGTGTTTAAACTGCGACTATTCACAGTGCAGGCTCCCCGGGCTCTGTGTTTAAACTTGACATAAATCACTGTGCAGGATCCCCCGGGCCCTCTGTTGAAACATGTGACTATTCACTGTGAAGGATCGTCCCGGGCCCTGTATTTCGAATTGTGACTATTCACCGTGCAGGTTCCCCCTGGGCCCTGTGTTGAAATTTGACACGAATCAGTGTGCAGGATCCCCCCGGGCCATGTGCTCAATATTGTGACTATTCACTGTTCAGATTCCCTTGGCCCTGTTTTTAAACTTGTGACTATTCATTGTGAATGTTCCCCTGGGCCCTGTGTCTAAATCTGGGACTATTCACCATGCAGGTTCCCCCTGGGCCCTGTGTTTAAAAATGTGACTATTCGCTGTGCACGTTGCTCCCGAAACCTCAGTTTAAACTTGTGACTATTCACTGTTCAGGTTCACTTCGGCCTTGTTTTTTACACTTGTGGATTTTTATTGTGCAGGTTTCCTCATCGCGCACTGTGATTAAACTTGTGACAATTCACTCTGACGGTTCCCCCGAGCCCTTTGTGTAAACTTGCGACCATTCAAGGTGTAGAATCCTGACAGGGCCTGTATTTAATATTGCGACCGTTCACAGTGCAGGTTTCCCTGGGCACCGTGTTTCAACTTCTGACTATTCACTCTGTATGTTCCCCTGGGCCCTGTGTTGTTAACTTTTGATTATTCACATTGCAGGTTCCCTCTTTCCCTGTGTCTAATCTTGTGACTGTTCACTGCACTGGTTTTCCCCGGCCCCGTGTTTAATCTTCTGACTATTCACTGTGCTGGTTCCACCCGGGCCCTCTGTTTAATCTGAAGTCGTGAGTCGAGATAAACGGGGCATTTTCAGGTTGCCAGGCTGTAACTAGTGGAGTGTCGCAATGATCATTGCTGTTGCTCCAGCTATTTACCATCTATATTCGGGACTTAGACGAAGAAAGTGATTGCAATGTTTCTAGATTTGCTGACGATACAAAGCTAGGTACAAATGCATGCTGTGAAGCTGAGACAAAAAAGATGTCGGCAGTTTAAGTGAATGGGTAACAAGGTGGAAGCTGAAAAATAGTGGGGATCTGTGAGGTTATTCACCTCGTTCGCAAAACAGTAAAGCACTTTTTAAAGTGTGTGTTCTGACGGCGCTTCTACATTTTTGTTAAAATGTTTTGGGGACTCGTGTATTTTGCAATTGTAGCATTGTATTATTTGCGGAAATTGAAAATGATTCTATGGATTTACTTTTCATTTTCCTATTTGAAAACAACCTTTACTGGAGGCCACCTGTCTTCAGATAAATACCCAGCAGAGGCTTTGTGACTTGGGGGAGATTTTGTCCAGAGAACTGACAGGTCAGGATTTCTGGGGATCTGGAGCTAGACCATTGAGATATTGCTTTTGGTTCCGCTTTAGTCGGTGTCTTCGGGGTGTTACCTGTTTTGAAGGCAGCTCGAGAAAACCAGCCAAGCAAGCAGTCACAATAAGCACCCTGTTCCATGTCTTTGAGATGTACTTTGAAGCGAATGTAAGAGATCCATAAATTGACGTTGCATTCCGACTGAAAGGCCTGCCAGAAACCCCTGCTGTCATATTTTTCTTGGAAAGCCTATCAGACTGATCTTCAACGTCGCCTGGAAAGAAACCTTCCAGAAATGTCCTACTGACTGCCATCTGCATGCATTTGTGACACCAAACCAAAAAGGGACAGTTCTTCCTCGTCTTCTTCCTCTCTTCTTCAGGGATTACTAAGCATTTGGCCAAGGAATTCTTTTTCTTTATAAGAGAACTCGAAAGAAAAACTCTCTATTTTTAAAGTTAACCGTTGTGTGTGTGTGAGTGAGAGAGAGAGAGAGAGAGAGAGAGAGAGAGAGAGGGAGGGAAAGGGAGATGGGGTGAGGGAGGGATAGAGACGGGTAAGGAGGAAAGAGAGAATGGTTGAGGGACGGAGAGACACACACAGTAAAGGAGAGGGTGAAGAATAAAATGTCTCAAAGAGAAAGGATGGGCTGGAGGGACCGAACGGCCTCTTCCTCTCTTCCTAAGGGCTTTGTAATATTACATCCTGAACAAAACAATGTTATGATGACAACGTTTAGCAAATGAAATGGAATTAATTAACAATAGTTTCTCCTTTAAAATTATCATTCTGAATTCACAATTTTACTTGTGTGAATTTGGGCTTGACAGATATTTGGTGTTTATTAACATCGCTGAACAAATAAATATTGGAAGATTCAATTTCACTTTGTTCCCATCCTTGTTCAAACACCTCCTGACTCACTCGAAGGTTTAAACCGAAGGAGCAGTTCTGGTGGTGCAGGGTCCCTTTAAGAGGTTGGAACTGACCCTCTCCATGTTGCCCCCTCCCCCTACCCCACTCGTGGTCACAGCGCTTGGTCACAGGTTACAGACTGTCAGTCTCTGGGACTGACCCATTACCCCCTGACCCCAAAGACAAGAAAAGGAAAGCAAAAATTATCCTGCTGCCTGTGAAATCAGATTGACAATTAATTGAAACCCCGAGAGTGAAATATAAAAGGCGAAAAGAGAGATTTTGATGTTTGTAAAAACATTCTTTGCACAGAGGGAGGTCTTTGTGTTTATCTCTCCAAGTTGGTCAATGTGAATATGTGTGTCTCTGTGTGGGTTCGTTCTCTCTCTCTCTCTCTCTCTCTCTCTCTCTCTCTCTCTCTCTCTCTCTGTCATTGGGAATGGCTGTGTCTGTCTGTGGATTTCTATGTGTGTGTGTGTGTTTATCTGGACATGTCAGTCTGCCTGTGTGTATTTGGCTGTCTTTCTGTCTGTGTGGGATAGGACACCGAAGGAGAGTCTTTCATCCAATGGTGACTTGATGGGTGGAACTGAGGAACAGAAAACGATCTAAACCTGGAAGAGGTTTTGTGGAGAGACCCCCTGGTCGCAGTTCTGAGGTGTCAGATTGTATAAATGCACAAATTAGGCATGTGTGTAACAAAGGCAAAGTCGTATTAATGGGGGATTTTAACTTGCACATAGATTGAGAGAGGCAGACTAGCATCTGTCAGAAAGGCAGTGAATTTTGGGAATGTGTCTGGGATAGTTTCCGACAGCCATGTGTCCTAGATGTAACAAGGGGAGAGGCAATACTAGATTTAGTTATGAGTAACTAGCCAAATTTAATTAGCATCCTCTCTGGCGTGAATATTTATCAAATAGTGGTCACAACATGATTTAAATCAAGGCATCGTTTGAAAGTGAAATGCACGAATCAGCTGCAAGAATTTTAGACTTGGGTTGGGCTGACTTTGGCAGGATTGGACAGAGACTTTCCACAGTAAACTGGGAAGATCTCTTCATGGGTCAAACAACTGAATAACAGTGGGGAATATTGAAAGAAACATTTCACGCAATACAGGGCGAGTATATACCCCTGAGAGGAAAAAGCTCCACTTCACAGAAAAAACAGCCATGAACAACCAGAGATTAGGGACAGTACAAACGTAAAAGCAAGGGCTTACAAAAATGCAAAACACAACACAGATCCGGCCGAATTGGATATACACAAAGACCAGCAAAGGGTCACAAAGCAGCTTAAAGGAGTTCCTGAAAGAGATTATGAAATGAAACTTTCAATGGACTTCAAAATCAGCAAGAAGAAATTTTATAGTTACATAAGGGGAAATCGGGTGGCCAAGAGCAATGTAGGCTCACTAAAAGCTGAAAATGGAGATATTGTCATTGATAATGCAGAAATGACAGACATGTTGAATAATTACTTTGCCTCAGTATTTACAGTTGAAAAGGAAGATAACTTACCGGCAATCCCGAAAAATTAATAGCCGATAGGTGCCAGGGACTTAATACAATTGACGTTCAGTAAAACATCAGTAACAAAGACATTAATGCAAATAAACAGTGAGAAATCTCCAGATACTGATGGTTTCCATGCGATGGTGTAAAAGGAAGTAAGTGAGCACGTTGTCGATACCGTAACTATAGTCTTTCAGAGTTACCTGGATTCAGGAGTGGTCCCTCTGGGCTGGAAAGTTGTACATATCACTCCATTTTTGAAGAAGAGTGAAAGGGGGAACCAAGGAAATTACAGATTAGTTAGCCTGACATCTGTGGTGGGCAAGTTGCTGGAGTATATAATCAAGGATACCGTGACTGGACGCCGAGAGAAATTTCAGTTAATCAGGGACAGCCAACGTGGATTCATGACGGGAGGTCATGCCTGACAAATCTCATTGATACTTTTTTATAAAGAGGTGACTAAGGTTTTGGACAGGTGAATGTCGATGGATGTTATATAGTTTAGTTTAGTTTAGTTTAGTTTAGAGACACAGCACTGAAACAGGCCATTCAGCCCACCGAGTCTGTGCCGACCATCAACCACCCATTTATACTAATCCTACACTAATTCCATATTCCTACCACATCCCCACCTGTTCCTATATTTCCCTACCACCTACCTATACTAGGGGCAATTGCTAATGGCCAATTTACCTCTCAACCTGCAAGTCTTTGGCATGTGGGAGGAAACCGGAGCACCCAGAGGAAACCGGGTTACATGGACTTTCGAGACGGCATTTGATAAAGTCCCACATAAGAGACTGTTAATGAAGGTAGACACCCAGGGAGTTGAGGGCAAATTATTGACATGGTTAGGAAGTTGGTCGAGTGGTCGGTGACAGAGAGTGGGGATAATGGGTAAGTATTCCCATTGGCAGGATGAAACTAGTGGTGTCCAACAGGGATCTGTGTTGGGGCTTCAATTATTCACATTATTCATTAACGACTTGGATGATGGCATCGTAAGTCATATATTCAAATTTGCTGATGATGCGAAGTTAGGCAGCATTGTAGAGAGTCTAGATGATAGCATAAAGTTACAAGGAGATATGGACAGACCAGGTGAATGGAAAAAAAAACAGTGGCAGATGGAGGTCAATGTGGGCAAGTGTGAGGTTATCCATTTTGGACCAAAAAAGAATCGAGCAGGGTACTTCTAAATGGAAAGAGGTTAAGTACAGTGGATGACCAAAGAGACTTGGGGGTTCAGGTGCATAGATCTTTAAAATGCCACAAGCAAGTGCAGAAATTATTCAAAAAGGCAAATGGAATGCCAGCCTTTATATCTAGAAGACTGGAGTATAAAGACAAAGAGGTTATGCTGCACCTGTACAAAACCCTGGTTAGACCCCACTTGGAATACTGTGAGCAGTTCTGGGCACCACACCTGAGGAAGGATATATTGGCCTTGGAGGGAGTGAAATGTAGGTTTACGAGAATGACACCTGGACAACAGGGGTTAAGTTACGAGGAGAGATTACACAAATTAGGCCTTTTCTCGCTCGAATTTAGAAGGTTGTGGGGTAATCTGATCGAAGTCTTCAAGATATTCACAGGAAAAGATAGGCTAGATAAAGATAAACCAATTCCACTGTTCGAAGATTCTAAAACGAGGGGACATAGTCTAAAAAGTAGGGCCAGTCCATTCAGGGGCGACGTTAGGAAGCCCTTCTTCACGCAAAGGGTGGTAGAGGTTTGGAACTCTCTCCCACAAACAGTGGTTGAATCCAGAACAGTTGTTGGCTTTAAATCTGAGATACATTTTTGTTAAGCAAAGATATTAAGGGATATGTGCCAAAGGCAGGTATATGGAGTTAGGCTGCGGATCAGCCATGATCTCATTGAATGGTGAGACAGGCTAGAGGGGCTGAATGGCCTAATCCTGTTCCTACCTTCCTATGTTCCAATAATCTCTTAATAAAGATATTTCATCTTAACAACTCCGATAAATATACCGAAATATCCTGCACAAAATATCAACCAGTTGTATCATTATACTTGTCAGAACAAAAGTGCCTCTCTCAAATGCTGCCTATGTTGGGTTTATATGGGCTGATGATGCAAAGGTTGGTGGGACAGTAAGCTGTGACGACGGCACAAAGAGACTGCAAAGGAAGATTGAAAGGTGAAGTGCGTGGGCAAGATATTGGAATCTGGAATATCATGTGGAGAAATGTGAGGTTCTTCACTTCGGCAGGAAGAATAGAAACACAGAACATTTTTCAAATGGTGATAAACTGTTAAATGTTGGTGTTCAGGAACGATATACTTGCCTTCGAGGCGAGGAGAGAGAGAGAGAGCGAGACATAGAGATGGGGTGAGGGAGAAGGCCAGTATTAAATGTCCCAAAGATATTATGCAGGGTGCACTATAAAATAAAATCTGACACCAAACACACAGAAGGAGAGAGTCAGGCTGATGACCAAAAGCTTGGTCAAAAAGGTTAGTTTTAAGGAATGTCTTGAAGCAGGAATGAGAGGTAGAGAGGCAGAGAGGTTGTGAAAAGTAATTCCCGAGTGTTAACAGGCAGTGGCATTAATTCCTGATTACTGGTAAAGATTTGTTAGGAAAGGGTATTAATATTTACGGAGCCGAGACAGCTTGATGTGGACAAGAATCAAATCAGCCATGACCTGATTGAATGGGTGGGACATGTCCCAGGGGCCGAATGGCCTCCTTCTGTCTTCCTAAGGGTTGTATTAATATCACTGCCAATGCAATGTTGGTTTTCTGTTTGCAAAGTGCTGACAAGGTCGGGGTTCTCTCTGGTCTCCCATAAACCCTCCTGCCAGCCTTGGAACGACTCATTGATTCATGTCGAAGGGAACCAGTCAAGGGTCCTGGTCTATATTTGCTGAGCCTTCCATTCTCACTCAGTTTCTCGTCTATATTTGACTGTCCATCACCCCTACTGTACCTCCACTCTGTATCCCTTCCACCTGCCAAATTAGTCAAACCACTCCCACCCCCAAACGTCACCAGCAAAACTCCCAGCAAGGATGTTGGTCCCATTGCAGTTCAGGTGCGACCCATCTAACTTGTACAGGTGCCACCTTTGCCAGAAACAGACCCAGTGGTCCAGGAAACTAACGTCCTTCCTCCTGCCATGCATTCATATGCTCAATCCTCTTATTCCTATACTCACTAGCACGTGGCACTGGGAGTAATCCAGAGATTAGAACGTTTGCGGTCCTGCTTTTTAATTTGCTACTAAGCACCCTAAGTACTTGTTGCATCACCTCATCCCTCTTTCTCTTATGTCGCTGGTAGCTATGTGTACCACAACCTCTGACTGTTCACCCTCCCCTTTCAGAATGTCTTGCAGCCATTCCGTGAGATCCTTGGCCCGAGCGCCAGGCAAGCAACATACCATTCTGGCGTCACTTATGCGGACACATAAACGCCTGTCTGTACCCGTTACGATAGAATCTCCCATCACAATAGTTCCCCCACACTTTTTTCTACACTGCTGTGTCGCTGAGCCACCGGTGGTGCCACTGACCAGGCTTTTGCGCGTTCCCCTGAGAAGCTATCTCCTCCAACAGTATCCAAAGTGGAACATCTGTTAGAATTGGAAATGGACCAAGGGGACACCTGCACTATCTGCCTCGTTCTTCTGCTCTGCATGTGGGGGTCACCCAATTCCCTTTCAACATGAGCAGTCTTTACCTGCAGTGTGACCACCTCCCTGTACGTGCTATCCACGATGGTATCAACCTCGCAGATGCTCCACAGTGTCCCTAACTGCCGCTCAGGATCCGAAACGCGGATTTTGAGTTGCTGCAGCTGGAGACACCTCCTGCACACGTGTTCACTCTGGACATTGGAAGTTTCCCTGACTTCCCAGATCGCTCAAGAGGAGCAGTCCAGGTTGCCGAGCTTGCTGCCATAACTTACCCTGAATTTATACCCTTAAATTACCCAACAATTAGATTATTTACACAAAGGACCTTGGGTCCCTAAAAAAAACCAACCTACTATATTAAAACAAAACTGTAGACCTTTCCCTTTTCCTTTACTTTCCAACCCAGGCACTTGGAGTTATTCTCTCACAACAGTTACGCACCAATTGTTGAGCATTGAAGAAACTTTATTATCGAAGACAATATTTAAAATGCTTACTTTTTGTTTCAACTATCGACATTCCATTTGATTCCAGGCCTTGCCATGTTTTGTTTGTCTATTCATTTGATTCCTCCAATAATCATCGCTTTGTCTTTGTCTCAGCTGTTGTTGCACTTCTAAATCCCAGTGGTCATACTCAAATATTTTCTCTCCTATTTGCTTGATGTAAGTTAGGATAAAACAGAAACTGGATTCTCTTATAACTCAAATGACTTATTGCATGTTGCAACAAAACAGTTGCCTATTTAAAGATAAATGCAGCTCAACTGATTTTACCCCATCTTAATACATTTATATTGTGGATGGATGTTTAATTGTGAATCCCAGGAAAAGTTACAAACCATTTACTAATCATGTTACCATTCACAAAGTATGACATTGACTAATTCCTTTCCTAATGAGTCCACTGATTAATTATTATGAGGATTAAGTAACGTTAGTCATTTTGAAACACCATTCCAAGAACCTCCAATTCCCCACAGGACAAAATCTGCCTCCTCCTTCATATCATTATTGTTGTTGACCACTCTTTCTCTTTTCTAGCTCATGCGTGGTGTGATCTGCACAAATTTTGCATGTTCTTACATTCTAAAATATCATAACCCCAAATGACTACTGATGATGAAGAATGTTATTATCTGTTAACACGTCGTTGACACTCCTCAGATTGAAGACTGTCACCACACCTGCTGATCACCTCACTCGATGAAAGTCATTATCCTTCCACAGGAGTGTTGTTTATTCCTAAACTATTATCATGTATGTACATACAATTAAAACAACAGATAATGCTCGCTGGCTTATTATTTACCTCAGATACCCCTTTACTGTTGATGGGAAACGCACCAAATCATGCTGATTTACTTTTCATCTAAGTTTCCCAAATTCAAATAATGGTGTCATCAGTTAATAATATCTTTCGTTTATTTATCTTAAAAAAAGTTTTTCCTCAATATTCAGCAACCACCTAGACAGTATTCCCATTAACTTTTTTGAAAATTACACATGTTTATATCCCTTTAAACTCAGGTAGACTTCCTTTAGAGTGCTTGGAATAGCAACACATATTAATTTATTTATTATTGATTCAAATGTCATAAACAATTATTTCCATGTTTCATGGTTTCAGATGAATTTATCAGAGACACTAATGTCTACAGTTGTTATGCAAGCTGACTACTAATAGTTACAAAGACTTTCGCTGGAAAGATAACAAATAGAAACAAATGTATGAATGAATTAATGCCAATTCCTGACTTTTTAAAAAAGAAGGCCAAGCCTTCAGATCAAAATATTAACATGCTGTCATAAATGTTGCAGAATTCTTCAGCTGCTGGAGTTGATTGATCTCTGTGACCATATGGTCCACTTATTTAGAGAAACAAAGAACACAAGGTCCATTCGGCTTGGAGCCAGATGAGTTCCTTCTGTCCAGATATTTGTGGTAATTTAGAAACAGTAATTATCACAAAATCCTAGGTGGATTCAAAATTGACTTTGTGGCAGGAAACAAAGGGTAATTGTTGATGGGCGTCTTAATGACAGGAAGGTTATTTCCAGTGGTATTCCGGGGAGCTCAGAATTGGGTCCCCTGCTTTTTGTGGTATAACAATGATTTGGACGTAAATGTAGGGGGCATAATCAAGAGGTTTGCAGACCAGACGAAGATTGGCTTTTTTGGTAGATAGCAAGGGGTTAGCTGCAGGATGCAGGAAGATATTGATGGTCTGCTCAGATGGGCACAAAAGTGACACATTGTATTCCAGCCAGAGAAATGCGAGGTGGTGCATTTTCGGAGGTCAAACAAGACAAAGGAGGACACGATAAATGAGAACATACTGAGAAGTGAGGGACCTTGGAGTCAATGTCCACAGATCCCTGAAGGTAGCAGGACAGGTCGATAAGGTGGTTCAGAAGGCATATGGAATCCTTTATTTTATTTGCTGCAGTATAGAATATAACAGCAGGGGGGTTACGCTGGAACTGTATAACTCATTGGTTCGGTCACAACTTGAGTACTGTGTGCAGTTCTGGTCACCTCATTACATAAAGGATGTAAATGCACGATAGAGGGTAGAGAGGAGATTTACGAGGATGTTGCCAGGACTGGAAAAATGCAGGCACGAGGAAAGATTGAACAGGTGTGGTTATTCTCCTTGGAACAGAGAAGGCTGAGAGGAGATCTGATTGAAATGTACAAAATCTGAGGAGCCTGGATAGAGTGGAGGTGAAGGATTTATTCGCCTTCTCAGAGAGGTCAGTGACGAGGGGGCAGAACTTTAAACTGATTGCTAGAAAAATAGAGGGGAGATGAGGACAAAATGTTTTCACCCAGAGGATGGTAGTGATCTGAACCTCACTGCCTGAAAGGGTAGCTGAGGCAGAGACTCTCTACTCATTGAAAAGGAATCTGGATATGCACCTCAGCTCCCATAATCTGCAGGGCTATGAACCAAATGCTAGAAGGTGGCAGTGGAATAGGTGGATCCTTTTTCGGCTGGCTCAGCCAGGATGGGTCAAAGTGGCCTCTTTCTGTGCCTTCGACATTTTATGCTTCTATGATTCTATAGTTCTTGGAAGCTTCAAATACGAAATTATTCCTCTTCTCCATTGATATTCGTTCTCTGCTTTTGACCAATCTTTTATATGGTAATTCAAAAGGCATCTTATTTACAGGTCTTTCGGATCTATGTCTGGTTGTTCCCCTTATGTATTCCTTTCCATGAATGAAAACAGTTGGTCAGACTAATCAGAGCAAGATGCCACTCAACTTCACAACCAGTCATTTCGTTTTAGCCTTTTTCAACGTCTGGCCCCAAGTTGCACCATTGTATGTTTTGGGGTTTTGAGGCTAAAACACTTCTATTTAAAAATTCTCAGTTCTGAGTTTTCAATTTATTACAATGGGGTTCTCAGTTGTGCCTGACCTCGCATGTTGCAAATAATGGCCAGTTATGAACCCAGTATAATTTATTAAGCTCGATGTTATAAATACTTAACAAAAAGGCACTGACGACAACATGGACGTTTCTTATCCTTCAAGACCAGGATTCCTTGAATTGTTGCCGGCACAGGCGATGCCTTTGTTCTCCTGTCACTGAATTGACATTACGTTGACCTGTGTTTCAGAATAATTACACAACAGGCACCATTATAAACTGTACCAGCAAAGACTCTGAGTTTCCATCTTTTGGGCTTCCGATTCCTTATTATGATTTCCTTTGAATTACCTCTTCCATTAGCTTACCGTGTGGTTCAACTGCCGTCACTGCACTTCTGTAATTACAGTGGAGTACGCTAAAAGCATGTTCATCTCTTATTTACTTGGCTCCTAGAGTTAACATTTCATTGTGTGAACAAATAACACATCCTTGCAAATACAAAGCAGTTGGACAATCAATGTTTCATCTTCTTATCAACAATGCCAACTATCGTAAACAATTCACCTCAACATTCCCAAGATGCCAAAGCAATTGAGAATAAATGTGCCTCGTGAAATATCAGGAAGCAATGTTGTTTTTAAATATAAATGTTTTCTTCTGCAGATATATTTAATTGATCAAGTCAGTTAGCATACTTATTAAACTGCATGATTCTTGTTTAATGATAGGTGTCATATCCAGTTCAAGCTTCTTTTAGGGAGTTCCTTTAGGGAGCGCTATCACTCTCCTCCTGACTCTTTGACGAAGGTCATCTCTTTCCCTTTGCTCACTGCTCGTTATCTTTTTTGATTCCTGCTAATTTACTTCCCACCCTCTTGCTCTCGACCCCCTCTTCCCGTCACTAACAGCTCTCGTGTTTGTCTTTACTCCTGCAATCCATTTTCTTCTGGACGTCCAGCAGTCACCTCTTGTCCATTAACCACTGGATCTTTTAGCTGGTTTCAGTTGCTTTGTTTATGCATTAATTTAAAAATTGATGTAACTGGATATTTCACCGCGCTCTTTAACTGCTCTCTGAATTCGGACTGAATGGCCACATAAATAAATGTGTTTGTACAGCAACTTAAATTCCGCAGCATATATGCAACATTTTCAAAGAGATAATAAGAAGCATCATCTAAGAAATGACCAATGCGAAAAATATATAACACATACACCAACCACAGAATTATGAAGCTGCCAGATATGGTGAAGAGTAAAATCATGGACTTCCTCCTTCTCTCCATTTCAGAGTCACTGTGATTATCTTTCTTGCTCTGAACCCTCAGTCTCTGACGGACTCGACTGTTCACTAAAATGTGTCTGAAGGTCAGAGCGTTCAGCAACAGAATTAAACTGAATGGCATTATTGGTGTTAAAGCTTTTTCAAACATTCTAAATCCAATCCATCGAGGGTCAGTAAAATAGCTTCGCTTATTAAAGCAGAACCATTCTACATTGTCGATTACCAGAAAAGGTTTAAATCTAAAGTAGATGGGAATATTTTTTAGACAGAGCAGAATGCCAGTTGTTGACAGAACCACAGTCGCAGTTTTTCTGGTGCAATATTTCGATTTCAGCTTCTGGCAACAAATGGCGACAAATCGATCAAATGTGAAAGCGATTGCGAACCAAACCGAACAGTCGATGGCTGCACGCATCAAGACATAGTGAGAGCGACACACAAAGGTGAGATACAGGAAATTTAATGGGAAATAATAATCATTGATTCTCCGGAGTATGATCTCAGTGATAATGACCAGTAGATCCGCTGTTGACATGGCCACCAGGTAACGGGTGGTGCAGCTGGAGAGTCCGCAATTTCCCTTGGACAGGATCACAATTGAGATTAAATTAACTGTAAAGGAGAGAAGGGAAAAATGGCTGTAAATTACTGAAAAACATTCTCCGCTCCTCAACCCTGGCAGGAAGGATTTTAGCACCAAAACCGGGTGGATTGGGATCAGGTCAGATCGGGTCCATAATCCCAACCTGCCTCCAACCCCAGCACTTCCAGATTGAACAAATCCTGGACGGGCAGGTACAGCACACCGCTCATCAGACGCTGGTAAACTAGTTAAATATAACAACGTGGAGCCCAAGAATGGGTAGACTGGAGAACTGCACCCGGTCTCCAACCACTCCCAGTGTAGGAACCCATCCCGGACTCGAATCACTCCCTGGGTTCGAAGAAATTCCTCCCTGATTCGAACCAGTCCCTCGGATCGGAGACACTCATACGTCTTGGACCACTCCCTCTGATGTATAAATGAGTTAAATTGAAAAGGGAATTTACTGAGTCGATGCAAATGTGATCACAGCACAGGCTTTCATTTCTACAGGAATATCGTCAGAAGAAAAGTGTCATAATAACGTATTAGAAAGGTGGTGATTGAACACGTGAATAATGTGTACTCATCTGGACTACACATGATACAAATATCCAGGGTAACCAGCAGGTGCACGTATTCTTCACAAAAATAATCACATAGCAGGGAGATTATAGTTATTGGGATATATGTTGTGGCTCCATTATGTCGATAAGAGAAGGATGATTGTTGAACTAATAGAGGCCTTTAAAAAAAATTTAAAAAGGGTTCGAGAGGGAAAACGTGGACCTGATATTCCCACTTTGCTGGTGACCAGTTCTGTATTTCCTCAAAATAAGATGGTCATCAGTAAATACGCGATGGAATTCAAGAGAGACCTATTTACTTGTACTGCTGAGAACGTGGAATTGAGACCTCTTGCAGTAGTTGCAATGGAAGAAAAAATAAGAAGAAGTGAGGTTAGTGCATGATGGAGACAGGATTGGACGGATATGCTGATAGGATTAGATGAGCTGGAATGAAGAGAGGCTCGTGCAGAGCAGGAAGACTGTCCTAATCCAGTGGTACCGAATGCCCAGATTCTGTGTTGTAAAATCAATAAGTTGTCTATTAACATGTCATAGTCATCAGTGTTTTTCGTAATATTGAAGAGGATTATTTATTATTGCAGTGCACTTGTGAGCAAACGCTTCTCAGGACTGTGCTCGGGAAGGAAATTAATCAGCACCTGATGGTGCTGTCAACAACTATAATTAGAATTAGAATAAGATGGGGACCCGCACTGAATACAATTACAGATACTCCAGCAAATACATGTTCCCTGGAGTTGCATTGTCCACACCAGTTAGTCAGCCACAATCATTACAATTCTAGAGTGTCAGAGACTCCTAGTTGTACATGATTACTGAGGTCAGGTGCTCCACTCCAGTTAGTGCACATACACAGTACAATTCTACACTAACAGATAATTCCAGTAATCCTTCCCCTCTGAGATTTTCCTGCTTTGAGCTGTGATTCTACAGAACACAACATTCCAAATAATTCAATAACTTTACAATGCAGAGTGTCTTGAGCTAGAAACAGTTGAGACTACAGATTAAAACTGCACAGCTAATTCAGGAAATTAATGCAATTATATTATTGAGTGTGTGTCTGTGTAACTGTAACCATTCGATCTCATGTAATATTATTATTCCCATGCTAATGGAAGAAACCAGCTCATACAAAGATTTACAAAACTTCATTGGTTATAGATACTTACCAGGAACGCCAATTACAGCAAGGATCACGTAGAATATTTTCCTGACCCATTGAATTGGTCCGTGCATTTGCTGCTTGGAGTGATCGGTCTGTTCGCGCTGCAGGTAATATCTCTGAAATACATTCTGAGGTGACACATTCCCAGTGCATTAACTTTATACCCTCCCGGATCTCTATGGGGATACATAGGTTGCAAAATTTTTCGAACAGTTTTTCTTAATCTTTGAACAAACAGATTACGACAGTTGTGCTAATTCCCTGTTGATGGAATATATTTTCCACTAAAATTGAATTGGAGCCATCCCCATCCCCACCCCCAAGTCTGGACAAATCTGATCACAATAAACAACTAATCATAACTGGAAGCTGTGTTCAACAGAAATAAAGGAAGTCCGAGAAAAATCATGAGTCCCATCTGTGGATGTCATGTTATTTTAGTGATTGCCTGCGCTCTGCATGACTATTCAGAAATTAAATTCCTAACGTCGGAGAAGCCTGTAACGGATGTTCGTCAAGACTTTGGATGCTCTCTTTATCTGTGCAATTCCGTTCAACAATTCATATATTCAAACAAAAAGGAGTATAGAATGGTTGCAACATAGCAGTTGGCCATTAGGTCTGTCTTGACCATGTCAGCTCTCTGCACGGGCAGCTCAGCTAATCTCACTCCAACATCTCCTCCTCACTGACCTGCATTGTTTTTCTCTTCAGTTGTTCATTCACTTCGCTTCTGATTGATTCTGTCTTCACCACTCTCTCAGGCGTTCATTTCATATCCTAAACACGTGCTTTGGAAACATATGTTTTCCCTCATGTCGCCATTGATTCTTTTGCCATTCCCTTAAACCTGTGTCCATTGCTTTTCGCCAGTTTTGCCAATGAGAGCAGTTTCTCTCTGTCCACTCTGTTTAAACAACATATGGTTTGGAACAAGTCTATCAAACTCTCTCTCAATTTCCTCTTCAAGGAGAAAAACCTTGATTCTCTATTCTGTCGGCATAAAACATCTGTCACCCCTGTAATTTTCACTTGAACATTTTCTACACCTGCTCTAAAACCTCAAAGTGTGGTCCCTCGAACTGGACACAATGGCAGGATTTTCAATATTGCTCTCTCCCTCACACGGTCCGAACTACTCCGTTTCCCTTTTCAACCTCTTTATGTGATACATCGATCATTGTGGCTGTGTCAAACCCTTGTTCACATCGAGCTCCAAAATTTAATCAAATTTGCATTGAAACATTTGTGCCTCTCGCGCCTGAAAACGGTCCATCTGTGACTCCTTACATCTCTTCCACGAATTTCCTCCCTCAATATAGGTGTACAGACTCTACATCAATATTTACTATGATCCACCAACTTCCACAGTTATCTTGACCACACTTCCTCAAACTCCACTTTGCATAAATAATAACTTCCATTTTCTTAGTTTCCTCATCGCCTTTTGTTTGTTTAAACGATTACATTTTCCATACCAGTCTTTCTGTAGTCTTTTCATTTCACATTAACCGTGCATTCCTCACATTAGTTTTTCAGAGGCCTCAGCTTTATCTGTTCCATCACCCGAGTGACTGTCCTCACCTCCTTCCCTACCTTCCAGAACCATGATATTAATTCACTTATTCTCACTATCCACTCCAACCGCCTCCACCTTCAACACATCATCCTCCTCCATTTCCACCATGTCCAACTAAAATCGCGAACAAAATATCTGTATTCACTCTTCCGTCACATCAAAGATGAGGTTTGCTTGCCCGCAGCTCCTTTCTATGCAAGTGGAAGAGATGCAACAGATTTCCTCTCACCTAAGGTCATTAGAAATAAAAGGGGGAGTAGGCCATTCAGCCCATAGATCATGTTCTGCCATTCTATACCATAATGGCTTATCTGACCATGGCCGTAATTCCAATTTCCTGCCAGACAACAGTAAGTCTTCAGTCCCACGTAAATGAAAAGTCAGTCTAAACCAGCCTTGAATAAATTCAATGACCCAGACTCCACTGACATCTGCGTAAGTGAATTCTAAATGCGATTGAACTTCAAGAGAAGAAATTCCTCCTCATCACCATTTTAACTGGGAGACCGCCTATTCATAAACGGTAGAGAATGTGCTGAGCTCGGAACCAGGCAGGGTATCAATGTAACACACATCTGGTCTTAGACTGAGGCAGCAAGGTGAAGGCTTCTTGCTCCTTGGATGTGGGCATTGCTGGCGAGGCTGAGATTTGTTATCCACCTTTAGTTTCTCTTGGGGACGTGGTGGAGAGCCACCTTCTTGAAACGCTGGACTCCATCTGCTTTAGCTACACCCGCAGTACAATGAGAAAGGAGGTTCCAGGATTTTGACCCAGCAATTGTGAAGAAATGAGGATGTCGTTCCAACTCAGGATGTCTGTGGTTGGAGGGAACTTTCAGGTGTTCATGTTTCCATGCGTCTGCCACCCTTATCCTTTTAGGTGTTAGCGGTCTCGTGCTTGAAATGAGCTGTCGAAATAAATTTAGTAACTTCCTGCGGTGTGATGTTATATATGGTGCACACGGCAGCCACTGTGTGCTGGTGGTGGAATGAATTAAGTGTTAGTATGGTGCATCGGAGGCACATCAACCAAGTCCATTTGCTTGGATCCTGCTGAGGCACTTGAGTTTTGTTGGCGGCGGCACAGATCCAGAAAAGTGTAGTATATTCCATTATTCCTGACTTATGCCTTGTAGATTGTTGATGGAAAAGTCAGTGAGTCATTTATTGCATAAATCCCAGCGTCTGATCTTCTCTTGAGCAACAACATTTATTTGGCCGGCCCAGTTAAAATTCTGATCAAAGGTAACGCCTATGATATTGATAATGTCGTAATTGGGGACTGACAACGACGATTAATATCAAGGGGAGGTGGTTAGATTCTCTCCTGTTGGACAAGGCCATTTCATGGCAAATGTGTGATGTGATTTTTAGTTGTCTATCAGCTGCCCAAATCTGATGCAAATAATGCAAAAATGCCGTGTTTTTTGTGGGAGTGAAAGAAGACAGTTTCAGTTTGTCCGTCATTCATCCAGAGTAAATGTCTTCTCATCTTGGCCTCAATCTTTGACCGAATGATTGAAAGAGGCAAATCACAGGGTAGTTGGGGGATGGACAAACTGTCGTTGGTCTATTTGTTGAAACAAGCCATTAGCTTCATGATTGGCTGTGATAATTTCGAAAAGATACATTGTAATGATCAAGAGAACATGGAAAATACGCAGGTTTGCGTCATATATGGACAAGAGGAGGGGTCATTGGATCTGATACAGGCTGTTCAATTCCCCATCAATGTTTAGTTACATGTTTTAAATGGGAGGTCACAATATGGATAGTTAAGATGCTGTGTATCGAACCTTGGGGCATTCAAGGCTTAATCTTGGGAATTATATGAACCATCACTTCCCACAACATGGCGGGCCATCGTAGTAACAGGGGGGATTGCAGAATGGGTGTGCGAGGGTTCGGGCTAATGGGAGGGCCAACCTTGCCTTCTTGTTGATGGAACTGTAGCACGAGTGTCCAGGTGGTAGGTGATGGAGGAAGCTGTTAGCAGCACAGCTCTGACTCAGAGTTCTGGAAGTGATTGACAATAGATTGCAGAGTTCCACGGAATATAAGTAATACAATTCCGGCCCCCAGGATATCATTTTATCTTCTGGGTTACCTAAACACAGCAGCAAGAAGCCTTTACCCCTGAGGACTATGTCAGTTGGCTGTAAAGGCAAAGCTGCCACAGGTTTCACATTTGTAACAATAAGAATCCAAAGATGTGGATTCACTGATGAATCAGATTCAATCCTTTGTCAGTTCAAAAATCTTCCTATTTCAATAATTTCGTTTCCTTTCTCAAGAAGGTCTATTTTCCCTCGTAATTTTACATGTTGTTCCAAATATTTATGTGATTTTATGTTCGATTTCGCACAATATCAGGATGGATCAATTTTACACTTACTAACTTGGCATTCAACAAACCCCCTAAAAATCTTCAAGGCAAACCTGCCAGCAAAAGCAAGCCCACGTCCTTCTGCGTCTCCCACACATGAATTACAATTATTGCAGATTTTTTACTTTGTGGTGAGTAGGTTCCTTGTTGATTTGAATTACCCTGAGGGAGGGACTCATAGCCTCATAGAATATTTAGTTCACCTGCACTGCACGGCCTGAAGTCAGGCAAATCCCACGCCCTGACAGAGATCAACAAAGGAACATGAAACATCCCAATTACAAGATCTGATCCTGGGTAGGCGCAAAATGTAAATTTCTTAAACATGCATCTGTCAAAGGATAAAGCAGGAGCCAGTCTTACTTCCACATAGATTTATTCACAATAATCCATACCGCATGAGTGCCGACAGCATTTCTCTTCTCCAGACCGTACCCCTCCCCAGGTGGAAACTGGTTATTCCATATGCACCCTGATCTTTCCACAATTAGTATCAGCTGCGCTTAGTCACAATTAGAGCATGCAGCTATACATACTCAATTGATAAATTATTTGCAACATTGGTTCATTAGCAGCATTTTGCTATCAGTCCATGAATGTGTCCATTGTACATTCTTATTTGTCTTGTGATTCCTGTTCGAATATTCAAGCTACATGTGAGAATTTCAGATCCTGTTTGAAGAACAGAACTGCTCTTCACATGTCCTGCATTGCATGAATTCACACCCTCTAGACTGTTCATTCAACACTCCCCACGAAATCTAACACTATCGCACTCACTCACACAGCGACATACACAAACACACTTAAGGAAAGTACAGTTGAAAAGAATAGTGCACTTTTACAGCTTATAATCAAAATAATAGTTCATAATTCACATGGCTCACAGTCGAAAAGACACGTTGCAGACCTTATGAAAAAGACACCTTCACACCTGAAGTGTAGCTTAGCTAAGTTCAACAGCCAGAGTCACGTTCTGAATGGCTTTCAGGATTCTCTTGATGGGACAGTATTTCTGCAGGCCACAAACTTGGTTGCTTTCAGTCTCGTTACCACGAGGCCACTTTGCAGTATTGGTGGGTTCGAAATAGAACAGGCTTGGAGACGTCACCATGCTGCCGTGTCCAATTATTTCGGCATAGATTTTTCTGCCCTTTTTGCTGTTGCTGTTGTGACTTTCTTCAGATAGCAGTTAAAGAATAAAACTAAACCAACATGGTTAGCTGACCATGTGCATTATCACATTTCCCTTTCTCAAATATGGTGTTGGAATTAGGGTGATTATTCATTATCTGGCTTATTGCTTGATTACTGTCTTTGTTTCAGAAAGACCCATTCTGTTCAGGATTGCCTCTTGGATTGTCTCAGGATACGTGGAGTTGCCACTTCTTAGTCTGGAATGTATCATTTTGTCCTTGCGAGACAGTATGGCTGTTTAGAAATTCACTGATCAGGTCAGATAACCTTTGGTGGCCATTATTTGCGGCTCGTATGGTCCATTTTAAAAGAAAAGTCAGTTACAAAATCTTACACACTCAGTGCAATTCTGTGTAAAAAGATCTGAATTTGAAATGGCTCTACTGGGCATGGCAATAATATTAAATTAATTGTGTCAAATGATGTTAGTGCTCAAATATCTTCTTTGGCCTCCTTCTCTGGAGTGGCAATGAGTGAGCGTATGGAGGTGGTCAGTGGTGTGTGGAGCAGCGCCTGGAGTGGCTATACAGGCCAATTCTATTTATTTATTTATATTTATTTATTTAGAGATACAGCACTGAAACAGGCCCTTCGGCCTACCGAGTCTGTGCCGACCAACAACCACCCATTTATACTAACACTACCGTAATGCCATATCCCCTACCACCTACCTACACCAGGGGCAATTTACAATGGCCAATTTACCTATCACCTGCGACTGCTGGATAGGTTTGTCCCGATGAGGCAGGGAAGGGATGGTAGGGTGAAGGAACCTTGGATGACAAGAGATGTGGAACAGCGAGTCAAGAGGAAGAAGGAAGCTTACTTAATTATTTATTTTTTTTTATTTAGAGATACAACACTGAAACAGGCCCTTCGGCCCACCGAGTCTGTGCCGACCATCAACCACCCATCTGTACTAATCCTACACTAATTTCATATTCTTACCATTTCCCCACATTGCCCTACCATCTACCTATACTAGGGGCAATTTGTAATGGCCAATTTAACTATCAACCTGCAAGTCTTTGGCATGTGTGAGGAAACCGGAGCGCACGGAAGAAACCTACGCAGACACAGGGAGCACTTGCTAACTCCACACAGGCAGTACCCAGAAATGATCCCGGGTCGTTAGAGCTGTGAGGCTGTGATGCGAACCACTACGCCAGTGTGCCGCCCGACGCTAAGGTTGAGAAAGGAAGGATCAGACAGGGCTCTAGAGGGTTACAAGGTAGCCAGGAAGGAACGGAAGAATGGACTTAGGAGAGCTAGAAGTGGACATGAGAAAGTCTTGGCGGGTAGGATTAAGGAAAATCCCTCGGCGTTCCACACTTATGTGAGGAACAAGAGGATGGCCAGCGTGAGGGTAGGGCCTATCAGGGATAGTGGAGGGAACTTGTGCCTGGAGTCGGAGGAGGCAGGGGAGGTCCTAAATGAATACTTTGCTTCAGTATTCACTAGTGAGAGGGACCGGGTCGTTTGTGAGGACAACGTGAAACAGGCTGACAAGCTCGAACAGGTTGATTTTAAGAGGGAAGATGTGGTGGAAATTTTGAATGATTTGAGGACAGATAATTCCCTTGTTCAAGTAAGGGAATAGGGATAACGCTGGGAATAATAGACCAGTCAGTCTCGCGTCGGTCGTGGAAATATTATTGGAGAGGATTCTGAGATACAGGATTTATGATTACTTGGAAAAACATTGTTTGATTAGAGACAGTCAGCATGGCTTTGTGAGGGGCAGGTCATGCCACACAATCCTTATTGAATTCTTTGAAGATGTGACAAAACATATTGATGAAGGAAGAGCAGTGGATGTGGTGTATATGGATTTTAGCAAGGCGTTTGATAAGGTTCCCCATGGTAGGCTCATTCAGAAAGTAAGGAGGCATGGGATACAGGGAATGTTGACTGTCTGGATCTAACATTGGCTGGCCCATAGAAGACAGAGGGTGGTAATAGATAGAAAGTATTCAGCAGGGAGCTCGGGGACCAATGGTGTTCAGCAGGGATCTGTTCTGAGAGCTCTGCTCTTTGTGATTTTTATAAATGACTTGGATGAGGAAGTGGAAGGCTGGGTTCGCAAGTTTGCCGATGACACGAAGATTTCTGGAGTTCTGGATAGTGTGGAAGGCTGTTGTAGGTTGCAACGGGACATTGACAGGATGCAGGGCAGGGCTGAGAAGTGGCAGATGGAGTTCAACCTGGAAAAGTGTGAAGTGATTCATTTTGGAAGGTCGAATTTGAATGCAGAATACAGGCTTAAAGACAGGATTCTTGGTAGTGTGGAGGAACAGAGGGATCTTGGGGCCCATGTCCATAGGTCGCTCAAAGTTGCCACCCAAGTTGATAAGGTTGTGAAGAAGGCGTATGGTGTGTTGGCTTTCATTAACAGGGGGATTGAGTTTAAGAGCCGCGAGGTTATGCTGCATCTCTATAAAGCCCTGGTTAGACCACACTTGGAATATTGTGTTCAGTTCTCGTCGCTCATTATAGGAAGGATGTTGAAGCTTTAGAGAGGGTGCAGAAGAGATTTACCAGGATGCTGCCTGGACTGGAGGGCATGTCTTACGAAGAAAGCTTGAGGGAGCTAGGGCTTTTCTCGGAGCGAAGAAGGATGAGAGGTGACTTGATAGAGGGGGACAAGATGATGAGAGGCAAAGATAGAGTGGATAGCCAGAGACTTTTTCCCAGGGCGGAAAGGGCTATCACCAGGGGGCATAATTTTAAGGTGATTGGAGGAAGGTTTTGGGGAGATGTCAGAGGTAGGTTCTTTACACAGAGAGTGGTGGGTGCGTGGAATGCGCTGCCAGCGGTGATAGTGGAAGCAGATACATTAGGGGCAATTAATCGACCCTTGGATAGGTACATGGATGACAGTAGAATGAAGGGTATGGAGGTAGTTTGATCTTAGAGTAGGTTAAAGGTTCGGCACCACATCGTGGGCCGAAGGGCCTGTACTGTGCTGTACTGTTCAATGTCTATGTACTTTGGCTGTGGGAGAAAATCGGAGCACCCGGCAAATACCCACGCGGACACAAGGAGAACTTGCAAACTCCGCACAGGCAGGACCCAGAATCAAACTCGGGTCCCTCGACTTGTTAGGCTGCGATTGTAACCACTGGGGCAAAAATTCCAGAGCGACAGGCTCTTCCACAAGTGCTGCAGAAAAATGTGTTTGTCGGGGCTGTTGCAAAGTTGGCTCTCCCCTTGCGCTTCAGTCTTTTTTCCTGACAACTGCTAAGTCTCTTCGACTCGCCACAATTTAGCCCCGCCTTTATGGCTGCCCGCCAGCTCTGCCGAATGCTAGCAACAGACTCCCACGGCTTGTGATCAATGTCGCAGGAATTCATGTCACGTTTTCAGACGTCTTTTAAGCGGAGACATGGACGGCCAGTGGATCTGATTCCAGTGGCGAGCTCGCTGTACAATGTGTCTTTGGGGATCCTGCCATCTTCCATGCGGCTCACATGGCCAAGCCATCTCAAGCGACGCTGACTCAGTAGTGTGTCTAGGCAGGGGATGTTAGCCGCCTCGAGGACTTCTGTGTTGGAGATACGGTCCTGCCACCTGATGCCAAGTATTCTCCGGAGGCAGCGAAGATGGAATGAATTGAGACGTCGCTCTTGTCTGACATACATTGTCCAGGCCTCGCTGTCATGGAGCAAGGTACTGAGGACACAGGCTTGATACGCTCGGACTTTTGTGTTCCGTGTCAGCGTGCCATTGTCCCACACTCACTTGGCCAGCCTCGACACAGCATTGGAAGCCTTTCCCATGTGCTTGTTGATTTCTGCATCTAGGGGCAGGTTACTGGTGATAGTTGAGCCTAGGTAGGTGAACTCTTGAACCACTTCCAGAGCGTGGTCGCCAATATTGATGGATGGAGCATTTCTGTCGTCCTGTCCCATGATGTTCGTTTTCTTGAGGTTGATGGTTAGGCCAAATTCGTTGCAGGCAGCCGCAAACCTGTCGATGATACTCTGCAGACACTCTTCAGTGTGAGATGTTAAAGCAGTATCGCCAGCAAAGAGGAGTTCCCTGATGAGGACTTTCCGTACTTTGGACTTCGCTCTTCGACGGGCAAGGTTGAACAACCTACCCCCTGATCTTGTGCGGAGGAAAATTCCTTCTTCTGAAGACTTGAACGCATGTGAGAGCAGCAAGGAGAAGAAAATCCCAAAAAGTGTGGGTGCGAGAACACAGCCCTGTTTCACGTCACTCAGGATAGGAAAGGGTTCTGATGAGGTGCCGCTATGTTGAATTGTGCCTTGAATATTGTCATGGAATGAGGTGACGATACTTCTTAGCTTTGGAGAACATCCAATCTTTTCTAGTAGTCTGAAGAGACCACGTCTGCTGACGAGGTCAAAGGCTTTGGTGAGATCAATGAACGCAATGCAGAGGGGCATCTGTTGTTCATGGCATTTCTCCCGTATCTGACGAAGGGGGAACATCATGTCAATGGTTGGTCTCTCTGCACGAAAGCCGCACTGCCTCAGGGCAGACGCGCTTGGCCAGCTTCTGGAGCCTGTTTGAAGCGACTCGAGCAAAG
This sequence comes from Heterodontus francisci, assembly GCF_036365525.1. Lineage (NCBI taxonomy): Eukaryota > Metazoa > Chordata > Chondrichthyes > Heterodontiformes > Heterodontidae > Heterodontus > Heterodontus francisci. The sequence goes on along the minus strand of NW_027140118.1, from coordinate 3,794,849 downwards.
ACTTTCGCCACGATGCTGAGCAAGGAGATTCCACGGCAGTTGTTGCGGTCACCTTTGTTTTATAGAGGGTGATGATATTGGCATCGTGCATGTCCTGAGATACTGCTCCCTCTCCCAGCACGGGCAAAGCAGTTCATGTAGTGCCTAGAATATAGCAGACTTGGCGCTCTTGAGTATTTCAGGGCTAATGCCGTCCTTTCCAGGGGCTTTTCCGCTGGCTAGAGAATCAATGGCATCACTGACTTCCGGTTTTGTTGGCTGCACGTCCAGATCATCCATGACTGGTGGAGGCTGGGTTGCATTGAGGGCAGTGTCAGTGACAACAATCTCCCTGGAGTACAGTTCCAGGTAGTGCTCAACCCAGCCGTCCATTTGCTTTCGTTGGTCAGTGATTATATCCCCTGATTTATATTTGAGGGGGGCGAGCTTCTTGATGGTTGGCAGGCAGGGAGGAAGTTGTCGAGCGAGGGAGCAGTGGTTTACTAAAGAAGTTGAAGCGCTTGTCAAGAGGAAGAAGAAGGCTTTTGTTCGGATGAGACGTGAAGGCTCAGTTAGGGCGCTTGAGAGTTACAAGCTAGCCAGGAAGGATCTAAAGGGAGAGCTAAGAAGAGCAAGGAGAGGACACGAGAAGTCATTGGCGGATAGGATCAAGGAAAATCCTAAGGCTTTCAATAGCTATATCAGGAATAAAAGAATGACTAGAGTTAGATTAGGGCCAATCAAGGATAGTAGCGGGAAGTTGTGTGTGGAATCAGAGGAGATAGGGGAAGCGCTAAATGAATATTTTTCGTCAGTATTTACAGTAGAGGAAGAAAATGTTGTCGAGGAGAATACTGAGATTCAGACTACTAGTCGAGATGGAATTGAGGTTCACAAGGAGGAGGTGTTAGCAATTTTGCAAAGTGTGAAAATATATAAGGCCCCTGGGCCAGATGGGATTTATCCTCGGATTCTCTGGGAAGCCAGGGAGCATATTGCAGAGCCATTGTCCTTGATCTTCATGTCGTCATTGTCGACAGGAATAGTGCCGGAAGACTGGAGGACAGCAAATGTTGTCCCCTTGTTCAAGGAGGGGAGTAGAGACAGCCCTGGTAATTATAGACCTGTGAGCCTTACTCCGGTTGTGGGTAAAATGTTGGAAAAGGTTATAAGAGACAGCATTTATAATCACCTTGAAAATAATAAGTTCATGAGCGATAGTCAGCACAGTTTTGTGAAGGGTAGGTCGTGCCTCACAAACCTTATTGAGTTTTTCGAGAAGGTGACCAAACAGGTGTATGAGGGTAAAGCAGTGGATGTGGTGTATATGAATTTCAGTAAGGCGTTTGATAAGGTTCCCCACGGTAGGCTATTGCAGAAAATACGGAAGTATGGTGTTGAAGGTGATTTAGAGCTTTGGATCAGAAATTGGCGAGCTGAAAGAAGACAGAGGGTGGTGGTTGATGGCAAATGTTCATCCTGGAGTTTAGTTACTAGTGGTGCACCGCAAGGATCTGTTTTGGGGCCACTGCTGTTTGTCAGTTTTATAAATGACCTGGAAGAGGGTGTAGAAGGGTGGGTTAGTAAATTTGCGGATGACACGAAGGTCGGTGGAGTTGTGGATAGTGCCGAAGGATGTTGTAGGTTACAGAGGGACATAGATAGGCTGCAGAGCTGGGCTGAGAGATGGCAAATTGAGTTTAATGCGGAAAAGTGTGAGGTGATTCACTTTGGAAGGAGGAACAGGAATGCAGAGTACTGGGCTAATGGGAAGATTCTTGGTAGTGTAGATGAACAGGTGTCCAGGTACATAAATCCCTGAAAGTTGCTACCCAGGTTAATAGGGCTGTTAAGAAGGCAGATGGTGTGTTAGCTTTTATTAGTAGGGGGATCGAGTTTCGGAGCCACAAGGTCATGCTGCAGCTGCACAAAACTCTGGTGAGACCGCACCTGGAGTATTGCGTGCAGTTCTGGTCACCGCATTATAGGAAGGATGTGGAAGCTTTGGAAAGGGTGCAGAGGAGATTTACTAGGATGTTGCCTGGTATGGAGGGAATGTCTGATGAGGAAAGGCTGAGGGACTTGAGGTTGTTTTCGTTGGAGAGAAGGAGGAGGAGAGGTGACTTAATAGAGACAAATAGGATAATCAGAGGGTTAGATAGGGTGGATAGTGAGAGTCTTTTTACTCGGATGGTGATGGCAAACACGAGGGGACATAGCTTTAAGTTGAGGGGTGATAGATATAGGACAGATGTTAGAGGTAGTTGCTTTACTCAGAGAGTAGTAGGGGCGTGGAAAGCCCTGCCTGCAACAGGAGTAGACTCGCCAACTTTAAGGGCATTTAAGTGGTCTTTGGATAGACATATGGATGAAAATGGAATAGTGTAGGTCAGATGGTTTCACAGGTCGGCGCAACATCGAGGGCCGAAGGGCCCATACTGCGTTGCAATGTTCTAATTCTAATTCTAATTCAAAAGCTCTCTTAATGCCATCATACATCCCTCTGATGTTTCCGGTGTCTGAGGCCAGCTGAATATGACTGCATAGGTGTTGCCAGTAGTCATTTGCGCAGCACCTGGCTGTTCTTTGTGCAGTGCCTCTGGCTGCTTTAAGTGCAACGGATGTTAACTCGCTGGGGGATTTCTTGTATTTTAGCAGTGCAATGCGCTTAGCGGCTATGACAGGTTCCAGCACTTCCATATGAGATTGAAACCAGTCTGCATTCCTCTTTGCACGCCTCCATGCGAGTGGATCTCAAGCCATCAGAAACTCCTTGCTCAGCATGATAGAGCATCCCTCAAATGGCTCGGAACGCATACTGTCCATCCGACTGCTCAGCACCTCTGGTCCAGTACACCTACTCAGCATCTATGCTCCAACATTCTGTTCCCCACCTGAAGCTGAAGACCAGTTCTACGAGGAACTCCATAATATCATTAGTTCCATCCCCAAGAGCGAACACATGTTCCTGCTGGGGGACTTTAATGCCAGGGTTGGGGCCGACCATGACTCATGGCCCTCCTGCCTTGGGCACTATGATGTTGGAAGGATGAATGAGAATGGGCAGAGACTGCTTGAGTTGTGCACCTATCATAACCTCTGCATCACCAACTCGTTCTTTCATACTGAACCCTGTCATCAGGTTTCATGGAGGCACCCAAGATCGCGTCGTTGGCACCAGCTGGACCTCATCGTCAAAAGGTGAGCCTCCTTAAACAGTGTTCAAATCACACGCAGCTTCCACAGTGCGGACTGCGACACCGACCGCTCCTTGGTGTGCAGCAAGGTTAGACTCAGACCAAAGAAGTTGCATCATTCCAAGCAGAAGGGCCACCCGTGCAACAACACGAGCAGGATTTCTCATCCACAGTTGTTCCAAAAAATTCTAAATTCACTTGCAACAGCCCTTCAAAACACTCCCACAGGAGATGCTGAGACCAAGTGGGCACACATCAGAGACGTCATCTATGAGCCAGCTTTGACTACCAACGTTAAACGGGCGAAGAGGAATGCAGACTGGTTTCAATCTCATATTGAAGTGCTAAAATATATTGAAAAAAATATGACTCAAATCCCATTGCACAGGTTCTCCAATCTAAGCAGGCTCCAGCAGTTATATGAAAGCTGCCCAGTATCACTCGACTTCTGATGGTTCCTCTCTTCCTTTGGGTATTCACTGTGCCAACATACTTTCCACTGCAATGGGGAAAGAAGCAGGTTAAGCCAGACCGTAGAGTATCGGGTGGAAAGAAACTGGTGACCATGACAACTTGCATGAACAAAGCGCTGCACACATCCAAATAGACATCTCAGAAGACATAATAGAGCAGGTTAAAACAGCGTGACATCACGCATGAGTGGAAAAGTATAGAGCGTGCGAGATTGATGAGCACGCAGTGAGAGATATCGAATTTCAGATGGGGTTGGAAGGCAAGAAGAGAGTTGAAATGGTGTAGTGCTGGAATTTACGATGCCCTGGGTACAGTTTATTGGGGAAAAACCTGCTGACGGTGCAGCAGAATCAGTGGTACATAACAAATACTGTTCGACAACAGATGATAAGGGAGGAGCGGAGTGGAGTAAGTTCACAGCGATTTATAGCTTGGCAGATTGTTGTGATTGACATGGTATCATTTGCAACAGGATTGATATGTTCGTCCACGATTCTTCAAATTATTACAGTGGAGCAATGAGGACAAGGGGAATTTGGTGGAACGGAACTGCACAGGGATTGGGGAAGTATTCCTGGTCAGGATTTGAGCTGTGGCATTCGGCATACCTGCCGTTTCGGCTGTGCTCCTGATTTGGTCGTGGGTAGACAAAAACTGGAGTCGGAGGCAGGAGCAGCGCCTGGTCATGTAACCCTATCTTACTGGAAGTTGGGGTAATTTGTGCTGACTGCTGTTTGATTGGTTCCAGGATTTCTGATCAAATTTCCTCCCTGGTGATCATTCATGAGCTTCAGTAAACGTGGGCAGCAGCTGGTTCTGACAGCAGACACACAGAGTATGATTCCTCCATATACATAGAATAAATAATACGAGTGTAGAATGTGGGAGGTCGGCCAGGAATGTGTTTGAACATTCAAATCTGGAGCTGGCAAAGACACGGATCAGATTTCAGCAGCATCTGAGGTGAAACTGGGAAGAGGAATGGGTCATTGAGATAAACAAACAGAACAAATAACAGTACAGCACAGGAACAGGCCATTTGGCCCTCCCAGCCTACGCCGATCTTGATGCCTGCCTAAACTAAAACCTTCTGCACTTCGGGGGTCCAGAACCCTCTATTCCCATCCTATTCATGTCTTTTCAAGATGCCTCTTGAACGTTGCAATCGTACCTGCTTCCACCATCTCCCCCGGCAGCAAGTTCCAGGCTCTCACCACCCTCTGTGTAAAGAACTTGCCTCGCACAACCCCTCTAATCTTTACGCCTCTCACCTTAAACCTATGTCCCCTAGTTACTGACTCTTCCACCCTGGGAAAAAGCTTCTGACTATCCATTCTGTCCATGCCGTTCATAGCTTTGTAAACATTTATCATGTTGCCCCTCCATCTCCGTCGTTCCAATGAAAACAATTCGAGTTTTTCCAATCACTCCTCATAGCTAATGCCCTCCAGACCAGGCAACATCCTGGTAAACCCTCTCCAAAGCCTCCATGTCCTTCTGGTAGTGTGGCGACCGGAAATCCACGAAATATTCTAAGTGTGGCCCAACTAAAGTTCTGTACAGCTGCAGCATGACTTGCCAATTTTTATACTCAATGCCCGGAACGATGAAGGGAAGCATGCCATATGCCTTCTCGACCAAACTATCCACCTGCGCTGCCACTTTCAGTGACATGTGGACCTGTATGCCCAGATCTCTCTGCCTATCAATACTCCTTAGGATTATGCCATTTACTGTATACTTCCCACATGCATTAGACCTTCCAAAATGCATTAATTCACATTTGTCGAGATTAAACTCCATCTGCCATTTCTCCACCAAAGTCTCCAACCGATCTATATCCTGCTGTATCGTTTGGCAATCCTCAACACTATCCGCAACTCCACCCACCTTTGTGTTGTCAACAAACTTACTCATCAGACCAGCTACATTTTCCTCCAAATCAATTATATATACTACAAGCATCAAAGGTCCCAGCACTGATCTCTGCAGACTACCACGAGTCACATCCCTCCATTCAGAAAAGCACCCTTCCACTGCTCCCCTGTTTTCTCTGATGCAGCCAGTTCTGTATCCATGTTGCCCGTGTGACTCCACCTTTTAGACCAGTCTGCCATGAGGGAGCTTGTCAAAGGTGCAGGCTTGTGGTTGTAAGCTCATCCAGATGTCAATGATCTGACCAAGTTTGCAAATAATATGGTTCAGTCTCAGCTAGTTTCCAGGAAAAGGAATTCTGGCTGGAGAGTAAAATTTGTGGCAAGGAACAAAGTAAATGGCCTCAGCCTTTCCAATATTTAATTGAAGGACATTGCTGTTCACCCAGTACCAGATTTCTGACAAGCCGTGTGACAATCCAGAGACAACAGATAAACAAGAAATGTCAGGGTGAGGTCGAGTATGGTGTCTTCAGCATCTATATTGAAACTGACATTCTGTTTTTGGATGATGTCACTGGCAGACCGAATGTAATTGAGAAATAGACCTTTCGAGATAAACAGAGACGTTGCTGCAGAAATTGGAATAGAATCTACTGATGTCGATATTCTGGCGATGATTATAAAGATAAGAATGGAAGCAGATGATTGCAGTTCCAGACTCGGGGACGATGGTGGAGAGATTTGGAGGATTGACTGATCAACTCAGTCAATTGCTGCAGACAGGTCGAGAACTCGAGGAGGAAAAGGTAATGTTTATTTCAGTCACACAGGATGTTATTTGTGATTTGGGAAGAGCTGATATGGTACTGTGACAGTGACAGATGTCTGATTGGAGGACTTCAACCCTGGAGTTCTTGAAAAGATAGGCTCACATTAAGGAGGCAACAAGTAAAGGCAAGAAATAAAAACAAGAAATGGTGGAACCACTCAGCAGGTCTGGCAGCATCTGTGAAAAGAGAAGCAGAGTTAACGTTGCTGTTCTCCAGCTTGCGTTGATGGTCACTGGAACAATGCAGCAAGCCCAGGTCAGAGATGTGGGAATGACAGCAGGGATGTGTGTTGAAATGGCAAGCGACAGGAAGATCGGGTTTATGTTTCCGGGCTCAGTGGAGGTGTTCGGAAATGCGGTCACCTGATCCGCGTTTCGTCTCCCCAATGTCGAGGAGACCGCATTGCGAGCAGCGAGTACAGTATACTAAATTGATAGATGTACAAGTAAATGGCTGCTTCATCTGAAATGAGTGTTTAGGGCCATGGATAGTGAAGAGAGAAGAGGTAAAATGGCAGGTATTACACATCCTGCGATTGCATGGGAAGGTGCGGTGGGAAGGGGATGAGGTGTCGGGGTAATGGAGGAGTGGGCCAGGTTGTTGCGACGCAAATGATCCTCTCGGAATGCTGATAGGAGAGGGGAGGGGGGAGATGTGTTTTCTGTTGGCATTATGCTGGAGGTTGTGGAAATGGCCAAGGATAATCCTCTGAATGTGTAGGCTGGCGGGGTGCAAAGTGCGGACAAGAGAAAACCTGTCGTGGTTCTGAGAGGGAAAAGAAGGGGTGAGGGCACAAGTGCAGGAAATGAGCGGGACACAGTTGAGGACCCTGTTAACCACAGCGGGGCGGGTGGGGGGCGGGGAATTCTCGGTTGAGGAACAAGAAAAATATATTAGAGGCGTTGTTGTGGAAGGTTGCATCATCAGAGCAGATGTGTCGGAGAAGGAGAAACTGTGAGAATGAAATGGAGTTCTTGCAGGAAGCAGGATGTGAAAAAAGGGTCGCTGCTCCTAATCCCATTCTCTCTATTCTGTTTCAATGATTCTGGGAAATGCTTAAATCCTTGATGCAAAGGAAACGGCAAGGAAATGGATACTTGTGATCGCATGTACTTTGTTTCACCCTAATATTTTGTTTATAGCCAAATTCGTTGCCTGATAAATTTCAGTTGTTCCAATTTGCTGGCAATGTTAATTTTCCTAAAATGAAGAGAAAAAGAGAATTAAACAAATAAGACAATAGCAGGAATCTTTGGATAACAAATATAAGAAAGTTTAGGAAATGAAAGACATAATTCATAAACTTAGGATAATGGCATTTACAGCTTTAGCCAGTTTCATTGTGTGTTGAAATATGGGTCGCTTTCAAGCTCTCAGGTGTCTGCTCTTGATATCGAACCGGCTTGCTGGAATAAAATGTGGTGCATACTCCAGAAACTTCAGAGTCTGTCGAACACAGAAACCTGATGGAACCCTTGTTGTTATACCTTAGATCACTATCATGCATGTCACAGTTAACGTATTGTTGCCTTAATGATTGGTACTAGCTGTTGTTTGGTAAACTTCGTTGGTTCTTAATAGCATGATAACACCTGGTTTGAATCGGCAGCAATGTGTTATCCATGGAGAACAATGTTTTCTTTACCCATCCAGTTTCAATATGATGCTGAGCAACTCGGTATTCATAAGCTAGACTCTGACTAGGTCATGGTGTACAGTAACTTATCAGAGTTCAGAAAGATTTCAATTTCGTAAGAAAATGAACTTTCCAGAAACTTTCAACTTCAACAGTTGTTATTCATTAATACTTTAAATAAATGAATAGACTTTGTAATATATTTATCAATTGCAATAATGCACTCATTATAACTTAATCGTGTTTTATTACTTTTATAATCATGACTGGTTATACTTTATGCAGAATTAATGCATGTAGATAACAAAGAATACAAAATGCAGAGTATGAAACGGCTGAAAAGAGAAATGTTAATCTGAAAATGGCTTCCTTGACCTTATTAGTTGTTAAAGCGAATACAGTATCAAAATGCGAATTTTAAACTGAAATCTAACAATCCGGTGCTGCCGACAGCCAACCCTCCAACCCAGGGAGTTTCAAGGTTGAGCCAAACTGGAGCAGCCGCAGTCGACGGTGGACATGGGAGGGGGTACATAAACATGCAAACACTCAATCATAGAAAAAAGAATTACATTTGGCACGGAAAATACCATTTAAGAAAACCACAGCAAATATTTCTCACATTAGATACAACAGATGTCACTTGAGCTAATAGCAGAGTATATTAATTCAACAGTACACAGAAAATATCACTTCAACTGGTCACAGCAAATATTACTTAAAATGACTGTAGAAAATGCCACTTAAACTGGAAACAGAAAACAACACTTAAACTAGACGCTCGAAATGTCACTTAAATTTTTCACAGCAACTTTCAGTTAACATGAACAGAGCAAATATCATTTAAAAGGGATACAGCAAAAATCAAATAAACTGGAAGAGCCAAATATGATTGAAACTGAACACAGCCAAATAGCACGTAAAATGACCACAACAAGCAGGATTTAAATATCACTTAATGTGGGAACAGCAAATATTGCTTGACATGATCACAGCAAATATCAGGTAAACTGCACAAGCTGAACACAGCTAATATCACTTGAACCTGACGTCACAAACTTCACTTGCACTGTCACTAATGGATGAAAACCAACCGTTAGTTACAGTATTTTTGTGCATATGCGTATTATTGTCAGCTGACATTATACTCAGCATTGTAAGGTTTATTTGCATCTATGTTCAAAATAGCGGAGGGGGAGTTCATTTCAACAACAATAAGTGCGGCAGCTGGATGAAGGGGTCCGGCCACATGACCTAGAAGCCATCCTTTTTCAACCAGTCTGCTTTTTCAGCCTTGTAGCTGCAAATCAACATCTCCGGGGCCTGCCTACAAGAGGAAACAAAGAGGTCTCGGTCTGCAAAGCAGTAAGAACATTTCTCTGCTCACGGGTTAACCAGGGTTGATCTCCCGGCTTGATGGTAATGGTAGAGTGGGAGATATGCCGGGCCATGAGGTTACAGATTGTTGTTGAATACAATTCTGCTGCTGCTGATGACTCAAAGCGCCTCATGGATGCCCAGCTTAGCATTACTATATCTGTTCGAAATGTATCCCATTTAACAATGTGGTAGTGCAACATACCAAGATGAAGGGTTTCCTCAATGTGAAGGCGGGACGTCGTCTCCACAAAGACTGTGCGGTGGTCACTCAGACTAATACTGCCGTGGACAGTTGCACCTCTGGCAGGCATATTGGTGAGGACGAGGCAAGTATGTTTTCCTTCGTGTTGGTTCCCTCACCACCTGCTGCATACCCAGTCAAGCAGTTATGTCCGTTAGCACTCGGCCAGCTCGGTCAGTCGTGGTGATACGGAGTCACTCTCGGTGATGGACATTGAAGTCCTCCACCAGAGTACATTTCGTGCCCTTGCCACCCTCAGTGCTTCCTTTAAGTGCGTTTCAACGTGGAGGAGGACTGAGTCATCAGCTGAGGGAGGGCGGTAGGCTGGAATCAGCAGGAGGTTTCCTTGTCCATGTTTCACCTGATGCTATGAGGCTTCATGGGGTCTGGAGTGTATGTGGAGAACACCCTGGCAGCTCGGCTACTCCCTCATGACCGTATGCCTTTGGGACGCCACCTCTGCTGGGTCCGTCCTGCCGGACGGTCCAGACATATTCGGGAATGTGATGCAGGTGTCTGGGACATTATCTGTAATATATGTTTCCATGAGTATGACTATGTCAGGCTGTTGCTTAACTAGTCTCTAGGACAGCACTCCTGACTGTGGCACAAGTTCCCAGATTTTAGTGAGGAGGACTTTGCAGGGTTAACAGGCCTCCATATGTCGTTGTTGCTTCTGGTACCTAGGTGGATGATGGGTCGTGCCACATTGCCCAGGTATTGATGCATTTACACATTGAGTCACAAATGGTGCTGAATATTGTGCACTCAGCAGTGAGCATCTCCATTTCTGACCGTAGGTTAGAAGGAAGGTGATTGAGGAAGCAGCTGAAGATCGTTGGGCCGAGGACACTAACGTGAAGGAACTCCTGCAGTGATGTCCTGGGACTGAGATCGATGGCCTACAAAAACTACAACCAGCTTCCTTTGTGCTAGGTATGATTCCAGCCAATGTCGGATCTTTGCCTCTGATTTGCATTTATTCTAGTTTTGCTAAGGCTCCTTGATTTCCGACTCGGTCGAAAGCTGCCTCGATGTCAGCTCTTGAGTTCAGCTCTTTTATCCATGTTTGAAGTAAGGCTGTATTGAGGTCAGGAGCTGATTTGCCCTGGCAGAAACAAAACTGAACTTCACTGAGCACACTACTGCTGAGTGAGTGATGCTTGATAGCTCTGTTGATGGCAGGGGAGGCGTTGGCTTTGTGATAATGACACTGCAATAGTAATCCAGAGGCCCAGGCTATTGCTCTGGGGTCATGAGTTAGAATCCCACCAGGGAAGATAGTGACAATTGAATTCAATTTATAAAATCCGGAATTAAAAAGCTGGTCTCATGGTGCCATTGTTGTGAAAAGGTAATACAAAATTATTAATTGTTGTAAAGGCCATTTGGTTCACTAATGTTCTTTAGGGATGGAAATCTGCCGTCCTTACCTGGTCTGGCCTACATATGACTCCAGACCCACAGAAATGTGGTTGACTCTAAAATGGTCGAGCAAGCCACTCAGTGTTAAGGCAATTTGTGACGGGCCATAAATGCTGGCCTTGTCAGCGCCTCCCACATCCCATGACCTAATGAGAACACCTTCCATCACTTTTCTGAGCATTGAGAGTAGTCCGAAACAGTGGGAGCTGGCCAGGTTGGATTTCTACTGCTTTTTGTGGGCACGGTATACTTGGGCAATTTTAGACATGGCTGGGTTGATGCCAGTGTTGTAGCTGTTCTGGAACAGTTTGGCTAGGGGCATGGCAAGCTCCAGAGCACAAGTTTTCAGTACTATTGCTGAAATATTGTCAGGCTTATGGCCTTTGCAGTATCCAGTGCCTTCAGTCGTTTCCTGATATCATTTGGAGTGAATAGCATTGGCGAAAGACTGGCATCTGTCATGTTAGGGATCTCAAGAGGAGGCCGAAATGCATCATCCACTTGGCCGTTCTGGCTGAAAATTGTTGCAAATGCTTCAGACTTATCTTTTACACTGATGTGATGGGCTCCCCCATCAATGAAGATGGGGAAAGGTGAGGAGCCACCTCCTCCAGTTAGTTGCTGAATTGTCCACGGCTATTCACGACTGGAAGTGGCAGGACTGCAAAACTTAGATCTGATCCATTGGTTGTGGGATCACTTAGAATTGTTTACTGTATGCTGCTTCCGGTGTTTTGCAAACAACTAGGCATGTGTTGTACCTCCACTAGGTTGACACCTCATTTTTAGATATGCCTGGTGCTGCTCCTGGCATGCCCTTCATTGAACAAGAGTTGGTCCGCCGGCTTGATAGTAATGGTAGAGTTGGGTAAATGCCGGGCCATGAGGTTACAAATTTTGATTGAGTACAATTCTGCTGCTGCTGATGGCCCACATCGCCTCATGCGTGCCCAGGTTTGAGTTGCTGGGTCTGTATGAAAGCTATTCCATTTAGCACGGTGCTAGTGTCACACAACACGATGGTGGGTACCCTCAGTGTGAAGACGGCACTTTGTCTCCACAAGGACTGTGTGATGATCACTCCTACTAAAACTGTCATTGACAGATGCATCTGTGACAGGCAGATTGGCGAGGACGAGGTCTAATAGATTTTCCTTTCTTGCTTGTTCTGCCACCGACTACCGTAGACCCAGTCTGGCAGCTGTGTTCCTTAGAACTCGGCCACCTCGGTCAGTAGTGGTGCCAACCAGCCATTCTAGCTGATGGACAATGAAGTCCCCTACCCAGAGTACATTCTGTGCCTCTGCTACCATCAGTGATTCTTCCAATTGGTGTTCAACAAGGAGAAGCACTGATTCAATAGCTGAGGCATGGCTGTAGATAGTAATCAACAGGTGGTTTCGTTGTCCATGTTTGACCTGATGCCATGAAGCTTCATGGGGTCTGCAGTCAAGGATCTGTCCTGCCGCTGGGAGAGGACACGCCCAGGGATGGTTATGGTGGTGCCTGGAACATTGTGATGTACGAATCGGTGAATATGAGTATGTTTTCTGCTGCTAATCTAGTCTGTGCTACTGCTCTCCCTATTTTGGCACAAGCCCCCAGATGTTCATTGACGATTTCGCAGGGTCGAAAAGGCTGGGTTTGCTTTTGTTGTTTCTGGCGCCTAGCTCGATGCAAGGTTGTCCCTCCAGTTTCATTGCTTTTCTTAGATTTTGTAGTCGTTCAGTACAATTGAGTAGCTTGCTAGGTCATTTCAGAATCAAGCACATTTCGGTGGGTCTGGAGTCACATTTACGCCAGACCAGGTTACGATGGTCGATTAGTGAACCAGGTGAGTTTTTACAACAATGGGCAACGGTTTCATGGTCACCATTAGAATAGATATTTGAATTCCAGACGTTTATTAATTGAATTTAAATTTTCCGATTTGTTATGGTAAGATTCGAACCGATGTCCCCAGAGCATTAGCCTGGCCCTCTGGGGGCTACTAGTCCAGTGGTATCAACACTACGCCACCGCCTCCCCATGATTCAGCTTGAGGAGAGGCAGAGCTTTAACACTGGTCTAATTCCGGTAAATTCCCTCCTCACATCTTCTAACTCTTTATCGAGTCTGGTATTTTCTGTCTATAAATCATTTTAATCCAAGATTTGCTCTCATTTTCTCTACATCTAATGTGCAGTGTCATTACCTCCTGATCCCAGAGGAACTTATTGTGCAAGAAGCAAATGTTCCCCTGCCAACTTTATTTTCCTTCTATAACTTATCTGCTGGTCCCTTCAATGCTTTGTGTTTGTTTTATTGAACTGTGAGGTGCAGAGATGATCACCATTGCCCAACTGTTCTCATTCCTTTTTTTTAGCCAAATTTGCATTTCTGGACGCTCTCAGAGCTACCGCTGGGAATGGAATTGTAAACCCCACTGGAATCTTCCAAAATACATTATTCCAGGTGTGACTCTTTTTCACAATAATTTCAGAGGATGACGGGCCCCCATTTTACTTCTATTTTGAATTAATTTTTCTATTTTTCTTTTTTATATTTTGTCAGTGTTTATTTTATTTTATTTAATCTTAGTTTGTTCAGTTTCCTTACCCACTATTTTAATGTTTGTGCTTGTGGATGTTCAATTCTCAGTTCGTTATCACCCTATCTGCACTAATGCTTTGTCTTCCAACACACCATGAACATATTGTTTGCCTTTGCTCCATTACCTTCTTGTCAGCTATTCTGTGACCTTGTCCTATCTACATCTTCTCCTTTGTTATATATTTCCCCACCCCCGCTTTACTTGTTTAAAACCTTTCACATTTCTAATATTTGCCAGTTCTGACGAAGGGTCACTGACCTGAAACGTTAACTCTGCTTCTGTCTCCACAGATGCTGCCAGACGTGCTGAGTATTTCCAGAAATACTTGTTTTTTTCAATTTAAGATTTCCAGCATCCCCAGTATTTTGTTTTCATTTTGGTGACTGTTTTTTTGTCAGGCTGCTGATCAACTATTCCCAGTGATGTGCGAACGGCATTGCACTTCTGGCTTCATGCATTCAAAGTTCTCTCAACGTTCTGGACCCCTCTTAGTAAGGTCACACGTTTCACCGAGTGTAAGCTCCATCTGTCTCAAAATTTCAAAATCATCACTCATGGCAAACTGAGATTATCGTTTCTCACAAACCAAGTAAACCAAGCCTTTTTTTCCGCCCTGTGATTCCTCTCCAACACTTCTCTAAGATCTGTTCAAGTGTTAAAGATTACCCAAAAGGAGGTCGTGGATTTATAAGCAGTTTATTTAGGAGCAATAGTTCAAATACAACACAAAATCAGAATAGACAATATGGACTTCCGACCTGTGACATGTGAAAATGGTTTTCTATCCCGGATCGGTTGGATGGAATGGCCTGGTCTCTGCTTTCTGAACTGCGACAGGGAGAATGGTTTGCTATCCTGGATTGGATTGATGGAATAGAAAACATAGACAAATCGTACTGGGATTAAGCCATTCGGCCCTTCGAGCCTGCTCTGCCATTCAATACGATCAAGGCTGTTCCTCCAAACTCAGTAACTTGTTCACGCTTTCTCCCTATATGCCTTGATTCCATTAGCCCAAAGAACTACATAAAACCCTTTCTGGAAGATATTTTAATGAACTGGCCTCAACTGCTGTCCGTGGTATGGAATTCCACAGGTTCACCAGTCTACGGGGGAAGAAATCTCTCCTCATCTCAGTCCTGAATTGCGTACCCCCTATCCTAAGAATGTTACCCCTTGTCCTGGGCTTTCTGCCATCGGGAACATCCTTCCTGCATCTAGTCTGTACAGTCCTGTTAGAATTTTGTAGGTTTCTGTGAGCTCCCCTCTCATTCTTCTAAGCTGTAGCGAATGCAAGCCGAATTGACCCAATCTCTCTTCATACACCAGTCCTGCCATTCCAGGAATCAGTCTGGTGAACCGTCGCTGCACTCGCTCCATAGCAAGAACATCCTTCCTCAGATAAGGAGACCAAAGCTGCACACAATACTCCAGATGTGGTCTCACAAGTCCTTGTATAATTGCAGCAAAACGCCATTGCTACTGTACTCGAATCCTTTCGCTATGAAGGCGAACAAGCATTTGCCTTCTTAATGGCTGGCTGCACCTGCATGCTTTCTTTCAGCGACCGGTGCACAAGGACACCCAGTTCTCGCTGCACCTCCCAATTTTCCAATATATCGCCGTTCAGATAATAGTATGCCTTTCTGTTTTTGCCACCAAAGTGCATAACCTCACATTTATCCACATTATACTGCATCTGCCATGCATTTGCCCACTCACTCAACCTGTCCAAATTACACTGGCGCTTCTTTGCATCCTCCTCACAGCTCCCACTCCCTCCCAGTTTAGTCTCATCTGCAAACTTGGATATGTTACATTTAATTCCTTCATCTACATCATTAATATTCGGGTGGCACAGTGGGGCAGTGGTTAGCACCTCAGCCTCACAGCTCCAGCGACCCGGGTGCTCCCTGTGACTGCACGGGTTTCTGCCCGGTGGTATGGTTTCCTCCCACAGCCAAAGACTTGCAGGTTGATAGGTAAATTGACCATTGTAAATTGCCCCTAGAATAGGTAAGAGAACGGTGGGAATGTGGTAGGAAATATGGGATTAACGTAAGATTAGTATAACTGGGTGGTTGTCAGTAGGCAAAGACTCGTTGGGCCAAAGAGCCTGTTTGATTGCTGCATCTCTCTATGACTGTAGATATTGTGCATAGCTGGGTTCCAGCACTGATCCCTGCGGTACGCCACTAGTCACTGCCTGCCACTTGGAAAAATTCCCCATTTTATTCCTACTCTTTTTTTGCTGTCTGCCAACCAATTCTGTTTCCATATCAGTACCTTACGCCCAATCCCACTTGCTTCAATTTTGCACGCTAATCTCTTATTTGGGACCTTATCGAAAGCCTTCTGCATGTCCAAATACAGCACATCCACTCGTTCTCCTTTATCTATTCTGCTAGTTACATCCTCAAAAAGATTCCAGTAGATTTATAAAGTATGATTTTCCTTTCGTAAATCCATGTTGACTTGGTCCGATCCTGACATTGTTTTCCAAGTACTCTGCTATTACATTTTTTACACTGGACTCTCGCATTTTCCTCAACAATGATGTCAGGCTAACCGGTCCATAATTCCCTGTTTTCTCTCTCCCTCCTTTTTAAAAATAGTGGGGGTGCAGTAGCTACCCTCCAATCCGTTGGAACTGTTCCAGAATCTTTATAATTTTGAAAAATGACCAGCAATGAATCTACTATTTCTAGGGCCGCTTCCTTAAGTACTCTGGGATGCAGATTACCAGGTCATGGGGATTTATCGGCTTTCATCCCATCAATTTCCCGAACTCCATTTCCTGCTTTCATACAGTTCCTCTTTCTAACTAGATCCTATGTTCCCCAAGATTCTGGGAGATAATTTGTGTCCTCCTTTGTGAAGACAGAACCAAAGTATGTATTCAATTGGTCTGTAATTTATTTTTCCCCATTATAAATGCCCCCGTTTCTGACTATAAGGGACCCAAATTTGTCTTCACTAATCTTTTTCTCTTCACACATCTATAGAAGCTTTTACAGTCAGTTTTTATGCTCTCCGCAAGCGTACACTCATGCTCTATTTTCCCCTTCCTAATCAATCACTTTGTCCTCCTTTGCTGAATTCTAAATTGCTCCCAATCCACAGCTTTGCTGCTTGATCTGGCCATTTTATGCTTCTCCTCTTTGGATCTAATGCTATCCCTGATTTTGTCAGCCACGGTTGAGTTACCTTTCCCGTTTTATTTTTGCACCAGGCAGGAATGAACAATTGTTGTAATTCATCCATGCGCTCTTTAAATGCTAGCCATTGCCTCTCCATTGTCAACCCTTTAAGTAACGTCCCCCAATCCATCAGAGCCATGTTGCGCTTCATATTTGCATAGTTTCCTTTATTTAAATTCAGGACTTTAGTCCAGGAATCAACTCTCTCACTCTCCATCTGAATGATGCATCCTACCATGTTATGGTCGTTCTTTCCCAAGTGGCCCCACACAACAAGATTGTGAACTAGCACATTCTCATTTCACAATACCCAGTCTAGGATGGCCTGTTCTGTAGCAGGTTCCTCAACAGATTGGACCAAAAAAAATTATGTACGCACTCCAGAAATTTATCCTCTCCAGTATTATTGATAATTAGGTTTGTCCAGTCTATTTGCAGATTAACATCACCCATAATTGCAGTTGCACCTTGGTCTCTGCTGTCTGACCTGTGACAGGTGAGAATGGTTTACTATCCGGGATCGAATGGATGGAATGGCCTGGCCTCTGCTGTCTGCCATACTGTTCACTGCCGTGCCTTTCGGCTGATCACGGTATTGAGCCGAAGTGAACATGGATCCACCTTGAGGAGCCTCCTCATCTCGTCCGTGTTTTTCTCTTCTCTGATGCCCATTTATGTACTTTAATTTGGGGGCTGGTGGTTGTCTTATGCCAATCTCTTGACCAATTACATCTTCTCATTCAATGGTCCAATTACCAAGGGACCAGGTACCCAAGGTGGACGCCTCCTATTCCAGCCCCCAGCACATAAGGTCATCCCTTTGCTTATCACTGGTAAGGACCTCTTATTAACTTCAGTCAGACAAGGTAAGAGATGGTAATATTATTTTCGGAAACATTTGTGATTGTTACTTGCTGTACTATTCAACTCAGGAACATCGATATTTTAAAACAAATAGAGGAAGATATGTTTTTATTTAATCTTTTCAAGAGATATGAGGTTCGCTGGCAAGGCCAGCATTTGTTCCCAACCCAAATTGCCCTTGATGTGCCCTATGCTTGATACAGGTGTACAGGAAACGGACCGAACCTGACCAGCATGAATTTTGAAGGCCGAAAGGGCTTTTTCTCCAAGCTAAAGTAACCTGTTAATTGCTTCAAGCAGTTTCCATTGCAGATTAACGGAGTCACTGGTGAAAGAAAAAAAAAACACATTCATGCTGCGGAATATTTAACAAAAAGCGGAAAGGTCATACAACTTGAGTCAAAACCGAAAAAGACTTACTTCAAAGTTATGTTTCACTTTGCTTCCTAGTTAGAACTTTGGATAAGCTTCACGTACATAGAAACATACAGAGAAGCCAGTGGTATAGCGGTGATGTCACCAGACCAGTAACACAAAGGCCCAGACGATTCCTCTGGAAGTCCACTCTTAGTTAGCAGCAAAGTGACGGAAGGGATCATCGACAGTGCTATCAAACAGCACTTGCTCAACGACAGGACAGACCCAATAGAGGTGTAGGTACAGTGGTATACTGTAGGGATGGTGCTGACCTGTAAGTCCACAACATTGACTCTGGCCCCCATGAAACCTCATGCCATCTGTCAAACATGGGCAAGGAAACCTCCTCTTGATTACCACCTACCGCCCTCCCTCAGCTGATGAATCAGTACACCTCCATGTTGAACAGCACCAGGAGGAAACACTGAGGGTTGCATGTGTGCCGAATGTACTCTGGTTGGGAAGATCCAATGGCTGTCAGCAAGAGTGGCTAAGGAGCACCACTACTGAAGAAGCTGGCCGAGTCCAAAAGGACATAGCTGCTAGATTTGGCATGTGGCAGAAAGTGAGGGGACCAACTCAAGGGAAAAAAACTTATTTGACCGCGTCTCACCAATATGCCTGCCGCAGATGCATCTGTCACTGACAGTATTGGGAGGTGTGACCAGTACACAGTCCTTGTGGAGACAAAGTCCCACCTTCACATTGAGGATATCTTCCATTGTTTTGTGCGGCACTACCACCATGCTAAATGGGATAGATTTCAAACAGATCCAGCAACTCATAACCTGGCATCCTTGAGGTACAGTGGGCCATCAGTAGCAGCAGGATTGTACTCAACCATAATCTGTAATCTCATGGCCCGGCATGTTACTCATTTTGCCATTACCATCAAGCCGGGGTATCAACCCCAGTTCAATGAAGAGTTCAGGAAGGCATGCCAGCAACAACACCAGGCATACCTAAAAATGAGGTGTCAACCAGGTAACTTGCGCCTTACAGCATGCAAAACAGTGTAAGCAGCACGCAGTAAACAGAACGTAACGATCTCATAACCAACAGATCAGATGTAAGCTTTGCAGTCAAGTCACATTCAGTCGTGAATGGTGGTGGACAATTAAATAACGAACTGGAGGAGGTGGCTCCACAAATATCCCCATCCTCAATGATGGGGGAGCTCATCACATCAGTGCTAAAGATAAAGCTAAAGAATTTCTAACAATCCCCAGCCATAGGTTCCAAATGGATGATCCATCTCGACCTGTCCCTGAGGTCCCCAGCATCACGGATCCCGGTTTTCAGCCAATTCGCTTGACTTGGGTTTATATAAAAAAAAAACGACTGAAGGCTCAGGATACTGCAACAACTATGGGCCCTGACGATATAACGGCAATTCTACTGAAGTCCTGTGTTCATTGCTTTCCACACCTCGAGTCAAACTGATCCAGGACAGCTACAACATTGGCAGCAACCTGGCAGTGCGGAAAATTTCCCAGTTATGTCCTGTACACAAAAAGCAGGACAAATCGAACCCAGCCAATTACCGCGCTATCAGTTTACTCTCGATCATCAGTAAAGTGATGGATGGTGTCACCGACAATGTTATCAAGCTGCACTTGCTTAGCAATAGCCTGCTCAGTGACGCTCAGTTTGGATTCCGCCAGGGCCACTATGCTCCTGACCTCAGTACATCCTTGGGTCAAACATGGACAAAAGAGCTAAACTCAAGAGGTGAGGTGAGAGCCACTGCCCTTGATTTCAAGGCAGCATTTGACCGAGTATGGCATCAAGGAGTCCTAGCAAAACTGAAGTTAATGGGAATCGGGGCGAAAACACTCCGCTGGTTGGAAATGTACCTCGTGCAAAGGAGGATGGTTGTAGTTGTTGGTGGTCAATCATCTCCGCAACTGGATATCACTGCAGGAGTTTTGCATGATAGTATCCAAGCCCCACCATTGTCAGTTGCTTCATCAATGACCTTCCTTCAATCATAAGGTCAGAAATGGAGAAGTTCGCTGCTGGTTGAACAATGCTGAGCACCATTCATGACTGCATGCAGAAATGCATCAAGACCCAGACATTTTCCAGGCATAGGCTGATATCTGCTCTGTAATTCAATAAGAGGGTGGCTGATCTTAGAGTCATACAGCACTGAAACAGGCCCTTCGGCCCAACGAGTCTGCGCCGAATTGTAATGCCTAATTAAAGATGAGGTGCTCTTCCTCGAGCGGCTGTTGAACTTCATTGGAACAGTTCCGAAGGCTGACGACAGAGATGTCAGCATGGCAGCAAGGTCGAGAACTAAAATGACAGGAGATCAGAAGTTCAGGGTCAAGCTTGTAGTCTGTATAGAAATGTTCAAAGTGGTCACCTAGTCTGCGTTTATCTCCCCATTGTAGAGGAGACTGCAACATGAGCAGTGAATACAGTATGCTGACTTTAATGAAGTACAAATGAATAGCTGTTTCATCTTGAGTGAGTATTTACGGCCTTGGACAGTCAGACTGTGTTAGGGCAGTTGCTACATCCCCTGCTCTTGCATGGGAGGGAGAGTGGGTATTGAATGGGATAAAGGTTTGGAGCAGGGTGTCACGGAGGGAATGGTCCCTGCGGAATACTTAAAGGCAAGGGGAAGATGTGTTTGCAGGCATCACACTAGAGATGGGGGAAATGATGGAGGATGCGGCATTGAATGCACAGTCTGGAGGGGTGGAAGGTGAGGACAAGAGAACCATATCTGCAAAGGAATTTGAGATAAAGTCCTGGAAATGGAATGGAAATTGAAGGAGGAGGCTGGAGGGAACGGGTTCATAAACTCCGGGGCAAATTAAGCTTCACAGTCACTGAGTGCAGACCCAGACTCCAGTGCAAAACAGGGAACATTTTCCGACTTCCAATCACCTGGTGTAGGCCTCAAACCCCCATAACATTCTCCAGGTCTCACATTTACACCAAGCAGGGTGGCAGCTGCGGTGTTTCACCCGGTGACAGGCCCGGGTTAACGGCTGCCATTTTTGGAGGGGACAATGTGCTGCAGGGCGCCTCTGCAGCCATCCTGGACCAGGAAGCAAGGGGAGAGAATATTGTGAATTCCGCTGCTGGACTGACAGTCATGGCTTTTGTAAACTCCTTTTACAGGGATCTGGAAGGGGAAGATTGACAAATGGGAAATTCAAATCAAGCAACACATCAAGGTCTGACTGTCACTTGATTCATGAGGACCTGAATATCAAGCGTCTTTAAATGTGGAAGGAAAAAAGGTTAGTCACTTCTGTCCATGAGAAAAGTTGTCAAGTATCAGTACTGAGATATACAAAGCCCTGGTTAGACCACTTCTGGACTATTGTGTTCACTTCTGTGCACCACACCTTCGGAAGGATATATTGGCCTTGGAGACAGTGCAGCATAGATTTACCTGAATGGTACCTTGTCTCCAAGGGTTAAATTAACAAAGAAGAAAGAACGGTACAGCACAGGAACAGGTCATTTGGCCCTCGAAGCCTGCACCGAACTTTAAGCCTGCCTAAACTAAAACCTGACAAGGACAGATTACACAAATGAGTCACAGTAAATACAGCACATAAGGAGGACATTCAGCTTTCTGACTTGATGCCAGCTGCCTTTAGACAAATCTAATAATCCCATTCCCCCGTTCTATCCCTATAGGTCTGCAGGTTTAAATCCGGGAAGTGCCCATTCATTTGCCCTTTTAAATCATTGAATTTCTCCACTTCTACCACACTGTAAGGCAGCGAGTTCCAGGTCATTATCATTCACTATGTAAAAACATAGTTCCTCACATCCCCCCTGTATATTTTGCCCAACCCCGCAAATCTGTGTTCCCTAGCCGGTGTACTATCAGTTAATAGGAACAGCTTTTCTTTGTCTACCTTACCTAGCCCTGTCATAATTTTGAACACCTCGATCAGATTTCCCATCATCTCCTTTGCTCGAAGGTGATGCAAAACAGCTTCTCCAACCCAACCTTGTAGCTAAAATCTCTCACTCCTAAAACCGTTCTGGCAAATCTCCCATGCACCCTTTCTAGGACCTTCACATCTTTCCTAAAGTGTGGTAAATACGACTGGATACAATACTCTATTTGTGGCCCAGCCAGAGCTTTATAAACCCCTGCAGTCACTTGTGAACTTGCTGGAATCTCAGCAGGTTCGATGATCAGTTAAATTCCTTTCCGTACACGGAGCAGATGAAGAACCACTTCCTGGTGTGGACTCACCTGTGGATCAGCAGGTGTTGATAAAAATTGAATCCCTTCCCACATGCTGTGCAGATAAACAGCCTCTCCCCAATGTGAGTGGGTTTGTGTATCAACAGATTATTTTTGCTTTCAAAGCTCTTCTCATAGTCAGAACGTTTAAATGGTTTTCCATAGAATCGTAGAATGTTTACAGAAGGAGACCATTTGACCCCTTGTGGCTGAGCTGGCTCTCTACAAGAGCAACACACCAAGTCCCACTCCCCCGCCAATTCCCCATAGTCCTACAAATTGTTTCTCTTCCGAAAATTTCTCCAATTTCCTTTTGAAGTTCACGATTGAATCTGCCTCCACGACACGCTCAGCTAGTGCATTCCAGATCTTAACCACTGGCTGCATAAAGAAGATTTTTCCTCAAGCCACCTTTGCTTCTTTTGACAATCACTTTAAATCAGTGTTGCTTGGTTCTTGCCTCTTCCACCAATTGCAACAGTTTCCCCCTATCTATTCTCTCCAGACCCTTCGTGATTTTGAGCACCTCTATCAAATTTCCTCTCAAGTTTCTCTGAGGGGAATGGTTCCAGCTTCTGCAGCATATACCTTTCAGAATTTCCTTGCCCTGCAACCAATCTTGTAAATCTTTTGTGTACCGTTTCAACTGCGTAAGCATCCTTCCTAAAGTGTGGTGCTCAGATCTGGACACAATCTCCAGTACAGGCAGATCCAGCATTTTATAAAGCATTACCATTACTTCCTTACTTTTGTATGCTATCGCTCTATTTATAAAGCCCAGGATTCCACATGCTGTATTAACTGCTTTCTCAACCTGCCTTGCAACCTGCAGTGATATGTATTGATATATCCCCAGATCCCTCTGCTCCTGCACTCGTTTTAGAATTGTACCCCTTATTTTAAATTGCCTCTTCTCGTTCTTCCTACGAAAATGAATCACTTCGCACTTTTCTACATTAAATTACATCTGTCACATGTCCGCCCATTCCACCAGCCTGTCTATGTCTTCTTGCAATCTCTCACTACCCTCCTCACAGATCACAATACTTCCAGGTTTTGTGTCATCTTCAAATTTTGAAATTATGCTCTGCACCCCCAACTCTAAGTCATTAATCTAGATCAAAGAAAGCAGTGGCCCTAATGCTTACCCATGAGAAACCCCACTAAATATCATCCTCCTGTCTGAGCAACAACTGTTCACCACTACTCGCTTATCTCTCAGCCAACCTAGAATCCATGCTTCCACTGTCCCTTTTATTCCATGGGCTCTAATTTTGTTGACATATCTGTTATGTGACACCTTATAAAATGTCTTTTGGAAGTCCATGTACACCACATAAACCACATTACCTTCATCAACCTTTCCATTGCCTCATCAAAAAAAAAACTCAAGCAAGTAGTTAAACATGATTTTCATTTAACTACTCCATGCGACTTTCCTTAATAAATCCAAATTTGTCCAAATAATTGTTACTTTTCTCATAGATTATTGTTTCTAAATGATTTCCCACCCCCAAGGTTAAACTGATTAGTTTGTAGATGTTGAGGTTGCAATTGCACACTTTTTGAGCAATGGTGTAATATTTGCAATTCTCTGGTCCTCTGGCCGCACACTTATCTATGAAGGATTGGAAAATTATGGCCAGTATCTCCAGAATTCCCTGCCTTACTTCCATCAGTATTCTTGGATGTATCTCATCAGTTTATGTTGACTGAGCAACATTACGTACGGTCCTCCCGTGACTGAGAGAGTGAGCAATTACCCCGTAACCTTCTGTATTCCAGGGAATACAGGTTTAGTTTATCTAATTTTTCCTCACAACCTGACCCTTGGAGAATGCCCATCTTCCCAAACACTTTGGCTTCATCGGCCATTTAGCAGCTTATCATGGACCACATAGGCTGCTTGAAAAAAATGTATCGAATCTGGTTGTCTTCCAAATTGGTTTATTTTATATTAAAGGCATGTAATCAGTAAGTATGGAATTGAGTTTGTGTCGGAGCTGATGAAATTTGTGTTTCGTCATCACAGTAGCTAATTGGATGAATTTGTTGCATTTTCAAACATGGACGTTGGATCAGCAGTCTGATAATTTCGCAGCACTGGAAACGTGAAGAGAAATGGCGGTGCGGTAGAGTTGAGTGTCATAAGAAGACATGTCAAAAATAACGCTGTGCTTTCAAATGATACCGCTGAGGGACAGCAGTTAGACGAGGGAGAGGAAGGGGGCACGGACATTGGGAACACCAGTGTTAACAATGTGGTAACAGAAAGGGTAGTTATTGATGGTGATTCTATGGCTACGATTAGAAATATAAGAAAATAACATAAGGACATAAGAAACAGGAGAAAGAGTAGGCTATTTGGCCTCTCGAGCTTGCTGCGCCATTCATGGCTGATTGGATTGTGGCCTTACTCCACTTTAATGCCTGCCCCAAAAACTCTTGGCTCCTTTGTCAATGAAAAATCTGCCTATCCCAGCCTTGAATACGTTGATTGACCCAGCCGCTAACTCTTTCTGGGAAAGAGCATTCCAAACGCTAACAACCCTGGAGGAGAAGAAATTCCTCCTCATCCCTGCCTTCAATGGGAGATTTCCGTATTTTTCAGATTGTGCCCAACAGTTCCAAATTCCCCCACGAGAGGAAACATCCTCTCTGCAGCTACCCTGTCAAGGCCCCTCAGAATCGTACATGCCTCAATAACATCACTTCTCATTCTTCTAAACTCCAAACACTATAGGCTCAACCTGCTTAACCTTTCTTTATAAGACAAACCACTCATCCCAGGAATCAGCCGAGTGAATCTTCTCTGAACTGCTGCCAATACAAGTATATGCTTCCTTAAGTATGGTGACCAAACCTCTATAAAGTCTGTCTCAGCAACGCTATGTGCAGTTTTAGCAAGAATTCCCAACTTTATACTCCACCCCGCCTTGCAATAAATGTCAGCATTCCATGTGCCTTCCTAATTACTTGCTATTTCTACATGCTTAATTATTCTGATTCATGTACAACGATACCCAGGTCCCCCTGCACCGCAGAATTTTTCCATCGCTCTCCATTTTAATAATATTTGTTTTTTACCCCTATTCTTCCAAGTTAAGTAGTCTAGCTCACATTTTCCCAATTATACTCCATTTGCCAATGTTTTTCCCACTCACCTAACCAATTCTAACACTTCATATAACTCTGCACCCTCCTCACAATTTGCTTTCCGACCTATTTTCGTATTGTGAGCAAAATTGGCTACAATTCAGTCGGTCACTTTATCCACTTTATGTAATTCATTAAAATAGACTGTAAATAGTTGCCGCCCATCACTGATCCCTATGGCACCTCACGGGTTACAGTTTTCCTACCGGAATATGACTCATTCATCCCAAGCCTTTGCTTCCTGTTAGTTAGCCATTCTACATCTATTCTAATATATTTCCCCCAGCAGCATAAGCACTTGTCTTGTGTAGTAACCTTTTATGTGGCATCTTATCGAATGCTTTTTGGACATGCAAATGCACTACACCTACTGGTTAGAGATTAACATCAGTAGGAATAGCGAGCACGGAATTCCTAAAGGCAGATCATGGTTGACAAATCCAATTAATGTATTTGATGAAATAACAGTGAAGGAATATTGAAGGGAATGTGGTGGATGCGGTCAATATGGAGTTTCAGAAAGTCTTCGACAAAGTACAACATAAAAGGCATGTTAACAAAATTGAAACATATGGAATAGACCAGTCAGTGTCCAATTGGATAAAACATTGGCTCAAGGACAGATAACGGGGAGATTTGGTAAATTATTTTTTTTTCCAGACCGGAGGATAGTGGATAGTGCTGTTCCTCCCTATCAGTGCTCGGACCTCTGCCCTTTTTGCTCTATATATTAATGACATGCATTTGGAATACAGATTAGAATTCCAAAATGTGCAGATGATGTGATTGCCTGGAACCTGCTGCCTGGGAAGGTGATGGAGGCAGGTAGATTGCAACGTTTAAGAGGCATCTTGACAAATACATGAATAGGATGGGAATAGAAGGATACAGTTCCCGGAAGTGCAGAAGATTTTAGTTAGACAGGCATCAAGATCGGTGCAGGCTTCGAGGACCGAATGGCCTATTACTGTGCTGTGTTGTTCTTTGTTCTTTGTTTTTGTTATTTGATGCCAAACATGGAGCGATTGCAAACAGAGCGGATGTTGTGAACTGCCTGTCGCAGTAACTAGATAAGCTAGCACAATGGATAGACAAGTGGCAGATTACATTTAATACAGACAAGTGTGAGGCGATGCATTTTGCCAGAAGGCATAGGGTAAGGCAATATAGACTTAATGACACAGCTCAAAACGGTGTGTACGAACAGAGGGACCGGGGGCAGCATGTGCATCAGTCTTTGACTGTGGCAGGATTTATTGAGAGCGTGGTTAGTAAATCTGGTTGCATCTTCGGCTTCATAAATAGAAGCATTGTGTACGAAGGTGTAGAACCTATGCTGAACCGATATAAAGATTTGGTTGGGTCCCAACTAGATCAATGCGTCCAGTTCCAGTCACACTTCAGGGAGAATATGAGAGTCATTGAGAGCTTGCAGAGGAGACTTTTCAGAATGGTTCCAGGAATGGGGGATCTGAGTTACAAGGTTAGGTTGGAAAAGCTGCGTTTGTTCTCTTTGGTGGAAAATAGATTGTGGGGAGTTTTGCTAGAGGTGAACAAGATATTACAGGCTTAGATAAGTTAGAAAAGGAAAAAAAAATGTTCAGTTAGCTGCTGGTGAAAGGGCTAGGGAACACAGTTTAAAATTCTGGGCAACAGAGGCAGGGGGAATATTAGAAACTATTTTATTTATGCAATGAGTGTTTCTGTCCTGGAACTCACCTCCCACGTAGGTAGTGGAAGCGGAGACAATCAATGATTCCAAAAGGAAATTGGATAGGCACCTGAAGGAAATAAACTCGAAGGCTACAGAGAATGAGCGAGGGAGTGGGACTGACTGATTTCTGCTGATAGCCGCCATGGCCTATGTGCGTCGAATGACCTCCTCCTGTGTAGTAAATGATTCTCTATGTCGTAATGACTCTATAAAGGACCAATAAGGTGTATGACTGGTTATAATGAACGATAAAAGCTGACAATGCATTATTATAAAGTTCATAAAATATTATACATCATTATAAATACTATGAATAATTATATAATGTTATAAAGGATTACTCAGGATTATGAAGGGTGATAAAGGGTTATAGCGGAATATATTATTTTCAAAGAATTATTCAGGTTATTAGGTATTATGAAGGGTTATAACGGATTAGAAGGGATTATAATTGGTTATAACGTTCATAAAGCATTATGAAGTGGTAAAGTCTCCATAAATGAGTGTACAGGGCTACGATGAATCACAAAGCGTTATAAACGATTACGATTATTATAAAGTGTTATCAAGTTCTACAAATCATTATAAAGCAATCCAAATTATAGCAATGCATTGTGAAGTGTTATAAATGTTTATAAAGGGTTATAAATAATTATAAAGGATTAGGAAGGATTAAAAGGGTTATACAGGATTACCACGGGGTTTAAGGGATTATTAGCTGTTACAAAGTGCAATAAAGACTTATGAATCATTATAGACTTCTGTAAAGAATTGTGAATGATTGTGAGGGATTATAAAGTGCTATAAATGATTGCACAGGACTAGAAACAATTGCAATGTATAATAAACTGTTATAAAGGATTATAAAGGTTTGTAAAGGGTTATAACATATAAAACATATTATGGATTACAAAATATAAATTGATATTAGATGTTATAAAGTATTATAAAATGTTACAGTGGATTCTGAAGGGTTAAAAGGTTATAAAGGATTATAAAAAAAGAAAGAATTCTTAAAGATGTTGAAGGGTTATAAACGATTCAAACGATTATAAAAATAAAAAGGGTAATAAAGAATTACAAAGGCTTCTAAGGACTTATGAAAGATTATAAAAGGTTGCAAAGGACTATACATATTATAAAGATGAGAGATTATTATGAACTGGTAAAAAGGGTTATAAAGGATTATGCTGGTTTATCGGATTATAAAGGAGGACAAAGAGTTAGCATCAGTAAAATAGTTATTAAGCATTATAAATTGCTTTTAAGGATTATAAAGATTATAAAGTATTACAAAAGTTTATAAAGTATTATAACGGATTATCAAGGGTTCTAAAGGACCATAAAAGGTTGTAAATAATTTTGAATTGTCTGAAGGAACGTGAAGTATTATAAAGGTATCTCAAGTTATATAACGGATTATATCGTATTATAAAGCATTATAAAGGGCTATAATTAAGGATTATAAATGTTTATAACGTGTCATAAAATAGTTAAAATGGTTATAAAGTAATATAAAGAAGAGTAAAGGACTATAAAGTATTATGCAGTTCTTAAGATCATTTGTAATGATACTAAGAATTGTAAACGATGATAAAGTTTCGAAATTATCATAAAGATTTATAAACGGGTATGAAGTACTTAAGGCTGAATCTTCTCACCACTTGCTCTATTCTTCCTGTTGTTGCAGTTTTGGTTGTTGCCTGGTTGCTGTTGAGACTGCCGGTTGGCCGGGCCACTGGTGACGCTTTTCAGCAACAGACTCTGCCCTCAGCGCGTTGGCGGGGTCAGCGCGGTGGACGGGGCTGCTGTTGCCGCATTCCCCCAGCATACTCTGCTCTCAGCGTAGTGAGCTGTGTCAGCGCGATGGGCGTGGTCGGCAGTCATCAGACCCTGCTCACTGTTCATTTTGCCATCAGCATGGGAACAGGCTGCACCCTGTCTCCATAACGATAAGCTGCCCGCCCCATCACCCCACCAACACCTCCCACCCAGACCCGCGCGCCCCACTGCTCTGTCACCATAGGGCCAGTTTTAGGTCCCACCCCGCTGTCATCATAGTGACAGATGCAATACGTCAGCTGCTCAAAAGTGCAATGAAATTAGATGCTGTTGGAAATAGTCAGTGATTCGCTTCCTCTCATTATTGAATGAATTTACCAATTTGAGTAAAGGGATATTTCAACACATTCTTCAGCTGCTCTCTGAACTGAGCCTGGGTCACTGCATAAATCGCAGTGTTTGTGCAGCAACTCAGGAGCTGTAGCATGTAACCCACTTGCAGCAGAAACATTGGTGGAATTACAGACCGATATCCTAAATTATACAACTGGCTCCAGATCGAAACCACCATAAATACTGCCCATAACAATATGAAATTTGCCGAGATAACTAACAATAAAATGATCGATTTCCTTCGGCTCTGCATCTCTGGGTCTCTGCGAATCTCCCCAATGCTGTGAGCCCGGAGTCTGCTGCGTGCTCTGCTACTTACTAAAATGTGTCTGACAGTGAAAGCATTGAGAAAAAGAATCACCACAAATGGGGCAAATGGGGTTAGAATGTGACGGAAGAGCTCGATTGTTATCCAGACCCGAGAGAACCGAATACCATCTGTAACAGAACAAAACCAAGGCATGTTCACCTTCGAATACCGACCTGTAAAAATAAAATACCAGGTGATGTTCTTTAAACAGCTCAGCACAGTCACTGTTCCCAGAACCACAGCTGCCGTTTTCTCGGTGCAATATTTACTTTTCAGCTTCTGGCAACAAATGGCCACAAATCGATCAAAGGTGAAAGTGACGGTGAACCAGACAGAACAGTCTGTGGCTGCAAACAGCAGGACTGCGTGGATATTACACACGGGGATGGACCGCAAGGAATTAAGTTGTTCCAGATAAACAATGGGAATGTGCCTCAATATCAGGTCGAAGATAATGACCAGTAGATCCGCCGCTGCCATGGCCACCAGGTAGCGAGTGACACAATTGGAGAGACCGCACTTTCGCCGAGACATGATCCCAATCGTCAGCAAGTTAACTGTGAGGAAGGGAAATAAACAGGGAAATTATACATCAGGCTGTGTGCAAAGTTGCCAGTTTGATTGAGGACTCATTGAGATTTCGATATGTGTTCCTGTGTCCAGTGATGCATTGAAGTGATTGTAGCTAAACTAACAAACGGGATGGTCTGTGAAACGGAGGAAGGCAGGATAGATTAAATGATAAAAGGAAAACACTGAAATAGTCGTTTAATATTACAAAACTTGAGTATTTCTGAAAATAGAGACATATTCTCGCAGCTTTTCGGCTTAAACACACTCATAAGGACAATCCAAAAGTATATGAATGTGAGGAAAAAACAGTAACTTTATGCTATATGAGAAGAAGGTGCTGCTCAGTTGGCAAGTGAAATCTGATTGGTAGAGGCTCTGCCATGGAGAATGCATCAGTTTCCGATGACTGACCGTTAACTGCTAAGCTTTGTTTGCAATTTAAACCAGGGAGCTTGACTCTGATCAGTTAAGGCATTGCCCGGAGGAATGAGCCAACGAATGGATGTCACTTATTTTGTTTAGCTGAAACAGGAGCATTTACTTTACGTGTTCTTTCTGCCTTCAAGGAACAGGGCTCTGTGTATTAATATATGTAGCTTCCAGTAAGTGCAAATTCGCCACACTGCGAGCCCTAATGGCAATCATGAACTGGTTGTCAGCGCACACTTAGTACACTGAAGATTATTTAGGCACCAGCCAGGGACCAGAGCCTGAGGGTGTGAGCAGTGAGAGGCAGTCCGGGTAGGAGTGGAAGCCATAGCCCAGTAACCGAGTCTAGGAATTTGGTGAGAGCTAGTAGCCCAGTAACTGAGGTCGGTACAGCAGGGCGTAGAGCCCAGTAACCGAGGCCGGGGAGCAGCAAGTGCCAGAGCCCTGTAACCAAGGCTGGCGAACAACGGCAGCCACAGACCAGCAACAAAGGCTGGTTAGAATTGACAGCTAGAGGCCACTAACGGAGGTTGGGGAGCAGTGAAAGCCGTGGGCCAGTTAAGAGGCAGGTGTAATCATCAAAGTTGACTTCAAGAGTTTCATACCAGAATAGGGAAGAACGCCGTGCATAATGCTTAAAGGGGCACAATTCGTTAAGTGTACCCAGGAGGGCTTTTTGAACCAGCACGTAGAAAGTCCTACAAGAGAAGGGGCAGTGCTGGACCTAATCTTAGGGAATAAAGCCGGAAAAGTGGTGGCAGTGTCAGTGGGGGAGCATTTCGGGGATTTTGACGATAACTCTGTAAGATTTAATGTAGTTATGGAAAAGGACAAAGAGGGACTGGAAATTAAAGTACTGAATTGGAGGAAGGTTGCTTTCAATATGATAAAACAGGATCTGGTCAGTGTGGATTGGGAGCAAGTACTAGTAGGAAAGTCTACATCAGACCAGTGGGAGTCATTCAAAAAGGAAATAGGAAGAGTTCAGTGCCAGCATGCTCCAGTAAAGATGAAGGGTAGGACCAATAAGTTCAGGGAACACTGGATGTAACGGGATATAGAGGATTGTATCAGGATTTCAGATTCAGAGCGCTGAACACAACGGTGACCCCAGAGGTGTATAGAAAATATAGAGGGGTGGGTTCATGAAAAAGCACTGGTGGGCAAGATAAGTTGAGGCAGCTGATTGGTAAGTAGGAATAGGTGGGTGTTTCTAGCCTATTTTTACTACTTTCAATCGCTGAATTAAATGAAAAGGTAGGGATTTTAGATTCTGAGTGGTAGTGTATGGAGTGGAAAAAGGTTCCTACCCTAATTATTACTCTGTATTAAAGGGTGTAACTAAGGAGCTTATTCTAAGGGTAAGTCAGGGCAATAGAGCTCAGCCCTGTGATATGCTCCTCCTGCGAAGGAGGGATATCTGAGAAACTTGCCATGTCCCTGGCAACCATGTGTGCAGGAAATGTGTTTAGCTGCAGCTGCTGGTTGACTGCAATGCGCACCTGGATCTGCGGATGGAATCACTGTGGAGCATACGCGATGCGGAGGCCGTCGTGGATAGCACGGTTAGTGAGGTGGTCACATCACAGGTAATGACGTGTCAGTGATCAAGCATTTCGTGGATAGCTCTGTAAAATTTAAGGTACTTATGGAGAAGGGGAAAGATGCACAGGAAATAAAGTAACTGAATTGGGGGAAGGCCGATTTTAATATGATCAAACAGGATCTGGCCAAAGTGGAATGGGAGAGCTACTTGTAGAAACTCTACATAAAACTAATGCGAGTCATTCAAAGAGAAAATAGCGAGTGTTCAGACATGTATCTGCTAAAGTGAAGGGTAGGACCAACAGGTCCAGGGAACCCTGGATGTCAACGGATATAAAAGATTGGATAAGGGAAAGAGGAGGCTTATGGCAGATTCAGAGCACTGCAAACAGCGGAGGCACTAAAGGAGTATAGAAAGTGTAGGGGTTCTTAAAAGAGTAATTACGAGAGCTAAGAGGGGACATGAAAAAACACTGGTGGGCAAGATAAAGGAAAATCCTCAGTCGTTTCATAATTATGTTAAGGGCAAGAGAATTACCAGCGAAAGTGGAGAGCCCATTAGGGATCAAAGTGACAATATGTGTGTGGATCTGCTGAGGTTTGCAATGATTATTTTTCATCAGTGTTCACTAAGGAGAAGGACGATGTAGGTGTAGAGATTAGGGAGCGGGATTGTGATATACTGGAGCATATTAGCATTGAGAGGGAGGAAATATTAGCTGTTTTAGCGGGCTTAAAAGTGAACAAATCCGCAGGCCCAGGTGAGATATATCCCAGGCTGTTATGTAAGGCAAGGGAGGAGATAGCAGGGGCTCTGACACAAATTTACTAATTCTCTCTGGTCACTGGAGAAATACCAGTGGAATGGAGGGCAGCGAATGTGGTGCCATTATTCAAGAAGGGTAGCAGGGATAAACCAGGTAATTACAGGCAGGTGTGTCTGACATCAGTGGTTGGGAATCTATTTGAAGAAATTCTGAGGGACAGGATTGCTCTCCACTTGGAGAGACAGGAATTAATCAGGGATAGTCAGCATGGTTTTGTCAGGGAGATCGTGTCTAATTAACTTGATTGAATTTTACGAGGAGGTAACTAGATGTGCAGATGAGGGTAAAATAAGTGATGTAGTCTACATGGACTTCAGTATGGCTTTTGATAAGATCCCACATGGGAGATTGGTCAAGAAGGTAAGAGTCCATGGGATCCAGGGCAATTTGGCAAATTGGATCCAAAATTAGCAAAGTGGCAGGAGGCATAGGGTAATGATCGAGAGTTGTTTATGCGAGTGGAAACATGTGACTAGTGGTGCACTGCAGGGATCCATGCGGGCACCCTTGCTGTTTCTCCTGTGCATTAATGAATTAAATGAGAATACAGGTGGTATGATCAGTAAGTTCGTAGATGACACGAAAATTGGTGGTGTCATAAATAGTGAGGAGGAAAGCCTTAGATTACAGGACAGTATAGATGGGCTGGTAAGATGGGCGGAGCTGTAGCAAATGGAATTTAACCCTGATGAGTATGAGATGATACATTTTGGGAGGGGTAACAAGGTAAGGGAATATACAATGGATGGTAGGACCCTTAGAAGTACAGAGGGTCAGATGGACCTTGGTGTGCTTGTCGATAGATCACTGAAGGCAGCAGCACAGGTAGATAAGTTTGCCAGGAAGGCATATGGAATACTTGCCTTTTTAAGCAAAACATATAAGGGCAGGGAGGTTATGATGGAACTGCAGAAAATGCTAGTTCGGCCACAGCTGGAGTACTGTGTACAGTTCTGGGAACCACACTATAGGAAGGCTGTGATTGCACTGAAGAGGTTGCAGAGGACATCCACCAGAATATTGCCTGGGCCGGAGCATTTCAGCAATGAAGAGAGACAGAAAAGGCGCGGTTATTTTCCTTACAGCAGAGAAGGCTGAGGGGGATATGACAGAGGTATAGAAAATTATGAGGGGCATTGATAGGATAGATAGGAAGAAAAGTTTTTTTCTATTAGCGGAGCGTCAATGACCAGGGTGCATAGATGTAAGATGAGGGGCTGGAGGTTTAGATGGGATTTTAGGATTTTCTTCCGCCAGAGGGTCATTCGAATTTGTAAGACACTGCCTGAAGGTGTAGTACAGGCAGGAACCCGCGCAGCATTTAAGAAGTATATAGAGGAGCACTTTGAACGCCAGACTCGGGGCCAAGTGGTGTAAAATGGGATTCGAATAGATAAGTATTTGATGGCCGGCACAGACACGATGGGATTAAGGACCTGGTTCTGTGCTATATAACTCTATGACTCTATGACATCTAAGCTGTTAGTGGTGTCAGTGGCAGCTGTGTGTGGTGATTTCACATGTTCCCATTTACACCTCATCTGCACGCATCATTTGTTTATTTACTTCTCCCATTACCATTCCATTTTTCATTTCTCTATCATCAATTGGTGATATAATCTCTCCTGTTTTTCACTCTATTACAGACCATGCCATTTGTACTTTTATCCACTCCCTCCTTTCCCTGCCTGGCCTAAAATCTGTACCATCTGTCACCTCTCCCAGTTCTGACGAAGGGTCACTGACCTGAAACAATAACTATACTTCTCTCTCCACAGATGCTGTCGGACCTATGAATATTTCCAGCATTTTCTGTTTTTATTTCAGATGCAGCATCTGCAGCATTTTGCTCTTGTATAGAAAGTTAGATATTGGACTGACTGAGAGATTCCCTCACCTGTGACAGGCACCACGGAATTCAATTACTTCAATGCAATAATTGGAAATGTGTCCACTGAAAAATCAATGAAACAAATAATCTCAATCATTACTAAGTTAAGTGTAACAAAGGGAAATTCCCAGAAAAATAAAGTATCAGGTTGGGAGTAAAAACACCAGTTTAAAGAAGTTCGGGGTATTTCTGCTGGAGACAGGGTTTAAAATAAAACATCATGACAGTATTAGGAAATAGATTTTTAACAGAACAGGAATTGCAACTGGAATCAGAGAGAGGATTGAAAAATAAACAAAATAAGATTATTGAACTAAAATGCGTAATACCAGATTTACAATAAATCTGACATCTTGTAATTACAGATGAGGACAGTCACAACTTGTTTCTCAACATTGTGGTGAATGGCTGTTGTTCGGTCTGGAAAGGGTTTTTGAGTGATGTTTCCCAGGGTTCAGTACTCGGATCACGGTGGTTTCTTATACACCAGCAGAGATCCGGAAATGCTCGTGCTGAAATGACTATCTATATTGCACTCCCTTTAACTCCCCGTCCGATTCCAATCCATCATTCCCATGCAATCAAACTCATGCCATAACATCCTAAACATTTCAGGCCTCCCATATAATCACCTCCCATTCCTCATAATACACCTTGCTCCCATGCCATACACAACCACCTTCGTAGATCACCCATGCCATTCCCAGCCCATGCCGCCCCATTTAGTTTAACTGAGTTTAGTTTAGTTTAATTTAGAGATACAGCACTGAAAAAGGCCCTTCGGCCCACCGAGTCTGTGCCGACCATCAACCACCCATTTATACTAATCCTACACGAATTCCATATTCCTACCATATCCCCACCTGTCCCTACATTGCCCTACCACCTACCTGTACTAGTGGCAATTTATAATGGCAAATTTACCTGTCAACCTGCAAGTCTTTGGCATGTGGGAGGAAACCGGAGCACCCGGAGGAAACCCACGCAGACACAGGGAGAACCTGCAAACTCCACACAGGCAGTACCCAGAATTGAAGCCGGGTCGC
Source organism: Heterodontus francisci (assembly GCF_036365525.1). Classification (NCBI taxonomy): domain Eukaryota; kingdom Metazoa; phylum Chordata; class Chondrichthyes; order Heterodontiformes; family Heterodontidae; genus Heterodontus; species Heterodontus francisci. The sequence continues at coordinate 3,758,842 of NW_027140118.1, read as the reverse complement.
TGGAGCAGTGAGGCTGCGGTGCTAACCACTGCATTCTGAACTACTGTGACATCCACCCTCAACCCACCCATGCTGTCCCCTCTCCATCCTACCATGCTGTCTCCACTCCTCCCCATAATGGTGGGACACCGCTCTATCTTCATCATCAGTAGCCAGCAGTGGAAGCCATAACTCATTAACAGATGCTGGGGAGCCATTAGAGTAGAACCCGATTAACTGAGGCCATCGAGCAGAGTGCGCTGAAGGCCAGTAACTGAGGTCAATGGGTGGTAAAAGGCGGTGACCAGTAAGTGAAATTGTGGAGCAATGAGAGATGGAGCACACTATCTGAGGCCGGGGAGCACTGACAGCTGGAGCCTAGTAACCGAGGCCGGGGAGCGGTGAGTGCCAGTGGTCAGAAACCGAGGCCAGATGGTGGGGAGGTGGAAATATGAGAGCCTAAACCCAGTTATTGAGGCCGGCGGCGCGGGCGGGGACGGGGGTTGTGAAGGGGGTGCAGGAGGGTGGGTACCAATGTGAGAGCCAGAACCCAGTAATTGAGGCTGGGGAGCAGTGAGAACCAGAGGCAAGTAACCAAAGCCAAGGACCAGTGCGAGCGTTGGGTGAGTAACCGAGGACAGGGAGCATTGACAGCCGGAGTCCAGTACAAAGGCCAAAGAGTAGCAAGAGCCATCGCTCAGTAACAGGGGCCAGGAACCTGCCAGAACGCAGAACCAAAGGGTGTGCACAGCGTGCGCTGGGATACTGAGCATAGTAACCGAAGCTAGGGAGCACTGAAAGCCAGAACAAGGTAACCAAAGTGAGGGAGCAGTGAGAATCAGAGCCTGGTAACCAATACGAGAGATCAGTGTGACCCAGAGCCCAGCAACTGAGGCCAGCGAGCAATGCCAGCTGGAGCCCAGTGAACAAGACCACAGCACAGAGAGCCGGAGCCCAGTAATCGAGACCAGCTACCAGAGATGGCTGGACCAAGGTCTAGGAGGAGAGAGAAGAGAGGTGTTTCATTACCAAGGTAGGGAAGCAGCGATAACCGGCGCTCAGGAACAAAGGTCAGGAACAGGGATGGCTGGAACATATTTACGAAGGCCTGGAAGCAGCGCAAATCAGAGTCCAGGAACTGTGGCTGGGGAAGAGTGAGAGCCAAGAGACAGAGCCACTTATTTTGTTTACCTGAATCAGGAGCAATGTCTGTACATGTGCTTTCTTTCTGCAAAGAACAGGGCTCTGTTTACTAATACATACAGCTTCATGTAATTGCAAATGTACACTTCTTGGCACACTGAGGATTATTTCGCAAATGCTGCCCAATTACGGAATCACATCTAATGTTGGACACTGTGTTTTAAGTTTTGCAAGCACTGGCTTGTTGGATTCAGCCTGTGCATTGCCTGTTGTGACCAGTGGAAGGGACATGTTTGATACAATGCACCAGTTTTCCATTACATTGGTATGCTTGGGAATGTCCTGATGAGTGCACGACGAACAGCTTCAACAACTGGTCTCTATTTTCAGCAATATTGAAATAGTTCAACTCACTGTTGATCATATCGATCCCTCCCCCATTTTCCTTGCAGAAACTTAGGTATTGAGGCCACTATCTGAGGCAGTGCAGCAACAGCAGGAGCCAGCATCTAGTAACAAGGGCGGGGAGCAGTGAAAGTAAGACACAAGTAACTGAGATTGTGGAGAAGTGAGAGCCAGAGCCCAACAACTGGGGTTGGGAAGCTGTGGCACCTGCAGCCCAGTAACTGAGGCCAGGGAACATACAGGGCGGGAGCCTAGTAAACAAGGCCGGTGAGCAGTGAAAACTGGAGCCCAGTAGCCAACGTCAGGGAGCAGAGAGGGTTGGAGCCTCGTTACCAAGGCCGGGAATCAGCGAGAACAGGAGCCCAATTGCCGAGGCTAGGGAAGAGCGAGGGCCAGGAGACAGAGAAGACTAACCGAGGAGAGCGAGAAGCGAGAGCTGAGGGCAGGTCCGTAGTAACTGAGCCTGGGGAGTGGTGAGAGCCAGAACCCAATAGCTGAGGCCAGGGAACAGTGTGGTCTAGGGGTCACTGCACAGTAAGCAAGGCTGGGGATTAACAAGCCCTGATGCCCATGAGCGGACTGGGGCATAGTGAAAGCTGGAGCCCAATAAATGAGGCCAGTGAACAGCGAGAGCCAGAGGCCCATTCGCCGAGACTGGAGGTCATTGAGAGCAAGAGAACAGTTGCTGAGGCTGGTTGTAGTGAGAGCCAGAGCCCAGTAACCAATGCCAGGGAGCAGCGAGAGCTGGAGCCCGGTAAATAAAGGTGGAAGCAATGAGAGCTGGAGCCGAGGAACCACGTCCGGGGTGCAGTGAAAGGCGGAGCCTAGAGGCCAATAATGGAGCCTGATCCCAGTTTTCGAGGCCAGGAAACAGAAAAGAAATGTCCACAAATCAATTTCAGGAAGCAGCGCGATCTGGCCGCCATTAACTGAGGCGAGGAGAGCGGGAGGTAGTGGCCAGTAACCAAGGCAAGGGAACATCAAAAGCCTGAGCCCAGTATGAGAGGCCAAGAGCAGCAAAAGCTGGAGTCTGGTAACAGAAGCTGGGCTACAACAAGAGGCGGAGTCTGGAGCACAACAACAGAGCGTGGGGTGCAGCGAGAGCTGGAACCCAGTAATCGATGCCAGGGGCACTAAGTGCTGGAACGCAGTTCTCCAGCCCGGGAAGCAGCAAGTGCCAAAACCAAGTAATGGAATCCAGGAAGCAAAAGGGATCTGGAGCCCAGTCACGAAAGCCGGACAGCAGTTGGAATCAGTATCCAGTAGCCAAGACTGGTGTGCAGTGAGAACAGGAGGGCAGTAACCGAAGAAAGGGAACAGCAAGGGCCGGTGTCCGGTAGCTGAGGCCAGCTGCAGCGAAAGCCAGTGCAGTAATAAAGGCCAAAGAGTATCAAAAGCTGAAGCCCAGTAACCGAGGCCAGAAACCAGCCATAGCCCAGAAGCCGAGGCACTGAGTCTGGAGTGCAGCAGGAAACAAATAACATTGACCGAGGCCAAGAGCCAGCCAGAGCCCAGAATCTAAGGCTGTAAGCAGTGAGAGTCAGAGTCTAGTAACCGAGGCCGGTAACATCAGGGTTTGGAGTCCATTAACCAAGGATGGAAATTATAGTGAGAGCCAGTAGCCCAGTTACTGAGGCTGGTAGTAGCAGCGCCTGGAGTCAAGTAACTGAGGTCGGGGTGCAGCAAGAGCCGGAGCCCAGTAACCATGGCTGGTGAACAACGACAGCCAGAGTCCAGTAACCGAGGCGAGGTAGAATCGACAGCCAGAGGCGACTGAGGCTGGGGAGCAGTGAGAACCGAGAGCCAGCAAAGAGGTAGGTGCCATCATCAAAATTGTGTTTATCAATTTCAGATCATAACATCTAATCATGTTATTGTATGGCAGCTGTTTGTCGTGATTTTGCATGTTCCCACATACACCTTCTCTACACCCATCATTTGTTTCTTTGCTTATCCCATTGCCATCCCATTTTACGTTCCACTATCGTCATTTTGTGATATAATCTCTCCTGTTTTCCATTGTATTATATACCTTGTCATTGGTACTTTCCTCAACTCCCTTCTTTACCTACCTGGATTAAAAACCGTCCCACCTCTCACCTCTCCCAGTTCTGACGAAGGAAACATTAATTCACTGACCTGAAACATTATTTATTTTTCTCTGTCCACCGATGCTGTCATACTTGCTGAATATTTCCAGCCTTTTCTGTTTTTATTTCAGATTTGCAGGATCTGCAGCACTTTTCCCTTGCATAGAAAGTTAAATGTTGGACTGACTGAGAGATACCCTCACCTGTGACAGGCAGCGCGGAATTCAATTATTTTAAAGCAGTAATTGGAAATGAGCCCACTGAAAAATTAATGAAACAAATAATCTCAATCGTCACTATGATAACTGTAAAAACGGGAAATTATAGGGGATCAGACATTAGGTTGGGAGCAAAAACATCAGTTTAAAGAAGTTGAGAGAGACATTTATACATTTATTAACATAGCCAATGATGGATCAAATTACTGTACCTTTGACAGTTATTTCTGCTGGACACAGGATTTAAAGTAGATCATCAAACTGTATTAGGAAATACAATAAAAAAAACAGCTGGAATCAGTGAATGGATTGACAAGTAAATAAAAAAAACTATTAAAGTTAACATGAGCAATAACAGATTTATAATAAATATGACGACTGGTAAATATTAATGAGTACAGTTACAACTTCAGTACGTTTTTCGTATCAACATTATGGTGAATGGCAGTTGCTTTTCAGACTGGAGCAAGATTTGTAGTCATGGTCCCCGGGTTCAGACCTAGTATCACTGCTGTTTCTTATCCGCGAGCAGAGATTCAGAAATGTTAGTGCTGAAATTAATATCGATATTGTAACAGCGGCACAGTGGTGCAGTGATTAGCACTACAGCCTCACAGCTCCAGCGACCCGGGTTTGATTCTGGCTACAACCTGTGTGGAGTTTGCAAGTTCTCCCTGTGTCTGCGTGGGTTTCCTCCGGGTGCTCCGGTTTCGTCCCGCATGCCAAAGACTTGCAGGTTGATAGGTAAATTGGCCATTATTGCCATGCAATCCGTCTCATGCCATATCATCCCAAACATTTTAACATTCTCATATCATTACATGCCATTCCCCATCATACACCTTGTTCCCATGCCGTCCCCAACCACCGTCATATACTACCCATGCCATTCCCACCCCTTACCGCCCCACTCCAAACTACCATGACGTCCATCCTCAACTCACCCATGCCATCCTGTCTCCATCCTACCATGCCGTCTCCACTCCTCCCCCACAATGGCGTCGCACCTCTTTCTCCCATCATCATCAGGACCGCTGGTGGGAGGCCAGAATACAGTAACAGAGGCTGGGGAGTCACAAGAGTTGGGATCGAGTAACTGAGGCCGATCAGCAGGAAAAGGCGAAGACCAGTAAGTGAAACTGGGGAGCAATGAGAGATGGAGCACGCTATCTGAGTCCGGGAAGCAGTGAGAGTGGAAGCTGAGTAAACGAGGTTGTGTAGCAGATAAAGCTGGAGGCTGGTAACCAAAGCAAAGGAGCAGTGAGAGCCCAAGCCCATTAACCAAGGCCAGGGAGCAACGAGAGCCGGAGTCCTGTAACCGAGGCATGACAGCATTGAAGGTGCAGCCCAGTAACCGAGGCTGGGGAGCCTTGAGAGCCGGAGCCCAGCTTTTGAGGTAAGGGAGCAGTGAGAGCTGGCGACCAGTAACCGAGGCTGCACAACAGTGAGAGCTGGAGCCCAGTAACCGAGGCCGGGGTGGTTGGGGTGGGGGTGGGGGAATGTGAGAGCCAGAGCCCAGTAATTGAGGCCGGAGAGCTGTGAGAGCTGGAGCGTAGTACCAAGGTCCGAGCCAAGAAAGAGCTGAATCGCAGTAACAGGGACCAGGAACAACGAACTCACGGGCGTGAGCAGTGATCGCTGGTATCCGGAGCCCAGTAACCGAGGCAAAGAACAGTCAGAGCTAGAACCAGGTACCTGAGGCAAGGCAGCAGTGAAAGCTAGAGCAAGGTAACTGAGATGAGGGATCAGTGAGAGTCAGAGCCAGGTAATCGAGGCAAGGCAGTTGTGAGAGCTGAAGTCCGGAGCCATGTAATCGAGGCTTGTGTAGCAGACACTTCATAGCAAATCAAGCCACTATCCAATCAGAAAAGTGCAGACAGATAGTAATGTGTTTTATTTTTACAGGTTTTATGTTTTTCATCAATACTTCTGCTAGGATATATTAGCTTACATCTCAGAAACTATCCAATAGACATAAATTGGACTAACATACTTGTCCTCATTCAGTGATAATTGGATTAATTTTCAAAGGGGCCTAGACAGTAAAATATCCAAAGCCATCGCCATTCACTATACCTCAGTTATATACCAATACAACCAGTTACAGTAACGGAGGGAAGGATATGATAGAAAGTTAAGTAGAAACAGAAAATGCTGGAAATACTCAGTCGGTCCGGCAGCGTCTGTGGAGAGCGAAACAGTTAATGTTTTAGGTCAGTGATACATCGCCAGAACTGGCAGTGCTTTGAGATGTAATAGTTTTTCCTCCAGGCAGGGAATGGGAAAGATAAAATCATCAACATTAAGTTAAAAACAATTCAGATCATAAAATCTGATCTCATTATTGGACGGCGGCTGTTGCTGGTGAATCGGCATTTTCCCATGTACACATCCTCTACAGCCATTCTTTGTTTCTTTACTTGTCCCATTGCCAATTTACATTATAGCATCATCCGTTTTGTCATTTAATCTCTCCTGTTTTCCACCCTATTACAGAATTTTCCGCTTATACTTTCCTTCTCTCTTTCCTTTCCCTGCCTGGTTTACAATCTGTTCCCTCTCTAGGCACTCCCAGTTCTGACGGGGGGTGGGGTCACGGACCAGAAATATTAGTTATGTTTTCTCTCTCCACAGCTACTTCCAGACCTGCTGAAAATTTCCAGAATGTTATGATTTTATAACAGATTTCCAGGTTCTGAAGCACTTTGCTTTGTATAGAAAGTCAGTTATTGGAAAGACTGAGAGATTCCTTCACCTGTGACAGGCAGCACGGAATTCAGTTATTTCAGAACAATGATTGGAAATGAGTCCACTTGAAAATCACTGAAGCAAGTAATCTCTGTAATTGCTAATTTAACTGCAAACAGATATTGTCAGAGAAATTGTACACCAGGTAATGAGTAAAAAGATGCGTTTGAAGAAGTTGGGGTGACATTTGTACATTGGTTACCAGATTCAGTGCTGCATATAATTTGTGGCACGAATTTCCCGATGAAAAAAGGGTTTGAATTAAATACTTTTTTATAGTGCTGGAGCTGCATAGTGGGTCTGGCAACATCTGTGGAGAAAGGAATTGAGTTAACGTTTCAGTTCTGCGACGTCATCAGAACTGGAAACGGTTATAAATGTTATCAACTTTGAGTAATTGGTGGTGGGGGAAGGGGGAAAGAAGAGCAAAAGGGACGTCTTTGATAGAGTATAGGGAAGGAAAGATGAAATGAAAGAAATATCCTGCAACAGCAGGCAAAGGGATTGGTAATAGTAAAAGATCAAGGCATGAGTCCAACATGAGTGTTAATGGCAGAATAATGAACAGCTCTGTCTGGAAGGAAAAACATGAAAAACAAGTTAAAGCCCAGCAGAACGCAAAACAAAATGGCAGTCAAGGTCGAAATCCGATTTTCTCCACGTGGTTTAAAGAAACGGCTGAAGGCACTGGGTACTGCAAAGGTTATGGGATAAGAGCAAAGTACTTCAGAAGCTGGAACATTAAAATGAGAACAGGAAGTACCAGGAATATTTAGCAGGTCTGGCAGAATCTGTGGAGGGAGAAACAGATTTAAAGCTTCAGGTCTGCGATCCTTCATCAGAACTGGCAAAATGAACAAGTGAGATGGGGAACGGGGGAAGTAGAGCAAGAAGGAAGGACTGTGATGGGACAAAGTGAGGAGAGATAAAATGGCAGATGCCATGCAACAGAATGCAAATTGAGTGCTAAATAGTTGCAGTAAAAGAGAAAGCATGAGTCCAGAGAGAATGCAAAGGCAGAATATTGAATAGCTGTGCACGAAGGCAAAAACATGAAAAGTAATTTAGAGACTGGCACACGCTTAAGAAATTAATAACGTGAAAGAAGCATATATATTTATATAGATAAATTAAATAAAAGTAATAAATAATCAAAAATAATTGGGCTCATGGTCTGAAATTATTGAACTCAATATTGAGTCCAGTAGACTGTGGATTGCCTAATGAAACAATAAGGCATTGTTCCTCGAGCTTGAGCGAATGTTCATTGGAACACTGCATCAGGCCAAGGACATACATGTGGCTATGGGAACAAGATGGAGCATTAAAACGGGAAGCTACCGGAAGCTCAGGATCATGCTTGTGGACCGAGCGGAGGTATTCTGTAAAGTGGTTACCCAATCTGTGTTTGTCTCCCAATGTAGAGGAGACCCAACTATGAGCAGCGAATGCAGTATAGTAAATTAAAAAGAATACAAGTAAATCACTGCCTCACCCGACCAACCCTGTTTGTGGACCAAAATAAGCTGTGCCCTGAGCCAAGCTGTTCCAGTACAGCTGCAACCCAGCAATGTAGAAAACTGCCCAAGTTGAGAGGAGGTGTTGCTGTAGTGGTATTGTCGTTTGATTAATAACCCAGAGGCCCCGAGTATTCTCCTGTGGAGTTGGGTTCGAATACCACCATGGCAGAAGATGAAATTTTACATCCATGAATAAAAAAATATGGGACTAAAAAGCTAATTTAATGATGGTCATGAAACCATTGTTAAAGGTCACAAAAAAGCAGTCTGGTTCACAATTGCCTTTGCGTGAAGGAAATCCACAGTTCTTACCTGATCTGGCCTACATTTGACTACAGACCCACATCAATGTGGTTGACTCTGAAAATTGTCTAGCAAACCACTCAGTTACACCTCTTCCACGAACATTCACTCCCTCCACCAGCGATGTACAGTGGCAACAGTGTGTACCATCGACAAGATGCAATGCACCAAGGCTAATCAGCCCATACTTTCCAAACATGTGACCTCTTCCACTTGAAAGTACAAGGGCAGCAGATGCACGCCAATAGCCCTAGCTGCAATTTCCCCTCTAAACCACACACTATTCTTACTTCAACTATATGACCTTTCCTTCGCTGTCACTGCGGCAAAATCCCAGATCGCCATTCTTGATAGCACTGCGGGTCTACCTACACCACATGGACTGCAGCATTTCAAGAAGGCAGCTCACCACCTGGGCAATTAGGGAGAGGCAATAAATGCTGACCTGGGCAGCGATGTCTATATCCCATGAAAGCAATAAAAACACTAAAAGGACGGACCTGCTGGCATCGACCTAGTCACTGGAAATGACTACAGCAAATCCAGCCTTGTTGATCCTTACTAACGTCTGGGAGATTCTGTCACAGAATCTGTGATTCTGTCACAGTGGGGGAGCTGTGCCACAGACTGGTCAAACAACAGCCTGACAAACTCATACTTTCTGCATAATTCCTAACGGACCTTGTCCCAGACACGATTATCGCCATTCATGGCAGGGCAGACCCAAAAGAGGTGGTGGGCCTGTGGGAGGGAGTTGCACTGGGAGTCCTCCACATCGACTCCTGAGTCCATGAAGTCTCATGACATAGTCAAGGAACCTCCTGCTGATTTCCACCTACTGCACCCGCTCCCCACCCTCGTTCTCAACTTATGAATCAGTAATCCTCCATGTTGAACACCACGATGAGGTAGCACTGAGGGTGGCAAGGGTGAAGAACACACTCTAGGTGGAGGACTTCAATGCCCGGTAGCTCGGTAGCACCACGCCTGGTCGAGTCCTACAGGTCATAGCTGCTGGACTGGTTCTGCGGCAAGCGGAGAAGGAACCAACATGAGGGGGAAATATACTTGACATCATCCTCACCAATCTGCTTGCCGCAGATGCATCTGTCCATTGGTAGGAGTGACCACCGCAGAGCCCTTGTGGAAACGGAGTCCCACCTTCACATTGAAAATACCGTCCATCGTGTTGTGTGGCATTATCACCGTGTGAAGTGGGATGTCTTTCGAACAAATTTAGCAATGCAAAACTGGCATCCATAAGGCACTGTGGATCGTTATCAGCATCAAAATTGTACTCAAACACACTCTCTAACCTCATGTCCCGGCATATTCCCCACTCTACTGTTACCATCAAGCCAGGGTATCAACCCTGGTTCAATGAAGAGTGCAACAGGACATGCCAGGTGCAGCACCAAGCATACCTCAAAATGAGGTGCCAACCTGCTGAAGCTACAACACAGGACTACTTGCATGCCAAAGCAGCATAATCAGCATGGGCGTGACAGAGCTAAGTGATCCCACAACCAACGATTCAGATCGAAGCTCTGCAGTCATGAATGGTGGTGGATATTTCAATAAATAACTGGAGGAAGTAGATTCATAAATTTCCCGAACCTCAATGATGGGGTAGCGCAGCACATCAGTGTAAAATACCAGGTCGAGCTTCCGGAGTGTTGCTGGAACTGCATCCATCCAAGCATGTCAAGAGTATTCCATCACACTCCTGATTTGTGCCTTGTGGATGGTTGACAGGATTTGCAGAGTCAGGACGTGAATTACTCACGACGGGATTCCTGGCCTCTGACTTGCTATTGTAGCCACGGTACTTATATGGCTACTCCAGTTCAGTTTTTGGTCAACGATCGCTGAAGCCCCCACTTTCAAAAGCATGGCGGTTACCATTGACCATACCACTAATAACTTTGTCAACCTCTATCATGTCGCCCCTCCACCTCCGTCGTTCCAGTGAAAACAATCCGAGTTTATCCAAACTCTCCTCATAGCTAATGCCCTCCAGATCAGGCAACTTCCTGGTAAACCTCTTCTGTACCCTCTCCAAAGCCTCCACGTCCGTCTGTTAGTGTGGCGACCAGAAATACACGCAATATTCTAAGTGAGGTCGAATTAAAGTTCTGTACAGCTGCAGCATGACTCGCCAATTCTTATACTGATGAAGGCAAGCATGCCGTATCCCTGCTTGACTACCTTGTCCACCTGCGTTGCCACTTTCAGTGACCTGTAGACCTGTATGCCCAGATTTCACTGCCTCTCAATACTTCTGAGGGTTCTGCCATTTACTGTACACTTCCCACCTGCATTAGACCTTCCAAAATGCATTACCTCACATTTGTCCGGATTAAACTCCATCTGTCATTTCCCCGCCCAAGTCTCCAACCGATCTATATTTTGCTGTATCTTCTGACAATTCTCAACACGATCCGTAACTCCACTAACCTTTCTGTCGTCCGCAACCTTACTAATCAGACAAGCTACATTTTCCTACAAATCATTTATATATACTGAAAACAGCAAAGGTCCCAGCACTTATCCCTTTGGAACACCACTAGTCACATCCCTCCATTCAAAAAAGCACCATTACACTTCTGCACTCAGTCTTCCATGACTGAGCCAGTTCTGCATCCATCTTGCCAGCTCCCGTCTGACCCTGAGTGACTTCACCTTTTGTACCAGTCTGCCATGAGGGACCTTATCAAAGGCTTTACTGAAGTCCATATAGATAACATCCACTGCCCTTCCTTCATCAATCATCTTTGTCATTTCCTCAAAAAACTCAATCAAATTCGTGAGACATGACCTCCCCTTCACAAAATCATGCTGTCTCTAGCGAATACGTTTGGTTGTTTCCAAATGGGAGCAAATCCTGTCCCGAAGAAACTCTCTAATAATTTCCCGACCACTGACGTAAGGCTCACCGGCCTATAATTACCTGGATTATCCTTGCTACCCTTCGTAAATAAAGGAACAACATTGGCTATTCTCCAGTCCTCGAGGACCTCACCCAGGCTGGTAATTCTGTGGTGAGCACCTCACCAACTGTCTTCTCAATGCCTGCACACCATCTAGAAGGCTCAAGTCGGATGTGTGATGGAATACTCTCCTTTTGCCTGGAAGGGTGCATCTCCAACAACACTCAGGAGGCTCGATATCATCCAGAGTGGCACCCAATCCACCACTTTCAACACTCACTTCCTCCACCACCAAGGCACCGTGGCAGCAGAGTGTACCAAATAAAAGAGGCGCCTTCGGCAGCACCTTCCATACCCGTGACCATGGGAATGCCACCACCTGCAGCTTCCTCTCCAGGCCACACACCAGCGTGCATTGTAACTATATCAACGTTCCTTCATTGTCGCTTTGTTATAATCCTGGAAGTCCCTTTCTAACAGCAATGTGGATGTACCTACCTGATGCGGACTGCAGTGGTTCAAGAAGGCCGCTCACCACCATCTTCTCAAGGGCCATTAGTGATGGGCAATACATGCTGGCCTGGCCAACGACGCCAACAGCACATGATAGAATAAAAACATAGTTGTTGAACTTAATATTGAGTCGTGAGGACTGTAGAATGCCTAAAAGGAAGATGAGGTGCTGTCCCTCGAGCTTCCGTTTACATTAAATCATTCTGATTGGACTGGCAAATAGACTAAAAGGAAGCATCGATTTCAGCTGGAATCAGCAATTGATCCAGAACTTGATAAAACATGGATTGCATTAAACATGAGTAAGAAAGGGAGGCTTTGCATTGAAATAGCGCCTTTGACGACCACCGGACATCTCAAAGCGTTATACTGACAATGCAGCATTTTTGAAGTTCAGTCACTGTTCTCATCCAGGAAACGCAGCGCCCAGGATGCAGACAGCAATCTGCCAGAAACTGCCTAAATACCTGTTTTTCTGATGTTCACTGAGGGACACATATTGAACAGGAGACCAGGAATGGCCTCCAAGCTCATATTTGAAATAGTGCCACGGATTCGTTTGTAACCACCTAAACAAGACTTGGGTAGTGTCTCTTCTGAAAGCTGGCACGTCCAACAGTGCAGCTCTCCCTCAGTATTACACTGTCATTTTGTGCTCAAACCCGAGATTGGGACTTGGAGATAGAATATTGTGATTCAAGTTAGTAACTGGTTGATAATAAATCAGCACTACACTCAATATTGATAACAGAATTCAGGAGATCTTTTGCCCACATTTTAGTGAATAGCTGTTTTTGGGACCAGAGAGAGCTAAACAGTGGCATTCCTCAGGGTTCAGTACGATGACCACTGCTGTTCATGATATACATGAATGACTTCGGGGTACAAAGCACAATATCGAAATTTGTAGAAGATGTGAAGTGTGGAGGTCGAGAGAAAAGTGAGGAAGAGTTGTTATCTCTGGGTTGTTGCCCGTGCAACGTGATAACGAAGCGAGGAAGAGGGAGAGAGAGGAGTTGAACACGTGGCTGCAGGGATGGTGCAGGAGGGAGGGTTTTGGTTTCCAGGATAATTGGGGCTCTTTCTGGGGTAGGTGGGACCTCTACAAACAGGATGGTCTTCACTTGAACCAGAGGGATACCGATATCCTGGGGGGGGGGGGGGGAAGATTTGCTAGTGCTCTTCGGGGGGTGGGGGGGTTTAAACTAATTCAGCAGGGGAATGGGAACCTAAATTGCAGTGCCAGTGTACAGGATGTTGAGAGTAGTGAGGTCAGGGAAAAGGTTACAAGGACGTAATAGGGCACTAGCAAGCAAGAACCTGGTTTAAAGTGTGTCCACTTCAACGCCAGCAGCATCCAGAAGAAGGTGGGTGAGCTTGCGTGATGGGTTGGTACCTGGGATCTCGATGTAGTGGCCATTTCGGAGACATGGGTAGAGCAGGGGCAGGAATGGATGTTGCAGGTTCCGGGATTTAGATGTTTCAGTAAGAATAGAGAAGATGGTAAAAGATGGGGGGTGGGTGGGGGGGGGGGGTGCCATTGTTAATCAAGGAGAGTATTACAGCGACAGAAAGGACGTTTGAGGACTCGTCTACTGAGGTAGTATGGGCCGAGGTTAGAAACAGGAGAGGTGAGGTCACCCTGTTGGGAGTCTTTAATAGACCTCCGAATATTTCCAGAGATGTGGAGGAAAGGATAGCGAAGATGATTCTCGACGGGGGCGAGAGTAACAGGGTAGTTGTTATGGGGGACTTTGACTTTCCAAATATTGACTGGAAATACTATAGTTCGAGTACTTTAGATGGGTCAGTTTTTGTCCAGTGTGTGCAGGAGGGTTTTCTGACACAGTATGTAGACAGGCCAACCAGGGGCGATGCCACATTGGATTTGGTACTGGGTAATGAACCCGGCCAGGTGTGAGATTTAGATGTAGGTGAGCACTTTGGTGATAGTGATCACAATTCGGTTAGGTTTACCTTAGCGATGGGCAGGGACAGGTATATACTGCAGGGCAAGATTTATAGCTGGGGGAAAGGAAATTATGATGCAATTAGGCAAGATTTAGGATGCGTAGGATGGGGAAGGAAAGTGCAGGGGATGGGAACAATCGAAATGTGGAGCTTATTCAAGGAGCAGCGACTGCGTGTCCTTGATAAGTATGGACCTGTCAGGCAGGGAGGAACTTGTCGAGCGAGGGAGCCGTGGTTTACTAAAGAAGTTGAAGCGCTTGTCAAGAGGAAGAAGAAGGCTTATGTTAGGATGAGACGTGAAGGCTCTGTTAGGGCGCTTGAGAGTTACAAGCTAGCCAGGAAGGATCTAAAGGGAGAGCTAAGAAGAGCAAGGAGAGGACACGAGAAGTCATTGGCGGATAGGATCATGGAAAACCCTAAGGCTTTCTATAGGTATATCAGGAATAAAAGAATGAACAGAGTTAGATTAGGGCCAATCAAGGATAGTAGTGGGAAGTTGTGTGTGGAATCAGAGGAGATAGGGGAAGCGTTAAATGCATATTTTTCGTCAGTATTTACAGTAGAGAAAGAAAATGTTGTCGAGGAGAATACTGAGATTCAGGCTACTAGGCTAGATGGGATTGAGGTTCACAAGGAGGAGGTGTTAGCAATTTTGGAAAGTGTGAAAACAGATAAGTCCCCTGGGCCAGATGGGATTTATCCTAGGATTCTCTGGGAAGCTGGGGAGTAGATTGCAGAGCCTTTGTCCTTGATCTTTATGTCGTCATTGTCGACAGGAATAGTGCCAGAAGACTGGAGGATAGCAAATGTTGTCCCCTTGTTCAAGAAGGGGAGCAGAGACAGCCCTGGTAAATATAGACCTGTGAGCCTTACTTCGGTTGTGGGTAAAATGTTGGAAAAGATTACAAGAGAGTGGATTTATAATCATCTTGAAAAGAATTAGGTCGGTGGAGTTGTGGATAGTGCCGAAGGATGTTGGAGGGTACAGAGGGACATAGATAGGCTACAGAGATGGGCTGAGAGATGGCAAATGGAGTTTAATGCGGAAAAGTGTGAGGTGATTCACTTTGGAAGGAGTAACAGGAATGCCGAGTACTGGGCGAATGGGAAGATTCTTGGTAGTGTAGATGAACAGAGAGATCTTGGTGTCCAGGTACATAAATCCTGAAAGTTGCTACCCAGGTTAATTGGGCTGTTAAGAAGGCACATGGTGTGTTTGCTTTTATTAGTAGGGGGATCGAGTTTCGGAGCCACGAGGTCATGCTGCAGCTGTACTAAACTCTGGTGAGACCGCACCTGGAGTATTGCATGCAGTTCTGGTCACCACATTATAGGAAGGATGTGGAAGCTTTGGAAAGGGTGCAGAGGAGATTTACCAACATGTTGCCTGGTATGGAGGGAAGGTCTTACGAGGAAAGGCTGAGGGACTTGAAGTTGTTTTCGTTGGAGAGAAGGAGGAGGAGATGTGACTTAATGGAGACATATAAGATAATCAGAGGGTTAGATAGGGTGGATAGTGAGAGTCTTTTTCCTCGGATGGTGATGGCAAACACGAGGGGACATAGCTTTAAGTTGAGGGGTGATAGATATAGGGCAGATGTCAGAGGTAGTTTATTTACTCAGAGAGTAGTAGGGGCGTGGAACGCCCTGGCTGCAGCAGTCGTAGACTTGCCAGCTTTAAGGGCATTTAAGTGGTCATTGGATAGACATATGGATGAAAATGGAATAGTGTAGGTCAGATGGTTTCACAGGTCGGCGCAACATCGAGGGCCGAAGGGCCTGTACTGCGCTGTAATGTTCTAATTCTAATTCTAAGTCTAATGGAATTCTAAAGGGAATAGCAGAGCAGTTGTGTGGGCGGCACAAGGACACCAATATGCATTGGTAACACGCCATTATTGTAAGTAAACTTGCCAAGGTGTGTGGCAGAAGCATAAGAATACCAAGTAAGACACTGAGCTGTTATGATGTACATTCTGCTATATTAAGCTATTTGGCCAAAATCATGGACAAAACGGTACACTTTAATGGGTGTGGGAAACGAGAAAAGCGCCGGAGAGGGGAGGTGAGATTTGGAAAGGGAATTCCAGAGCTCAGGGCTGAGACAACTGATGGCAAGTCCGACAATGGTGAATCGATTACAATTGGCGATGCATGAGGAGCCAGTTCTGCATGAGCACAGATATCGAGGATGGTTGTGGAGCTGGAGGATATTACAGATATCTCGAGAGGCGAGACCATGATGGGGTTTGAAAACAAGGAAAATAATTTTAAAATCAAGACTTTTGTTAACTGGGAGCCAGCGTTGGTCAGCGAGCACAGAGGTGCCAAGTGAAAGGGTCATGGTGCAACTTAAACATGACCAGCAGCGCTTTGAATTATTTCATGTTTATGGAGGGTAGAATGTGGGAGAGCAGCCAGGAGTGCATTGTAATAGTCCAGTCTGGAGGGTTTCATCAGATCGAATGTGGCAGAGTGAATTTCAAGTACTGTTAAGGAGTTGGAACTGGGCGATCTTATTCAAAGTGTTTGATGAAGCAACACATAAAATTCTTGCTACCAAAATTGGAAATCATGGGATTATAGGACCAATGGCTTCATGGCTCGGATTTTGGCTGAACAACAGATAGCAGAGAGTAGTGGAGAAAGCTTGTTTTTCAGACTGGAGTGAAGTACACAGTGGGGTTGGGACCGCTGCTGTTTTGATGTATGTTAATGTCATGGGCATTTGTACACAGGTGAATAATATCGAAGTTTTCAGATGGCACGAAACTGGTAAATGTTAATCAACAGTGTGAAGGACAGTAACCTATTTCAGCAAGACAGAGACTGACTGGTGAGATGCGCAGCCACCTGGCAAATGCAATTTAACACTGAAATGTGATGAGATACCTGCTCTTAAGACATGTGAGGAAACGGCATTTAAACTGAACAGTTCAATTTTCATGCGCATGCAGCATTAAAGGGACCTGAGTTATCCGTACCCAGAACTTTGAAAGTTGCAGGACAAGTTGAGAAGTCTTTCAAAAACATAGCCTCCTCGGCTTTACAAATAGAGGCACAGAGTAACAAAAATCATAATATTTCTTTTATCCATCATTTGTTAGTTCCCAGCTCGAGCATTGGGTCCACTTCTGAGCATTACACTTTGGCAAGGATTTCAAGGACTTAGTGGAGAAGTGGAGGTAGTACCAGAGATCAGAACCGACAGTTGCATGGACAGATTGAAAAAGCTGGGATTGTTGTTTCTCGAGCAGTGAAGGGTAAGGGGAGATTTAATATAGAAGTTCAAGAAGATTTTGATCGGGTAATTAAGGCAAAACGTTTTCTCGTGTCAGAAAGTTCAGTATTAAGAAACAATAGATTTCAGGTAATTACCAAAGAACCAGTGCGGAAATGAGGAAAATTCTCTTACATAATGAGCTGTTGGCATCTGGAATTTCCTGCCTGCAAACATGCTGCTAGTAGATCCAAAAATATATATTTCCAAAGGAAATTTAGCAAATACATCAAAATGAAAAGAGAAAACATATCAATGCCATAGTCTGGGGAAAGTGGAGGTGAGGTGAATAATTAGATAATGTTTTTCAAAGAGCCAGAATGGCCACAACAGGCAGAATATCCTACTTTTGTGTTGCATAAATCTAAATGACCAGTTTCTTGTTGAATCGGAGGCACCACGCATAATGCTCCTTGGTTCGGTGTAGGTATAAAAAGCGGCCCTGGAAACTCTGGAAAACATCTCCTTTTGCAACTCTTAAATTTCTCTGCAGCCTCTAATGAATTGATTGGTAATGTAGCAGACCCAGAGGTACTGCAATTACAGTCCTCAATCTTTGACTGGAGTAGGGTCACTAAATCCTTTGGCCTCCCTGAATGTCTGCAACAGCTCACAAAACAAACTCAAGAAAACCATCCACAGCACCTCCACTAACTGTGCAATAGCAGGCATAAGTCAAAAGCCTGCATGTTGGATACCTGGGACTTTTAAATAACACTGGAGGGGGTTTCTCGTGCTACTGAACGCATGTTCAACTGTGGGTGACTAACACGGGAGTACAGTGGACATGAACTAGAGTCCAGAAAAACATGGGGAACTGTGCAGGACACGCTGGACGTGTACAACAGTACAAAAGAGATATTTTATGGATCCAGGTTTCCGTAGCATCGGTGCCAGGGAAGGATGCAGAAGAAAATAAATTCATTCTAAAAGGCGAATTAGAAAAGTCTTGAAGGCAAAGGATTTGCAGGAATATGAAAAAATAAACAAGGGAAAGGGACTAATTGTTGCGATGAGGCCATGGAGGGATTTAAACACAAGAAATATAATATTAAAATTAAGGTCTGCCAGACCGGAGCCAATGTAGGTCAGAGAGCACAGGGATGATGTGTGATCGGGACTTGGTGAACCTTAGGATACAGGCAGAAGCAGTTTGGATGAGTTGACGTTTGGAAAGCTATGTAACTTGGATGATGGCCAGGATAGCAATGGGATAGTCAAGTGCGGAGTTAGCAAAGGCACAGATGAGGGGTTAATGTAGCAGATGGGCTGAGACAGAGGTGGAGCTGGGCAATATTCGAGATGTTGGTAGTTGGCAGCGTTGGTGATGGAGAGCATAAGGGGTCGGAACTCAGCTCCGGGTTGAATAGAACACAGGGGTTGTTGACAGTCTGTTGCATGTTCAGTCATTGGCTAGGGAGGGAGATGCAGTTCATGGATAGGGAACAGAGTTTGTGAAAAAGATCGGTGAAATCTAAAATTTCAAGTGCACTATTTCAGTGAAACAGCATTTGCACATCTAACGTCTGGAAATAAAGACTTACCAGGGGCAGCAACAGCAGCAAAGATGAGAAAGTAAATTACAACAACTGTATTTCAATGAAAAATAGTTTGCATATCTGATAGCTAGAAAGAGAGACGTACTAGGGGCAGCAACATCAGCAAGGAGCGAGGGGTAAATGAAAAGAACAGTAGTGCAGTTAAACATGACTATGGAATTAATAGCTGGATATAGCATCTTACCAGGTACACCAACAGAGCGAGCATGGGTAGTAAATGTATTGAATAATCAGAAGTGCAAAATAGATCCGCCATTTTAATGGTAGCCCATCATAATTCGCAGAAAGATGATCAAAATCCCAGGATAAACTCCGGTCCATTGTTGTAACATTCCCATCTACTGTTCTCATATTCTGGCCCATTGTTGTAATTGTCCAATTTATTTTTGTAAATTGTAAATTGTTGTATCATTGCAATCTATTGCTCTCAGATTCCGATCTATCCTCTCCCTCTCTCTGGAGCCGCTGATCGCTTTTAGTACTGGAGGTGAAAGTGTGGGATCACACATTGAAACGAGTCCCTTATTAATAGAAGAGAGAAACCCTCCAGTGATACAATTAGAGTCCATATAGACTGACATTAAGTACGGTCACTGAACAAACAGGTTCAGTTAACTCCTCTCAATCCAATACGTTTCGCGCCACAATTAAGTATAACATTTAGCAGGCCCAAAAGGGATATATGAGGGCTGACTATGGAAGGAATTGTGGGAAAAAGCAGAGGAACGGGCCAGAATCTTCCAATCCTCCCTGTGTATAGGACTGGCGACAGAGGACTGGAGATTTACAAATGTTACACTCTGTTTAACAAAAGGAGAGGTAGTGCAATGTCCTCGGGTTTCATAAGTTAGAAATCATCAGGCATTAGTCTTTAGAACTGCTGGAGCTCTTTGTTTGTATCACTCAGCTTCCATGCTGCTTGGGAAAACTGCCTTTAGGGTGATGTAGTGTTACATGTCACATACTCCAGTGTAGCAGTGAATGTGGCTGCCTGGAGCACCCTAACACATAAAAATAAGTTCCTATCTCGTTGGTTTTTAACTCTTTACAAACAGCATAAAACATCAGTCTTTCTTCAAAATAATGACACCTCCAAATGAGTATTCCTGTTGCACTCACTAACTTTTTTTTCGGAACTAAAAAAAATTAACAGTAGACTATCAGAAATAACCCAAACCACTTTTGGAAACTTATTTAAGGCTTCTTTCCTTTGCTAAACATTTTATTCACGGTAGCACCTAGCTGGAAATATTTTGAACGTCCATCTTGTAGATTTGGTATTTGGCACTTTCCGTGGTGAATTCACACGCTGTGCAGGTGATGTTGTGTGAGATGGTCCTGATTTTGTAGTAGCCGTACTTGCTGTTGCTAATGTTGTGCCACTTTCTGGTGACGTTGTTTGTGTGTTCCCATTGGTTCGTGATGTTTCCGGTGTTGCTGATAACATTTTTCTGTTTTTTCCAGCTTAGTTCTAGGTCGAATATGGACTCTGTTTCTTCTCATTTCTGCCTCACTGGTGCAGGACCTTGGATTATGAGCTCCAATAACAGCTTTCTCTATCTTCCAGGATTTTATGATTGGATACTGTACGTATACAGTTTATCCTTGCAACAGCTCAGGTAGGGATTTAGCATGCATGATATATCGTTGACATCTTCTGCCTGTGTTTCAGTGAGTTGTTGTTTCACTTCCCCCTGGGTACTTGAAGGATGTATCTTTCATGTCAGAGTTCTCTTATACATTCTTCTATGCAACAGCTCTGCAGGCAGTTTCATGTCAGCCTTGAGAGGTGTGGATCGAAGTCACAATAAGTCAAAGTTTGGGTCTTCCTTCATCTCTCCGATTTTTTATAAGGTCTCTTTTCACCGCGTGGTCATCTCTTTATTGATACCCGTGTCCCTGTGGCAAGTGAGGTGAAGCTGTTAAGCAAAGTCATTGAATTCTCTGGAGGTGGGTTGGGTGCCATCATCATATTAATTTTCAGGAATACCTTGCTGAAGAAACTAACCTCCTACTGCTGGAATGCTTGGCGTAGCTCTCAACTCTTTTACCTTCTGGACAAAAAGGGAACATTGTATTGTAGTCTGCGACTATGACGTATCATTGTTGATTTTTTCTGAATAATTTGGCTTCCACAGTATGCCATGTCCTGCGTGGTACTTGTGAAGCTGTCATCTCCTCTTTCTCTAGTGTGTGTCTGTAATTCTGGCATACATTGCAGGTAGACAATTTTTTTCCATACCTTTGTATGTGCCTATCCAGATATGGCTCTCAGCTTACACTTCCCATTCCCACTTGGCCTTCATGTATCTTCTGAAGAAGTTCTTCCTGCATTGTTTTGGGTTTGATCATTCCGGATCCGGCCAGCAGAATACCGTCTTCTAGTGAGATGTCATCTCTGATAGACCAGTACTGCCGTTTTGTTGGCTCTGTTTGATGTATCTTATGAGGCTTTCCCTGGATCACTTGCTGAGAGGGCAACTGTAACTGCGTTTTTGCTGCTGGTATTACGTTCGCTAGGTGATGAACCTTTATATCCAAATCGTTTATATTGTGTTTCTCCTGTGGCAACAACCGAGATACCGTGCCTGACTGTACCATTTGTCTTCCTGGCTTTAATTCCAGAGTGAAATCCTAACTGCAAAGCCACAAGCCTAACCGCTGCATCTTTGCTGGTGATTTACCTGGATTGATATTGTTGATCTGCTCCGTTGGACGATGATCACTCTCCACTATGAAGTGTCTTCCATAGAGATATGTGTGGAACTTCTCACACCCATACACAACTGCCAAAATCTCTTTTTCTGTGTTGGCATATCTTGCTTCAGCTGATGCCAGAGCTTTCGATGCAAATGCTATCGGATTTTCTTCTTGTACCAGGGCCACTCCCAGTCCTTTCATTGAAGCAACTACTTGCAGATTGGCAGGTTTCTTTCTGTCGTAGTATAGGAGACCTGTCTCCTAACATACTACCTTTTTTGATTTTGTTAACACTCCTGGCGTGTGACTCTGACCACGGGTCCTCTCCATCTTCTTTCATCAGATCCTGCTGGCTTGCGGTGCCTTCTGACATGTGTGACATTTAGGAGTTAATGCATTGGATCAAGCGAAGGAAACTTGTGTTGTGTCTTGGGGCTTCCATTCCGGAGTTAGTAAAGATTCTTTAAGTACTTGTCTTAACTCCATCAGATGTGTACACCATTCAGAAGAATTGGAATCTGGGCACCTTCACAATGCATCTGCCTGCGATTCGCTTGATCCCAGCTTACCTGGTTGTCTCCATGGCTTCATGTAGATGGCTGTCATGATCTTATCATCTACACCATATATCTGTATATCATCAGCCAGGCCAGCTGTTCCTTTACATACTCAGTATTCCTTATCAACTTGCTGCTGGAACACATCCTGGCTCACGTCAATTCCAAAACGTAGACGAAGGAATTTGTGCAATCCAAAGGGTGTATAAGTTTATTTTGGGTTTTGGGACCAGACTCTGTCCAATAGGACAGTTGGATGAGCCGTGTACTGGCAAATCAAATCGGACTATATTAAATAAGTAAAAGTACGCTTATCAGCAGGCAGTAGACATTCAGCGATCATTCAGTTCTTGCTTCCCGAAGCTGCTGAGCACATCTGATGTCGTCTTCAACATGTTTGTTCTTTATTCTCTCTTGATAACTGCGCATCGTTCCTTATTTTCAGCCCTTTTTTATGCGTTATTGCTTGTACTTCTTTAACCATATTCGTCTGCATTTTGCCATTCTCGTATGATTGCCTAATTCTAACGTCACTGTTGTCCCATTGCTCCTTTCCTGGGCTGTCTTAATTGACATATACACACCGTACAGTTGTTTCCTTTGATTCGATCACGTTGTGCCTACATTATCACGTACTAGACATTTATCCTCTTGTGGAACCTATCTGTTCCAGATAAATCTTAGCATAGCCTCCCAATTGTCGTGCCCTGTGCCGTCAGCATCATGATTTAATACTTGTGGTTTCAATCAGCCAAGTTCTGCAAACTTTCTGATTTCAGCATTATCATCTCGCTCCCCGACGCCTGCCCAAATGTCGGGCTAGTACTTTAACACTATCAGGCGTGGCTTAATATCCCATCTTGCATTCAACTTAGCATACATAGCCTTTCTTAGAGCACATAATATTGCGGGTAAAATAAAGACAATCAATTGATTATAATCCATTGCAATTCATTCGTACAAATCATTCCTTCGCTGACGTAATCATAATCTTCTTTAAAAGAACATATCACGACTTTTAAACACATCAATCTCTGGAACTAACAGGAGTTTTTAGTATTATCAACAGCGAAGATTCCTCATAAAGCTTCACGTTCCTGAAGGCATTTCTGGCATCAATCGTTCTGAAAGATTGTTTCCCTGCCAGTGAAGGTAGAATCTCTTCCTGTGCTGGAATATGGTCGCGAATACTCTTTATTGCTTGATTATGATCTTTGGGATCCATGCCAATTCTGGCTATCCATTTGGCTTCTTTCTCACCATGCTGGAATTTACCCAGTCTGCAGGCTCTCTGACTCTGGTGATCACCTTTTTTCCTTCCATCTCCTGAACTCCCTTGCAAGTTTATCTTTTAGCTCTATTGGTACTCTATGTGGGGGCTGAATCACTCGCTTACATAGAAACATAGAAACATCGAAAATAGAAGCTGGAGTAGGCCATTTGGCCCTTTAGGCCTGCTCTGCCATTCAAAAAGGAACATGGCAGATCATCTAATTCATTACCTTGTTCCCACTTTCTCCCAATATCCCTTGATCCCTTTGGCAGTTAGAACTGTATCTATCTCCATATTGAATGGCTTGGCCACCTCTCCCTTCTGCAGTAGATAAGGCCACAGGTTCACCACGCTCTGAGTGAAGAAATGTCTCCTCATCTCGGTTCTAAATGGAATATCCCATATCCTGAGACTGTACCCCGTATCCTGTGACTGGCTTTTTGGTTGGGTCGATATTGTTGTGATAGTCAACATCTTCAAAGCATCTAACTGTCTTATCAGAACACTTTGGGGACATTTGTCCCCGATCCTGTTTGCTTTCGATTGGAGGGCGCCTTTCAATGGATGTACGGTCTTCAACCATCAGTGTCGCCTCCTTCCTCATGCTTTATTGAGATCATCTGCAGCTCGCTGCAACTGCTCAACCCGACATAGCAGGACCATCAGTTTCAAGGACGTAGAACATGCACTTAACAACGTTTCATTTGTGTGTCCCTCTGATTTGCGTTGTTCCTCGCAGTCGAATCTCAATTCCCCTGTATGTTGTTAGCACGAAGTTGTTTGCTATCAGAGCATCTTTTCTTGGATAGCCATTGTCATCCAAATTTTCTCGAAGTATATTCTGCTACAGTCTGAGCAGGATAAAGTTACTGTGTGCTCCAGTATTAATCTTCACCTTCAGATTTATCGTTGTGCCCTTATTTCTCACCCTCTTCCTGATCTGCATGGTTGTGTGAATGTTGTTTCTCTGGAAACGGTCGCATCCAGACATTTCATGCAGTTGTATGATTCCTATATATACCGTGTGCTCAAACTCATCGTCATTTTCCACGGTATGGACATTTTTATTTCTTTTCCTGTTCATGCGCCCTGTTGCTCTGTCCCTGGTGACTCCTACACCACGTTCTTTCTTTTTTTCTGCACATCTTTACTTAGTGATTGGTCTTTCTGCATGTTTTGCAGATTGATAAATATGAGGGACATTTTCTTCTGTCTGCGTAATCATATGGCCATCCATAACGCCTACACACATTTCTGCCTGTCCAATGTGCACTTTGGTTGCTGTTTCACTGCATCAATCCTGCTGCCTTTCTCTTGAATTAACTGAAGGCAGGTCTTTTCGGAAGTCAATGTCTTCTTCTGTCTGCTCGTGGAGTAATGTGCTCTAGCAGAGCCTACAGCCTGCTACATTTTGAGCTTGTCCATTCCAATTCGAACATTTTGTACTTACTGGGAGACCCCAAATTAGCTGATCTGTCAGTCTTTCATCAGTGTCCTTAAACTTACATTTTCTGGATGCATTTTACAATCTTGTTTAACGCTTACTGCCAAGGTAATTGAATGCAAAAGTTGAGAGGTTATGCTTCAGCGATATAAGGCATTGGTGCGACCACATCTGGAGTACTGTGTACAGTACTGGTCTCCTTATTTAAGGAAGGATGTAAATGCGTTGGAGGCAGTACAGAGAAGGTTTACGAGACTCATACTTGGAATGGGGAGGCTGTTTCACGGGGAAGGATTGGACAGGCTAGGCTCGTATCTGCTCGAATTTAGAAGAGTAAGAGGCGACTTGATTGAAACAGATAAGGTCCTGAGGGTTCTTGACAGGGAGTGTAGATGTGGAATGGATGTTTCCCTTGTGGAAGAATCGAGGACTAGGCGTCACTGTTTACAAATAAGGTGTCGCCCATTTAAGTCAGAGACGAGGAGTTTATTTTTTCTCTCAGAGGGTCGTGAGTCCTTAGAATTCGCTTCCTCAAAAGATAGTGGAAGCAGAGTCTTTGAATAATTTTAAGGCAGACGTAGATGCGTTCTTGATAAGCAAGGGGGTGGAATGTGTTCGGGAGTAGAAAGAAATGTGGATTAATCTGTTCAGCCATGAAATTATTGAATGGCAGAGCAGGCTTGAAGGGCTGATTGGCCTACTCTTGCTCCTAGTTTATAAGTTCATATGAAGGGCGGCACAGTGGAGCAGTGGTGAGCACCGCAGCCTCACAGCTCCAGCGGCCCCGGTTCAATTCTGGGTGCTGCCTGTGTGGAGCTTGCAAGTTCTCCCTGTTTCTGCGTGGGTTTCCTCCGGTTTCCTCCAACATGCCAAAGACTTGCAGGTTGATAGGTAAATTGGCCATTAGCAATTGCCCCTAGTATAGGTAGGTGGTAGGGAAATATAGGGACAGGTGAGGTTGTGGTAGGAATATGGAATTAGTGTAGGATTAGTATAAATGGGTGGTTGATGGTCAGCACAGACTCGGTGGGCCGAAGGGCCTGTTTCAGTATTGTATCACTAAACTAAGTTACTACGTTCTCAATAGGCTCACCTAGCTCCTGTATGAGGCCTTGAAATTCATATCTGCAGATATATTGATTTGATTTTGGCTGGAGATGGGTGCTGAATCTTCCAACTATTTTGTCTGGGTTTCTGGTGTCCTCTTTACTCAGCTCCTAGCTAATAAACAAATGTAATCCTTTATCTTCTGCCCACAGAAGGATATCGCTGAACCACTGCTCTTCATTGCTGCCTTTTAGAAAACTGCTAAATCTCAATATGTACTTTTGTTTAAACTTCCTAAATGCCTCTATGACCCCGCCAGCCATCCATTTCAATATGAGCTACGGCTGAGCATTCAGAGCTGTGCCTGTGGTCATTTTTGCTTTTGCACAATTCACCGTATCTTAAATGTTTCTCTGGCACCAATGTGGGGCATTTTTGTTTTGTATTTAATGCAGCACTAAATTGATTTAAATATTTGTTGCCACCCTTTTATGTCTTCTGGTTCCCAAAAATGTCAAATAATCATACTTCAGAACTTCTGAACACTCTGTATATTTCATTTGCTTCTATTCATCCTGGAGAAACTGCCATGCGGCCGGTGTAGTGTTACATATCACATGACTCCAGTGTAGCAGTGAATGTGGCTGCCTGGAGCACACTTACCTATAACAATAAGTTCTCAACTAATTAGCTGTTAGAACTTTCCCTAAAATATAACGATATTCAACAGGTGAGACAAATCATGTAACGAAAGGCCAGTCAGTCCAAGGACACTGCCTGAGAAATTTCTAGAGGTCATAACCTAGGAGAAAGGTATGTGTTGTTTGGAAAGACATGGGTTAATAAATGACAAGCAGCACGGATATGATATTGGCAAATCGTGTTTGTTAATCTTCAGCAACAACAATAAATTATGTTTACATAACATCTTTAACATAATAAAATATGCCAAGGCACTTCACAGGCGCATCAAGAATCAATTATTACACTGCTCCACAAAAGGACAGATTGAGTCAGATGACCAAAAACTTGGTCGAAGAGGTAGGTATTAACGAGTGTTCCAAAGGAGGAAAGCGATGTGGAGAGGTGGAGAGGCGGAGAGGTGCAGGGAGGATGTTCCAGAGCTTGGTCCCAGGCAATTGTAAGTGCGGCCACCTGCGGTGGAGCGATGAAAATCAGGGATGCACAAGTCCCCAGAATTGGAGGAGTGCAGAATTAGAGGGTTGCAGAGTTGCAGGAGATTACAGAGTTCGGGAAGGATGAGACCATGGAGAGATTTGAAAACAAGGATAAGAATTTTAAAATCAGATGTTGCTTCAATGTAGCAGGTCGGTGACTGATAGTTGAACAGGAGTTAGTGTGAGTTACAACACAGGCAGTCGAGGTTTGGATGGCCTCAAGTTTACCGAGAGTGGTAAGTGGTGGAGCCGCCAGGAGTCTGTTGGAATAGTCAAGTCTGGAGGTAACGAACGCAAAAACGAAGGTTTCAGCTGCAGATGAGCCGAGATATGGGAGAGATCGGACGACTTTGTGGATGTAGAAATATGTGATCTTAGTGAAGGTACAAATATAAGATCATAAGATCATCTCGGGGTCAAATGTTAAACTGAGGTTTCGAAGATACCAGCTTAATATCAGACTGTTACCAGGGAGAGGGATGGTGTTGGTTGTTAGGTATTGGACTTTGGAGTGCGGATCAAAAGGAACATACAAACATATGAATTCGAAGGAGGAGCAGGCCATTTGGCTCTTCGAGCCTGCTCTGTATTTGATAAGATCATTGCTGACCTGATCGCCACCTGAACTCGACTTACTTGATCACCTGCTTTAACGTTTAACTCCTTTGTTAATGAAGTGTGTATGTAAGTCAGCCTTTAAAATATTTAATGACCCTACCTCAGGAGGGTTGGATTCCAAATATTTAATTGGAAGACATTACTAACACTGGATGTCAGATGGACAGTTCTATAATTTAGCAAAATTGGAGTCCAGATAAGTGGTGGTGATGTAGAGCTGAGTGTCATCAGTGAATGTAAAATCTGATGCTACCTTTGCCGCCATTTTGACCTTTCATCCACACAGATATTTTAGTAACGTTTTTCATGCTTTACCTTACTTGATGTTCCCAAATACCAACAGTACCTTTGATCTATCGCAACTAATATGAACACGAACCTGCAAAGTGATCCACAGAATAAAGAAGACTGCGATCTGTTTGTTTCTGCTTCGCCACATTCACCTACAAGCGGATCCAATGCCAATGAGATGAGCTCATCACGGGAGGCCCTTCCACTCAGTCGTAAAAGCTGCTTTCCATGACCTGTGAATGGGTTTAAGCTGCACCTCGATCAGTCAATCTCAGCAAAAGTAGAACCCCATCAGGGGTTCGATTACAGAGTGGGATCCTGAGATGTTTTTTGTGGCAGCCTGGCTGCTGCTGCTTGTACCTCTCACAATCTGAGAGGTGGTCTCTACCAATCTCCCTCCAAGAGAGCAGTTGGATTAGAGAGTGAGGATCTTGTGCTATTATTCAGATTACCGGCCGGTAACAATTGGAAATTGTTACTGAGGAAATCCCGGGCGTTGTTTTGTGCTCGTCTCCCTCCTGTTGGTCCAGATGTAAATGCTTGGTGTGGACCGAGTGCTATCAGTGTGGCGCATCTATGTCCAGAACAGGAAGCTGCGTCTTTGAATCACATCTGGATGATAGAGTTTCCACAGTTTCAGCATCCTGGCTTTACATCAGGGTAATGAATTGAGGATGTTCTTTTTCCAGTGTCGCTGCAATGAATATGTTCAAAAACCTATGGTCATATCCGTTTTATTTTTCATTTACTGTCGATTTGAGCCCTCCATTTTCATTTAACACAATTTTATATTGAGCATCGTTCAAGGGTTGTGTGTGTTCTTTTTTTTCCAAATTAATTATGTCACCCAGTTTGAGCAGTAACATTCAGAACCCGCCCAGCGTATGGCTGAAACCTAATCCAGAGCGATATTTTTTGTCGGTTAGATCAACTGGTTCGAACGTTATGCTAATAATATCAAAGGCACGGGTATTTTCCTAACATTTCATGCCGGGACATTGCAAATAAATTCAGACAAAACGTTGATTGGTGGGAACGGGCGCGGGGGATTATTTT
Organism: Heterodontus francisci; assembly: GCF_036365525.1. NCBI lineage: Eukaryota > Metazoa > Chordata > Chondrichthyes > Heterodontiformes > Heterodontidae > Heterodontus > Heterodontus francisci. The sequence continues at coordinate 3,730,019 of NW_027140118.1, read as the reverse complement.
GAATAATATCCATTCCACCTTTGCTACTGGGGTGGAGTAAAACCTTTTTTCTTTAAATTAGCTTTTCTTAGGCTTGTTGATAAATGTTTAACTCACAGCCTGTTCTTCTTCATGGTCGCAACCAGTAACAAACAGACAGATTGTGTCTGAATATCCCATGATGTAAGGAATACGTCAGCTTAGGGCAAAAAGGTTCCGATCAAATGTACACCCCAAATAAACAAAAGCAGGTAGATAAATAAAATTTCACTTCAGTCGATATTAATATTCCCCATCCTTGAACATTCTTATTTCAACACAACCTTTAGGAGCGGAGAAATAACTTCAGTGTAAATCACACTTTTATAATTCGACCAGTGGAAGAGATGCAACAAAACTAAAAACTGCCAGAAACCCGACTGAAGCCAGGGACACTTAGTGTAGCACTCTCCCAGCTGAACTAGTTCTACCTCACATCAAATAAATCGTTACCTCATTCTTTTTGGAGAAAGTAAACCCTGGTCAGCATTATTCCTCTGGTGTGCTCTTCACTTCGGGATCTTAGAGCTCAGTGTGTATAAATATTCTGCTGAAATATTGATAAACATAGAAAGATTATTTACCAGGAGAGACCTCACAGTGTTGACCACACAGTGAAATACCAAGACATGTCTATTGTTACGAAAGTACTTCCACTTGTAGTTTCATTTTGTGGACTTGTCTTTTTAAAACTGTAAAGGATTTCACAGATGCAGGACTTTATGTTTTTTTGTTTGTTTGTTTTTCAAGGAAGATGTCATCAGAAGTTTTTTTGGACTTGGTTTGTAAACAGCCCTTACTGGAGATCACCTGCTAAGATAAATAAACAACATTTACTGGAAAGTATTAACAGAGAAGTGACAAGGCAAGAGCAATGAGGATCAGGAGGATTTTGACCTGCTCTTTGAAGTTTGGTTTTTGGAGAGATTATTTTTGGTTTTGCTTTGGACAGAGATTTGGGGGTGTGGAGAATGTTCTAAAAGGAATTTAAAGAACAACCTTCCACGGACAAACCCCAACTCAGCTACTTCCACCTCTGAGAAAAATGGCTTCCAGCTTTTCAAACTCTTTAAGGAGCCCTGAGAAACAACTGCAGGAAACTGACTGGCAGGCCTCTCAGAAGGAATGTGGCAAAAATTTCAGTTTTTTTGCCACATTCCTTCTGAGAGGCCTGCCAATCTGATCTCAACGTCACCTCCAAAGACCTGCTCCAGCAAGATCCCAGTGAAAGTTGTCAATGTGTAATTGGGACGCCAGACATAAAGGGGCAAGCGACATCTTTCCATGTCTTCTTTTTTTTCTTTTAAAGTTAGCAAGGATTAGCTGTACACTGCTTATGCAAAGCAGGTTGATGAGCAGAGCTCATGAAGTTTATACCCTGCTTACTGAGTCGACTTCCACAGATTATGAGGTGGCAAAAAGTCTATTCCAGCTGTGTGTGAGCTGGCCCTGAAGATTACTGACAAAAAATTTTGCAACCTCTGGAGACAGCCTGGGCAGATTTATGTAGAATTTCAGCGGGTTAATCAAATTAATTGTGATCGTTGGATGCAGGCATTAAAGGTAGAAACCACGGATGAGGTTCTTAGGGAAGTAATTCTCCTGGAAACATTTTTTTAAAATTCCGTCCATTAGAAAGAATCCATGTAGACAACCAGAAGGTACCAACAGCCCGACAGGCAGTGGAAATTGCTGACGAACAGAGGCTTGTTGACAAGCCCACACCCTTTGCCCATCATCCCCACAAATGCAAGAAGGATATAAATAGGGAAAGTGAAAGGAAAGCAAGTAACTGCGGACAAGAAGGAAGAGTGTGGCAGGCCTCTGGATCTCCTCCTCAGGACAGGAAGGAAGGTGCTGAGGGTGGAAGTGAGGTCCAAAAGCCAAGTCTTCTCATCATCACAAGGTGAGACGCCGTTGTGCAGAATGCTTAATATTGTAGGGCAAAGCCATGGGATTTACGAGAGAACACAAAGCCAATGTTGAACAAGCATCCCTGACTGAGAGTATGACAGAACAGTCTGTATCTCTGACTGCAGTCTAAGTACTAAAACTGCTGTGAATGCGGAGTCAGGAACAGGGTACCTGAGAGTTCTCAGTATTTCTTATTCCTCAAATGGGGCAGGTAAACCTATGAATAACTTAAAGGAGCGACACAACATTATTTACTCAGAACAGGCATAACATTTCCACCAGAGAGTGCACTGAATGTCCATGTTTTAGTGAATAAAATTGGTGGGCAGAATATGTCAGTACTTTTATATCAGGTGCAGCTGGAGTGTAAACTATGCCTAATTTTTTTCGTGCAACGCGCTCTGCGGAAGTGCCACCACACAGCCCTCGTGATATTCCGCGTTAGGGCTTTCTTAAATGGAGGGAGCTGAGCAACAAATATTCATGACATAGAGGGGGCGGCCGCCGTGTCACTGGCAATGGCATCCAGGCGCCACCGTGCCAGCACCAGCACCATTTTTAAAGGTTTTCAAGCCCTTCAGGATGTATTTACATTGTTGAAAATAGAGACATGTTGTCGAAGCTTTCTGTCTTGAACTCATCAGAACAATATGCAAGAATAACCAATATAGGTGAAAACAATAACTTTTATTGCATGAGAAGAGAGTGCTGATTGGCTGGCAAGTGGACTCTAATTCGTCGAGCTTTAGCCATGGTGAATGCACCAGCTTACGGTGACTGGCAGTTAACTGCCAAGCTTTGTTTGAAATTTAAAGCTTGACTCTGATTGGTCATGGCATTGCCCTGAGGAATGAACTAGCGAATGGCTGTCACTTACTTTGTTCATTTGAAACAGGCGCAATGCGTGCATATTCTTTTCCCACCTGCAAAGAACAGGACCCTGTGCATTAATATATGCAGCTTCCAATACACACAAATCCGATCATTTCTTGCTTTATGTACTTTAAACCGATGAACGGGCCTAAGGCTGTCATTTTTTGGCTCTGAAAAGTGCCCTGTCTATCTCAAATCACCTTGGAAAGGGAATGTATCCCAAGAATTTGAATAACAAGCTAGCTGTTTCACCCTGCTACTATGCAGTAGCAACACGTGTCGGCTTCACTACTAACAGGATGCTGCCCTCAAGCCAAAAAGACGTCCTACCTATCACACAAATGAGTAATGCGATATACACTTTTCAATGCCAGCGTGATGCTAGGTACATAGTAAGTACGTCCCAGAAACTGGCGTACCATTGCAAACAACATGTTCTTTCCACTGCTCGCAGTGGGCAAAGTGCAGGTATTATACACCAGCCTGTGCTTGCAAAACGCAGAACACACTGTCCAACATTAGATGTGATTCCACGATTGGACAACATTTGCTACAAAAGCCGCAATGTGCTAAGAGTTACGCTGACAACAAATTTAAGATTGTCAGTAGGACTCACAGCGTGGCACATTTGTGCATACTAGAAGCGCCATATATTAATACGCAGGGCCCTGTTTTTGCCGACAGAAAGAACATGTCCGTACATTGCACCTGTTTAGCTGAACAAAGTAAGTGACAGCCATTCACTAGTTCATTCCTTAGGGCAATGCCTTGACCAATCAGTGTCTATCTGCCTTGTTTAAATTTCAAACAATGCATTTCAGTTAACTGATGCATTCTCCATGGCAACTGCTCCACCAATCAGAGTTAGTTCACTTGCCAACCAGTCAGCATTCCCTTCTCATGCAGTGTAAGTTGTTGTATTCCCCTCCATTGGTTATTCTTGCATATTGCCCTGATGAATGCAAGACAAAAAGTTTAGACAACCTTTCTATTGTCAGTAATTCTCAAGTTCTGTGCTACCAAACGAATATATATTTAATTGTTGAAGGTGTCACTGCAATTAAAAAGTAATAGCATTGAATCCCCTATCCCCTGCCCCCGCCCCCAACTGAGAATTCAATACATAAATTGACCTACTCTGAATAAAAACACTTATTGAAATTCTGAACTTGTCCCTCCGACCTTCAGTATCATTGATCCTGAAGCCCTTCACGACTTTCCCCACAACCAATAGATATAGCTTACCTCGCTGCCACCACCCCCCCCACCTCCCCCGCCCCCCCGGCCCGGATAATTTTTTTCTTCCACCCACCCCACCAGTGTCCTGCTTTGGAACTACAACGGAATTCCGAAGGCATGCAAGTTGAGCCAGTTGGCCCTAAAATTGGCGTGCGACAGCTGGCAGCAGCAGGTAAGTTCATTTGCACGTCAGTGCTTCTAATTTCAATATTTTAATGAAGGCCTCATCACTTCGCCGCGTGGGTATGGGCGCACCGAGGCCTCGCCATCGCCACTAATATCCAGTGTGTCATTCCCGTTGTCGTGGGTCACGGCGGACAGCTCCCAGCAGCATTTTACAGGTTTCCCCGCCACAAGCAACAGTAATGAGGGGCTGGTAAAATTCAGCCCATTGAGAGAGAGATTGAGTCGGAATGAGGCAGAATGGCGGAGAGAGACAGAAAAGATGTGATACTCAGCATCCCACACTGTCTGCTCTACATTATTGGACTCTAACACCTTCCCTCCATCAGCTCGCCCATGGGGAAATGATCCAGTACAGGGGCAGTGGGGTGGAATTGTAGAAAAAAATCAGGACTGGGACAAAGAGAGAGGGATTCCAGCTGTATTCCCTCTCTCTCGCGCTCACTCTCTCTCTCTCACACACACACACACACACACACACACACACACACACACACACACACACACACACACACTGTAATCAGCTACCATTCACCTGGGGACAGATATACAGAGGATGAGACACAGAAACTCACCTCCAGCCACATGGAATTAAAGAATGGTGGCTGATGTTGTACGAACATATCCCAGACTCTGTCACTCAAATAACTCTCGCTTTCTCTCTTTGGCCTCCTTGTCTCGAGAGACAATGGGTAAGCGCCTGGAGGTGATCAGTGGTTTGTGAAGCAGCGCCTGGAGTGGCTATAAAGGCCAATTCTAGAGTGACAGACTCTTCCACAGGTGCTACAGATAAAATTGGTTGTCGGGCCTGTTACACAGTTGGCTCTCTCCTTGCACTTCTGTCTTTTTTCCTGCCAACTGCTAAGTCTCTTCGACTCGCCACGCTATAGCCCCGCCTTTATGGTTGCCCGCCAGCTCTGGCGATCGCTGGCAACTGACTCCCACGACTTGTGATCAATCTCAAAGGACTTCATGTCGCGTTTGCCGACGTCTTTAAAGCGGAGACATGGACGGCCGGTGGGTCTGGTACCAGTGACCAGCTCGCTGCACAATGTGTCCTTGGGGACCTTGCCATCTTCCATGCGACTCACATGGCCAAGCCATCTCAGGCGCCGCTGGCTTAGTAGGGTGTATATGCTGCGGATGTTGGCCACCTCGAGGACTTCTCTGTTGGAGATACGGTCCTGCCACCTAATGCCAAGGATTCTCCGGAGGCTGCGAAGATGGAATGAATTGAGACGTCGATCTTGGCTGACGTACGTTGTCCAGGCCTCGCTGCCATAGAGCAAGGTACTGAGGACACAGGCTTCATACACTTGGACCTTTGTGTTCTGTGTCAGTGCGCCATTTTCACACACTCTCTTGGCCAGTCTGGACATTGCAGAGGAAGCCTTTCCCATGCGTTTGTTTAATTATGCATCGGGAGACAGGTTACTGGTGATAGTTGAGCCTAGGTAGGTGAATTCTTGAGCCACTTCCAGAGCGTGGTCGCCGATATTGATGGATGGAGCATTTCTGACGTCCTGTCCCATGATGTTCGTTTTCTTGAGGCTAATGGTTAGGCCAAATTCATGCAGGCAGCCGGAAACCTGTCGACGAGTCTCTGCAGACACTCTTCAGTGTGAGATGTTAATGCAGCATCGTCAGCAAAGAGGAGTTCCCTGATGAGGACTTTTCGTACTTTGGTCTTCGCTTTTAGACGGGCAAGGTAGAATCGCCTGCCACCTGATCATGTGTGGAGGAAAATTCCTTCTTCTGATGACTGGAACGCATATGAGAGCAGCAGGGAGAAGAATTTCCAAACAGTGTGTGTGCGAGAACACATCCCTGTTTCACGCCACTCAAGATTGGAAAGGGGTGTGATGAGGCACCGCTGTGCTGAATTGTGCCTTTCATATTGTCATGGAATGATGTGATGATACTTAGTAGCTTTGGTGGACATCCAATATTTACTAGTAGTCTGAAGAAACCACGTCTGCTGACGAGGTCAAAGGCTTTGGTGAGATCAATGAAAGCAACGTCGAGGGTCATCTGTTGTTCATGGCATTTCTCCTGCTGCTGGCGAAGGGAGAGCAGCATGTCAATGGTGGATCTCTTTGCTCGAAGGCCACACTGTGCCTCAGGATAGATGGGCTCAGCCAGCTTCTGGAGCCTGTTTAAGGCGACACGAGTGAAGACTTTCCCCACTATGCTGAGCAGGGAGATTCCACGGTAGTTGTTGCAGCCACCGCGGTCACCCGTGTTCTTATACAGGGTGATGATATTGGCATCGCGCATGTCCTGTGGTACTGCAGCCTCTTCCCAGCACAGGCAAAGCTGTTCTTGCAGTGCTGAGAGTATAGCAGGCTTGGCACTCTTGATGATTTCATGAGTAATGCCGTCCTTCCGAGGGGCTTTTCTGCTGGCTAGAGAATCAATGACGTCACTGAGTTCCGATTTTGTTGGCTGTACGTCCAGTTCATCCATGACTGGCAGAGACAGGGTTGCATTGAAGGCGGTCTCATTGACAACATTCTCCCTGGATACAGTTCTAGGTAGTGCTGCACCCAGCGGTCCATTTGCTTGCGTTGGTCAGTGATTGTGTCCCCTGATTTAGATTTGAGGGGGGCGATCTTCTTGACGGTTGGCCCAAAAGCTCTCTTAATGCCATCATACATTCCTCTGATATTTCCTGTGTCAGAGGCCAGCTGAAAACGACAGCATAGGTGTTGCCAGTAGTCATTTGCACAGCGCCTGGCTTTAAGTGCTACGGATGTTAACTCGCTGGGGGCTTTCTTGTAGTTCAGCAGTGCGATGCACTTAGCGGCTATGACAGGTTTCAGCACTTCAAAGTGAGATTGAAACCAGTCTGCATTCCGCTTCACACGATTGTCATAGGTGGTCATTGCTGAGTCATAGATGGCGTCTCTGATGTGGGCACACTTGGTCCCTGCATTCCCTGTGGGATGTCTTGGAGGGCTTTTTCAAGTGAATTTAGAAACTTACATAACAGCTGTGGATGAGAAATGCTGGTCGTGTTGATGCCTGGGTGGCCCTTCTGCTTGGAGTGGTGCAGCTTCTTTGGTTTGAGGCTAACCTTGCTGCATACCAGGGAGTGGTCGGGTTCGCCGTCCGCACTGTGGAAACTGTGTGTGATTTGAACGCTGTTTAAAGAGACTCGCCTTGTGACGATGAGGTCGAACTGGTGCCAATGACGTGATCTTGGGTGTCTCCGAGAAATCTGGTGACAGGGTTTAGTGTGAAAGAACGAGTTGGTGATGCAGAGGTTATGATAGGTACACAACTCAAGTAGTCTCTGTCCATTCTCATTCATCCTCCCAATGCCAAATCGCCCAAGGCAGGAGGGCCATGAGTCATGGTCGACCCCAACCCTGGCATTAAAGTTCCCCAGCAGGAACAGGTGTTCGGTGTTGGGGATGATGCTGATGATATTATGGAGTTCCTCGGAGAACTGGTCGTTAGCTTCAAGTGGGGAGCAGAGTGTTGGAGCATTTATGCTGAGTAGGTGAACAGTCGGTTGGACCGTATGCATTCCGAGCCATTTGAGGGTGGCTCTATCATGCTGAGCAAAGGGTTTCTGTTGGCGAAGCCCACTCCATGCTGTCTTGGTTCTTCAGGATCCCTACCCTGCCAGAAGAAAGTATAGTTGTGCTCTCGTGGAGATCTGCTCGTAGGGAGGCATATCTCCTGAAGTGCTGCAATGTCTACATTGAGTCTACTGAGCTCGTTGTTAATGATGGCGGTCTTCCGAGAATCGCTCATTTGTGTAAGCTCTTCCGACAGGCCAGGACACATAATTCCGACGTTCCAGCTTGCAAAATGAAGGGTTGGTACCTTCTTTCCTTTTGTGGTCGTGCTGTTTGGTGCAGTGTTACAATCCACTTGTCCGGCAATGACCCTGAACTCCAAGCACCCATTGAAGCAGGTGGACTGTGGTGGGACAGAAATTTAGTGAGCGGGGGCTGCCCGTTTTGAGGCGGGCGGTAACTGTCCAGTGAGATGCGATGACCTCTCCCACCGACAAAGGCAACCTGTGGCGCCCAATTTCTGCGCCAATTGAGCTGTACTTATCACCTATAACCGCTGCCTTCCGTGTTGATTTGGTCACCGTGAGGCGACTCGGGAGCGACCTCTCCGTGTCGCATGCCTGGGCGTATGTTTAGAAGTTGTGAGTTGCCCAAGCGTCAAAACCCCCCTCTCGGCCTGCCTGGTGGGTTCCAAAGGAGTGCAGAGCCCGACGTTTGGCACCAGTATGGCTGCAGGAACTGCCGGAAACATGCCAAAGGTGACACATGACCGCCTTTGGGGTTCCGCTCCGAATTTTCTGTTAGAGTTTACTCCCGCAGAGACAGGGTGAACGGCTGGCAATCCGGGAAAGGAAAGGAATTCTGATGAGGACGCTGCCAGTGGAGGCCAAGCTTGGCCAAATGGACAGGAAGATCACTTGGCCATGTTTGGGGAGCCCGTCTACGGCGGCGATCAGGAGGAAGAGCGGCCACATGGTCCTGGCAGCGGCTCCCGCTCACTCGGCAACTCAGCGCTGTTTCCACACAAACTTTCCCCTCAACTCCGGCTCGGCTCCCGGATCCCGATCCCGATCCCGTTCCCAGTCGTGGTACACTATTGTAAAAGGGACAGTGTTGGGAGCTGATGCAATGTTTTATTACCTGCACCCCCTCCCGCCCTCTCCCAGCTCACCCCCTCGCATCCCCTTTACACCACCCCCCTCGCACCCCTTCCCAGCTCCCCCCTTGCACCATCCTTCCCTCGCACCCCCATCCCCTGTCCCCTTGTGCCATAGTCCCTGCAGCCCCTTCCCAGCTCCCCTCGCTCCCCCTTCCCTCCACCACTTCCCACCGCACTCCTCCTCCTCGCACCCCCTCCCCACCGCACCCACTTCCCCCACCTCCTCCCACCAGCATCCACCAATCCCTGTGTAGTGGCACCAACAACCCCACTGCCTTGTGGGCGTCTCGGGAGAGACCAAGGCTAAGGGAATCTTATACTACATCAGTAATAATAATTGATTTTCTTTGACAAATTCGGGACAATGGTTGCACCTGTTTCGAGGTAAAACCAACTGTTCCAGGAGAGTGGAGAAATTGTGCAATAGCAGCTGGTGCACGGTGTGTGATGGTTCCTGGGAAATGGCCGATGCCAATGTTGTTTGCAGACAGCTGGGTTGTGGCCACGCTCTATTGGCCCCAGGAGGGGCTACGTTTTACCAGGGTGACGGTGTTATCTGGCTGGATGAGGTGAAGTGCACTGGAAGCGAATCTTCTCTGGCCGACTGTCCTTCCTCATCGCGGGCTCAAACTGACTGTGATCACAAGGAAGATGCCAGTGTGATTTGTTCCGGTAAAGGTGGCAGGATTTGAAGATTGGGTTTAGGGTTCCTTGTAATTTAAATTGACTCATTACTTCGGGAAATTACGAACAGTATTTCTCGTTTAAATGGAAAGTGCTGAAATTTTATCCTCCTGAACATTTTGTATATTCCACAGGACTCGATGTGCTTCCAACTGCTTTCCCGTCCATATCTGCAGGTACTTACCATTATTAGTATTCCAGCTAGCATTAGGGTTTGTATTAGTAGAATTGGTATCGTTGTCATTTTCTGAAGATACTATGAGCACGTTCTCACTGACTGGAACATTTTTTTCTCACTGTATATTTCAAATGGTCCGGTTGAAATTCTGCTCATTCCAGTTTCTGACTGTACCTGAACTGTCCTGTACTCATCAGCAACATGGTGGCACTGTCTCTGTAATTTCGACTGGCTCACACCTTATTCTGGTGCAATGTGCACCACACATACTGGGGAATGTTCAGCCCGACTCATTGCTCCAAAGCAGTGGTTATAATTATTAAATACTTCGTGAAAATATTTTATCATGCAAGACGGACTGTCTCTGTGTTAAACCTTTCTGTATTGTTCTCATTGAGCACAGGGATATAAAACTACTTCCATCCGAGTTGCGGTCTGCTTCGGAGTCCTGCTATTCTGTGTTTTGATCTCACTGATTGTGGTTACACAGAAAAAGTCAATCAGAAGAGGTGAGGCTCATATCTTCCCGTGGATCCAACACAAACTTCCCAGTTATTGTGTCATATGCATGCAAAACTCTCGTTCATTGCAGCTTTCTATGGACTGTCAAGTGGCCTTGCTAGAAATATATATATATATATTGCTGATTTTCTACATTCAGTCTGCTCTGGAATTAGTAAAATGTGACATTTAAAATAGAGAGTGATTTGAAGTGTCCACATTCACTGTGAGATTTCACCACATAATACATGGAAGTCTGGAAGAATTGCAACAATAGATCGGGAAGTTTAATTGGCATTTTTGGGCTGTGCACTCAGCTATTTATTTGACTGATAATCTTCCTTCATCTATTGGGTATCAATTCCTGCCCTTCATATTCTGGCTCTTGGCATGCAATCTCGAGCTGTCTCCCCGGATCTGTCCGTTATTTTGACAAGTGATATTTGTACAGAACCTTCTCCATTCACCAGCGCTGATTCTACATTCGAAAACAACGCTTCCACTCATATTTCACCCATCCAATTCACTCCTGATTTATTATAAGAAATGGGCCTCTTCATGAAATACACTTTTAGAACAACAAAGAATAGTACAGCACAGGAACAGGCCATTCGGCCTCCAAGCCGACGCAGATCTTGATAACTGTCTAGATTAAAACCTTCTGCACTTCTGAGGACCATACCCCTCTATTCCCATCCTATTCATGTATTTGGTAAGATGCCTCATAATAACATAGAGTTCTTATAGAAATAGCTCGCTCTCTCTTATTAACAAATATTCTATAGCTCGGACAGCATCGGCCTGATATCTCAGCCAAGGACCAGACCATAACAGGCTCTGAAACAAGACAGTCCTAAAGCGGATAAGATCAAGCTTTGTAACCTCACTAGACTGGCAGTCATTTACAAACGATCACAAGCACGCGATCAGGTCAGAGAGTCATAGAGTAATAGAGTTATACAGCACAGAAACAGGCCTATCAGCCCATCGTATCTGTGCTGGCCATCAAGCATATATCCATTCTAATCCCATTTTCCAGCATTCGGCCCTTAGCCTTGCATGTTGTGCGTGCTGATCTAAATACCTTAAATGTTGTGAGGGTTCCTGACTCCACCACCTCTTCAGGCAATCTGTTCCAGACTCCAGATATCCTCTGGGTGAATATTCTTTCCTCAAATCCTCTCTAAACTTCCTCCCCCTTATGTTACATCCACGCACCCCGGTAACTGACCCCTCTGCTAAGGGGAAAAACGTTCTTCCTATCTATCCTATCAATGCCCTTTGTAATATTGTATACCTCAATCAGGTCCCGCCTCAGCATGTTTTGCTCTAAAGAAAACAACCCTAGCCTATCCAGTCTCTCTACATAGCTGAAATGCTCCAGCCTAGGCAACATCCTGGTGAATCTCCATTGCACCCTCTCCCGTGCAATCACATCCTTCCTATAGTGTGGTGACCATAACTGTACACGGTACTCCAGCTGTGGCCTAAGTAGTGCTTTATACAGCTCCTTCATAACCTCCCTGCTCGTATATACTATGCCTCAGCTAATACATACAAGTATCCCATATGTCCTTCCTAACCATCGTATCTCCCTGTGCTTCTGCTTTCAGTGATCGATGGAAAGGTCCGCCAAGGTCCCTCAGACCCTTTGAACTTCCTAGGGACCTACGATCCATTATATATTCCCTTGCCTTGTACGTCCTCCCAAAATGCATCACCTCACACTTCTCAGGATTAAATTCCATTTGCTGCTATTCACCCATCTTACCAGCCCATCTATTTCGTCCGATAATATAAGGCCTTCCACCTCACTGTTTACAACACCAACAATTCTCGTGTCAATCGGTAAACTTACTGATCATACCTCCTATATTTACATCGAAATCATTAAGGTGCAGTGCAAACAGCAAGGCTCCCCGCATCGATCCCTGTAATACACCAGTGGTCACTGGCTTCCACTCTCAAAAACAACCTTCGACCATCACACTCTGCCTCCTGCCACTAAGCCAATTTTGGATAAACTTTGCCAAATTGCCCTGGATCCCATGGTCTCTTACCTTCAAAAAGGAAATAGTGAGAGCTCAGGGCCAACATGTTTCCCTAAGGTTGAAGGGCAGTACCAACAAATCCGGGGAAACCTGGATGTCAAGGGATATAGAGGATTGGATAAGGAGTACAAAGGAAACTTATGGCAGATTCAGAGCGCTGCACACTTTGGAGGCCCTCGAGGAGTATGGAAAGTGTAGGGGTACTTCAAAACGAAATGAAGAGAGCTAAGAGTGGACATACAAAAACACTGGGCAGCAAGATAAAGGACAATCCAAAGGCGTTTCTTTTTAAAGTATATTAAGGGCAAGAGGATAAGAGTAGGGCCGATTAGGGACCAAAGTGGCCATCTGTGAGTGGAGCCGGAGGACGGAGTTTAGGTTTTAAATGATTACTTTTCATCTGTGTTCACCATAGAGACAGACAATATCGGTGTCGAGATCAGGAAGGGGGATTGTGATGTACTTGAACAAATTAGCATTGAAAGGTAGGAAGTATTCGCGGGCTTAAAATGGATAAATCCCCAGATGCAGATGATATGTGACCCAGGCTTCTATGTGAGGGAATGGAGGAGATAGCAGGGGCTTTGACACACATTTTCGAATCCTCTCTGGTACAGGAGATGCATCAGAGGACTGAAGGACAGCGAATTTATTTATTTACTTTGAGATACAGCACTGAAACAGGCCCTTCGGCCCACCGAATCTGTGCCAACCAGCAACCACCCATTTATACTAACCCTACTGTACTCCCATACCTACACTCGGGGCAATTTACAACGGCCAATGTACTTATTACCTGCAAGTCTTTGGCGGTGGGTGGAAACCGGAGCACTCGCCGAAAACCCACACAGTAACGGGGAAAACTTGCAAACTCCGCACAGGCAGTACCCAGAATTGAACCCAGGTCCCTGGAGCTGCGAGGCTGCGGTGTCAGCCACTGAACTACTCTGCCGCTCAAATGACATGAACGTGGTACCATTATGCAAGATGGGTAGCAGGGGTAAACCAGGTAATTACAGGCAGGTGCATCTAACATCAGTGGTAGGGAAACTATTGCGAAAAATCAGAGGAACAGGATTAATCTCCACTTGGAGAGGCAGGCATTAATCGGGGATAGTCAGCATGGCTTTGTCAGGGGGAGATCGTTTCTAACAAACTTGATTGAACTTTTCCTCAGAGAACACATTTGTCCCAAGTCTGCTGCAGGTGAACATGTGAGTATGCAGAAAAATAGACACAAAGACATATACACAAATACGCACAACAAAACTACTCTGCATTCATAATACTTGGCTTTGTCACTTTACAATCACAATCTCTGCGATTTGGAAGTGTTCACAGATAATTTACTGTTAAACGCTCGTGGGTTGCAACTAAATTTTAATCTCCCCACCATCCATCTGACAGGTTCTGTCACTAGCGTCAAGGGTTCACTGGCTGGTTTGTACCAAGCAATTTATGAAGAGATTGGGAATGTTCCACCTGGCAAGGATTCCTATCAGATCCGGCGTTCAGGTCTGTGTTTTATATTTCATGCCGAATTTTCACAAGACAAATGTCACTTCCACTTAAATACCCCATTTTAATTGTCAGCTTACTGACTGAACTCTGTCAGAAATCCGCTCACTATCCCCAGGTGAAAGAGTCCGATCACAGTGCGAGTGTATCTATATCTCGGGGCGGCACAGTGGCGCAGTGGTAAGCACCGCAGCGTCACAACTGCAGCGACCCGGGTTCAATTCTGGGTACTGCCTGTGCGGTGTTTGCAAGTTCTCCCTGTGACCGTGTAGGTTTTCGCCGGGTGATCCGGTTTCCTCCCACAGCCAAAGACTTGCAGGTTGATAGGTAAATTGGCCATTATAAATTGCCCCTCGTGTGGGGATGTGGTAGGAATATGGGATTAATGTAGGATGAGTATAATTGTGTGGTAGATGATCGGCAAAGACTCGGTGGGCCGAAAGGCCTGTTTCAGTGCTGTATCTCTAAATAAAAATAAAATAAAAATCTGTGTCCATAGTAAGATTCCCACCAATCGCAAATGCTTAAAGAACGTGATTTCTGTTTGTTTACAACTATCATGTAATGTTATTCCATTTAAACAAGACCATAAATAATCACTGCTCTCAGCAGGAGATAGTCACATTGACTCAGATTTCATTTCTCTCGGTGACTGGATTTCTGGATCAGAAACACGTTTCCATCAGGAACTCCTAACCTCAAATCCGTGGTTTCTACAAAAAACATATTCTAACACTTTGTATTCTGACGTTTAACATGAAATCTACAAATTCTGCTTCATGATACTGGGGCAGCAACACTGCCAAACCTATATAAGTTCTGTCCTGCGATTTAACCATTGAGATCAATTACTAAGGTTACAACAAAACACACAAAAACGATTTCCCTCGCAGATAAGATAAAAGAGTATCCTAAAATATTTTATAAGTATAGTAAGGGAAAATGGTTGACTAGGGAGAGAGTAGGTCCCCTTAAGGATTAGTGTGGTAATCTGTGTATGGACCCACGGGAAATGGGCGATGGCTTAAATGAATACTTTTCGTCTGTATTTACCGTGCAGAAGGTCATGGAAGCTAGTGAGTTCAAGGGAGGGAACAGCGATATCTTGGAGCATATCAACATTACAAGGGAGGAGATGTTGGAGGTTTTGAAGCGCATGAAGGTGGATACATCTCCAGGGCCTGACCAGGTGTATCCGAGGATGCTATGGGAAGCAATTGAGCAGATTGCTGGGACCCTGGCAGAGACTTTTGTATCATAGTTAGTCACAGGGGATGTATCGGAAGACTGGAGGACAGCTAATGTTGTGCCTTCATTTAAGAAGGGAAGCAGGGTGAGCCTTACATCAGTGTAGAAAGGTTATTGCAAGGGATTCTGACAGACATGATTTGCATGCATCTGGAAAGGCAAGATCCAATTCGGGATAGTCAGCATGGCTTTGTGCGTGGGAAATCATGTCTCACGAAGTTGATTGAGATTTTGAGGAGGTGACCTAGAGGATTGACAAGGGTAGGGCGGTGGACGTTGTGTACATGGACTTTAGCAAGGCCTTTAACCAGGTTCCGCATGGTAGGTTGGTCCAGAAGGTTCGAACACATGGGATCCAGGGAAAGGTAGCCAATTGGATACAAAATTGGCTTGGTGATAGGAGGCAAAGGGTAGTGGTGGACGGTTGTTTTTCAGATTGGGGGCCGGTGACCAGTGGTGTGCTGCAGGGATCGGTGCTGGGCCCTCTGTTGTTTGTCATATATATTAATGACTTGGATGAGAATGTAGGGGACATGATTAGTAAGTTTGCAGATGACAACAAAATTGGTGGTATAGTGGACAGTGAAGAAGGTTGTCTAAGATTACAACAGGATATAGATCAATTGGAAAAGTGGGCAAGGGATTGGAAAATGGAATTTAACGCAGACAAGTGCTAAGTAGTGCATTTTGGGAAGTTAAACCAGGACAGGGCATATACAATGAATGGCAGGGCCCTGGGGAGTCTGCTGACCTTGGAATGCAAGTACATAGTTCCCTGAAAGTGGCAACACTGGTAGACAGGGTGGTGAAGAAGGCGTATGGCATGCTTGTTTTCATTGGCCGAGGCATTGAGTACAAGAGTTGGGACGTCATGTGACAGTTCTACGCATCATTGTTTCGGCCGCACTAGGAGCACTGTGTGCAGTTCTGGTCGCTGCACGACAGGAAAGATGTGATTAAGCTAGGGAGGGTGCAGAAAAGATTCACAAAGATGTTGCCTGGTTTGGAGGGCTTGAGTTATAAAGAGAGATTTGATAGGCCAAATCTGTTTTCCCTCGGGCGAATGATGCTCAGAGGGGACATGATAGAGGTATATAAAATTGTGAGAGGCATAGATAGGGTAGTTAGCCAGTGTCTGTTTCCCATGATAAGGGTGACTAAAACTAGAGGGTATAGATTTAAGGTGAGAGGGAGGAGGTTTAAAGGGGATCAAAGGGGCAGATTTTTCATACAAATAATAGTGTTTATCTGGAATGAGCTGCCAAAGGAGGTGGTGGACACAGGAACAGAAGCAACATTTAAGAGGCATCTGGACAGGTACTTGAATGAGCAGGGCATAGAGGGATATGGAATTAATGCAGATAGGTGGGATTAGTATAGATAGGCATTATGGTCAGCATGGATGCGGTGGGCCGAAGGGCCTGTTTGTATGCTGTACGACTCTATCACTCGAAGAACAAAGCCACCTTGCACTCTTTTCTGCCCCATTATCCGGGGTGGGATTCGGTTTTGGAGACAGCACCGGCCGTTTGAGACTCTGGAGAGGAAAGAGACGGGGACAGGGTGGACGAATTCTGCATTAAGAAACTGTGCGAATTGACTATGTTTTACACTATTGTCTCGGCTCGGATGTTTGAAATCTGACCCACCAGCTGTACTGTGTATTGTTTCAACTACTCGCTGGATGAGCCAGCATTTCAGGTCCATCCCTAGTTGCTCTTGAACCACTGCAGTCCCTGTGATGAATGTTCCACAATCGTGTCAGATACAAAGTCCCAGGACATTGTCAACGGTTGATGATGGTATTATGTTATTTACTCGAACGTCCCAATCAATCTCTCCAATAACCATCCATGTTTGTGTTTAACAATTACCGATTCCATTGAGTCCCTCAATCAGATTGAATATTACACCAGTCACAGTTTGATTGAAATGGATCCTGGATCAGAAAATCCTGAAGGGAACTCCTCCAGTATTCAGGGTGAGTACATGTTTACTTGTTACCATCAGGTTTTTAAATCCATCACGCTGTCTGCTATCTAAAATCAGCAACTAAATATTTCAGAACTTCCTCGCCCTAAAATGATGCTGCTGAAGACATAGAGATTTTCTGAGTGATTTTAGTTTTAAAAAATGGAGAAATAATTTGGATTTCTGCAAAATCATCCCGATTGCGCCATGTAGTATAATGGAAATAAACTTTCAGTTCATGATGTTTTCTGACACTGTTGTCTGGGCGGTGAAATGTGAAATTTGTGTACATGTTGGATGGGTGATTCAATGGGATACATGTGACTTGAACACGGAGGGCTGAAGTTTGTCACACAGTGACCACAGTCGGGGAGAGAAAATGCCGCGGATAGCGGTGCAAAGGAAGCTCGACGTCATTACACTATTAGGTGATATTCCCGGAATCGGACGAGCTGGCGGGTGGAGGCTCCACTTTAAGGCGCTGGTCAGGTAACTGAGCCTATAAAACAGGAAATGCATGGCAATTTTCTAAACCATTCACAATTTAGTGAAAGGCGGCCGAGAACAACAGTTTTCAGAGACTCGCCACCTGTAAAGAGGGGGAAGGTCAGTGGAAGGTCAGTTGTGGCTGTGAAAAGCATTACGTCACTGGAGGGAGGGTGAGAATTACGGCATTGGCAATCTGGAGGCTGACCTATCTTGCCGATCACAACAGAGGTATTCAGGGTGAGCATCTTCTCCGACATGTAACATATGTATACAAAGTAGAAAGATTGGTGACATTGAGAAATAAGTGCAGCTATTTACAATAGGTCTCAGCCACTCCGGCTTTGAGGGCTCACATTGTGGAGGAGCATCAGAGATGGAGAGAGCTACAGTCCCCGGGAGTTGGGCTGCATCACCCAGATAGTGACAAGAATCATGAGGCTGGAAGACAGAGTGGATCATCAGGGCACACAGTAGCACGCAAGCAGCATCTTGAGTGCAGGAGATGCTACCCACCAGAGAGGGTTTACCATCAGAGGCTCTTCTTCCTGCAAATGTCAGAGCAGCAGTCTCACTGAAGACTGTGCCTCTCCACGGAGGCAGTCACTGAGCTGTGCACTATGATGGTGGAGGATCTGAACCAATGAGTGGGGGTACCCCTTCTCCAATTTCATTTATATATTTTGTGACATTTAAGGTCGTGAGCTTAATGTTAGGCTCTGCACTCACCTTGCCATGCTACATACTAGATCATCTTCCTGCACCGAAGCTTCTTACCTGGACCACCACACGGCTGCACACCTGCTCCTCAGTCTCCTGCCATGCCCTCGCTGCCTGCCTAGCCGGCCTCCTTCACCTATCCCGATGGGGAAAGCGCTTCCCTACTTGACCTTGCTACCTGGAGGAGCACTTCCAGGGAGGCATGAGAAAACCTGGACGCCAACCTTGCTCTGGCTGCTGCCATCTGCCAAACACACAAGTTGTCAGTCCTCCCACTCAATGTCCTACAGTGCTCCTGCCTTTCAATCGATTGCTGGGTGCTTAAAAATATAGCAGGGGCCTAAGAAGACTCAGCTACTGCGACACGATATGGTCCTAAAATTTACCAGCGTCTAATCGCACTACAGCTGAAGATCAGTCTACCCTGGCCGGCTCAGGTAGATTGACGTCTGATGATATCATTCTAAGCATTCAGTGATACAATTTAATTTAATTTCAGTGAAAATCATTATTTCCTCCCAGGTCTGGTTCCGGGTGATAATGATGATGTTCAGACTGGAGCTATTGAAACCCAAGATGGTCACTTGTTGCTGGACAGTGTTCCTGATGATCTCTTCACACTGACAAGTTCCGGCGGTGATCTCTCCACTCTTGGTGAGTTAAACTCCCACAGTCACCAGCTCTCTGTCACTACTTTGAATTTCATTCCAATCGGCGATGTCACAGACCCTGGTTGATTCAAATTCATGCTGTGATTAAAGGAAATTAGTCGAATCAATGCTTGACTTATTTTAGCAAAGACATCCTGATGTTATTCCGTGTGTGATATCTCTCTTATTAACACTCCCACGGGAAATCCTTCAGGTGCTCAATCTGAGCTCTCTGATTCAGGCTCAGCAGATCCACTTCATCTGCTTTCACCCAGCGGGAAACTAACAACACAGTGAATGGAGCTGGAAAACATTCAAATTCCAGTACCCATCACCTGATTGACACTTATTTCGATGACCCGCACTGAAATTCGCTTTCAGTCCAATCATGTATCCATAATCTTTCTCTCCACAGTCTACAGCTCTCAGACCCGCAACGAACCCACTTTCAGTCCAATCATTAATCCATAATCTTTCTCTCCACAGTATACAGCTCTCAGTCCCGCACTGATCCCGGTTTACCGGTTCCCTCCATTCCTGAAGACAATGAGGATGTTCATTGTGACACGTTCACAATAGTAGACATTCCACCAACGATGGGCCGTGACTGTGTGCTTCAACATATTACATCTACATAAACCCGGTAAGACTAATGCTGTATTATTTGTTTCATTTATTTGTGCTGACAGTGTGCAGTCCCGGATGGTTTTTTAATTTATTTTATTTAGAGTTACAGCACTGAAACAGGCCCTTCGGCCCACCGAGTCTGTGCCGACCATCAACCACCCATTTATACTAATCCTGCACTAATTCCGTATTCCTACCGCATCCCCACCTGTTCTTTTATTTCCCTACCACCTACCTATACCAGGGGCAATTTATAATGGCCAATTTACCTATCAACCTGCAAGTCTTTGGCATGTGGGAGGAAACCGGATCACCCGGAGGAAACCCACGCAGACACAGGTAGAACTTGCAAACTCCACACAAGCAGTACCCAGAATTGAACCCGCTGGAGCTGTGAGGCTGCGGTGCTAACCACTGCGCCACTGTGCTGCCCTGACATTAATATGATAATGAGTGGTGTTTTCAACAGTCAGTGATTCTAAAGTATCAGAGAGACATTCTGTGTACTTACTATTGAAACAGGAGGCTTATTGAAACAGGAATATTCTGAGTCGGGAACATATGCTGTATTTGAGGTGTTTGTTTGATGTTTTGCATTGCTCTAACCCTCTCAAGTCGCTTTTGTTGTCCTTTCAGCTAACAGTCAGCCTCAACTCCTGCAAATGATGTCTGGAGGTGGATCACAGACTGGTGGAAAATATTCTGTGTTAAATCTGAGAGAATGGCATGAACTTTTACAACAGTGTAAACATGCTGAATGTGCTTTACTTCACGATATTAGCACCGCTTTATGTTAATCAATCACCAGATTACTTGGTGTTGAAATAACTAGATTTGGCTTTTCTCCACGTTTTGTCTGAAAGTGTGTGTATTCTGTTTAATTAAAATACCAAACAGAATTGATTTCGGATAATTTCTCTGTCTATACAAATACTGAGATATATCACTCCGCATGTAATTACTGACACTGTCACAGAGATTAAAACCAATCCTTATTAATATTGATTTTGTACGAAGATCGTTCTGTAACCGCTTCACATTTTCATATCCTATTAAAGAATGTTTAAAATACGTCAGGCGGCAAATATATGGTCTGTTTCTTTTACCTGCATTTATTGTAACAGCTTCCTCCACCGCTATATACTCGATGTGGACAAATTACTCCTGTTTATAAAGTAAGTGTTGATGTCCAGTGAAAACAATGCAAAAATAATAAAACATGTATTCAATGGGCGCCTTTGTCAATATTACTTCCAATATTATGGTTCAAGTACTAAATATACACCGATTCCTAGATACAATCCAACGTTGTTTTACTGTGCTGCACTATCCGGAGTGTGGCGGGAGAGCGGGGGAATCTGATCAGAAATTAATGTGTTTTTGCACTTCTGTTCTGAATATCTCAGTTAGTCATCAGTGGAGTGCAATTGTTAATCAGTCGGAAGAACGACGACACCGTGAATTACTCTCCAGCAGATTGTGATTTTTGTGATTGGTTGGCTTACTGAAGCACCCGTATCCACCAGCAGAGGGCGACCATTACTAGATTTGAAAACAGATTCTGCTGGAAACACTACTGGAAAAACAGGTCAGGTGTCATCTGTGGAGAGAGACACAGAACGAACTTTGCATGTTAATACGATTTCTTCAGAAACATATAATATTAGAGACGAACTACATTTAGCAAATACAGAACCGGGAAAAGGGGGCATGAAGAGAGTTAAATAATTAAGGTTTGTGTTCAGATGGAAGCAGGTGTGATTAAATGAATCCCGCCCGCTTTACGCTCTCTGATCTATGTCCCTTTGCTCTGCAACACTTCATTCTCTCAACCCTGAAATTATCATTAAACTTGCTCACAATTGTTTTCTGAAAAGAACCCTGGGAGCCTAAGCTCTAACCCTCTGACATACCTTCCCACTTTCCCCTGGACTATGACCACACCAGCGAACATCAAGTCATCCTTTCCCATACTATCACTGCATATGGAGAGTAGACCTGCGTGAGAAGGGCAGCGGCGGCATGAGATAAAAATCGTTAACAGAGAGCCCCTTCTACCTCTCTCGACCTGGAAGAGCTGAGGTGTGACAGCTCAGGAAAACAGATAGGTGATTGGTAGGTATCTCATCCGGGCCTTTTTTGATTAGCCAAGTGGTTTAAATCACGAGACGTTATTACAGATGATGAGTGCAGTTAAGAAATTCACTTTTAAAGTATTTAGCATCCAAATTAATTAATTAAGTCGAATAGAGACGGCTGGGCAGGCGATGTGTTGCAGCTGTCGTATGTGGGAGCTGAGGGACGCCGGTGCGACCCACAGTGACCACATCTGCAGCAAGTGTTGGCTGCTCGAGGACCTTTGGCTCAGTGTTGATGAGCTGGAGTTCGAGTTGCGGACGGTGCAACAGATCAGGGAGCGGGGAGAGTTATCTGGACACTGTATTTCAGGAAATGGTCGCACCCCTTATATTAATTACATCAAAGTTTGAACATGGTTAGGGAAAGCAGGTGTGACTGCGAGTGAGGCAGGTATGGGGATCTGGAATTTAGCTTTGGAGGAGCCTCAGCCAATCCCCTTGTCCAATAGGTACGAGGTTCTTGCTCCCAGTGTGGACGAGGGCACAGACTGCTTGGAGGATGAGCGAACTGACCACTGCACCGTGGTTGAGTGTGTCATTCAAGTGCGGGGAGAAATGTCGTCGTAAAAGAGGATAGCATAGTTAAGGGAATAGATACTGTTCTCTGCAGCAAAGACAGGAAGTCCCGAAGGCTGTGTTGCCTACCTGATGCCAAGTTAAGGAGATCTCTTCTGGGCTAGAGAGAAACATGAAGTGGGAGGGGAATGATCCAATTGTTTTCGCCCACGTAGGTACCAATGACATAGATAGGAATCAGAAAGAGGTTCTGCTGAGGGACCATGAGCAGTTCGGGGCTAAATTAAAAAGCAGAACCACAAAGGTAATAATCTCCACATTACGACCTGAGCCACGTGCAAATTGGCGTAGGGTAAATAAGATTAGAGAGGTAAATGCGTGGCTCAAAGATTGGTGTGGGAGAAATGGGTTCCGATTCATGGGGCACTGACACCAGTACTGGGGAAGAAGAGAGCTGTTCCTTTGTAACGGGCTTCATTTGAACCAAGCTGGGACCAGTGTCATGCTGCAACGTATAACTAGGGTTGTAGATAGACTTTAAACTAATTGAAGGGAAGTTTAGTGAAGAGACGAAAAGTAATCAAAGTGTGACAGGAAGGGGCAGAAAATATAAGCCGAAGATTGCAGCAGAAATTAGAAGCCAAATGAGTAATAATGGTAAAAAGTCTAAGCTTAAGGCTCTTTATCTGAATGGGCACACATTTATAACAAGATAGATGGTTTGATGGCACAAATAGAAATAAATGAATATAATTTTATAACAACTACAGAGACAATTTTGCAGAATGACAAAGACTGGAAACTCAAAATTCAAGGATTTCTGACATTCTGGATAAAAAAGGCAAAGCGGGAAAGAAGTTGAGGTAACTTTGTAAATAATGAAAGGTATCAGTGCAATATGTTGGGCTTGTTGACGCTTATTCATACTGAACAAGCTCGGCATGGTGATCAGAATCCTGGGCTGATTGAACCACATTCAGATTGTACCAGCACGGCATGGCGATCAGTATCTGGGGCTGGCTGTCCCATATTCACACTGTACCAGCCGGGTAAGGTGATCAGTATCCTGGACTGGTTGACCCATATTCACACTGTACCAGCTCGGCATGGTGATCAGTATCCTGGGCTGGTTGACCCATATTCACACTGTACCAGCTCGGCATGGTGATCAGTACCCTGGGCTTCTTGACCCATATTCACACTGTACCAGCTCAGCATGGTGATCAGTATCCTATACTGGTTGACCCATATTCACACTGTACCAGCTCGGCATGGTGATTTGTATCTGGGGCTGGTTGAGCCATATTCACACTGTACCAGCTTGGCATGGTGATCAGAATCCTGGGCTGCTTGACCCATATTCACACTGTACCAGCTTCGCATGATGATCAGTATCTTGGGTTGGTTGACCCATATTCGCACATTGACAGTTCAGCATAGTGATCAGTCTCTTGGGCTGGTTGACCCATGTTCACACACTGGCAGATCGGCATGGTGATCAGTATCTTGGGCTGGTTGACCTACATTTACATTGTACCAGCTCGGCATGGTGATCAGTATCCTGGGCTGGTTGACCCATATTCACACTGTCCCAGCTCAGCCTGGCGATCTGTAAACTGGGTTGGTTGACCATTATATGGGGGGAAAGCGGGAACAGGTTACTGAGTTGTATGATTAGCCATGATCATAATGAATGGTGAAGCATGCTCGAACGGCCGAATGGCCTTCTCCGCTCCTATTTTCGATGTTTCTATGTTCTATGCAGGGGTCTAACACTGCATTCTTAAAGGCAGGAGGATAGGACGATGCACAGGGATCTTCCTTTGCATTCTGAATGGGATGCGGCCTGGGATTACTGGGGGGAAAGTTGTGCTGGCATGAAGCGCATTAACATGTGCCAGCCCTCCGTTAACAGTGTGCTCTCTGTGTTTGTGAGGGGCCAATGGCACACTAGGCACCCTGTGTGAGTGGAGGATGCCAGAAAGGGCAGGAGAATTAAGGTTATGTGGATGGTGGGGGCAATCGATTCAGCTGGTAGGATCTTGATGTTGTCATGCTGTGCCACTCTAAGTGTTGGCCAAGTTGGGAAATGCCATGGCACCCCACATAGTTGATCCAGGAAAGCATCTGATGTGCCTACCAACGCCAATCCTTGCCCTATTAGCAGCCTTCGAATCTATGAAGGGTGCAACTTTATTTATCACATGGCAACAGATTTGGCTCGTCCGCCATTGTGTGATCCACTGCACGTGAGGATCCGTATGTGCTGGAAGCAATACCAACAGGCAGGTGCGATCCGTGTAGAGGCCCCTGGTCGTGAGCAGCAGCCATCAAGCGGACCTGGCTATTACGTTTGCCGTGCATCTACCAGGTCCCACATGATATACCAACAGATGTCAGACCACCAGTGTCAGAGGAGATTGTGCATATAGAGATGGTGGTGGCATGTCTCTGTGCCCTGCTCAAGGATGACCTGCAGCCCATGGGCTCCTGTGGACATCCCATGCCTTTGTTTCTCATCGTTACAGCGGTTCGCGAGCCTAATCCCTTTGAAGCCTCTTCGGGGCCCACCAGAGACCTTTGTTGGGTCATGCAGTTAGAAGTGCACCGCTGCATCAGGGAGGTCACCAATGCCCGCACCGGATGGCCAGCGAGGATGTTCACTTCAGGCCGGAGACTCACAGTCAGACCCAGAGGGCTATTGGTTCTGGCATCATTGCCGGAGAACCATACGTTGTAATGTTCATAGACTGCACACAAGTGGTCATCAGGTCTACTGCCACGCTACCACCTGCAGACGCAATATTAAAGGAGCCCACTTAATCCAGGTGAAGCTGGTATGTGAGCACCACAGTTGCTTGCAGTGAATGTGTGACCACCTCTCAGGAAACTGTCATGACACCTGGGTCTTGCACCCGTCCCGGCCACCACCACTGTTCACTAAACTGGCCCAGAGGGAGGGGTGGCTTCTTGGAGATAAGGGCTATCCATTGCAGACATGGCTCCCAACACCAGTGAGAGACTCCACCACTGCTGCAGAGGAGAAGTACAACGCCAGCCACTGAGGTACAAGAGCCACCATTGAGCAGCTGATCGGCATGCTGAAAGAATGCCTTCAATGGCTGTATGGATAGGGTAATGCCCTGTACTACAGGCCGAAAAGGCCAACTCTTTTCTTTGCTGGTCTGCACAAGTATGCACCCAATAGGGGCCAGGCCTGGTATGATGAGGAGAGACGTCAACAGATTCCTCCTCGGAATATGAGGACGCTGAGGACTGACAACATGAAAGATACATTGGAGGGCAGATGACACCCAGGCTCTGCACACAGGGCTAGCAGTGAGCGAGGGACGTACAGAGGTGTCATATCAGACAAAGGCTGTCTGCTCCATAGGAACCACCATGAGCTCTGCAAGCCACACTGATGCAATGTCCATGTCACTGAGTCCCTGGAGACGCTCATGAGTAGTCATGGCATGGTAATGATGTTATTGCATACGTTGGCTCTCCTGAAGTGCCAAAGGTGCAAAGGGATGTGACGTTGCCGCTACATGCTGGCACATATCACTCCCACAGAGAAAACGACACACATGTTGGTGAGGAACATTTAGTGAAAGGAGTCTTTACATTGCTGTGACACACGTGCATTCCCATTTGTATCAGTGTGTTCTCTGCAAACCTCTGTAATACATTTAATGGTCTATTTAAGTCTCACGTACTGGAATGTGCAAAATTAAGATTATTCACCCAGGTGCAGCTCGCCTACAAGAGGGAATGTTACACTTAAGTGGGTGAAGAGAATCACGACTTCACAGGACATTGGGACGCAGCAGGGTAAGTATGTGACAGCAACGCGGAATGTGTTAGGGTAACTGAGCAGGTCAGGCAGCATCTGCAGAGAGAGAAGCAGAGTTAACTTTCAGGTCTGTGAACTTGGACAAGTTAACTCTGCTTCTGTCTCCACAGATGCTGCCTGGCCTGCTGGACTTCTGCAGTACTTTCTGCTTTGCTGCCAGATTGACAGCAGCCCCACTCCGCAACAGTCATGTAAGTATTTCTCGGACGGCTGTCAGGAAACAGGTGCTACAGCGCTCTATATTAGTTATCAAGCGTAATTTAACAATTAACCAGAACAATAAACCCTGTGTATTCGGGATAACATCTAAGTTAGCAATTAACTGAAACGTTTTACACTCTACTTTAGTTATCAAGTCTAATTTTACAATTACCAAGAATTTTATACCCTGTGCATTCGGGATGAGATCTTATTTCACAATTAACTGGAACAATTCATGTTATGTATTAGATATCATGCCTAATTTAACAACGAACCGGAATATTATGCCTTGTGTATTATTGGTGACATCTAATTTAACAACCAACTGGAGCGTTTTACACTCCGTATTAGATACCATGTCTAAAAAAGCAATTAACCAGTATATTATACCCTGTGCATTAGAGATGACATTTAACTTGATAATTTATTAGAATTTGAAGCACGCTATACTAGTTATCATGTATAATTTAACAATTAACTAGAATATTATAACTTGTGTGTTAGGGATGACATCTAATTTAACAATTAACTGGAACATTTTACAAACTATATTAGTTAGTTTGTCTAATTTAACAATTAGCAAGAATATTATCCCCTGTGTTTTCCTGATGACATCTGATTTAACAAGTGGAACGATTTACGCTCTTTATTAGTTATACTGTCTAATTTAACCATTAACCAGAAGATCATTCCTTTTGTATTTGGGATGGCATCTAATTTGACAATATATTGAAATTTTATACACTCTTATTAATTACCATGACCCATTTAACAATTAACCAGAATATCATTCCTTTTGTATTTGGGATGGCATCTAATTTGACAATATATTGGAATTTTATACACTCTTATTAATTACCATGACCCATTTAACAATTAACCAGAATATCATTCCTTTTGTATTAGGGATGGCATCTAATTTGACAATATATTGGAATTTTATACACTCTTATTAATTACCATGACCCATTTAACAATTAACCAGAATATCATTCCTTTTGTATTAGGGATGGCTTCTGACTTGACAATATATTGGAATTTTATAAACTCTTATTAATTACCATGACCCATTTAACAATTACCCAGAATATTATACCCTGTGTATTCAGGATGACAGCTAATTTAACAATTCACTGAAACATTTTACACTCTACATTTATCATCATGCCCAATTTAACAATTAACCAGAATATTACACCCTGTGTATTCGCGATGACAACTAATGTAACAAATGCCTGGACGTTCTATACTCCGTATTCATCATCATGCCCCATTTAGCAATTAACCAGAATTTTATACCCTTTGTATTCGGGATGACATCTAATTCAACACCTAATGGGAACATTTTGCACTCTGTATTAGATATGATGTCTAATTTAACAATTAACCAAAATATTATCCACTACTTAATATGAATTACATCTGATTTAACAATGCCCGGAACGTTTTCGTCTCTATATTATTTTGTATGTCCATTCAAACAATTAACATTAATATTATCCCCTGTGTGTTATGGATGGCATCTAATATAACAAATGCCTGGAACGTTTTACGCTCTATATTAGTTATCATGTCCATTTTAACAATGAACCTTAATATTATCCCCTGTGTGTTATGGATGACATCTAATATAATAAATGCCTGGAAAGTTTTACGCTCTATATTAATTATTATGTCCATTTTAATAATTAACCAGAATATTATCCCCTGTGTATTATGGATGACATTTAATTTCGCTATTAATTGGAACATTTGCACTCTCTATCGGTTATTTTGATTTGATTTAGAGATACAGCATTGAAACAGACCATTCGGCCCACCGAGTCTGTGCAGACCATTAACCACCCATTTATACTAATCATACACTAATCCCATATTCCTACCACATCCTCACCTGTCCCTATATTTCCCTACCACCTACCTATACTAGAGGCAATTTATAATGGCCACTTTACCTATCAACCTGCAAGACTTTTGGCTGTGGGAGGAAACCGGAGCACCCGGAGGAAACCCACGCAGACACAGGGAGAACTTACAAACTCCACACAGGCAGTACCCAAAATTGAACCCGGGTCGCTGGAGCTGTGAGGCTGCAGTGCTAACTACTGTGCCACTATGTGGAGTTTGCAAGTTCCCCCTGTGTCTGTGTGGGTTTTCTCTGGGTGCTCCGGTTACCTCCCACAAGCCAAAAGACTTGAAGGTTGGTAGTTAAATTTTCCATTATAAATTGCCCCTAGTATAGGTAGGTGGTAAGGAAATATAGGGACAGGTGGAGATGTGGTAGGAATATGGGATTAGTGTAGGATTAGTATAAATGGGTGGTTGATGGTCGGCATCTCGAAACTAAACTAAACTAATGTAACAATTAACCAGATTATCCCCTGTGTATTAGAGATGATATCTAATTTAAAAATTAACTGGAAAGTTTTACACTCTGTATTAGTTAGCTTGTCGAAGTTAACAATTAATCAGAATATTTTACACTGTGTATTAGACATGACATCAAATTTAACAATTAACTGGAACATTTTACACACTCTATTAGTTGTAATGTCTAATTTAACAATGAACAAGAATATCATCACCTGTGTCTTAGGGATGACATTAAATTTGACAATATATTAGAATTTTAAGCACTCTACACTAGTTATCCTGTGTAATTTAACAATTAACCAGAATATTACAACTTGTGAATTAGGGATGATATCAAATTTAACAATTAGCTGGAACATTTTACACTTTATATTTGTTATGATGCCTAATTTAACAGTTAACAGGAATATTCTACCCTGTGTATTAGGGATGGTGTCCTATCTAACAATTAACAGGAACAATTCATGTCCTATATTAGTTAACATTCCTCCTTTGACAACTAACGAGGATATTCACCCTCTGTATTAGGGATGACATCTAATTTAACAATTAGCTGCGACGTTGTACTCTCTAAATTAGATATCATGCATAATTTAACACTTAATCAGAATATTATAGCCTGTGTATTAGTGATGGCATTTAATCTAACAATTAACTGGAACAATTTATGCTCTATATTAGTTGTATTTCCCATTTGAGAATTAACCAGACTATAAGCTGTGTAATGGTAAGTTCATGTTGTTTAACAATTTGCTGACATGTTTTATACTCTATATTAATCATGTCTCTGTTGGAAGCTGCAGACGGAAGATCTCCAGAGGAGATGAGGTCAGTGACAGTCCCGGGGGAATCGGAAGAAGTGTCTGAGTGTTGGCACTGAGCGTCTGCAAGTTAGAGGTCAGTACACCGGACAATAACAGCACCAACATTATCTGCAGGCTTGATGACAATGTCGGGGTTAGAACTGAGACCGGCATGTTCAGAGCAGGGATAGTTTAGAGTGAGTGTGGGAGGCAGAGAAATTATGATGACGCGCTGACAGTTTTCAATGAAAAGATAAAGAGCTGTTAAGAGGCCAGAGGGAAGGGTCCAGGTAGAAGGTGCATGCTGGAGGCGGGTGAATGGGTCTTCTGGCCGGGGAAGGACTCCTGTGCAAAGAAGTGAGCATGGACGTCAAGGCAATGGAAGAAGAAGTTAATGTCGTGCCAAGCACGGAATTCATTGATGTGGGGGTGTAAGGTGATTAAACTGAATCCTTTGCTGAGTACCAAAAGTTCAGCACCAGAGAGGGGAAGGTCAGAGGGTATAGTGAATCCATGGAAAGGGGTCAGATCAGAAGGGGTTGGGTCAGAGGGAAGAGAAACGGAAGGAGGATCTGCAGGGGCATTAGTTCCCATCAGCTGTTGGAACTTGCGTTCCATAGCACATGAAAGGAAGAAAAAAGACTAATATTAATGCGTAGGATAAAACGAAGGATGAAATGAAACTGAGGAATAGAACAGCTTTGAGATAACGTGAGGTGGTGCTTCTGGAGAGAGAGGTCCAGTGTGTACATGCGGCGGGCACATGCAGAAATCCAGTGTGGATCTCAGGATGCGGCAAGAACAGCTGTCCGACGAACGTTGTATTTCTTAGAGATGCCTGTAATCCTGCTGGATTAAAAAAAAGGATGAAAATTCAGTTGGAATCCACGTGGAATAAGTCGGAGTTGGAGACAGTCACTGAGGAAGGAAATGTTAATGTGAAAACATGTTTTGGTAGACACTTTAGCAAGCAGCACGACGGAAATAGAAAGCAATGAAAGTGAACAAGGTAAAAGAGGCAAACGAAAATCCCGTCGGAGAGAAGAGCAGAACTTCTTCAATGTAATTCCTGGAAGAGAAGTGGCAGTGAATTAAACACTAAGTTAAAAGCAAAATGCATCAGATGCTGGAAATCTGAAATAAAAACAAGAAATTCTGGAAATACTCAGTGGGCCTGACAGCAGTGAGAAGCAGCGTTATTGTTTCAGGTCAGTGACCGATTTTCAGAACTGACAGATATTAGAAATGTAAAAGGTTTTAAGCAACTAAAACGGGGTGGGCAAGAGATAACAAAGGAGAAGGTGTTGATAGGACAGGGTCAGAGGCTAACTGACCATATTGTCATGGAACAAAGGCAAATAATGTGCTAATGGTGTGCTGACATACAAAGCGTGAGGACAAAGAGGGTGAAAATTGACTGTTGAGCAGAACGCACTCCAATCACTCACATTAAAAAAACAGTAGGTAAGCTTGGTAGAAACAAACTGAAAAACCTAAAATAAAGTAAACAAATAAAAAAGGAAAAAGAAAACAAAAGAAAATATAACCAAAAATACAAAGGGGGGCGTCATGCTCTGAAATGATTTAACTCCGTGTTCAAGCCGTCAGGCTGCAGTGTGCCGAATAGGTAAATGAGATGTTGTTCCACGATGTTCTTGTGTTGATGTTCGCTGGAACACTGCAGCAATCCCAGGACAGAGATGTGAGCATGAGGACAGGGGTGGTGTACTGAAATGACCAGCAACCGGAAGGTCGGGGTCATTCTTATGGACTGACTGGAGATGATCACCATGCCGAGCTGGTACAATGTGAATATGCTTGAACGAGCTCAGGATGCTGATCGCCCAGTCAAGCTGGGGCAGTGTGAATATGGGTCAACCAACCCAGGATACTGTTCACCATGTCGAGCTGGTGCAGTGTGAATATGGGTCAACCAGCTCAGGATATTGATCACTATGCCGAGCTGGTACAGTGTGAATATTGGTCAACCATCCCAGCATACTGATCACCATGCTGAGCTGGTACAGTGTGCATATGGGTCAACCAGCCCAGGATACTGATCACCATGTCGAGCTGGTGCAGTGTGAATATGGGTCAACCAGCCCAGCATACTGATCACTATGCCGACCTGGTACAGTGTGAATATTGGTGAACCATCCCAGCATACTGATCACCATGCTGAGCTGGTACAGTGTTTATATGGGTCACCCAGCCCAGGATACTGATCACCATGTCGAGCTGGTGCAGTGTGAATATGGCTCAACCAGCGCAGCATACTGATCACCATGCCGAGCTGGTACAGTGTGAATATGGGTCAACCATCCCAGCATACTGATCACCATGCTGAGCTGGTACAGTGTGTATATGGGTCAACCAGCCCAGGATACTGATCACCATGCTGCGCTAGTACAGTGTGTACATGGGTCAACCAGTATTGGATACTGATCACCATGCCGAGCTGGTACAGTGTGAATATGGGTCAACCAGCCCAGGATACTGATCACCATGCTGAGCTGGTACAGTGTTAACATGGGTCAACCAGCCCAGGATACTGATCACATGCAGAGCTGGTACAATGTGAATATGGGTCAACCATACCCAGGATACTGATCACTTTGCCGAGCTGGTACAGTGTGAATATGGGTCAACCAGCCCAGGATACTGATCACTATGCCGAGCTGGTACAGTGTGAATATGGGTCAACCAGCCCAGGATACTGATCACTATGCCGAGCTGGTACAGTGTGAATATGGGTCAACCAGCCCAGGATACTGATCACATGCCGAACTGGTACAATGTGAATATGGGTCAGCCATCCCAGGATATTGAGCACCATGTCGAGCTAGTGCAGTGTGGATATGGGTCAAACAGCCCAGCATTCTGATCACTATGCCGAGCTGGTACAGTGTGAATGTTGGTCAACCATCCCAGAATACTGATCACCATGCCGAGCTGGTTCAGTGTGAAGAAGCATCAACAAGCCCAGGATATGGCACTGATACCTTCCTTTATTAACAAACTTCCACTTTTGCCTTTTTTCCCCGAATGTCAGATATCCTTGAATTTTGAATTCCAAGTCTTGGTCAGTCTGCAAGCATCTCTCTGTGATTTCTCTCAAATCACATTCATTTATTTCTATTTGTGCTGTCAAATCATCTATCTTGTTGTAGATGCTGCGTCCATTCAGATAAAGAGCCTTAAGCTTAGACCTTTATCCCATTACTACTCATTTTGGTTCTAATCTCTGCTGCAATATTCTGCTGATATTTTCTGCTCCTTCCTGTCACACTTTGATTACTGTTCACCTCTTCACTACCCTGCATCTCTGATCTCTCATTTCCTTTTGATTGTTTTTAAAACTTCCCTTGAATTGAAACCCACCACCCCCGTCCCCCGCACTAATTAGTTTGAAATCGAATCTACAACCCTAGTTATACGTATGGGCATATGGGCAGGACACTGGTCCCAGCATTGTTCAAATGAACCCCGTCCCAACGGAACAACTCTCTCCTTCCCTAGAACTGGTACCAGAGCACCATGAATCGGAACCCATTTCTTCCACACCAATCTTTGAGCCATGCATTTACCTCTCTAATCTTATTTACCCTGCGCTATTTTCCACGTTGCTCAGGTAGTATTGAGGAGATTATTGCCTTTGTGGTTCTGCTTTTTAATTTAGCACGAGCTGCTCATAGTCCCTCAGCGGAACCTCTTTCCGAATCCTTCCTCTGTCGTTGGTACCTACATGGGCTACAATAACTGGATCCTTCCCCTTCCATTCCAAGTTCGTCTGAAGCCAAGAAGAGGTCTCCTCAACCTTGGCACCAGGTAGGCAACACAGCCTTCGGGACTCTCTATCTTTGCTGCAGAGAACAGTCCCTATTCCCCTAACCATCCTAACCCCTATTAGTACATTTCTCTTTTCTTACCCACTTGAATGGCGCTCTGAACCATGGTGCTGTGGTCAGTTCGCTCATCCTCCCGTCAGCCTGTGCCCTCGTCCACACTGGGAGCAGGAGCCTCATAACTATTGGATATGTCTCCTCCAAAGCTAAATTCTAGATCCCCATACTTGCCTCACTCGCAGTCACACCCTCCTGTCCCTAACTGCAGTCCAAAGTTGATGTAATTAATATAAGGGGCGCGACTGTCTCCGGAAGCACAGTGTCCAGGTAACTCTAACCCTCCCTGCTGTGTCACATTGTCCGCAACTCGGACTCCAGCTCATCAACTCTGAGCCGAATGTCCTCGACCAACACTTGTTACAGATGTGGTCACCGTGGATCGCACTAGTGTCCACCAGCTCCCACATAATACAGCTACAACACATCGCCTCCCCAGCTATCTCTATTCTAATTAATTAATTTGGATGTTAAATACTTTAAATGTGAATTTCTTAACTGTACTCATCATCTGTAATCACGTCTCATCATTTAAACCACTTGGCTAATCAAAACAGGCACGGATGAGATACCCACCAATCACCTACCTGTTTTTCTGAGATGACACACCTCAGCTCTGACAGGTGGAGAGAGGTAGAAGGGATTCTCTGCCACAGCTTTTTATCTCATGCCGCCGCTGCCCTTCTCACGCAGGTCCACTCTCCATGTGCAGTGAAAGCATGCGAAAGGATGACTTGATGTTCGCTGGTGTGATCATGGTCCAGGGAAATTGGGAAGATACGCCAGAGAGTTCGAGCTTAGGCGCCCCAAGGTTCTTTTCAGAAAACAACAACAGAGATTCCATTGTCAGCAGGTTTAATGACAATGTCATGGTTGAGAGAATGAAGTGTTGCAGATCACAGGGACATCGATCAGAGAGAGTAAAGGCGACGGGATTCATTTAATCATACCTGCCTCCATATTAACATAAACCTTAACTATTTTATTCCCTCCATGCCTCCTTAGATTAGATTTAGATTAGAGATGCAGCACTGAAACAGGCCCTTCGGCCCACCGAGTCTGTGCCGAACATCAACGACCTATTTATACTAATCCTACACGAATAGCATATTCCTACCAACCATCCCCACCTGTCCCGACATTTCCCTACCACCTACCTGTCCTAGTGACAATTTATAATGGCCAATTTACCTATCAACCTGCAAGTCTTTTGGCTTGTGGGAGGAAACCGGAGCACCCGGAGGAAACCCACGCAGACACAGGGAGAACTTGCAAACTCCGCTCAGGCAGTACCCGGAATCGAACCCGGGTCCCTGGAGCTGTGAGGCTGCGGTGCTCACCACTGCGCCACTATGCCGCTTTTCCCTGGTTCTGCCTTTGCTAAAAGTAATAATCTCAATCATTACATGGTTCTGAAGAAATCGCATTAACGTGCAAAGCTGGTGCTGTTTCTCTCTCCACAGATGATACCAGACCTGCTCAGTGTTTCCAGCATTATCTGATTTCAAGTCTGATAATGCTCGCCTTCTGCTGGTGGTTACAGGTGTTTCAGTCAGCCGACCAAAAACAAAAATCACCATCAGCTGGAGAGTCAGCACGATGTAGTCGTTCTCCCGACTGAGTAACAATTGCACACCACTGGTGACGAACTAAAATACTTAGAATTAAATTGCAAAAACACATTAATTTCTGATCAGATTCTCCTGCTCTACCGCCATACTCCGGGATAGTGCAGCACAGTAAAACAACATTGTATTGTATCTAGGAATTGGTGTATATTTAGAACTTGAATCATAATATTGGAATTAATATTGACAAAGACACACATTACAGCTAAAACATGGAATCAATGTTTTTATTAATTTTGCATTATTTCCATTGTACATCAACACTTACATTATAAACTGCAGTAATTTGTCCACATCGAGTAGATGGCGGTGGAGGAAGCCGATACAATAAATGCAGATAAAAGAGACAGACCATTTATTCTTCGACAGACGTATTCTAAACATTCTTTAATAGGATATGAACATGTGAAACGGTTACAGAACGAATTTCATACCAACTCTTTATTAATAAGCAATGGATTTAATCTCTGTATCAGTGTTGGTAATTACATGCGGAGGAATGTATCTCAGTATTTGTACAGACAGAGAAATGATCCGAAATCAATTCTGTTTGGTATTTTAATTAAACAGATTACACACACTTTCAGAGAAAATATGGAGAAAAGCCAAATTTGTTATTCCAACACCAAATAATCTGGTGACTGATGAACGCAAAGTGATGCTTTTATCGTGAAGTAAAGCACATTCAGCATGTTCACACTGTTGGAAATGTTCATGCCAATGTTTCAGATTTAACACAGAGTATTTTCCACCAGTCTGTGAGACACCTTTAGACATCATTTGCTGGATTTGAGGCTGACCTTTTAGCTGAAAGGATAACAGAAACGACTTGAGAGGGTTACAGCAATGCCAACCATCAAATAAACACATCAAATACAGTACATGTTCTCTGCTCAGAATATTTCAGTTTCAATAATCCTCCTATTTCAATAGTAAGTACACAGAATGTTCTCTGCGATACTTTAGAATCACTGACTGCTGAAAACACCAATCATTATCATATTAATATAAGAACCAGCCGGGACTGTACACTGTCAGCACAAATAAATGGAACAAATAATACAGCATTGGTCTTACCGGGTTTATGCAGATGTAAGATGTTGAACCGCACAGTCACTGCCCGTCATTGGTGGAATGTCTGCTGCTGTGAACGTGTCACAGTGAATATCCTCATTGTTTTCAGGATTGGAGGGAACCAGCAAAGCTGTTTCAGTGCGGGTCTGGGAGTTGCATACTATGGAGAGAAAGATGATGGATTAATTATTGAACTAAAAGTGAGTTCAGTGCGGGTCATCTGTATAAGTGTCAATGAGGTGATGGGGACTGGAATTTGAATGGTTTCCAGCTCCATTCACCGTGTTGTTATTTTCCCGCTGGGTGATAGCAGATGAAGTGGATCTGCTGAGCCCGAATCAGGGTGTTTAGATTGCGCACCTGAAGGATTTCCAGTGAATGTGTTCATAACAGAGATAACGTCAGGATGTATTTTCTAAAATAAGTCCAGCATTTACTTTTGTTCAGAGATACAGCACTGAAACAGGCCCTTTGGCCCACCCATTTTCGACTAATCCTACACTAATCCCATATTTCTACCACATCCCCACTTGTCCCTATATTTCCCTACCACCTACCCATACTAGGAGCAATTTATAATGGCCAATTTACCGACCAGCCTGCAAGTCTTTTGGCTGTGGGAGGAAACCGGAGCACCCGGAGAAAACCCACGCAGACACAAGGAAAACTTGCAAACGCCACACAGACAGTACCCAGAATTGAACCCGGGTTGTTGGAGCTGTGGCTGCGGTGCTAACCACTGCATCACTGTGCCGCCCCATTGAGGAGACTAATTTGCTTTAATCACAACATGAATTTAAATTAACCAGCAGTCTGTGAGATCGCCGATTGGAATGAAATTCAAAGTAGAAACAGAGAGATGGTGACTGTGGGAGTTTAACTCACTGAGAGTGGAGAGATCACCGCCGGCACTTGTCAGTGTGAAGAGATCATCAGGAACACTGTCCAGCAACAAGTGACCATCCTGAGTGTCAATGGCTCCAGTCTGAACATCATCATAATCACCGGGGACCAGACCTGAGAGGAAATAATGATTTTCACAAAAATCACATGGTAACACTGAATATTTAGAATGATATTGTTAGACGCCAATCTACTCAGGCTTGCCAGGTTTGACTGTGATCTTCAGCTGGAATGAGATTTGAGGCTGACGAATGGTAGGACCATGTCGTGCCGCGGCAGTTGAGTCATCATAGGCCCGTCATATATTTTAAACGGCAGCCAGCAATCGATTGAAAGACAGGAGCACTGTAGGACATTGGGTGGGAGGACTGACAACTGGTGTGTTTGTAAGATGGCAGCAGTCAGAGCAAGGGTGGAGCCCAGGTTTTCTCATGTCTCCCTGTACGTGTTCCTCCAAGCGGCAATGGCAGGAGGGAAGCGCTTTTCCCATCGGAACGGGTGGAGGAGGCCGGCTAGGCTGGCAGGCAGGGCCTGGCAGGAGATTGAGGAGGAGTTGAGCAGACGTGAGGTAGTCCCATGTAAGAGGCTTCAGTGCAGGAACAGGATCAATGCCCTGATGTAGTATGGCAAGGTGAGTGCAGTGCCTTACATTAAGCTGACAGCCTTAAATGTCACACAACATTAAAATGAAATTGGAGGAGGGGTGCCCCCACTCATTGGTTCAGATCCTCCTCCATCAGATCCTCCTCCAGCTCAGTGACCACCTCCCTGATATGGCACAATCTTCAGTGACACTGCTGCTCTGACATTTGCAGGAAGCAGAGCCTCTGATGGTAAACCCACTCGTGGGTAGCATCATCTGCACTCAAGAAGCTGCTTGCGTGCTACTGTGCTGCCCTGCTAATCCACACTCTGTTCCAGCCTCACGATTACTGTCCCTCTCTGGGTGCAGCAGACCAACCCTTGGGGACTGCTGTTCTCTCCATCTCTGATGCTCCTCCACAATGGGAGATCTCAAAACAGGAGTGGATGACACCTATTGTAAATTGCTGCACTCACTTCTCAAACCCTTCATTGTTTTCATTTTTTATACCTATCTTATAAGTCAGAGAGGATGCTCATTCTGAATACCTCTGTTGTGATCGCCAAGATCGGTCAGCCTCCAGATTGCCAATACCGTGATTCAATATCTCTCCCCCTCCCTCCAGTGCCACAATGCTTTTCACAGCCAAAACTGACCTTCCTCTGAACTTCCCCTTGGTTATCGATGGCGAGTCTCTGAAACTGTTAGTCTCGCCCGCCTTTCACTAAATTGTGAATAGTTTGGAAAATTGCCATGAATTTCCTGTTTTCTTTGCTCCGTTATCTGCCCAGTGTCTTAAAGTGGAGCCTCCACCCACGAGCTCGGTCGACTCGGGGAATATCACCTAACTGTGTAAGGACGTCAGGTTTCCTTTGCACCGCTATCCAGCGGCATTTTCACTCCCAGACTGTGGTCACTGTGTAACAAAATTCTGCCCTCCATTTAAAAGTCACGTGTATCCCATTGAATCACCCATCCAACATACACGCAAATTTCACATTGCACCGCCAAGACAACAGTGTCAGAAAACATCATGAACTGAAAGTTTCATTCCATTATACTACTGGATACAATCGGGATGATTTTGTAGAAATCCAAATTATTTCTCCATTTTTTTAAGCTAAACT
Source organism: Heterodontus francisci (assembly GCF_036365525.1). Classification (NCBI taxonomy): domain Eukaryota; kingdom Metazoa; phylum Chordata; class Chondrichthyes; order Heterodontiformes; family Heterodontidae; genus Heterodontus; species Heterodontus francisci. The sequence continues at coordinate 3,691,368 of NW_027140118.1, read as the reverse complement.
CACTCAGCAAATCTCCATGTCTTCAGCAGCATCATTTTCGGGCGAGTGAGTTCTGATTGATTTAATTGTTGATTTTAGATATCAGACAGAGTGATGGATTAAAAAACGTGATGGTAACAAGTAAAAATGTACCCACCCCGAATTCTAGAGATGTTCCCTTCAGGATATTCTGATCCAGGATCCGTGTCACCCAAACTGTAACTGGTGTAATATTCAATCTGATTGAGGGACTCAATGGAATCAGTAACTGTTAAACACAAACATGGATGGTTATTGGAGAGATTGATTGGCACGTTCGAATAAATAACATAATACCGTCATCATCTGGTGACAATGTCCTGGGACTTTGTATCTGACGTGATTGTGGAAAATTCATCACAGGGACTGCAGTGGTTCAAGAGCAACTAGGGTTGGACCTTAAATGTTGGCTCATACAGCGAGCCGTTAAAACAATACGCAGTACAGCCGGTCGGTCAGATTTCAGACATCAGAGCAGAGACAATAGTGTAAAACATAGTCAGTGAGCACAGTTTCTTAATCCAAAATCCCTCCACCCTGTCTCTTTCCCTTTCAGAGTCTCAAACGGCAGGTGGTGGGGCTCCAAAACCGAGCCCCACCCCGGATAATGGGGTAGAAAAGTGTGCAAGGAGGGCAATAACGGATTTGAAATTCGAGTCATAGAGTCGCACAGCATAGAAACAGGCCCTTCGGCCCACAGCGTCCATGCCCACCATAATGCCTATCTATACTATTCCCCCTGCCTGTATTAATTCCACATCCCTCTATGCCTTGCTCATTCAAGTACCTGTCCAGATGCCTCTTAAATGTTACTACTGTTACACTCTCCACCACCTCCTCTGGCAGCTCATTCCAGATAAACACTATTCCTTGTGTGAAAAATTTTATCCCCTTTAAACCTCCTCCCTCTCACCTTAAATTAATGCCCTATAGTTTTAGTCACCCTTAACATGGGAAACAGACTCTGGCCAGTTAACCTATCTATGCCTCTCATCATTTTATATACCTCTATCATGTCCCCTCTCAGTCCCCTTCGGTCCAGGGAAAACAGACCCAGCCTATCCAATCTCTCTTTATTAATCAAGCGCTCCAAGCCAGGCAACAGCTTTGTGAATCTGTTCTGAACCCTCTCTAGCTTAATCACATCTTCCCTGTAGTGCAGCGACCAGAACTGCACACAGTACTCCTAGTGCAGCCTAACCAACGTTATGTGCAACTGTAACATGACGTCCCAACTTTTGTACTCAATGCCTCGGCCGATGAAGGCAAGCATGCCATTCGCCTTTTTCACCACCCTGTCTAACTGTATTGCTACTTTCAGAGAACTATGTACATGCACCCCAAGGTCTCTCTGCTCAACAACACTCCCAGGGCCCTGCCATTCACTGTTTATCTCCTTCCCTGGTTTAACTTTCCAAAATGCATCATTTCGCACTTGCCTGCGTTAAATATACCATTTGCCAATCACTTGCCCACTTTCCCAGTTGATCTATATCCTGTTGTAGCTTTAGATAACCTTCTTCACTGTCCACTATACCACCAATTTTGGTATCATCTGCAAACTTACTAATCATGCCCCCTGCATTCTCATCCAAGTCACCAATATGTATGACAGACAACAGAAGGCCCAGCACCGATCCCTGCGGCGCACCACTGGTCACAGGCCTCCAATCTGAAGAACAACAATCCACTACCACCCTCTGCCTCCGATCACTAAGCCAATTTTGTATCCAATGTGCTACCACACCCTGGATCCCATGTGTTCGAACCTTCCGGAACAACCTACCATGCAGGACCTTGTCAAAAGCCTTGCTAAAGTCCATGTAGACAACGTCCACCGCCCTGCCCTCGTCAATCCTCTTGGTCACCTCCTCAAAAAACTCAATCAAATTCGTAAGATATGTTTTCCCACGCAGAAAGCCATGGTGACTATCCCTAATCAGACCTTGCCTTTCCAAATGCATATAAATTCTGTCTCTCAGAATCCCTTCCAATAAATTCCTCACCACTGATGTAATGCTCACCGGCCTGTAGTTCCCTGGCTTATTCCTGCTACCCTTCTTAAATAAAGGCACAACATTAGCTCTCCTCCAGTCTTCCGGTACCTCACCCGTTGCTAATGATGATACAAAACTCTCTGCCAGGTCCCAGCAATCTCCTCCCATAGCCTCCTAGGATACACCTGGTCAGGCCCCGGAGATTTATCCAACTTAATGTGCTTCAAAACCTCCAACACCTCCTCCCTTGTAATGTTGATATGCTCCAGGATATCGCTGGTCCCTCCCTTGAACGCATTAGCTTCCGTGACGTTCTGCACGGTAAATACAGACGAAAAGTATTCATTTACGACCTACCCCATTTCCCGTGGCTCCACACATCGATTACCACACTGATCCTTATGGGGACCTACTCTCTCCCTAGCTACCCATTTACTCTTAATATACTTATTGAATCGTTTAGGATTCTCATTTATCTACCAAGGAAATCGTCTTTGTGTGTTTTGTTGTAACCTCAGAAATTTATCTCAATGGTTAAATCGCTCCTTAAATATATCACAGGACAAAGCTTTCATCGATTTTCTAGTGTTGTTGCCCCAGTATCATGAAGTGGAATTTGTAGATATTATGTTAAGCTTCAGAATACAAAGTGTCAGAATAAGTTTTTTTGTAGAAACCACTGATTTCAGGTAAGGAGTTCCTGATGGGAACGTGTTTCTGATCCAGAAATCCAGTCACCTCGAGAAATAAAATCTGAGTCAATGTGACTGTCTCCTCCTGAGAGCAGTGATGATTTATGGTCTAGTTTAAATGGAATAGAATTACATGAAAGTTACAAACAAACTGAAATCACGTTCTTTAACCATTCGCGATGGGTGGGAATCTTCCCAAACCCATTGCTCATCTTACTATACACACTGATATAGACACACTCGCACTGTGATAGGCCACCTTCACAGGGTGATAGTGAACGGATTTCTGGCAGTGTTCAGTCAGTAAACTGACCATTAAAATGGGGTATTTAAGTGGAAGTGACATTTGTTTAGACAAAATTCGGTATGAAATATAAAACACAGACCTGAACGCCGGATCTGATAGGAATCCTTGCCAGGTGGAATATTCTCAATCTCTTCATAAATTGCTTGGTATAAACCAGCCGGTGAACCCTTGCCACCAGTGACAGAACCTGTCAGATGAAGGGTAGGGAGATTAAAGTTTAGTTGCAAACCACGAGCGTTTAACAGTAAATTATCTGCGAACACATCCAAATCACAGAGATGCCGATAGTAAAGAGACAAAGCCAGGTATTGTGAATGCGGAGTAGTTTTGTTGTGCTTATTTTCGGATAAGTCTATGTATCTATTTTTTTTGCATTCTCATATATTTACCTGCAGCAGACTGGGGATAAATTCAATCAAGTTTGTTAGAAACGATCTCCCCCTGACAAAGCCATGCTGAGTTCCCCGATTAATGCCTGCCTGTCCAAGTGGAGATTAATCTTGTTCCTCAGGATTTTTTCCAATAGTTTCCGTACCACTGATGTTGGATTCACCAACCAGTAATTATCTGGTTTATCCCTTCTACCCCTCTTGAATAATGGTACCACATTCACTGTCCTCAGTCCTCTGGTACATCTCCTGTGATCAGACAGGATTTGAAAATCTGTGTCAAAGCCCCTGCTATCTCTTCCCTTGTCTCACGTAACAGTATGTGGCACATCCTCCCAGGGCGGTACTGTGGCGCAGTGGTTAGCACCGCAGCAACCCGGGTTCAATTAGATTAGATTAGAGATACAGCACTGAAACAGGCCCTTCGGCCCACCGAGTCTGTGCCGAACATCAACCACCCATCCACACTAATCCTACACTAATCCCATATTCCTACCAAACATCCCCACCTGTCCCTATATTTCCCTACCACCTACCTATACTAGTGACAATTTATAATGGCCAATTTACCTATCAACCTGCAAGTCTTTTGGCTTGTGGGAGAAAACCGGAGCACCCGGAGAAAACCCACGCAGACACAGGGAGAACTTGCAAACTCCACACAGGCAGTACCCGGAATCGAACCCGGGTCCCTGGAGCTGTGAGGCTGCGGTGCTAACCACTGCGCCACTGTGCCGCCCTTACCTGCGTACTGCCTGCGTGGAGTTTGCAAGTGCTCCCTGTGTCAGCGTGTGATTCCTCTGGGTGCTCCGGTTTCCTCCCACATGCCAAAGAATTTCAGGTTGACAGGTAAATTGGCCATTGTAAATTGCTCCTAGTTTAGGTAGGTGGCAGGGTAATATAGGGACAGGTGGGTATGTGGTAGGAATATGAAATTAGTGTAGGATTAGTATAAATGGGTGGTTGATGGTCGGCACAGACTTGGTGGGCCGAAGGGCCTGTTTCAGTGCTGTATTTCTAAACTAAGCTATCTCATCTGGGCCTGAGGATTTATCCATTTTAAGCCCACTAAAACATCTAATACTTCCTACCTTTCAATGTTAATTTATTCAAGTATATCACAATTCCCTTCCCTGATCTCTACACCAACATCATCCATCTCCATGGTGAACACAGATGAAAAGTAATAATTTAAAACCTAATCTATGTCATCCGGCTCCACACAGATGGCTACTTTGGTCCCTAATCGGCCCTACTCTTTCCCTGGTTATCCTCTTTCCATGAATATACTTTAAAAACTCCTTGGTATTGTCCTTTATCTTGCTCACAAGTGTTTTTGCATGCCCCCTCTTCGCTCTCCAAAGTCATTTTTTAAGTACGGCCTGTGCTTTCTATACTTTTTTAGGGCTTGCGCTATTTTCAGCGCTCTGAATCTGTCATAAACCTCCTTTTTATTCCTTATCTAATCCTCCATAACCCTTGACATCCAGGGTTCCCTTGGACTTGTTGCTCCTACCCTTCAACTTTACGGGAATATGTTGGCCCTGATCTCTCCTATTTCCTTTTTGAAGGTAAGAGCCCATGGGATCCAGGGCAATTTGGAAAATTGGATCCAAAGTTGGCTTAGTGCCGGAGGCAGAGGGTGACGGTCAAGGGTTATTTTTGCGATTGGAAGCCAGGGACCAGTGGTGTACTGCAGGGATCGGTGCTGGGGCCATTACTGTTTGTAATGTACATTAATGATTTAGACGTGGATATAGGAGGTATGTCAGTAAGACCGCAGATGACACGAACACTACTGGTGTCATAAACAGTGAGGAGGAAAGCCTTAGATTGCAGGACGATATAGATGGGCTGGTAAGATGGGCGAGGGAGTAGCAAATGGACTTTAATCCTAAGAAGTGTGAGGTGATACACTTTCGGAGGACCAACAAGGCAAGGGAGTATACAATGGATGGTAGGACCCTAGGAAGTACAAAGGGTCAGAGGGACCTTGGCGTACTTGTCCATAGATCACTTAAGGCAGCAGCACAGGGAGATAAGTTGGTTAGGAAGGCATATGGGATACTTGTATGTATTAGCTGAGTCATATAATATAAGAGCGGGGAGGTTATGATGGAGCTGTATAAAATTATAGTTAAGCCACAGCTGGAGTACTGTGTACAGTTCTGGTCACCACTCCAAAGGAAGGATGTGATTGCACTGGAGAGAGTGCAGAGGCGATTCACCAGGATGTTGCCTGGGCTGGAGCATTTCAGCTATGAAGAGTGACTGGATAGGCTAGAGTTGTTTTCTTTAGAGCAGAGAAGGCTGAGGTGGGACCTGATTGAGGTATACAAAATTGTGAAGGGCATTGATATGATAGATCGGAAGAAACATGCTCCCTTAGCGGCGGGGTCAGTAACCAGGGGGGATAGATTTCATGTAAGGGGCAGGTGTTTGAGAGGGGTATTGAGGAAGAAACTATTCACAAAGAGGATGATTGGAGACTGGAACACACTGCCAGAAGGGGTGGTAGAGGCAGTACCCCTCACAAAATTTAAGGTATTTAGATGAGCATTTGAAATGGGATAGCATGCAAAGCTAAGGGCCAAGTGCTGGGTAACGGGATTAGAATAGATAGGTGCTTGATGGCTGGCACAGACACGTTGGGCCGAAGGGAGTGTTTCTCTGCTGCATAACTCTATGACTCCATGACCTGATCTCGTGCTTGTGATCGTTTGCAAACTACTTCCAGTCTAGTCAAGTTACAAGGCTCGATCTTTTCAGCTTTATGATTGTCTTGTTACAGAGGCTGTTCTGGCCGGGTCCTTGGCAGAGATAACAGGTCTATGCTGTCCTAGCTATGGACTCTTTCTTATTCAGAGAGAGAAAGAGAGATTTTTCTATAAGAACTCTATATTATTATGAAAAGTGCTTTTTATTAAGAGGTCCATTTCTTATAATAAATCAGGAGTGGGTTAGATGGGTGAAATATGAGTGCAAGCGTTGTTTTGGAATGTCGAATCACCGCTGGTGAATACAGGAGGTCCTATACAAGTATCACTTGTCAAAATAACTGACAGGCCCGGTTAGACAACTCGCGATTGGATGCCCAGAGCCCGAATCTGAAGGGCAGGAATTGATACCCAATGGATGAAGGAAGATGAACAGTCAAATAAATAGCTGAATGCACAGCCCAAAAAATCAAATTATCTTCCTGATCCATTGTTACAATAAGTAAATTCTTCCAGAGTTTCATGTATTATGTGATGAACTCTCACAGTGAATGTGAACACTTCAAATCACTCTCCGTTTTGAATGTCACATTTTATTCATTCTGGAGCACCTTGAATGGAGAAAACCAGCAAAAACGACTGCAATGTATTTCTAACAAGGTCACCTGACAGTCCATAGAAAGCTGCATTGACCGAAAGTCTTGCAAGTATATGACATGAAATCTGCGATTTTCTGTTTGTTCCACGGTAAGATATGAGCCTCACCTCTTCTGATTGACTTTTTCTGTATAACCACCATCAGTGAGACCAACACACAGATTAGCAGGACTCCGAAGCAGACTGCAACTAGGATGGAAGTAGTTTTATATCCCTGTTCTTAATGACAAAAATAAAGAAAGGTTTAGCACAGACACAGTCCATCTTGTGTGATAAAATATTTGCAAGAAGTATTTAATAATTATATCCACTGCTTCCAGGCAATGAGTTGGGCTGAACATTCCCCATTATGTGGTGCACATTGCACCAGAGGAAAGTGTGAAACAATCTAAATTACAGAGACAGTGCCCCCATGTTTCTGATCAGTGCAGGACAGTTCAGGTACAGCCAGAAACTGGGATTAGCGGAATTTAAACTGGACCATTTGAAATATGCGGTGAGGCAACAAAATGTTCCAGTCAATGAAAACGTGCACATAGCATCTTCAGAAAATGACAACAATACCAATTCAACTAATACAAACTCCAATGCTAGCTGGACTATTAATAATGGTAAGTACCTGCAGATGTGGATGGGAAAGCAATTGGAGGCACATCGAACCCTATGGAATATATTGTACAAAAAGTTCAGGAGGATGAAATTTCAGCACTTTCCATTTAAACGATAAATACTGTTCTTAATTTCCCGAACTAATGAGTCAATTTAACAAAACAAGGTACCCTAACCCCACTCTCCAAACCCTGCCACCCTCACCGGAACAAATCACACTGGCATCTTCCTTGTGATCACAGTCAGATTGAGCCGGCGATGAGGAAGGACAGTCGGCCAGAGAAGATTCGCTTCCAGTGCACTTCACCTCATCCAGCCAGATAACACCGTCACCCTGAGAAAAAGTAGCTCCTCCGGGGGCCAATAGAGCGTGACCACAACCCAGCTGTCTGCAGACAACATTGGCATCGGACAAATCCCAGGAGTCATCACAAACCGTGCCCCAGCTGTTATTGCACAATATCTCCACTCTCCCAGAGCAGTTGGTGTTACCTCCAAACAGGCGCAACCAATGTCCAGAATCTGGCAAAGAGAATCAATTATTATTATTGATGTAGTATAAGACAGGAGTACAAGTCAGATAGTTGGTATAATAAAGAGGAAGTAGCACCTGGTGAAAGTACATGTTTACAATCATATTCTCTAATGCAGTCCTCTGATCGATGGAGCTGCTCCTCAGTTACTTTTGCTTCTGTTGTGAAGAGAAACATGCTGACTGTATCAGCCACCAATGTTTGAAATGACACTCACAGATTGAGACGTTTGTTGTGTTACCTGAACAAATAACACCAGCATCCTCCCTGTGTTCACAGTTGTGTTTCCCCCACGGTTCTGTTTGACACTGCCAAAGGAACGATTCGTGTGAAATACACTCCATCCCATCGAGCCAAATGGGTCCAGATCCTTCTCCGAATGACAGAGTGTAATAATCGATAGAACTGAGGGGACCGCACTGTAACTGTTTACAGATCACTTCTGCATCAGGTCCATCAAGTCTATCCGAGCACACTGTTCCCCAGGTGCCATTGTAGAACACTTCCACTCTCCCCTCACAGCGATGCTTCCCATTCACCAGCCGCAGCTCTTTGTGCTCTGTCAATGACACAATTGATATCCAGGTGTTTGGATTGATAACTCGTTGTATGTTCATACTGCACAGCTCAACACATGCTGCACCAGTTGTGTTCACTGATTTCCGGTAATTATTCAAGAAAAGCGAGAGAAAAACACCGGCAGCCCATAATGTATTAAAGAATAATCAACACGGATTGAACAACAGAAAGACAAACAACGTTACTGAATTGTTTTCAGACGTTACAGAAAGATAACGGGGATAATGCAGTCGATGCAACATGCACGTTTTTTTCAGAAGGCCTCCGACAAGGAACCACATCGTGAGATCATGACTGGGGTCAGAGCATGTGAAGTCAAGAGATCAGTGGAAGAATAGTATAAGACGAGCTACAAAGCACACTGTCGGGTTTAAATGTGGTAACCCAGAATGGCGGAAGGTGGGAAGTCGTGTTCCACAGGTCTGGGGTCACTGCTGCTCAATATTTACATAAACGATTTTGACTTAGACAAGGGAGACATGATTTCAAAATTTCAGATGACAGCAATTTGGGGATATAGTTAACACTAAGAACAACAAATACGAAATACGGAAGACGTTAGTAAAAGAGCCGAATGGGCAAACAATTGCCAAATGAGTTGAATACAGATAAGTCTAAGGTGGTCAGTGTTGACAGGAAGAATAAAGAGGCAACGTACTTCTTGTAAAATAAGGATTAAAATGATGTATAACAGCAAAGAGACCTCGGGATACAGGGGCACTAATCACTTATAAAGTGACAGAGACCGAAGCTAGTGATCATAAATATAGGATGATCATGAACAAATCTAATAAGATATTCAGGAGAATTATTTTTTTTAGCTCGGAGTGGTTTGAATTTTGAATTCCGAACACATGCAATTGTTGAAGTGATGAGCGTCGATGCCTTCAAGGTAAAGCTGTATAGGTACATGAAGAAGAAAGAAGTAGGCGGATATGCAAAGAGGGTTAGATGCAGTGATATGGGGCGATACTCGTGGGCAACATAAACACCACATTGACCAGTAAGGCCGAATGGCCAGATTCTGTGCTGTCCATTGTATGTAATTCGATGTCATATCTTCCCTGTGAAGCCATGTGCACAACACTACGGAAAATGGGCACATGGAAGCACCCTTACCTGAACACAAGATCCTCACATCTTCTTTATGAGAACAGTCGTGGTTACCCCACGATGCTGAGGGACATTCCCAGAGAAATGATTCGTTACCGAAACACTTCAGTTCATCCAACCAAACTGGCCCTGAGCCTCGTTCACAAGATGCCGGAAGTGCCAGGTCCAAGGCCTTTCCACAACCCAGCTGTTTGCAAACCACGTCAGCGTCCGCCAGATCCCAGGAATCATCACAGACTGAACCCCATATCCCATTGTCATAAATCTCCACTCGGCCAGTACATGGGCTTCCACCGTCAGACAGCCTTACCTGCACGTGGTCTGTTGGACAACAGTACAGGAGGATTATACTTTCAATAGACATTCACCTCATCACTCAATGCAACTCATTGCACCATCACCAGCTTTAAAACAAGACATGTTAAATGCGCCTGCGACAGGTAAATAAAGCTATAAAACAGAATATCTGTTTACACATGCTTCTTACACAGAATGTAATGAACAGAAATGTTTCAGATATCCTACTACATCTGGCTTTGACATGTTATGTTCTCCAGTTCCCATTTTATGTTTTGAATGCTGTGTACGTTGTTGTACAGGCGATCACTCACACGATTAACAATTAATTTATACCCATGTTATATTACTGTGTATGTTCGTTGTCCATGTATGTTACCCTTATCTGTTATCTTGGTCAAACATTTACTGTCATCTCCTATTGCCTTTATCTTGAATTGCAAGTGACTTGCATTTATCTAGCGCCATTAACGTAATGCAACATCCCAAGGCGCAGTACAGGAGTGATATCAAAGAAAATTTAACACAGAGCACCTAAGAATATATTAGGTCACATGACCAAAAGCTAAGTCAAAGAGTTTGTTTGTTATGGAGTATCTTGAAGCAGGGAAGAGAGGTTGACAGGCAGAGAGATTTAAGGAAGCAATTCTGGAGCGTGTGACCTTTGCAGCTAAAGGTACGGCCGCCATGGTGCGCAATTGAAATCAGGAATGCTCAAGAAGCCAGAACTGGGAGCTGCCAGTCTGGAGCCGATTGCAAAGAGAGGAGCTGCGAGGCCAGGAAGGGATTTGAAAACAAGGATGAGAAATTTAAAACCGCGCATTGCTGGGAAAAGTAGGTCAGTGAGCAGAGGGCAGATGCCTGAGTGGCAATTGGTCGAGACAGCAGAATTTGCAGAGGTTGGAACTAAGGAAGCCAGCCAGGAGTACATTAGAATTATCGAGTCTGGAGGGAAAAGGGCAATCGACAAGAATAGATCACGGCAAATTCGGGTGATGTCATGGAGGTGAAAATAGACAGTGTTAATGAAGATATGGAGATTTGGTAGGAGGCTCACCCCGGGATCAAATGTAACACCAAGATTACAAGCAGTCTGCCTGAGTCACAGACAGTTGGTGTGGCGAGAAATGGAGTTGGCAGCAAGGAAACATGCGATGGGCTCTGATGGTTTCTATCTTTTCAATACTGAGTTGGAGGAATTTTATGCTGATGCAGTACTGAATGTCAGACTGGAATTCTGACAGTGTACAGGCTGCGGAGGGCTCAAGAGAGCTGAATGTGAGGTAGAGTTGGATACAGTGAGATACATGTGGAAACTAAGGCTCAGTTTGTGGATATCACTGAAAGGCCGCATGTAAATGAGAAATGAGGTATCAATGGATAGATCCTTTGGTGACACTGTAGGTGACTTTGCAGGAGCGGGAAGAGAAGACATTGCCGGTAACTTTCTGACTATGACTGCACAGATAAGACTAGAACGAGCTGAGTGCAGTCCCACCCAGCCAGGGGATAATGGAGAGGGGTTGGAGAGGAATTTCATGATCAATCATATCAACATTTGTAGACAAGTCAAGAAATAGGAGGAGGAAACGTTTAGATTTGTTACAATCACTTAGGATGACATTTGTGACTTTGATAAGAGTTATTCTGGTCTTGTGGTGTGGATAGAAATCGGATTTGAGGAATTGGAACATGCAGTCCATAAAAGATGAGCATGGATTTGGGAGGCGACAACACATTCAAGGACGTTGGCGAGCAACGAACAGTTGGAGCTGGGGCAATAATTTGCATGGACAGGTGGTCAATGGTTTCTTTCTGAGGAGAGGCATGATGACTGCTGATTTGAAGGAGAGGGGGCTGAACATGAAGAGAGAAAGAGAGAATCGTTAATATTGTCAGCTGTCATGGGACCCAGGAAGGGAATGTCTCTGTTCAGTATCTTAGTAGAAATAAGGCGCACACAGCAAGACGTGGATTTCATCAACAGCATAGGTTCAGAGAGAGCGTGAAGGACTCTAGGAGAGAAACAAGAAAAGCGAATTCAGGGTGATGGTGCGGGGTGGGGTTGAACAACTGATAGGAAGTTAGGCCCGGTGGATTGGGGAAGAAAGGTAAGTTGTGGAGGCGACTGAACAGATATTTTTGAACTTTGTGACAAAAAGTCTAGGAGTCCTCTCATTTATTTTTGGAGTTCAGGGTGGACGAGGCAGGGGAGTGGTTCAGGGGGAAGATTTATGATGGAGAAGATATGCTGCGCGTTTCCTTTGCCTTCCTGGATGATCATTGTCTAACGGGTGGTTTTAGCAAAGAAGAGCAGGACCCGATGATGCTTTATGTGATTGATCCATTCAGGATTATATTACCAGATTGTTGGCCAGATGTCACCCAGCCTTTCTGTTTTTTTTTAAATTCTTTCATGGGGTGTGGGTGTTACTGGCAAGGCCAGAATTTCTTTTATCCACCCTATATATTACTTCCAATTCATACTGGAGAATGTAACGTCCACAAGTTCTACCCTTGAACATCAGTCTTGCAATATGCAGTATCTTCGTGTAGAACTATGTTCCAGGGTCGTGTTGATTATAACATTATCATAAATCGATGTAATATTAATTGCATAACAGAATCACTTACTTTTGTAAGGATGGGACTCTGTCTTTGACAATGAAGACATTTGAGTAATTTTAGAGATAAACCATACGTCTGAACAGGGAATATGCAGACCTCTCTGTCCAGACAGGCTGCTGCTATTATGTTCAATGAGCAGACGAAACTTGTGAGGCATATTATCAATTGCTATTGTCTGTAAAATATCAATGATCTAAACTAACAATTATATCAATATATGACTGTTGGAGTGAACAAAGAGGGCAGAAAACAGGATCTCTCTGCAAAATGTTGGACAGGATCAGGAAGTGTCATTGGACAATTGAACTCCAGATGTGTAGACCTCCTGGCTGAGCAGGAAACCAGTATTTAATCTGGACGAGACAAAAATGATTGGACTAATTGCGTCAGGCACTTTGGGGAATAAGAATCAGGATGTGACCCATCAGATGGAGAAGTAGAAGACACGGAGAAGACACATGGCTTCTGTAGGCGGACATAAATGTTGGGTGGAGCTGGACATCTACCTAACTAAAGAACAAGATGACATACTCTACTCTGTCCAGTGACTGAGTGTGTAGTAACCATTCGGCACTGTAAACTTCTGACGTGAAACGATGGAATGTATTGAATGCCGCTGTGTCCGAAAAAAATACTTACTGTAACCAATCGGTATTAAATCTGAATCATTAACTATCTCATATGTTGTAAGTTCCACTCTGTCATATTTAAATAAATGTTCGTTGGAACAACCCCAAACTATCATTAGCGAAATATCAGCACGGTTTTGTGAAGGGTAGGTCGTGCCTCACAAACCTTATTGAGTTTTTCTCGAAGGTGACCAAACAGGTGGATGAGGGTAAAGCAGTGGATGTGGTGTATATGGATTTCAGTAAGGCGTTTGATAAGGTTCCCCATGGTAGGCTATTGCAGAAAATACGGAAGTATGGGGTTGAAGGTGATTCAGAGCTTTCGATCAGAAATTGGCTAGCTGAAAGAAGACAGAGTGTGGTGGTTGATGGCAAATGTTCATCCTGGAGTTTAGTTACTAGTGGTGTACCGCAAGGATCTGTTTTGGTGCCACTGTTGTTTGTCATTTTTATAAATGACCTGGAAGAGGGTGTAGAAGGGTGGGTTAGTAAATTTCCGGATGACACGAAGGTCGGTGGAGTTGTGGATAGTGCCGAAGGATGTTGTAGGGTACAGAGGGACATAGATAGGCTGCAGAGCTGGGCTGAGAGATGGCAAATGGAGTTTAATGCGGAAAAGTGTGAGGTGATTCACTTTGGAAGGAGTAACAGGAATGCAGAGTACTGGGCTAATGGGAAGATTCTTGGTAGTGTAGATGAACAGAGAGATCTTGGTGTCCAGGTACATAATTCCCTGAAGGTTGCTACCCAGGTTAATAGGGCTGTTAAGAAGGCATATGGTGTGTTAGCTTTTATTAGTAGGGGGATCGAATTTCGGAGCCACGAGGTCATGCTGCAGCTGTACAAAACTCTGGTGAGACCGCACCTGGAGTATTGCGTGCAGTTCTGGTCACCGCATTATAGGAAGGATGTGGAAGCTTTGGAAAGTGTGCAGAGGAGATTTACTAGGATGTTGCCTGGTATGGAGGGAAGGTCTTACGAGGAAAGGCTGAGGGACTTGAGGTTGTTTTCGTTGGAGAGAAGGAGGAGGAGAGGTGACTTAATAGAGACATATAAGATAATCAGAGGGTTAGAGAGGGTGGATAGTGAGAGTCGTTTTCCTCAGATGGTGATGGCAAACACGAGGGGACATAGCTTTAAGTTGAGGGGTGATAGATATAGGACAGATGCCAGAGGTAGTTTCTTTACTCAGAGAGTAGTATGGGCGTGGAACGCTCTGCCTGCATCAGTAGTAGACTCGCCAACTTTAAGGGCATTTAAGTGGTCATTGGATAGACATTTGGATGAAAATGGAATAGTGTAGGTCAGATGGTTTCACAGGTCGGCGCAACATCGAGGGCCGAAGGGCCTGTATTGCGCTGAAATATTCTGATTCTAATTCTAAAAAAAAAACATCGGTCGAGGCTTTCATTCTGCACAATACAACTTCCCCAGAACATATGCCTGCATTGACATGCTGCACAATGGAACTTTCAAGCATCTGGTCCAAAACATCTGTCTACTTTTATACAGAGCCTAATGAAACTTACACCAGAACAACTCCCACACAGCTACCTGCACTTATATACTGCACAATGGAACTGATTGCAAGCTCGACGCCGGATTTGATACCACAGCTGAGAGTCCAATTCTGTATTCTATTTATCACAAAATAGAGATCTTTCACCTCTATCATCATTCACCTCCCTTCCTGCCGCAGCCCATCTGCTGCTGAAATGCTCACCCATGCTTTGTTGTCTGTGGAACAGCATATTTCAATGTTCTCCCGGGTGATAACCCATCCTGCATCCTCCAGAAACATCAGCTCATCCAAAGCTTTGTCGCCTGCCCTCCATTAAGCCCCTCTCAGGAACGTCACTGCACTCACTGGTATCCCTGCTGCCAATGCATCGAGTTTTCAATTATGATCTTCATGTTCAGACACCTTCATGCTCTCCCCCTGCCATCAGTATAACCTCCTCCAGCCTGAATCATTTCGAGAGCTCTGCATTTATCTGAATCCAGCTTCTTGTACATCTCCAACTTCCATCCCCCACAACTTTCAGTCTAGCCTTTAACCATCTTACCACCCAGATGAGAATTTCCACCCCAAACATCTCTGTGTCTCCGCCTCTTCAAATCCAACCATCTGACTAAAGATTTAGTCACCCACTCTAACATCTCTTTGTCTGGCTCTGTGTCAGTTTTCTGTCCGATTACATTCCTGATAAACTCTTTGTGATGGATGTGTTTATTGAAAGCTCTGTAAGAAAAAAGTTCTTGTTGTTTAATTGTGTCCGTGTTCTCTCTCCCTGCACACCACCCCATCCATCCCCAGCTCCCCCACCGCCCACCATCCTCATCCCCTGACCCCAAATGAAATTACTGGTTTGAGACACCCAGGAACAAGTAACCTGTATTATCACTTTTCTCAGCAGATTAGACATTTCACTTCTTTGTTATTGTAAAAGCAGTGAAGAATTTGTTTACCTGAACACAGGACCCCAACATCCATACAGTCAGTGAGAGACGAATTCAATGTGAACAAACTGCAGTTCTGGAGCTGCAATTCATTTCCTCCACATTGGACATCATTCACCCAGATGGGTCCTTCACTCTTTCCGTCCTTTGAATAGTTATAAGCGGCTGTCGCTTCACCACAGCCCAGCTGTGTACAGACCACGTTGGCATCATTCAGGGTCCAGAGTCTGTCCTGTAATCTCCTCCAGCTGCCGGTGTAGTAAATCTCCACTCGCCCATCACACCAGCTTCCCCCGTTAGTCAGCCTTAGTGACCAATTTTCATCTACAATATGAAACACAATGGTGAAATTGAAGCATAATTCACTGCCACCAGAAAAGATATTAATTTTGATGGTTACTATTTCTGTCATCATTGTTCAGAAGGCTTGTCGGCAGATGTTGTTCACCATTACCTTTTCTCAGTAAATACATTTTGGAGACATACCAAGTAGCTTCCGCTGACTAAACTGGGGGCCAAGGGTAAAATGAACTGGGGTTGAGCGCGGCACATTCCGGCAATGGATAAGTGATGAGACCGAAGGGTGGTGCAGGGGCTTTAAATAGCTCCTGACAGATGACAGTTCCTTTCATCCCATATAGAGAGAAACAGACAAGTTTACGTTGCCACAATGCTTCCGATGACATCTCAAGTCGCCTCACAGGCAATGAAGCACTTTTGATTTGTAGTCACTAATGCTGACAGGTGACTGACCTGAGGGACTGAAGGTTGTCCTCCTGTCCACATGTACTGTTATGTCCTGCTCTCGCCCTGTACTTGAAGCATCATCAACGTTTCTTCCAATTTCTCCCCCTCATTTTCACATAGTCCATCTTCAACTCTTCCATTCCCTTCCACAACATCTCTGTCTCTGATTCTGGGGACTCTCACAGTTATCTTGTCTATGATTCCTCACACCACGAATACTAGAATGACTCTATCACATTCTTCCACTTTCTCCATCTGCATTGTATCTGTCTGGTGATGCAACCGATCATACCAGTGCTTCCAGATATGTCTTCCTTTTTCCACATCCGAGGACTATCCTCACCTCCTCATCCACCCACCATGGTTGACAGGGCCCCATCACGTCCATTCCATTTCCCATACTTCTGCTTTAACCCTTTCCCCCCTCGCAGAACCATGATAGGATTCTGCTTCTCCTCATCTTCCACTCCATCAGCTTCCATATTCAACAGATGATCTTCCACCATTTACACCACCTTTAATGTGATACCACTACCAAGCACATCTTCCCCTTCCCTCAACATTTTTCATTCTAAAGGGACCATTCCCTCTGTGACACTCTTCGCACTCTTCAATCATTCTCAGCAACCCTTCCCACAGGAACTTCCCAGGCAAGCGCAGAAGATGCAACCACTGCCTTGTTACCTCCACCTTTCTCACCGTCCAAGTCGACAAACATTGCTTCCAAGTTAAACAACGATTTGCTCGTACTGCTTTCTCTTTTGTATACTGTATTTACTGTATTGACTGATTATGATGCTTCTCCTTTACATTGGCACAGCAAACACAGTTGAGTGATTACTTTGCAGAACACCTTTGTTTAGTCTGCAAGCTTTACCTTTATCTTCCAGTTGCCTGTCATTTTCATTGTATACTCCACTCCCACTCTGACCTCTCCCTCCTTTTTCTCCTACACAGTTCCAATGAAGGCTAACATAAGTTTGAGAAATAGCAAATTAAAAGCAAAATACTGCAGATGCTGGAAATCTGAAATAAAAACAAGAAATGCTGGAAATACTCCGCAGGTCTGGCAGCATCTGTGGAGAGAGAAGCAGAGTTAACGTTTCAGATCAGTGACCCGCCTTCACAACTGACAAATATTAGAAACGTAAAAGGTTATAAGCAAGTTAAGTGGGGGTGGGGCAAGAGATAACAAAGGAGAAGGTTTAGATAGGATGAGGTTACAGAATAGCTGACCAGAATGACATCGAGCAAAGATGTGTTAATGGTGTGTTGAAAGACAAAGCATTAGTACAGAAAGGGTTTTAACGGAATGAAAATTGAACAGCCACAAGTACAAACATAAAAAAACAGTGGGTAAACCAACTGAACAAACTAAGATGAAATAATATAAAAACAAAAAAAAAATAAAAAGGGAAAAGAAAAAACAACTAAAAATAAAAGTAAAATGGAGGGCCCGTCATGCTCTGAAATTATTGAACTCAATGTTCAGTCCGGCAGGCTGTGGAGTGCCTGATCAGTAAATGAGATGCTGTTCCTCGAGCTTGCGTTGATGTTCACTGGAACATTGCAGTAATCCCAGGACAGAGATGTGAGCATGGGAGCAGGGGGAGTGATGAAATGGCAAGCAACTTGAAGCTCAGGGTCCTGCTTGAGGACTGTTGGAGGTGTTCACAAATCAGTCACGCAGTCTGCGTTTGGTCTCCCCAGTGTCGAGGAAACCACATTGTGAGCAGCGAAGACATTATAGTACATTGAAATAAGTACAAGTAAATCGCTGTTTCATATGTAAGGGGTGTTTGGGGCCTGGAATAGTGAGGAGAGAGGAGGTAAATGGGCAGGCATTACACCTTCTGCGATTGCAGGGGCAGGTGCCGTGGGAAGGGGATGAGGTGGTGGGGTAGCGGAGGAGTGGACCAGGGTGTCACGGAGGGAACGATCCCTTCAGAATGCTGACAGGGGAAGGGAGGGGAAGATGCATTTGTTAGTGGCATCACGCTGGAGGTGGCGGAAATGGCGGAAGATGATCCTTTGGATATGGTGGCTGATGGAGTGGAAAGTGAGGACAAGGGGAACCCTGTCACGGTTCTGGGAGGGATGGAAAGGGGAGAGGGTAAAGGTGCAGGAAACGGGCCAGACACGGTTGAGGGCCCTGAAAGCCACAGTGGTTGTAAGGACCTCCTATCAGGACTCCATTCCATTCTCCCAGTTTCTCCGTCTCCGTCGCATCTGCTCTGATGATGCTACCTTCCATGACAGCGTTTCTGATGTGTCTTCCTTTTTCCTCAACCGAGGATTCCACCCCCACCCCCCCCCCACTGCGATTTGCTTGTACTTCTTTCAATGTCATATACTGCATTCGCAAAAAAAAACGACTTGAGAGGGTTACAGCAATGCTAACCATCAAACAAATACTCCAAATGTATGATCTCTTCAGAATATTCCTGCTTTAATAAGCCTCCTATTTCTTTATTAAGTATAGAAAATGTACCCTGATACTCTCTTCAATCATTCTCAACATCCCTTCCCACAGGAACTTCCCATGAAAGCGCAGGAGTTCCAACCACTGCCCTGTTACCTCCACCTTTCTCACCATCCAAGCCCCAAAACACTGCTTCCAAGTGAAACAACGATTTACTTGTACTGCTTACTCTTTCGTATACTGTATTTACTGTATTGACGGATCATGATGCGTCTCCTTTACATTGGCAGACCAAACACAGTGGAGTGATTACTTTGCAGAACACCTTTGTTCAGTCTGCAAGCTTTACCTTTAGCTTCCAGTTGCCTGTCATTTTCATTGTGTACCACACTCCCACTCTGACCTCTCTCTCCTCTTTCTCCTACACAGTTCCAATGCAGGATAACATAAGTTTGAGAAACAGCACTTCCTCTTTCCACTAGACTCTTTACAGCATTTTAGAATGAACACTGAGTTCAGCAATTTCAGATCATATTCCCTCCCCCTTTTTTCTTTATTGGACGATATTTGTCTTCCAATTTGCACCTCCTCTAGAAATGTGCTTTTTACTTGGCCCATTCCAACATATTTTTGTTGTGCATTGTCCGTTTTACCATTTCATCTCTCCTGTCTTTCACCACACCACGGAGCGTTCCTTTCATTCTTTCCTTGTTTTCCCCTTTCTTTAAAAAAACTGCTAAATCTCGAAGTTCTGATGAAAGATCCACAAACTGAAAGGTTGATACTCTTTCTCTCACCATAGATGCTGCCGGAACTGCTGAGTATTTCCAGCACTTACTGTTTTTATTACCTATATTTTAAGTTGTGAAACGTGGGAGCACTTTTGCATTGAGCAATGTCCCACATACAGTGATCAGATAACTGAGCAGATATTCTGTTATATGAGGGTGCTGGCTGAGAGATAAATGTAATCCCGGAAACTGGGCGAATTTAAATTTACATCATGTTTGTGACATTTTCAAAGACATAGCACATTGGTGAAATAACGAATTACGTCATTCAATATCATTTTATTGCAATCGGTGTTGTGGAACTTAAAATATATCTCACACTATGTATCTTGCAACAAGTTCACAGTGTTTTCTATTGAACAGCTGATCTTTGCAGAGAATTCCATGATCATTCATATTTGAACTGCCTACATTGATAACAGTTTCAATGCTCGAGCAACATATCCATTCCATGGCAGTGGTCCTGGGAGCATCTTGCTGATTCTATAGCCCATGAAAAATGCCCCAGATTTACCCAGAAATAGATATTATATGACGCGAAGTACTACCAACTTTTCATTGTATGTATTAAATGTTTACTGGAGTGAAGCTTTGATTCATTTGTAATTTAATTCAGACCAATAAACCCACAAACACATCTCAGAATCTTAGTGACAAAGGAAGCATGGGATCAGCAAAACTAGTGAATCAGAGACTTGTGGAAATAGTCAATGATGCTTGAAAGCAGAATTGACTGAGATGACTCACCCGCACAGATGACACTTGCATCGTTTTCATGTGAGAAGCTAAACTGTTCCCAGGATGAAACAGGACAATCCCACAATCGCGTCTCGTTCCCCAGACACCTGTAATTTTCCTTCCACACTGCACCAGTACCCTTTCCAAAGCGGGCTCCTCCTGGGATTGAGTTTACTGTCCCACACTGTAAGTGCTCACAGACCACTTTGGCGTCTTCCATATCAAAGTAAAGGTCACACAGCGTCCCCCACTGGTGTCCATGTAGCACCTCCACCCGACCGGAGCATCTGTCCATCCCACCAACCAATCGAAGTTCAGATTTTCCTGTATTGAAAACAAATACAAATCCAAATAATTTCTAAATCATCCTCTGCACAGAAACAGCAAAATAGAAAATGGGTAAAAAAAAAAAGTAGAATTTTATCTACACGATTATCCAGCCATACTTTACACAAATTATCGATCAAATTGCAATTAGAATTACTACAGCAACACAAAAGTAAAATACTGCGGCTGTTGGAGATCTGAAATGAAATAGAAAATGCTGGAAATACTGAGCAGGGCTAGCAGCAACTGTGGCGAGAACAAGAGAGTTATGTTTCAGGTCTGTGTCCTTTCCTCACAAAAATTACTACAGGACCTCTTTAAGAAGTTTGCTGAATACTCAAAAGTTAACAATTCTTCTTTCAAACGCTGATCAATTCTTGGTCTTTATCTCTTGGTGCTTTGAATATAAAACTCAGAAGGATGTGATGTTTCTGTTGTATCTGTTGTCGCTTTTGTGCACCGCACTTCACAAAACCATTGGCTTTGGAGGTGGTGCTGGACAGAGTCACTGGAATGACAACAATGCTTAAAGCATTACATTATGAAGACAAGTTGCATAAACTTTGTTTACAGTAGATTGCGTTTAGAATGATTAGACATTATCGAGTTGACGTGTATAAAATGTTTAAGGGGTTTGATAGATGCGCTGGAGAAGATCAGGAGAACAAATACAAAACAAGGCCATTTAGGAGCTGCTTTTCTTCATGAGGGATGTGGACATCACTGGCAGTTTTTGTTCAAGTTTATTTGCCATTGAAACCGTTGTCAGAACCTTCTTCTTGAACTGAAATTGACTGCCTGGGCAATGTTCTTCTGCAAGTTCTGAGGTCGGTCGAGTTAAGTCAAAGGTTTTAGGCATAGTGTGTACCTTTAGCTGCATGTGTTATAAACAGAGTGGGAAGTGTAGAATTTGGTAATTAGTGTGTAAGACTGAAATCTAGCCTTAACATTTAGAATTTAACTTGTAATATAAAAAAGCTGCAAGGCAGTTCATGTTAGCAGTTAATCGTGCAAGTCAAGTTCGCAGTAAGCAGTCAATCAGCTGTGATTGTCTGATCTGGGGTAATTACTGTCAGCTGGAAACGGTCTAAACTGTTGCAACTTGAATGAGCCTGCAAAGGCATATAACATTAGACTTCATTGCAAGTGGGTTTGAGTGCAGGAACAGGGATGTCTTACTTCAGGGCCTTGGTGAGACCACATCTGGAGTACTGTGTGCAGTTTTGTTCTCCTTATCTGAGAAAGGATGCCCTTGCCATGGACAGAGTGCAAAGAAGATTTACTAGGCTGGTTTCCAGGATGGCAGGATTTACGTATGAGGAGAGATTGGGTCCACTGGGCCTATATTCACTAGAGTTTAGAAGAACGAGATAGAGCCACATAGAAACCTATAAAATTCGAACAGGACGAGGCAGGCTCGATGCAGGGAAGATGTTCCCGATGGCTGGAGAGTCCAGAACCAGGTGTCACAGTCTCAGGATATGGGGTATGCTATTTAGAACCGAGATGAGGAGAAATGTCTTCACTCAGTGGGTGGTGAACCTGCGGAATTCTCTACCGCAGAAGGCAGGGGAGGCCAAACAATTACATATTTTCAAGAAGGAGATGGATATCTATCTTAATGCCAAAGGGATCAAGGGGTATGGGGACGAAACGAAACAGGGTAATGATTTTGATGATCAAACATGTTTTTTAATGGCTTGGCAGGCCCGAAGGGCCGACTGGCCTATGCCAACTCCTAGTCCTATTTTCTGTGTTTCTATTTTTAGTCTTCTAGTAAGGCAGAGTGTTACCACAGATTGCAATGTTAACTGAATACATTATGAAAATAGTGGGAAGTTAGAGTTTGCTCAGAGTAAGAATTCGGTGTACAGGGGGAAAAGGAGTTTTTTTTTCATTCGTTCACAGGGAGTGGAGGTTTTTGGCTAGGCCAGCATTTATTACCCAACCCGAATTGCCCTTGCAACGATGGTGCTGAGCCGCCTTCTTGTACTGCTGCAGTGCATGCGCTGTCAGTACACCCACAGTGCTGTTAGGAAGGGAGTTCCAGGATTTGACCCAGCTACGGTGATGAAACGTTGATATAGTTCCAAATCAGGATGGTGTGCGGCTTGGAGGGGAACCTGCAAATGGTGCTTCTACCATCCATCTGCTGTCCTTGTCCTTCTAAGTGGCAGAGGGCGTGGGTTTATAAGGAGGTGCTTTCTTTTGTCTGTTAAGCTTCAGTAAGTGAGTGGAGTCACCGATTTAACAGGGCGCCACGGCCAGCAGCAGCAGAGAGGCAGAGACAAGACAAATAGAGGGGAAGCAGTTGTCAGGTCAGAGTATGAGGGGACGTGGATAATTTGCAAATAAGTACTAAGTTAATTGGTGAGTGCTTAGTGTTTCGGCGTTAGCTACCCAGTAAAATAGCTTTAAAGCTAAAATGCATCTACACATAATTTTACCTTTTAAATAAAGACAGCCTATGTTCTCGCAGAGCAGTTATTTTTTTCTGGATATAGGATTTTGTGGATAACGGAATTATCCCGAGGGAGCATGTCCATAGTAGATGTCTCCACCTGGAAACTCTCTGGCACAGGGTCATAGAGCTGGAGTGGGAATTGGAGATACTCCAAAACATACAGCAGCAAAAGGAGTATTGGACAGTTTGCTGCAGATTTTAGTCACATCTTGTAGAGAGGTGCAGGGTCAGAATGAGGCTGTTGCAGTTTATAGTGCACAGCAATGGAAATCCAGATTTGTTGGTGAACGAGGATATGCAGAAAATGAATCTATCCAACAGGAACAATGTACTGGCTATTTGTGAGGATAAGGATGAAGACTGTCAGAAGGGCAGCCAGAATGTTGACCGGGATACGTTGGAACAGGAGGCTGTGCAAAAGGTGGAGGAGTGGAGCATAATGTGATACTTTTAAGTAGTTCAATCATTAGGGTTTTAGGAGTCCCAAACAGTATTTGCCCAACTTGTGCGAAGTGAGGGATATCTCAAATCAGATTGCGAGAATGCAGGGGAAATATCCAGTCGTTGTGGACCATGCAAGGACCAACAGCATAGGAAAGAAAAGGCAAGAGTTTCTTTTCAGAGAGTACCTGGTGCTGAACTATAAAAGAAGATCTCAAGGATTATAATCTCTGGATTATTATACAAGCCGCTTGCTCATTTGAATGGGGAGTGGGGGGTGGGGGATTAGGGAGGTCAACACGTGGTTGAAGGTGTTGATTTTGGAAAGAGGTGTTACTTTTCATGGTACCCACCACTTGTACTGGGATATTAAACAACTGTTCTGTTGGAATGCGCTTCACCTGAAATGGGTTGGGATCAGGGTCCTAGAATAAAGGATAAATAAGGTTGTTATAGGAATCTTAAACTAGTAAGTGGGTGAAGGGAAGCTGGTGGGGGCTGGCTGAGGGGGTAGAGCAAAGTTGGAAATCTAACGTAAATAGGCAATACCGGGAGAGGAAAAACTAAAACATGCAATATCTGAGTAAGACAATTTTACAGCTTTACAACACTTGAATCTGCTCTGAAAACAGCTGTTGCTTTCTTGACAAAACAGTTGCCAGAAATACTGGCAGACCTCGACGTTTTGGGCAGTGTACTCTGTCCATTGTCTGGAGAAACAAGTGGAACTGGTGGAAGCGATCGGTTTATATGTCGTGGAGAATGGGAATATGGACAGGATCTTAGGTTATTACATGTTCTTGTTCTGGCTGCTATTGGTCTGTTAATTATATTCCGTGAAAGGTCGGTACATGTCATTGTGCTTGCTGCTGTTTGGTCAGCTACAGTGTATCGTGGCAGGTCAATCCATACTGTTGTTCTGCTCGTGGTATGTTGGCTGCAGAGCAGGGGATGGTGTGTCTCTTGAGGAGAGACAATCAGATATCCACTGAGGAGCAGGCCACTGTTAGGGGGACGTTGTGGTGTTTGTAGATCTCCATAGCTTCCCTGATGCAATGAATGAGACAAGCCTGCCATCGTCAAGTAAGCTCAACTCAATGACCACCGCATTGAATGGTCCAATTCCAAACTCACCTCATCTATTATGGACTGGTGTGCAAGACACAGTAACATCATAAGTATAAAAGAAAACAAAAACATGGAAAAATAGGGAAAAGAGACCAGATTCTCGTGAATGGCAGATGTACAAAGAATAGCAAAGGGTGACAAAATAGATCGCAAGAGCTACAAAACTTTTACAATAACTTCTAAAATAGGTTGTAAGTAAGAGCAATGTAGCCTCATTAAAATGACAATGGTGATATTATAAATGAAAATAAGGAAATGGCGGGAATTATACATAATTACTTTGCATCAGTATGGACGTGGACGTCACTTTTCTTAAGGTTCCTTGTTGCCACAGTTGACCAAAAGCTGCCTTGACGTCGAGGACAGTCACTTTCATCTAACCTCTGGAATTCAGCTCTTTTTTCCATTTTTGGACAAAGGGTGCAATGAGGCCTGAAGCTGAGTGGTCCGACAAACCCAAACTGAGCATCAGTGAGTAGTTTATTGGTAAGTACTGCTTGATAGCGCTGTAAACAACACCTTCCATCACTTTGTTAATGATTGATAGCAAACTGCTGAGACAGTAATTAGAAAGTTGCAATTGTCACACTGCTATTTAAAGAAGGTTAGCGAGTGAATCGAGGGAATTATAGATTGGTTCACCTAACAGCTGTTGTCAGGAAATTACGAGAGTGTACATTTAAAGATGGAGTGTCTGATCACCTTGAGAAGTTACAGCCAATCAGAGAGAGGCAACATGCATTTGTAAAAGGTAGATCATGCCTGATGAACCTGATCAATTGTTTTGTGGAGGACAGGGGAACCTCAATGGATGTTATTCAGATGGACTTCCAGAAAGCAAACAACAAAATCCCTCATAACCGATTGTTGGCTGAAGTTGCAGCTCATAGGATGTAGGGCAAATTATTGACTACATAGGACGTGAGCTAAGTGGCAGGAGACAGACAGCAGGGATAATGGGCAGATCATCTAACTAGCAGGATGTGATAGCGCCGTCCCACAGGAACTTCCACTATTTATTAATGATTTAGATGACTGGATAGAAAGCCATATATAACTGACATATTCAATGTTGCCATTGAAAAAAAATCAACGATATTGTAATTATGCATATTTTAAGCATAAATTTGCAACAAGAAAAAAATAGATTAAGTGACTGTGTGAAGCTATTACAATATTGGCAAGTGTGAGGTGTCCAATTTGGAATTTAAAATGTTCCAGTATTTTCGAAATGGTGAAAAAACGGAAAATAGACTTCAGGGTCATGGGCAAGGACAGGAAAAAAACAGCAAATGGAATGCTGGGCTTTATATCTAGAGGAACGGAATACAAGGGGCTAGAAATGATGCGACAGCTAAAAAAAATCCTGATCAGGTCACATCTACAGTAGTGTTCAGCTGTATGCAAACTAAAAAGTACTTTGGGCAGTTAGAACTGTGCAAGAAGTATTGTGCGACAAGAACTGATGCTGGGAGTACTATTGATCATATTTTGCATAAATGATTTCGACTCAGGGAGGGACGTACAATTCCAATATTCATTAATGACATGTACTTGGGACAATGGTTAATACTAAGGCAGATTGTGATAAAAAAACATGACGTTAACGAAATTGTAAATGAATTCTAATGCAGATAAATGTTCACTTACAGATTAGGGGAGGAAGACTGAGAACACATTTTCCTTGGACAATGATAATCTAAATTGTGTCGAGGAGCAATGGGATTCAGGGGTACAGATAGAAAAATGAATACAATAGCAATACGGGTTAACAAAGCTACAGAAAATGCAAAAACATTGAGGATTATTTTCAGAGAGATACGTTGAAAGGGGAGTCATACCCAGCACAAGCAAAGATTTGCTGTTGATGGGAGTCGGTTGATTGGGTGCGAACTGGTCAGTGTTTCCCCGCTTTTCTAGGCAGTATGCAACTGGGCAATTTTCCACCGTATCAGTTGGATCCTAGTGCTGTAACTGTACTGGATCAGCTGGCCTCCAGTTGTTGCTAGTTTTAGAGCACTGATCGTCAGCCCTGCAACTGGAGTGTTATCGGGCCCCTAGTTCTTATGTGCAGTGTGCTCAGCCGCTTCTTAATGTTGTGCACTGTAAATTTCGGAATGGACCGAAAAATAGAAAGCATTTGCACAGCAGTAGCTCATTGGCATGGATTGTCACGCACTACTTCTCACCTTTTGCCAGTCTGAATAACTACATTTAACCCACACTTTGTTGACTGTTTTGTAGCCAGTTTTCTACAGTCTGTCATGATCACCCTTCACATTATGCAATTAATTACCTTGAAACCACATTCACAGTTTTAGGTTTAAAAACTGGACAGACAGTTTGTGACCAGCAAGATGCAACAGTCAGCATATAATCATAGAATGTTTACAACACAGAAGGAGGACATTCAGCCCGTTGTGTCCATGCTGGTTATCGGCAAGAGCTCCTCAGCTGGTCCTATGCTTCTGCCCTTTCCCCATAGCAATGCAAAGATTTTCTCTTCAGGTGCTTGTCCAATTCCACATTGAAAGCCACAATTGAATCTGTCTCCATCAGACTCGCAGGTAGAACATTCCAGCTCCTAACCACTCGCTGTGTAAATAACGTATTCCTCATGTCACGGTTGGTTCTTTTCCCATCCACCTTATAACAGTGTTCTCTGGTTATTGACCTTTCTGACAAGAGGAACAGTTTCCCTCTATCTACTCTGTCTATTCCCCTCATGATTTTGAACACCTCTATCAAATTTCCTCGCAGCCTTCTCTGTTCTCAGGAGAGCGACCACAGTTTCTACAAACTATCATTTTAACAGAAGTCTTTCATCCCTTCAACCTTCCTTGTAAATCCTTTCTGCACCCATTCTATGGCATTCACATTCTTCTAATGCGCCATGCCCAGAATTGTACACAATATGCCAGTTGAGGTGAAGCCAGTGTTCCACAAAAGTTCATAATAACTTCCTTACTTTTTTACATTATACCGCTACTGAAAAAGGCCAACATCCCATTGACTATTAACCAATTTCTCAACCTGCCCTGCTACCTTCAACGATTTGATCAGAAATACTCCCAGGTGACTCTTGGCTGCAGCCACTTTCTAATTGTACCCTTGAAAGGAGACTGGCAGCAAGCATTAAAAGAAATCCCAAAGTATTCTATAGACAGAGAAATAGTAAAGGGGTGACAAAAGGAGGAGTGGAGTCGATGAGGGATCAGAAAGAGGATTTACATATGGAGGTAGCGGGTATAGTTCAGGTATTATCTAAATTCTCAAGGCCTGTCTTTGCCAGGGAAGAAGATGCACCCCGGACAATGGTTACAGAGGAGGTAATTCAGATACTGGAGGGGTTTAAATTAATAAAGAGGATGTATCAGATATACCCTGTTAATAAGAACATACGTATGAACACACAAATTAGGAGCAGGAGGTGGACACTCGACTCGTCGAGCCTGCTCCACCATTCAATACGTTCATGGCTGAACTGATTACTCCACATTTCCACTGACCCCCGATAACCTTCCACCCCCTTGGTTATCAAGAATCAAACTACCGCTGCCTTAAAAAAATTCAAACACACTTCTTCCACTGCCTTTTGAGGAAGAGAATTCCAAAGAGTCACAAACCACTGAGAAAAAAATTCTCCTCATCTCTGTCTTAAATGGGAGACCCTTATTTTTAAACAGTGACCCCTAGTTCTTGCTTCTCCAACAAGGGGAAACATCTTTTCCACAACCACCCTGTCAAGACCTCTCAGGATATTATATGTTACAATCATGTCACCTCTTCCTCTTGTAAATTCCAGCGGAAGCAAGCCTAGCCTGTCAAATCTTTCCTTGTATAGCAGGTCACTCATTCCAGATATTAGTCGAGTAAACCTTCGCTGTACTACCTCCAACGCATTTACATCAGTCCTTAAATAAGGAGACCAGTTTGGTACACAATATTCCAGATGTGGTCTCACCAATACCCTGTGTCGCTGAAGCATAGCCTCCCTACTTTTGTATTCAATTCCACTCGCGATAAATGATGACATTTTCCTAGCTTTTTAAATTACTTGTTGTACCTGCATACTAACGTTTTGCGTTTCATACACGAAGACACCCATATCTCTCTGTATCTCAGAGCTCTGCAATCTCTCACCATTTAGATAATATGCTTCCCTTCTATTCATACTCCCAAAGTGGACAATTTCCCAGTTTCCTACATTATACTCCATTTGCCAGGTCTTTGCCCACTCACTTAACCTATCTATATCCCTTTGCAGACTCCTTATGTCCTCTTCTGAAGTTACATTCTTACCTATCTTTGTGTCATTAGCAAATTTAGCAAGCATACCGTCGGTCCCTGCATCTAAGTCCTTTCTATAAATTGTGAAACGTTGAGGCCCCAGCACAGATCCCTATGGCACACCACTCGTTACATCTTGTCAACCAAAAAAATGACCCATTTATGCCTACTCTCTGTTTCCTGTGAACGAACCAATCTTCCATCCATGTTAATACGTTACCCCCTACACCATGAACTTTTATTTTCTGCAATAGCCTTTGATGTGGCACCTTCTCAAATGCCTTCTGGAAATCTAAGTACAATACATCTACCAGTTCCCCTTTACCAACAGCACATGTAACTCCCTCAAAGAACTCCAATCTATTGGTTACACATGATCTTCCTTTCACAAATCCATGTTGACTATGCCTGATTACCTTGAATGTTTCTAAATGCCCTGCCATAACATCTTTAATAATAGCTTGTAACATTTTCCCTAAGGCAGGTGTTAAACGAATTGGCCTATAGTTTCTTGCTTGCTGTTTCCCTCCCTTTCTGACTAAAGGAGTTGCATTCGTTATTTTCCAATCTAAATAAACCTTCCCCGAATCTAGGGAATGTTGGAAAATTCAAATTAACGCATCAACTACCTCACTTGCCACTTCTTTTAACACCCTAGGATGAAGTCCATCAGGTCCCCGGGACTTGTCAGCCTGCAGCTCCAACAATTTGCTCAGTACCTTTTCCCTGGTGTTTGCAATTTTCTTGAGTTCCTCCGTCCCTTCTATTTCCCGACTTACAGCTAAAACTGGGATGTTACTTTTGTACTCAATAGTGAAGACCGATGCCAAATATCTGTTCAATAAATCTGTCATCTCCTTATTTTCCATTATTAACTCCCCAGACTCACATTTTATAAGTTCAACGCTCACGTAGTTACCTCTTTTCTTTTTTTTAATGTATATATATTTATATATATAAAAACTCTTACTATCTGTCCTTATATATCTATCTAGCCTGCTCTCGTCCTCCAATGCTACCTGACTTATCAATGTTTTTGTCATCCTTTGTTTTTTAAAAATATTCTGTTCAATCTTTTGACCTGCCTCCCATCTTTGCGCAATTACAAGCTTTTTCTTTAAGTATGATACGACCTTTGGCTGTTATACTTAACCACGGATGGTGGGACCCACTCTTGAAATGTTTCTTTCTCGTTGAAATATGAGAAATTGTGTATTCTGAAATATTCCCTTAAATGTCTGCCACTGAAACTCTATTGACCTATCCCGTAACCTGATTTGCCAGTTCACTTTCGCTAGCTCTACATTCATGTCCTCATAATTGCCCTTATTTAAGTTTAAAATATTAGTCTTGGACCCACTCTACTCTCCCTCAAACTGAATGTAAAATTCAATCATATCATGATCGCTGCTACCAAGGGGCACCTTAGCTGTGCGGTCATTAATTATTCCGACCTCATTGCACAATACCAGGTCTAGTATATCCTACTTTCTGGTTGGCTCCACAAGGTATTGTTCCAAGAAATTATCCCGAGAATATTCTATGCAGTCCTCATCTAGGCTATCTCTGCCCATCTGACTTTTCCAGTCTAAATTTAGGCGAAAATCTGCCCCTAATTATCACTGTACCTTTCTGACAGGCTGCCATTCATTTATTCATTTACAACCCGCCCCACAGTGTGGTTAATGTCAGGTGGTCTGTACACCACTTCTGACAAGCAAATTCTTGCCTTAATGATTTTTCATCTCTACCCGAACAGCTTTTACATCCTGGTCTCCTGATCTTAGGTCATCCCTCACCATTGTGCTAATACCATAATTAATTAACAGAGCTACCCCTCCACCTGTTCCTAGCTTCCTGCCCTTCCTAAATGCCATGTATCCTTCAATCTTCAGGTCCCTGTCTATATATATAAGTGAATTAGACCTTGGTGTACAGGGCACAATTTCAAAGTTTGCAGATGATACAAAACTTGGAAGCATTGTGAACTGTGAGGAGGATAGTACAGATCTTCAAACGGACATTGGCAAGTTGGTGGAATGGGCAGGCAGTTGGCAGATGAAGTTCAATGCAGAGAAATGTGAAGTGATTCATTTAGGACGGACTGACATGAAGATAAAATATAAAATGAAGGGTTCAATTCTAAAGGGGTTACAGGAGCAGAGGGACCTTGGTTTAATAGTGCATAAGTCATTGACGGTGGCAGGCTAGGTTGAGAGAGCGTGCAATAAAGCATACACGGCCCTGGACTTTATTAATAGGTGCATAGAGTGAAAGAGCAAGGAAGTTATGTTGAACTTGTATGAGACACTAGTTCGTCCTCAGCTTGAGTAATGCATCCAGTTCTGGGCGCCGCACTTGAGGGAAGATGTGAGGGCATTGGAGAGAATACAGAGACGTTTCATGAGAAACATCAAGGTTCCAGGGATGAGGAATTTCAGTTATGAAGATAAATTGGAGAAGTTTGGATTGTTTTCCTTGGAGAAGAGAAGGCTGAGAGGTGAATAGACAGAGGTATTCAAAATAATGAGGATTCTGAATGGAGTTCGTAGAGAGAAACTGTTTCCACTGGTGAAAGGATCGAGAAGGAAATGGCACCGATTTAATGCATTTGGTAAGATCAGCTGAAGTGACATGCGAAAAACGTTTTTCATGCAGCGAGTGTTTAAGATCTGGAATGTTTGTCTGAGAACGTGGTGCAAGCAGGTTCCATTGCAGCATTAAAAATGGAACTAGACAGTTCTATGAAAAGGAAGAATGTGCAGAGTTATGGAGTGAAGGCCGGCGAATAGAACTGAGTGAATTTCTCTTTCAGAGAGCCCATGCAGTCATGATGGGCCGATTAGTCCCCTTCTGCACTGTAACAGTTCAGTGCTTCTGTGATATTGCCTCTCCTCCGTTTTCCAACCAAAATGCATCAGTTCACACTTCTCTGCAAGAAATTTCATCTGCAACCTGTCCGCCCACTTCACCAGCCTCGCTTTATCCTCTTGAAGACTATTGCAATCCTCCTTACTGGCCATGTTTTCAGGCAAACGCGCCTCTTTCCTTCCATTAGTTCAACGGTGTTGAATTTAATCGTTGCAGCTACTTCCTGAACTATCTTAGCTCCTTTGTTTAATATTCTGTGCATTTTACTTTCTCAGTATTTCCTAAAATTTAAAAGACAATGCGCAGGCAGCGGTGGGATCTTAACGCGCAGTTTCCTCTTGTGATACCCACAATAACTGCGGACTCATTACTTCAGCTCCCCGAGGCTGAGAAACCTGCCTCCCTCCCTCCCCTGCTCCCCAGTCTCAGCTTCACAATCTGTGTAATACATCAGATCTGAGGCCAAGCGATGATTGCAGGCGGACAGCCGGTCTGACAGTGCATGTCAGGTAGCGGCTGCTGGGTTGATGAATGGAGAGTTGGATTGAGGTTGTGACATTTCCAGCCGTTCAGATAATTCACTGCGGATCAAGGGAAAATCTCAATGGAAACTGCTCTGTCTGCATTGTAAATGTGCTGAGTATCAGGTATTTGCTGCTGCCGGTGGATAATGTTTAATAAATATGGTGCTAATGATATAATTTTAAACAGTGATCCGAACATTAACATTAATTCTAACCGGAGATTACTGGAATTATTAACATCTGACTTTCCAGGTACTGACCATCCCGGATTGTTTTACTTTTGCTTCTTCCCAGATTCTATCAGCCGCGGTGGGAGACGGGAGACTGAGAAAGATTTTTACCTGAGCAGATGGCACCGGCATCATAGGAGTGTGGGTAGGAATAGTGATCCCATTGAGCTGACTCACAGTCCCGCAGAGCGGCCTCGGTCCCGCTGCACTTCACACTCAACGTCACAATGGGTCCGGACCCTTCCCCAAAGTGAGCCCAGCTTGGTGCAGAGACCGCAGTTCCGCAGCCCAGCTCCCAACACACAACAGCGGCGTCCTGCAGGTCCCAGTACGAGCCATACACAGTCCCCCACTGTCCCCTGTAGTGTATCTCCACTCTCCCAGCGCACCGACTGCCCCCATTCGCCAGTCTCAGCTTCACCATCTCTGTAAAATATCAGAAATATCATCAAGCGGTTATAGTGTGTTAAACCCACAGGTTCCCAGCGCACCGACTGCCCCCATTCACCAGTATCAGCTTCACCATCTCTGTAAAACATCAGAAATATCATCAAGCGCTTATAGTGTGTTAAACCCACAAGTTCCCAGCGCACCGACTGCCCCCATTCACCAGTCTCAGCTTCACCATCTCTGTAAAATATCAAAAATATCAGCAGGCGGTTAGAGTGTGTTAAACCCACAGGTTCCCAGCATACGAACCCTCCCCATTCACCAGGCATGAATTGATAGGAACATCAGTCTGCACTCAGAACCCTAATAAAACCCGAAGTAAATATTACACATAAAAGAAAAAGGAAACTGAAATACTAATAAACGGTGCAAACGAGCAGGGAACCAGGAGACAGCCGGATATTCCCACCAACACAACTGCTCCAATGGGAACGAGGTGGCGACAGGCTCAGAGTCGAATTAACCGGCAGAAGTGGGGAGATGGGCGTGGCTGTAATGATCTCATATTTAAGTGCTCAGTACTGATTGGGCGAACACAGTGAGATCCCAGCACCACGAAAGAGCAGGGGAAATTGCCCCCTCACCCAACACAGCCAATAAAGATAGGGCTGGATGATGATGTGATCAGGATGTCAGCACAGATTGGTGAGGTGGACCTTTGGACCGGCAACAATGTCAGTGGAGGTGATTCTTCACACTCTGCTCTTCAGAGACCCTTAATTATTGTCCCACCACATGAAGACAGCAGTCATCTCTTAGCTAGGTAACAGTGTGAGTGGAGCTGATTATTCTCACTCTGCTCTGCAGAGACCCTCAGTTACTGTCTCTCCACATGAAGGCAGCAGCCATCTGTCAGCTAGAATTAAAGATCTTTACTATCACAATGAGCGACACACTCCCTTTCTGAGTAGCAACAGGGCAACGTGATCAAAAAGGTGCTGCGACTGTCGCCCAAACTTAATATTTAATGGGATGGGTTGGAGCAGAGAGATAGCAGATAGTGTGAAAAAAAAGGCGATTACCTGACGGGCCAGCCTTACTGTTCCCAGTTCTGCCTGAAATGAGAAGTTAACAATTAGAGTTCACTGGGAAAAGAAATGAATGAAACTGTCAGAAAGAAAAGACACAAATGCAACTAACTGCAGGGTCATTATTCCCAACACTTTGCGGAAGAAATTATAAGGGATATGTGATTTCATTCCTTAAAACAGAAAATACAGTTTCTGCATCAAATTAATATTGGTAATGGGCCTAAATGTATCCAGAATTGTTTTCACATATACACACACTGACACCCGGATACACTCTTCCCTTGTGGCGGTGGGTGGGCCTTATGTAATACCAGTGTGAAGGTGCCTGAGAAGGCGGTGGTGATGATCCTCTCCCTTATAGAATTTTACAATGAAACAGCACAGAGGGATGCCATTCGGCCCTTGGTGCCTATGCTGTCTCTTTGTCAGTGCAGTCTAATTAGTCCCACTCCCTTTCCCCATCGCCCTGTAAATGTGTGCTGATGGTGCTCTGACCATTGATGACCTGTGCAGGTGCCCTGAGAAGAGAGTGGTGATGGATCTGCTTTTCAACTCACTGGTGATGGCACGCTCAGTGAATTCAGTATTCTGATCTAAAGTTCGAGAAGGAATGGGAACATTTAAATTCTATTAAAGATTTTCCGATCCTGTGGTAGATTCCGATGCCTTTTAATTTACTGCAAAGTCTTCCACCTGTAACTTTCAAAGTTTCTATAAAGGTTTAATTGGGCCTTTCTGCTGTTCAATAAAATATATAGCTTCCTCAAACAAAACAAAACAAGATGAAGGATCTGTCAGTCTCCTAACTCCCTGCTGACTGTGTCTTACTAAGTTGCTGCTGTTCCGATTCTCTTGTCACCTGCCTCGCCGACGTGCCCTATTCTTTTACCCGTTAATGATGTTCGATCAATGGTCCTCCCGTTTACTGGTTAAGTGTTTATGCTTTTTAAAAATGCAGTCTGTCGGTTGACTCTCCCAATCCCCCTGATGACAATTTGTCTCACAGATCTCCAGGTGTTTTTCTATTAACACATTATATACGATGGAGGGTGTATTGAGCTGCTCCCCATCTCGCTGATCGCAATGTGTCTCACAGATCTCTAGGTGTTTTTTTAATTCTCAACATTACATACTATAGAGGGTGTGTTGACCTGCTCCCAATCCCCCTGATCACAATGTGTCTCACAGATCTCCAGGTGTTTTTACGATTCTCAACATTATCTACTATAGACGGTGTGTTCATCTGTACCAATCCCCCTGATCACAATTTGTCTCACAGCTCTCCGGGTTTTTTTTCTATTCACAACGTTATATACTGCAGACAGTGTGTTGACCTGCTCCCCAACTCCCTGGTGAAAATATATCTCCCATGTATTGTTGTCTCTTTGTATACTCTGGTGATATATTATTGCCAACGGGACACCAATTCCTGTCCTCAGCTGTGCCTTCTGAGGAATCTTGAATGTGTTACATTTTCCCAACTATTATCTCATTGGTCTCTTTATGCTCCTAATTCGATAATGTAAATAGTGTGTGACTTCCTCCCAGTAGGAACCTTAGCATTCCTACCAACTTTTCGTGATAATAGTCAGTTCCCATACATCCCCTTTTCCAGTGACCCAATGACAGACGAGGGGGAATAATCTTTCAGTATTTACTGATAAACGGTTCCAATCTCAGTGTTTCTGTAGAGTCCGTGAATCTTCTTCAATCCATTCAGTCATTTCACCTACTCTTCATGCATTTATCATTTCAGCCTGTAACCACCCATGTAACACTGGACTTTTTTTTCCAGATAATCCAGTGGTTCAAGGAGAAAACCCACGAGCACCTTCTTAGGGAAACTAGGGATAGAGTACACATGGGTGCAGAACAATATCGCCAACATGACGATAGTGCTTCAAGAAAACACCCCGCCATCCCATCTGGCTAAGTAGGGTTGTTCTGTAAATTCTGGCTAGCCAGCGAGCTCATATCCCGAAAATGAATCTAAACAATCTATAACCGAGATTCCCATATTTGTCTATTCGACCAGTTTATTTCTTACCATCTCAGATAAATGTTCAGTCGTTCCCCTTTCTCAATCATTACTATATTTCCATTTATCTGCACTACTCATATCTGCTGACTCCTCCATTTGGCTCTCTTATCCTTCCTCACAATTTGTAACCGCTCTCATTATTTTTCTTGAAAATGTTTGAATGCATTTCTTTGTGTACCGTTTTCCAAATCACCTCCACATACAGGGAATATACCCATTATTCCCAAACTCTTCTGGTCGGCCTCCATCCCGAGGTAAACTTCAACTGATCTAAAACTCTGCTGCTGTTATCCTGGCTCGGACAGTCCCGCTCACCCGTTTCCCCAGCTCTCACCGACAAGTGGTAACTCCCGCTTCCCACACCTCAGATTTCGGCGGTCGCACCATTACCTTCCTGATGTTTAGACTAATGGGTTTGGTGCAAAACTGTTAAGTTATTTTAACATTTTATACTTATGTCAACTTGCTATTGTACCGTATTACTACAAACAGTAACATGGAAATATTAATTATAAATAACAATCAACTCAAAGGAGGTGAACTGAAACGGGATAAACGTGGGATATACAAAGACCAAAATTTAAACTCTTGAATGTGTCACAAAACCAGGGATGGAGTGGTTTAGGGATTACAAAATACAGTCAGTACAAAGAGTTTATCAGTACATGCTTGTCACGGCAGATTATTAGGTGGGTGAAGAATCAAAATAATTATATTTAATCAAACTATTTTAGTTCCAATTTGAACTACTTCCACAATTAGGTGAGCTCTTGTAGATTTCAGAAGCAAATTAATTGATAGAATTACAGTTATTATAGCTTGCACTCACAAGCAAAGCACTGGACAGAAGAAACTCATATCAAACAATCCGGATTCTGTGCGTCAATAGCATTATCTGTAAGTTTTAGCAATCACTATCCATAACACATCAGCTAGTGTCTGAAGAAACGTTGCCACGGTTAGAAATAACCAAACACGCATCAAAAATTTACAGTACCGAGACAATTTGTTCTGGGCCCTGTCTATTGAATTGAAATATGCAAACGAATTCAGGGTTTCTTCCACAGGTGATCAGAGTATGGGACATGTGGAAGGACATTAAAGAATTTAATAGGATTAGGATTAGGCCATACTGCCTACGCAGCCTACTCCGGCATTCAGTAAAATCATGGCTGATCTCCTGCCCCAGATCTACTTTCCCACCTTTACCCAGAGACTGGGAAACAACTCCAGATCTTTCATTAAACACTGCATCGCACCATATAAAAAGTATGGGGCATGTGGAAAGAGATTCAGAAACGCGTCTGGATATTAAATATTACATCAAATGTATGAATCATATAGAAAGAGACTGAGAAACACTAATTATTACACAACACCGTGCACCTAAATGTATGAAATAGAAAGCATGATTTAATGTGAAAAGGCTTTGTTTTGAAGATTGTCGGTGACTAAATAAAACTGTTCATACGTCAAATCCCCTGAAAACAGTAGCATCATTTCTGGAGGGTGTAATTGATAACTCTAATAATAATCAGTACAAATGTAGCAATATTGATTGCACCTCCTGTTAATATATTATACAATATTCATTGTCCTTTCTGAACGTTCCAAATTCTGTAAGAACTATTTAATCTAATTCTCTGTATCACACGGCACTTTACTGAGAAATTCTGGGGACAGATATCTCAATGTGGGATGAGTCGGCTAGATGCAGATCGCAGTATACTGCAGTTCTGACTCCCATACACTCGATTTTAACACTGAGCAATTTCTACTTCCAGGAGTCTCGTTTTAAACGCCTCATTAGAATCTTAACTCCAGTCTTCAGCGTCTGTACGACAGCCATAGGAAACAATATAAAACCAACTCTTGCGGCATTTATGTTCAATTTTGGTACTAAAACTGAATTTAACTCAATTCTCCTCTGGAAACACAATTAAATGTTAATCAGATGACAAATATTAGATCCGCTTTTGCTGTCAGCGACAAAAGTGGATAACAGTTGCCTATTTGAATTTGATGAACTTAAAATCAAACAGGACAAAATGTATTTAATGACAAATTTATAAATTAAGGAAACAGTTTCAATATTCACTTTATACGATCTCAATAAATGACAAATTAAAATAAATATGCACATTTCGTATAAATTGATTTTGATCTGGGGCCAATTGCTAAAAAAAAAAGATTCAGGGAGTCAGATAGATTTCATACTTTCTCTTTGTTCTTTGGCTTGCAGAAAATACTCTTAAATGACCTTCAAATTCAGGATTTTAGAATACAATCCATTTTACAAAAACAAAAGACAATTCATCATGGAGGTATGCAATAACATTTAGGGAGAGTTTTCCTGTCGTGAACCAGCATTTGTTGTCGATAGACATTGACAAATGTAACCAAACCCGCACCGGAAACAATGAGAAACTGAATCGAATCATCCACTGAAAAACTCTGCAAAAATATCGAGCAGGTGGAAGGAGACTATTCAAGATATCTCATTAAACAATTCGCGGTGTTTTACATAAAAGGAGCATGTGGAAGGATACTTTGCCACAATTATTATTACTTTACACTGTACATATGAATATGTGAAATAAGTTGAGAATTTACAATGCAAAGTGCTACAGTTGCAAGGTCATCATTAAGAAAACAATAATAAATGGAAAATCCTCCGGAGATTTTGGAATGTTCAGTAACATTATCTTTTGGAGAGGCACGTCACAATTACAGTAATAACTAATGCTAATTGAAACAATATTGGTTCTGCCTCCAGTTAATATTATACAATATGATAAGATCATGTACAACACTCTAACCTGGAACAAACTATTTAAATTATTTCAGTTCCATTCAGTATGTCGCATAGGGTCAGACAACACTTCTACTGTGAAATACCTGGGACAGAAATACCCGTGTGGGTTCATTCGGCAGTAGATTTAGCTTTGACTGCTGTTCTATAATCCCTGCATTACCATCGACCCCACACCCCAAACCGCGAGACCTTCTACTCTCTCAGTGATCACGTTCTACTGCTAGATTGCTGTGTTTAAATCATCTGCTTCGAATTTCAACACCAGTCAGTTGTGTCGGTACAAGAGCATCAGAGGATCAAATAAAACAAATTGCCACGGTATTTGTTTTCTATTTTGGATTTAAATCAAAGTTTTACACATGCCCCACCTGGGGATTTAGACGACGTGTTAATCAGACACAAGCTATTATAAAACAATGTTTTCTGATAGCAAAAGAATGAATAATTGTTCCCTATTTAAGACTGACGGAATGTAAAATCAAACCATCAGCTCAAGCTCCGTATTCAATGTGAATTCTACAAATGTGATAAACTATTTCAATATTCTCTTCATATGATAGCAAAGAATAACATTGTTTTATGTCATAAAGCATGCCTGCTTTTAAAAATGATTCTGAGCAACTAACGATTGGGGAAAAGGATACAGGGATTCAACCTGCTTCATTGTTTATATTTTCTGTGGCTTGAATAAAGTTTTCTTTAAATAATCCACAAAACAGGATTTTACTCTCCAATTATTGCATATTCATGGAAATATAATTCGTTAAATACAGAAAGTATCTGATAACACTGGGACTACGTTGTCCTGTCAGTAAACCAATAAAGTATTTTTATAGACAGAGATTAATAAATGGAACCAAACACACACGGGAAATAGTGAGAAACAGAATTGAATCATCAATGGAATAACACAACAAACATCGAGCCGTTGGAACAATAATAAAGAACAATATCGCTAACTCTTTACACACAACATGACACTGTGTGAAAATATGTGATTGGGAAAATTGAACTATCTTTAGGCACTGTACAAAAATGAGGAAATAGTAGAATTAATTTAATATAAAAGATATTGATCTTGAAGATCATCACTAACTGGTCAATAATACAGAGCAAATTCCCCTACGATTTAGGAACTTTCAGTAACATCATTTTTTGCAGAGTGCTCGTGAAAATTATACTAACAATAAAAACGAATTGAAAAACATTGGTTCCATCTCCAGTTGAGTGCTTATTATAGAATGAATATAACACTTCAACACTGAACAAATTACTTTAAAACATTTAGTTTCATGAACTGTATCACTAGGACAGCAGACAGCACTTGTATTGAGAAATATCTGTGACAGGAATGTGTGTGGCAGTTCATGTGGGCAGTTGATGTAGTTTTGACTGATGTTCAACACTCAGTGAAATAACTTACACACAGACCTCGAAACACTCTATTCAAACAAAGACGGCACTCTGCTTCTATCAGACGCGCTTTAAATAATCAGATTAGAATTTCAATTCCAGCTGGCTGTGTCAGTATAAGAAACACAGGGGGAAATATAAAACAAACTCCCGCAGTCTTTGTGTTCGATACAAATTCAACTGGGAATTCAAAATACCCGTTAATTCGATGTAAAATATTCCAAACTCGTTTCATGTAACCAAAACAATATTACTGTCAGCAGTAGCTCACTCTGGCCTCTGAGTAAGGAGATGGTGGGTTCAAGTCTAATTCCAGAGACTTGAGCACAAAATCTGGGCTGCCACTCCAATGCAGTACTGAGGGTGTGCTGCACTGCCCAAGTGCTTTCCATCGGAGGAGAAGTTAAACCGAGGCTCCGTCAGCCCTTTCAGGTACACTATTTGGAGGAAGGGCAGGGGAATTATCCCTAGTGCTCTGGCGAATGTTGATCCCTCAATCAACATCACACACACAAAAAAAGTATTCTGGTCATTATCACATTGCTGTTTGTCGGCGCTTGCTGTGTGTAAATTAGCAGCCACGTTTCCTATATTACAGTATGGACAACACTACAAAACAATATCGAATTGACAGCAAAGCCCTTTGGGACGTCCTGACGTCGTAAAATGCGCTATATAAGCGCAAGGCATTTTTATATAAATGGAGGTTTATTCCTATTTGTAGTTGAAAGAACTTAAAATTGAAACATTCAATCCAAAATTTGTAGTAAATGAAACTACTACAAATTATATTACACAGTATCCATTTCATACCATCCCAATGAATGACAACTGAAAATAAAATAGATCCGTTTTACGTAAATTGATCTCAGACACTGACATATTCTATTCTAACAGCGAAGTGTCTCTTTTTCTAACAGACCCTGCTTAAATCGACCCATGAGATTTTAAACGCCAGTCTGCTCTGTACGAGCGGCTGGTAGAAGGCAATAAACAAGTGCCAATATTTCATTAAACTCTACACAAGAAAATTAAAATGTATAAAGCATTATTTACTTTCCACATCTCCTGAATGGGTTCTGTATTAAAGATGATAATTAGATTAATAATATACATCTTGTAATAATAATCAGTGTATCAGTAAATAACATAATGCATTCAAAAATCTGTAACTTACAGTTCAAAAGCTGCAGTAGAGACAGGGTCAGGAAGGTTTGCATCATGGTTCTGGCGCTGGGTACAGCGATGAGAACAGAACATTACCCGAACGCAGTTCTCAGACACTAAGAGCTCCTTACAGCAGCTTCTGAAACTTTGGCTGTTGTGGAAATTAATTCTTTGAGAGACGTTTCTGCAGAAACCAATGTTTCCTTCCAAATAACCAATAGATTTTGACTTGTGTGAACCGTGAATTACAAGCTGGTAAAATACACCAATGAGACGAAATGTGACCATTAATGGATAAAATGAACCCAGGTTCCAACTACCAGCCTATCCTGCGAGGATAATGACGTGTGACAGTGTGAAAAGTAAATGAATCACTGATCTGGCGTCCAGATCATAGATTCATAGATGCACAGGAAAGGCCATTCGGCTACTTTAGTCAGAGTCGTCCCTTTGAAACAGCTATCTAATTTGTTGTCACATATGTAGCTTTTTCTCGTAACCCTGCAAATTATTCCATTGCAAGCACTTGTTTAATTGCCTTCATAAATTCCTCTGGAATCTGAATTCATCACTCTTTCGGGTCTTGCTTTCCAGATCTAAACAAGCCTCAGTGTGAAGAAATGTCTCTTCACTACCTTTCTAGTTATTCTGCAGGTTCTACAGAAGGTGTCGGACCCAGGCCCATCTCTGGAACTGCAGAGAAGAGGTAGCTGAGGCAGGGTCACCAGAGCAAGTACGCAAGGCCCCGGTGAGAGCGCCTGGGTGGTTTTCTTGTGGTGCAGGAGGAGGGCGGTCCCGGGGAATGAACTGGTTCCTGGTGGGGGTGCTCTGTGCGTCACACATTGGCCATGAAGGAGGCAACGCCCCACCCCACCCACAAGGCCACAGGGAGAATGCTTCGTTTTACAAGGTGTCCTCTCCATATGGTGGAGGACATCGCTGCTGGTAAGATCCCAGCGGGGGTGGAATGATCCCATAATTGTCCCTTAATTGGCCACTGAAGATCCTCAATCTGCCATTGGGGGAGAAGGCTGTTGTAGGCCTATCCTGCTCCAGGATCACTGGAAGACGGTGAGGCGATGGGATCTCCATTCTGCCAAATCCCTTGTCACATACCACATTTCTCCGTGCCCCCTCTCCACCCCTCTCAGCTTCCAATCACGCCTCTGGGGGCCAGTAAAATCATGGCCATGATCTCTGATGACAAACGTATTCATGAGAGGAAATAATTTCCTCATTCTTACTCTACCATAACCCCTCATTATTTTGAACTCTGTTAGATCTGGGATGGCGGGACTGACGTATGAGGAGAGATTGAGTCGGTTAGGATTATATTTGCTGGAGTTCAGAAGAGTGAGGAGGGATCTCATTGAAGCGTACAAAATTCTAACAGGACTTGACAGGGTAGATGCAAGAAGGATGTTCCCGATGTTGGGGGAGTCCAGAACCAGGGGTCACAGTCTAAGGATACAGGTAAGCCTTTCAGGACAGAGTTAAGGAGAAATTTCTTCACCCAGAGAGTGGTGAGCCTGTGGAACTCGTTACCACTGAAAGCAGTTGAGGCCAAAACATTGTATGATTTTCAAGAAGGAGTGAGATACAGCTCTTGGGTCTAAAGGGTTCAAAGGGTATGGGGCGAAAGCGGGAACAGGTTACAGAGTTGGATGATCATCCATGATCATAATGAATGGCGGAGCAGGTTCGAAGGGCCAATTGGCCTACTCCTGCTCCTATTTTCTATGTTTCTATCCCACTGAACTTTCCCTGCTCCAATAAGAAAAATCCAAGCTCCTGAATTCTCTCCATGTAAATGAATTCCCTCACCCGTGGTGCCTTCTTGATAATCCTCATTTGTACGTTTTGCAGGGCCTTGAAATTCTTCCAAGGTATTCATGCCCGGAATTGTACATAGCACGCCAGCTGAGTCATAACAATTGATCAATCAAGTAGTAGCTTGATGCCCGTTATGTTTGAATTCAATAAGCCCATTTTCAAAGCAAATATCTCGTACATTTTCTCAATCAGCTTCTCTACTTGCCCTGCAATCCTTAAAGATTCATGAACATGCATTCCCCTGTCC
Organism: Heterodontus francisci; assembly: GCF_036365525.1. NCBI lineage: Eukaryota > Metazoa > Chordata > Chondrichthyes > Heterodontiformes > Heterodontidae > Heterodontus > Heterodontus francisci. Next base: position 3,647,773 of record NW_027140118.1, on the reverse strand, counting down.
CTCTGTTCTTGCACCTCCTGAAAATGGTACTATTTATGTTATATTGACATGATGTTTTCACAATGAACATCACTTCTGACTTGACCACAATAAGTTGCATCGACCGTTGATTTGCCATTTTCAGCAGACTGTCTACCCTGAAGTCTGCTATTATAATATTCACGATTTAATGCAGAGCCATGTTTTTCACCATCCACAAATGTAAAAATTATACATTCTAAACCCAAGTCTATGTAATTTGCATGTCGAAGGAAAAAACAGTAGTCTTAAAACCAACCCCCGGGCAACAGCCACTCTCGCCTGTCAGAAGAACATCCATTCACCACTGTTCTCTACCTTCTATCTCTTACCCAATCGACTGCTCGAGCTGACATCGTCCCTTTAATAATATGCATTCTCATTTTCTGAATAAGTCTGTTATGAGGTACTTCGTCAGCATTGGATCCCAAATACACAAGGCCTGCTTCAGTCTCTTACTTGATTAAAGAACTCAATCAGTTAAGTTACACACGATTGGCCTTTTATAAATCCGAGATGTTTTTCTCATCTTACCTCATGCTTCTGCAAGTGAGAATTAATTTTGTCCTTGATGAAGGCCTCTAGTAGATCTCTCAACTTTCACTGTGGTTAGACAGATTAGCGTGTAGTCACATGGTTTACCCTCTCCTCTCGTTTTGAAAAGGAGTCTAACGTTTGCCAAATTCCAGTCCTTTGGCCCCAGTGCGATATACAAGGAGGATTGAAACATTGTGGTCAGACCTGATCTTATCTCTACCCAGCTTCCTTTATCTCCCAGAATGCTTCCCATCTGGACCAGGGGTGTTGTCGACATTTAGTGACAAACTGTTTTAGCAACGCGTTCCCATCTATTTTATCCTATGCAGGATATCTACATCCCTCTCCTCGATTGGGACATTAATTTCAGCCTCTTCTTTTTTGAAGCCAGTTGCAAATTACTCATTCTGTACCTCAGTCACGACCTCTGCCTCGACAGGAACATTTATTTGCTTCTCCATAATCGGCTGCACCATTCCTTTATTTTTACTTGTATATGTTTTACAAGATTTCTGATCCCCTTTACTGTCAGCTGTTAATCTTTTCTATGCTTTCCCTTTGTCCTTCTTGTATTCTTTTCCAATTCTCCCTGTACACTCTGCTTTCTATTTGGTTTGAGATTATATTCTTGAATTGGAATTTGTACTGAATCCCTCCTTTCTCTTTTCCTTTAACTGACAATTCATTTTTCATCCAGAGAGTGCAGCATTTAATTCCCCATCTTCACCTCTCGACTTGAGTATTCCAATGCATTCCTGGCCAACCTCCCTGTTTGCATCCTCAGTCATCCTGAGGACATCCAAACCTCTGCTGCCTATATACAACTCTCGCCAGGAGACGTTCATCCATCACCTCTGCAATCGCATTAGCTTCTGGTCATGCACCTTAACAATATTGAAATTCCCACGTTTATTTTATAATCTCCCCATGAGCTCTTCTCTCCCTATCTCTGTAATCTCTTTCAGCCCTATCAGATATTTGTCCTCCTTCAATTCCGGATACCTGAGCATTCCCAAATTTAATCGCTCCACCGCTGGTGGTCTTATTTGCATCTGCCTAGATCCGAAATTCTGGAATTCTCTCCATAAACCTCTGCCTCTCTACATCTTTTTCCTCATTTAAGATGCTGCTTAAAACTTACCACCTTGACGAAGCATTTGGTCATCTGCCATTATATCTGTTAACGCTGCTCGCTATCAAATTGTGTTTGATAATATGACTTGGAAATTTTAACTATGTAAGGACACCTCATCAATAAGAAGTTGTTGATCTTGTTTTCCACCTTCTCCTTTACTCTTCTCCAGTTAGAAGTGTGCTTTAGAATGAAGTGTATTTAGCTCTCGGTGGCTGAAAGGGCCTTTGAACCTTTCCATTCCAGTTCCACTATTATTCCTTCCATCCTTCCTTAACTGTAATGAAGTTGCCCTTACCCTCAACTTTCACTCCACCAGACTCTACATTCAATGAAATATCCTCCATCACTTCTGCCAACTTCACCACAATGCTCCCACCAGACATCCTCTACTCCATTTTCAGCATTCTGAAGGTACAGCTTGACCCACTGTTCCTTCACTCAAAACACCCACTACTCTTCCAATGTCACCTTCCCATGCAAGTGTTGGTGATGCATGACCTGCCCTTTTACCTTCTCTCCTTCAACTGTCAGGACCACAAACAGTGATTTATTTGCATTTTTGTCTTTGTTTAATCAATGTATTAATTCTTAACAATTGTCCTCCACACCATGGAGATGAAGCATACCTTCTGCAATTACTTTGCTGAGTACTTCCTTTAAGTCCCTTAGCTTCCATTCACATGCCATTATAATTCGCTGTCCCACTCACAGCTGACCTCTCTGTACTCAGCCTCCTACATTGTTCCAATTTTTCTGACTCAGCATCAACTTCAAAAATAAACACGTGGGAACTACTGCCACCATTTGTTTTTGACAGCAGGTTCTGGTAATGATTCTGTTCTTCATTTAATCGCGACTGCCTTCCACCCCATCACAGTTTCTCTCTTTATCTCCTTCCTCTGTTCCCATTTTCCCTGCCTCTGTCCTTACTGAAACACTGTTACAGCACAAACTTTTCCTGTTCAGAAGAAAATTCTCTTTCTCAAAATGCTGCCTCGCCTACTAAGTAGTTCCAACATTTTCAGTTCATGATTTAGATTTCCAGCATCTGCAGAATTTTGACTTTTTAAAGAAGTTGATGTCATAGAGAAATGTGGTGATGTTGCAATTGAATGTAAATACATACACACAATAGATAAATAACTTCGGAGAGAGTGGCACATGGGAATATGATGGGATCAGGAAAGTAATCTTCTTCGGCACACACTTGGTCAAATGTTGACTTGTTGCCCAGGGTAGTCACCTCGATTGCCATGACCACCATTACGAGCAATACAGCAATCACTGTTTTTCTGCTCAGTTTTGCTGTATTTGCCCACTGTGGAACAGCAGAGTGTATCTGAGACATTCCTCTCAAAACTGCTGCACTCCATATCAGGACTGTGCAGCTTTATTGGGAAAACTGCCAAATATTTGAGGAAATGTGATCTCTAATTGAGACTGTCGAGAGACACAGAACACACTGAGACACTGAGTGGTCATCATAAGTTGTGAATGTTCACCATCGTTGAACTACAGGGAGGGATGTGATGTGTTTCCTCTAAAACAAAGGAATCTGTTTTCTGGAAGGTTATCACTTGGAATCAGGAACGGCTTTCCATTGCTGAAATATGTGAAAAGCAGCTCACAGTCTGCAGAGCCTCAGAACAGTCACTGTGTGTTTTTCTGTTCTGTTGAACTGAGAGGAAGCACCTGGCATTGCGGTGATTTCTCTGCTTCCGTTTTTCTTGCCTGCTGCTCTGTAATGTCAAGAAACTGCAGCAGCATATTAAAACTCGGAATTTGAAATTACGTTGTTTAAAATCCAGAAGGCCAAAGTATCGGGGGAAGCATTTCTGGGCAATATCATTAATTCATTGGAAATATTTGACAGCTTAGTGTCTGCAAATAAACGTAATTCATCACAAAAACTGAATCACAGCACAGAATATCTGTAATCTGTGTACAATTTCCAAATGTATAACACACAATATCAACGGGCCATGATAAATCACTCTGAGTCCAAATCAATCAGCAAAGTCAGATACACCAATGCATCAATTCTCGCTGTGGTTTTAATTTAAAATAGAAGAACCCATGAGATGTTGAGGCTGTTGCCTGTATAGGTTCATGAAGCAGGAATACTGTTAACAATCAAATACAATCAGGAGGATTGAGCCTGTGTTAATGTAAAGTGTTAACTCGCTGTGGTCCGATCACTGGAAATGCAGCCTGTGTCAATGTCAGTAGTTAACTTGCCGTGATTCAATTCAAAGAGGGGATCTGAAGGTGGACAGTGGTTTCAATAAACTAGCCACTGTGCCCCAATAAATAACATTTAATGTCAGCCTGATTTCTCTGGGAGCGAAAGTAGACCTGGGTAATGAAAAGAGTCTGAAGAACTAAAACAGATCAATAAATGAACACAGCTGAGCAGCCACCATAGAATTATCACAGGTAGAAAGTGTTCAAATGATTAATTCCTCCGGATCTCACATAGAATGAAACAAAAACTCCCCAGAAATGGACATTTAATAAAGGAATTCCACAAACTGCATTGTCAATCTAGACAAAAATGATTTGAAACAAGGTAAATCCCCCATAACACTGCCACACACTCTTTTGTTTCTGAGGATATGTCCAGTACTTTCCCAATATTATGGACTTGTCCCCCTGAGGTGTGTTTTGCAGAAATCACAGACTGACAATTTCATTATGAGCCAAGGGTTGTCAGAGAAACTTGAAACACACGCACAGAATGGTGGGGATTGGAGATATTTGGGTCAATCTCTTGTTTCTGTGAGGAGCTGATCAATCCTGTAAACAGTGGCACTTACACATGAACATACTGAGAAATGGTAGCACTAACCAAGGAACTTGCAGTAAACACTGATACTCAGCAAAGAACCTTGATAAATTATGTTATACATGCAAGATCTCCTCAGACATTTTAAATACTTAAGAGAATGCAGTATGAAAGTCGAGATCTGAGGATCTCTCTGCCAATACTGTCATTTTCTGGGGTCCCTGTTAATAATGTGACACGCAGGCAACCAAATAAACACTGATCTCAAATCAGAAAGTGCTAGAAATACTCAGCAGATCTGACAGCATCTGTGGAAACAGTTAGCATTTCAAGTCTGTGACCTTTCATCAGAACTGGAAAAGGTTAGAAATGTAACTGTTTTTTTCACAAAGTAAAAAGAAGGCGGCAAGAAGAAATAAAATTTAGATGTATGATAGGATGGAGGGCAGGAGAGATTTTTTGTTGTGACTATTCATTCATGGGGAGTGGGCGTCCCTGGCGAGACCAGCATTTATTGACCATACTCGATTGCCTTTGCGATGGTGTGAATTGCCTTCTTTAATTGCTGCAGTCCTTGGGGTGTAGGTACACCCAACAGTGCTGTAAGGAAGGGAGTGCAAGAACTTTAATCCAGCGACAGTGAAGGAACGACGGTCTTTTTCTTAGTCAGGATGGGGAATGGCTTGGAGGGGAATATTAAGGTGGTGGTGTTCATATGCATCTGCTGCCCTTGTTCTTCTCGGTCATATGGGTAGCGGCTTTGGTATGTGCTTGGTGTGTTGCCGCAGTGCACCTTGTTCTTGATACACGCTGCTTCCACTGTGTGTCGGTGGTGGAGGGAGTGAATGTTGGAAGTTGTGAATAGGGTGCCAATCAAGCGGACTGCTTTCCTGGATGGTGTCGAGCTTCTTGAGTGTTGTTGGAACAGCACCCATCCAGGCAAGGGGAGAGTATTCCATCATACTCCTGACATGTGCCTTGCAGATGATGGACAGGCACTGGGGAGACAGGATATGAGTTACTTGTGGCAGAATTCCTTAACAGCTGACTTGTGTCTGTAGCCACAGCGTTTACCTGGCTGGTCCCGTTCAGTTTCTGGTCAACGTTTACCCACTGGGTATTTATAGTGGGGGATCAACCTTTCTAATACCAGTGAGCATCAAGGGGAAATGGTTAGATTACCTCTTGTTTGAGATGGTCGCTGACAAGCACTTGTCTGGTGCAAATGTTACTTGCAACTCATTAGCACAAGGCTTGATGTGGTCCATGTGTTGCTGCATATGAACATAGGCTGCTTTTGTATATTATGAGTCGCAAATGGTGCTGAATATTGTGCAATCATCAGCAAATATCCCTACTTCTGGCCTTATAATGGAGGGATGGTCATTGATGAAGCAGCTGAAGATGGTTGAGCCGAGCACACTGCCCTGAGGAACTCATGCACTGATGTCCTAGGGCTGACATAATTGAACTCCAACAACCACAACCAACTTCCTTTGTGCTAGATACTACTCTAAGTGGAGAGCTTTCCCTCTGATGTCCTTCGGTTCCAGTTTTGCTGTGGCTTCTTAATGCCATACTCAGTCAAATGTTGCCGTGATGTCAAGAGCAGTCACGCTCCCTTCATCTCTCGCATTCAGCTCTTTTGCCCATGTTTGGACCAAGGCTGTAATGAGATCAGGAGCTGAGTGGCCCGGCGGAAACTAAACTGAGCGTCAGTGAGCTGGTTATTGCTGAGCAAGTGCCGCTTGAAAACACGATTGATCACCCCTCCCATCTCTTTGCTGATGGTCGAGAGTAGACTGATTAGGCGACAATTGGCCAGGTTGGATTTGTCCTGCTTTTTGTGCACAGGACATACCTGGGCAACTTTCCACATCGCCAGATAGATGTCAATTTAGTAGCTGTAATGCAACAGCCTGGTTCAGCGTATGGCTAGCTCTGGAACACAAGTTATCAGTACTATTGCCAGAATATTGTCAGGGTCCAGAGAATTTACAGTATCCGGTGCCTTCGACTATTTCTTGATATCAGGTGGAATAAATAAGATTGGCTGAAGACTGACATCTGGGATGCTGGCGACCTCAGCAGGAGGCCGAGATGGATCATCCAATCTGCACTTCTGGCTGAAGATGGATGTATATATTGCAGCCTTGTCTCTTGCACTGATGTGCTGGGCTCCACTCTTAGTGAGGATGTGGATATTTGTGGAACCTCTTCCTCCTGTTAGTTGATCATTTGTCCTCCACCATTCGTGACTGGATACGGCAGGACTGCAAATCAGTTTCAGTGTTATTGGACCTGCACTCATCCAGGTAAGTGAGTGGGGACAGTATCAATAATTACTTTTTAACTGTTAGCTTGTAGGTATAAGAGCGTACACAAAGCTTGTGGGAGGGGGAGGAGGAGTTTTATATGAACTGTGGAAAAAATGGAGTTCATCGACCAAAGGATTTACCTGTTTTCTCGACAAGTTATTTTATCTGATGTGTCATCTTGCTGGAAACCTTGCCTGATTTAACAGGCTGAATTTTTCAAGCTTTTTGGAGATGGCCTGGGAGTCAGGACGGCTGGCAATACGAGTAGGGCAGGCATCGGGTTGGGAGCTGATCTGTGTGTTGTGGAATTGTTTAACTCTGTCTATCACATGTTGCTTCCTCTGCTGGGCATGCAAGTAGTTCTGTGTTGTAGCTTCACCAGGCTGACACCTCATTTTTAGGTATGCTTGGTGCTGCTTCTGGGAAGCCCTCCTACACTCTCATTGAACCAGGGTTGATCCTGCGGCTTGGTGGTAATGGTAGAGTGGGGGATGTGCCGTGCCATGAAGTTACACATTGTGTTGAATATAATTCTGCTGTTGCTTAAGGCACAAAGCGCCTCATGGATTCCCAGTTTTGAGTTGCTACATTAGTTTGCAATCTATGCCATATAGCATGGTGGCAGTGCCAGACAGCACAATGGTGGGTATACCTCAATGTAATGACAGGACTTCGTCTCCAGAGGGACTGTGCGGTGGTCAGTCATAGAGTCATAGAGTCATACAGCACAGAAACAGGTCCTTCGGCCCAACGTGTCTGTGCCAGCCATCAAGCACCTAACTATTCTAATTCCATTTTCCAGCACTTGGCCCGGACCATTGTATGCTATGGCGTTTCAAATGCTCATCTACATAATTCTTAAATGTCGTGAGGGTTCCTGCCTCCACCACATCTTCAGACAGTGCATTCCAGACTCCAACGAGTTCAAATTCGTTCCCTCAAATCCCCTCTAAACTCCCTGCCCCTTACTTTAAATCTATGCCCCCTGGTTATTGATCCCTCAGCTAAAGGAATAAGTTTCTTCCCATTTAACCTATAAATGCCCTCAGAATATTGTATACCTCAATCACGTCCCCCCACAGCCTTCTCTGCTCTATGGAAAACAACCCTAGCCTTTTCAGTCTCTCTTCATATCTGAAATGCCCCAGCACAGGCAACATCCTGGTGAATCCCCTCTGCAATCTCTCCAGTACTATCACATCCTTCCGATAGTGTGGAGACTGGAACTGTACACAGCACCCTAACTGATGCCTAACTTACATTTTATACAGCTCCATCATAACCTCCCTGCTCTTATATTCCATGCTTCAGCTAAAAAAAGCAAGTATCCCATGTGCCTTCCGAACCACCTTATCGACCTTTGCTGCTGCCTTCAGTGATCGATGGACAAGTACACCAAGGTCCCTCTGATCATCTATTTCCTAGGGTCCTACCATCCATTTTATAGTTCCTTGCCTTGTTAGCCCTCCTATGCATCACCTTTTCAGGATTAAACTCCATTTGCCACTGCTCCGTCCACCTCACCAGCACATCTATATCGTCCTGTCATCTAAGGCTTTCCTCTTTCATTATTTACAATGTCATCAATTTTAGTGCCATTTGCAAGCTTACTAATCATATTTCCTATATTCACGTCTGAATCATTACTCTACACTACAAACAACAAGGGTACCAGCACCAATCCCTGCGGTACAACACTGGTCTCACGCCTGCACTCCCAAAAACAACCCTCGGCCATAAGCCTCTGCCTCCTGCCACTAAGCCAAATTTGGATCAAATTTGCCAAATTACCCTGGAACCCATGGGCTCTTACCTTCTTCACCAATCTCCTATGCGGGATCTTATCAAAAGCCTTACTGAAGTTCATGTAGACTACATAATCTGCTGGACCCTCATCTACACATCTAGTCACCTCCTCAAAAAATGTCAATCAAGTTTGTTGGACAGGAAAATCCTCTGACAAAGCCATGCTATCTATCACTGATTAATCTCTGCCTCTCCAAGTGAAGATTAATCCTGTCCCTCAGAATTTTTTTCCCAATAGTTTCCATACTACTGATGTAATTATCTGTTAGATCCCTGCTCCCCTTCTTGAATAATGGTACCACATTCAGTGGCCTCCTGGCAACCCTCCTGTTTCCAGAGAGAATTTTAAAATTTGTGTCAGGGCATCTGCTATCTCCTCCCTTGCCTTACATAACAGCCTGGGATGCATCTCGTCTGGTCCTGGGGATTTATCCACGTTAAATCCCACTAAAACAGCTAATACTTCCTCCGTTACAATGCTAATCTGTACAAGTATATCACAATCCCCCTCCCTGATCTCTATGCCTACATCCAACTTCTCCATAGTCAAAACAGATGTGAAGTAATCATTTAAAACCATACCTATGTCCTCCGGCTCTACACACAGATTGACACTTTGGTCCCTAATGGGCCTAATCTTTCTCTAGTTATCCTCTCGCTCTGAATATCCTTAAAAAACGCCTTGGGGCTTTCCTTTATCTTGCCCAGCAGTGTTTTTTATGTCCCCTCTTCGCTCTCCCAATTATTTTTTTAAGTACACCCCCTTGCACATTCTGTAGGCTCGAGGGGCCGAATGGCCTACTCCTGATCCTATTTTCTATGTTTCTATTCTCCTCCATGGCTTCCACTGTTTTCAGCGCTCGAAATATGCCACAAGACCCCTTTTTTCCTCATCCAATCCTTGAGATCCTTTGACATCCAGAGTTCCCTGGACTTGTTAGACCTACCCTTCATCTTTACGGGTACGTGCTGGCTCTGAACTCTCACTATTTCCTCCTTGAATGACTCCCAATGATCTGATGTAGACTTACCTTCAAGTAGGTGCTCCCAGTCCACTTTAGCCAGATCCTGTTTTTCATATTGATATTTGCCTTCCCCCATTCGGTACTTTTATTTTCGGTCCCTCCTGACCTTTTTCCATAGCTACCTTAAATCTTACAGAGTTATGACCACTAAGCCCGAAATGCTCCCCCACTGATACTTCTACTACTTGTCCTGCTTCATTCCCTAGGATTAGGTCCAGTGCTGCCCTTTGTCTTGTCGGACGTTCTACATACTGGCTCAAAAAATTCTCCGATATGCATTTTTAAGAATTCTGCCCCCATTAAGCCTTTTGCACAAAGAATATCCCAGTTAATATTGGGGGAACATGAACTCCCCTACTATAGCCCTATCAGTGTTACACCACCCTCAGATTTGCCTACGTATCTGCTCTCTATCTCTCTCTGACTGTTTGGAGGCCTGTAGTACACTCCCAGCCAAGTAATTCCCCTTTTTCTGCTTTGAATTTCTACCCATATGCCCTCATTTGAGGATCCCTCTGAGATATCATCGCTCCTTACTGCAGTAATTGACTCTTTGATCAACAGTGCCTCCTCTTTTACCCCCTCTTCTGTCTCACCTGAAGATTCTATACCCTTGAATACTGAGCTGCCAGTCCTGCCCTTCCCACAAATATGTTTCTGTGATTGCATTAATATCATAATCCCATGTGTTAATTAACGCCCTCAAATCATCTGCCTTGCTAGAAAGACTCCTCGCATTAAAAAGATAGATGCAATCCATCCTTGCATTATTCACTCGTGCCTTAACAGGTCTGTATTTGCTCTACCTTCCAAACTGACTTAGATTTTCTTCTTTATTTGACTGTGCATCACCCCGACTGTACCTCCAGTCTTATACCATTGCGCTGCCAAATTAGTTTAACCCCAACAGCCCCCCTCCCACCACAACAGCACTAGCAAATCTACCAGCAAGGATGTTGATAAAACACACACACAGGCAAACACACACTGATCAGACCCCAGGCACTGAGCGAGACAGATATACAACCAAATACACAGACTGACAAAGAGAATCACACACACATACACCGATCATACCCCAGATTCTGAGCCAATCAGATATACACACACACACACACGGAGGGAGGGGAACTTTTGCAAAGAGTCAGAGGAGGGATGATCAAAGACAAGGACAAAAGACAGTAAGGGGGATAGGAAAAATGAAAGGCAGAGAATTCAAGGGCCAGAATTAAACAAGGCCGCAGTGAAAAATAGTGGAAAGGGGCAAAATAATGTTAAAAAGACAAGCCTTAAGGCTGTGTGCCTTAACGCGTGGAACATTCAAAATATAGTGGATGAATGAATCGCGCAAATAGATATAAACGAGTATGATACAGTCGGGATGATGGAGACATGGCTGCAAGGTGATCAGGGATGGGAAATGAACATCCAAGGGTATTCAGTGTTTTGGAAGGACAGACAAAAAGCAAAAGGCTTTCGAGTTGCATTGCTGGTTAAAGAGGTTTTTAATGCAATAATGAGGAAGGATATTAGCTCTGACGATATGGAATGTGTATGGGAAGAGCTGAGAAAATCTAAGGAGCAGAAAAGGATAGTGGGGTTGCATATGGATCCCCAAACTGTAGTGGTGATGTTCGGATTGGCATTAAACAGGAAATTAGAGACGCATGCAATACAGGAACATTTGTATTTTCTGGTGTCTTTAATCAGCCTATCGAGTGGGCAAATCAAATTTGTCACAATACCGTAGAGGAGGAATTCTTGGAGTATATACGGAATGGTTTTCTGGACCAATACGTTGAGGAACCAACTGGAGAAGAGGCCATCCTAGACTAGGTATTGTGTAATGACAGAGGAATAATTGACAATCTGGTTGTGCGAGACCCCATGGGGAAGAACGACCATAATATGATGGAATTCTACATCAAGATGGGGAGTGACATAGTTGACTCTGAGACGAGGGCCCTGAATCTTAGTAAAGGAAGCTATGAAGGTATGAGGTGTGAGTTGGCTGTGATGGATTGGGAAACGTTACGTAAAGGGATGATGGTGGAAAGGCAAAGGCAAACATTCAAAGTGCGCATGGATGGACTGCAACAATTGTTTATTTCTGTCTGGTGCAAAAGTAAAACGGGAAAGGTAGCCAATCAATGGCTTGCAAGGGAAATTAGAGAAAGCATTAGATCCACGGAAGATGCAGATATATTCGCTGGAAAAAAAACAACAAACCTTAGGATTGGGAGCAGTTTAGAATTCAGCAAAGGAGGATCAAGGGATTGATTAAGAAGGGGAAAATAGAGTACGAGAGCAAGCTTGTGGGGAACATAAAAACTGACTGTAAAGGTTTCTATAGGTATGTGAAGATAAAAGGTTGAGTGAAGACAAATGGAGGTCCCTTACAGTCAGAAACAGGTAATCTATGATGGGGAACAAAGAAATGGCTGACGAACTAAATGTATACTTTGGTTCTGTCTTCACAAAGGAGGACACTAATATCGTACCAGAAATGTTAGGGAACGCAGGGCTTAGTGGAAGATGGGAACTGAAGGAAATCGGTATTAGTAGAGAAATGGTGTTGGGAAATTGGTGGGATTGAAGGCTGATACATTCCCAGGGCCTGATGGTCTGAATCCCAGAGTACTTAAGGAAGTGCCTAGACATGGTGGATGCATTGGAGGTCACCTTCCAAGATTCTGTAGATTTGGGAGCAGTTCCTACAGATTGGAGGCTAGCTAATGGAACTCCACTATTGAAAAAGGGAGGTCTAGAGAAAGCAGGGTATTATAGACCAGTCAGCCTGACATCGGTAGTGGGGAAAATTCTAGATTCCATTATTGAAGATTTTATAGCAGAGCACTTGGAGAACAGTGGTAGAATCGGCCAGAGTCAGCATGGATTTACGAAAGGGAAATCATGCTTGACAAATCTACTAGAATTCTCCAAGGATGTAACTAGTAGAGATGATGAGGGGGAGCCAGTGTATGTGGTTTATTTGGACTTTCAGAAGACATTTGAAAAAGTCCCACATAAAAGATTAGCAAGTAAAATTAAAGCGCATGTGATTGGGGGTATTGTATTGCGATGGGCAGAAAATTGGTTGGCAGACAGCAAAAAAGGAGTAGGGATAAATGGGTCTTTTTCCGAGTGGCAGGCAGTGACTAGTGGGGTACCTCAGGGATCGGTACGAGGACCCCAGCTATTCACAATATATATTTATGATTTAGATGAGGGAACTAAATGTAATATCTCCAAATTTGCAGATGACACAAAACTGGGTGAGAGTTGATTGAGTGGGCAAATGCATGGTGGATGCAGTATAATGTGGATAAATGTGAGGTTATCCACTTTGGCAGCAAAAACAGGACGGCAGATTATTATCTGAATGGCTATAAACTGAGAGAGGGGATTATGAAATGAGTCCTGTGTGTTCTCGTACATCAGTCGCTGAAGGCAAGCATGCAGGTCCAACAGGTGATAAAAACTGCAAATTGTATGTTGGCCTTCATAGCGAGAGGATTCCAGTACAGGAACAGGGATGTCTTGCTGCAATTATACAGGGGCTTGGTGAGACCACACCTGGAATATTGTGTGCTGGTTTGGTCTTCCTTTCTGAGGAAGAATGTTCTTGCTATCGAGGGAGTGCAGCGAAAGATTACCAGATTGATTCCTGGGATGGCGGGACTGACGTATGAGGAGAGATTGAGTGGGTTAAGATTATATTCGCTGGAGTTCAGAAGATTGAGGGGGAATTTCATAGAAACCAATAAAATTCTAACAGCGCTTGACAAGGTAGATATAGGAATGATGTTCCCGATGGTGGGGGAGTCCAGAACCAGGGGTCATCGTCTAAGTATACGGGGTTAACCTTTCAGGACTGAAAGGAGGAGAAATTTCTTCACCCAGAGAGTGGTGAGCCTGTGGAATTCGCTACCACAGAAAGCAGTAGGTTTTCAAGAAGGAATTAGATAGAGCTCTTGGGTTTAAGGGGTTCAAAGCATATGGGGCAAACGCGGGAACAGGTTACTGAATTAGGTGATCAGCCAAGTTCATATTGAATGGCGGAGCAGGCTCGAAGGGCCGAATGGCCTACTCCTGCTCCTACACACATACACACACCGATCACACCACAAGCGCTGAGCCAGATAGATATACACACACACTCATTCACTGATCAGACTCCAGTCACTGAGCTAGAGCGATATACAAACACACACTCACAAAGAGAAACAGACAGACACAAACACACAGCATACACACACATACACTAACACACACACACACACGCACATGCACACATCGATCAGACCACAAGTACTGAGCCAGACAGGTGTACACATGCACACACGCACACACAAACACATACAAGCAAACACACACAAGCACTGATCAGACTCCAGGCACTGAGCTGGAGCGATATACAACTAAATGTACACAAACTGAGACAGACACCACACACCCACAGACACACAACAATCAGACCCGCAGCACTGAGGCAGACAGTTATCCAAACACTTAGACACAAACAGAGAAAGACACAAACATACACACCCCGATCAGACCACAAGCACTGAGTCAGACAGGTATACATACACACACACAAACAGACACAAGCACTGATCAGACCCCAGGCACTGAGCAGGAGCGATATACAAATAAATGCACACAAAGAGAGAAAGACACTACACACCCACAGACACACACCAATCAGAGCCCCGGAACTGAGGCAGACAGTTAGACAAACACTTAGGCACAAACAGAGACAGACACACACACACACACACACTGATCAGACCCCATGCACTGAGCTAGACTGATATACAAGCACAGACACACACCACACGCCCACAGATGCACACCGATCAGACCTCAGGCACTGAGCCAGACAGATATACAAACAGACACACGCACGCATACACACTCACGCATACACACACACACACATGCACACACACACACACACACAAACATAGACAGACAGACAAATACTCACCATACACACACCAATCAGACCATAGGCACTGAGCCAGACAGATATGGAAACAGATACACATAGACACAGAGAGAGAGACACACACCGAACAGACCCCCAGCTATGAGCCAGACAGATATACAAATATACATATGTAAACAGAGATAGACAGATGCAAACAACACACACACACACAGACACGCGCGCACACACACACACGCGCACACACACACACAATCGCACCAATCAGAACCCAGGCTCTGAGCCAGACAGATCTGCAAGCACACAGAAACAAACAGAGACAGACTCACACACAAACACGCACACACACACACCGATCAGAACTCAGGCAATGAGCCAGACAGATATACCAACACATAGGGCCTGTACTGCGCTGTAATGTTCTATGTTCTATAGTGTAGGTCAGATGGTTTCACAGGTCGGCGCAACATCGAGGGCCGGATGGCCTGTACTGCGCTGTAATGTTCTATGTTCACACACACACACACACACACACACACACACACACACACACACACACACACTCACACACACACACACACACACACACTCACACACACACACACACACACACACACACAAACATGCACCAACCCACACAGGCCAGATTTGATTAAAGCCTAACCTGCTGCTGTTGGGGCATTGATTTCTACAATCCCTTCCAGCCTCGAAAAATAGAGAGGCAGCATTGACAGATTTAGTGGTTCGAATGGAGAGGAGCTTTGGTCGGATCACTGATGTCCTTAAGTTTTCTGTCATGCTGATCAGTGAGAGATAATGTTCAGCCCCATGGGTGCAGACTGGTGCTATGGGAGATGCAGACGGTGTCCTCTTTCAAGAGGGAAGTGCATCTACGCCCTTGACAGACCCTCGTTCGATGCCCATGCAGGCACCACCAAGTTAGTCGAGATGCACCAACCTGCATTCAGTCGCCACTCTCGGTCGCACTGCCGAAAATGCAGGTTGTAAGTATCTGCAGTGCCATTTTTACAACTGCAGCAAGCGTCCACCACGCTAAAGTCAAAGGGGCAGCTCTAGAATTAAAAAACACAAAGCCTTCAAGGAAACACTGTTGGGTGGCACATGAATGAATATTCATTTGAGTGCAATTTGTTAACATAATATTAGTCAAATGTTTATCCATGTCAATTTGTGAAGATTGTTTTGTTAATATCTTTAGGGCCATCACAGCATGTGAAGGAATTTCTCTGTCCAAGTACAGTGGAGATCTGAGCTAAATATAAGAGAAGAATGATGTTCGTGGATCACTGGGTGCAGGGATGAGAGGAAGGAGTGTGGGTAATCATTAGTTCTCAGACATCTCTTGTTACTCGCTGTATCACCGTGTAATGCCAGGCACCACATGGTCAGCTCTCGGTGTGGTCTCCAATTCGGCCTGCACGATGACAGTGCAGTGACTGGCTCGACAGAGCCATCCCTCAGTGTGGTCTCCAGGTCTGGCTGCTGACACAGGACAGTAGGATGGAAATATGAAATATCTGTCAAAGAGGAGGAGTGCTCTTGTCATCCCCCACTGTGGTCGGAAAGAGGAAGGTTGATCCCAGGGTAACTGCTCCTGTTATGTGTCGATAAGGGATCCCCACACCGAGCATGAACCCACACCTCCTGCAATTCACCTTGCGCATCCATTATAATACCCGCTATTCAAAAACACAGGAGCGCTTTTCAGGCTGAAAAGTGCCAATAGAAAGTTGACGTGTTCATTGTCGCCTCAACCAATCTACCTATCTATCCTCAGTTTGGTCTCTGCAAAGCAGACTGTACTGTGAGTAACGAATACCATGTAACTCAGTTGGAAGAAGTACAATTATATACCTGTTTCATCAAGAAGGAATGTTTGGGAGACTCTCTGTGAAAAGGGAGGAGAGAAAAGTATGTGGCATCATTCGACAGTTGCATGAGATGTTTATATGGGAACAGGAGTGATTCTGGGATTGACAGAGGATTAAACTAGAGCTTCACAGAGGGAGTAGTGCCTTTGGATTGTTTAAAGGGGAGGGGAGGGAATTTTGCATTTGATGGTCGAAATTGCAGAAAACTGTTGAATGTGTCGGTGTTGCTGTGGCAAGTGAGGACAAGGCGAACCGGATCATGGCTCTGGTGGTGGCGAGGAGGGATGAGGGTGGAATTGCAGGTTATGTGCCTAAAGAAGGGAACCCTTCAGTTGAACAAAGACAGAAGCCAATTCGGAAACAATGACGTGGAAGGTGGCATCGTTGGTACTGATTTAACAGAGACGTAGATGCCTGGAGAACAAATTATTGACCTGGCACGAAGCAGGATGTGGGAGTTCGGGGAGCATATCAAGGGAGGTCACTAAGTTGGTGGCTATAAATAGACATTGTGAGCTACCTACCTGTCCTCAGTTATGGCGATAGGAATTCGAGGAATCGAATTTGAGATGGGTCGTGTAAAGGGACGGTAGGGTTGGCAGATCGAAGCAAATTTAATTCCTTTCAGTTGAGAACGAGGTCAGGAAAGGACACTGAAACAGTCATCAGTGTAGCTAAACAAGATGCCATGGGCTGGTGGGAGATAAAGGTGTCAAATGAATGGATGGCGTGGCGAGAGATAGCGAAGCAGAGAGGCTGCACGTCCTGGTAAGAGGTCCAGGTGTAGGTGGAAGACATATCCTGGTGAAAGATGAACTGTAAAGCGACTGGACATCCCGGTGTGCGATGGGAAAGTAGAAACCTGAATATTTTGAATGGGTTAAGCTGTAGATGGTTTGAACATCCTGGTAAGAGATGTAAGTGTTGAGGGACTGGCCATCCTGATTAGGGATAGAGTTGTCGGGACCCGAATTTCTTGAATGGATTGAGTTTTAAAAGGATTGATTGTCCTGGTGAGAGATCGAGGTTTAGCAGAATTACATGTTCTGGAGAGAGAGAGAAGTTTACAGGGAATGGACATCTTGGTGAGAGATGTAAATATAGAGTGTTTTTTTTGATTTAGAGATACAGGACTGAAACAGGCCCTTCGGACCACCGAGTCTGTGCCGACCATTAACCACCCATTTATACTAATCCTACACTAATCCCATATTTCTACCACATCCTCACCTGTCCCTATATTTCCCTACCACCTACCGATACTAGGGACAATTTATAATGGCCAATTTACCGATCAGCCTGCAAGTCTTATGGCTGTGGGAGGTAACCGGAACACCCGGAGGAAACCCACGCAGACACAGGGAGAACTTGCAAACTCCACACAGGCAGTATCCAGAATTGAACCCAGGTCGCTGGAGCTTTGCTAACCAATGCGCCACTGTGCCGCCCTGTGGAGCTGTAGGAGTCTAACTGTCCTGTTTACAGTGTTGGACTGGTTGCCAATGGCGAAATGGAGACTGTTCTGAACAGGAAACCATAATAGCTAAAATCGTGGATGGCAACAGAAGAAGAAAAGCGGAGAAAGTAGTGTTGTGATAGGAAGAATTAAGATCCATCGGAAAGGAACAGGTTGAAATGTTAAGTCTATTGAGGTAGCCTTGTTAGTTGATGTTCGGAAAGATTTAGAGGGGGCTGTGTGAGGTTGGTAGACAGTGCGGTTGCAGGTTGTGAGGTGAAGATCTCAAGAGGAGATAGGTTCAATGATAATATGGGAAAGGATGACATGATGTTCGGTGGTGGGGTCATGATCCAGAGGGAGGTGGGATGATATGTCAGAGAGTTAGTGTTTTGGCTTCCCAAGGTATTGGTCTTTTCAACAAATAACAGCAGCGATTCCATTCTCAGTAGGTTGAATGACAATGTCAGGGTTGAGAGATTGAAGTGCTGTAGATCACAGGGGCATAGATAAGAGAGATTAATAAGGGTGGGGTTCATTTAATCACACATGCCTCCATCTTAACACAAGCCTTAACTATTTCATTCTCTCCATACCCCCTTTTCCCTGGTTCTGTATTTGCTAAAAGTAGTTTATCTCCAATGTTATGTATTTCTGAAGAAATCGCATTAACGTGCATAGCTAGTTCTATGTCTCTCTCCACAGATGATACCTGACCTGTTAAGTGTATGCAGCATTATCTGTTTTCAATTCTAATAATGGCCGCCCTCTGCTGGTGGATACGGGTATTTCAGTAAGCCGACCAATCACAAAAATCACAATCTGCTGGAGAGTAATGCACTGAACTCCATAATATCATTAGTAGCATACCCAACACCGGACACCTATTCCTGCTGGGGAACTTTAATGCCATGGTTGGGACCCACCATGACTCATGGCCTTCCTGCCTTGGGCGAAATGGCATTGGAAGGATGAATGAGAATGGGCAGAGACTGCTTGAGTTGTGTACCTATCATAACCTCTGCATCACCAACTCATTCCTTCACACTGAACCCTGTCACCAGGTTCCTTGGAGGCACCCAAGACCACGTCGTTGGCACCAGCTGGACCTCATCGTCAGAAGGCGAGCCTCTTTAAACAGTGTTCAAATCACACGCAGCTTCCAAAGTGCGGACTGCGACACAGACCACTCCCTGGTGTGCAACAAGGATATACTCAAACCAAAGAAGCTGCATCACTCCAAGCAGAAGGGCTACCCACGCATCACCACTAGCAGAATTTCACATCCACAGCTGTTACACAAGTTTCTCAATTCACTTGAAAATTCCCTCCACAGCACTCCCACAGGGGATGCAGGTACCATTGGGCCCACATCAGAGACGCCATCTATGATTCAGCAATGACCACCTATGGCAACTGTGTGAAGCGGAATGCAGACTGGTTTCAATCTCACATTGAAGAGCTGGAACCTGTCATAGCCGCTAAGCACATTGCACTGATGAACTACAAGAAAGCCCCCAGCGAGGTAACATCCATAGCATTAACGCTGCCAGAAGCGCTGCACAAAGAACAGCCAGGCGCTGCGCAAATGACTACTGGCAACACCTATGCAGTCATATTCAGCTGGCCTCTGACACAAGGAATATCAAATGGCATTAAGAGAGCTTTTGGGCAAACCGTCAAGAAGATTGCCCCCCTCAAATCTAAATCAGGGGACACAATCACTGACCAACGCATGCAAATTGAACAGTGGGTGGAACACTACGTGGAACTGTACTCAAGGGAAAATGCTGTCACTGAGACCGCCCTCAATGCAGCCCTGACTTTGCCAGTCATGGATGAGCTGGACGTACAGCCAACACAATCGGAACTCAGTGATGCCATTGATTCTCTAGCCAGTGGAAAAGCCCCTGGGAAGGACGGCACTAAGCCTGAAATAATCAAGAGTGCCAAGCCTGCTATACTTGCAGTGCTCTACGAACTGCTTTGCCTGTGCTGGGATGAGGCAGCAGTACCACAGGACATGCGCGATGCCAATATCATCACCCTCTATAAGAACAAGGGTGAATGCAACAACTACCGTGGAATCTCCCTGCTCAGTATAGTGGGGAAAGTCTTCGCTCGAGTCGCTTTAAACATGCTCCAGAAGCTGGCTGAGCGTGTCTATCCTGAGGCACAGTATGGCTTTCGAGCAGAGAGATCCACCATTGACATGCTGTTCTCCCTTCGCCAGCTACAGGAGAAATGCCATGAACAACAGATGCCCCTCTACATTGCTTTCATTGATCTCACCAAAGCTTTTGACCTCGTCAGCAGAAGTGGTCTCTTCAGACTACTAGAAAAGATTGGATGCCCACCAAAGCAGCTGAGTATCATCACTTCATTCCTTGACAATAGGAAAGGCACAATTCAGCATAGCGGCACCTCATCAGACCCCTTTCCAATCCTGAGTGCCGTGAAACAGGGCTGTGTTCCCGCACCTACACTGTTTGGGATCTTCTTCTCCCTGCTGCTCCCACATGCATTCAAGTTCTCAGAAGAAGGAATTTTCCTCCGCACACGATCAGGTGGCAGGTTATTCAACGTTGCCCGTCTAAGAGCGAAGACAAAAGTACAGAAACTCCTCATTTGGGAACTCCTCTTTGCTGAAGATGCTGCATTAACATCTCACAATGAAGAGTGCCAGCAGAGACTCATCGACAGGTTTGAGGCTGCCTGCAATGAATTTGGCCGAACCATCAGCCTCAAGAAAACGAACATCATGGGACAGGACATCAGAAATGCCCCATCTATCAATGTCGGCGACCACACTCTGGAAGTGGTTCAAAAGTTCACCTACCTGCCTCTCGATGCAGAATTAAACAAGCGCATGGGAAAGGCTTCCTCTGCTCTGTCCAGACTGGCCAAGAGAGTGTGGGAAAATGGCGCACTGACACAGAACACAAAAGTCCAAATGTATCAAGCCTGTGTCCTCAGTACCTTGCTCTGTGGCAGCGAGGCCTGGACAACGTATGTCATCCAAGAGCGACGTGTCAATTCATTCCATCTGCGCTAACTCCGGAGAACCCTTGGCATTAGATGGCAGGAGCATCTCTCCAACACAGAAGCCCTCGAGGCGGCCAACATCCCCAACATATACCCCCTACTAAGCCAGCGGCGCTTGAGATGGCTTGGCCATGTGAGCCGCATGGAAGGTGGCAGGATCCCCAAGGACACATTTTGCAGCGAGATCGTCACTGGTACCAGACCCACCGGCCGTCCATGGCTCCGCTTTAAAGACATCTGCAAACGCGACATGAAGTCCTGTGATAAGCAAAATACTGCGGATGCTGGAAATCTGAAGCAAAAACAAGAAATGCTGGATTCACTCAGCAGGTCTGGCAGCATCTGTGGAAAGAGAAGCAGAGTTAACGTTTCGGGTCAGTGACCCTTCTTCGGAACTGACAAATATTAGAAAAGTGCTTTTCTAACATGAAGTCCTGTGACATTGATCACAAGTCGTGGCAGTCAGTTGCCAGCGATCGCCAGAGCTGGCGGGCAGCCATAAAGGCGAGGCTAAAGCGTGGCGAGTCGAAGAGACTTAGCAGTTGTCAGGAAAAAAGACAGAAGCGCAAGGAGAGAGCCAACTGTGTAACAGCCCCGACAGCCAATTTTATCTGTAGCACCTGTGGAAGAGTCTGTCACTCCAGAATTGGCCTTTATAGCCACTCCAGGCGATGCTGCACACACCACTGACCATCTCCAGGCGCTTACCCATTTTCTCTCGAGACAAGGAGGCCAAATAAGAAGAAGATTCACTGTGCAGCGTTCCCCCGTGCCCTGTGTTTAATCTTGTGAGTATTCACTGTGCAGCATGCCCGCTCGCCCTGTGTTTAATCTTGTGAGTATTCACTGAGCAGCTTCCCCCGGGCCCTGTGTTTAATCTTGTGAGTATTCACTCTGCAGCATTCCCCCTCGCCCTGTGTTTAATCTTGTGAGTATTCACTGTGCAGCATTCCCCCTCGCCCTGTATTTAATCTTGTGACTATTCACTGTGCAGGATTCCTCCGGGCCCTGTGTTTAAACTTGACATGACTGACTGTGCAAGATCCCCCCGGCCCTGTGTTTACATTTGTGACTATGAATTGTGCAGCTTCCCCAGGGCCCTGTGTTTAATCTTGTGACTATTCACTGTGCGGCTTCACCCCGCGCCCTGTGTTGAAACTTGTGAGTATTCACTGTGCAGCATTCCCCCTCGCCCTGTGTTTAATCTTGTGACTATTCACTGTGCAGCATTCCCCCTCGCCCTGTGTTTAATCTTGTGACTATTCACTATGCAGGATTCCTCCAGGCCCTGTGTTTAAACTTGACATGACTGACTGTGCAAGATCCCCCCGGCCCTGTGTTCAAATTTGTGACTATGAATTGTGCAGCTTCCCCAGGGCCCTGTGTTTAATCTTGTGGCTATTCACTTTGCAGGAAATCCCCGGGCCCTGTGTTTAAACTTGACACGAATCACTATACGGGATCACACCGGGCCCTGTGTTTAAACTTTACACGAATCACTGAGCAGGATCCCCCGAGCGCTCTGTTAAACTTGACTTGAATCACTGTGCAGGTTCCCCCCGGGTCCTGTGTTTAAAATTTACACGAACCACTGAGCGGCATCCCCCGGGCCCTGTGTTTAAACTTTACACGAATCACTGAGCAGGATCTCCCGGCGCTCTGTTTAAATTTGACACGAATCACTGGGCAGGATCCCCTCGGGCCCTGTGTTTAAACTTGTGACTATTGACTGTGCAGATTCCCCTCGGGACCTGTGTTCAAACATGTGACTATTCATCCTGCTGGTTCTCCCGGTCCCTGTGTTTAAACTTGACACAAATCACTGAGCAGGATCCCCCCAGGCCCTCTGTTTAAAATTGTGTCTATTCACTATGCATGTTCCCCCGGGACCTATGTTTAAACTTGTGACTATTCACTGTGCAAGATCCCCCGTGCCCTGTGTGTAAACTTGTGACTATTTACTGTGCAGTATCCCCTGGGACCTGTGTTTAAACTTGTGACTATTTACTGTGCAGTATCCCCTGGGACCTGTGTTTAAACTTGTGACTATTTACTGTGCAGTATCCCCTGGGACCTGTGTTTAAACGTGTGACTATTCACTGTGCAGGATTCCCCAGGCCCGGTGTTTAAACTTGTGAAATTCACCGTGCACGTTCTTCCCGGGCCCTGTGTTTCAACTTGTGAATATTTCCAATGCCGTATCCCCTTGGACCTGTGTTCAATCATGCGACTATTCACCTTGCAGGTTCTCCCTGGGCCCTGTGTTTAAACTTGTGACTTTTCACTGAGCAGGATCCCCCGGACCCTGTGTTTCAACTTGTGATCATTCACTGTGCAGATTCCCCCGGGACCCTGTGTTTAAACTTGTGACTATTCACTGTGCAGGATCCCCCGGGCCCTGTGTTTAAACATGTGACTATTCATTGTGCAGGATTCCCAGGGCCCTGTGTTTAAACTTGTGACCATTCATGGTGCAGGATCCCCCTGGCCCTGTTTTAAACATGTGTCTATTTATTGTGGACGTTGCTCCTGAACCCTCTGCTTAAGCTTGTGTCTATTGTGTTCAGATTCCCCTAGGCCCTGTTTTTAAACTTCTGACTATTCATTGTGCAGATTTCCCCCATGGTGCCCAGTGTTTAAACTTGTGGCAATTCACTCTGCAGGTTGTTCCAGGCCCTGTTTTAAAAATGTGTCTATTCACTGTGGGCGTTGGTCCCGAGACCGTCTCTTTAAACTGATAACTTTTCACTGTGCAGATTCCCCTAGGCCTTGTTTTTAAACGTGTGCATATTCAATGTGCAGACATCCGTATTTTTTGCAACCATATTTTTTGCAACCTTGGTCATTTGGTTGACTTCGGGATGAGCTTACAACCACAAGCCTGCGCCATCTCAATGACCCATTCCTCGTCCCCCGTTTCACCTCAAATGCTGCTGAAAACTTATCAGTGTCTTTGCCAGCTCCAGATTTGAATGTTCAAACACACTCCTGGCCGACCTCTCACATTCTACACTCGTATTGTTTCCTCTATTTATTTGGAGGAATCATACTCACTGTGTCCGCTGTCAGAACCAGCTGCTGCCCACGTTCACTAAAGCTCATGAATGCTAACCAGGGAGGAAATCTGATCACAAAGCCAGGAGCCAATCAAACAGCAGCCAGCACAAGTTGCCCCAACTTCCTGTAAGTCAGGGTCACATGACCAGGCTCTGCTCCTGGTCAATCCCACCAGCCCTGTCTCCGACTCCATTTTTTGTCTATCCACGACCAAATCAGGAGCACAGCATAAACAACAGGTATCCTGAATGCCACAGCTCAAATCCTGACCAGGAATAAGACCCCAATCCCTGTCCCGTACCTTTCCACCAAATTCCCCTTGTCCTCATTGCTCCACTGAAATAATTTGAAGAAAGGTGAACGACCATATCAATCCTATTGTAGATGACACCCTGTCAATCACAACAATCTGCCAAGATATAAATCCTTGTGAACTTATTCCACTCCTCCCTTGTCATCTGTTGTCGAACAGTATTTGTTATGCATCACTGTTTCTGCTGCGCCGTAACCAAGTGTTTCCCAATAAACTGTACCCAGGGCATCGGAAACTCCAGCACACCATCATTTCAACTCTCTTCTTGTCTTCAAAACTCGCCTGGAAGTCGATATCTCTCACTACGTGCTCAACAATCTCGCACTCTCTCTATTTTTCCACTTCCTCTTGATGTCACGCTGTTTTAACCTGCTCTATTCTGTCTTCTGAGATTTCTTTTTGGATGTGTGTAGCACTTTGTTAATGTAAATTGTAATGGTTGTGGTCGGCGACCATTTCGCTGCAGGTCACCACCACCCCATACTGTACGGTCTGGGTTCACCCACTTCTTTCCTCATTGCAGTGGAATGCATGCTGCAACGTGCATACGTAAAGGAGGAGAGGAACCATCACAAGTCGAGTGATACTGGTGAGCTGTCCTATAACTGCAGGAGCCTGCTTAGATTGGAGGATCTGTGCAATGGGATTTGTGTCTCTTTTTTTCAATATATTTTAGCACTAATATCATTTTACACAATTACTTTAATATTATTGCCATGCCCAGTAGAGCCATGTCAAATTCATATCTTTTAAAATAGAATTTCACTGAGTGTGTAGCATTTTGTAACTGACCTTTCTTTTAAAGTGGACCATACGAGCCGCAAATGATGGCCACCAAAGGTCATCTGACCTGATCAGTGAATTTTTAAACAGCCATACTGTCTCGCAAGGACAATATCATACATCCCAGATTAAGAAGTGGCGCCTCCACGTATCCTGAGACAATCCAAAAGGCAACCCTGAACTGAATGGGTCTTTCTGAAACAAAGACCGTAATCAAGCAATAAGCCAGATAATAAATAATATGCCTAATTCCAACATCATGTTTGGGAAAGGGAAATGTGATAATGCACATAGTAAGGTAGCCATATTGGTTTCTTTTTATTCTTTAAGTGCTGTCTGAAGAAAGACACGACAGCAACAGCAGAAAGGGCAGCAGAAAGGGCAGCAAAATATATGCCTTAATAATTGGAGACTGTAACATGGTGAGGATTCCAAGCCTGTTCCATTTCGAGTCCACAAGTACTGTAAACTGACCACGTGGTAACGAGACGACAAGCAACCAAGTTTGTGGCCTGCAGAAATTCTATCCCTTTAATAGAATCTTTAAAGCCACTTCAGCACCTGAATTTGGCTGTTGAAATTAGCGAAGCTACACTTCAGGAGTGAAGACGTATTTTTCATAAGGTCTGCAACATGTCTTTTCGAGAATGAGCCATGTGAATTATGAAGTATTAGTTTGCTTCTAAGCTGTAAAAGTTCACTATTCTTTTCAACTGTACTTTCCTTAAGTGTGTTTCTGTGTGTCGCTATGTGAGTGAGTGCCGCAGCATTAGATGTCGGGGTGAGAGTTGAATCAACAATTCAGAGGTTGTGCATTCATGCAATGCGGGACATGTGAAGAGCAGTTCTGTTCTTCAAACGGAGCTGAAACGCTCACATGTGGCTTGTATATTCGAACAGGAATCACAAGAAAAATAATAATGTACAATGGACACATTGATGGACTGCGAACAAAATGCTGCGAATGAGCCAATGTTGCAAATGATTTGTCAATTGAGTATGCTCTAACTGTGATTAAGAGCAGCTGATACTAATTGTGGAAAGAGCAGAGTCCACATGGAGCACTGTGAATAAAGCTATGTGGAAGAAAGACCGACTCCTGCTTTGTCCTTTGGCAGATGCATGTTTACCAAATTAACAGAATGGTCCTGCATTTTGCGCCTTTCCAGGATCTGATCTTGTAATTGGGATGTTTTATGCTCCTTCGTTGATTTCTTTCAGGGCGTGGGATTTACCTGGTTTCAGGCCTGTGCAGGGCAGGTGAACGAAATATTCTATGAGGCTGTCAGTCACGCCCTCAGGGTAATTCAAACCAACACGGAACTTCTTCACCACAAAGTAAAAATCTGCAATAATTGCAATTTATGTGAAGGAGAGGCAGAAGGAGGTGGACATGCTTTTGTTGGTAGATTTGCCTTGTAGATTTTTGGGGGTTTGTTGAATGTCAAGTTAGTAAGTGTAGAACTGATCCATCCTGATATTGTGAGAAATGGAACATGCAATCACGTAAATATTTGGGAACAAAATGTAAAATTAGGATGTCAGGGAGAAATAGATCTTCCCAAGAATGGAAACGAAATTGTTGAAACAGGCAAATGTTTGTATTTACAAAGAATTGAATCTGATTTACCAGAGAGTCCGAGTGTTTGATTCCTGCTTGACATGAATGTGAAATCTGTGGCAGCTTTGCCTTTATGGACAACTGGAATAGACCTCGGGATTAAAGGTTTCTTGTTCCTGTGTTTAGCTAACCCAGAAGATACAATGAATTCCTCGGGCTGGAGTTGTATTACTTACTTTCCGTGGAACACCTTCAACCTGTTGTCAATCACATTCAGAACTCTGAGCCAGAGCTGTGCTGTTAACATCTTCCTCCATCACCTCCCAACTGGACCCTCAAGCTACAGATCCATATACAAGAAGGTAACGAAAGGCCTCCCATTACCCCGACCCTGCACCACCGCATTTCCCCCTGTTACTACGACGTCCCGCCATGTAGTGGGAAGAGACGGTCCATCTAATACCCCAAAGTAAGGTTTGCAAGCCCAATGGTTCGATGGATAGCAGCATAACTCTCCATAATGTGTACTCCCCTTGACAACATGTAACGAAGCATTAACGGGGAATAAAAGAGCTTGTATCAGATCCAATGACCCCTCCGCCTGTCCATATATGATACAACCCTGCGAATTGTCCTCGTTTTTAGTTTAGTTTTAGCTTAGTTTAGAGATACAGCACTGAAACAGGCCCTTCGGCCCACCGAGTCTGTGCCGACCATCAACCACCCATTTATACTAATCCTACTCGAATTGCATATCCCTGCCACATCCCCACCTGTCCCTATACTTCCCTACCACCTACCTGTACTGGGGGCAATTGCTAATGGCCAAGTTACCGATCAACCTGCAAGTCATTGGCATGGGGGAGGAAACCAGAGCATCCGGAGGAAATCCACGCAGACACAGGTAGAAATTGCAAACTCCACACAGACAGTACCCAGGATTGAACCCGGGTCGCTGGAGCTGTGAGGCTGCGGTGCTAACCACTGCACCACTGTGCCGCCCACCTGATTATTACAATGTATCTATTCGAAATTATCAAAGCCAATCAAGAAGCTCGTGCTTGTTTCAACAAATAAATCAACGACAGTTTATACTTCCTCCATCTACCCTATAATTTGCCTCTTGCAATTATTCGGTCGAACACTGAGGCCAGGATGAGATGAAGTCTACTCTGGTTGAATGGTGGACAAATTGAACCTTTCTTCCTTCACTCACGCAAAAGCACATCACATTTTTTGCATTGTTTGCATCCGGCTTGTGCTGATAAAAGGAAGCTAAAAATAGCATCACACATTTTCCAGGAAATGGCCATGTCCAACAAGAGAGAATATAACCACCACCCCTTGATTTTCATCATCGTGGTCACTCCCCAGTTACCACATTATCAATATCATAGGCGTTACCATTGATCATAACTGGGCCAGACAAATAAATGTTGTTGCTCCAAGAGAAGATCATACGCTGGGATTTATGCAGCAAATAACTCCTCCACTGACATTTACATCGCAATCTACAAGGCATAAGTCAGGAATAATGGAATGCACTCCACTTTCCTGGATCTGTGCCACCACCAAAAACACTCAAGCGCCTCAGCAAGATCCAAGCAAATGGGTTTGCTTGATGTACATCTGATGCACCATACTAACACTTAACTGCTTCCACCACCAGCACACAGTGGCTGCTGTGTGTACCATATACAATATCACACCGCAGGAAGTTACTAAAATGTCTTTGACAGCTCCTTTCAAGCATGAGACCTCTAACACCTAAAAGGATAAAGGAGGCAGATGCATGGAAACATGAACACCTGAAGGTTCACTCCATGCCACAGACATCCTGAGTCGGAACGACATCGCCATTTCTTCATTGTCTTCATTTTCTTCATTATGGGTCAAAATCCTGTAACTTCCTTTTTAATAGCACTGCGGGTGTACCTAAAGCTGATGGAGTCCAGTGTTTCAAGAAAGCGGCTCCCCACCTCGTTTCCAAGGAAAACAAAAGATGGATAACAAATCCCAGCCTCGCCAGCAATGCCCACATCCAAGGAACAAGAAGGAACAGCCTTCACCTTGATACGTCAGTCGAAGCCCAGATGTGTGGTACATTGGTGCCCTGCCCGGCCCTGAGCTCAGCACATTCTCCACCATTTATGAATAAGCGGTCTCCCAATTAAAATCGTGATGAGGAGGAATTGCTTCTCTTGAAAGTTCCATCGCATTTGGAATTCATTTACCCAGAAGTCAGTGGAGTCTGGGTCTTTGAATATATTCAAGGCTGGTTTAGACTGACTTTTCATTTGCGAGGGAGTGAAGATTTACTGTTTTCTGGTGGGAAATTGGAATTACAGCCATGGTCAGGTCAGCCATTATGGTATTGAATGCAGAACACCATCTATGGGCTGAATGGCCTACTCCCACTTTTATTCCTAAAGACTGTATCATCATAGGTGAAAGGTAAACTGTTGCATCTCTTGCACTTGCATAAGAAGGAGCTGCGGGCAAGCATACCACATCTTGGGTGTGATTGAAGAGTGAATACAGATAATTTGTTCGCGATTTTAGTTGGACATGGTGGAAATGGAGGAGGATGATGTGTTGAAGGTGGAGGAAGTTGGAATGGAAAGTGAGAATAAGTGAATTAATATCATGGTTCCAGAAGGTCGGGAAGCGGTGAGGACAGTAACTCGGGTGATGGAACAGATACAGCAGAGTCCTCTGCAAAATTAATGTGAGGAATGCACGGTTAATGTGAAATGAAGAGACTACAGAAGCTCTGGTATGGAAGATAGCATCGTTGGGATAAACAGAAGGATGAGGAAACTGAGAGAATGGAAGCTATTATTTATGCAAAGTGGAGTTGGAGGAAGTGTGGTCAAGATAACTATGGAAGTTGGCGGATTATAGTAAATATTTATGCAGTATCCGTCCACTTAAAACGAGAGAGGGAATTCGTGGAAGAGAAGTGAACTGTCACAGGTGGACCGTTTTCAGGCGAAAGAGGTACAGATTTAAATTCCATTATGATTAAAGTTTCAAACTCGATGTGAAAGAAGGGTTTGAATCAAAAACAATCATCGATGTATCAGATAAAGAGATTGAAAAGGGAAACAGAGGAGCTTGGACTGTGTGAGGGACAGAACGATATTGACATTCCTACCATTGTGTCCAGTTCTAGGTACCGAACTTTGAGGAACAATGTGTAGTCTTCACAGCGGGTGTAGAAAATGTTCAAAGAGAAAATCCCAGGGCTAACAGATATTTTATGCCGATAGATTAGAAAATCGGGGTTGTTCTCCTTCAAGAGGAAATTGAGAGAAAGCTTGATAGAGTTTTTCCAAACCATGGCGGTTTAAACGGAGTAGACACAGAGAAACCGTTCTCATTGGCAGAAGTGCCGAAAACCAAAGGACACAGGTTGAACGGATTGGCAATAGAATTCATGGCGACATGAGGGAAACTTATTTCTACACAGCACGTGTTTAGGATATGAAATGAACTGCCTGAGAGTATGGTGAAGACAGATTCAATCAGAAGCGAATTGAATAAACAACTGAAGAGAATAACAATGCAGGTCAGTGATGAGCAGATCTGGGAGTGTGATTAGTTGAGCTGCCTGTGCAGAGAGCAGACACGGTCAAGACAGACCAAATGGTCAAGTGCTGTGTTGCAACCATTCTATGTTCCTTTTTGTTTGAATATATGAATTATTGAACGGAATTCCACAGATAAAGAGAGCATCCAAAGGAGAGACGAACATCCCTTCGAGGCTTCCCTGACGTTAGGAACTTAATTTCTGAACAGTCATGCAGAGTGAAGGCAATCACTAAAACAACATGAGATCTAAAGATAGGGCTCAAGATTTATGTAGGACTTCCTTGATTTCTGTTTAACACATTTTCCAGTTATGATTATTTGCTCATTGTGATCAGATTTGTCCAGTCTTGGGGGTGGGGATGGGTCCAATTCAATTTTCGTGGAAAATACATTCCATCAAGAGGGAATTAACCCAACTGTCGTCATCTGTTTGTTCAAGATTAAGAAAAACTGTTTGAACAATGTTGCAACCTCAGTATTCCGTTGGCGATACGGGAGGCTATAAAGTTAATGCACTGGGAATGTGTCAGCTCAGAATGTACTTCAAAGATATTACCTGCAGCATGAACAGACCTATCACTCCAAGCAGAAAATGCACCGACCAATGCAATGGGTGCGGAACATATTCTATGTGATCCTTGCTATAATTGGTGTTCCTGGTAAGGATGTATAACCAATGAAGTTTTGTAAATCTGCGTATGAGCTGGTTTCTTCCCTTACCATGGGAATAATAATATTACATGAGATCGAACGGTTACAGTTACACAGACACACATTCAATAATTTAATTGCATAATTTTCCTGAATTATCTGTGCAGTTTTAATCTGTTGTCTCAATTGTTTCTAGCTCAAGGCACTATGCATTGTAAAGTGATTGAATTGTGTGGAATGTTGTATTCTGTAGAATCAGAGCTCAAAGAAGGAAAATCTCAGAGGGGAAGGATTACTGCAATTATATGTTAATGTAGAACTATAGTGTGTGTGTGCACTAACTGGAGTGGAGCACCTGACCTCAGCTATCATGTATAACTGGGAGTCTCTGTAACTACAGAATAGCACTGATTGTGGCTGACTAAATGATGTGGACCACTCAACACTAGGGACCATGTATTTCCTGGAGTATCTGTCATTACATTCAATGCGGGTCCCCATCTTACTCTTTCTCTAAGTAGAGTTGTTGACAGCACTATCAGGTGCTGATTAATATCTTTCCCGAGCACGGCCCTGAGAAGCCTTTGGTCATGAGTGACTGCAATAATAAATAATCCTCTTCAATATTACGAGAAACACTGATGGCTATGACTTGTTAATAAACATGTTACCGATTCTACAGCACAGAAACTGGGCATTCGGCACAACTAGATCACAACTGTCTTCATGCTCTGTATGAAGACATTACAGCTCATCTAATGCTATCAGCATATCCTTCCAGTCCTGTCTCTCTCATGTACTAACATCGCTTCTTCATTTTTTCTTCCATTACAACTACTCCAAGAGGTCTAAATTCCATGTTCTCAGCACTCAGAGTATACAGGTCTCTCTTGAATTCCATCGTGATTTATTGATGACCGTCTTATTTTGAGGAAATGCAAAACTGGCCACCAGCAAAGGTGGAAATATCAGATCTACGTTTTCCCTCTCTAACCCCTATATAATTTTGAAGCCCTCTATTAGTTCAACACGCATCATTCTCTTAACGGCAGAATAGAGCCACAGCATATCCGAATAACTATAATCTCTCAGTTATGGTATTATGTTTGTGAAGAATACGTGCACCTGCTGGTTACCCTGGATATTGTTCATCATGTGTAGTCCAGAAGAGTACACATTATTTCTGTGTTCAATAACCATCTTTATAATAGGTTATTATAAAACTTTTCTTTTAATGATATTCCTGTAGAGATGAAAGCCCATGCTGTGATCACATTTGCATTGACTCAGTAAATTCCCTTTTCAATATAACTCATTTATACATCAGAGGGAGTGGTCCAAGACGTATGTGTGCCTCCAATCCGAGGGACTGGTTCGAGTCAGGGAGGAATTTCTTCGACCCCAGGGAGTGATTCGAGTCCAGGATGGGTTCCTACAGTGGCAGTGGTTGGAGACTGGGTGCAGGTCTCCAATCTACCCTTTTTAGCTCCTCATTGCGATGTTTAACTTGCTGGCCAGCGTTAGGTGAGCGGGGTGCCGGAACTACCCGTCCAGGATTTGTTAACTCTGGAAGTGCTGAGGTTGGAGGAAGGTTGGGGTCATGGACCTGGTCCCAATCCACACGGTTGTGGTGCTGAAATCCTTCCTGGGTTGAGAAGCGGAGAATATTTTTCAGTAATTTACAACCACTTTTCCCTTTTCTCATTTACAGTTAATTTAGTGTCAATTGTGATCCTGTCCAAGGGAAATTGCGGACACTCCAGCTGCACCACCCGCTACCTGGTGGCCATGTCAATGGCAGATCTACTGGTTATTATCACTGAGATCATACTCCAGAGAATCAATAATCTTTATTTCCCATTAAATTTCCTGGACCTCACCTCTGTGTGTCGCTCTTGTTATTTCCTGATCCGTGCAGCCATCCACTGTTCCGTCTGGTTCACCATCGCTTTCACATTTGATCGTTTTGTCGCCATTTGTTGCCAGAAGCTGAAATCAAAATATTGCACCAGGAAAACTGCCACTGTTGTTCTATCAACAACCAGCATTCTGCTTTGTCTAAAAAATATTCCCACCTACTTTAGATATAAACCAAGACGGGTAATTGACAATGTAGAATGGCGCTGCTCGAATAAGCCAAGCTATTTTACTGACCCTCGATGGATTGGATTTGCAATGTTTGAAAAAGCTTTAACACCATTATTGCCTTTCATGTTAATTCTGTTGCTGAACGTTCTGACGTTCAGACACATTTTAGTGACCAGTCGAGTTCGTCAGAGACTGAGGGGTCAGAGCAAGAAAGTTAATCACAGTGACACTGAAATGGAGAGAAGGAGGAAGTCTATGATTTTACTCTTCAGTATATCTGGCAGTTTCATATTTCTGTGGTTGCTGTATATGTTATATATTTTTCGTATTGGTGATTTCTTAGATGATGATTCTTACTATATTTTTGGAAAGCTTGCATATATGCTGCGGAATTTGAGTTGCTGTACAAACACATTTATTTATGTGGTCACTCAGACCGAGTTCAGAGAGCAGTTAAAGAGCGCGGTGAAATATGCAGTTACATCAATTATTAAATTAATTAATAAACAAAACAACTGAGACCAGCTTAAACATCCAGTGGTTAATGGACGAGAGGTAACCGCTGGAGGTCCAGAAGACAATGGCCTGTTGGAGTAAAGACAAACAATAGAGCTGTCAGTGACGGGAAGAGGGGGTCGAGAGCAAGAGGATCGGATGTAAATTAGCAGAAATCAAAAAAGATAACGAGCAGTGAGCAAAGGGAAAGAGATGACCTTTGTAAAGGGGTCAGAAGGAGAGTGATTGCGCTCCCTAAAGAAACTGCTGTGAAAGAGGCTTGAACTGGATATGACACCTTTCATTAAAGAGGAACCAAGTAGTTTTAATAAGTATGCTAACTGACTTGATCAATTAAATATATCTGCAGAAAAAAACATTTATATTTAAACGCATAATTTTTCCTGATATTTCACTAGACACATTTATTATTAATTGCTTTGCCAGACTGGAAATATTGAGGTGAATTGTTTATGATAGTTGACATTGTTGATGAGAAGATGAAACGTTGCTTGTACAACAGCTTTGTATCTACAAGTATGAAATATTTGTTCACACAATGAAATGTTAACTCTAGGAGCCTAGGAAATAAGAGATGGACATGCTTTTAGCATACACCACTCTATTTACAGAGGTGCAGTGACAGCAGATGAAACTCACGTTAAATTCATGGAAGAGGTAATTCAAAGGATTTCATCACAAGGAATCGGAATCCCAAAAGTTGGAAACTCAGAGTCTTTGCTCGCACTGTTGACAATGGTGTCTTTGGTGTAATTATTCAAAAACACAGTTCAACGTAACGTCAATTCAGAGACAGGAGAACAAAGGGACCGCCTGTGCTGACAACATTCAAGAAATCCTGGCCTTGAAGGATAAGAAACTTCCATGTTGTCTTCAGTGCTTTTTTTGTTAAGTATTTATAACATCTTGTTTCATAAATTATACTGGATTCATAAGTAGCCATTATTTGTAACTTGTTAGGTCAGGCACAACTGAAGACCCCAGTGTAATAAATTGAAAATTCAGAACTGAGAATTTTTAAATAAAAGTGTTTTAAGCCTGAAAACCCCAAATCATACTAAGGTGCAACTTGGGGCCATACGTTGAAAAAGAATAAAACGAAATGACTGGTTGTGAATTTGAGTGGAATCTTGCTCTGATTCGTCTGACCAGCTTTATTCATTCAAGGAAGGGAATCCATAAGAGGAACAACCAGACATAGATCAGCAAGACCAGGGAGTAAGACGCCATTTGAATTACGAGGTAAAAGATTGGTCAAAAACATAGAACGAATATCAGCAGAAAAGAGGAATAATTTAGCATTTTAAGCTTGCAAGAACCATCGAATCATAGAAACAGAGAATGTTTAAGGCACAGAAAGAGGCCATATTGACCCATCGTGTCTGCGTGTCTGTGCCAGCCGAAAAATGATCCACCTATTCCAATCCCACTTTCCAGCATTTGGTTCTTCGACCTGCAGATTATGGTAGCTGAGGTACATATCCAGACGCCTTTTCAATGAGTTGAAAGTTTCTGCCTCAATTACCCTTTCATGCAGTGAGTTCCAGATCTGTACCAACCTCTGGGTGAAAAATGTTTTTCCTCATCTCCCCTTTATTTTTCTAGTAATCTAATGCCCCCTCGTCACTGACCTCCCTGCTAAGACGAATAGATCGCTCACCTGCACTCGATTCAGGCTCCTACTGATTTTGTACATTTCATTCAAATATCCACTCAGCCTTTACTGTTCCAAAGTGAATAACCACAGCCTATCCAATTTTTCCTCCGACCTGAATTTTTCCAGTTCTGGCAACATCCTCGTAAATATCCTCTGTACCCTCTCCAGTGCAATTACATCCTTTCTGTAATGACGTGACCAGAACTGCACACAGTACTCAAGTTGTGGCCCAATCAAAGAGTTATGCAGTTCCAGCATAACCTCCCTGTTCTTATATTCTATACCACAACTAATAGAGGAAAGGATTCCATATGCCTTCTGAACCACATTATTGATCTGTCCTGCTACCTTCTGGGATCTGTAGACTTTGACTCCAAGATCCCTCACTTTCTCTGCACTTCTCAGTATTTTCTCATTTATCGTGTACTCCTTTGTCGAGTTTCACCTCCCAAAAAGCATCACCTCGCATTTCTCTGGTTGGAATTCCATTTGTCACTTGTATGCTCATCTGACCATACCATAAATATCTTCCTACAGCTTATCCACCAAACAGCCAATCTTCGTCTGGTCTGCAAACTTCTTGATCATGCCCCCTACATTTACGTCCAAATCGTTAAGATATACCATATAAAGTAGGGCCCCAGTGCTGAGCCCCACGGAATACCACTAGAAATAACCCTCCAGTCATGAAGACACCCGTCAACAATTACCCTTCGTTTCCTGCCACAAGGTCAATTTTGTATCCACCTCGGATTTTGTGATAATTACTTAAGGGCATTTAAGTGGTCATTGGATCGACATATGGATGAAAATGGAATAGTGTAGGTCAGATGGTTTCACAGGTCGGCGCAACATCGAGGGCCGAAGGGCCTGTACTGCGCTGTAATGTTCTAATTCTAATTCTAATTACTGTTTCTGAATTACCACATATTTCTGGACGGAATTAGAATTAGAACATTACAGCGCAGTACAGGCCCTTCGGCCCTCGATGTTGCGCCGACCTGTGAAACCATCTGACCTACACTATTCCATTTTCATCCATACGTCTATCCAATGACCACTTAAATGCCCTTAAAGTTGGCGAATCTACTACTGCTGCAGGCAGGGCGTTCCACGCCCCTACTACTCTCTGAGTAAAGAAACTACCTCTCACATCTGTCCTATATCTATCACCCCTCAACTTGAAGCTATGTCCCCTCGTGTTTGCCATCACCATCCGAGGAAAAAGACGCTCACTATCCACCCTATCTAACCCTCTGATTACCTTATATGTCTCTATTAAGTCACCTCTCCTCCTCCTTCTCTCCAACGAAAACAACCTCAAGTCCCTCAGCCTTTCCTCGTAAGACCTTCCCTCCATACCAGGCAACATCCTAGTAAATCTCCTCTGCACCCTTTCCATAGCTTCCACATCCTTCCTATAATGCGGTGACCAGAACTGCACGCAATACTCAAGGTGCAGTCTCACCAGAGTTTTGTACAGCTGCAGCATGACCTCGTGGCTCCGAAACTCGATCCCCCCACTAATAAAAGCTAACACACCATATGCCGTCTTAACAGCCCTATTAACCTGGGTAGCAACCTTCAGGGATTTATGCACCTGGACACCAAGATCTCTCTGTTCATCTACACTACCAAGAATCTTCCCATTAGCCCAGTACTCTGCATTCCTGTTACTCCTTCCAAAGTGAATCACCTCACACTTTTCCGCATTAAACACCATTTGCCATCTCTCAGCCCAGCTCTGCAGCCTATCTATGCCCCTCTGTACCCTATAACATCCTTCGGCACTATCCACAACTCCACCGACCTTAGTGTCATCTGCAAATTTACTAACCCACCCTTCTACACCCTCTTCCAGGTCATTTATAAAAATGACAAACAGCAGTGGCCCCAAAACAGATCCTTGCGGTACACCACTAGTAACTAAACTCCAGGATGAACATTTGCAATCAACCACCACCCTCTGTCTTCTTTCAGCTAGCCAATTTCTGATCCAAAGCTCTAAATGAAGTAATCTGGCTCCAAGCCGAATTGACCTTGTGTTCTTTATTGCTCTAAATATGTGGACCGTCTGATCACAGAGATCAATCCACTTCAGCAGCTTCAGACTTTTGCAACATTTATGACAGCATGGTAATATTTTGATCTGAAGGCTTGCCTTTTTTAAAAAAAAGTCAGGAATTGGCATTAATTTAGTCCTACATTTGTTTCTATTTGTTATCTTTCTCGAGAAAGCCTTTGTCATTATTTGCAGTCAGCTTCCATAACAACTGCAGACATTACTGTCTCCGATAAATTCATCTGAAACCACGAAACATGGAAATAAATGTTCATGACTTTTAAATCAATAATAAATACATTAATATAGTCGATATTCCAAGCACTCAAAAGGAAATCTACCTGAGTTTAAAGGGATATAAACATCCGTCAATTTCAAAAAAGGTTCAAGGGAATACCGTCCAGGGGGTTGCTGAGTTTTGAAGGAAAATTTTTTTTGAAGATAAATAAATGAAAGATATTATCAACTGACAACACCATTATTTGAATTTGGGAAACAGATGAAAAACAAATCAGCATAATTCGGTGCTTTTCCTATCAACAGTAAAGGGGTATCTGAGGAAAATAATAAGCCAGCGTGCATAATCTGTTGTTTTCATCGTATGTACATACATGATAATAGTTTGGAATTAACAGCACTCCTGTGAAGGGATAGTGACTGTCATCGAGTGAGGTGATCAGCAGATCGGGTGTCAGTCTTTAATCTGAGGAGTGTCAATGAAGTTTTAACAGATAATAACATTTATCATCATCAGTAGTCATTTGGGGTTATGATATTTTAGAAGGTAAGAAAATGTAAAATTTGTGCCGATCGCACCACTCATGAGCTTGACAATAGAAAGTATGGTCAACAACAATAATGAGATTGAGGAGGAGGCAGATATTGTCCTGTGGGGAATTGGAGATTCTTGGAATGGTGTTTTAAAATGACTAAAGTTATTTAATCCTCATAATAAATAATAAGTGGACTCATTAAGAAAGGGATTAGTCAATGTCATACTTTGTGAATGATAATATGATTAGTAAATAGTTTGCAACTTTTCCTTGGATTCACAATTAAACATTCATCTACAATATAAATGTGCGAAGATGCAGTAAAATCAGTTGAGCTACATTTATCTTTAAATAGGCAACTATTGTGTAGCAACTTGCAATAAGTCATTTGAGTTATAAGAGAATCCAGTTTCTGTTTTAACCTAAATGATATCAAGAAAATAGGGGAGAAATTATTTCAGGATGACTGCTGGGATTTAGAAGTGCAACAACAGCTGAGACAAAGGCAAAGAAATGATTATTGGAGGAATCAAATGAATAGACAAACAAAACATGGTCAGGCCTGGAATCAAATGGAATGTTGATTCTTGAAAAAAAAGAAGCATTTCAAGTGTTGTATTGGATAATAAAGTTTCTTCAACGCTCATCAGTTGGTGAGTAACAGTTGTTAGAGAATTAATGCAAATAGCTGGGTTGGAAACGAGAGGTAAAGGGAAAGGTCTACAGTTTTCTTTTAATATAACAGGTAATTTTTGGGGGGAATCAATGTCCCTAGTGTAAATAATCTAATTGTTGGGTAATTTAAGGGTATAAATTAAGGGTAAGTCGTGGCAGGGCAGCTTGGCAATCTATATTGCTCCT
Source organism: Heterodontus francisci (assembly GCF_036365525.1). Taxonomy (NCBI): domain Eukaryota; kingdom Metazoa; phylum Chordata; class Chondrichthyes; order Heterodontiformes; family Heterodontidae; genus Heterodontus; species Heterodontus francisci. The sequence continues at coordinate 3,608,889 of NW_027140118.1, read as the reverse complement.
CCTGTGCAATGTGGGAAGTCAGGAACACTTCCACTGTCCAGGGCGAACACGTGTGCAGGAAGTTTCTCCAGCTGAAGCTACTCGAAATCCGCGTTTCGGATCTGGAGCAGCGGCTGGGGACGCTGTGGACCGTCCGTGAGGCTGAGATCATCGTGGGTAGCACGTACAGGGAGGTGGTCACACTGTAGTTAAAGACTGCTCATGCACAAAGAGAATTGGTGACTGCCAGACAGAGTAGAGGAACTAGGCAGGTAGTGCAGGAGTCCCCTTGGTCCATCTCCATATCTAACAGATGTTCAGCTTTGGATACTGTCGGGGGAGATAGCTTCTCAGGGGAACGCAGCAACAGCCAAGTCTGTAGCACCACGGCTGGCTCAGCTGCACAGGAGGAGAGGAAAAGGAGTGGGAGAGCTATAGTGAAAGGGGATTCTATCGTAACGGGTACAGACAGACGTTAATGTGGCCGCAAACGTGACTCCAGGATGGTATGTGCCTGCCTGATGCGAGCATCAAGGACGTCAAGGAACGGCTGCAGGACATTCCGAAGGGGGAGTGTGAACAGCCGGAGGTTGTTGTACACATTGGTACCAACGGCATAGGTAGAAAGAGGAATGAGATCCCGCAACAAGTATTTAGGGTGCTAGGTAGCAGATTGAAAAGCAGGACCTCAAACGTTCTAATCTCTGGATTACTCCCAGTGCCACGTGCTAGTGAGCATAGGAATAGGAGGATAGAGCAGATTAACGCGTGGCTGAAGAGATTTTGCAAGAGGGAGGGCTTTAGTTTCCTGGTTCACTGGGTCTGTTTCTGGCAAAGGTGGGACCTGTCCAAGATGGACATATTACACCTGAACCGGAATGGGACCAACATCCTTGCTGGGAGGCTTGCTAGTGTTGTTGGGTGGTGGTTAAAGTAATTTGGCAGGTGGATGGGATACAGAGTGGAGGTGCAGTAGGTGGTAATTTCTCCACATCTCTGCCCTCAATGATTGGCCCCTTATCCTGATACTGCCCTCGCATTCTAGATTCCACGACCAGTGGATCAATCTCTCAGCATTTACCCTATCAAGCCCTTTCAGCATCTTGTCTCTCTCAATTAGATCACCTGTCATGCTTCTAAACTCCAGAGAATATAGGTCCAATGTACTCAGCCTCGCATCATAGGACAACCCCCTCGTCCCAGGAACCATTTTAGTAAATCTTCACTGAACGCCTCCAGTGCAACTATATCGCTTGTCAAATGTGGAGACCAAAACGGCACGCAGTATTCGAGGTGCAGTCTTCCCAAAGCCTTGTACAATTTTAGCAAGTTTTCAAAATTACTTACTCCAATCCCCTTATAATTAAGGCCAACAAGACATTTGCCTTCTTAATACCTTGCTGCACTGCATCTGCATGTTAACTGTGTGTGTTTCCTCTAGAAGTGCCCTCATGCCTCTCGGATCATCAACACTTACCAGTTTCACACTTTAAAAATAAAAATAAAAACATCTGCTTTTCTATTTTACGACAAAGTGAACAACTTCACACTTCCCTACATTATGTTTCATTTGCCATCTTGTTGCCCACTCATTGATCTTGTCCGTATCTCTTTCTAGCTCTCTATCTCCTTCCCTCAGCTGACCTTGTACCGATCTTTATATCATCAACTAACTTGGATACATTGTTCTCTGTCTCTTCATCCAACTCATTAATATGGAGTGTAAATAGCTGAGGCTACAGCATTAATGCTTGCGGCAGAACACTATTCACTGCCTGCCAACTTGAAAATGCCCCATTTATTCCCACTCTCTGCTTCCTGTCTGTTAACTAGTCCTCCATCTACGCTAATATATTACCCACAACACCATGCGCCCGTATCTTGCCTATTAATCTTTTGTGTGGCACCTTATTGAATTACTTTTGGAAATCCGGGTATACTACATCAACAGGTTTCCCTTTATCTACCCTATTAGTTACATCCTCTGAAAACTCAGATTTTTTTCGAAACAGGATTTCCCCTCAGTTTTGCCATGCTGACATTTTTCTAATCATACTGTGCTTTCCCAAGTGCAATGATAAGGTTTATTTAACAATAGTTTCTAGCATCTTCCCAACGACTGTTTTCCCTCTTTTCTCTTCACCTTCATTCATGAAAAGCGGTGTAACATGTGCCAACTTCCAATATGACGGGACCATTCCAGAATCTGAGTAATTCTGGAAAATCATAGCCTGTGCATACCTTATCTCTGCAGCTATCTCTTTTTGAACACTAGGGTGTAGGCCATCTGGTCTCGGAGACATGTCAGATTTTAGTACCTCAAGTTTCTCCAATTTCTCCATGTTTCTCGGATGATATCAACTTTCTTAATTTCCTCACTCTTATTAGCCGTTAGGTTACTGCCTATTTCTGGTATGGAACCTGTGTCCTCTACTGTGAAGACAGATACAAAATATTTGTTCAAAGGCTCTGCCCTTTCCTCATTCTCCATGAGGATTGCTCCTTTCTCAGCCTCGAAGGGAACGACGTCTACTTTAGCTGCTCTCTTCCTTTTTATGTACTTATAAAAGCTCTTACAATATGTTTTATATTACTGGCTGCTTTGCTCTCACGTTCATTTTTTTTCTTGTTTTATCAACTTTTTGATGGTCCGTTGCTGATTTGTAAAAAAACTCCTAATCCTCAGACGTGCTACTATTTTTGTAATAGGGTATCCTCTTATTTTAATCTCATACTCCCTTTAACTTCCTGAGTAAGTCAAGGATGAGCCACTCTTGACGAGTTTTTGTTCTTTTAACGGAATGCACTTTTGTTGAAGCCTTCGAATTGCTTCTTTAAATGTTTCTCACTGTTCATTTACCACCATACATACCTTCCAGTCCATTTACCCAATTACCCGTGGCCAGTTCTCCTCTCACCCATCGATATTGGCTTTGTTTCAGTTTAAATTTGTTTTTGATTGAATTGTGTCACTTTCAAACTGAACATGAAATTAAATGGTATTGTGATCGTTATTTCCCAGTGGATCTTTTACTATGACATTAGGTATTAACCCGTTCATTGCACAATACGAGATCTAATATACATCTTTCCCCAATCTATTCTACAACGCATTTCTACAAGAAACTGTCATGAAAACATTGTACAAACTCATCTTCTACACCATTGCTGCTAATTTCACTGTCCCAGCCTATATGCATATTAAGACCCCCCACAATTCATACATCACCTTTTTTACACGTTCCAATAATTTCCCATTTAATGTTCTGTACAAGAATATAACTACTGTTTGTAAACTACTGCTGCCAGTGTTTTTTTCTGACTCCTGCTCTTCCTAATTTGCACCCAAACTGATTCTGCATCATGATCTTCTGAGACCAGATCCCTTCTTATTAATGTCCTTATGTCATCCTTTACTATCAGGGCTACTCTTCCTCCTTGGGTTTTCCGTCTGTCTCTCTGAAATATTGTTCACCCTGGAATATTCGTTTCCCAACTTGATCTCATTGTAACCATATGTCACTAAAGTCAATTTGATCTAGATAATATACCTCTATTCGTGACAGTAGTTCATCTATATTATTAGGGATGCTTCATGCATTCACATAAAGGCACTTTAATTTATTTTTTTACCTCCATTGTCTGCAATGTCGGTATTAGCCAATATACATATTTTGCTAAACTATCCGTCCCTTCTTACCCCATTCTGTTGGCATTTACCCACATCACTAACCTGCTCTGATACCCTGACCTCTCTATTTGAATTTCTACATTTGGCTTTACCCAAACGCGCATGCACCTTCTGTTATTTTAAAGCCCTGTCCACATCCCTAGTTTTTGCCACCGGCACTGGTTCCACCTCGGTTCAAGTGAACCCATCGCAACGGAATATCTCCATCTTCCCTGATTACTGAAGCCAGTGCACCAAGAATCGTAACCCCTTCTTCTCAAACCACTAATTCCCCGTTTCACTGCAGTTACTGCCCGCTCTCACCATCCCCATCTGCTGGTGTCCCTGTCTCACTACAGTTACTATCTCCCCTCATCATCTCCATTTGCTGTTGTCCCTCTCTTACAGCAGTTACTGCCCTGTCTAACAATCTCCATCTCTAACCTTAACTTTAAGACTACATCTAACAGTTGCACTTTTTTCCTATTCATTCATGGAATGTGGGCGTCGCTGGCTAGTCCAGCATTTATTGCCAATTACTAATTTCGGTTGCGAAAGTGGTGGGAAGCTGGCTTCTTGAACCATGGCAGTCCGTGCGTGGTAGGTACACCCGCAGTGCTGTTAGGAACGGAGTTCCAAGATTTTGACCCAGCGATAGTGAAGGAACGGCGATATAGTTCCAAGTCAGGATGGTGTGTGTCTTGAAGTGTAAGTTGCAGGTGGTGGTGTTCCAAGTATCTGCTGCCCTTGTCCAAGATGGTAAAGGTTGCGGGTTTGGAAGGTGCTGTCTAAGGAGCCTTGGGGCATTGCTGCAGCGCATCTTGTAGATGATACACACTACTGCCACTTTGATTCGGTCATGGGAGGAGTGATTGATTGTAGATGGGGTGCCAATCAAGTGTCCTGCTTGGACCTGGATGGTGCCGACTTTCTTGCATGTTGTTGGAGCTCTACCCATCCAAGCAAGTGAAGCGTATTCCATCAAACTCCTGGATTGTGCCTTGCAATTGCTTGACACGCTTTGCAGAGTCAGGAGGTGAGTTACTCGCTGCAGGATTTGTAGCCTTCGACCCGCTCTTGTAGCCACAGTATAGCTGCTCCAGTTCAGTTTCTGGTCAATGGTAACCCCCCGGACGTTGATAGTGGGGGACTCAGCGATCGTGATACCATTGAATGTCGAGGGAGATGGTTAGATTCTTTCTTGTTGGAGATGGTCATTGCATGTCACTTGTGTGGCGTCAATGTTACTTGCAACTTATAAGCCCAAGCCTGGAGATTGTCCAAGTCTTGCTGCATTTCTACATGGACAGCTTCAGCATCTGAGGAGTCGCGAATGGTGCTGAGCTTTGTGCAATCATCAATGAACTTCGTCACTTCTGACCTTATGATTAAAGGAAGTTCATTGATGAAGCAGCTGTAGATGGTTAGGCTCAGGTCACTACCCTGAGGACCCCTGCAGTGATATCCTGGAGCTGAGATGATTAAACTTCAACAACCACAACCATCCTCCTTTGCACGAGGTATGACTCTAACCAGCGGAGAGTTTTCCCCCTTATTCCCATTTACGCCAGCCTTGACAGGGCTCCTTGATGCCATACTCGTTCAAATGCTGCCTTGATGTCAAGGTCAATCACTCACCTCACTTTCTGAGTTCAGCTCTTTTGTCCATATTGGAAACAAGGCTGTAATGAGGTCAGGAGCTGAGTGGCCCTGGCAGATCCCAAACTAAGCGTCATTGAGCAGGTTATTGCTAAGCAAGTGCCACTTGATCGCACTGTCGATGACACCTTCCATCACTTAACTGATGATTGAGAGTAGACTGATAGGGCAGTAACTGGCCAGGTTTGACTTGTCCTGCTTTTTGTGTACGTGACATACCTGGGAAAGTGTCCACATTGCCGGCTAAATGCTAATGCTGTAGCAGTACTGTAACAGCTTGGCTAGGTGCCTGGCAATTTCTGGAGCACCGGTCTTCAGTACTATGCCAGAATGCTGTCAGGGCCCATAGCCTTTCTTCAGTCATTTCTTGATATCAAGTGGAGTGAATCAAATTGGCTGAAGATTCGTTTCTGTGATGCTGGGGACTTCAAGCGGAGGCCAAAATGGATGATGCCTCCTGCCCCTTCTGTCAGTTATTTAATTGTCCACCACTACTCAAACCTGGCTGTGGCATGAATGCAGACCTTAGATATTATCCATTGGTTATGGGATCACTTCCGCTATCTATCAAATGCTGCTTACGCTGTTTGGCACGTAAGTCGTCCTGTGTTGCTGCTTCAGCAAGTTGACACCTGAATTTGAGATATTCCTGGTGCTACTCCTGACATGCACTCCTGCACTCTTCATTGAACCAGGGTTGGTCTCCCGGCTTCATGGTAATGGTAGAGTGGGGAAATGCCGGGCCATGAGGTTACAGATTGTGCTTGAGTACAGTCCTTGATGGCCCACAGCAGCTCCTGGATGCCAAGCTTTGCATTGCCAGATCTGTGCAATATCTACCTCATTTTACATGGTGGTAGTGCCACATAACACGATGGAGGGTATCCTCAATGTGAATATGGGACTTTGACTTCATAAGGACTGAGCGGTGGTCACTCCTGCCATTTCTGCCATGCATCTGCGGCAGGCAAATTGGTGATGATGAAGTCAAGTATATATTCTCTCTTGTTGGTTCGCTCACCACATGCTGCAAACATTTTCTATCAACTATGTCCTTTGGGACTACGCCAGCTCAGTCAGTACTGGTGCTACCGAGCCACTCTTGGTAAGGGAGATTGAAATCCCCCACCCAGAGTACATTCTGCGCCCTTGCTACTCAATGATTCCTCTAAGTGCTGTTCAACATTGAGGATTACTGAATCATCAGTTCAGGAGGGCGGTAGGTGGTAATGCGCAGGAGGTATTTTTGCCCATGTTTGACCTGATGCCTTGAGACTTCATGGGGTCTGGCGTCGATGTTGAGGACTCATCAAGGCAGCTCCCTCCCGATTGCACATCACTGTGCCGCCAACTCTGCTGGGGCTGTCCTGCCGGTGGAACAGGGCATACCCGGGGATGCAGTGACTGGGCTTTGCCTATAAGGTGTGATTGTAACCATAACCAAAAACTAACTGTAAACCTAACCCTAACCCTATCTGTGGCACAATTGTTAACCCTATATGTAGCCCAATATCCATCCTAACACTAAATCAAACGACAGCAATACTAATCATGTGTCAATCCTTGCATCAGCTCTAACCCTAAAGCTAACTGTTACTCTAACCATAAATTTGTCCTCATACTAAGTGTAACCATAACAGTAACTCTAAAACTACACCTCGGTTTAACAGGATCCAAAACATTCACCCAACCAGTACAACTAACCCTAAAACTGATTCTAATGCTAACGGTAAATATAAACCTAAACATAGCTGCAACTGAAATGCTAACCCTAACTGTGTTCTTAATCCTAACGCATAATATATCTCAAGTCCAAACCTTTACACTAAACCGACACTTAACCTTAACCCTAAGCCTAACTTTAAAGCAAAACCTAATGCCAATATTAGCTGTAACCTTAACCCTAACTCTAACTCTAACTGCAACCCTAACCAAAAATGCAAACCCAAACCAAACTCCGGCCCTTATCATAACTATAACTGCAACTCGAACCATAACCTAAGCCTCACCCTAGAACTCATCCTAACCCTAACTGTAACCTTAAACCTTACCCTAAGAAAAACACCAATATCAATTCCTTTCCTAAACCGAGCCCTAGCTGTAACCTTGACCCTAACTCTAAACCTAAATGCAACCCTAACGATAAATCTTACTCTAAATTTATCTGTATCCAAAAATCTTACCCTAAACATAAACCGAGCAGTGACCCTAACTGTAAGCATAGCTGTAATCCTAACCCTAATCTCAACCTAACTCTCGTTCCAAATGCCAATTTCCAAACTGGCTGGAATGGAATGTAATGCTAAATCAGGTCTGGTGAAAGCTGACTCGAAGCTAAACATTGACCCTTCACTCACTCCTGAAGTTCTGGGAACAAGGGCCATAAATATCATTGAGCCACAAATTTAGCTCTTATTTACCCTGTGCCAATTTGCTCGTGGTTCAGACGTAATTCAGAAATCATTAAGTTCAGTCATCTGCAGCACAGGAGTACATTCGGACCAGAGAGTTCATGACGGCTTTCCAAGGAGCAATCGAGGTGGTCCTATTACCCCGCTCAATCTCCGTAGTCCTGCAAGTGTAGTTCCTTCAAGTGGCCATCCCATTTCCTTTAGATGTGATTGTCTCTGCTTCCAATCCACTGTGATCAATGAGTTACAGGGCATTACCATGCACTGCCTAAAAAAAAGGGTTCATCCTCATATCCCCCTACATCTCTTGTGCAAAACCTTCAATCTCTATTCCCCCTACTACTTTCATCATTAGTCAATGGGAATCAATTTTCCATGTCTAACGTATCTGAGACTGTCATAATCCTGTCCAGCTCTATTTGATCTCCGCTCAAACTCTTTTGCCCTCAGGAGAACAAAACCAGCTTTCCAAACCTTATCATGCAAGGAAAATCCCCCATCCCTGGAACCATTCCTGTAAATCTCTTCTGCACCCTCTCAAGGAATCTCACATCCTTCCTAAAGTGTGGTGACCAGAACTGCATGCAAGACTCCAGTTGGGGGCGAACCAGAGCTTTGTAGATGTGCGTTTTAAGTTGAACCCTAGCTGATCATACGCCCACGGAAGGAAATCTTTCTTAGTGTCCACTATGTCGTTGGTACCCACAAGGACCATGACAACTGGATAAGCCCTCTCCCTTTCTATATTCCTCCCCACCCCCTAAGAGATGTCCTGGAATGGCTTTGAATCTCCAGGAATTGAAGATTACCGAATATTTGCTTGAATGAAAACGATCTGACACACCTCCACCCCGAGGGAAACAAAAATCATCGAGGTCTTTAAAAAATTAATAATTTTCATTCTAGTTTTATTTCTTGATACTGATAGCAATGGTAATGGGAGGTGGCGTTAAAGATCAAGCCTGTTTTATTGATAGCCAAGAATAATCAAATTGCAAACCCTGTGCAATCAATATGCAGTAGCACGAGCATGGAAACGTCAGAAATATAATGGGCGAGGCGTAATGCTGGGGAGGAGGCAGTTGGCAAAGCCAGTCTAGGGTGGAATTTCATGCAATGTACCTCTGGCAGCAAATAATACAAATAAAATGATTGCGAGAGAGAAGAAGACAAAAAGTGTCTGATGGTATGGTGCAGGGAGAGCTCTAATCTGTATCTAACCCGTTATATACTTGCCCTGAGAGACAGAAGGCAGTCACACCTCTTAGGATAGCGTCTTCTGATTTGGTTAGTTGTCAGGAACAGAGGGTATGACTGTCAGTAAGACAGGTAAGGGATCAAGAGGGAAGAAACAGAGGAGCCTGAGTCCTTGCAACTGTCCAACAGGTCTGAGGTTGTTTCAGCTTGTATGGATGAGAGCGAGTGCCACAGTATGTATGAGCATGCAGCGGGAGTCCAGAGGCAGTGTTGCCTGCTCAGTACCAGGGTGTGAGATATCTGCTCAGTGCTGAAGAAGGACTTGCATTGGGAGGGGGAGGATTCAGTTGGTCCAGGTGGGTACCAGCGACATTGATAGGACTGGAAAGGAGATTCTGCATTGAGATTACGTGCAGCTAAGGGCCAAGTTGAAAATGCAGAATCTCAAAGGTAATAATGCCTATATTATTACCTGAGGTACGAGCAAACTTGCAGAGGTTAAATAAGATTAGAGTCTTCAGTGAGAGGCACAACGAATGATGTGAGAGAAATGGGTTTCGATGCATGAGTATGGGGGAAAGTGGGAGCTGTAGCGTTGGGATGGCCTTAACCTGAACCTTGCTAAGACCAGTGTTCTGGTGAGTCATATAACTAGGGTGGAAGAGAAGACTTTAAACTAAATCTTGGGGCAAGCAATCATGTGAGGGTAGATGTGATAATTTACAGAGAATGGAAAAGTCAAGAGGGCAAGCTGAGGGAATGGAACATCTGAGTGTGGCAGGAAGGGAAGGTCGGAGGGAAGCAAGCATGTTAACAGGAAGTAGAAAAGTGGTGAGCGGAATTTTAGGCCACATAAAGTGGAAGAAGGCATCAAATAGGCTCATAATGCGGAATATTGTTAAAAAGACCAAGGTAAGGTCACTTTATCTGAATATGCGCAGCATTCGCCACAAAACAAATGATTTGAAGGCACAAAAAGAACCAAAGGAGTATGATTTAATAGTCATTAGAAAGACTGGGAACTGAATATTCAAGAATATTCCTAATTTCAGAAGGATAGTCAAAGAAGTAAAGGAGGCCGGGTAGCGCACTTAACAAGGAGTGAGATGAGTACATCAGTGAGAGACGATTGAAAATCAAACGATCAGGATTTCGAATCAATTTGGGTTCAGTGCAAAAACAACAAGGGGCCGTTTTTAGGCAACTAAACAGTAGTGGTAATGTTGGGTATGGTATAACTCAGGATATTCGATGTGCATGTAACATGGGTTAAACAGCAATAATGGCGTCTTCAGTTTACGTATAGACAAGGTAAACCTAATTAGCGCCAGCGCCATGGAGGATCTATTCCTGGATTGTATATGAGATGGATTTTTGCAGCAAAATGTCGAATCACCAACTAGGGATCTGGCTATTTAGGATTTAGCACGATGTAGTGAGAAAGGGCTAATTAGTAACCTCGCTGAAAAGGAGTCTTTGTGAATTCGTGACCAGAATATGATAGGATATTGCATTGAGTTTGAAAGTGATATCGTTCATTCAGGAATTAGGGGTTTTATCTGAACAAATGAATCTATGAAATTATGAGGGGCTGGTTGGCTGGTGTGGATTGGGAAAAGTCACTGAAAGATTTGATGGTAAACAGACAATGGGTAGTATTTGAAGAAGTATTATATGGACTACAATAAATATACATTCACCCTAAGACACTAAAACCAAACAGGAAGGATGAATTAACAGTGGCTAACAAAGACGTTAACGTTTGCATTCTGTCAAAGGAATCGGTTATCAGGTACGGCAGAAAAATTTGCAGGCCGGAAGATTGTGAGCAATTTAGAATCCAGCAGAGGATGATCAAGAACCGGAAACAGGAAGGGAAGGAGAATACGAATACAAGCTAGCGAGAAATATAAAGGCGGACTGTAAATGCTTCTTTATATATGTGAAAGGGTAAAAAGTAGCAAGGGGAAACATGGACCATTTCAGGCGGAGACAGGAGAACTTATAATGAAGATCAAGAAATGTTGGAGTAACTGAAAGAAGTACTGTGTTTCTGTCTTTACAGAAGAAGATCTAGAAAATCTCCCAGAAATACTAGGGAATCAATGGACTTACGAAAATTAGGAACTGAAAGAAATTTGTGTTAATAAAGAGCTAGCACTTGAAAAATTAACTGGTTGAATATTGATAAATTCCTTGGACCAGATGAGATACATCAAACAGTGCTGATGGAGTTGGCTATAGATATCATAGATGCATTGATGGTTATCTTTCAAAACTCTTGAGATTCTGGAAAGCTTCCTGCAGACTGGAAATAAACAGATGTGACCCCACTATTGAACATAGGAGGGAAGGAGAAAGCGAGGACTACTTATCAGCTACTTATCAGGGTACCAGCTGCTTACAAAGTACCATTTAGTTAATGGAGATTCATTTTAGCTTTGTTATTATAATAAAAGTATTCAAACTTGAAATGTTGCCTTGCAATTCTTTAAATTGGTCTAGGGGTTCTTATATCATATTTTTCTCGTCAGAAATCTTACTGATATAGTAACTGCTGTCTTCTCTAAGCCAAACAATTAGGATGAGATCAGTGTGGCATGAGGAGATATTGAGTAGAATGGGCATTATTCCCTGTCGATTATAAACATGAGAGGTGACCTGATTGTAATGTATACAGTTCTTGGAGGATTTGTGAGGCCATATGTTGGGAGGCAGTTTTGTATGGCTGGAGAGTTCAGAAGCAGGGTTCATGATTAAACGAGGAGAAATGTCTTCGCAGAGGATGGTGAATCTTTGTAATTCTCTACCACTTAGAGCTCTAGCTGTTCATTCTTTGAGTATAGTCAAAACTGAGGACGATTTGATTACTAAAGTAATCGAGGGTACTGTGATACTGCAGGAATGTGGCGTTGAGGTACAAAATCAGCCACATCGTACTGAGTAACAGAGCAGCCTCAGGGAACCAATTACCTCCTCCTGATCCTATTTCTTATTTTGCCATTTATCTTGCAGTTACATGGAATCTGTATGGTAGTAAAACGTCCCAACGTGCATCAAATAAGGGATTATGCAAAGTCATATCGAGCCAAGCAGGGAGGTATTGGGACTGGTGATCAGAAGCTTGGTCAGAGACATAGGTGTTAAGGTGGATATTAGAGGAGGAGAGAAAGAGAGGACAGAGAGATTCAGAGAGGGAATTCCAGAGCTTAGGACCTAGGTGGCTGAAGGAAGAACTGAATTCTATCCCTTTTTCGAGGCATCGGAAGAAACATGTATTTCAAGTAGAGTGCCTTTCACAATGTCATGGCATCCCAAAGTGTTTCACATAGAACTACATATCATTTACAGTGCAGGAACAGGCCATTCAACGAACAGGTCCCTGGATATTGATGCTCCTCACAAGTCTCCTCCCTCCCATCTTCTTCTTACTCTATCAGAACATCCTTCTATTTCTTTCTCCCATGTGTGTTAACCATCGCTAAATGCATCTATATTATTCGCCCCAACCACTCTGTAGTAGGGAGTGACAACATTCTCACCCCTCTATGGGTAAAGAATTGCCTGTCGGATTTAATAATCTTATAATTTTTGTATTATATTATTATATATTACATCTTATATCGTCCTTGTGTCTGCCACAAGAGTCAACGACTGCACAAGCGAACCTTTCAGAAACTTCAAGACATCAACCAGGTCAACCAACAGAAAAAAAAGAGCTGCAACCTATTCAACCTTTCTGGAAGGGCATAGCTCTTGAGTTTGTGATCATCCTTGTGAATTAATATTGTAGCTTCCCAATATGTCAAAATTTGTTTTATGATGGAGAAACTAAAATTGTATGGAGACTGTATGTTTCACAGTCAGTTAACTGCTATTTTCCAAGTTTAGTCATCGTTGTCATATAGGACATGTGACAGCCAATGTTTGCATAGCAAGATTGCACAACTAACAATGGGATAATTACCAGAAAATACGAAAACATTTTTGTTAGTTGCGGAATAAATATTGGGCCCAGGGCTCGGGAAAAACTTTCCCTTGCACTTCTTATCGTCGTGGCCCTGGGATCGTTCATGTCCACTTGAGAAGGGAGACAGAACGTCTGTTTAACGTCTCATCCAGAAAACACGCTTCAGTCTTGCAATCAACAGCAACAGCCTAAATTGGAGCAAAAAAAGCAAGTCCCAAGGCACTTTTAAGGAGTGATTACCATGCAAATCTTGACTCAAAATCACATTAGCCGCTATTAGAACAGCGTGGCCAAAGACTGAGGATTTAAGGAGCGTCAAAGGAACATCAGACAGGTGAAGTGGTTTAGGAAGGGAATACCAGAGTTAAGGGCTTGGTCAGCTGAAAGCATAGGCTCCAATGTTGGAGGAGGAGGCTGGTGCAGAAGAGCCAGCATTGGAGGAATGCAGAAAGCTCAGACAATTCCAGGGGCCAGAGGAAGTTACAGAGATAGGGATGTTGGTAAGGCTGGAAGAGGTCACAGAGATATAGAGTATCGGAGGGGCAAGTGGAGCACACAGAGCTAAGGATGGTTGTGTGGCTTGATGAGGGTACAGATTTAGGAACGGTTTAGGAGCTGGTGGATGTTCCAGAAATCGGGATGGTTATAGAGGCTGGAGTAGTTTGCAGAAATACGGAAGGGTTTGCTGCTGGTGGAAATTCTGGAGATGGGGAGGGTTGTTATTCTGGAATCAGTTACATTGATAGGGAGAGTTGCGGATCTGAAATAAGCTACAGAGATGGGGTTATAGTGCTGGAGGATGTGACAGAGATAGAGAGGGTGATAGCGCGAGAGGACGTCCAGATAGAGGGAGGGTTGCAGGGCTGGGAGATGTTTCAATAATAGGGAGGTGCGTTGCACTGGAGGATGTTACAGAGATTGAGAGACTGTATTCCTGAAGGAGGCGACACAAGTAGAAAGGATATTAGCTTGGGGTACAGTTCTGGCAGCTCAAGGGTTTTGCAGAGGAAGTGAGTATTGTAGGACAGGAGGAGTTGACAGAGACTAAGAGTGCAGCGACTTCCACGGTGTGTTTTGTAAACGAGGACGACAATTTTAGAAGTAGCTTGACTGGGAACCAATGTAGATCAGCGAGAGCAGGAGCTGATGCGTGAACGGGCATTGCTGTGAGTCAGGATACGGGACCGTTTGAATGATGCATAGCACGTTACATAACGTTGCTGTTCGCAGTACTGTTGAACGGCCTAAATATGCTTATTACAGAAGGCAGCATTGCGTTTTCTGTGGTATGTCACACCATCTAAGGAAAGTTTTCTTTCATCAAATGGCAAGACATTTCATAGGAAAGAGGAAAAAAATAAACACAGAGCCTGCTCCCTTGCTGTTCACACTTCCAGCACACTCTCCCCCTCCTTCCCATGCTTTTGTAAATACAAGCTGTGCAATGGCTGTTCTGGACTTATCTTCTGTTGAAGCCTGTAATTCCACTGAATTCCAATTTGACAGGTGTTAGTAGTTCCCCACGACCTTGCCCAAGAATCTATTCTTCAAATATGAGCCTTCGAACTGAGTGGTTGCAGGCTATTCGACTATGTGGGTATTGACTGCTAATTTTGCATCTGAAGCCCACACATGACTACTTACTGTACTGCGAAGCTTGCATCACATGGTGTGTTTACCCTGTGTATAAGATAGGTAATCTGCAAGCTGTAGGATGTGGGGTCAATATGAGATAACTCATTTGGGTTCTTGTCTACAACATCACAGGCATACCAACAGTACCCAGCTACTCTAAGGCTTCCATACACGTCTCCCCCTAGATCAGTGTACTTGTGCTGGGGGTAGAGAGACGTTCGGTGTATTAGAAGTGGTGGTTGGGTGTTGAATGCTAATACAACATACTTTGCTCTTGAAAGTCAGCAACCTGCTTCTTTGGGAGGTAGCTAGCACCCACCCGGAGGCATGGACAGCTCACCTCCCTCAGTGCTGTGGCGTTCTGTACTCGCCTTCTGAGCTAAGGAAGCAACACCAGTAGTGTACTCCAGTAGTTTTGGCCCTCTTGGCATCATATGCCTTGAAAGGTACAGAAGGAGATTTAACACCATTGTGTGAGCAAACTGTTCACTTCCACAGTTGGTATAACTGGAACGCTCCAGCAATTCCCAGCAGGCTTAGAGTCCAACTCGTGACCATTATATTTACGAGAGGGAATGGTAAGAGAACTGTGCCGGTACACCCTGGGCTCTTTGCTTAATCTTGTGACTATTCACATTGTGGCTTCCCCCCGGGCCCTGTGTTTCATCTTGTGACTATTCACTGTGCGGCTTCCTCCCGGGCCCTGTGTTTAATCTTGTGACTATTCACTGTGCGGCTTCCCCCGTGCCCTGTGTTTAATCATGTGACTATTCACTGTGCGGCTTCCCCCTGGGCCCTGTGTTAAATCTTGTGACTACTCACTGTGCAGCTTCCCCCCGGGCCCTGTGTTTAATCTTATGACTATTCACTGTGTGGCTTACCCCGGGCCCTGTGTTTAATCTTGTGACTATTCAAACTGCGGCTTCCCCCGGGGCCCTGTGTTTAATCTTGTGACTACTTACTGTGCGGCCTCCCTGCAGGCCCTGTGTTTGATCATGTGACTATTCACTCTGCGGTTTCTCCCCGGGCTCTGTGTTTCCATTTATTACGAATCACTTAGCAGGATCCCCCCGGGGCCCTGTGTTTAACCTTGACACCTATCACTGTGCAGGATCCACCCGAGCAATGTGTTTAAACTTGACACGAATCACTGTGCAGGATCTCCCGGACCGTGTATTTAATCTTGCGACAATTCACTGTGCAAGTTTCCCCCAGGCCATGTGTTTAAACTTGTACCCATTAACTGTGCAGGATCCCCCGGGCCCTGTGTTTAAACTTGTGACTATTCACTATGCAGGATCCCCGGGCGCTGTGTTTAAACTTGTGACTATTCACTGTGCAGGATCCCCTGGGCCCTGTGTTTAAACCGGTGACTATTCACTGTGCAGGATCCCCTGTGCCCTGTGTTTAAACCTGTGACTATTCACTGTGCAGGATCCCCTGAGCCCTGTGTTTAAACTTGGGACTATTCACTTTGCAGGATCCCCCAGACCCTGTGTTTAATCTTCTGACTATTGACTGTGCAAGTCAGGCCATGTTTTTAATCTGGTGACTATTGACTGTGCAGGATCCCGCCACCCCCACCACCCCCCCCCCCACCCCCCGTCAATCCTGTGCTTAAATTTGTGACCATTCACTGTGCAGGACCCCCAGGCCCTGTTTTTAAACTTGTGACTATTCACTGTGCAGGTTCCCCCGGGCTCTGTGTTTAAACTTGTGACCATTCACTGTGCAGGAGCCCCTGGTCCCTGTGTTTAATCTTGTCATAATTCACCGTGCATCTTCCGTCCAGGCCATGTGTTTAAATTGTGACTATTCACTGTGCAGGATCCCCCGAGCCCTGTGTTTAAACTTGTGACTATTCACTGTGCAGGTTCCCCCCGGGCCCTGTGCTTAAACATGTGTCCAATCACTGTGCAGGAGTCCCTGGTCCCTGTGTTTAATCTTGTGATAATTAACCGTGCATCTTCCGCCCAGGCCATGTGTTTAAACTTGTGACTATTCAATGCACAGGTTTCCCTGGAAGCTGTGTTCAACCTTGTGACGATGCACTGTGCACGCCAGCGCCTCTAATATGGTTTATTTTTTCCTCAACCAAGGATTCCTCCCCACTGTGGGTGACAGGGCCCTCAACCGTGTCCGGCCTATTTCCTGTAACTGTACCCTCAGCCCTTCCTCTCCCTCCCAGAACTGCGACAGGGATCCTCTTTTCCACATTTTCCACCCACCAGCCTGCACATGCATATGGTTATCCTGCGCCATTTCCGCCGCATCCAGCGTAATGCGCCACCAAATACATCTCCTCTCCCTGTCAGCCTTCTGAGGGGATTGTTCCCTCTGCAACACCCTGGTCCACTCCTGCATTACCCTCGCCACCTCGTCCCCTTCCCACGGCACCTTCCCATGCAATCGCAGGATGTGTAATACCTGCCTTTTTACTCCTCTCGCTTCACTATCCAAGGCCCGAAACACCCATTTCAGATGAAGCAGCCATTTCTTGTACATCTTTCAAATTAGTATACTGCATTCGCTGCTCACATTGTGGTCTCCTCTACATTTGGGAGACCAAACGTCGATTAGGTAAGCGCTTTTCTGAACACCTCCGCTCAGTCGTAAAACATGATCCTGATCCATCTGTCTCTTGCCATTTCAACACACACCCCTGCTGTTAAGCCCACATCTCTGTCCTCGGATTGCTGCAGTCTTCCAGTGAACATCAACACAAGATCGAGCATCAGCATCCCATTCACCAGTTAGGCACTCTGCAGCCTTGCGAGCTGAAGATTGAGTTCAATAATTTCAGAGCATGATAGGCCCCCAATTTTTTTATTTTTAACTTTATCTTTCATGTTTACTTTAATTATCTTACTTTGTTTCATCATTCAATTTTTTTCACCATATTCCTGCCCACTGTGTTTATTCATGTTTGTTGCTTTCGGCTAGAGCTTTTATTACTCAGTCATTTAACATACTGTCTGGACTGACGCGTTGTCTTTCACCACGCCATTAACACAGTCTCTTTGACTTTGCCCCATGACCTCATTGTCAGTTATTCTCTGTGACCCTCTGGCCTATCAACACCTTCCATTTTGTTTTCTGTTGTCCCAACCCCGCTTTATTTACTTAAAAGATATCACATTTTTACCCTTTGCCATTTCTGATCAAAGCTCACTGACCTGAAAGGTTAACTCTGTTGCTCTCTCCACAAATGCAGCCAGACCTGCTGCATATTTCCAGGACATTTAGTTTTTATTTTGTAACCTTTTCTTTAGTCGATTTCCAAACTCGGTTTCCATCCCAAGCTCTTGCCTTTCCGTGTTGCCACCTTAATTTGTGGCTATCTTTTCCAGAATTCCATGATTGAAGTCCTCAAATCAGACATCCGTCACTGCCACAGTACCATATCAGCTCTTATCAAAATCACAAATGGCATCCTGTGTGATTGAAATTAAAATTTACTTTTCCTCCTCGAGTTCGTGATCTGTCTGCAGGAATGGAGTGAGTTGATCAGCCAATGCTCCAGATCTCGCCACCATCTTCCCCGTGTCTGGAAGTGCAATCATCTGCTTCCATTCTTATCATTATAATCATCGTCAGAATATCAACATCAATGGATTCCATTCCAATGTCTGCAGCAGTGCCTCTGTTTATCTCGAAAGGTCTATTTCTCATTTACATAGAACATGGAACATAGAACAGTCCAACACAGTACAGGCCCTTCGGCCCACGATGTGGTGCCGAACCTTTAACCTACTCGAAGATCAAACTAACTACCGACCCTTCATTCTACTATCTTCCATGTACCTATCCAAGAGTCGCTTAAATGGGCCCAATGTATCTGCTTCTACTACCACCGCTGGCAGCGCATTCCACGCACCCACCACTCTCTGTGTAAAGAACCGCTACCTCTGACATCTCCCCGAAACCTTCCTGCAATCACCTTAAAATTATGCCACCTGGTGATAGCCCTTTCCACCCTGGGAAAATGTCTCTGGCTATCCACTCTATCTACGTCTTTCATCATCTTGTACCCCTCCATCAAGTCACCTCTCATCCTTCTTCGCTCCAATGAGAAAAGCCCTTGCTCCCTCAATCTTTCTTCATAAGACTTGCCCTCCAGTCCAGGCAGCATCCTGGTAAATCTCCTCTGCACCATCTCTAAAGCTTCCACATCCTTCCTCTAATGAGGCGACCAGAACTGAACACAATATTCCAAGTGTGGTCGAACCAGGAGCATAACCTCGCAGCTCTTAACCTCAATCCCCCTGTTAATGAAAATCAACACACCAAACACATTCTTCACAACCCTATCAACTTGGGTGGCAAATTTGAGCGATCTATGGACATGGACCCCAAGATCCCTCTGTTCCTCCACACTACGGAGAATCCTATCTTTAAACCTGTATTCTGCATTTAAATTCGACCTTCCAAAATGAATCACTTCACACTTTTCCAGGTTGAACTCCATCTGGCAGTTCTCAGCCCAGCTCCGCATCCTGTCAATGTCCCGTTGCAACCTACAACAGCCTTCCACACTATCCACAACTCCAGCAACCTTCGTGTCATCGGCAAACTTGCTAACCCAGCCCTCCACTTCCTCATCCAAGTCATTTATAAAAATCACAAAGAGCAGAGGTCCAAGAACAGATCCTTGTGGAACACCACTGGTCACCGAGCTCCATGCTGAATATTTTCCATCTACTACCACCCTCTGACTTCTATGGGCCAGCCAATTGTGTATCCAGACAGCCAACTTTCCCTGAATCCCATGACTCCTTACTTTCTGAATGAGCCTACCATGGAGAATCTTATCAAACACTTTGCTTAAATGCATATACACCACATCCACTGCTCTACCTTCATCAATGTGTGTTGTCACATCTTCAAAGAATTCAATAAGGCTTGTGAGGCAGGACCTGCCCCTTACAAAGCCATGCTGACTGTCTCTAATCAAACCATGCTTTTCCAAATAATCATAAATCCTGTCTCTCAGAATCCTCTCCAATAATATGCCCACTACCGACGTAAGACTGACTGGTCTCTAATTCTCAGGGTTATCCCTATTCCCTTTCTTGAACAAGGGAACAACATTTGCCGCCCTCCAATCATCTGGCACTACTCCAGTGGACAGGGAAGACGCAAAGATTATCGCCAAATGCGCGGCAATCTTTTTGCTCGCTTCCCGTAATATCCTTGGGTTTATCCCGTCTGGCCCCGGGGACTTATCTGTCCTCATATCATTCACAATTTCCAGCACATCCTCCCTCTTAACCTCAACCTGTTCGAGCATATCAGCCTGTTCCACGCTGTCCTCACAAACGACCAGGTGCCTCTCAACAGTGAATACTGAAGCAAAGTATTCATTTAGGACCTCCCCTACCTCCTCTGACTCCAGGCACAAGTTCCCTCCACTATCCCAGATCAGCCCTACCCTCACTCTAGCCATCCTCTTGTTCCTCACATAAGTGTAGAACGCCTTGGGATTTTCCTTAATCCTGCCCGCCAAGACTTTTTCATGTCCCCTTCGAGCTCTCCTAAGTCCATTCTTCAGTTCCTTCCTGGCTACCTTGTAAACCTCTCGAGCCCTGTCTGATCCTTGCTTCTTCAACTTTATGTAAGCTTCCTTCATCCTCTTGACTGGCTGTTCCACATCTCTTGTCATCCAAGGTTCCTTTACCCTGCCATCCCTTCCTTGCCTCATCGGGACAAATCTATCCAGCAGTCGCAGCAAGTGCTCCCTAAACAACCTCCACGTTTCTTTCGTGCATTTCCCTGAGAACATCTGTTCCCAATTTATGCTACACAGTTCCTGCTAATAGCATTGCAATTCCCCCTCCCCCAATTATATATTTTCCCATCCCGTCTGCTCCTGTCCCTCTCCATGACTACAGTAAAGGTCAGGGAGTTGTGATCACTATCACCGAAATGCTCTCCCTCCGAGAGGTCTGCCACCTGGCCTGGTTCGTTGCGAAGCACCAAGTCGAACATAGTCTCCCCTCTAGTCTGCCTATCTACATAATGAGTCAGAAAACCTTCGTGGACACACCTGACAAAAACTGCTCCATCCAAACTATTTGCACTAAGGAGTTTCCAATCAATATTAGGGAAGTTGAAATCACCCATGACAACAACCCTGTTACTTCTGCACCATTCCAAAATCTGCCTCCCAATCTGTTCCTCCATGTCTCTGATGCTATTGGGGGATCTATAGAAAACTCCCAACAAAGTGACTGCTCCTTTCCTGTTTCTGACTTCCACCCATAATGACTCAGTAGACAAAGCCTCCTCGACGACCTCCCTTTCTGCAGCTGTGATACTATCCCTGATTAGCAATGCCACTCCCCCACCGCTTTTACCTCCCTCCCTATTCCTTTTGAAACATCTAAACCCCGGAACATCCAACATCCATTCCTGCCCCTGTGATTTCCACGTCTCCGTAATGGCCACAATATCGTAGCTCCAAGTACTGATCGAAGTTCATCACCCTTATTCCTGACGCTTCTTGCGTTAAAATAGACACACTTCAACCCATCATACTGGCTGCAACTTTGCCCTGTCATCTGTCTAACCGTCCTCGCCGTCTCTCTGCACTCGGTATCTGCCTGTTCAAAAGCTTCCCCATCCACTGATCCGTAGCTCCGGTTCCCATCCCCCTGCCAAACTAGTTTAAACCCTCCCGAAGAGCTCTAGCAAACCTCCCGCCCAGGATATTGGTGCCGCTCCAGTTCAGATGCAACCCGTCCTTCTTGTAGAGCTCCCACCTTCCCCGACGGTAGCCCAATGATCTACATATCTGAATCCCTCCCTCCTGCACCAGATCTGTAGCCACGTGTTCAGCTGCTCTCGCTCCCTGTTTCCAGCCTCACTAGCACGTGGCACCAGTAACAATCCTGAGAATACGACTCTGCTCGTCCTGTCTTTCAGCTTCCAACCTAACTCCCTATATTCCAGTGATATCACCCAAAACAGAATGTCAGTTTCACCATTGGTGCTGAAGACACCAAACTCTCCTTCACCCTCACATCTGTCTTTTCTCAGTTGTCTCTGGATTGTCACATGGCTTGTGAGAAATCTGGTACTGGGTGAACAGCAATGTCCTTCAATTAAAGATTGGAAAGGCTGAAGCCATTAACTATGTTCCTTGTTACAAACTTTACTCTCGAGCCAGAATTCCTTTTCCTGGAAGCAGTCGATGACTGAACCATTTTTTCGCAACCTTGGTCACACAGTAACCTCGAGACGAGCTTACAACCACAAGCCTGTGCCATCACAATCACACATTCCGCTGCCCCCGTTTTACCTCAAATGCTGCTGAAAGCTCATCCGTGTATTTATCAGCTCCTGTTTTGAACGTTCAAACACACTTCTGGCCGACCTCCCACATTCTACGCTCCTAATTGTTTCTTCTATTTATATGGAGGAATCATACTCACTGTGTCCACTGTTCGAAGCACCTGCTGCCCAAGTTCACTGAAGCTCATGAATGGTAACCAGGGAGGAAATCTGATCACAAAGTCAGGAGACATTCAAACAGCAGCCAGCGCAAGTTACCCCAACTTCCAGTCAGACAGGGTCACATGACCAAACCAACTATCCCTGGCTCTGACTCCAGTTTTTGTCTACCCACGACCAATTCAAGAGCACAGCCTAAACAACAGGTATCCCGAATGCCACAGCTCAAATCCTGACCAGGAATAGGACCCCAATCCATGTCCAGCAGCGTTGCACCAAGTTCCCCTTGTCCTCTTTGCTGCACTTGAATAATTTGAAGAATCGTGGACTAACATCTCAATCCTGTTGCAAATGACACCCTGTCAATCACAACAAACTTCCAAGCTATAAATTGCTGTGAACTTTCTCCACTCCTCCCTTGTTATCTGTATTCGAACAGTATTTGTTCTGCACCACAGTTTCTGCTGCACTGTCAGCAGGTTTTACCCCCAAAAAGCTGTACCCAGGACATCGGAAATTCCAGCACTCCATCATTTCAACTCTCTCTTTGTCTTCAAAACCCGTATGGAATTCGATATCTTTCACCACGTGCTCATCAATCTCACACTCTCTATACGTTTCCACTCACTCTGGATGTCACACTGTTTTAACCTGCTCTATTACATCTTCCGAGATGTCTCTTTGATTGTGTGTAGCACTTTGTTAATGTAAGTTGTCATGGTTGTGGTCGGCGACCATTTCGCTGCATGTCACCGGTGTTTTGCCACCCCACCCTTTACGGTCTGGGTTCACCCACTTCTTTCCTCATTGCAGTGGAAGGTATGTTGGAAAAGTGCATCCGTAAAGGAGGAGAGGAACCATCACAAGTCGAGTGATACTGGTCAGCTGTCCTATAACTGCTGGAGCCTGCTTAAATTGGAGAACCTGTGCAATGGGATTTGTGCCTTATATTTTTTCAAGATATTTAGCACTAATGTCATTTGACACAATTACTTTAATATTATTGCCATGCCCAGTAGAGCCATGTCAAATTAATATCTTTTAACATAGAATTTCACTGAGTGTGTAGCATTTTGTAAGTGACTTTTCTTTTAAAATGGACAATACGAGCCGCAAATAATGGCCACCAATAGTCATCTGACCTGAGCAGTGAATTTCTAAACAGCCTTACTATCTCACAAGGACAAAATGATACATTCCAGACTAAGAAGTGGCAACTCCCGTACCCTGAGACAATCCAAGAGGCAATCCTGAACTGAAAGGGTCTTTCTGAAACAAAGACCATAATCAAGCAATACGCCAGATAATGAATAATCACACTAATTCCAACACCATGTTTGGGAAAGCGAAATGTGATAATGCACATGATAAGCTAACCATGTTGGCTTCTTTTTATTCTTTAAGTAACAGCAACAGCAAAAAGGGCAGAAAAATCTAAGCCTAAATAATTGGAGACTGTAGCGTGGTAAGGTCTCCAAGCCTGTTCTATTTCGAATCCACTGGGACTGCAAACTGACCTCGTGGTAACGAGACTACAAGCAACCAAGTTTGTGGCCTGCAGAAATTCTATCCCTTCAAGAGAATCCTGAAAGCTACTTCAGCACGTGACTCTGGCTGTTGAACGAAGCTAAGCTACTCTTCAGGAGTGAAGGCGTTTCGAGAACGAGCCATGTGAATTATGAACTATTATTTTGATAAGCTGTAAAAGTGCACTATTCTTTTCAACTGTATTTTCCTTAAGTGTGTTTTGTATATCGCTGCATGAGTGAGTGCCATCGCGTTAGATTTCAGGGTGAGTTTTGAATGAACAGTCCGGAGGTTGGGCATTCATGCAATACAGGACACGTGAAGAGCAGTTCTGGTCTTCAAACAGGAGCTGTAATGCTCACATTTGGCCTGTATATTCGAAGAGGAATCACAAGAAAAATAATAATGTACAATGGACACATAGATAGACTGATGACAAAATGCTGCTTATGAACCAATGTTGCAAATTATTTGCCAATTGAGTATGTATTGCTTCATGCTCTAATTGTGATTAAGAGCAGCTGATACTAATTGTGGAAAGATCAGGGTACATTTGGAATAACCAGTTTCGACCCGGGGAGGGGTATCGGGGAGCTGGTCTGGAGAAGGTAAATGTCGAATGCACTTATGTTGTATGTATTATTGTGAATAAACCTATGTGGAAGTAAGACTGTCTCCTGCTTTATCCTTTGACAGATGCATGTTTACCAAATTAACATAATGGTCCTGCATTTTGTGCCTTTCCAGGATCAGATCTTGTAATTGGCATGTTTCATGTTCCTTTGTTGATCTCTGTCAGGGCGTGGGATTTGCCTGACTTCAGGCCGTGCAGGGCAGGTGAATTAAATATTCTATTAGGCTATGAGTCCCTCCCTCAGGGTAATTAAAACCAATACGGAACCGACTCACCGCAAAGTAAAAATGTGCAATAATTGTAATTCATTTGAGGGAGAGGCAGAAGGATGGGGCAATGCTTTTGTTTTCAGATTTGCCTTGAGGATTTTTGTGGGGTTTGTTGAATATCAAGTTAGTAAGTGTAGAACTGATCCATCATGATAATGTGCGAAATCGAACATAAAATCACATAAACATTTGGGAACAACATGTAAAAGTACGAGGGAAAATAGACCTTCTCGAGAAAGGAAACGAAATTATCTAAATAGGAAGATATTTGTACTGACCAAGGTTTGAATCTGATTCACCAGTGAATCCACGTCTTTGGTTTCTGTTATGAATGTGAAATCTGTGGCAGCTTTGCCTTTACAGTGAACTGACATCGTCCTCGGGGTTAGAGGTTTCTTGCTGCTGTGTTTAGGTAACCCAGAAGATACAATGATATACTGGGGCCGGAATTGTATTTCTTACTTTCCGTCGTACTCTGCAATCTGTTGTCAATCACTTCCAGAACTCTGAGTAAGAGGTGTGCTGCTAACAGCTTCTTCCATCGCCTACCAACTGGACACTCGAGCTACAGTTCCATAAACAAGAAGACAAGGTTAGCCCTCCCATTAGCCCGAACCCCCGCACACCCATTCTGCATTCCCCCCTGTTACTACGATGTTCCTCCATGTAGTGGGAAGAGATGGTTCATCTATCTCCCAAGATTAAGCCTTGAATACCCCAAGGTTCGATACACAACATCATAACTATCCATATTGTGACCTCCCCTTTGAAACATGTAACTAAGCATTGATGGGGAATTGAAGAGCCTGTATCAGATCCAATGACCCCTCCTCTTGTCCATATATGACACAATACTGAGCATTTTCCATGTTCTCCTGATCATTACAATGTATCTTTTCGAAATTATCACAGCCAATCGTGAAGATCGTGGCTTGGTTCAACAAATAGACCAACGGCAGTTTATAATTCCCCCAACTACCCTGTGATTTGCATCTTTCAATTATTCGGTCAAAGATTGAGGCCAAGTTGAGAAGCAATATACTCTGGATGAATGGCGGACAAACTTAAACTGTCTTATTTCACTCCCACAAAAAACAACGCATTGTATTGTTTGCATCAGATTTGGGCTGATAAAAGGCAACTAAAAATCGCATCACACATTTGCCATGAAATGGCCTTGTCCAACAAGAGAGAATCTAACCACCTCCTCTTGATCGTCATCATTGTGGTCAGTCCCCAATTACCACATTATTAATATCACAGGCGTTACCTTTGATCAGATATTTAACTGGGCAAGCCAAATAAATATTGTTGCTCCAGAGATCAGACGCTGGGATTTATGCAACAAATAACTCACTTACTTTTACATCCGCAATCTCCAAGGCATAAGTTAGGATTAATGGAATACACCCCACTTTCCTGAATCTGTGCCACTGACAACAAAACTCAAGCGCCTCAGCAAGATCCAAGAAAACGGGCTTGCTTGATGTGCATCCGATGCACCATACTAACACTTAACTCCTTCCACCACCAGCACACCAGCTGCCGTGTGCACCATATATAACATCACACTGCAGGAAGTTGCTAAATATATTTCGACAGCTCCTTTCAAGCATGAGACCGCTAACACCTAAAAGGATAAGGGCGGCAGACGCATGGAAACATGAACACCTGAAAGTTCCCTCCATACCATAGACATCCTGAGTTGGAACGACATCACCATTTCTTCATTATTGTTGGGTCAAAATCCTGGAACTTCCTTTCTAATTGCACTGCAGGTGTACCTAAAGCAGATGGAATCCAGCGTTTCAAGTAGATACCTCTCCACCTAGTTCCCAAGGGAAACAAAAAATGGATAGCGAATCCCAGCCTCGCCAGCAATGCCCACATCCAAGGAACAAGAAGGAACAGCCTTCACCTTGATAAGTCAGTCTAAGCCCAGATGTGTGGTACATTGGTGCCCTGCCTGGCCCTGAGCTCAGCACATTCTCCACCGTTTATGAATAAGCGGTCTCCCAATTAAAATGGTGATGAGGAGGAATGTCTTCTCTTGAAAGTTACATCGGATTTAGAATTCACTTACCCAGAAATAATTGGAGCCCGGGTCCTTGAATATATTCAAGGCTGGTTTAGACTGACTTTTCATTCACGAGGGAGTGAAGACAGAATGTTGTCTGGCGGGAAATTGGAAATACGGCCATGGTCAGATCAGCCATTATGATATTGAATGCAGAACATGATCTATGGGCTGAATGGACTAATCCAACTTCTATTTCTAATGACCTTATTACCATAGGTGAAAGGAAATCTGTTGCATCTCTTCCACCTGCATAGAAAGGAGCTGCGGGCAAGCAAATCAGATCTTGGCCATGACAGAAGTGTGAACAAAGATGTTTAGTTCATGATTTTAGGTGGACATGGTGGAGATGGAGGAGGATGATGTGTTGAAAGCAGTTGGACTTGACAGTGAGAATAAGTGAATTAATATCATGGTCCTGGAAGGCAGGGAAGGAGGTGAGGACAGACACTCGGGTGATGGGAGAGATAAAGCTGAGGCCTCTGCAAAACTAATATGAGGAATGCACGGTTAATATGAAATGATAAGACTGCGGAAGCTCTGGTTTGGAAGATAGCACCGTTGGGACAAACAGAAGGCAATGAGGAAACTGAGTGAATGGAAGTTACTTTTTACGCAACGTGGAGTTGGAGGAAGTGTGGTCAAGGTAACTGTGGAAGTTGGCGGATTACAGTAAATATTAATGCAGAGTCTGTCCACTTCAATGGAGAGAGGGAATTCGTGGAAGAGAAGTGAAGAGTCACAGATAGACCGTTTTCAGGCGAGGGAGGTACAGATATTGAAATGCAAATTTGATTAAATTTTCGATCTCGATGTGAAAGAAGGGTTTGACACAAAAACAATTATCGATGTATTGGATAAAGAGGGTGAAAAGGGAAACGGAGTAGCTCGGACTGTGTGAAGGAGAGAACGGTATTGACAGTCCTGCCATTGTATCCAGTTCTCGGCACCACACTTTGAGGAACAATGTGTAGGCTTTGGAGCGGGTGTAGAGAATATTCGAGAGAAAATTCTAGGGGTGACAGATGTTTTCTGCCGACAGATTCGAGAATCGGGGTTGTTCACCTGAAAGAGGAAATTGAAGGAAAGTTTGATAGAGTTGTTCCAAGCCATGCACGGTTTAAATTGCTCTCATTGGCAGACCAGCGAAAACCAACTGACACAGGATTAAGGGATTGGCGAAAGAATCAATAGCGACATGAGGGAAACGTATTTTTACACAGCACGTGCTTGGGACATGAAATGAACTGCTTGAGAATGTGGTGAAGCCAGGTTTAGTCAGAAGCGAATTGAATAAACAACTGAAGAGAAAAACAATGCAGGTCAGTGATGAGGAGGTGTGGGAGTGAGATTAGCTGAGCTGCCCGTGCAGAGAGCTGACATGGTCAAGGCGGATGAAATGGCCCACTGATGTGTTGCAACCATTATACGTTCCTTTTTGTTTGAATATATTAATTGTTGAACGGAATTGCACAGATAAGAGGCGTCCAAAGTATAGACGAACATCCCTTAAAGGCTTCTCTGACGTTAGCAATTTAATTTCTGAATTGTCATGCAGAGTGAAGGCCATCACAAAAACAACATGAGATCGACAGATGCGACTCGTGATTTTTGTAGGACTTCCTTGATTTCTGTTTAACACAGCTTCCAGTTATGATTCGTTGCTTATTGTGATCAGATTTGTCCAGTCTTGGGGGTGGAGATTGGTCCAATTCAATTTTAGTGGAAAATATGTTCCATCAACAGGGAATTAATCTGTTTGTCGTAATCTGTTTGTTCAAAGATTAAGACAAAAACTGTTTGAACAATTTTGCATACCTCAGTACCCCCATATTGATCCGGGAGGATATAAAGTTAATACACTGGGAATGTGTCACCTCAGAATGTTTTTCAGAGATATTACCTGCAGCATGAACTGACCGATCACTCCAAGCAGAAAATGCACCGACCAATTCATTGGGTGAGGAACATATTCTCTGTGATCCTTGCTATAATTGACGTTCCTGGTAAGTATCGATACTCAATGAAGTTTTGTAAATCTGTGTTAGAGCTGGCTTTTTTCATTACCATGGGAATAATAATATTACATATAATCGAATAATTACAGTTACACAGACACACATTCAATCAGATAATTGCATTAATTTCTTGAATTATATGTGCAGTTTTAATCTGTTGTCTCAAATGTTTCTAGTTCAAGGCATTCTACATTGTAAAGTTATTGGATTCTGTGGAATGTTATGTTCTGCAGAATCACAGCTCAAAGCAGAAAAATCTCAGAGGGGAAGGGTTACTGGAATTATCTGTTAACGTAGAATTATACAATGTGCGTGAACTAACTGGACTGGAACACCTGACCTCAGCGATCATGGAAAACTGGGAGTCTCTGACACTCCAGAATTGCACTGATTGTGGCTGACTAACTGGCGTGGACAACGTAGCATTAGGGACCATGTATTTCCTGGAGTATCTGTCATTGTATTCAATGTGTGACCCCAATTTACTCTTACACTAAGTAGAGTTGTTGACAGCACTATCAGGTGCTGATTAATTTCCTTCCCGAGCGCGGTCCTGAGAAGCGTTTGGTCATGAGTGCACTGCAATAATAAATAATCCTCTTCAATATTACGAAACAAAACTGATGACTATGACTTGTTAATAGACAAGTTACAGATTTTACAGCACAGAAACTGGGCATTCGGCACAACGAGATTCGAAGTTTCTTCCTGCTCTGCACGAGCCTCTCTTCATTTCAGCTCATCTAAGCCTATCTGTATATCCTTCCAATCCTGTCTCCCTCATGCACGAACCTCGCTTCTGCATATATTGTTTTTCCATTTCAACTACTCCAAAAGGTCTCAATTCCACGTTCCCAGCACTCCGAGTAATTAGATTTCTCTTGAATTCCATCATGCATTTATTGATCAACACTCTTATTTTGAGGAATTGCAGAACTGGTCACCAGAAAAGGTGGAAATGGCAGTTTCACGTTATCCCTCTCGAATCACTATACAGTTTTAAAGGCCTCTATTAGTTCAACACGCAGCCTTCTCTTAACAACAGAACAGAGCCACGACATATCCCGATAATTATAATCTCTCTGTTATGGTCTTACTATTGTGAAGAATATGTGAACCTGCTGGTTACCCTGGATATTTGTTTGAATGTGTAGCCCAGAAGAATACACATTATTTATGTATTCAATAACCACCGCTATAATACGTTATTATAACACTATTCTTTTAGTGATATTCCTGCAGAAAATAAAGCCTGTGCTGTGATCAAATTTGCAGTGACTCAGTAAATTCCCTTTTCAATTTAACTCATTTATACATTAGAGGGAGTGGTCCAAGACGGATGAGTGCCTCCAATCCGAGGGACTGGTTCGAGTTTGGGAAGAATTCCTTCGTCCCCAGGGAGAGATTCGAGTCCAGGATGAGTTCAGACACTGCGAGTGGTTGGAGACCGGGTGCAGTTCTACAATCCACCCGTTTTTTGGCTCCTCATTGCTACATTAAACTAGTTGGCCAGCGTCCGGTGAGCGGGGTGTTGTTCCTCCCCTTCCAGGATTTGTTAAATCTCGAAGTGCTGAGGTTGGATGCAGGTTGAGGTCATGGACCCGATCTCACGCGATCCCAACCCACACGATCTTTGGTGCTAAAATCCTTCCTGCCTGGGTTGAGAAGCGGAGAATGGTTTTCAGTAATTTACAGCCACTTTTCACTTCTCTCCTTTACAGCTAATTTAGTGTCAATTCTGATGCTGTCCAAGCGAAATTGCGGACTCTCCAGCTGCACCACCCGCAACCTGGCGGCCATGACAACGGCGGATCTACTGGTCATTATCACTGAGATCATACTCCGGAAAATCAATTATCTTTATTTCCCATTAAATTTCCTGGACCTCACCTTTGTGTTTCTCTCTCGTTATGTCCTGACCCGTGCAGTCGTCGACTGTTCTGTTTGGTTCACCATCGCTTTCACATTTGATCGATTTGTCGCCATTTGTTGTCAGAAGCTGAAAACAAAATATTGCACCAGGAAAACTGCAGCTCTGGTTATATCAATAACTGGCATACTGCTCTTACTAAAAAATATTCCCACCTACTTTAGATCTTACCTTAAATGGGTAATCGACAGTGTACAACGGGGCTGCTCTAATAAGCCAAGTTATTTTACTGACCCGCGATGGATTGGATTTAGAATGTTTGAAAAGGTTTTAACACCATTATTGCCATTCATTTTAATTATGTTGCTGAACGCTCTGACTATAAGACACATTTTGTGACCAGTCGTGTTCGTCCGAGACTGAGGGGTCAGAGCAAGAAAGATAATCACAGTGACTCTGAAATGGAGAGAAGAAGGAAGTCCATGGTTTTACTCTTCACCATATCTGGCAGTTTCATATTTCTGTGGCTGCTGTATATTTTATATATTTTTGGTGCTGATTATTACTTCGATGATGTTTCTAATTATACCTTGGGTGGCACAGTGGCGCAGTGGTTAGCACCGCAGCATCACAGCTCCAGCGACCCGGGTTCAATTCTGGGTCCTGCCTGTGTGGAGTTTGCAAGTTCTCCCTGTGTCTGCGTGGGTTTCCTCCGGGTGCTCCGGATTCCTCCCACAAACCAAAGACTTGCAGGTTCATAGGTTAATTGGTCATTATAAATTGCCCCTAGTATAGGTAGGTGGTAGGGAAATATAGGGACTGGTGGGGATGTGGTAAGAATATGGAATTAGAGTAGGATTAGTATAACTGGGTGGTTGATGGTCGGCACACACTCGGTGGGCCGAAGGGCCTGTTTCAGTGCTGTATCTCTAAACTAAACTAAACTAAACCTTTGAAGATGTTGCATATATACTGCGGAATTTCAGTTGCCGTACAAACACATTTATTTATGTGGCCACTCAGTCTGAGTTCAGAGAGCAGTTAAAGAGCACCATGAAATATGCAGTTACATCAATTATTAAATTAATTAATAAACAAAGCAACTGAGACCATCTTAAATATCCAGTGGTTAATGGACAAGAGGTGACCGCTGGAGGTCCAGAAGAAAATAGCCTGCAGGAGTAAATACAAACACGAGAGCTGTTAGCGACGGCAAGAGGGAGGCGAGAGCAGGAGGATCAGAAGTAAACTAGCGGAAATCAAAAAAGATAACGAGCAATGAGCGAAGGGACAGAGATGACCTTCGTGAAGGAGTCGGGAGGAGAGTGATTGCTCTGCCGAAAGGAACTGATGTGAAAGAAGCTTGAACTGGATATGACACCTATCATTAAACAAGAACCATGCTGTTTAATAAGTATGCTAACTGACTTGATCAATTAAATACATCTGCAGAAGAAAACATTTCTATTTAAAAACAACGTTGTTTTTCTGATATTCCACTAGAAACATTTATTCTTAATTGCTTTGGCACCCTGGGAATGTTGAGTTGAATTGTTGATGGTAGTTGACATTGTATATATGAAAATGAAATATTGCTTGTATAACTGCTTTGTATGTACAAGGATGTGTTATTGTTCACGCAATGACATGTTAACTCTCAGAGCCCAGGAAATAAGAGATGGACATGCTTTTAGCGAACTCCACTCTAATTACAGAGGTGCGGTGACAACAGTTGAACCTCATGTTAAACTAATGGAAGAGTTAATTCAAAGAATATCATAATAAGGAATCGGAAGGCCAAAAGATGGAAACTCAGTGTCTTTGCTTGTACGGTTTACAACGGTGTCTGTGGTGTAATTGTTCGGAAACACAGTTCAACGTAATATCAATTCAGAGACAGGAGAACAAAGGGATCGCCTGTGCTGGCAACATTCAAGGAATTCTGGCCTTGTAGGATAAAAAACTTCCATGTTGTCTCCAGTGCTTTTTTGTTAAGTCTTCATAACATCTTGCTTAATAAATTATACTGGATTCATAAGCAGCCGTTATTTGTAACTTGTTAGGGCAGGCACAACTGAGGACCCCATTGTGATAAATTGAACATTCAGAACTGAGAATCTTTAGATAAAAGTGCTTAAGCCTCAAAACCCCAAAACATACAATGGTGCAACTTGGAGCCAGACCTTGAAAAAGGCTAAAACGAAATGACTGGTTGTGAAGTTGAGTGGAATCTTGCTCTTGGTAGTCTGACCAACTTTTTTCATTCAAGATTGGGAATCCATGAGGGGAATAACCGGACATAGAACAGCAAGACCTGTGAATAAGATGTCATTTGAATTACGAGGAAAAAGATTGTTCAAAAACATAGAACGAATATCAGCAGCAAAGAGCAATAATTTATCATTTTAAGCTTCCCAGAACCATAGAATCATCGAAACATAAAATGTTTAATGCACAGAAAGAGGCCACTTTGACCCATCGTGTCTGTGCCAGCCGAAAAAGGATCCACCTATTCCAATCCCACCTTCCAACAATTGGTTCTGAGCCCTGCAGATTTTCGGAGCTGACGTGCATATCCAGACTCCTTTTCAATGAGTTGAGAGTCTCTGCCTCAACTACCCTTTCAGGCAGTGAGGTCCAGATCACTACAACTCTCTGGGTGAATTTTTATTTCCTCATCTTCCCTCTACTTTTCTATCAATCAGTTTAAAGATATACCCCCTCGGCACTGACCTCTCTGCTAAGGCGAATAGATTCTTCATCTCCATTCTATCCAGGCTCCTTAGGATTTTGTACATTGCAATCTGATCTCCCCTCAGACTTCTCTGTTCCAAGGAGAGTTACCCCAGCCAATCCAATATTTCCTCCTACTTGCATTTTTCCGGTCCTGGCAACATCCTCGTAAATCTCCTCTGTACCCTCTCTAGTGAAATTGCATCCTTTCTGTAATGGGGTGACCAGAACTGCACACAGTACTCAAGTTGTGGCCAAACCAATGAGTTATACAGTTCCAGCATAACCTCCCTGCTCTCATATTCTATGCCACAGCTAATAAAGAAAAGGATTCCATATGCCTTCTGAACCACCTTGTCGACCTGTCCTGCTACTTTCAGGGATCTGTGGACATTGACTCCAATGCCCCTCACTCCCTCTACACTTCTCATTAGTTTATCATTTATCGTGTACTCCTTTGCCTTGTTTGACCTCCCAGAATGCATCACCTGACATTTCTCTGCCTGGATTTCCATTTGCCACTTTTGTGCCCATCTGAGCAGACCATCAATATCTTCCTGCAGCCGACAGCTATCCTCCTTGCTATCTACAAAACAGCCAATCTTCGTCTGGTCTGCAAACTTCTTGTTCATGCCCCCTACATTTACATCCAAATCATTAAAATATACCACAAAAAGCATGGGACCAAGTACTGAGCCCCCGGAATACCACTGGAAATAGCCCTCCTGTCATTAAGACACCCATCAACAACTACCCTTTGTTTCCTGCCACAAAGCCAATTTTGCATCCACCCAGGATTTTGTGATAATTACTGTTTCTGAATTAACACATATATCTGGGCAGAAGGAACTTATCTGGCTCCAAGCCGAATGGACCTTGTGTTCTTTGTTTCTCTAAATAAGAGGAACATACGGTCACAGAGATTGATCAACTCCAGCAGCTTGAGAATTCTGTATCATTTATGACAGCATGTTAATATTTTGATCTGAAGACTTGGCCTTCTTTTTTTAAAAAGTCAGGAATTGGCATTAATTCATTCATACATTTGTTTATTTTTGTTATCTTTCTGGAGAAAGTCTTTGTAATTATTTGTAGCCAGCTTGCATAACAACTGTAGACATTAGTGTCTCTGATAAATTCATCTGAAACCACGAAAGATGGAAAAATTGTTTTATGACATTTGAATCAATAATAAATAAATTAATATGAGTTGCTATTCCAAGCACTCTAAAGGAAATCTACCTTAGTTTAAAGGGATATAAACATACGTAATTTTGCAAAACGTTAATGGGAATACTGTCGAGGTGGTTGCTGAGTATTGAGGAAAACCTTTTTTTTAAGATGCATAAATGAAAGATGTTATCAACTGACGACACCATTATTTGAATTTGGGAATCTTAGACGAAAAAAAAAATCAGTATGATTCGGTGCGTTTCCTATCAACAGTAAACCCCGCATGCATAATCTGTTGTTTTAATTGTATGTACTTACTTGATAATAGTTTAGGAATAAACAGCACTCATGTGAAAGGATAATGATTGTCATCGAGTGAGGTGATCAGCAGGTCGGGTGACAGTCTTCAATCTGAGGATTGTCAATGAAGTTTTAACAGATAATAACATACTTCATCATCAGTAGTCACTTCGGGTTATGATATTTTAGAAGGTAAGAAGATGCAAATTTGTGCAGATCACACCACTCATGAGCTAGAGAATAGAAAGAGTGGTCAACAACACAATGAGATTAAGGAAGAGGCAGATTTTGTCGTGTGGGAAATTGGAGGTTCTTGGAATGATGTTTTAAAATGACTAACGCTACTTAATCCTCATAATAATTAATCAGTGGACTCATTAAGGAAGGATTGAGTCAATTTAGTACGTTGTGAATGATAACATGATTTGTAACTTTTCCTGGGATTCATAATTAAACATCCATCTATAAAATAAATGTGTTGAGGTGGGGTAAAATCAGTCGTGGTGCGTTTATCTTTAAATAGGCAACTATTTTGTTGCAACTTGCAATAAGTAATTTGAGTTATAAGATAATCCAGTTTCAATTTTAACCTAACTTATATCAAGCAAATAGGAGAGAAAATATGTGAGTATGACCACTGGGATTCAGAAGTACAACAACAACTGAGACAAAGACAAAAGAATTATTATTGGAGGAATCAAATGAATAGACAAACAAAACATGGCAAGGCCTGGAATCAAATGGAATGTCGATTCTTGAAACAAAATAAAACACATTTTAAATATTGTATTGGATAATAAAGTTTCTTCAATGAACAACAGTTGGCGAGTAACAGTTGTTAGAGAATAACACCAAGTAGCTGGGTTGGAAAGTAAAGGTAAAGGGAAAGGTCTACAGTTTTTTAAATACAGTATGTAGTTTTTTTTTTAGGGACCCAAGCTACTTTGTGTAAATCATCTAATTGTTGGGTAATTTAAGGGTACAAATTAAGGGTACGTTATGGCAGGGCAGCTCGACAACTAGGAGTGCTGCTCGTGAGCGATATCGGAAGTTAGGGACACTTACAGTGTCCAGGGCGAACACGTGTGCAGGAGGTGTCTCCAGCTGCAGCTACTCGAAATCCGCGTTTCGGATCTTGAGCGGCGGTTGGGAACACTGTGGAGCATCTACGAGATTGATATCATCGTGTATAGCACGTACAGGAAAGTGGTCACACTGCAGGTAAAGACTGCTCATGCAGAAAGGGAATGGCTGACCCCCACATCCAGAATAGCAGAACTATGGTGATAGTGCAGGTGTTCCCTTGGTCCATCTCCATACCTAACAGATGTTCCACTTTTGAAACTATTGAGGAGATAGTTTCTCAGGGGAACGCAGCAAGAGGCAGGTCAGTGGCACCACGGGTGGCTCAGTTGCACAGCAGCGTATGAAAAAGAGTGGGGGAACTATTGTGATTGGAGATTCTATCGTAAGGGGTACAGACAGGCGTTTATGTTTCCGCATAAGTGACTCCAGGATGATATGTTGCTTGCCTGGTGCTGGGGCCAAGTATCTCACGGAAATGTTGCAAGACATTCTGAAGGGGAAGGGTCAACATTCAGAGGTTGTGGTACACATTGCTACCAGCGACATAAGTAGAAAGAGGGATGAGGTGATGCAACAATTATTTAGGGTGCTAGGTAGCAAATTAAAAAGCCGGACCTCAAACGTACTAATCTCTGGATTACTCCCAGTGCCACGTGCTAGTGAGTATAGAAATAAGAGGGTAGAGCAAATGAATGCATGGCAGGAGGGAGGGCGTTCGTTTCCTGGATCACTGGGTCTGTTTCTGGCAAAGGTGGGACCTGTACAAGGTGGATGGGTTGCAGCTGAACCGCAATGGGACCAACATCCTTGCTGGGAGGTTTGCTAATGCTGTTTGGGGGTGGGGGGTGGTTAAGCTAATTTGGCAGGTGGATAAGATATAGAGTGGAGGTACAGTAGGGGTGATGTACAGTCAAATATAGAAGAGAAAGTGAGTGAGACTGGAAGGCTCAGCAAATATAAACCAGGACCCTTAGACATGAATCAATGAGTCGTTCCAAGGCTGGCGAGAGGGTTTAGTGGAGACCAGAGAGAACTCCGACCTTATCAGCTCCTTTCAAACAGAAAACCAACATTGCATTGTCAGCGATATTAATAAAACCCTGAACAAGACAGAAGGAGGCCATTCAGCCCCCCGAGCATGTCCCACCCATTCACTCAGGTCATGGCTGATTTGCTCCTTATCCACATCAACTGTCTCGGCTCCATAAATATTAATACCATTTCCTTCCAAATCTCTCCCAATAATCAGGAATTAATGCCACTGCCTGTTAACACTCGGGAATTACTTTTCTCAACCTCTCTGCCTCTCCACCTCTCATACCTGCTTAAAGACTTTCCTTAAAAAAAACCTTATTGACCAAGCTTTTGGTCATCAGCCTTAATCTCTCCTTATGTGTGTTTGGTGTCAGATTTTAATTTATAATGCACACTGCATACTATCTTTGGGACATTTAATACTCGCCATCTTCGTCACCCTATTTCTCTGTCTCTCTCTCTCTCCTCGCCTCGAAGACAAGTATATCCTTCCTGAACACCAACATTTAACAGTTTCTCACCATTTGAAAAATGTTCTACGATTCTGTTCTTCCTGCCGAAGTGAAGAACCTCACATTTCTCCACCTGATATTCCAGCTGCCAATTTTTTGCTCACTCACTTAATCTGTCTATCTTCCTTTGCAGTCTCTTTGTACCCTCCTCACAGCTTACTGTCCCACATAACTTTGCATCATCAGCCCGCACAAACCTAACACAGGCAGTGTTTGAGAGAGGCACTTTTATTCCGACAAGTATTATGATACAACTGCTTGATATTTTGTGCAGGATATTTCTGTATATTCATCGGAGTTGTTAAGATGAAATATCTTTAATAAGTGATTATAGGAACATAGGAAGATAGGAACAGGAGTAGGCCATTCAGCCCCTCTAGCCTGTCTCACCATTCAGTGAGATCATGGCTGATCCGCAGCCGAACTCCATATACCTGCCTTTGACCCATATCCCTTATTATCTTTGCTTAACAAAAATCTATCTCAGATTTAAAGCTAACAACTGTTCTAACTTCAACTGCTGTTTGTGGGAGAGAGTTCCAAACCTGTACCACTCTTTGCGTGAAGAAGTGCTTCCTAACATCTCTCCTGAATGGTCTGGTCCTAATTTTTAGACAATGTCCCCTAGTTTTGGAATCTTCCAACAGTGGAATTAGTTTATCTTTATCTAGCCTGCCTTTTCCTGTGAATATCTTGAACACTTCGATCAGATTACCCCTTAGCCTTCTAAATTCGAGCGAGAACAGGCCTAATTTGTGTAATCTCTCCTCGTAACTTAACCCCTGTAGTCCAGGTATCATTCTTGTCAACCTCCGTCGCAATCCCTCCAAGGCCAATATATCCTTCCCAAGGTGTGGTGCCCAGAATTGCTCACAGTATTCCAAGTGGGGTCTAACCACGGATTTGTACAGCTGCAGCATAACCTCCGTGTCTTTAAAGTCCAATCCTCTAGATATAAAGGCTAGCATTCCTTTAGCCTTTTTGATCATTTTCTGCACTTGCTTGTGGCATTTTACAGATCTATGCACCTGAACCCCCAAGTCTTTTTGGACATCCACTGTATTAACCTCTTCCCATTTAGAAAGTACCCTGCTCTGTACCTTTTTGGTCCAAAATGGATAACCTCACACTTGCTCACATTGAACCTCACATTGAAATCCAACTGACGCAGGTTTGTCTATTCACCTGGTCTGTCTATATCTCCTTGTAGCTTTATGCTATCATTTAGACTGTTTACAATGCCGCCTAGCTTTGCATCAACAGCAAGTTTGGATATATGACTTACTATGTCATCATCCAAGTCGTTTATGAATAATGTGAATAATTGAGGCCCCAACTCAGATCCCTGTTGGACACCACTTGTCACATCCTGCCAATCGGAGGACTTACCCATTATCCCCACTCTCTGTCACCTACCACTCAACCAACTTCCTAACCATGTCAATAACTTGCCCTCAACTCCCTGGGCTTCTACCTTAGTTAACAGTCTCTTATGTGGGACTTTATCAAATGGCTTCTGGAAGTTCATATAAATAACATCCAACGACATTCACCTGTCCAATACCTTAGTCACCTCTTAAAAAAAAAATTCAATGAGATTTGTCAGGCATGACCTCCTGTCATGAACCCATGTCGGATTTCCCTAATTAACTGACATTTTTCCAGGTGTTCAGTCACCGTATCCTTGATTATAGACTCCAGCAATTTGTCCACCACAGATGTCAGGCTAACTCGTCTGGAATTTCCTTTGTTCCCCCTTTCACCCTTCTTCAAAAATGGAGTGACCATGTGGAACTTTGCAACCCAGAGGGACCACTCCTGAATCTAGGGTACTCTGAAAGACTATAGTTAGGGCATCTACAATGTCCTCCCCTACTTCCTTTAACACCCTCGGATGGAAACGGTCAGGTTCTGGGGATTTCTCACTGTTTAATTGCATTAATTTCTTTGTTACTGATGTTTTACTTAACGTTAATTGTATTAAGTCCCTGTCACCTATCGGCTAATAATTTTTCGGGTCTGCCGGTAAGTAATCCTCCATTTCAACTTTAAATACTGAGGCAAAGTAGTTGTTCAACATGTCTGCCATTTCCCCATTATCAATGACAATATCTACAGTTTCAGCTTTTAGTGGGCCTACATTGCTCCACCCACTTTCTCTTTATGTAACTAAAACATTTCTTCTTATTGATTCTGCTGTCCCTTGCAAGTTTCTTTTCATAATCTCTTTTAGTAACTCTTATAAGGTGATTTTGTGACCCTTTCCGGGTCTTTGTATCTATCCCATTCGGCCGGATCTGTGCTGTGTTTTGCATTTTTGTAAGCTTTTGCTTTTACTTTTATACTGTCCCTAATCTCTTTGGTTGTTCATGGT
The DNA here is from genome assembly GCF_036365525.1 of Heterodontus francisci. Lineage (NCBI taxonomy): Eukaryota > Metazoa > Chordata > Chondrichthyes > Heterodontiformes > Heterodontidae > Heterodontus > Heterodontus francisci. The sequence continues at coordinate 3,569,308 of NW_027140118.1, read as the reverse complement.
TATTTTATCTGTGAAGTGGAGCTTTTTCCTCTCAGGGGTATATACTCGCTCTGTATTGTGTTAAATGTTTCTTTCAATATTCTCCACTGTTCTTCAGTTGTTTGACCCATTAAGAGATCTTCCCAGTTGACCATGGGCAGTCTCTGCCTCATCCCGGTAAAGTCAGTCTTACCCAAGCCTAAAATTCTTGCAGCTGAATCATGTATTTCACTTTCAAACTCTGCCTTGAATTCGATCATGTTGTGACCACTATTTGATAAATATTCACGCCAGTTAGGCTACTAATTAAAATTGGCTCGTTACTCATAACTAAATCTAATATTGCCTGTCCCCTTGTTACATCTAGGACATATTGCTGTTGGATACTATCCCAGACACATTCCAGAAATTCACTACCTTTCTGACAGGTGCAAGTCTACCTCTCCCAATCTGCGTGTAAATTAAAATCCCCCATTAATACGACTTTGCCTTTGTTAAACACTTGCATAATTTGTGAAGTTATACAATCTAACACCTCAGAACTGCCACCAGGGGGTCTATACGCAAAACCTCCTCCAGTTTTAGATCGTTTTCTGTTCCTCAGTTTTACCCATAATGTGTCCATTGGATGAAAGAATCTCCTTCGGTGTCCACTCCCACACTCACATCCAGCATTTGAAACACAAATACAGAGAGACAAAGCCACACACAGACACAAAGACAGTCAAATAATCACAGGCAGACTGACATGCCCAGATAAACACACACACACATAGAAATCCACAGCCAGACACATCCATTCCCACTGACAGAGAGAGAGACAGAGCGAGAGAGAGCGAGCGAGAGAGAGAGAGAGAGAGAACGAACCCACACAGAGACACATATATTCACATTGACCAACTTAGATAGCTAAACACTAACACCTCCCTCTGTGTAAAGAATATTTTTACAAACAAGAAAATCTCTCTTTTCCCCTTTTATATTTCACTCTCGGGGTTTCAATTTATTTTCAATCTGATTTCACAGGGAGCAGGAGAATGTTTGCTTTCCTTTTCTTGTCTTAGAGATCAGGGGGTATTGAGTAAGTCCCAGTGACTGTGCAGTCTGTGACCCCTGACCCAGAGCTGTGACCCTGACGGGTGTGGGGGAAGGTGGGCAACAGGGAGAGCGTCAATCTCAACCTCTTAAAGCGACCCCGCACCACTAGAACTGCTCCTTATGTTTAAACATTCGAATGAGTCAGGAGGTGTTTGAACAAGGATGGGAACAAAGTGACATTTAATCTTCCAATATTTATATATTCAGTGATGTTAATAAACAGCAAATTATCTGTCAAGCCCAAATTCACACAAGTAAAATTGTGAATTCAGATTAATAATCTTAAAGGAGAAATTATTATTAATTAATTCCATTTCATTTGCTCAACGTTATCATCTCGACCTTGTTTATTTCGAGATCTAATATTAATAAAGCCCATAGGAAGACAGGAGGAGGCCGTTCGGTCCGTCGAGCCTGTCCTTTCTCTTTGATACATTTTATTCCTCACCATCTCCCTTACGGTGTGCGTCTCCCTGTCCCTCAGCCAGTCTGTCTCTCCCTCCTCCTTTCCCGTCTCTTTCCCTCCCTCACCCTGTCTCTCCCTCACTCACTCTCTCTCTCTCTCTCTCTCTCCCCCTCTCACTCTCTTTCTCTCTGTCTTTATTTCAGTTCTTTCTGATATCTGAACAGTGTGGTGAGCTTGAGTTGTTCTCCTTTGGTCTTTCCTATCTAGACTCTATCTCGGCTCCTCATAATTTTATTCACATCTATTAAAACTCCTCTCAGCCTCCTCTGTTCCAAAAAAATAACTCCAGCCTGTCCAATCTTTCCTCATAGCTAAAATTCTCCATTCCTAACAACATCCTCCATGAATCTCCTCTGTATCCTCTCTTCTGCACTCACATCCTTCCTGAAATGTGCTGACCAGAACTGCACACAGTACTCCAGCTGTGGTCTGACTAGTGTTTTATGCAGTTCCAGCATAACTCACTGCTCTTATATTCCATACATCGGTCAATGAAGGAAAATACAATCGAAAATCCTGCGACGTAAACAATCCCTACTGTTAAAAAAAATCTGCCTTCAATTGTCACAGTGCAACACAAGTGTAGTTTATTAACCTTTAACACAACATCGTTTGTTACTCAGTCGTGTGAAGTGCACTGCACTGTTACTGACCTTTACTCCAGTCCCTCAATCTCACTTCATCTCAGGGAGATTGTTACAAGATTCACCCCATCCTTTCAAACATAAATATTACCCACATCAAACCAGCAATTAGAAATTGTACACAGCTGCTGTGAGCTAGTAACAAGACTGAAGGTACTCGAAAGTCCAAAAATGGTTACATCTCCAACCGAGACAAATATATATCTTTATTTCTATTAATATCCATCCATCCATCTGAATGGATACAAATGGAGGCCAGGCCTCTCCCATAACAACATTCTTCGATCATTTCACTTTTTATGACAGACTGAAAGCGTTCACAAATCTGCTCTCTATTTTACTCCAATTCTTTGTCTGATATTAATGAGTTGTAGGATCTGCGATGACCTCGCCCATGACAGAGAATCCTGTGACAAGAGCATCAGGTGAAACCTTTCTCTTCTGAAATCCAAGTTTCCTGTTTGTTTCTTGCTGTCTTGTTGCCAATTCCGTCTGGAGGGAGCAGAGTAAAAAGGCTGAGGGGATTTGCTGGGAAGGAGCTTATTTAAATCTTAAACTGCACCAGAGCAAGTGGAACTCTCTTCCACAAACGGCAATTGATGCTGAGCCACTTGTTCATTTTTAAATCTAAGTTTGATCGATTATTGTTAACCAAAGGTTTTAAGTGATCAGGAGCCAAGACGGATATATGGTCTTAGATCACAGATCAGCCATGAGCTCGTTTAATGACAGAACAGGGTTGAAGGGCTAAATGGCCTCCTTCTCTTCCTATGTTCGATGACAAAATGACTGCTATCACTCTGTGTGTATCACTCACCCTCTCGGTCTTTGTTTTCTCTCTATCTGCCTGTCTGACTCTCCTCTCTGAGAATGTAGAAAACCAGACAGCAGTCAGCCATTTTAGGTTTGTTATGTGTTCTGTGTTCAAAGTCATGAGGGGTCCAGACAGGTTAAAAGGTTGGGACAGTCCTGGCAGTGCAGGGTACCTTTATCTGAGGCAAAATTCTGTGGATGCTGGCAATCTTCCTGTCCACTCTATCGAGGCACCTCATAATTTTATACACCTCAACTCAATCTTCCCTCAGCCTCCTCTGTTGCAAAGAAAGCAACGCCAGCCTGTCCAATCATTCCTTTGGAGTTCTTCGCAATTTTGGAACTCTCTTCTGCAAACAGGAATTCATACTGGCTTAATTGTTAATTTTTAAATCTGGGATTGATAGATTCTTGTTAACCAAAGGTATTAAGAGAGAAGGGGCAAAGGTGAGATATGTGGTATTTGTTAGATCACAGATCAGCCCTGATCTCATTGAGTGCTGGGACAGGGTTGAAGGGTTAAATTGCCTACTCCTCTTCCTATGTCCAATGTTAAATATCCTTCTTTCACTCTCAGTCACCCTGTCATCTGTGTCTCACTGTTTCTCTATTTCTCTCTCTGTCTCTCTGTTTCGGACAGTGTAGAACGAGAGTCACTCTGTATCCACCCCATGATTTTCCTGCCCTGGGAGTCCTCTCTGCTTATGCTGTGTTTCACCGGTCTCAGTTTGAAATGCACAAGACCATTTCTCTGTGTATAATACAATAGTCCCTGTCTTTACTCTGTATCTAACCCCGTGCTGTACCTGTCCTGGGAGTGTTTGATGGGAGACATTGCAGAGGGATCTTTACTCTTTATCTAACCCTGTGCTATACCTGTCCTGGGAGTGTTTGATGGGGACAGTTTGGAGGTATATTTACTCTGTGTCTAACCCTGTGCTATACGTGTCTTGGGAATATTTGATGGGGACAGTGTGGAAGGAGCATTACTCGGTATCTAACCCTGTGCTTTACCTTACCTGGGAGTGTCTGATGGGGACAGTGTGGAGGGATCTTTACTCTTTATCTAACCCTGTGCGATACCTGCCCTTGGAAGGTTTGATGGGGACAGTGTCGAGGGAGCTTTAGTCTGTATCTAACCCCGTTTTTTTTAGGGAGCTTTACTCTGTATCTAACCTCCGTTTTTTTTTTTCTTTCGAACCCTGGTATTTTTTATATCTAAGGTGGCCTTTATATCCCAGGCCCCGTTCATATATTATAGGTCGAGGGGGCCTTTATTCCTCAGGCCCTCTTTATATATATACTTATATTTTTAAAATAACTTTATTAAAAACAGAAACAAACAAAAACTCAAATTAAAATGCCATTCTCGGCGTCGAAAATGCACTCCAGTCCCTGCGGTGCCCACTGGTCGCGAAAGGCCTCAAGCATACCGGCGGACACTGCATGCTCCTTCTCCAGGGACACTCGGGCGCGAACGTAACCTCAGAAGTGGGGCAGGTAATCGGGGAGGACGGAACCACCGACGGCCTGCAGCCTGGACCTGTGAATTGCCACCTTGGCCAGGCCCAGGAGCAGTCCGACGAGGAGATCCTCCTCCCGGTCCACAACCCTTCGCACCGGTTGCCCAAAGATCAGGAGCGTGGGAATGAAGTGCAGCCAGAACTTGAGGAGCAGCCCCTTCAGATACTCAAAGAGGGGCTGCAACCTCGTACACTCCGTGTATATGTTGAACACGGACTCGTCCAGGAGGCAGAAAGTACATTCGGCCTGGGAGTCCATGAACCTACTTAAAAGCCTATTGCACGGGACTGCCGTGTGCAACACCCTCCACCCCAGGTCCCCGATGTAAAGGGGGAAGACTCCCACGTCGAGAGACCTCCATCGGGGTTTCACCTCTCCGCCAAATGGCAACGCGGACCGCCAGCGCATGTCCGGCCGGCTGACGAGGGCGAGGAAGTAGAGAGTGTGCAGGAGCAGCCCGAACAGGAAACTCCTCCGTGCCGATTGGAATGGCACGGAGGGCATTTCTGAGAGGCAGCTCGGGTTGTGTGGGACCGGCTCCCGAGGAGCGTTTCGGGGCCTGGCTCCGATGAGCAGTTCCAGCCGAGTGGCGGTCAGCTCGGCCGGGATCGCTCCGCACTCCCAAGCCCCCTCACCACCCGCAGTTAGGGGCGTCCCGGGGGTTTCGGCGACTCCTCGGCCCGCCGGACAGTCCCCGGAGTCGGCCGCCCGGACAGCCAAGGCGCTCTCCTCCACCATTGAGGTTGCGCCCAGACTTGAGGCGACCATGAATAGATGTTTAGTTTAATTAGAGATACAGCACTGAAACAGGCCCTTCGGCCCACCAAATCTGTGCCGACCATCCGCCACCCATTTATACTAATCCTACACTAATCCCATATTCCTACCACATCCCCACCTGTCCCGATATTGCCCTACCACCTACCTATACTAGGGGCAATTTATAATGGCCAATTAACCTATCAACCTGCAAGTGTTTGGCATGTGGGAGGAAACAAGAGCACCCGAAGGAAACCCACGCAGACACAGGGAGAACTTGCAAACTCCACACAGGCTGTAGCTGAATTGAACCCGGGTCACTGAAGCTGTGCGGCTGCAGAGCTTACCACTGCGCCACTGTGCCACCACGGTAGAAGACATGCAACTCCCTCAGGGAAGCGCGACTAATGGACTCCACCGGGAGCTGCGTGTCAAAGAACAAAGAACAAAGAAAATTACAGCACAGGAACAGGCACGTCGGCCCTCCAAGCCTGCGCCGATCCAGATCCTCTATCTAAACATGTCGCCTATTTTCTAAGGGTCTGTATCTCCTTGCTTCTTGCCCGTTCATGTATCTGTCAAGATACAACTTAAAAGACGCTATCGTGCCCCCGTCTACCACCTCCGCTGGCAACGCGTTCCAGGCACCCACCACCCTCTGCATAAAGAAATTTCCACGCATATCCCCCCTAAACTTTTCCCCTCTCACTTTGAACTCGTGACCCCTAGTAATTGAATCCCCCACTCTGGGAAAAATCTTCTTGCTATCCACCCTGTCTATACCTCTCATGATTTTGTACACCTCAATCAGGTCCCCCCTCAACTTCCGTTCCTCTAATGAAAATAATCCTAATCTGCTCAACCTCTCTTCAGAGCCAGCGCCCTCCACACCAGGCAACATCCTGGTGAACCTCCTCTGCACCCTCTCCAAAGCATCTACATCCTTTTGGTAAAGTGGCGATAGAACTGCACGCAGTATTCAAAACGTGGCCGAACCAAAGTCTTATACAACCGGAACATGACCCGCCAACCCCTGCACTCAATACCCCGTCCGATGAAGGAAAGCATGCCGCATGTCCTTTTGACCACTCTATTGACCTGCGTTGCCACCTTCAGGAAACAATGGAGCTGAACACCCAAATCTCTCCGTACATCAATTTTCCCCAGGACTTTTCCATTTACTGCATAGTTCACTCTTGAATTGGATCCTCCAAAATGCATCACCTCGCATTCGCCCTGATTGAACTCCATCTGCCATTTCTCTGCCCAACTCTCCAATCTATTCATATTCTGCTGTATTCTCTGACAGTCCCCTTATCTATCTGCTACTCCACCAACCTTAGTGTCATCTGCAAACTTGCCAATCAGACCAGCCATACCCCCCTCCAAATCATCCATGTATATCACAAACAACAGTGGTCCCAGCACGGATCCCTGTGGAACACCACTGGTCGCACGTCTCCATTTTGAGAAACTCCCGTCCACCGCTACTCTCTGTCTCCTGTTGCCCACCCAGTTCTTTATCCATCTAGCTAGTACACCCTGGACCCCATGCGACTTCACCTTCTCCATCAGCATACTATGGGGAACTTTATCAAACGCCTTACTGAAGTCCATGTATATGACATCTGCAGCCCTTCCCTCATCAATCAACCCTGTCACCTCCTCAAATAATTCTATTAAGTTGGTAAGACATGACCTTCCCCGCACAAAACCATGTTGCCTTTCACTGATAAGCCCATTTTCTTCCAAATGGGAATAGATCCTATCCCTCAGTATCTTCTCCAGCAGCTTCCCTACCACTGACGTCAGGCTCACCTGTCTATAATTTCCAGGATTTTCCCTGCTACCCTTCTTAAACATTAGCAATTCTCCAGTCCTCCAGGACCTCACCCGTGTTTAAGGATGCTGCAAAGATATCTGTTAAGGCCCCAGCTATTTCCTCTCTCGCTTCCCTCAGTAACCTGGGATAGATCCCATCCGGACCTGGGGACTTGTCCACCTTAATGCCTTTTAGAATACCCAACACTTCCTCCCTCCCCATGCGGACATGACCCAGAGTAATCAAACATCTGTCCCTAACCTCAACATCCGTCATGTCCCTCTCCTCGGTGAATGCCGATGCAAAGTACTCGCCTAGAATCTCACCCATTTTCTCTGACTCCACGCATAACTTTCCTCCTTTGTCCTTGAGTGGGCCAATCCTTTCTCTAGTTACCCTCTTGCTCCTTACACATGAACAAAAGGCTTTGGGAGTTTCCTTAACTCTGTTTGCTAAAGATATTTCATGACCCCTTCTAACCGTCTCAATTCTTCGTTTCAGATTGGTCCTACATTCCTGATATTCTTCCAAAGCTTCGTCTTTCTTCAGCCTCCTCGACCCCATGTATGCTTCCTTTTTCCTCTGAGCTAGTCTCACAATTTCACCTGTCATCCATGGTTTGCCAATCTTTCCACATCCATCCCTCACCTTCACTGGAACATGTCTCTCCTGCACGCTAATCAACGTCTCTTTAAAAGCCTCCCACATATCAAATGTTGTTTTACCTTCCAACAGCTGGTCCCAAGCTACACTCCCCTGCTCCTGCCGAATTTTGGTATAGTTGGCCTTCCCCCAATTTAGCACTCTTCCTTTGGGAGCACTCTCATCTTTGTCCATGAGTATTCTAAAACTTACGGAATTGTGATCACTATTCCCAAAGTAGTCCCCTACTGAAACTTCAACCACCTGGCCCGGCTGATTCCCCAACACCAGGTCCAGTATGGCCCCTTCCCGAGTTGGACTATTTACATACTGCTCTTGAAAACCCTCCTGGATGCTCCTTACAAATTCTGCTCCATCTAGACCTCTAACACTAAGTGAATCCCAGTCAATGTTGGGAAAATTAAAATCTCCTATCACCACCACCCTGTTGCTCCTCCATCTTTCCATAATCTCTTTACATATTTGTACCTCTATCTCACGCTCGCTGTTGGGAGGCCTGTAGTACAGCCCCAACATTGTTACCGCACCCTTCCTGTTTCTGAGTTCTGCCCATATTGCCTCACTGCTCGCGTTCTCCATAGTGCCCTCCTTCAGCACAGCTGTGATATCCTCTTTGACCAGTACTGCAACTCCTCCAGCCCTTTTACCTCCCTCTCTATCCCGCCTGAAGCATCGATATCCCGGGATATTTAGTTGCCAATCATGCCCTTCCCTCACGTAATTCTCAGTAATAGCAATAACATCATACTCCCAGGTACTAATCCAGGCCCTGAGTTCATCTGCCTTCCCTACTGCACTTCTTGCATTAAAACAAATGCACCTCAGACCACCAGTCCCTTTGTGTTCATCACCTGCTCCCTGTCTACTCTTTCCCTTAGTCATGCTGACTTCATTATATAGTTCCTTACAGGCATTAGTTACTACCTCCTTACTGTCCACTGACCTCATTTGGTTCCCATCCCCCTGCAACATTAGTTTAAACCCTTCCCAACAGCGTTAGCAAAAGCACCCCCAAGGACATTGGTTGCAGTCCGGCCCAGGTGTACACTGTCCAATTTGTAATAGTCCCACCTCCCCCAGTACCGGTCCCAATGTCCCAAAAATCTGAACCCCTCCCTCCAGCACCATCTCTCAAGCCACGCATTCATCCTGACTATTCTTTCATTTCTACTTTGACTTTCACGTGGCACTGGTAGCAATCCTGAGATTACTACCTTGGAGGTCTTACTTTTTAACTTGGCTCCTAACTCCCAAAATTCTGCTTGTCGGACCTCATCCCGTTTTTTACCTATATCTTTGGTGCCTATGTGCACAACGACAACTGGCTGTTCACCCTCCCCCTTCAGAATGTTCTGCAGCCGATCTGAGACATCCCTGCCCCCTGCACCTGGGAGGCAACATACCATTCGGGAGTCTCGTTTTCGACCACAGAACCGCCTATCTACTCCCCTTACAATCGAATCCCCGATGACTATAGCCCTTCCACTCTTTTTCCCGCCCTTCCGAACAGCAGAGCCAGCAACGGTGCCATGAACCTGGCTACTGCTGCCTTCCACTGGTGAGCCATCTCCCTCAACAGTATCCAAAACAGTATACCTGTCTTGAAGGCAGAGACACTGGCGGAGCAAATACGTCGCCAGCGCACACCACCTCGGAGGATGCTCGATGTACAGGTATCTCAGCAGGGTCCGAAGGCGGAGAGTCGCAACCTGGGTGCGGACACACACCAGCGACTGGCCACACTCCTCAATCGGGAGACTCAGGACCGCAGCAGAGACCCAGTGTTTCCTCTTGCCCCAAAAAGAAATCGACGGGTTTCTTCTGGATGTTGTTGGCAAATGCAGGGGGCGGGGCCAAAGTGACCAGCCGGTACCACAGCATGGAGGCCACCATTTGGTTTATGACCAGCGCTCGACCCTTGTAGGAAAGCACTCGGAGCAGTCCTGTCGAGCGCCCCAGCTGAGCGGTGACTTTCGTCTCCAACTCCTGCCAATTTGCCGTCCAGGTTACCTCAGCGGGGCGAAGGTGGACTCCCAGATAGAGAAGGTGCGTGGTGCTCCACGCAAAAGGTGTAATCTCCTCCGGCAGGGAGTCCACCCGCCACTGACCCACCAGGAGAACGGGACATTTCTCCCAATTGATCCTCGTGGAGGATGCGGCAGAAAAGGTCTGCTGGCTGTCGCGCATCCTCCACAAGTCAACGGGATCTGTGACCGCGAGTAGCACGTCGTCATCCTAAGCCGAGAGGACGACCCGCATGGCCGGCTCGCGCAGAGCCAATCCCGTCAACCTCCTGTGAAGCAGACACAGGAAGGGCTCCACGCAGTTGGTATACAATTGGCCAGACATGGGGCATCCCTGACGCACTCCTCTCCCAAAGCGAAGTGCCGCCGTCAACGACCCGTTAACTTTGACAAGACACTCTGCGGCGGTGTATAAATGTTGGACCCGGGCCACGAAATGCAGCCCAAGTCTGAAAGCGCGCAGAGTCCCGAAAAGGTATTCGTGATCCACCCTGTCGAATGCCTTCTCCTGATCGAGGGAGAGAAAGGCGACCGACTGACCAGTCCTCTGGGAAAGATGGATTAGGACTGGAGTGATCCCCCACCTCGAGGATGCAGTTAAAATCCCCCTCGAGGATGATGCACTCGCCGCTATCGATGGAGCTCAGAAGCAACGAAGCACGCTTGCAACGCGCCGGGCCTGGGCATGTAGACATTCACAAAGTGGAGTGGCACACTCCCCAGGCGAATGGCGAAGTGGAGCAAGCGGCCTGGCACTAGATCCTTGACCCCCAAGATCTCCGGCTGAAAAATCAGGGCCAACAAGATAGCCAGCCCACTAGAAATAGGGCTGAGGTCACTCACGTAGACCCCTCCCTGCCACTCCAGGAGCCAGGTGGCTTCGTCTCCCGGAACGGTGTGGGTTTCCTGCAGAAAGCTCACCGCATATCTCCCTTCCCTGAGGACTGAGAGATTGTGAAGTCTGCGGTGAGACCCCCTGCTGCCGTTGATGTTGAGGCTGGCTATGGATATCTTCATGTTAAATGTACTTAAAACCCGTCACCTACACTTCACTGTGAGGAGGGTGTGGAAGTGCATCTGGCCCTCCACTCCCCCAGCAACCCATTGAGGAACACATTAAAACGGCGCCTCTCAACCAGTTTCACGCCCGCGCGCTTGCCCACTTTCTTAAGGGCGGCACGGACGGACTGGGTGATCAGCGCCAGATTCAACCAACGGTCGAGGGCCAGCTGAACTTTATTGCGGCAACCCCTGCAAACCACGAGGAAATTCTGGAGATCCGCCGTGGGGATGAGAGGAGATTCGGTGGGAGGCACGAGGGACTCCACCACCTCACTGGCGATGGAATCAAGGTCATCCTCATTGCCTCACACCGAATCGCCATCCTCCTCCGGGTCGTTACCGCAAGTGGCCGACACATCCACCACACACTGTGGGGCGGACTTCCCGGCCGCGCCAGCTGGTCTTGCCTCCATCATGATCCCACCGCAGAAGTCCTCTCTGGGTATAATTGTGAAACCGGAGCCTGTGGGCGCCAGCACTTCAGGACCCAGCTCCACCTCCATCCCCAGGCCAATGAGCGGTCCAGGGGAGACAGATGTTCCCGACTCCGGAAATCCAGCCGGAGCCCAGACCGGATGCGGAGAGAGGAGGCCATCTCCCGCTCCTCCAGCAGCCACAGGCACAGCAGATGGGGCAGCATTCAGTTTTCATCAGGTTGGGTGTCTCCTGGTTGGTGGTGGACTCGCGCTGGGAGGGTTGACCCTCTGGGGCGTCGCCCTACCTTTCACTCAGGGCACCCGACCCAGTAACAGTGGCAGATTGGGCGACGTCCTCAGGCTCCCCCACCACAATCACGGCCCCACTTACTCCTTCAGGAGGGGCCTCATGTACCGGGGCCTTCCCCTCCCCTCCATCCTGACGAATAGGGACCTCCTGCCCGGACTTTGCCGCCTTGGTAGTGGCGGTAGGGGAAACCTGGGGACCCGAAACAGGAGGCAGCTTCCATCCAACAGATGGGCCCTGCGCCTCAGGGCCCCTCGTTACCTCTGTGGAGGGGTGCCTTCTCCACTTTTTCCCATGAGGGCGCAGAGGCACAGAGACCTCCATCTCATCAGAGGCCTCTGCCTCCGCACCCTCCTTCTTTTTAGTCACCCTGGGCCAGAGCCCAGCCCTGGGACAGGTGGATTCCTTGAGAAGGGGCTTTGGGCTGAGCTCAGGCTCGGGTTGTTTCAATGTGTCCAGGAGAGGCGCCTCTTGATGTTTCTTTTGCCTCCGCGTCTTCCTTCCACTCGGACGGGCACTCCCCTCCCCGCTGGAGGCTGTGAAAACCACAGCCTCCGGAACCGACTGCACGGTGTCTGTTGGATGTGTGGGGGGAGTGGGAGGAGGTGCTGTGGAACCACCCTGGGCCGCCGAGGTGGAGCTGGCGGCCGGGAGGTTGGGGCAGTTCCCACGAACATGCCCCACCCCCTTGCAGACGTGGCACCGCGCCCCGTCCGAGGTCCAAAAGACGCGGTAGGCCATCCCCTGGAACTCCACATTAAATTGGCTCTCCGTGTCCTCCTCCAGCGCCAGCTGCATAAATAACTGGCGGCGGAAGGGGTAGACATATTGGAGGCTGTGTTCCGGAAGAAGAAGCCGGACTGGGGTGATCCCCGACCTCACCTTCCCCAGATGGTGCAGGTGGGGGAGGAGGAGCTCACTGGGAATGAAGGGTGGGACGTTGGACAACATGTTCCGATGCGCAGTGGCCCCCAGAGGGTCCACTGGCAGGACGGTCCCCCCCCCACAGTGAGCCCTTTACTCAGTGCCAATGACACCGCCCACTCGGTCCTCAAAAATAAAACAGCCTTCCCATACATCTTTGAGGCCGCAACAATGGCCGAGGGGCCGACAACCTCGGCCATTGCCTTTTCGCAGGCCTCAATAGACATGTTGGCATGGGGATAGCTCTTCATCCCATGGCTGGATGTTAGTAATTTAAAGGGTGACGGGGCCACGTGGGCACCCACAGAAGTTGCAGCTGCAAAGGCAGTAGAGGGCCCCGCCACCGGTGATGAGGGGCTTGCCATGGGTCTAAGAGCTAAACCCACCCCAAATTGTGGTCCTGCACACCAAGTATCAGCGATTCACCGAAAATATTGAATATGTATTAAAACAAAGCAAACAAACAACAGGTTAGGGGAGAGGCTGAGGGGATAGAGGAGAGGCAAAGGCAGGCTGTAAGGGATGACTTGCTTCCTGGAGGTAGTGCTCACAGCACACTTAAAACAGTCTTTGAACTTGGTCTTCCGGTCTTCAAGTTGGGGTGTCGTCTTCGACTGGGTCAGCTGAAGATGTCCAGGCATTATCTGTCCCCTTCCGTCTGTTTAGCCAGGCAGCTTCAGCTGACCCAGTCTTGGCAATTGGGGTGGGGAGGGAGCTTCCCTGTGTGCTTGTGCAGCAGCACAGATTCCTGTTGAATTGGCAGCCCCTCCCCTTGTTGTTCCAGCCACTTGTTCCTCCCCTAGTAGTCCAAAGTAGATTACCGGTGTTCAGCACCCACCTCCAGACAAAGCCTTGTTTCCAAAAAAAAGTATATGTCTTCTCTTTCGTGGTGATTGTTGTTGAAGCTTCACCTCTGCTTAGTTGTAGCTGTTCTCCCTTGCTCAGTGCAGCTCCTCTCTCCACCTCTGCAACCTCCAACTGCCACCAGCACTCTAAGCTGAGGCTCGTTGCTGCAATCAGCAGTCAACACTCCACTGAACCAGCAGCAAACCCCCATCTGTACCTGTCCTGGGAGTGTTTGATGGGACAGTGTAGAGGGTGCTTTACTCTGTATCTAACATTGACCAAGACACAGAAAGCAGAGAATAGTTGTGAACGGTTGTTTCTCAGACTGGGTAGAGATGTACAGCGGTACATCCAATTGTACACAGCAAGCTCCCACAAACAGTAATGTGATAATGAGCAGAACCTTGTTTTAGTGATTTTGGTTGTGTTATAAATATTGGCCAGGACACCGGGGAGAACTTCATTGAGCCCACACGGGCACGATGGATGACTGGCCTCTTGCTGTGCTGGAGAATTCTGTGATTCGGTGAGTTCACAGCAGACTGTCCTCGATCTCATTTATAAACTGTTTACTCTGGTTTGTGATTCTCCCTCTTAGTTTAACCCTTGGAGTCCAGGTATCATTCTACTCTCTTTATGCCATCCAATATTTCACACTCCTCCATAACCACAATGTCTGCCTCATCTCCCTCTTTTATGACTATTTCACAATATTGTTGCTCCTGTGATTAAAGGGACAGTGACAGAGGGGTTATGGCATTGGGTAAGAGACAGAAGACAGATAGTAGTGGTCAACGGTTGTTTCAGACTGAAGGGCGGTGTAGAGTGGTGTCACCCAGAGGTTTATATTGGGACCACTGCTCTTTTTGATGTAAATTAATGAACTGACTTGGGTTTACAGAGCAGAACTTCAAAGTTTGCAGATGACACAAAACTTTGGAAATGTAGTTAGGAGTGAAGAGAATAGTAGCAGACTTCAGGAAGCTATTGGCAGTCTGGTGAATTGGACAGACACATGGCAGGTTAACTTCAATGCTGAGAAATGTGAAGTGATGGATTTTGGAAGGAAGACTGGGAGAGTCAATCTAGTCTAAATGGTACAATGTGAAACTGGGTTCCCTGTCACTGCTCTGACACGGATTTACCTTCAAGTAGCTTCTTCCAGTCCACTTTTTTCCAAATCACCTTCCAACGGCCCAGCTTCATTCCAAAAAATTGACCCATCTCTTGTTGGCCTTGCTATGTACTGGCCTAAAAAAGTTCCCCTGAGTGTATATTTAGAATTCTGTATCATCGATACCCTTTACACTAGTCTCAGTTAACAATGCACTAGTTAGCTCAGCACTAGAATGTGTCTTTGCTTATATTATACATGGCCCTGTATCTGCTATAAAAAATGGCTTAAAAAGTGGAGAGAAAACCCTCCATTATATATCCAGGACCTTTAGAAATAGGAGTAGGAGTAGGCCGTTCAGCCCGTCGAGCCAGTTCTGCCATTCAATAAGATTATGGCTAATCTGATAGTGGCCTGAACTCCACTTTTCTGCCTGCCCCCCATAACCCTTGACTCCCTTGTCGATCATAAATCTATCTAACTCAACCTTGAATATATTCAATGATCCAACCTACACTGTTCTCAGGGGATGAGAATTCCAAAGTCTAACCACCTGCTAAGAGAAACAAAATCCTCCTTAGCTCAGTCTTAAATGGGAGACCCATTATTTTTAAACTGTGTCCCCTAGTTCTGGACTCCCCCACAAGAGGAACATCCTCCCAGCATCCGCCCTGTAAAGTCCCCTCAGAATCTTGTCTGTTTCAATAAGATCACCTCTCATCCTTCTAAACTCCAATGAGTTTCGGCCCAACCTGTTGAACCATTCCTCATAAGACGACCCCTTCATCCCCGGAATCAGCCCAGTGAACCTTCTCTGAACGGATTCCAATGCGTCCAGGCCTGACCATCTATCCATCTTTCGAAGATACCAAATGCCTTCATATTTCCCCTTTCACTCTGTTTATCCCATCCAATATTTCACACTCCTCTTTAACGAGAATATCTGCAACGTTCCCCTCTTTTATGAAGACAGACACATGTGTTCATTAAGAACCATGCCCAAACCTCCATACACACATTCCCTTTTTGGTCCCTAATACTCTATGCTTAGTTATCCTCTTATTCTTCATACATTTATAAAACATCTTTGTGTTTTCCTTACTTTTACTTGGTAATATTATTTTCCGACTATCTCTTTGCGTTCTTAATTTGCTTTTTAATTTCACCTCTGCACTTTCTTCACTCTTCTTGGCATTCTGTGGTATTGAGCTCTCAGTATCTGACATAAGCTTCCCTTTTGTGCCTTTTCCCACCTTGTTTGATCCTTGACATCCAAGGTGCTCTAGATTTGTGACTCTCACCCTGTTTGTCTTTGTGGGAACATATTTGTTTTCAGCCCTCACAAACTCTCACTGCTCTGACACTCATTTACCTTCAGGTAGCTGTTTCCAGTCCACTTTGCTTAACCCTCCCCTCTCTAGAATTACCATCTCCACTGATCTCCCTGAAGGACCCTCACATCCTTCCTTATATGTGGTGACCAGAACTGGATGCAATATTCTAGTTGTGGCCTAACCAGAGCTTTCTAAATGTTCAGCATAACTTCCATGCTTTTGTACTCAACACCTGTCTTTATGAAGCCCATGATCCCATAGGCTTTACTGACTACATTCTCAATATGTCCTGCCACCTTCAAAGATGTATGTACATGTATCCCCAGGTCCCTCTGTCCCTGCACACTCTCTAGAACTGTGCCATTAAGTCTATATGAGCTTTCCCTATGACTTCTGCCAAAATACATCACCTCACGTTCGCTTGTATTAAATTCCATCTGCCACTTGTCTGCCCATTCTGCTAGCCTATCTATGTCATGTTGCAGTCGATTGGTATCATCCTCACTCATTGCATCTCCTCCAAGTTTGTTATCATCGCCAAATATTAAATATTTACTCAAACATTCGAACATTCCAAAATGCGAAGCTCACAAATTTAACACAAGTTTCCTTTTCTGAGTCTCGCTGGTCTGTTCAGATTTTCTGTTGGGTGGCATCAGCCTAGATTTTGTGTTCTGACCTGAACCCCACAAACGTATAACTCAGAGGCAGGATTATTACCCACAGAACCACAGCTGGATCCAATGCTCCCAGAAAATCTAGTTGCTGTGCATGTCCAGTTATTTCTTTTTGTGTGCTGCCCCTTTAAATATTTGAAGAATATTTGCAGACGTGTGTTATTTTTCACAAAACAGGACATGCATGGTACCTTCCAGGCTGCTGCACACAGCTTTGCAGGAACACTGACTGACGCTCTCCATCCCAATCTCTTCCTCTTTCTCTCTGGTACTCTCTCCCCATTGTTATCCTTCCCTCTCTCTGTTATTATCTCTCTATATCTATCCCTGTCTTTCTCAGTGTCACTCTCTCCATCTGGATGGAGGAGGAGAAAGGGAGGCATATATAGTGTCTGCTTTACTCTGTATCAAACCCCACACTGTACCTGCCTGGGAGTGTTTGATGGAACAAATAAGACAGAGATTTGCTCTGTAGATAACTCCAGGTTGTACTTGGCTTGGCAGTATTCGATGGGACAGTGTTGACGGAGTTTTACTCTGTACCCCTGGAATTACGAAGGTTAAGGCGTGATTTGATTAAAGTTTACAGGACAATACTGGAAACTGATGGGGTCGATGGAGAGAAAATCTTCTCACTGGTCAGAGGAGTCTCGGACGATGTGCACAGTCTACAAGTCGAACAGTAGTTGAAATGCCTTTCGAGGGTGAAATTTATTAACACTTCTACACACAAAGGGTGGTGGAATTTTGGAATTGTCGTCCACAAATGACCCCTCCCGATCTCTGCAATCTCCTCCAGCTCCACAATCCTCCAATATCTGCGATACTCTAATTCTGGCCTCTTGAGCATCCCCAATTTGAATCGTTCCACCATTGGAGGCACTACCTTCAAGTTGCCAAGGCCCCAACTCTGGAATTCCATTCCTAAACCTCTCCGTCTCACTAACGCTCTTCCCCATTTGAAGACGCTCCCTAAATCCAAGCTCTTTGACCAACATTTTGGTGCTGAACTCTGGAATTCTCTACCTCATAGAGTTGTGGAGGCTAGGTCACTAATTGTATTTAAGGAAGACATAAATACATTTTTGAAATCTCGGGGAGATGAGGTTTATGCGGAGCAGACCTAAATAGGAGTTGAATCCTGGGACAGCTCAGCAATGATCTTATTGAATGGCAGGGCAGGCCCGAAAGGCTGACTGGCCTACTCCTGCTCCTACTTCTTGTGTTCTTTTGTCTCGTCTGATATCTACTGAAGTGACTTGGTGCCAAATTGTTTTTTTTTTACTCATTTGTTGGATGTGTTCATGCGTTACATATTCTGTAAGACCAATGTTTCAGTAAATAAATCAACCAGCGGGTAAGCTTTTGGTGAAAAGCTGTATCATATGCGTGTTTTCGATGAAAGACTTGAAATAACACAAAATGAAAATTACATTAATGTCAGTCATGTGAAAATTGTCTGTTCATCTAACGTCCAGCACTAATGTTGCAAGTCTTGCAGCTTGGATCTTTTTCTGCATTTGCTGTGGATAAACTCATTAGCTGATGGCCACTGATCTCAGCCACACTACCAAGAGAGAGATGCACTGGGTCAGGGTCGATAATTTCTAAAATAGCATCTTGAGCATGATGATGCGTTACTTGCCAGGCCAGCATCTATTGCCCATCATGAATTGCCCTTGAACCTTCTTGAACCACTGCAGTCCATGTGGGGTAGGTACACCCACAGCGTTGTTAGGAAGAGAGTTCCAGGATTTTGACCCAGTGACAATGAAGGACCCCGATCTCGTTCCAAGTCCGGATGGTGTGAGACTTGAAGTGACACTTACAGGTGGCGGTGTTCCCATTCGTGCTTCCTGTTTGTTTGCTCTCTCTCCCCCTCCTTTTTTCCAGACCTCCCTGTCCTCCTGTCCCTCTCTGACATGAAAACCTAAGAACAGAAGAAAGTGGATGCAGGAACAGAGAGCCCTGGGGATATCTGTGCACAAATTGAATGTGACAAGGCTAGTTGAGAAAGTGGTTAAAAGGCAAGTGGGATCCCAGGCTTTGTAAATAGAGGCTTAGAATATAAAAACAAGGAGGTTTTGAAGAAGCTTTATAAAACAGTGGTTCATCCTCAACTAGCATTGTGTCCAATTCTGGACACTGTACTTTAGGAAGGATGTGGAGGAATTAGAGAGGGTGCAGAAAAGATTCACGAGCAAGGTTCCAAGAATGAGAGACTTCAGTTACGTGGATAGATTGGAGATTCTGGGATTGTTCGCTGTGTCTCTCTCTGTCTTCCTCTCTCTATCTCTCCCTCCTGCTGTCTCTGACACTAGGAGAGATACAGAGGGCGAGAGGGTTAGCGATGAAGACAGGAAAAACAGACCAACAAATTCAGTAGAAAAAAAGCCACTAACAAATTCAACATCAGAAGGGGGAAAAATACCAATAAATAGGGCAATGGCTCAAGCTGTTGGATGCACAGAATATCGTTTCCGAAGGGACAGATTATCTGATCACACCCAGGATGGTGTAATTCTTGCCAACAAAGCCTATTTCAGCCTGCAATATGTAAAGGAGATAGAGAGAGCTGTGAGGGAATAAGTTGATTTTGACTGAGTTAGTGAGGGGCAATGGCCTCCTTTGGCTCCCACAATGCCGGGAACTGGGAAAGGACCCTATCTGTGGGACAGACCGCGCTGCATTCTGGGAGGACTTTCCTCATATGCGAATCCCCACAAGCGCGTTAGCCGCCGCTTTGTTCATTCTCCCGCGGCTCAGATTTTCAAGTTTCCTCCATTGAGATCGACGACTGAAGCCGCTTCTCCTTTTCCTTTCAGCTGGTTTTTGCGGAAACAAACCTCCGGCGGGCGACGTCACAGAAACATGGCGGCGGATGACGCCTCAGTCCCACCCACCGTGTCGTGTGGTCTGATTGGCTGCTTCTCCCCACGTGTTTGGCAGTCAAATGGGGCAAGAAGTGCCTGCAGCCTCCGCGCAGCCGCGGTTTGGGCGGCCAGTGACCCCTTTCGCGGTGGGGGAGGGGCCAGCGCCAGACTCTTAAAGGGATCCTGCACCACCAGAACTGTCCCAAACTCTTAAAGGACTCAACATGGCCAGACAGAGCAAGAGAGTTACAGAGCAAGGCATGGAGAGGGAAATAGAAAAGAGAGAGTGATGGAGAGCGAGAAATGAGATTGAAAGAATAATAGAGAGATGGACAGACTCAGAGACAATAGGTGATCGGGAGAGAGTGAGAGAGCAAGGGAAGGCGAGAAATGGAGGGAGAATTTCCTCAATTGGACAGAGATGGAGAGATAGTGATAGAGAGATGTGAAGAGAGATCAAAGAGAAAGGAAGGTGGAGAGTGATGGAGAGGTAGAGTTTGAGAGTGAGGAAACAGATAAATGGAGAGATAAAGGTGAGGAGAGAGTAACAGGGTGAAAGAGAGAGAGGGAGATGGAGAGAGAGTGGGAAGGAAAATGAGAAATTAGTGGTAATGAGCAGACACAGGGTGCACAGAAAGTGTGAAAAATTAATGAGAGATAGAGTGTCCATCAGCGAGAGTGGGAATGTCGGGGATAGATATGGGCAGAGAGAGAGGCAGATAGTGTGTGTATGTGTGTGTGTGTGTGTGTGTGTGTGTGTGTGTGTGTGTTTGTGTGTGTGAGAGATCAGCACATATACACAGCAAATTAAAGTCTTGCGGTGTCAAACAGTCATTTAATTGGGTGCACAACCAGACAAAAGTAACTTTATCCCCAGAAGAATGAGTGGTGTCAGACAAATAAAAACAGATACAAAAACAAGAAATGCTGGATTCACTCAGCAGGTCTGGCAGCATCTGTGGAAAGAGAAGCAGAGTTAACGTTTCGGGTCAGTGACCCTTCTTCGGAACTGACAAATATTAGAAAAGTCACAGATTATAAACAAGTGAGGTGAGGGTTGCAGCTTAATGCCCAGATAAGCTTTATTAAAGATTAAAAGTTGCAGAGAGAAATCACCCAGTTCTGTCAAGGTCCACTCTCATTTTCTATCTATGTCTCTCTTTCTCAGAGAGATGGTGATAAAACTATTGATGTAATGTGTTCAGTTGGGATAATGCTTTGAATGCCAAGGAGGGGTGGTTGGATTCTCTCCTGTTGCAGATGGTCATTGCGTGGCAATGTGTGACATGAATGTTACTTGCCATTGGTCGGCCCAACCCTGAATGTTGTCCGGGTCTTGGTGCATGTAACTCAGGATTGTTTCATTATCTGAGGCAAAATACTGTGGATGCTGGAAATCTGGAAAACGTTGATCTGAATCACTAACTCTGTTTCTCTCTCTCCACAGATGCTGCTGGCCCTGCTCAGTACATCCAGCATTTTCTGCTGGGATATCAGATGAAGATGGTTGCGCTGAGGACATTACCCCGATAAACTGCTGCAGTGAATGCCTGGGACTGAGCTGATTGACTTCCAACAACCACAACCATCTTCCTTTGTGTTTGGTATGATTCCAACCAGTGGAGAGCTTTCCACAGATTCCTGCCGACTTCAGTTTTGCTCAGGATCCTCGATGACACACTCAATCAAACACTGCCTTGATGTTAAGGTCAGTCTCTCTTCCCAGTATCAGACAGGAGTGAATCATTCCCTTTGACCCGTTCTGAACTGAACATGTTCTGCTTCTTGACAGCCTGATACAGGACTGTACACGGCCGATTAATGTAGCCCATCAAACAGTCCCAGAGCAGGTTCAGCCAGCTTAGCAATGGAGTACAGTTCCTTTAACAGGCTCTCTCTGTCTCCCCCTCTGCTATCTCTGACACTAGGAGAGAGACAGAGGCAGAGGGGGCATATATGAAGGCAGAGAGAGGGCTGTAGAGAGGGACAAAATTGGAGAGAGAGAGATTGTTGAGGTGGATTGAAAAGGATAATGTAAGATATATTAATTTGATGCAATCCTTCACTGTTCTGTACACAAACACATAAGCGATCGGTGCGGTGAGAAAAAAAACATCAGGAGAGGGAGAAATGTAGATCACGTTGGGGCCAAGGTGGACACTTTTGATGATCCACACGGAAACGTCTCCATTTTAAACATCCAGCAAGCTATTCCACTGTGGGATCCATCGCACCCTCATGATATTCGTTGGGGAAATTTCATGCTGGCTTCTTGGTTAATTTTTAAACTTGTGATTGATAGATTCTTGTTCACCAAAGGTATGAAGAGATAAATGGCAAAGGCTGGATATATGGTGCAAGTTAGATTACAGATCAGCCCTGATCTCATTGAATGCCGGAACAAGGTTGTCTGGTTAAATTGCATCCTCCTCTTCCAATATCCGATGTTAAATATCCTTCTTTCTTGGTCAGTCACCCTGTCAGTCTATGTCTCTCTGTTTCTCTCTTTCTGTCTCTCTCTCTGTCTGTTTCGGACACTGCAGAGTGAGAGTCACCTTGTATGCAGCCCATGATGTTCCTGGCCTCGGAGTGTGTGATGGGACAGCTTAGAGGGAAATTTACTCTGTGTCAAACCCAACATTGTACTTGGCTTGGGAATGCTGAATGGGACAATGCAGCTGGAGCTTTACTGCGTATCCTGGAATTTTGAAGGTCATGGAGTGATTAGATGAATGTTTTCAAGTTAATAAAGGATCGGGTGGACAGAGAGGAACTATTCCCAATGGCTGCGGAGTCATAAACTTGGGGGCATGGTCTAAAAATCTAAACGTAGTCTAAAAAACATTTTAGGAGTGAAATGAAGAAACACTTCAGCACACCAGGTGTGGTATCAGCTTGGAACTCTCTTTCACAAACGGCAATTGATGCTGAGACACTTGTTAATTTTTCAGTCTGAGTTTGATAGATTTTTATTAACCAAAGGTATTAAAGGGCAAAGATAGGTACATGAACTTAAATCACGCATCAGCCATGAGCTCATTGAATGACAGAAGAGTGTTGAGGGGCCAAATGGTCTCCCCCTCTTCCTCTGTCCAACGACAAATATCCTGCTATCACTCTCTGTGTCTCGGTCTGTGTCTCCCTCTTTGTCTCTCTTTCTGTCTGTCTGCCTTCTCTTTCTTTCAAACATCTGTGGAAACCCACACATTGGTTAGCCATTTTAGGCTAGTTCTCAGTGGGAATTGTATATTACCACAACACTGGGTCATTTATTTCAGAGAAGAACTCCTCACTCATGTAAGGTCAGTGCTTAAAACGTGACAGAGACACAGACATGGAGAGACTGAGGCACACAGTACTAGAAAGGAATCAATCAATTCCTTGGACCCAATAATTTTGCCTCTACTGTGATTAGGCTGGGTGGCCTGTAATTATTCAGTCTCTTACCTTCTCCCTTGTTAATCAACAGTACAACATGTGCAGACCTCCAGTCCTCTGGCAGCACGACTGTAACCAGAGAGGACTGGAACATGATGGTCAGAACCCCTGCTATTTCCTCCCTGCACCTCATCACAGTCGGAGCCTGGTGAATTATCACTTTCAAAGATGCTGAACCCCTGAATATTTACTCTCTCCCTCTTTATCCCATTCAATATTTCAAACCCCTCCTCATTGACTACAATGTCTGCGACGTCCATGCCCACATCTTCCGCCTTCACGGGTAGAAAAAGGAGGAGAGACGATATAAAGTAAAGGATACAAGGGATTAGGGGGAATGAGGAACTGAAGGAAATTCGTATTTGTAAGAAGGTTGTATTGGAGAAATTAATGGGGCTGAAGGTTGATAAGTTCCCAAGACCTGATATTCTACATCCCAGAGTGTTGAAAGAGGTCGCTATGGAGATAGTGGATGCATTGGTGATCATCTTCCAAAACTCTATAGTTTCTGGAACGGGTCCTTCATATTGGAAGGTAGCAAATGTCAGCACACTATTTAAGAAAGGAGGGAGAGAGTAAACAGGGAATTACAGACCTGTTAGCCTTACATCAGTCATTGGAAAAAGGCTAGAACATCTTCTAAATGATGTGATAAATGGATACTTGAATAATAATGATCCGATTGGGCATAGTCAACATGGATTTCGGAATGGGAAATCATGTTTGACCAACCCGTTGGAGTTTTTTTGTGCATGTTACTTGGATTTTCAGAAAGCTTTTGATAATGTCTCCCACAGGAGACGGGTTAGCAAAATTAAAGCACATGGGACTGGAGGTAATATACTGGCATGTATTCAGGATTGGTTCACAGGCAGAAAACAGAGAGTAGGAATAAACGGGTCATTCTCGCATTGGCACGCTGTGGCCGCAAGGATCAGTACTTGGGCCCCAGCTGTTCACAATATACTTCAGTGATTTGGATGTGGGGACCAAATGTAATATTCCTAAGTTCTCTAGCTTTGTCACTCTCTCACTCTCCTCTCAGTCTCTACCTCTCTCTGTCTCAGTCTCTCTCTTTCCCACTCCTTGTCTCTCCCAATCCCTGTCACTCCTAATCACGGACTTTCCCAATCCATGTCTGTCTCCCTCTGTCTCTCCCACTTCCTCTGTCTCTCTCTCTCCCTCTGTCTCTCACTCCCTCTGTCTCTGCCTCAGTCTGTCTCTTTTTCTTAGTTGGATCTTAGAGTAAGTTAAAGGTTCGGCACAACATCGTGGGCTGAAGGGCCTGCACTGTGCTGTGCAGTTCCATGTTCTATGTTCTATGTACTTTATCCCTCTCTCTGACTCCCTCTCTCTCCTTCTATCTCTGTCTCATTCGCTGTCACTCCGCCTCTCTCGTTCTATCTCTGTCTCACTCTCTGTCTCTGTCTCTCCCTCTATTACTGGCTCTTCCACTATCTATCTATCTCTCTCTCTCTCTCTCTCTCTCGCTCTCTCTCTCTCTCTCTCTCTCTCTCTCTCTATCTGTCTCTCTGTATCTGTCTCCACCCCATTTCTGACTCTCTCATTGTCTTTCACTATCACTGTCTCTCCCTCTCCCTGTCTGTCTCTGTCTCTCTCTCCCACTCTCTGCCTCTCCTCTCTCTGCCACTGCATCTCCCTCTCTCTTTCCATTTCTCTATGACTTTCCCTGTCTCTCCATCTCTCTCTCTCTCTCTCCCTTTCTCTCTCTCTCTCTCTCTATCTGTCTCTCCCTCTATCTCTTTCACTCCCTCTTGCATTCTCTGCCTCTGTACATGACTGTTGTCTCTCTCTCACACCATCTCTCCCTTTCTCTCTGTCTCTGTCTCTCTCGCTCTCTGACTGTCTCAGCCTCCCTCTGCCTGTCTCTGTCTCTCTCTGTCACTGCCTATCACTCTGTCTCTCCCTGTCTGTCTGTCTGTCTGTCTCTCTCTCTATCTGTCGCTGCCTCGCTCTCCCTCCATCTCTCTCTCCTTCTATATCCCCTTCTTCCTATATCTCTCTCTCTCTCCATCTATATCTCTCTCTCTCCCTCTGTCTCTCTCTCCCTCTATCCCTCCTTCTCCATCTATCTGTCCTTATCCCTTTATCTCTCCTTCTCCCTCTCTCTCTCTCTCCCTCTATCTGTCTCTCTCCCTCCACCTCCCTTTGTCACGGTTTATCCCTATCCATCTGTCACTGTCTCTGTCCATCTCCCTTTGTAGTCTGTTTGTGTCCTCCTCACAGCTTACTGTCCCACCTAACCTCGTATCTCCCTCCTTCGCTCTCTATCTATCTATCTCTCTCTCTCACTCTCTTACACCCCAATGCACTAGTTAAGACTGTATTCGACCATGCCTCTGTTTATATGATACTCGGCCTGTCTCCGGTATAAAAATGCTAAAATGGGTGAGCTGTTTGTGGGATGCCTTCCATTTTATATGTAGAGGTGGAGCGCCATCCATTTTATATGTAGAGGTCGAACGCCCTCCATTTTAAATGGAGAGGGGGACGTTCCTCCATTTTATATGTATACGGTGAGCTCCCTCTATTTTATATGTAGAGGGGGAGCACCCTCCATCTGTTCTATAGACAAGGAATTCCCGCCATCTTATGCATAGAAGTCTCTCTCTCACTCTCTATCTCTCTCTCTGTCTCTCTCTCCCACTTCCTCAACCTGTCTCCAAATATTTCTTATTCTTACCCTGTCTCGCTCTCTCCCTCACCCTGTCTCTCTCTCTCTCTCCCTCCTACATCCTGTCAGCCTCTCTCTCCCTCCCTCACACAGTCATTCTCTCTGTCTCCCTCACCCTGTCTCTCTCTCTCCCTCACCCTGTCACTCTCGATGTCTTCCACACCCTGTCTCTCTACTTCTCACTGCATCACTTTCCCTCACATATCTCTCTATTTCTGTCTCTATCTCTCTACCTCACTCTGGCTCTCTGTCTCTCCCACCCTCAGAGTGTCACTCTCTCTCTCCCCTCACACTGTCTCTCCCTCTCTCTCTCCCTCAGCCTGACTCCATATTTCTCTCTCTATCGCCTTCCCTCACTCTGTCTCTCTCTCTCCCTCCCTCACCTTGTCTCCCTCTCTGTCTCCCTCACACAGTCTCTCTCTCTCCCTCACCCTATCTCTCTCTCTCTGTCTCCCTCACACATTTTCTCTCTCCCTCCGTCACACTGTCTCTCTCTCTCTCCATTCCTCAGACTCTCACTCTCTGTCTCCCTCATCCTATCTCTCTCTCTGTCTCTCCCTCACTCTGTCTCTCTCTACCTCACACTGTCACTGTCTCTCTCTGTCTCCCTCACACTGTCTCTCTCTCTCTCTCTCTCTCTCTCTCTCTCTCTCTCCCTCACCCGGTCTCTCTATTTCTCTCTCTATCTCTCCCCTCACTCTGTCTTTCTCACTCCGTCCCTCAACCTGTCTCCCTCTCTGTTTCCCTGAAACTGTCTCTCTCTCTCTATCTCTCGCTCACCTGCCTCACCCTGTCCCTCTCGCACAGTCTTTCTCTCTCCTTCACACAATCTCTCTCTCTCTCCATCACCCTGTATCTCTCCCTCCATCACCCTGTCTCTCCCTCCTTGTGTGTCTCTGTCTCTCTGTCTCCCTCACACACACACACTCTCTCTAGCTCCCTCACACAGTCTCTTTCTCTCTCTCTCCCTCAATCTGTCTCCCTATTTCTCTCTCTCTTTCACACTGTCTCTATTTCTCTTTCTCTATCACCCTTTCTCTCTCTCTCGCCTTTCCTCATCCTCTCACTCTCTCTCTCTATTTCTCTCCCTCACCCTGTTTATTTCTCTCTCTGGCTCTCACTCCCTCACTCTGGCTCTCTATTTCTCTATCTCTCTCGCCGTCACCCTGTCTCTCTCGCTCTCACCTCACACAGTTTCTCTCTGTCGTTCTCCCTCACCCTGTCACTCTTTCTCTATCTCTCTCCCTCACCCTGTTTTTTTCTCTCTCTCGCTCTCTCTCCCTCACCATGTCTCTCACTATCTTTCTCTCCCTCACCGACTCTCTATCTCCCTCACTCTGTCTCTTGCTCTCCCTCGCACAGTCTCTCTCTCTTTCCATCATGCTGTCTCTCTATTTCTCTCTCCATCTCTCTTCCTCACCCTGTCACCCTCTCTCTCTCCCTCAATCTGTCTCCCTCTCTCGCTCCCTCACAAAGACTCTCCCCCTGGCTCCATCACGCAGTCTCTCCCTCCCTCAGCCTGTCACTCTCTCTGTCCCTCATCCTGTCTCTTTCTTTTTCTCTCCATCTCAGTCCCTCGCTATGTCACTCTCTCCCACACCCTGTCTCTCTCTCTCTCTCCCTCCTACACCCTGTCTACCTCACTCTCCCTGCCTCACCCTGTCACTCTCTCTGTCTCCGCCACCCTCCCTTCCTCTCCCTCTCTCTCTCTCTCACTCCATCACCCTGACACTCTTTCTCTCTCCCTCAGACTGTCACTCTCTCTGTCTCCCTCACCCTCTCTCTCTCTATCCCTCTCCCTCACAATGTCTCTCTCGCTCCCTCTCTCACCCTGTCACTCTCTCTGTGTCTCTGCCTCCCTCACCTTGTCTCATTATCTCTCTCTCCCTCACCTTGTCTCTCTATTTTTCTCTCTATCTCTCTCCCTCACTCTGATTCTCTCTCTCTCCCGCCCTCACCTTGTCACTCTCTCTCTATCTGTCTCCCTCACACTGTCTCTCCCTCTCCCTCCCTGAATCTGTCTCTCTATTTCTCTCTCTCTTTCACACTTTCTCTCTTTCTCTCTCTCCATCACCCTTTCTCTCTCTCTCGCCCTCCCTCACCCTTTCACCCTCTCTCACTCTATCTCTCTCCCTCACCCTGTCAATTTCACTCTCTGGCTCTCCCTCCCTCACTCTGTCTCTCTATTTCTCTATCTCTCTCGCAGTCACCCTGTCTCTCTCGCTCTCACCTCACACAGTCTCTCTCTCTCCCTCACACTCTCTCTCTCTATCTCTCACTCTCCCTCACTCTGTCACTCTCTCGCTCTCTCTCCCTCACCCTCTCTCTGTCTCCCTCACTCTGTCTCTCTCTCCCTCACCCTATTTCTCTCTCTCTCTCTCGCTCTCTCTCCCTCACCCTGTCGCACTGTATCTCTCTCTCCCTCACCTTCTCTCTATCTCCCTCACTCTGTCTCTCTCTCTCCCTCGCACAGTCTCTCTCTCTCTCTTTCCATGACGCTGTCTCTCCATTTCTCTCTCCATCTCTCTCCATCACCCTGACCCCTCTCTCCCTCTCCCTCACCCTGTCACTCTCTCTGTGTCTCTGCATCCCTCACCTTGTCTCACTATCTCTCTCTCACTCTCTCCCTCACCCTGTCTCTCTATTGTTCTCTCTATCTCTCTCCCTCATTCTGATTCTCTCTCTCTCTCCCGCCCTCACCTTGTCACTCTCTCTCTATCTGTCTCCCTCACACTGTCTCTCCCTCTCCCTCCCCGTCACCCTGTCTCTCTATTTCTCTCTCTATCTCCCTCCGTCACTCTGTCTCTCTCTCTCTATCACTCCCTCACCCTGTCTCCCTCTCTGACTCCCTCACACATTCTCTCTCTCTCTCCCTCACCCTGTCACTCTCTCTCTCTGTCTCCGTCAAACTGTCTCTCTCTCTGACTCTCTCTCTCCCTCACCCTGTCTCTCTATTTCTCTCTCTATCCCTCTCCCTCACTCCGTCTCTCACACTCACTCCCTTCCTCACCCTATCTCCCTCTCTGTCTCCCTCACACGGTCTCTCTCGATCCCTCCCTCACTCTATATCTCTCTCTCCCTCTCTCTGTCCCCCTCCCTCACCCCGTCTCTCTCTCTCTCTCTCTCTCTCCCTCACTCACTCTGTCTCTCTCTCTCCCTCCCTCACACAGTCTCCCGATGTGTCTCCCTCACACAGTCTCTCTCTCTCTCCCTCCCTCACACAGTCTCCCTCTCTGTCTCCCTCACGCAGTCTTTCTCTCTCCCTCCCTCACACTGTCTCTCTCTCTCTCTGTCTCCATCACACTGTCTCTCTCTCTCTCACTCACACACACTGTCTCTCTATTCCTCTCTCCATGTCTCTCCCTCACTCTGTCTCTCTCTGCCTCATCCTGTCACTGCCACCATCTCCCTCACTCTGTCTCTCTTTCTGTCTCCATCCAGCAGACTCTCTCTCTCTCACCCTGTTACTCTGTCTCTCGCTCTCTCTGCCTTGCACAGTCTCTCCCTTTCTCTCTCTCTCCCTCACCCTGTCTCTCTATTTCTCTCTCCATCTCTCTCCCTCACTGTGTGGCTCTCTAACTCACTCCTTCACTCTTTCTCTGTCTCTCTCTGTCTCCCTCACACTCTCTCTCAAACTCTTTCTCCCTCACATAGTCACTCTCTCTCACTCTCCCTCACACAGTCTCTCTCTCTCTCTCCCTCAGTCACTCTCTCTCTCTCTCCCTCCCTCACAAAGTCTCTCTCTCTGTGTCCATCACGCAGACACTCTCTCCCTCACCCTATTGCTCTCTCTCTCTCTCCCTCACCCTCTCTTTCTCTCTCTCTCTCTCTCTCTCCCCCTCACCCTGTCTCTCTCTCTCTCCGTCTCCCTGAAACTGTCTGTCTCTATCTCGCTCGCTCACTCTGTCGCTCTCTCTCTCCCTCCCTCACCCTGTCTCACTCACACAGTCTCTCTCTCTCTCCATCACCCTGTATCTCTCTCTCTCCATCACCCTGTCTCTCCCTCACTCTGTCTCTTTCGCTCTCTCCCTGAATCTGTCTCTCTATTTCTCTCTCTCTTTCACACTTTCTCTCTTTCTCTCTCTCCATCACCCTTTCTCTCTCTCTCGCCCTCCCTCACCCTTTCACCCTCTCTCTCTCTATCTCTCTCCCTCACACTGTTAATTTCTCTCTCTGGCTCTCCCTCCCTCACTCTGTCTCTCTATTTCTCTATCTCTCTCGCCGTCACCCTGTGTCTCTCGGTCTCACCTCACACAGTCTCTCTCTCTCCCTCACACTCTCTCTCTCTCTCTCTCGCTCTCCCTCACTCTGTCACTCTCTCGCTCTCTCTCTCTCACCCTCTCTCTGTCTCCCTCACACTGTCTCTCTCTCCCTCACCCTATTTCTCTCTCTATCTCGCTCTCTCTCCCTCACCCTGCTGCGCTCTATCTCTCTCTCCCTCACCTTCTCTCTATCTCCCTCACTCTGTCTCTCTCTCTCCTTCACACAGACTATCTCGCACTCTTTCCATGACGCTGTCTCTCCATTTCTCTCTCCATCTCTTTCCATCACCCTGACCCCTCTCTCTCTCTCCCTCACTCTGTCTCTCTCTCTTTCTCACTCTCTCTCTCCCTCACCCTGTCACTTTCTCTCTCTCCCTCACCCTGTCTCTCTATAATTCTCTCCATCTCTCTCCCTCGCTGTGTCTCTCTCTCCCTCAACCTGTCTCTCTCTCTCTCCCTCCCTCACCCTGTCACTCTCTCTGTCTCCCACATCCTGTCTCTCTTTCTCTCTCTCACTCCCTCACTCTGTCACTCTTTCTGTCTCCCTCACCCTCTTTCTCTCTCTATCCCTTTCCCTGTCACTCTCTCTCTTTGCCTCTGTCTCCCTCACCCTCTTTCTCTCTCTCTCCAACTCCCTGTCTCTATATTTCTCTCTCTATCTCTCTCCCTTACTCTGCCTCTCTCTCTCTCCCGCCCTCACCTTGTCACTCTCTCTCTCTGTCTCCCTCTCACTATTCTCTCTCCCTTACCCTTTCTCTCTCTCTCTCTCTTTCCCCCGCACACTGCCTCTCCCTCTCTCTCCCCGTCACCCTGTCTCTCTCGCTCTCACCTCACACAGTCGTTTTCTCTCTCGCCCTCACCCTGTCTCTCTCTCTATCTATCTCTCTCCCTCACCCTGTCTCTCTGTCTCTCTCTCTCCCTCCTTCACCCGCTCTCTGTCTCCCTCACTCTGTCTCTCTCTCTTCCTCACACAGTGTCTCTCTCTCTCGCGCTCTCTCTGTCTCGCTCCCCCTCTCTCTGTCACTGCCTTCCCATTTATCTCGCTGTCGCTCCCTCTCTCTCTGTCTCTCTCTCTCTCTGTCTCTCCAACTCTCTCTTTCTCTGCTCTCCCTATCACTCTTTCTCTCCCTCTGTCCATGACTCTGTTTGTCTCTCTTTCAAACCTTCTCTTTCTCTCTTTGTTTCTATCTCCCGCTCTCTCTCTCTCTCTCTCGATATCTCTCTCTCCCTCTATTTCTCTCTCCCTCTATTTCTCTCTCCCCATATCTCTCTCTTTCTCCCTCTATTTCTTTCTCCCTCTATCTCTCTCTCTCCCTCTGTCTCTCTCTCCTCTCCATCGATCTCTCTCCACCTCTAACTCTCTATCACTCTGTTTCTCTCTCCCCCGTCTCTCTTTGTGCTGTTTAGCCCTATCCATCTGTCTCTGTCTCTGCCCATCTCCTTTTGTAGTCCACTTGTGTCCTCCTTACAGCTTACTGTCCCACCTAAACCTTATGTCTCTCTCCTTCACTCCGTCTTGCTCTATCTCTCTCTCTCTCTCTGTCTCCCTCACCCCAATGCACTAGTTAAGACTGGATTTGACCATGCCTCTGTTTATAATTATACTCGGCCTTGTCTCCGGTATAAAAATGTTTAAAAAGTGTTGTAAAATGGGTGAGGTGCCTGTGGGATCCCCTCCATTTGATATGTACAAGTGGAACTCCATCCATTTTATATGCAGTGGGGGAGCTCCCTCCGTTTGTTCCACAGACAGAGAGCTCGTCCATTTTATCTTTCGGAGGGCATCTCCCTCCATTTTGTATGTCGAGGGGTAGCTCCCTTCATTTGTTCTATCGGCAGGGATCTCCTCCATTTTATATGTAGTGGGGCATCTTCCTCCATTTCTTATGGAGAGGGGTATCTCCCTTCATTTGTTCTATAGACAGGGATATCCTCCATTTTATATGCAGAAGGGCATCTTTTTCCACTTTATATGTGGAGGTGGAGCTCCCTCCATTTTATATGTCGAGCGATAGCTCCCTCCAATATTTCTATAGACAGGGATCGACCTCCCTTTTATATATAGAAGGGGTGCTCCCTTTATTTGTTCCACAGACAGGGATCGACCTCCAATTAATATGTAGAATGACATCTCCAGCTACTGTATATGCAGAGGGGGAGCTCCCTCCATTTTTTATACAGACAGGGATCTCCTCCATTTTATATGTAGAAGGGCATCGCCCTCCACTTTATATGTCGAGGGGAGGGCTCCGTCCATTTTATATTTAGAGAGGGAGCGCCCGCCATTTGTTACATAGACAGGGATTTCCCTCCATTTTATACATAGAAGGGCATCTCTCGCTCTCTCTCTCACTCTCTCTCTCTCTCTCTCTCTCTCTCTCTCTCTCTCTCTCCCACTCTCTCTCTCACTCCATCACATTGACGCCCTTTCTCTCTCCCTCACCCTGTCACTCTCTCTGTCTCCCTCACCCTCTCTCCCTCGATCCCTCTCCCTCACTCTGTCTCTCTCGCTCCCTCTCTCACCCTGTCACTCTCTCCGTGTCTCTGTCTCCCTCACCTTGTCTCACTATCTCTCTCTCACTCTCTCCCTCACCCTGTCTCTCTCTCTCTCTCCCTCCTACACCCTGTCTACCTCACTCTCCCTGCCTCACCCTGTCACTCTCTCTGTCTCCGCCACCCTCCCTTCCTCTCCCTCTCTCTCTCTCTCACTCCATCACCCTGACACTCTTTCTCTCTCCCTCAGACTGTCACTCTCTCTGTCTCCCTCACCCTCTCTCTCTCTATCCCTCTCCCTCACAATGTCTCTCTCGCTCCCTCTCTCACCCTGTCACTCTCTCTGTGTCTCTGCCTCCCTCACCTTGTCTCATTATCTCTCTCTCCCTCACCTTGTCTCTCTATTTTTCTCTCTATCTCTCTCCCTCACTCGGATTCTCTCTCTCTCTCCCGCCCTCACCTTGTCACTCTCTCTCTATCTGTCTCCCTCACACAATCACTCCCTCTCCCTCCCCGTCACCCTGTCTCTCTATTTCTCTCTCTATCTCCCTCCGTCACTCTGTCTCTCTCTCTCTCTCTCCCTCACCCTGTCTCTCTCTCTCTCTGTCTCCCTCACTCTGTCGCTCTCTCCCTCACACTGTCACTCTATCTCTCTGTCTCCCTCACACTGTCTCTCTTTCTCTCTCACTCACACACACTGTCTCTCTATTCCTCTCTCCATCTCTCTCCCTCACTGTGTCTCACTCTGCCTCATCCTGTCACTGTCACCCTCTCCCTCACTCTGTCTCTCTCTCTGTCGCCATCCCGCAGACACTCTCTCTCTCACCCGATTACTCGCTCTCGCTCTCTCTGCCTCGCCCTGTCTCTCTCTCTCTCTCTCTCTCTCTCTCTCCCTCACCCTGTCTCTCTATTTCTCTCTCCATCTGTCTCCCTCACTGTGTGGCTCTCTCACTCTCTCCTTCACTCTTTCTTTCTCTCTCTCTCTCTGTCTCCCTCACACTCTCTCTCAAACTCTCTCTCCCTCACATAGTCTCTCTCTCTCTCTGTCTCCCTCATGCAGTCTCTCTCTCTCTCCCTCAGTCTCTCTCTCTCCCTCCCTCACAAAGTCTCTCTCTCTCTGTCTCCATCACGCAGACTCTCTCTCCCTCACCCTATTACTCTCTCTCTCTCCCTCACCCTCTCTCTCTCTCTCACTCTCTCCCTCCCCCTGTCTCTCTCCCTCAACCTGTCTCTCTATTTCTCTCTCCATCTCTCTCCCTCACTGTCTCTCTCTCTCTCTTCCTCACCCTGTCCCTCTCTCTCTCTCCGTCTCCCTGAAAGTGTCTGTCTCTCTCTCGCTCGCTCACTCTGTTGCTCTCTCCCTCCCTCATCCTGTCTCTCTCACACAGTCCCTCTCTCTCTACATCACCCTGTATCTCTCTCTCTCCATCACCCTGTCTCTCCCTCACTCTGTCTCTTTCTCTCTCTCCCTGAATCTGTCTCTCCATTTCTCTCTTTCCATCACCCTTTCTCTCTCTCTCGCCCTCCCTCACGCTTTCACCCTCTCTCTCACTATCTCTCTCCCTCACCCTGTTAATTTCTCTCTCTGGCTCTCCCTCCCTCACTCTGTCTCTCTATTTCTCTATCTCTCTCGCCGCCACCCTGTGTCTCTCGGTCTCACCTCACACAGTCTCTCTCTCTCCCTCACCCTCTCTCTCTCTCTCGCTCTCCCTCACTCTGTCACTCTCTCGCTCTCTCTCCCTCACCGTCTCTCTGTCTGCCTCACTCTGTCGCTCTCTCCCTCACCCTTTTTCTCTCTCTCCCTCGCTCTCTCTCCCTCACCCTGTTGCGCTCTATCTCTCTCTCCCTCACCTTCCCTCTATCTCCTCACTCTGTCTCTCTCTCTCCCTCGCACAGTCTCTCTCTCTCTTTCCATGACGCTGTCTCTCCATTTCTCTCTCCATCTCTCTCCATCACCCTGACTCCCCTCTCTCTCTCCCTCACTCTGTCTCTCTCTCTCTCCCTCCCACGCAAAGTCTCTCTCCCTGTCTCCATCACGCAGTCTCTCCCTCCCTCAGCCTGTCACTTTCTCTCTCTCCCTCAACCTGTCTCGCTATTTCTCTCTCCCTCCTACACCCTGTCTACCTCTCTCTCCCTCCCTCACCCTGTCACTCTCTCTGTCTCCCACACCCTGTCTCTCTCTCTCTCCCTCCCTCACCCTGTCACTCTCTCTCTCTGCCTCTGTCTCGCTCACCCTGTCTCTCTCTCTCTCTCTCTCTCCTACACCCTGTCTACCTCTCTCTCCCTCCCTCACCCTGTCACTCTCTCTTTCTCCCTCACCCTCTCTCTCTCTCTATCCCTCTCCCTGTCACTCTCTCTCTCTGCCTCTGTCTCCCTCACCCTGTCTCTCTCTCTCTCGTCTCTCTCGCTCTCTATCTCTCCAACTCCCTGTCTCTATATTTCTCTCTCTATCTCTCTCCCTTACTGTGTCTCTCTCTCTCTCCCGCCCTCACCTTGTCACTCTCTCTCTCTGTCTCCCTATCACTATCTCTCTCTCCCTTACCCTTTCACTCTCTCTCTCTCTTTCCCCGCACACTGTCTCTCCCTCTCTATCCTCGTCACCCTGTCTCTTTCACTCTCACCACACACAGTCGTTCTCTCTCTCGCCCTCACCCTGTCTCTCTCTCTATCTATCTCGCTCCCTCACCCTGTTTCTCTCTCTCTCTCGCTCTCTCTCCCTCACCCTGTCTCTCTCTCTCTCTCTCCCTCCTTCACCCGCTCTCTGTCTCCCTCACTCTGGCTCTCTCTCTTCCTCACACAGTGTCTCTCTCTTTCGCGCTCTCTCTGTCTCTCACCCCCTCTCTCTGTCACTGCCTTCCCATCTATCTCGCTGTCGCTCCTTCTCTTTCTCTCTCTCTCTCTCTCTGTCTCTCCATCTCTCTCTTTCTCTTCTCTCCCTGTCACTCTTTCTCTCCCTCTGACCATGACTCACTTTGTCTCTCTTTCAAACCTTCTCTTTCTCTCTTTGTTTCGATCTCCCGCTCTCTCTCTCTCGATATCTCTCTCTCCCTCTATTTCTCTCTCCCTCTATTTCTCTCTCCCTATATCTCTCTCTTTCTCCCTCTATTTCTTTCTCCCTATGTCTCTCTCCCTCCCTCTGTCTCTCTCCTTCTCTCTCTCTATCTCTCTCTCCCTCTCCATCGATCTATCTCCTCCTCTAACTCTCTATCACTCTGTTTCTCTCTCCCCTGTCCCTCTTTGTGCTGTTTATCCCTATCCATCTGTCTCTGTCTCTGTCCATCTCCTTTTGTAGTCTACTTGTGTCCTCCTTACAGCCGACTGTCCCACCTAAACCTTATGTCTCTCTCCTTCACTCCGTCTTGCTCTATCTCTCTCTCTCTCTCTGTCTCCCTCACCCCAATGCACTAGTTAAGACTGGATTTGACCATGCCTCTGTTTATATTATACTCGGCCTTGTCTCCGGTATAAAAATGTTTAAAAAGTGTTGTAAAATGGGTGAGGTGCCTGTGGGATCCCCTCCATTTTATATGTACAGGTGGAACTCCATCCATTTTATATGCAGTGGGGGAGCTCCCTCCGTTTGTTCCACAGACAGAGAGCTCGTCCATTTTATCTTTCGGAGGGCATCTCCCTCCATTTTGTATGTCGATGGGTAGCTCCCTCCATTTGTTCTATAGACAGGGATCTCCTCCATTTTATATGTAGAAGGGCATCTTTATCCACTTTATCTGTGGAGGTGGAACTCCCTCCATTTTATATGTAGAGCGATAGCTCCCTCCAATATTTCTATAGACAGGGATCGACCGCCATTTTATATATAGAAGGGAAGCTCCCTTTATTTGTTCTACAGACAGGGATCGACCTCCAATTAATATGGAGAATGACATCTCCGTCCACTGGAGATGCAGAGGGGGAGCTCCCTCCATTTGTTATATAGACAGGGATCTCCTCCATTTTATATGTAGAAGAGCATCGCCCTCCACTTTATATGTCGAGGGGGTGCTCCGTCCATTTTATATTTAGAGAGGGAGCGCCCTCACTCTCTCTCTCTCCCTCACTCTCTCTCTTTCTCTCTCCCCGAACCCTGTCTCTCTCTCTCTCCCCCTCACCCTATCTCTCTCTCACCCTCCCTCCCTCTCTCTCTCCCTCTCCCTCACTCACTCTCTCTCTCTCTCTCCCTCACCCTCTCTCTTTCTCTCTCTCCCTCACCCTCTCTGTATGTGTCTCTCTCTCCCATACTCTCTCTCTCTCTCTCTCCCTTCCTCAACCTGGCTCGCTCTCTGGATCTCTCCCACACCCCGGCTCTCTCTCTCTCTCCCTCACCTTGTCTCTATCTCTCTCCCCTCACCCTGTCTCTCTCTCTCTCCGTCTCTCTCTACCCCTCATTCTGTCTGTCTCTGTCTCCCTCGCCCTGTCTCTCTCTCTCCCTCACCCTGTCTCTCTCTCTCTCCCTTACCCGTCTCTCTCTCTCCCTCCCTCTGTCTCTCTCTCTCTCTCTCCCCCACTTCCTCAACCTGTCTCCAAATATTTCTTTTTCTTACGCTGTCTTGCTCTCTCCCTCACCCTGTCTCTCTCTCTCTCCCTCCTACATCCTGTCTGCCTCTCTCTCCCTCCCTCTCCCTGTCATTCTCTCTGTCTCCCTCACACTGTCTCTCTCTCTCTCTCCCTCCCTCCCTCACCCTGTCACTCTCTATGTCTTCCTCACCCTGTCTCTCTGTCTCTCCCTCCCTCACACTGTCTCTCTGTCTCCTTCACCCTGTCTCTCTACTTCTCTCTGTATCTCTCTCCTTCACTCTGTCTCTCTCTCTCTCCCTCACCCTGTATCTCACTCTCTCTCTCGCTCTCTCTCCCCCTCACCCATCTCTCTATTTCTGCCTCTATCTCTCCACTTCACTCTGTCTCTCTGTCTCTCCCACCCTCAGCTTGTCACTCTCTCTCTCCCCCTCACACTGTCTCTCCCTCTCTCTCTCTCTCCCTCAGCCTGACTCCCTCTCTGTCTCCCTCACACAGTCTCTCTCTCCCTCCGTCACACTGTCTCTCTCTCTCCCTTCCTCAGACTCTCTCTCTCTCTGTCTCCCTCACCCTGTCTCTCTCTCTCTCTCTCCCTCACTCTGCCTCTCTCTACCTCACACTGTCACTGTCTCTCTCAGTCTCCCTCACACTGTCTCTCTCTCTCTGTCTCCCTCACCCTGTCTCTCTATTTCTCTCTCTATCTCTCCCCTCACTCTGTCTCTCTCACTCACTCCCTTCTTCACCCTATCTCCCTCTCTGTCTCCCTGACACGGTCTCTCTCGATCCCTCCCTCACTCTATCTCTCTCTCTCCCTCCCTCTCTCTGTCGCCCTTCTCTTCCAGAGAACCATTGCAGACACTATGGGCCAACCCACTTCCTTCTGCATTGTCACGATTTTAGGATTCAGTAATGTCCCTCTGAAAGTGCAGAAATCCCTCAGTAATGTCGCAGCACTCCCTCAGTTAAGTCCCTCCGACATTGCAGTGCTCCCTCAAAAATGTCTCCCCAGTATAAAACAATATAACATATAAGTGCTCCCTCAGTAATTCCCTCCCGTAGTGCAGCACTCCCTCAATTATGTCTCTCTGACAGCGCAGCGCTCCCTCAAAAATGTTTCCCCAGTAGCGCAGCACACCCTCAGTAATGTTCCTCGTTCACTGCACGGCCTTCATGCCGTAATAATGGATTCGAAAAACTTCATGGAGAGATACAGCACTGAAACAGGCCCTTCGGACTACGGAGTCCGTGCCAACCAACAACCATCCATTTACACTAATCGTGCATTAATTCCGTACTCTCTTTCCTGTATAAGGGGCAATTTACAATAGCCAATTTACCTACAATTCTTTGGCTGTAGGAGGGCAGAAGCCCACACGGTCACAGGGAGAACTTACAAACTCCGCACATGCAGTACCCAGAACTGAACCACGGTCGCTGGAGTTGGGAGGCTCCAGAGCTGACCACTGCACCACTCCTACTGCCTCTGCAGCTGTGTGCACAAGTCCTTGAGTTGGACTCCTTATCCAGACGTCCTCCCTTCCTCTATCTCGTTTCTGAAGCCCAGAGCTGTACACACACCTTATCCAGCCTCCCTCCTTCCTTCTATGCAGCTAATATCTGGAGCCCAGTGCTGTGCGCAAGATAATCCAGTGTCTGGTCCCTTCCTCTATATCGACAGTTATAATGGTTTATGTAGAATTGCGAAGTGTTACACAGGGTTATGACGAGTATATAGGATTCTAAATTATTATAGGAAGTTATAAAGGACGAGAACATTTCATTTAGGATTGGAAAATTGTAAATGCTATCATTTTTATAAAGTTTTAAAGAAGAGTTGTAAAGGATTCTGAAAAATCATAAATGATTGTGAAGGATTATACGGAGGTTAAAGCTTTATTCAGGGTTTTCATGCTGTATAGAGGATTATTCAAAGGCGATGAAGGATTCCAAAAGGTAATAAGGGTGATAACGATTCAGGAACGTTTTTAAAGGAGCATAACGTTTTATGAGACGATAAAGGATTATAAAGGATTACAACATTTATGAAGGATCATAAACATTTACAACTGTTTATAAGGATAATGAAGCCTCATATCGAAATGTGGAGCTTATTCAAGGAGCAGCTACTGCGTGTCCTTGATAAGTATGTACCTGTCAGGCAGGGAGGAAGTTGTCGAGCGAGGGAGCCGTGGTTTACAATTGAGGTTGAAGCGCTTGTCAAGAGGAAGAAGAAGGCTTATGTTAGGATGAGACGTGAAGGCTCAGTTAGAGCGCTTGAGAGCTACATGTTAGCCAGGAAGGATCTAAAGGGAGAGCAAAGAAGAGCAAGGAGAGGACACGAGAAGTTACTGTCGGATAGGATCAAGGAAAACCGTAAGGCTTTCTATAGGTATATCAGGAATAAAATAATGACTCGAGTTAGATTAGGGCCAATCAAGGATAGTAGTGGAAAGTTGTGTGTGGAATCAGAGGAGATAGGGGAAGCGTTAAATGAATAGTTTTCGTCAGTATTTACAGTAGAGAACGAAAATGTTGTCGAGGAGAATACTGAGATTCAGACTATTAGGCTAGATGGGATTGAGGTTCACAAGGAGGAGGTGCTAGCAATTTTGCAAAGTGTGAAAATGGATAAGTCCCCTGGGCCAGATGGGATTTATCATCGGATTCTCTGGGAAGCCAGGGAGGAGATTGCCGAGCCTTTGTCCTTGATCTTTATGCCGTCATTGTCGACAGGAATAGTGCCGGAAGACTGGAGGATAGCAAATGTTGTCCCCTTGTTCAAGAAGAGGACTAGAGACAGCCCTGGTAATTTTAGACCTGTGAGCCTTACTTCGGTTGTGTGTAAAATGTTGGAAAAGGTTATAAGAGACATGATTTATAATCATCTTGAAAAGAATAAGTTCATTAGCGATAGTCAGCACGGTTTTGTGAAGGGTAGGTCGTGCCTCACAAACCTTATTGAGTTTTTCGAGAAGGTGACCAAACAGGTGGATGAGGGTAAAGCAGTGGATGTGGTGCATATGGATTTCAGTAAGGCGTTTGATAAGGTTCCCCACGGTAGGCGATTGCAGAAAATACGGAAGTATGGGGTTGAAGGTGATTTAGAGCTTTGGATCAGAAATTGGCCAGCTGAAAGAAGACAGAGGGTGGTGGTTAAAGGCAAATGTTCATCCTGGAGTTTAGTTACTAGTGGTGTACCGCAAGGATCTGTATTGGGGCCACTGCTGTTTGTCATTTTTATAAACGACCTTGAAGAGGGTGTAGAAGGGTGGGTTAGTAAATTTGCGGATGACACTAAGGTCGGTGGAGTTGTGGATAGTGCCGAAGGATGTTGTAGGTTACAGAGGGACATAGATAGGCTGCAGAGCTGGGCTGAGAGATGGCAAATTGAGTTTAATGCGGAAAAGTGTGAGGTGATTCACTTTGGAAGGAGTAACAGGAATGCAGAGTACTGGGCTAATGGGAAGATTCTTGGTTGTGTAGATGAACAGAGAAATTTTGGTGTCCTGGTGCATAAATCGCTGAAAGTTGCCACCCAGGTTAATAGGGCTGTTAAGAAGGCATATGGTGTGTTGGCTTTTATTAGTAGGGGGATCGAGTTTCGGAGCCACGAGGTCATGCTGCAGCTGTACAAAACTCTGGTGAGGCCGCACCTGGAGTATTGCGTGTAGTTCTGGTCACCACATTATTGGAAGGATGTGGAAGCTTTGGAAAGGGTGCAGAGGATATTTACTAGGATATTGCCTGGTATGGAGGGAAGGTCTTACGAAAAAGGCTGAGGGACTTGAGGTTGTTTTCGTTGGAGAGAAGGAGGAAGACAGGTGACTTAATAGAGACATATAAGATAATCAGAGGGTTACATAGGGTGGATAGTAAGAGTCTTTTTCCTTGGATGGTGATGGCAAACACGAGGGGACATAGCTTTAAGTTGAGGGGTGATAGATATAGGACAGATGTTAGAGGTAATTTCTTTACTCAAAGAGTAGTAGGGGCGTGGAACGCCCTGCCTGCAACAGTAGTAGACTCGCCAACTTTAAGGGCATTTAAGTGGTCATTGGATAGACATATGGATGAAAATGGAATAGTGTAGGTCAGATGGTTTCACAGGTCGGCGCAACATCGAAGGCCGAAGGGCCTGGACTGCGCTGGTATGTTCCAATCAATTCTCATCTAAAATATGGGTTAAAAAGGAATTTAAGGAGTTATCAAGCGTTATGCATCTAATGAAGTGTTACAAAGAGTTAAAAGGTATCCCAAAATGGGAACAGGTCCCGCCCCCACGAACCCATCACCATAGGGAAAATGCCCGCCACCATTCCCTGTCAGTGCGAGGAAAAGACCCCGACCTCACCATCCACTCACCATGGGAAACAGCCCCCCTCCCCACCTGCCGTCATCATCGGAAAAAGACCTAACGCCACACTCTCCATC
Source organism: Heterodontus francisci (assembly GCF_036365525.1). NCBI lineage: Eukaryota > Metazoa > Chordata > Chondrichthyes > Heterodontiformes > Heterodontidae > Heterodontus > Heterodontus francisci. The sequence continues at coordinate 3,528,132 of NW_027140118.1, read as the reverse complement.
ACGATATTAATAGGCCTCCCGCTTTTTCACCGGACCAGCAGACCCCGCCCCACAACTGACACGATATTGACAGTCCCAGATCTGTCTCTATAGCGATTGGCCACGCTCCCTGCTGCTGCATATGGTCAGTTATTCAGTTCCTCTCACGTTTGAATCAACTTCGCAATTGGAATAAAGGGATATTTCAGCACACTTTTCAGCTGCTCTCTGAACTGTGTCTGGGACACAGCGTAAATCGCGGTGTTTGTGCAGCAACTCAGGAGCTGCAGCATGAAGCCCAAGTTCAGCAGAAAATCAGGGAGATCAACAAACTCATAGTGCAGCAACAATATTCGGCTCCATATTGAATAAACCATTAAGAGTGCCCATAACAGTATGAAATTAGCCGAGATAACAAACAGTAAAATGATAGATTTCCTGCGGCTCTCCATCTCTGCATCTCTGTGTCTCTCCCCACTGTTGTGAGCCCGGAGTCTCCTACGTCCTCTGCTGCTCATCAAAATGTGTTTGACGGTTAAAGCATTGAGCAGCAGAATCACAACAAATGGGATACCCGGGGTTAGAATGTTATGAATGAACTCGATTGCGGTCCAGACCTGAGAGAACAGAACACTTCTTCTAATAGAACAAAACCAAGGGTAGTTCCTCAGCCAATACCAATCTGTTAACATAAAATACCAGGTGATGTTCTTTAACAAGCTCAGAACAGTCACTGTTCCCAGAACCACAGCCGCCGTTTTCTCGCTGCAATATTTACTTTTCAGCTTCTGGCAACAAATGGCCACAAATCGATCAAAGGTGAACATGACGGTGAACCAGACAGAACAGTCTGTGGTTGTGTAAAGCAGGACGGCGTGGATATTACACACGGGCATGGACTCCAGGAACTGAAACTGTTCCCGATAAACAATTGGTATGTGCCTCAATATCAGGTCAAGTATAACAAGCAGTAGATCCGTCGCTGCCATGGCCACCAAGTAGCGAGTGACGCATTTAGAGAGACCACATTTTCCCTGAGACAGGATTCTAATTGTCAGCAAGTTAACTGTGAGGAAGGGAAATAAACAGAGAAATTATACATCAGGCTGGGAGCAATGACAAATGAATGATACTGAAATTGCTGAACTCAATATTGAACATAATCCTCCCTCCCTCTTTTCCCTGACTGCCATCTCTAATCTCCACCAGTTCTGATGAAGGGTCATTGACCTGAAACATTAAATCTGTTTCTCACTCCACAGATATTGCCAGAGCTGCTGGGTATTTCCAGCATTTACTGGTTTTATTTCTGATTTTCAGTGTGCACATCACTTTGCTATTGTCTAGAAATTTAAATGTTGGACTGACTGAGAGATTCACGCACCGATGAAAGACATCACGGATTTCAATTGTTTCAAAGCAGTTACTGGAAATAAGTCCATTGAAAAATCAAGGAAGCAAATAATGCCAATCGTCACTAACAAGGCAATTTATCAGGGAAATTATTCATCAGGTTGGGAGTAAAAATAACAGTTCAAAGAACAAAGAACAGTACAGCACAGCAACAGGCCATTCGGCCCTCCAAGCCTGCACCAATCATGATGCCTGTCTAAACTAAAACTTTCTGCACATCCAGGGTCCATATCCCTCTATTCCCACCCTATTCATGTATTTGTCAAGATGCCTCTTAAACGTCGCTATCGTACTTGCTTCCACCACCTCACCCGGCAGCAAGTTCCAGGCACTCACCACCCTCTGTGTAAAAAAAGTGCCTCGCACATCCCCTCTAAACTTTGCCCCTCACACCTTAAACCGATGTCCCCTAGTAAATGACTCTTCCACCCAGGGAAAAAGCTTCTGACTATCCACTCTGTCCATGCCACTCATAACTTTGTAAACCTCTATCATGTCGCCCCTCCACCTCCGTCGTTCCAGTGAAAACAATCCGAGTTTATCCAACCTCTCCTCATAGCCAATGCCCTCCAGACCAGGCAACATCCCAGTAAATCTCTTCTGTACCCACTCCAAAGATTTCAAGTCCTTCTGGAAATGTGGCGAACAGAATTGTATGCAATATTCTAAGTGTGGCCGAACGAAGGTTCGATACAGCTGCTGCATGACTTGCCAATTTTTATACTCTTTGTCCCGACCGATGAAGGCAAGCACGCTGTACGCCTTTTTGACTATCTTATCCACCTGCCTTGTCACTTTCAGGGATCTGTGGACCTCTGCACCCAGATCTCTCTGCCTGTCAATATTCCTGAGGGTTCTGCCATTTACTGCATAATTCCCACTTGTATTAGATCTTCCAAAATGCTTTACCTCACCTTTTTCTCATAATTTCTCATCTCTTGGGGAGGATGAGGAATGGCCCCGGGTACAGTTCGCATCCGCAACCAGATTAAAAACTTTGGCAGGCTGGATCCTGGCCTACGGGCTGTATGTTGGACAAATCTGGACGAGCAGAATGCGAAGAGAGGTGGCAAATGGAATTCAGTCGCGACAATTGTGAAGCGATGCATTATTGCAGAAGGAATAGCGGGAGAGCAAGAGGGTAACCAGGGAAAGGGTTGCGAAAGGGTTGGCCTACTCAAGGACAATAATGGGAATCAATGTGTGGAGTCAGAGGAAACAAGCAAGGTTCAAAGTGAGTACTTTGCATCAGTATTCACCAAAGAGAAGGACTTAGTGGATGACGAGCCTAGGGAAGGGAGTGCAGATAGTCTCAGTCATCTCATTTAAAAAAAAGGAGGAGGTGTTGGGTGTCTTGCAAAGCATTAAGGTAGATAAGTCTCCTGGGCCTGATGATATCTACCCTAGAATACTGATGGAGGCAAGGGAAGAAATTACTGGGGCCTTGACAGAAATCTTTGTATCCTCATCGGCTACAGGTGAGGCCCCGGAGCACTGGAGAATAGCCAATGTTGTTACTTTGTTTAAGAAGGGTAGCAAGGATAATCTAGGAAATTATAGGCCGCTGAGTCAAACGTCAATGGGAGGGAAACAATTTGAGAGGATTCTTCGGGACAGGACTTACTCCCATTTGGAAACAAATGGACTTATTTGCGACAGACAGCATGGTTTTGTGAAGGGGAGGTGGTGTCTCACTAATTTGATTGGATCTTTTGAGGAAGTGACGAAGATGATTGATGAAGGAAGGGCAGTGAATGTTATCTCTATGGACTTCAGTAAAGCCTTTGACAAGGTCCCTCACGGTCGACTGGGACAAAAGGTGAAATCACACGGGATCAGAGGAGAGTTAGCAAGACGGATACAGACCTGGCTCTGTCATGGAAGACAGAGGGTATCAGTGGAAAGGTGTTTTTTTGAATGGAGGGATGTGACAAATGGGGTTCCACAGGAATCAGTGCTGGGACCTTTGCTGTTTGTAGTATATATAAATGATTTGGAGGAAAATGTAGCTGGTCTGGTTAGTAAGTTTGCGGATAACACAAAGGTTGGTGGAGTTGCGGATAATGATGAGGATTGACAAAGGATACAGCAAGATACAGATCGGTTGGAGACTTGGGCGGAGAAATGGCAGATGGAGTTTAATCCGGGCAAATGTGAGGTAATGCATTTTGGAAGGTCTAATGCAGGTGGGAGGTATACAGTAAATGGCAGAACCCTGAGGAGCATTGACAGGCAGAGAGATCTGGGCGTACAGGTCCACAGGTCACTGAAAGTGGCAACGCAGGCCCCAACACTGATCCTTCAACACTCCACTATTTGCTAAAATAAAATAAAGTACCTCAGCAGGTCTGGCAGCATCTGTGGAGATAAAAGCCGAATTAACGTTTCTTGTCAGCGACCTTTTATCAGAAATGGCAAAGGATTGAAATGTAATAGGTTTTAAGCAAATAAAGCAGCTGTGGGGGAAAATGAAACAAAAGGGAAGGCGTTGACAGGACAGAGGGCCAGAAAGATGAACTGACAAGGAGCTCATGGGGTAAAGGCAAAGGCAAAGAGAGTGCTAATGACGAGATGAAAGACAAAGCGTCAGTGCAGAGAGGATGTCAAATGGCAGAATTTAACAGCCCTACAAAAAGCAAAAACATGAAAAAAATCAGTGGGCATGCACATGATAAAAAACAAAAAAGGAATGATGAGACAAAGTAAAATAAAATTTAAAAACATATAAAAAGGGTTAGTCACGCTCTGAAATGATTGGACACAAGGTTCAGTCTGGTAGAGTGCAGCGTGCCTCATTGCTGAATGAGGTGCTGTTCCTGGAGGTTGCGTTGATGTTCACTGAAATACTGCAGCAAGCCCAGGACAGAGATGTGGGCATGAAAGCCGCGGGGCGTGTCGAAGTGGAAAGTGACAGGAAGCTCGAGGTCATGTTATCAATTCGCATTTGGTCTACCTAATGAATAGGAGGCCTTCTGTTTTGTTCTCTTTTCCCCCACCCCTGCTTTATTTAGTGAAAACCTACTGCATTTCTCATTTTGCCAGTTCTGATGGGAGGTCACTGAGCTGAAACGTTAACTCGGCTTTTCTCTCCACAGATGCTGTTGGACCTGCTGCGTATTTCCAAAACTTATTGCTTTTGTTTTTGTTTTTATTTCCGATTTCCAGCATCAGCAGCATTTTGCTTTTATTCCACTATTTAACAAAGAACAAAGAACAGTACAGCACAGGAACAGGCCATTCGGCCCTGCAAGCCTGCGCCGATCCTGATGCCTGCCGAAAGTAAAACGTTCTGCACATCCGGGGCCCATATCACACTATTCCCTTCCTATTCATATATTTGTCAAGAAGTCTCTTAAACGTCGCTATTGTATCTGCTTCCACCACCTCCCCTGGCAGCAAGTTCCAGGCACTCACCACCCTCTGTGTAAAAAACTTGCCTCGCACATCCCCTCTAAACTTTGCCCCTCGCACTTTAAACCTAAGTCCCCTAGTATCTGACTCTTCTACCCTGGGAAAAAGCTTCCGACTATCCACTCTGTCCATGCCGCTCATATCTTTGTAAACCTCTATCACGTCTCCCCTCCACCTCCATCGTTCCAGTGAAAACAATCCGTGTTTTTCCAACCTCTCCTCATAGCTAATGCCCTCCAGACCAGGCAACATCCTGGTAAGCCTCCTCTGTATCCTCTCCAAAGCCTCCACATCCTTCTGGTAGTGTGGCGACCAGAATTGCACGTAATATTCTAAGTGTGGCCGAACTAAGGTTCTGTACAGCTGCTACATGACTTGCCAATTTTTATACTCTCTGCCCGACCGGTGAAGGCAAGCATGCCGTATGCCTTCTTGCCTACCTTATCCACCTGCGTTGCCACTTTCAGTGACCTGTGGACCTGTACGCCCAGATCTCTCTGCCTGTCAATACTCCTAAGGGTTCTGCCATTTACTGCATACCTCCCACCTGCATTAGACCTTCCAAAATGCATTACCTCACATTTGTCCGGATTAAACTCAATCTGCCGTTTCTCCGCCGATGTCTCCTACCGATCTATATCCTGCTGTATCCTCTGATAGTCCTCATCATTATCCGCAACTCCACCAACCTTTGTGCCATCCGCAAACTTACTGATCAGACCAGCTACATTTTCCTCCAAATCATTTATATATACTACAAACAGCAAACGTCCCAGCACTGATCCCTGCGGAACACCACTGGTCATTTCCTGCTGTTTATGCCTCCACGTTGTTTCCTGTCTGTCAACCAATCATCTCTCCATGCTGTTACATGAACCTGAACTCCATGAGATCTTACCTTGCCTATTAAACGCTTGTGTGCAACCTAATAGAAAACCTTTTGGAAATGCAGGTACACCGTAATGATTCCCCTTTATCTACCCTGCTAGTTACCTCACCAAAAACTCTGTTAAATTTGTCAACCAGGAGTTCCCTTCAGTAAAACCATGTTGATTTGTTCCAATCATACTGTGCTATCTCGGTGTATTGTTAAGACTTCCTCTAATAATAGATGCCAGCATTTCCCCAATGACTGATGTTAGGCTCACTGGCCTATATTTCCCTATTTTCTCCCTCCCACATTTCTCATAGAGTCATAGTCATACAGAGATACAGCACTGAAACAGGCCCTTCGGTCCAGCGCGCCTGTGCCGACCAACAACCACCCATTTATACTAATCCTACATTAATCCCATATTCCCTACCACATCCCCACCATTCTTCTACCAGCTACCTACACGAGGGGCAATTTACAATGGCCAATTTACCTATCAACCTGCAAGTCTTTGGTTGTGACGCTAAGACTCTATGATCTATGTGCATTTGTCAGCACATTCAATCATGTCTGTCATCATTGTACCTGTGGCAGGTCTTTCTGCTGGAGACAGGATTTAATTTATTGCTCATGGCTGGACAGGGAAATGCAGTAGAAAAAAAAGGATTTCAACTGGAATCAGGAGCACATTGACGAGCACATTGACAGGTAAATAAAATAAGAGGATTAAGATTAACATAAGTAATAACAGCGAGAAAAAAATCGAAAAGTCCTGGAAATACTCAGCAGGTCAGCCATAATCTGTGGGGAGAGAAACAGCTTTAAAGTATCAGTTCGATAACCTGACATTGAGACACATTCTCATGAAATTTCACGACCTGAAAAGTTAATTCCAATTTTCTCTCAACAGGCACTGCCAGGCCGACTGAGTATTTTCAGCATTTTCTGTATCTTTTCAGATTTACAGCATCCACGGTTATTCTTTTCTGCATGAGGTTTCTAATAAATCAACACCACAGTAAATATTGACGAGGACAGTCATAGACATTCAGGAGGTCATTTATAAACATAATGGTGAATGGTTGTTTTTTATATGCAGCCGTGTTCTACACCGTTCAGTACTAGGAGTACTGCTGTTTCTGATGTACATTCATGACTAAACTTCAGGCTTACAGGACAAATTGTTGAAATTTTCAGAAGACACGAGGCGTATACGCATCGTGGTGAATGGCAAATATAGTATAAGAATTCAAGCGGACATAGACAGGGTAGTGCAATGTGTAGTCATATGGTAGATGTGTAAGGTAATGCATTTTGTCGTAATGGAGAGCTGCATGGTGCAACTTTAAAGCTGGTATTAGAACAGAGAGCCCTGGGGTGTTTGAACACAAATCTTTGAAGATGGCAGGACATGTTAATAAAGCTAATAGAGGACAGGTTAATAAAGCTAATAAAGTAATTATGGTAATTATGGTATCCTGGGCTTTATAAATAGTGACGTACAGTAAAAAAGCCCGGCCTTTATGCTAAAGGTATATAAAACACTGGGCGGCCCGTGCTGCAGGAATGTGTCCAACAATGGGCACCACACTTTAGCTCGGATGCCAAGGCTTTGGAGAGGCCACAGATGTGATTTACTATAATGGTCCCAGGGATGTGATTACAGTTACATGGATAGACTAGGGAAACTGGGATTGTTCTCCTTAGAGCAGAATATTGATAGAGGTGCTTAAAATTATGATGGGTTTAGATTTAAAAAATATATAAATATATATATTGGTTCAAATGGCTGGCGGGTCGATAAACAGAGGCCACTGATTAAGATGATTGGCAAAAGACGCATTGCAACATGAATAAATCTTTGTCTTGCAGCAGGTTGGTTAAGATATGGAATGCACTGTCTAATAACTACCTATATTTAACGGTGACTGCTTCTGTTCTAGTGGAACGTCACCAACGTGATCTACTGGGCATGGTCACACACCCAACTGCACATTAATGGAGTGAGACTGCTTTCAGTTCCTGTGCATCTCCCCGTTGACATGGGGACCCGCAGAACCAAGTACACCATTGGGAATGCCGCTGTCCTGGCAAAGGCACGGAGCCTCTCATTTTGCTTTCTCCCTGCAGAGGGAGAGAATGATGTATTCTCCTCACCCAGAATAGATGGCTTCTGTCACATAGCGGACAATTGATGGGTGGCATACTAAGAGATGAAGGAAATATCGTCTGCTTCTACCTAGAAAAACCCAGATACCCAGTAGATGTTCAATGAAACAGTTTCCTTAACGGCCACTAGCAGCTCCGTCCTCACCTTGGTGTGAGGATCCACGTCGTGTTACAGCAGGTGGGACAGCTCTGTGGCCACCTCCTTATTGAATCAGAGTCGACTCAATCATTGTTCCTGGTTAGGTGTTGGTAGGAAAAGTGCTCTTGGAAAACCCAGGATGGGTAATACAGAGTCTCCTCCTCCTCCCTCTTTATAGATCTTTCCCTCTCTGCAGCCTTTGTCCCATTTGTTCGTCATGTTGCAGACCCAGAGACACTGTAACTACAGTCCCCATATCTCGGCCAGAGTTGGGTCACCAAATCCTCTGTCCTCCCTGAACGTCTGCAGCAGCTCGCGACACAATCTCCAGAAAAAACATCCACAGCACCTCCACTAACTTCACAACAGCAGAAATAAATTAAAAGCCACTCACCTGCAGGTTGGATGCCTAGTACTTTTAAATTACGGTGGAAGGAATTCCTCATGCTCCTGAATGTATGTTCAATTGAGAGTGACTAACACAGGCGTTCAGTGGACATGCATATACAAAGTTTCAGAGATATACATCAGAGGTAACCGATCGCCCTGCCAACATGGAGCACTATGTGAGACTCGCCATAATTGGCTGGCTGCAGGTCCTGTACCACCTTCTGATTTGTGGGCCTATTTACTAACAGCAGTGCCCCCACCCCATCCCCATCTGCCCTCCCCCACCCCAACCATGGGAAGATGATCATAGGCAGGCAAAGTTACAGAGGGAAAAATATATTTAAAAAAGGAATTGGATAAATATTCTTAGGGAACTGTTGTGGAAGCATGGAACTAATTTGAGGTGTGCAATTGTTAAAATTGCAGTATTGTCAGACCAGGAACCAATGCACATCAGTGAGCACAGGGGACAGGGGTGAATGGGATTTAGTGTGGGTTAGGATACAGGCAGACGAGTGTTGCGTGAGCTGTGGTTAATGAGTGTTACTAACTGAGATGATTATGAGGGGTGCAATAGGACGTCGAGTCTGGATTTAACAAAGGCACACATAAGGCTTTATGCACCCAATCGGTTGAGGCAGAGGACAATATTGCAGAGTTTGGAGTAGGCAAGATTGCTACTGAATTGGAGAAATATCTGAAGATGCAACGATGGAGTTTGTGATGGAGACTGAAGACATTCCGAAGACAAAGCTTCCAAAGCTTTAAATGATAATCATTAATTCAGTGCAATGTTGTTTATTGCTCTAATATATAGATGCAGAGACTTCGCAGGAACAACAGCAGCAGCAAATAGGTGAGAGCAAATAGTAAAAAACAGAAAAGATTGCTTATGGAACTAATAGCTAGCTAGAGAGGCTTACCAGGGACACCAATAATAGCGAGGATGGGATAGTAAAAGTATCCAAAAATCAGAATTGCATATAGGATCCGAGACGTTAATGATAGCCAATCATAATTTGCAGGAAGATATTCAAGCCAAAAGGATAAACTCCGACCCAGTGTTGTCACATTCAAATCTATTGTTCTCAGATTCTGATCCATCGTTGTAATATTCCAATCCAGTGTTCTCAGATTCCAATCTATCTTCACCCTCTCCCTGTTCTCGCTGATCCTTGCTACTGAGAGTGTTGATTCCTAAATTGACGATATGTGATAGCATATTAAAATGAGTGCCTTATTAATAGAAGTAGGAAACCCTCCTGGGGACAATTAGGGTCAAAGGGGACTGAAATTAATAACCGCCATTGAACAAACAAGTTCAGGTAACCCCTTTTAATCCAACGCTTTTTGGACAACAATAAATTAGAACGTATTACCGGTGTGAAGGGATATATGAGGGGTGCTGAGAGAAGGGATGATGTACCGCAGAGGCCCTGGGTGTAATTACCTCACCTTCATTATAAGGTCAGAAGTTTGCATGTTCTCTGTTACTTGCACAGTGTTCAGTTTCATTCACGACTCCTCAGAAGCTAAAGCAGTTCATGTCGACATCCAGCAAGACAAAGAACAAATAAAGAACAAAGAACAGTACAGCACAGGGACAGGCCATTCGGCCCTGCAAGCCTGCGCCGATCTTGATGCCTGCCAAAACTAAAACCTTCTGCACTTCCGGGGACCGTATCCCTCTATTCCCATCCTATTCATGTATTTGTCAAGATGCCTGCTAAACGTTGCGATCGTACCTGCTTCCACCACTTCCCCCGGCAGCAAGTTCCAGGCACTCACCACCCTCTGTGTAAAGAACTTGCCTCGCACATCCCCTCTAAACTTTGCCCCTCGCACCGTAAACCTATGTCCCCTAGTAACTGACTCTTCCACCCTGGGAAAAAGCTTCTGACTATCCACTCTGTCCATGTCGCTCATAACTTTGTAAACCTCTATCATGTCGCCCCTCCAAGTCCGTTGTTCCAGTGAAAACAATCCGAATTTATCCAACCTCTCCTCATAGCTAATGCCCTCCAGATCAGGCAACATCCTGGTAAACCTCTTCTGTACCCTCTCCAAAGCCTCCACGTCCTTCCGGTAGTGTGGCGACCAGAATTGCACGCAATATTCCCTATTTGAGGGTCTACTCTAAACTCATGGCATTGAGGCTGCCTCTTTATTTTTATTTATGAGCGCCACCCATATGGCCTCATTTGATTATGCATGTAGCATATCATCCCACCTTAAAGCTGCTATTGATTTATTAACTAATAATGCTAGGCCCCTCCTTTTTAATCTCCGTTTCTATCCCGCCTGTAAACTCTATATTTAACGATGTTGAGTTGACATTCTTGCTCCTCTTTAAGCCAACTTTCCGTTATAGCAACGATATAGTGTCATCGTGTGTCTGTCTGTGCCTTCAGCTCATCGGCTTTAGTTACTATACTCCTTGTAATTAAATAAATACCTTTTGACACTGACACATTGCTGTTCCACACACTTTTTGACCCTTGCTTCTTCTGTCTTTCAGAGTAACTCGCTAGTTATCTGCCTCACATTCGCTGCGCTCAAATTGTCGACTTTAAGACGACCCTCAGGTTCCCATCCCGCTGAAACAGAGTCAGACGCGCTCGCACACATGCACACACACACACATCTCAGCTCCAATAAAACTCAGGAAGCTTGACACCATCCGGAACAAAACAGCCCGCTTGGTTAGCACGCCATTAACAATCATTCACTCCCTCCGCCACAGACGCACAGTGGCAATAGCGTCTACCATCTACATGATGCACTGCATTAACAAAACAAGGCTTCTTTTACAGCACCTTCCAAACCCGCGACCTCTAACAACTGGAGGGAAAAGGAGAGAAAATGCATGGCAACATCACCACATGCAATTTCCCCTGCATGTAGTGTGTGTGTGTGTTTGTGTGTGTGTTTGTTTGTGTGCGTGTGTGTTTGTGTGTGTGTTTGTTTGTGTGCGTGTTTGTTTGTGTGCGTGTGTGTGTGTTTGTTTGTGCGTGTGTGTGCCTGCATCTGCCTGAGTGTGTGTCTGGATCAGTGTCTTTGTGTGTGTTTGTTGGTCAGTGCCTGTGTTTATACGTGTGTGTTTGTCAGTGCATGTGTTTGTGTGTCTGCACACGCTACTGGCTCAGATAATGGGTAGTGATTGGTGGGATTTGTGAGTCTCTGTGTATGTTTGTGTGTGTAAGTGTGTGTGTGCATGTGCATGCTTGCCTGTCTCAGTGACTGGGATATGATTGTATTTGTGTCTGTGAATGTGTTTGTGTTTGTGTCTGTGTTCCTGGCTCAATGCTTGGGTGTGATGTTATTCATCAATGTGATGACGGGACTTTGTCTCCACATGGCTTGTGCAGTGGTCACTCCTACCAATACTGTCTTGGACAGGAGTTTGTTGGATTTGGCTCCGCTTGCCTGGATGGGTGCAGTTCCAACAACATTCAAGAAGCGCGACATCATCCAAGACAAAGCAGCCTACTCCATTTGCATCATATACACAACCTTGCACCTTTGCTCCCTCCACGACTGACAAAAATGACAGTCGTGTGCACCATCTACAAGATGCACTGCAGCAATGCACCAAGGCTGCTTTGACAGTACCTTCCAAACATGCAGCCTCGACCACCGAGAAGGACAAGGGAACCAGTTGCATGGGAACATAACCACCTGCAACATCTCCTCCATGTCACACACCATCCAGATTTGGTGCCATATCGTCCCTGGGTCAAAATGCTGGAACTCCCTTTTTAACAGCATCGTGGGTGTAACTTCCCCACATGGACTGCAGCGGTTCAAGAAGGCAGCTCACCACAACCTTCCCAAAGGCAATTATGAATGGGCAATAAATGATGGCCTGGCCCGTTGAATAATAATAATAATGAGAAAAACCCTGCATCTCTTGCCCAATATAGTCAATCAAGTTTCACTAAACCTTGTACATTCAACTGGTGGGTACAGCTTTTATATTCGTCTCCGTCATTAAAACCTCTCATAATCGTGTACACCTCTAGCAAATCTCCCCTCCATCAGATTTGCTCCAAGGCGAGGTTCCACAGCATGCACAATTTAACCTTGTAGCTGATGTCCCTCAGCCCAGGACCCATTCTGTTAAAGTTCCTATGCACCCTGTCAAGCAGCCTCACATCCTTCCTGACGTGCAGTGACCAGATGAGGAGCGGTCCTCCAGTTCTGGCCTCGCCAGAGCTTTATACAGATTCAGCAGAAATCCCTGCTTTTGAAGGTAATACCTCTATTTCGGCAGCCAAAATTAACATAGACTTTGCTAATTATTCTCTCAAAGTGCTCTCCCACCATTAAAGATCCATGCACACAAACACCCAGCTCACTCTTGTCATGACCACGTGGTGTGACGCTGGCGTTCCCACACTTCAACTCCCCACTTGACCGCGGCAAATGTTTCTGGGTTAGAGTTCAATCCACTGGTATTTTTTTATTCAAATAAACAGACAGGTTTCCTTGTCGGTTTTCAAAACAGAAAATCATTTGTTTATTGCTCAATCGACCTCATCCCGAAATTTTCACACAACTTACACTCATGCATCTGCTCGCTCACACAGACTCAAGAAGAAACAGATAGAAAAGGGAAAAGGGAAGGTGGCTCTCAGTCGGAAGAAACGTTGAGTTAAACTGGTTCAATTCTCTTGGGAACCAGTTCTGGATGGTTGCAGGCCTGGGATGAGCGTAGATTTCTCCCTTGCTCGAAAGTCCTGCTGAATAAGCAGGGCATTTGTTCCCTGGCGTGGCTGAAACACCAGCTGTTAGGTGTTCCTTCTCTCCTTGGTGAATTCCTCGCTTGCTCTCTCTCTCTCTCTTTCTGGCTGTCTCTCTTTTTAAGGAAAAGTTGTTACCTTGCACTTCCTGTTAGGAGAAACACTGGTTTCTTTCCCATGATGATCGCACAATCCGTGTCTACTTCACACCTCCTTTGTTTGAGAAGAAAGTATACAAATCCGAAATGTTTTCGGATAGTGCACGATGGGTTTCATGAACGCACGTTAGCTTTAAAGGTTTGTCCTTTGTCTTTGTCAGACAACTGAAATGCAGAATGCGCCAATCGTCTTATCCTTCACTGGGAATTTTAGACTTTTTCATGAAAAAAGTTCATTTTGTAAAAGACAATGTCCGTTTTCCGGAACTCTTCAGTCTTCGTCCATGATAGACACAAACCTATCGGCTAAAAATACTGAAGAAATTAAGGAAATTAATACGAACAGAGGAAATGTGTCAGAGAAACTTCAGGGACGAAAATCTGACAAACCGCCAGGCCGTGGTGACCTACCGCCTTGGGTATTAACAGAAACAGCTGCTGTTCTGAGGAGGAAGATGGTTCTGTTTTCTTCTGAACGAATTTCCCTGTTTTTCCAACCACACGTCCGTATGTAGTTTCCTGATTACAGTTTGTCCCTCCCTTAAGCCCTAATAATAAATCACCGCTTCAACAACATGGTTTTTAAAGTCAAACCAAATAAGTAGGGATTATGTGTGGAGTTTGCAAGTTCTCCCTGTGTCTGCATGGGTTTCCTCCGGGTGCTCCGGTTTCCTCCCACATGCCAAAGACTTGAGGGTTGATAGGTAAATTGGCCATTAGCAATTGCCCCTAGTCTAGGTAGGTGGCAGTGAAATATAGGGACAGGTGAGGATGTGGTAGGAATATGGAATTAGTGTAGGATTAGTATAAATGGGAGGTTGAAGGTCGGCACAGACTCCGTGGGCCGAAGGGCCTTTTTCAGTGCTGTATCTCTAAACTAAACTAAACACATTCTTAAGCTCTGGAAGGGGTTTCACTTCGCCACACATGCTTACAAATTTTCAGGTAAAGGTTAAAGACACAAAAAGGCAGAGACATTTACTAAATAGAAGTTTATCTGAACTCCTAACTAATATGGATTTCAGTTAAAACTAGTTGCCATTCATAACAGGAAAGTGTCCAAATGTTTGAGATCACGAATTAGAAATTCTCAATAGCGATGCAGCTGTTGGAGATATCTCTTCTCTGACAAATTTCAGTTTCTTTGCACTCTCAAAGGTAGCAATGGAGAGAGCTAAATTGCTGAAGTCACCTTATTGTGTGCAGTTTTAGTCTCCTTATCAGAGGAAGGATGGTTCTTGTTATAGAGGGAATGCAGCGAAGGTTTACCAGACTGATTCCTGGGATGGCGAGACGAATATATGACGAGAGATTGAGTCGGTTATAATTATATTCGCCGGAGTTCAGAAGAGTGAAGGGGGATCTCATAGAAACCTATAAAATTCTAACAGGACTTGACAGGGTAGATGCAGAAAGTACGTTTCCGATGGTGTGGAGTCCAGAACCAGGGTTCCAGTCCAAGGATACGGGGCGAACCTTTCAAGGCTGAGATGAGGAGAACTGTATTCACCCAGAGAGTGGTGAGCCTGTGGAATTCGCTACCACAGAAAGCAACTGAGGCCAAAGCATTGTATGTTTTCAAGAAGGAGTTAGATATAACTCTTGGGTCTAAAGGGATAAACGGGTATGGGACAGGCTACTGAGTTGGATCATCAGCCATGATCATAATGAATGGAAGAGCTGGATCAAAGGGCCGAATGGACTAATCCTGCTCCTATTTTCTATTTTCTATGTTTCTATGTTGAGATGGAGAGGAAACGACCAGAAATCAGACTTTTCCGCTGTTACAGCAGATCATCTTCGTTTTGATTTGTTTCTTGCTGGATTTCTCAAAGTGTGGCCACCATTTAAATTTTCGTCTCGAGAAGGCCTTAGAGAGAAAATTCAATGCAGCCTGAAGACAGATTGTGGCTTCTTGCACGGAGTCATGTCTCTCGCACAGGGCAGTTGCACAATGGAGGACAGGCTGTACTCACCAACCGTTACAATTTCGAGACCACACAGGTTGGTTAGGGGTCTCCTGGGTCCTAACGCTAAACTGTTCCCAAGTGACTCTCCGACCTGACCTCTCTCCTCCATTTGGCAACAGAACACAGAAGTTCAAACTGAAAGCAGGTTGTATAAAATGACGATTGACATTAATACTCAAATGCACAACATAATTTACAAGGGTTTGAATCCACTCGTGGCACATTTCCCCATCGAGGGAACAAAATGAAATCTACTGCATTTATTTATTTACATGATTTTCATTGAAAATAAATAAAAAAGGGATTTTCATTAAATCGTATATTCATAATTAAAAGTTTGCTTTCATTTTGGGAGAGCTGGCACACTTCTGTCCATAACACATTTGCTTTTTGTGTCGGTGCCTCTATTAGTGGGGCGGCTCGGGTGATAAATTTTGGGCCCAGATTATGGTAATCAATAGAGCACCACATGCATTTCCCGAGCTGCAGAAAATCCGTTTCTAATGGAATGATTTCTGGAAGGGAAGTTTTCAGCAGACCTTCTTGGCTTCAGAATGCCTTTCTGATTAGTGTCAGGTACAGTGACAATGCAATATATAGCAGGAAAAGGACAAATCCCACAGTGCCCTTGGCTCAATGTTTCCAATTGTTGCTCTCATTGCATGACACAAAAGCAGTGACAGGACGTGTCCACCCTGATCAAAAAGAAAATGAAAGAGATCTGTACAGATTCGCCAGGGCCTACCAGCCTAGCGATTCGACGCTTGGATGTGGGAGACATGCCACTGGTCAGATGGGACCCAGCTGGCTGAGCCCCGACAGATTATCTCAGGTTAGACTGGAGGTCCAGCACATGCTGAATGGTGATGTCGTTGACCCTCCCCTGAAAAAAAGAACCTTTTAATTACTTCGGCTAAGGATTTCCAAGCACCCACATATCCAGCCATCGATCACTCCAATTTGTTGGAGTACAGTCTATTCCTCTTCTGATTGTCTTCTGGGAAGTCTCCACTTTCGTATTACTACGGACATAGTAACACTCAAGGATCGGAGTGGCCTCTGCCTCAGAACAAGCAGTCTGTGCTATGTGCTTTATTTCAGGATCTGCCTGCAGTGTGCCGAAGAGCAGGGCTCAGCTGAGCGTCTTATCCTTCAGATAGGTCCCGAAAGAAAGGTTCAACTACCCAGACCTCTGGCTCACCCAACTGGGACGCTGGCTCACTTTCAATTAATTGGGCCTGTCGGGCTTGGGACTCAGTCATTACATAATCGGGGAAGATCTCTGGTATTTCCCCTTGCAGTTGTTCGGTTTCCCTGGTTTCACTGGACTGGTCTATGACTATAGTGGTTGCTATTTTCTTGCCAGCAGCCAAATCATTTCCCAGTAGGAAGTCTATCCCTGCTACAGGTAATTTTGCCATAATTCCAACAGTTACGGTTCCTGCGACTAGGGCACACTGTACATGGACTCGATGGAGGGGAACAGACAGGTGACCTCCTCCCACTCCACTGATCAGGACCTTGGATTTCACGGAGACTTCAGGGGGAAGGCGTAGGGCTGTTCTGCAACATTAAGGACTGAGTCGCCCCTGTATCCCTGAGCAGTACAATGGACTTGCTCTTTTCCTGGGAAGGCGATAGCGATACGGTTCCTTCTTGAATAAAACTTGGATAATCCCTGGGGAATTAGTCCATTCCAGCAACACATTGGGTAATACTCTCAGAGATTCTATGCTCTACTTGAAGGGCCTCTGTTGGCCCTGCTACACTCCTTAATAGGCGGACCCTCCTTGGGACCTCCTTTGTGGAGGCGTATTATACCCGTTGGTTTTCACTTTAGCCTCCAGCATTCTGACCTTGAGTGACACATTTTGTTGCAGTGGGAGCAAACTGGTCTCTGGGTTTTTTTTCTTTTGCTGGCTTGGGGTGGAGGCTTGGCACCCTCATTTGTACTCTCTTTCCAAATTGCTGAAGTCACCTTTTTCTGGACGGAGAGAAAATGGGTAAATATCAGATGTTTTCTGCTGTTACTGCAGCTTGACCTCGACCTGATATTTTTCTTGCTGGATTTTCAAAGTGTGGCTTCTCTTTAACTTTTCTTGTTGAGGAAGCCTTAGAGAGAACAATCAATGCAGCTTGAAGGCAGGTTGTGGTCTCTTGCAAGGAAATGTGTCTCTAACACACGGCTGCTGTATAATGGAGGAAAGGTCTCTGGGTTTATTTGCTGGCTTGGGGTGGACGCTTTGCACCCTCATTTGTACTCCCTTTCCACATTGCTGAAGTCACCTTTTTCTGGACGGAGAGAAAATGGGTAAATATCAGATGTTTTCTGCTGTTACTGCAGCTTGACCTCGACCTGATATTTTTCTTGCTGGATTTTTCAAAGTGTATCTTCTCTTTAACTTTTCTTGTTGAGGAAGCCTTAGAGAGAACAATCAGTGCAGCTTGAAGGCAGGTTGTGGCCTCTTGCAAGGAAATGTGTCTCTAACACACGGCTGCTGTATAATGGAGGAAAGGTTGTACTCACAAACGGTTACAGTTTCGAGCCCACACTTGTTGGTTACGGATCTTCTAAGTCCTAAGGCTGGACTCTTCTCAAGTGGATATGCCACCTGAACTATGTCTTCCATTTTGACAATCAGAACATGGAAACACAAAATCAAAGCCTTCTGTATAAAATGACGATTGACATTAATACTCAAGTGCACAACATAATTTACAAGGGGTTTGAATCCATTTGTCACACTGCAGAGAAAGTGAATCTGCTAGTTACGATTTTCCAAAATTGCTGAGAATCGGGAACTGTTCCATCAGATTGTATCTTACATTGCTTTTCAAAAAAGGCGGTAGGGAGAAAGCAGGGAACTGCAGGCCAGTTAGCCTAACATGACCTATTGGAAAATGCATGTAATCTATTATTAAGGAAGTCTTAAAAACACTTAGAAAATCACTGTATATTTAGAACAAGTCAATATGATTTTACTAAAGGAAAATCCTGTTTGACAATTTTTTTAGAATCTTTTGAACATGTAAAGGGGAGCTCATGGAGTTGGGGGTAACAAATCAACATGTATAGATGATTGGTTACCAGACAGAAAGCAACGACTGGGTATAAACGGACATTTCATGTTTGAAGACAGTAAATAATGGAGTGCCATAAGCATCAATGCTCGGGCCTCAGCTATTTACAATATATGTTAATGCCTCAGATGTAGAGACAGAGACTATTGTATCCTAGATTGCTGATGACATAAATGTAGGCAGAAACGTAAGCTGTGGGGAGGACACAGAGAAGCTGAAATGAGATATAGACGGGTTAACTGAGTGAGTAACAAGATGGCAGATGGAATATAATGTAGGGAAGTGTAAAGCTATTCACTTTGTAGTAAGGAAATAAGAGTAGAAAAGCAGAATGTTGTTTAAAGGTGAAAAATTGTAAGTGTTGGTGTTAAAAGAAACAGTGTATGCTTTTTTATTTATTCATGGGATGTAGGCGTAGCTGGCAGGCCATCATCTATTGCCCATCCCTAATTGCCCTTGAGAAGGTGGTGGCGTTCGTGAACCACTACAGTCCGTGTGGTGTAGGTAGACCCAGAGCGATGTTTGGAAGCGAGTTCCAGCATTTTGACCCAGTGACAACATAGCTCCATGTCAGGATGGTGTGTGACAAGGAGAGGAACATGCAGGTGGTGGTGTTCCGATGCATCTGCTGCCCTTATCCTTCTCGGTGGTAGAGGTCGTTGTGTTGGAAGGTGCTGTCAAAGGAGCTTTGGTGAGTTGCATTGCATCTTGTAGACCGGACACACTGTTGTCATTGTGCGTCGGTGGTGCAGGTATTGAATGTTGAAAGGGATAGATGGGGTAGCAGTCAAGAAAGTTCCCTTGTCCTGGATGGTGCCGAGATTCTTGAGTATTGGTGAAGCTGCACCCATCCAGGAAAATGGAAGGTATTCCATCACACTTCTGACTTGTGCCTTGCAGATGGCGGGTTGGGACTGGGGAGTCAGGAGGTCAATTACTCGCTGCAGAATTCCCAGCCTCTGACGTGCTCTTGCAGCCATGCTATTTATGTGACATATTCAAGTCAGTGGCTGGTCAATGGTAACTCTCATGATGTTGATAATGGGAAATTCAGCGAAGGAATGGCATTTAACATCAAGAAGAGATGGTTAGGTTCACTACTCCTTATGATAGTCATTGTCTGGCACTTGTGTGGCGTGGTTATTAGTTGCCACTTATCAGGCCAAGCCCGGATATTATCCAGGTCTTGCCGCATATGGTCATGGGCTGCTTCAGTACCAGAGGCATCGTAAATTGTGCTGAATATTGTGCAGTCATCAGAGAACATCTCCAATTCTGACCTTATAATGGAGTATAGGTCATTGATGAAGCAGTTGAAAATGGTTGGGCCCAGACCATTACCCTGAGGAACTCCTGCAGTGATTTGTTTCGAGCTGCGATGTTTGACCTACAACCACCACAACCATCTTTCTTACGGCTGAAACCAGCGGAGAGGCCAGCCGCCCCCCCTCCCCCGGCCAATTCCCATTGACTCCAGTTTTCTCGGGCTCCTTGATGCCATATTCGGTCAAATGCTGTCTTGATGACAAGGGCAGTCACTCTCACCTCACCTCTTGAGTTCAGCTATATTTTCCATGTTTCGTCAAGGCTGTAAGGAGATCATGAGCTGAGTGGCCGTGGCGGAATCAAAACTGAGCGCCAAACAGTGGATTAATTCTGAGCAAATGTTGCTTGATAGCATTGTCGACAACCCCTTCCATCACTTTGCTAATGATCGAGAATAGACTGATAGAATGGTAATTGCCGGTTTGGATATGTCCTTTTTTTGTGCACAGGACATACTTGGGCAATGTTTCACATTGTCGGGTAGATTACAGTGTTGTAGCTTAACTGGAACAGCTTGGCAAGGGGCGTGGCTATTCCTGGAACACAAGACTTCAGGAAGATTGCCGAAATGTTGTCAGCGCCCATGGCTTTTGTAGTTTCCAGTGTCTTCAGTCACATCTTGCTATCACGTGAGTGAATTAGATTGGCTGAAGTCTGACATCGTTGATGCGGGAGACCTCAGGAGGAGGCCCAGATGGGTCATCGACTCAGCACTACTCGCTGAAAATTGATGCAATTGCTTTCGCATTGCCTTTTGCACTGATGCGGTGAGCTCCCCCATTTTGAAGATCGGCGTATTTGTGGATCCTGTTAGTTGTTTCATAATTCAGCACAATTCATGACTGAATGTGCGAGGACTGCAGAGCTTAGATCTGATCCATTTGTGGTGGTATCGCTTAGCCCTGTTTGTCGCATGCTGCCTACACAGTTTGGCATGCAAGTAGTTCTGCTGTGTAACTTATCAAGTTGACACCTCATTTTGGGATATGCTTAGTGCTGCTCCTGGCATGCTCTCCTGCACTCGTCGTTGAACTTTGTTTCGCCGCCTGGCTTGATGGGTAATAGTAGAGTGGGAGATATGCTGGCCCATACAGAATGTGGTTGAGTACACTTCTGCTGCTGCTGATGGCCCACAGCTCCTCATAGATGCACAGCTTTCTGTTCTTACATCTGTTTGATATTTATCCCATTTAACATGGTGGTAGTACCACACATCACGATAGAGGCTATTCCCAATGTGAAGATGGGATTTAGACTCCACAGGGACTGCGCGGTGGTCACTGCAATCAATACTGTCATTGAAAGAGGAATCTGTGGTAGGCAGATGGGTGACGATGGGGTCAAGCATGTGTTTCCCTAATGTTGGTTGCAGCACTACCTGTCGCAGACGCTGTCCAGCAGCTATGTCCTATGTGCTGCCGAACCATTCTTGGTGCTTGACATTATACAGTATACTTTTAGTGCCGTTGCTACCCTCAGTGTTTCCAATTGGTGTTCAACACGGTGAAGCACTGATTGATCAGGCGAGCTGAGTGGCAATCAGCAGGGGTTTTCCTTGCCCATGTTTAACCTGATACCATGAGATGCCCCGGGGTCCAGAGTTCATGTTGAGGACTCCAAGGGCAACTCCCTCCCGACTGTAGATCGCTACTCCGTCACATCCTGTGGCTTTCTCCTTCCTCTGGGATAGAACATACCCAGGGATCTCTGGGATATTGTCTGTAAGGTAAGATTCGGTGAGTATGACTATGTCAGACTGTAGCTTGAGGAGTCTATGGGACAGTTTTCCCAACTTTGGTACAAGCCTCCAGGTTTTAGTAAGGAAGACTTTGCTGTGTCGACAGGGCTGGCTTTGCCATTGAAACTTCCGGTGCTTAGGTCGATGCTGAGTGGTCCGTACAATCCTGTTCCTTTCGCTACACAGTTTGCGACAATTGAGTGGCTAGCTCGTCAATGTCAGAAGGCGTTTAAGAGCCAACCATATTGCTGTGGGTCTCGAGTCACAGAAAGTCCAGTCCAGGCTTCTCTAAAGTACATTGTTGAACCAGATGGGTTTTTAGAACAACTGACAATGGTTTTCATGGTCACAATTAGACTAGCTCTTAATTCCAGATTCATTAATTGATCTGAAATGCAAGCCCATCCGCCTTGCTGGGATTCGAACACCGAGCATTAGTCCAGGTGTCTGGATTACTAGTCTCGTGGCATTAACAGAACGCCACCGCCTCCCCTGCTGATATTAGGAAAGCAAATAGCATGTTGCCCATTATTGCAAAGAATTCGAGGACAGGAATAAGGAAGTATTGCTACAATTGCACAAGGTTTTGGTGAGACCACATCTGTAATACCGTGTGCAGTTCTGATCTCCATATACTACTTGCATTGGAGGCTGCACAGCAAATGGTCACTATATTGGTCTCTGGGATGAGGATGTTGTCCGATGATGAGAGGTTAAGTAAATTGCCTGTATTCTGTGGAGTTAGATGAATGAGCGGTGATCACATTGAAACATTTAAGACTCTAAAGCGGCTAGATAGGGTCGAGAGTGAGATTATTTCCACTGCTCGAGGAATCAATAATATGGGCGCCACGACGTCAGGATAAGGGGTCGATCAGATAGGACTGAGATGAGGAGACATTACTTCACTCAAAGTGTCGTGAATGCCAGAGGCATGTGGGTGTTCCAACATTGAATGCATTTAAGGCTCGGTGAGACAGGATTTCAGCCTTGCAGGGAGTCGAGGGATATTGTGAACGGGTGGGTAAGTGAAATTGGATTCTAAGAACAGCCTTAATCGTTTTCAATGGTGGAGCATGCTCGATGGGCCATACGGTCTACTATTGCTCCTATTTCTTCTCTATTGTGTTGTACCATCACACTTCCCATGTGCATGAAACTCTGTACTGCACGCTCTTTTGAACTGTACCAACTCGGCTTACCCACAGCCTGTCCACCATTTACAAGGCATACGTCAAGAGTGTGATTAAATGCCTGGATGAGTGAAGCTCCAAAAACATTCAAGAAGCTCGACACCATTCTGGACAAAGCAGCCCGCCAGATTGTCACCCCATCCACAAATATTCACTCTTTCCACGACCGATGTACAGTGGTGACAGTGTTTGACATCTTCACGAGTCACTGCAGCAATACACAAAGTCTCCTGAGACAGCATCTTCCAAAACTGCTACGTCTACAATCTAGAAGTACAAGAGCGGCAGATGCATGGGAACATCACGACCTGCAATATGCCCTTGAAGTCAACCACCATCCTAGGAACAATCTCACCGTTCCTTCACTGTCTCTGGGTCAAATCCTGGAACTCCCTTCCTAACAGCACTGTAGGTGTACCTACCCCACATGGACTGCAATGGTTCAGGAAGGCAGCTCATCACCACCTTGTCAAGGGCAATTATGGATGGGCAATAAATACTGGCTAACCAACGATGCCTGCATCCAATGAAAGAGTAAAAATGCTGCCTCTCCCTCGCAGATCTTAGGACTCAATTCCACTTTCCCACCTGCTCTCCTTATTCCTTTTGACAAAATGTAAAACATCATATTTCTCAGCACTAAATTTCATCGGCCACTTGTTTGCCCAGTCTGCATAAAATGATCAGAAGAAGGCTATTCAGTCCATCGTTCACGTGCTGGCTCTTTAATAGAGCTTCTCCTTCCTCTGGGATAGAACATACCCAGGGATCTCTGGGATATTGTCTGTAAGGTATGATTCGGTGAGTATGATTATGTCAGGCTGCAGCTATGGGACTCTGGATTACTCCCTGTGGCACGTGCCAGTGAGGCTAGAAATAGGAAGATAATGCAGCTGAAGACGTGGCTGAGCAGCTGGTGTAGAAGGGAGGGTTTTAGATATCTGGACCGTTGGGCTCTCTTCAGGGACAGATGGGACCTGCACAAGAAGGACGGGTTGCATCTAAACTGGAAGGGCACTAACATCCTGGCTGCAAGGTTTGCTAGCGTCACTCGGAAGGGTTTAAACTAGTGTGCAGGGTGTGGGAACCAGAGCAGTAGGACAGCTAGTGAAGTAAATGAGGAGGACATAGTAAATAAGGCCAGTAGGACTAAGAGGAAGCGCAGGCAGGGAGATGTTGCTGAGCACAGCGGGACTGGTGGTCTGAAGTGCATTTGTTTCAATGCAAGAAGTATAACAGGTAAAACAGATGAACTTAGAGCTTGGATTAGTACTTGGAAATATGATGTTGTTCCTATTACAGAGACTTGGTTGAGGGAAGGGCAGGATTGGCAGCTAAATGTTCCAGGCTTCAGAAGCTTCAGGCGGGATAGAGGGGGATGTAAAAGGGGTGGGGGTGTTGCATTACTGGTGAAGGAGAATATCACAGCTGCACTGCGGGAGGACACCTCAGAGGGGTCATGCAGCGAGGCAATATGGGTGGATCTTAGGAATAGGAAGGGTGCAGTCACGATGTTGGGGGTTTACTACAGGCCTCCCAACAGCCAGTGGGAGGTAGACGAGCAGATATGTCGACAGATTTTGGGAAGATGAAAAGGTAACAGGGTTGTAGTGGTGGGTGATTTTAACTTTCCCAATATTGACTGAGACTCACTTAGTGTTAGGGGCTTGGATGTGGCAGAATTTGTGAGGAGCATCCAGGAGGGCTTGTTGAAACAGTATGTAGTTAGTCCAACTAGGGAAGGGGCCATTCTGGACCTGGTATTTGGGAATGAGCCCGGCCAGGTGGTCGAAGTTTCAGAGCAGGAGCATTTCGGAAGCAGTGAGCATAATTCCATACGTTTTAAGGTGCTTGTGGATAAGGATAAGAGTAGTCCTCAGGTGATGGTGCTAAATTGGGGGAAGGATAATTATAACAATATTAGGCAGGAACTGAAGAATTTAGATTGGGGGCGGCTGTTTGAGGGTAAATCAACATCTGACATGTGGGAGTCTTTCAAACGTCAGCTGATTAGAATCCCAGACCAGCATGTTCCTGTGAGGAAGAAAGACAAGTTTGGCAAGTTTCGGGAAGCTTGGATAACACGGGATATTGTGAGTCTAGTCAAAAAGAAAAAGGAAGCATTTGTAAGGGCTGGAAGGCTAGGAACAGATGAAGCACTTGAGGAATATAAAGACAGTGGGAAGGAACTTAAGCAAGGAGTTAGGAGGGCTAAAAGGGCTCATGAAAACTCATTGGCAAACAGGATTCAGGAAAATAACAAGGCATGCCGTTTGGCTTCTGACTACCTTATCCACCTGCGTTGCCACTTTCAGTGACCTGTGGACCTGAACGCCCAGATCTCTCGACTTGTCAATACTCCTCAGTGTTCTGCCATTTACTGAATACCTCCCACCTGCAGTGGACCTTCCAAAATACATTACCTCACATTTGTCCGAATTAAACTCCATCTGCCATTTCTCCACCCAAGTCTCCAACCGATCTATATCCTGCTGTATCCTCTGACAATCCTCATCACTGTCCGCAATTCCACCAACCATTGTGTCGTCCACAAACTTACTAATCAGACCAGCTACATTTTCCTCCAAATCATTCATGCATACTACAGACAGTAAAGGTCCCATCACGGATCGCTGTGGAACACCACTCGTCACATCCCTCCATTCAGAAAAACACCCTTCCACCGCTACCCTGTGTCTTCTATGACCGAGCCAGTTCTGTATCCATCTTGCCAGCTCACCTCTGATCCCATGTGACTTCACCTTTTGTATCAGTCTGCAATGAGGGACCTTGTCAAAGGCTTCACTGAAGTCCATATTGATAACAGCCACTGCCCTTCCTTCATCAATCACCTTCGTCAGTTCCTCAAAAAACTTAATCAAATTAGTGAGACACGACCTCCCATTCACAAAACCATGCTGCCTGTCGCTAATAGGTCCATTTGTTTCCAAATGGGAGTAAATCCTGTCCCATAGAATCCTCTCTAATAATTTCCCCACCACTGATGTAAAGCTCACCGGCCTATAATTTCCTGGATTATCCTTGCTACCCTTCTTAAAGAAAGGAACAACATTGGCTATTCTCCAGTCCTCTGGAACATCACCTGTAGCCAATGAGGATGCAAATATTTCTGTCAAGGCCACAGCAGTTTCTTCCCTTGCCGAAAAAAGTATTCTGGGGAAGATCCCATCAGGCCCTGGGGACTTATCTACCTTAATGCATTGCAAGACACCCAACACCTCCTCCTTTTTGATAATGAGATGACTGAGACTATCTGCACTCCCTTCCCTCTGCTCATCATCCACCAAGTCCTTCTCCTTGGTGAATACTGATGCAAAGTACTCATTTAGTACCTCGCCCATTTCCTGTGTCCCCACACATAGATTCCCTTCTCTGTCCTTGAGTGGGCCAACCCTTTCCCTGTTTACCCTCTTATTCTTTATATACGTATAAAAAGCTTTGGGGTTTTCCTTAACCCTGTTTGCCAAAAGCTTCTCATAACCCATTGTAGCCCTCCTGACTCCTTGCTTAAGTTCCTTCCTACTTCTTTATATTCCTCAAGGGATTCGTCTGTTCCTCACCTTCCAGCCCTTACAAATGCTTCCTTTTTCTTTTTGACGAGGATCACAATATCCCGCGTTATCCAAGGTTCCCGAAACTTGCCAAACTTATCCTCCTTCCTCACAGCACCATGCTGGTCCTGGATGCTAATCAACTGACATTTGAAAGACTCTGACATGTCAGATGTTGATTTACCCTCAAACAGCCTCCCCCAATCTAAATTCTTCAGTACCTGTCTAATATTGTTATAATTAGCCTTTCCCCAATGTAGCACGTTCACCCGAGGACTACTCTTATCCTTATCCACAAGTTACTTAAAACGTATGGAATTATGGTCACTGTTCCCGAAATGCTCCCCGACTGAAACTTCGACCACCTGGCCGTGCTCATTACCCAAAACCAGGTCCAGTACGGCCCATCCCTCGTTGGTCTGTCTACGTATTGTTTCAAGAAGCCCTCCTGGATGCTTCTTCCAAATTTTGCCCCATCCAAGCCGCTAGCACTAAATGAGTCCCAGTCAATACAGGGGAAGTTAAAATCACCCACCACTGCAACCCTTTTACCTTTACATCTTTCTAAAATCTGTCTACATATCTGATCCTCTACCTCCCGCTGGCTGTTGGGAGGCCTGTAGTGAACCCCCAACATCGTGACTGCACCCTTCCTATTCCTGACCTCCACCCATATTGCCTCGCTGCATGACCCCTCCGAGGTGTCCTCCCGCAGTACAGCCGTGATATTCTCCTTAACCAGTAATGCAACTCCCCCGCCCCTTTTACATCCCCCTCTATTCCGCCTGAAGCTTCTAAATCCTGGAACATTTTGCTGCCAATCCTGTCCTTCCCTCAACCAAGTCTCTGTCATCGCAACAACATACTCTGAAATAGCAACAACTTTGCTTTCTGTCAAGGATTTGTTTGTCATGGGATGTTTCTGAGAGAATGTCTGTATAACTAAGAGAGGAAGCTCTGGGATCTTCCTGTACCATTTCTTATAAATCTCTGGCTTTGTTTTCTCCAAATTAATTTCCCCCTCTCCTCTTGGGGACATTTGTTTTACTTTGAGACCTGTAATGACAAGATGTAAAGGGAGCGAGAGAGTTTGAGGATGAGGAATTTTATTGGACAGGATCTTCCTCTGCTTTGGTCAGAGGCCTTCGCCCTGAGGGAGCATCCAATGGGTCTTTGTGTGTTTCTACATGTTTATTATGCCCTTGGTCAAATTTTCATCCCGGATCCTTGGCTTCGATAACTTGGTTAAACGTGTTCCTGTTGGATTTTGGCCTTGAGTTTTGAAGGGGTTTAAAGCTTTGGTTCATTTAGACCTGGCCTTTCAACGTGATGCAGACATGCCACCATTCAGGATAGGGAGTGTCCACTGCTACAGCGAGCAAATTGAAGTCATCAATGAGAACCCATGTGAACGTTTCTTATAATTCGAGAACAATACTTCTGTTTGACTGAAGTCGATGATTAAGTTAAATGCACGGCAACCATTTTAATATGACAGCAACCCACCATGGACATTTTAAGTGATATACGTGGCAATCATTTTAAGTGATATGCACTGCGGCCATTTTAAGTGATATGCAGTGTGACTATTTTATGTGATATGCTGTGCGACCATTTTATGTGAAAGGCACTGTGTCCATTTTGAGTGAATGCACTGCGATAATATTGAGCAATATGCAGCGTGACCATCTGAATTGACATGCAATCTGACCATTTCAAGTGATAAGTACTGTGACCATTTAAAGTGATATGCAGCACAAACATTTAATGTGACTTGCAATGTGACTATTTTAAGTGATATGGTGTGCAATCCTTGTAAGTGATATGAACTGCAGCCATTGAAAGTGACATGCAGTGCAACCATTTTTAAGTGAGATGCAATGTGACCGTTTTAAATGATATTCACTTTGGTCATTTTAGTCATATGACTGTCCACGCTAAACTGATAAAGATCTCTTCATGGATCAAACAACTGAAGAACAGTGGAAAGTATTGAAAGAAACATTTAACGCAACACAGAGCGGGTATATACCCCTGAGAGGAAAAAGCTCCACTTCACAGAAAAAAACAGCCATGGACAACCAAAGAGATTCGGGACAGCATAAAAGTACAAGCAAGGGCTCACAAAAATGCAAAACACAGCACAGATCCGGCCGAATGGGATAGAAACAAAGACCAGCAAAGGGTCACAAAGCAGCTTATAAGACTTTCTAAAAGAGATTATGAAATGAAACTTGCAAGGGACATCAAAATCAAGAAGAAGAAATTTTATAGTTACATAAAGGGAAACCGGGTGGTCAAGAGCAATGTAGGCCCACTAAAAGCTGAAAATGGAGATATTGTCATTGATAATGGGGAAATGGAAGACATGTTGAACAATTACTTTGCCTCAGTATTTACAGTTGAAAAGGAGGATAATTTACCGGCAATCCCGAAAAATTAATAGCCGATAGGGGACAGGGACTTAATACAATTAACGTTGAGTAAAAAATCAGTAACAAAGAAATTAATGCAATTAAACCGTGAAAAATCCCCAGGACCAGACGGTTTCCACGGAGGGTGTTAAAGGAAGTAGGGGATCACATTGTAGATGCCCTAACTATAGTCTTTCAGAGTTCCCTAGATTCAGGAGTGGTCCCTCTGGACTGGAAAGTTGCACATGTCACTCCATTTATGAAGAAGGGAGAAAGGGGGAACCATGGAATTTAAAGACCAGTTAGCCTGACATCTGTGGTGGGCACGTTGCTGGAGTCTATAATCAAGAACACAGTGATTGAACACAGAGAAAAAATTCGGTTAATCAAGAACAGCCAACGTGGATTCATGACGGGCGGTCATGCATGACAAATCCCATTGAATTTTTTTAAATAGGTGACTAAGCTACTATACAGGTGATTGTCGATGGATGTTATTTATATGAACTTCCAGAAGGCATTTGATAAAGTCCCACATAAGAGACTGTTAACTAAGGTCGGAGCCCAAAGTGTTGACGGGAAATTATTGACATGGTTAGTAAGTTGGTTGAGTGGTAGGTGACAGAGAGTGGGGATAATGGGTTAGTACTCCGATTGGCAGGATGTGACTAGTGGTGTCCCAAGGATCTGTCTTGGGGCTTCAATTATTCACATTCATCATTAACGACTTGGGTGAACAAAGAACAAAGAAAATTACAACACAGGAACAGCCCCTTCGGCCCTCCAAGCCTGCGCCGATCCAGATCCTCTATCTAAACATGTCGACTATTTTCTAAGTGTCTGTATCTCTTTGCTTCCTGTCCATTCACGTATCTGTCTAGATACATCTTAAAAGACGCTATCGTGCCAACATCGACCACCTCCGCTGGCAGCGTTCCAGGCACCCACCACCCTCTGCATAAAGAACTTTCCATGCATCTCCCCCCTAAACTTTTCCCCTCTCACTTTGAACTCGTGACCCCTAGTAATTGAATCCCCCACTCTGGGAAAAAGCTTCTTGCTATCCACCCTGTCTATACCTCTCATCATTTTGTACACCTCAATCAGGTCCCCCCTCAACCTCCGGCTTTCTAATGAAAATAATCCTAATCTACTCAACCTCTCTTCATAGCTAGCGCCCTCCATACCAGGCAACATCCTGGTGAACCTCCTCTGCACCCTCTCCAAAGCATCCACATCCTTTTGGTCATGTGGCGACCAGAACTGCACGCAGTATTCCAAATGTTCCCAAATCAAAGTCTTATACAATTGTAACATGACCTGCCAACCCTTGTACTGAATACCCCGTCCGATGAAGGAAAGCATGCCGTATGCCTTCTTGACCACTCTATTGACCTGCGTTGCCACCTTCAGGGAACAATGGACCTGAACACCCAAATCTCTCTGCACATCAATTTTCCCCAAGACTTTTCCATTTACTGTATAGTTCACTCTTGAATTGGATCTGCCAAAATGCATCACCTCGCATTTGCTCTGATTGAACTTCATCTGCCATTTCTCTGCCCAACTCTCCAATCTAACTATATTCTGCTGTATTCTCTGACAGTCCCCTTCACTATCTGCTACTCCACTAATCTTAGTGTCGTCTGCAAACTTGCTAATCAGACCACCTATACTTTCCTCCAAATCATTTATGTATATCACAAACAACAGTGGTCCCAGCACGGATCCCTGTGGAACACCACTGGTCACACGTCTCCATTTTGAGAAACTCCCTTCCACTGCTACTCTCTGTCTCCTGTTGCCCAGCCAGTTCTTTATCCATCTAGCTAGTACACCCTGGACCCCATGCGACTTCACTTTCTCCATCAGCCTACCATGGGGAACCTTATCAAACGCCTCATTGAAGTCCATGTATCTGACATCTACAGCCCTTCCCTCATCAATCAACTTTGTCACTTCCTCAAAGAATTCTATTAAGTTGGTAAGACATGACCTTCCCTGCACAAAACCATGTTGCCTATCACTGATAAGCCCATTTTCTTCCAAATGGGAATAGATACTACTCCTCAGTATCTTCTCCAGCAGCTTCCCTACCACTGATGTCAGGCTCACCGGTCTATAATTACCTGGATTATCCCTTCTACCCTTCATAAACAAGGGGACAACATTAGCAATTCGCCAGTCCTCCGGGACCTCACCCGTGTTTAAGGATGCTGCAATGATATCTGTTAAGGCTTCAGCTATTTCCTCTCTTGCTTCCCTCAGTAACCTGGGATAGATCCCATCCGGACCTGGGGACTTGTCCACCTTAATGCCTTTTAGAATACCCAACACTTCCTCCCTCCTTATGCCGACTTAACCTAGAGTAATCAAACATCTGTCCCTAACCTCAACATCCGTCAAGTCCCTCTCCTCGGTGAATACCGATGCAAAGTACTCGTTTCGAATCTCACCCATTTTCTCTGACTCCACGCATAATTTTCCTCCTTTGTCCTTGAGTGGGCCAATCCTTTCTCTAGTTACCCTCTTGCTCCTTATATATGAATAAAAGGCATTGAGATTTTCCTTAACCCTGTTTGCTAAAGATATTTCATGACCCATTTTATCCCTCTTAATACCTCGTTTCAGATTGGTCCTACATTCCCGATATTCTTCCAAAGCTTCGTCTTTTTTCAGCCTCCTAGACCTTATGTATGCTTCCTTTTTCCTCTTAGCTAGTCTCACAATTTCACCTGTTATCCATGGTTCCCTAATCTTGCCATTTCTATCCCTCATTTTCACAGGAACATGTCTCTCCTGCACGCTAATCAACCTCTCTTTAAAAGACTCCCACATATCAAATGTGGATTTACCTTCAAACAGCTGCTCCCAATCTACATTCTCCAGCTCCTGCGGAATTTTGGTATAGTTGGCCTTCCCCCAATTTGGCACTCTTCCTTTGGGACCACTCTCATCTTTGTCCATGAGTATTCTAAAACTTACGGAATTGTGATCACTATTCCCAAAATAGTCCCCTACTGAAACATCAACCACCTGGCCGGGCTCAGGTCCCCAACACCAGGTCCAGTGTGGCCCCTTCCCGAGTTGGACTATTTACATACTGCTGCAGAAAACCCTCCTGGATGCTCCTTGCAAATTCTGCTCCATCTGGACCTCTAATACGAAGTGAATCCCAGTCAATGATGGCATGGTAAGTCATATATCCAAATTTGCTGATGATGCAAAGTTAGGCGGCATTATGGACAGTCTGGATGATCACATAAAGTTACAAGGAGATATAGACAGACGAGGTGAGTGGACAAAACTGTGGCAGATGGATTTCAATGTGGGAATGTGTGAGGTTATCCATTTTGGACCAAAAAGTGTAGAGCAGGGCATTTTCTAATTGGGAAGAGGTTAAGTACAGTGGATGACCAAAGAGACTTTGGGGTTCAGGTGCATAGATCTTTAAAATGCCACAAGCAAGTGCAGAAATTAATCAAAAAGGCTAATGGAATGCTAGCCTTTATATCTAGAGGACTGGAGTATAAAGACACAGAGGTTATGCTGCAGCTTTACAAAAGCCTGGTTGGACCCCACTTGGAATACTGTGAGCAGTTCGGCGCACCACACCTGAGGAAGGATATTTTGGAATTAGATGGAGTGCAACGTAGGTTTACAAGAATGATCCCTGGACGACTGCGATGAAGTTACGAGGAGAGATTACTCAAATTAGGCCATTTCTCGCTCGAATTTAGAAAGCTAAGTGGTAATCTGTTCGAAGTCTTCAAGATATTCAAAGGAAAAGACAGGCTAGATAAAGATAAACTAATTCCACTGTTCGAAGATTCTAAAACTCGGGACATATCTAAAAATTAGGGCCAGACCATTCAGTGGAGATGTTCGGAAGCACTTGTTCACGCAAAGATTGGTAGAGGTCTGGAACTCTCTCCCACAAACAGCAGTTGAAGCTGAAACAGTTGTTAGCTTTAAAACTGACATAGATTTTTGTTAAGCAAAGATGATAAGGAATATGGGCCAAAGGCAGGTATATGGAGTTAGGCTGCGGATCAGCCATGATCTCATTGAATGTTGAGACAGGCTAGAGGGGCTGAATGGCCTACTCCTGTCCCTATCTTCCTATATTCCTACAATCTCTTATTACAAATCTTTCATCTTAACAACTCCGATGAATAGACAGAAATATCCTGCACAAAATATCAACCAGTTGTATCATAATACTTGTCAGAGCAAAAGTGCCTCTCTCAAATGCTGCCTGTGTTGGGTTTATATGGGCTGATTACGCAAAGTGAGCCGTGAGGAGGGTACAAAGAGACTGCAAAGGAAGATTGACAGGTTAAGTGAGTGGGCAAGAAATTGGAAGATGGAATATCATGGGGAGAAATGTGAGGTTCTTCTCATCTGCAAGAAGAACAGAAACACAGAACATTTTTCAAATGGTGAGAAATTATTAAATGTTGATGTTCGGGAAGGATATACTTGTCTTCAAGGCGAGGAGAGAGAGAGAGAGACATAGAGATGGGGTGAGGGAGAAGGCGAGTATTAAATGACCGATGGATACTACGCAGGGGCAAGAAATTGGCAGCTGGAATATCATGTGGAGAAATGTAAGGTTTTTCACTTCTGTAAGAAGAACAGAAACACAGAACATTTTTCAAATGGTGAGAAACTATTAAATGTTGGTGTTCGGGAAGGATATACTTGTCTTCGAGGCGAGGAGAGGGAGAGAGACATAGCAATGGGGTGAGGGAGAAGGCGAGTATTAAATGTCCCAAAGATACTACGCAGGGTGCATTATAAAACAAAATCTGACACCAAACACCCATAAGGAGAGGTTAAGGCTGATGATCAAAATCTTGGACAAAAAAGCTAGTTTTAAGGAATATATTTAAGCAAGTATGAGAGGTAGAAAGGCAGAGAGGTAGAGAAAAGGAAATCCCGAGTGTCAACAGGCAGTGGAATTAATTTCTGATTATTGGTAGAGATTTGTAAGGAAAGGGTATTAATATTTACGGAGCCTGGACTGTTGATGTGGGTAAGGAACAAATCAGCCATGACCTGAGTGAATGGGTGGGATATGCTCGAGGGGCCGAATGACCTCCTTCTGTCTTCCTAAGGATTTTATTAATATCATTGCCAATGCAATGTTGGTTTTCTGTTTGAAAAGAGTTGACCAGGTCGGGATTCTCTCTGGTCTCCCCGAAACCCTCCCGTCAGCCTTGCAAACGGCTCATTGATTCATGTCTGAGGGAACCAGTCAAGGGTCCTGGTCTATATTTGCTGAGCTTTCCAGTCTCACTCAGTTTCTCTTCTATATTTGACTGTACAGCACCCCTACTGTACCTCCAATCTGTATCCCATCCAGCTGCCAAATTAGTTTAAACATCCCCACCCCCAAACAGCACTAGCAAACCTCCCAGCAAATCTGTTGGTCCCATTGCGGTTCAGGTGCAATCCGTCCAACTTGCACAGGTCCCACCTTTGCCAGAAACAGACACAGTGATCCAGGAAACTATCGCCCACCCTCCTGCCATGCATTCATCTGCTCTATCCTCTTATTCCGATACTCACTAGCACGTGGCACTGGGAGTAATCCAGAGATTAAAAAGTTTGAGGCCATGCTTTTTAATTTGCTACCTCGCACCCTAAATACTTGTTGCATCACCTCATCCCTCTTTCTACTTATGTCGCTGGTACCAATGTGCACCACAACCTCTGACTGCCCGCCCTCCCCCTGCAGAATGTCTTGCAGCCGTTCTGTGAGATCCTTGGCCCGAGCACCAGGCAAGCAGCATACCATCCTGGAGTCACTTATGCGGGCACATAAACGGCTGTCTGTACCCCCTACGATCGAATCCCCCATCACTATAGTTCCTCCACACTTTTTCCTACACTGCTGTGCAGCTGAGCCACCGGAGGTGCCACTGAGCTGGCTCTTGCCGCGTTCCCCTGAGAAGCTATCTCCCCCAACAGTATCCAAAGTGGAACATCTGTTAGAAACGGAGACGGACCAAGGGGACACCTGCACTATCTGCCTAGTTCTTCTACTCTGCATGTGGGGGTCACCCAATTCCCTTTCAATAGGAGCAGTCTTTACCTGCAGTGTGACCACCTCCCTGAACGTGATATCCACGATTATACCAACCTCGCAGATGCTCCACAGTGTCCCCAACCGCCGCTCAAGATCCGAAACGCGGATTTCGAGTTGCTGCAGTTGGAGACACCTCCTGCACACGTGTTCGCCGTGGACACTGGAAGTGGCCTTGACTTCCCATGTGGCTCAAGAGGAGCACTGCAGGTTGCCGAGCTGCCCTGCCATAAGTTACCCTTAATTTATACCCTTAACTTACCCAACAATTAGATTATTTACACAAAGGACCTTGGGTCCCTAAAAAAAAAACAACCTCCTATATTAAAACAAAACTGTAGACCTTTCCCTTTTCCTTTACTTTCCAACCCAGCTACTTGGAGTTATTCTCTCACAACAGTTACGCACCAATTCTTGAGCATTGAAGAAACTTTATTATCCAAGACAATATTTAAAATGCTTACTTTTTGTTTCAACTATCGACATTCCATTTGATTCCAGGCCTTGCCATGTTTTGTTTGTCTATTCATTTGATTCCTCCAATAATCATCGCTTTGTCTTTGTCTCAGCTGTTGTTGCACTTCTAAATCCCAATGGTCATACTCAAATATTTTCTCTCCTATTTGCTTGGTGTAAGTTAGGTTAAAACAGAAACTGGAAGCTCTTATAATTCAAATGACTTATTGCATGTTGCAACAAAACAGTTGCCTATTTAAAGATAAATGCAGCTCAACTGATTTTACCCCACGTTAACACATTTATATTGTAGATGGATGTTTAATTGTGAATCGCACGAAAAGCTACAAACCATTTACTAATCATGTTACCATTCACAAAGTATGACATTGACTAATTCCTTTCTTAAAGAGTCCACTGATTAATTATTATGTGGATTAAGTAACGTTAGTCATTTTAAAACACCATTCCAAGAACCTCCAATTCCCCACAGGACAAAGTCTGCCTCCTCCTTCATCTCATTATTGTTGTTGACCACTCTTTCTCTTCTCTCGCTCATGAGTGCTGTGATCTGCACACATTTTGCTTGTTCTTACCTTCTAAAATATCATAACCCCAAATGACTACTGATGATGAAGAATGTTATTATCTGTTAACACGTCATTGACACTCCTCAGATTGAAAAATGTCACCCGACCTGCTGATCACCTCACTCGATGAAAGTCATTATCCTTTCACAGGAGTGCTGTTAATTCCTAAACTATTATCATGTATGGACATAAAATTAAAACAACAGATTATGCACGCTGGCTTATTATTTACCTCAGATACCCCTTTACTGTTGATAGGAAACGCACCAAATCATACTGATTTATTTTTCATCTAAGTTTCCCAAATTCAAATAATGGTGTCATCAGTTGATTCTATCTTTCGTTTATTTATCTTAAAAAAAGGTTTTCCTCAATATTCAGCAACCACCTAGACAGTATTCCCATTAACATTTTTGAAAATTACGAACCAGCAGGCAGTACAGGGATCCCCTGTGGCCGTTTCCCTCAACAGCAGGTAGACCATTTTGGATACTGTTGCGGGGGACGACTTACCAGGGGCAAGCACTGAGGTACAGGTCTCTGGCACAGAGTCTGTCCCTGTTGCTCAGAAGGGAAGGGGGAAGAGGAGCAGAGCTTTATTCATTGGGGACTCTAGAGTTAGGGGAACAGATAGGAGGTTCTGTGGGAACGAGAGAGACTCACGGTTGGTATGTTGCCTCCCAGGTGCCAGGGTTCATGATGTCTCGGATCGTGTTTTTGGGATCCTTAAGGGGGAGGGGGAGCAGCCCCAAGTCGTGGTCCACATAGGCACCAACGACATAGGTAGGAAGAGAGATGGGGATTTAAGACAGAAATTCAGGGAGCTAGGGTGGAAGCTTAGAGCGAGAACAAACAGAGTTGTTATCTCTGGGTTGCAGCCCGTGCCACGTGATAGCGAAGCGAGGAACAGGGAGAGAGTGGAGTTGAACACGTGGCTGCAGGGATGGTGCAGGAGGGAGGGTTTTGGTTTCCTGTATAATTGGGGCTCTTTCTGGGGTAGGTGGGACCTCTACAAATAGGATGGTCTTCATCTGAACCAGAGGGGTACCAATATCCTGGGGGGGAGATTTGCTAGTGCTCTTCGGGGGGGTTTAAACTAATTCAGCAGGGGAATGGGAACCGAAAATGTAGTGTCAGTGTACAGGATGTAGAGAGTAGTGAGGTCAGGGATAAGGTTACAAGGATGCAAGAGGGCACTGGCAAGCAAGAACTTGGTTTAAAGTGTGTCTACGTCAACGCCAGGAGCATCCGGAATAAGGTGGGTGAGCTTGCAGCATGGGTTGGTACCTGGGATCTCGATGTAGTGGCCATTTCGGAGAGATGGGTAGAGCAGGGGCAGGCATTGATGTTGCAGGTTCCGGGATTTAGATGTTTCAGTAAGAAGAGAGAAGATGGTAAAAGAGGGGGGGGGGGTGTGGCATTATTAATCAAGGAGAGTATTACAGCGTCAGAAAGGACGTTTGAGGACTCGTCTACTGAGGTAGTATGGGCCGAGGGTAGAAACAGGAGAGGTGAGGTCACACTGTTGGGAGTCTTTTATAGACCTCGAAATAGTTCCAGAGATGTCGAGGAAAGGATAGCGAAGATGATTCTCGACAGGGGCTAAAGTAACTGGGTAGTTGTTATGGGGGACTTTACCTTTCCAAGTATTGACTGGAAATACTATAGTTCGAGTACTTTAGATGGGTCAGTTTTTGTCCAGTGTGTGCAGAAGGGTTTTCTGACACAGTATGTAGACAGGCCAAATAGGGGCGATGCCACATTGGATTTGGTACTGGGTAATGAACCCGGCCAGGTGTTAGATTTAGATGTAGGTGAGCACTTTGGAGATAGTGATCACAATTCGTTTAGGTTTACCTTAGCGATGGGCAGGGACAGGTATATACCGCAGGGCAAAAATTATAGCTGGGGGAAAGGAAATTATGATGTGATTAGACAAGATTTAGGATGCGTAGGATGGGGAAGAAAACTACTGGGGATGGGAACAATCGAAATGTGAAGCTTATTCAAGGAGCAGCTACTGCGTGTCCTTGATAAGTATGTACCTGTGAGGCAGGGAGGAAGTTGTCGAGCGAGGGAGCCGTGGTTTACTAAAGAAGTTGAAGCGCTTGTCAAGAGGAAGAAGAAGGCTTATGTGAGGATGAGACGTGAAGGCTCAGTTACGGCGCTTGGGAGTGACAAGCTAGCCAGGAAGGATCTGAAGGGAGAGCTAAGAAGAGCAAGGAGAGGACACGAGAAGTCATTGGCGGATAGGATCAGGAAAACCCGAAAGCTTTCTATAGGGATATCAGGAATAAAAGAATGACTAGAGTTAGATTAGGGCCAATCAAGGATAGTAGTGGGAAGTAGTGTGTGGAATAAGAGGAGATAGGGGAAGTGTTAAATGAATATTTTGCGTCAGTATTTACAGTAGAGAAAGAAAATGTTGTCGAGGAGAATACTGAGATTCAGGCTACTCGGCTAGATGGGATTGAGGTTCACAAGGAAGTTGTGTTAGCAATTTTGGAAAGTGTGAAAATAGATAAGTCCCCTGGGCCAGATGGGATTTATCCTAGGATTCTCTGGGAAGCGAGGGAGGAGATTGCAGAGCCTTTGTCCTTGATCTTTATGTCGTTATTGTCGACAGGAATAGTGCCGGAAGACTGGAGGATTGCAAATGTTGTCCCCTTGTTCATGAAGGGGAGTTGAGACAGCCCTGGTAATTATAGACATGTGAGCCTTACTTCGGTTGTGAGTAAAATCTTGGAAAAGGTTATAAGAGACAGGATTTATCATCATCTTGAAAAGAATAAGTTCATTAGCGATAGTCAGCACGGTTTTGTGACGGGTAGGTCGTGCCTCACAACTCTTATTGAGTTTTTCGAGAAGGTGACCAAACAGGTGGATGAGGGTAAAGCAGTGGATGTGGTGTATATGGATTTAAGTAAGGCGTTTGATAAGGTTCCCCATGGTAGGCTATTGCAGAAAATACAGAAGTATAGGGTTGAAGGTGATTTAGAGCTTTGGATCAGAAATTGGCTAGCTGAAAGAAGACAGACGGTGGTGGTTGATGGCAAATGTTCATCCTGGAGTTCAGTTACTAGTGGTGTACTGCAAGGATCTGTTTTGGGGCCACTGCTGTTTGTCATTTTTATAAATGACCTGGATGAGGGTGTAGAAGGGTGGGTTAGTAAATTTGCAGAAGACACGAAGGTCGGTGGAGTTGTGGATAGTGCCGAAGGATGTTGTAGGGTACAGTGGGACACAGATAGGCTGCAGAGCTGGGCTGAGAGATGGCAAATGGAGTTTAATGCGGAAAAGTGCGAGGTGATTCACTTTGGAAGGAGTAACAGGAATGCAGAGTACTGGGCTAATGGGAAGATTCTTGGTAGTGTCGATGAACAGAGAGATCTTGGTGTCCAAGTGCATAAACCCATGAAGGTTGCTACCCAGGCTAATAGGGCTGTTAAGAAGGCATATGGTGTGTTAGCTTTTATTAGTAGGGGGATCGAGTTTCGGAGCCACGCTGTCATGCTGCAGCTGTACAAAACTCTGGTGAGACCGCACCTGGAGTATTGCGTGCAGTTCTGGTCACCGCATTATAGGAAGGATGTGGAAGTTATGGAAAGGGTGCAGAGGCGATTTACTAGGATGTTGCCTGATATGGAGGGAAAGTCTTATGAGGAAAGGCTGAGGGACTTGAGGTTGTTTTCGTTGGAGAGAAGGAGGAGGAGGGGTGACTTAATAGAGACATATAAGATAATCAGAGGGTTCGATAGGGTGGATAGTGAGAGTCTTTTTCCTCAGATGGTGATGGCAAACACGAGGGGACATAGCTTTAAGTTGAGGGGTGATAGATATAGGACAGATGTTGGAGGTAGTTTCTTTACTCAGAGAGTAGTAGGGGCGTGGAACGCCCTGCCTGCAACAGTAGCAGACTCGCCAACTTTCAGGGCATTTAATTGGTCATTGGATAGACATATGGATGAAAATGGAATAGTGTCGGTCAGATGGTTTCAAAGGTCGGCGCAACATCGAGGGCCGAAGGGCTTGCACTGCGCTGAAATGTTCTAATTCTAATTTTAAAGTATGTTTATATCCCTTTAAACGCAGGTAGACTTCCTTTAGAGTGCTTGGAATAGCAACACATATTAATTTATTTATTATTGATTCAAATGTCATAAACAATTATTTCCATGTTTCATGGTTTCAGATGAATTGATCAGGGACATTAATGTCTACAGTTGTTATGCAAGCTGGCTACAAACAATTACAAAGACTTTCTCTAGAAAGATAACAAATAGAAACAGATGTATGAATGAATTAATGCCAATTCCTGACTTTCTAAAAAAGAAGGCCAAGACTTCAGATCAATAAGTTACATGCTGTCATAAATGTTGCAGAATTCTTAAGCTGCTGGAGTTGATTGATCTCTGTGACCAAATGGTCCACATATTTAGAGAAACAAAGAACACAAGGTCCATTCGGCTTGGAGCCAGATGAGTTCCTTCTGTCCAGATATATGTGGTAATTTAGAAACAGTAATTATCACAAAATCCTCGGTGGAGACAAAATTGACTTTGTGGCAGGAAACAAAGGGCAATTGTTGTTGGATGTCTGAATGACAGGAAGGCTATTTCCAGTGGTATTCCGGGCAGCTCAGAACTGGGTCCCCTGCTTTTTGTGGCATAACAATGATTTGGACGTAAAGGTATGGGGTATGATCAAGAAGTTTGCAGACCAGACGAAGATTGACTTTTTTGGTAGATAGCAAGGGGGATAGCTGTCGGCTGCAAGAAGATACTGATGGTCTGCTCGATGGGCACAAAAGTGACAAATGGTATTCCAGCCAGAGAAATGCGAGGTGGTGCATTTTAGGAGGTCAAACAAGACAAAGGAGGACACGATAAATGAGAAAATACTGAGAAGTGAGGGAACTTGGAGTCAATGTCCACAGACCCCTGAAGGTAGCAGGTCAGGTCAATAAGGTGGTTCAGAAGGCATATGGAATCCTTTATTTTATTAGCTGCAGTATAGAATAAAAGAGCAGGGGGGTTATGCTGGAACTGTATAACTCATTGGTTCGGTCACAACTTGAGTACTGTGTGCAGTTCTGGTCACCTCATTACATAAAGGATGTAATTGCACGATAGAGGGTACAGAGGAGATTTCCGAGGATGTTGCCAGGACTGAAAAAATACAGGCACGAGGAAAGATTGCACAGGTGTGATTATTCTCCTTGGAACAGAGAAGGCTGAGAGGAGATCTGATTGAAATGTACAAAATCTGAGGAGCCTGGATAGAGTGGATGTGAAGGATTTATTCGCCTTATCAGAGAGGTCAGTGATGAGGGGGGCACAGCTTTAAACTGATTGCTGGAAAAATAGAGGGGAGATGAGGACAACATTTTTTCACCCAGAGGATGGTAGGGATCTGAACCTCACTGCCTGAAAGGGTGGCTGAGGCAGAGACTCTCAGCTCATTGAAAAGGACTCTGGATATGCACCTCAGCTCCCATAATCTGAAGGGTTATGAACCAAATGCTAGAAGGTGTGAGTGGAATAGGTGGATCCTTTTTCTGCTGGCTCAGCCAGGATGGGTCAAAGTGGCCTCTTTCTGTGCCTTCGACATTTTATGCTTCTATGATTCTATGGTTCTTGGATGCTTCAAATACTAAATTATTCCTCTTCTCCATTGATATTCGTTCTATGCTTTTGACCAATATTTTATATGGTAATTCCAATGGCATCTTATTCACAGGTCTTGCGGATCTAGGTCTGGTTTTTCCCCTTATGTATTCCTTTTCTTGAATGGAAACAGCTGGTCAGACTAATCAGAGCAAGATGCCACTCAACTTCACAACCAGTCATTTCGTTTTAGCTGTTTACAACGTCTGGCCCCAAGTTGCAACATTGTATGTTTTGGGGTTTTGAGGCTTTAACACTTTCAGTTAAAAATTCTCAGTTCTGAATTTTCAATTGATTACAATGGGATTCTCAGTTGTGCCTGACCTCGCATGTTACAAATAATGGCTAGTTATGAACCCAGTATAATTTATTAAGCTAGATGTTATAAATACTTAACAAAAATGCACTGACGACAACATGGACGTTTCTGATCCTTCAAGACCAGGATTCCTTGAATGTTGCCGGCACAGGCGATGCCTTTGTTCTCCTGACACTGAATTGACATGACGTTGACCTGTGTTTCAGAATAATTACACAACAGACACCATTGTAAACTGTACCATCAAAGACTCTGAGTTTCCATCTTTCGGGCTTCTGATTCCTTATTATGATATCTTTTGAATTACCTCTTCCATTAGTTAACCATGTGGTTCAACTGCCGTCACTGCACTTCTGTAATTACAGTGGAGTACGCTAAAAGCATGTCCGTCTCTTATTTACTTGGCTCCTAGAGTTAACATTTCATTGTGTGAACAAATAACACATCCTTGCAAATACAAAGCAGTTGGACAATCAATGTTTCATCTTCTTATCAACAATGCCAACTATCGTAAACAATTCACCTCAACATTCCCAGGGTGCCAAAGCAATAAAGAATAAATGTGCCTCGTGGAATATCAGGAAGCAAAGTTGTTTTTTTTTAGATTAGATTAGAGATACAGCACTCAAACAGGCCCTTCGGCCCACCGAGTCTGTGCCGAACATCAACCACCCATTTATACTAATCCTACACTAATCCCATATTCCTACCAAACATCCCCACCTGTCTCTATATTTCCCTACCACCTACCTATACTAGTGACAATTTATAATGGCCAATTTACCTATCAACCTGCAAGTCTTTTGGTTTGTGGGAGGAAACCGGAGCACCCGGAGAAAACCCACGCAGACACAGGGAGAACTTGCAAACTCCACACAGGCAGTACCCGGAATCGAACCCGGGTCCCTGGAGCTGTGAGGCTGCGGTGCTAACCACTGCGCCACTGTGCCATTTCTACAGGATTATCGTCAGAAGAAAAGTGTTATAATAACGTATTAGAAAGGTGGTGATTGAACACGTAAATAATGTGTACTCTTCTGGACTACACATGATAAAAATATCCAGGGGAACCAGCAGGTGCACGTATTCTTCACAAAAATAATACCATAGCAGGGAGATTATAGTTATTGGGATATCTGTTGTGGCTCCATGATGTCGATAAGAGAAGGATGATTGTTGAACTAATAGAGGCCTTTAAATTTTTTTTAAAAGGGTTCGAGAGGGAAAACGTGGACTTGATATTCCCACTTTACTGGTGACCAGTTCTGTATTTCCTCAAAATAAGATGGTCATCAGTAAATACGGGATGGAATTCAAGAGAGACCTATTTACTTGTGCTGCTGAGAACGTGGAATTGAGACCTCTTGCAGTGGTTGCAATGGAAGAAAAAATAAGAAGAAGTGAGGTTAGTGCATGATGGAGACAGGATTGGACGGATATGCTGATAGGATTAGATGAGCTGGAATGGAGGGAGGCTCGTGCAGAGCAGGAAGACGGTCCTAAGCCAGTTGCACCGAATGTCCAGATGGTGTGTTGTAAAATCAATAAGTTGTCTATTAACATGTCATATTCAACAGTGTTTTTCGTAATATTGAAGAGGATTATTTATTCTTGCAGTGCACTTGTGAGCAAACGCTTCTCAGGACTGTGCTCGGGAAGGAAATTAATCAGCACCTGATGGTGCTGTCAACAACTATAATTAGAATTAGAATAAGATGGGGACCCGCACTGAATACAATTACAGATACTCCAGCAAATACATGTTCCCTGGAGTTACATTGTCCACACCAGTTAGTCAGCCACAATCATTACAATTCTAGAGTGTCAGAGACTCCCAGTTGTACATGATCGCTGAGGTCAGGTGCTCCACTCCAGTTAGTGCGCACACACAGTACAATTCTACACTAACAGATAATTCCAGTAATCCTTCCCCTCTGAGATTTTCCTGCTTTGAGCTGTGATTCTACAGAACACAACATTCCACATAATTCAATAACTTTACAATGCAGAGTGTCTTAAGCTAGAAACAGTTGAGACAACAGATTCAAACTGCACAGATAATTCAGGAAATTAATGCAATTATATTATTGAGTGTGTGTCTGTGTAACTGTAACCATTCGATCGCATGTAATATTATTATTCCCATGGTAATGGAAGAAACCAGCTCATACACAGATTTACAAAACTTCATTCGTTATAGATACTTACCAGGAACGCCAATTACAACAAGGATCACATAGAATATTTTCCTGACCCATTGAATTGGTCCGTGCATTTTCTGCTTGGAGTGATCGGTCTGTTTGTGCTGCAGGTAATATCTCTGAAATAAATTCTGAGGTGACACATTCCCAGTGCATTAACTTTATA
Organism: Heterodontus francisci; assembly: GCF_036365525.1. NCBI lineage: Eukaryota > Metazoa > Chordata > Chondrichthyes > Heterodontiformes > Heterodontidae > Heterodontus > Heterodontus francisci. The sequence continues at coordinate 3,484,074 of NW_027140118.1, read as the reverse complement.
CCCTCCCGGATCTCTATGGGGATACACAGGTTGCAAAATTGTTCGAACAGTTTTTCTTTATCTTTGAACAAACAGATTACGACAGTTGTGCTAATTCCCTGTTGATGGAATATATTTTCCACTAAAATTGAATTGGGCCCATCCCCACCCCCACCCCCAAGTCTGGACAAATCTGATCACAATAAGCAACTAATCATAACTGGAAGCTGTGTTAAACAGAAATAAAGGAAGTCCGAGAAAAATCATGAGTCCCATCTGTGGATGTCATGTTGTTTTAGTGATGGACTGCGCTCTGCATGACTATTCAGAAATTAAATTCCTAACGTCGGAGAAGCCTGTAACGGATGTTCGTCTATACTTTGGATGCACTCTTTATCTGTGCAATTCCGTTCAACAATTCATATATTCAAATAAAAAGGAGTAAAGAATGGATGCAACACAGCAGTTGGCCATTAGGTCTGTCTTGACCATGTCAGCTCTCTGCACGGGCAGCTCAGCTAATCTCACTCCTCCATCTCCTCCTCACTGACCTGCTTTGTTTTTCTTTTCAGTTGTTCATTCACTTCGCTTCTGATTGATTCTGTCTTCACCACTCTCTCAGGCGTTCATTTCATATCCTGAACACGTGCTTTGGAAACATACGTTTTCCCTCATGTCGCCACTGATTCTTTTGCCACTCCCTTAAACCTGTGTCCTTTGCTTTTCGCCAGGTTTGCCAATGAGTGCAGTTTCTCTCCATCTACTCTGTTTAAACAACCCATGGTTAGGAACAACTCTATCAAACTCTCTCTCAATTTCCTCTTTCAGGAGAAAAACTCGATTCTTTAATCTGTCGGCATAAAACATCTGTCACCCCTGGAATTTTCACTTGAACATTTTCTACACCTGCTCTGAAGCCTCAAAGTGTGGTGCCTCGAACTGTACACAATGGCAGGATTTTCAATATAGTTCTCTCCCACACACTGTCCGAGCTACTCCGTTTCCCTTTTCAACCTCTTTATCCGATACATCGATCATTGTGGCGGTGTCAAACCCTTGTTCAGATCGAGCTCCAAAATTTAATCAAATTTGCATTGAAATATCTGTACCTCTCTCGCCTGAAAACGGTCCATCTGTGACTCCTTACTTCTCTTCCACGAATTTCCTCCCTCAATATAAGTGTACACACTCTGCATCAATATTTACTATGATCCACCAACTTCCACAGTTATCTTGACCACACTTCCTCAAACTCCACTTTGCATAAATAATATCTTCCATTTTCTTAGTTTCCTCATCGCCTTTTGTTTGTTTAAACGATTACATTTTCCATACCAGTCCTTCTGTAGTCTTTTCATTTCACATTAACCGTGCATTCCTCACATTAGTTTTGCAGAGGCCTCAGCTTTATCTGTTCCATCACCCGAGTGAGTGTCCTCACCTCCTTCCCTACCTTCCAGAACCATGATATTAATTCACTTATTCTCACTTTCCATTCCAACCGCCTCCACCTTCAACAAATCATCCTCCTCCATTTCCACCATGTCCAACTAAAATCGCGAACAAAATATCTGCATTCACTCTTCCATCACATCAAAGATGAGGTTTGCTTGCCCGCAAATCCTTTCTATGCAAGTGCAAGAGATGCAGCAGATTTCCTCTCACCTAAGGTCATTAGAAATGAAAGAGGGAGTCGGCCATTCAGCCCATAGATCATGTTCTGCCATTCTATACCATAATGGCTTATCTGACCATGGCCGTAATTCCAATTTCCTGCCAGACAACAGTAAGTCTTCAGTCCCTCGTAAATGAAAAGTCAGTCTAAACCAGCCTTGAATATATTCAATGACCCAGACTCCACTGACCTCTGCGTCAGTGAATTCTAAATACGATTGAACTTCAAGAGAAGATATTCCTCCTCATTACCATTTTAACTGGGAGACCGCCTATTCATAAACGGTGGAGAATGTGCTGAGCTCGGAACCAGGCAGGGCATCAATGTAACACATCTGGGCTTAGACTGAGGCAGCAAGGTGAAAGCTTCTTGCTCCTTGGATGTGGGCATTGCTGGCGAGGCTGCGATTTGTTATCCACCTTTAGTTTCTCTTGGGGACGTGGTGGAGAGCCACCTTCTTGAAATGCTGGACTCCATCTGCTTTACGTACACCCGCAGTACAATGAGAAAGGAGGTTCCAGGATTTTGACCCAGTAATTGTGAAGAAATGACGATGTCGTTCCAACTCAGGATGTCTGTGGTTGGAGGGAACTTTCAGGTGTTCATGTTTCCATGCGTCTGCCACCCTTATCCTTTTAGGTGTTAGCTGTCTCGTGCTTGAAATGAGCTGTCGAAATAAATTTAGTAACTTCCTGCGGTGTGATGTTATATTTGGTGCACACGGCAGCCACTGTGTGCTGGAGGTGGAATGAATTAAGTGTTGGTATGGTGCAACGGAGGCACATCAACCAAGTCCATTTGCTTGGATCCTGCTGAGGTGCTTGAGTTTTGTTGGCGGCGGCACAGATCCAGGAAAGAGGAGTATATTCCATGATTCCTGACTTACGCCTTGTTGATTGTGGATGTAAAAGTCAGTGAGTTATTTATTGCATAAATCCCAGCGTTTGATCTTCTCTGGAGCAACAACATTTATTTGGCTGGCCCAGTTAAAATTCTGATCAAATGTAACGCGTATGATATTGATAATGTGGTAATTGGGGACTGACCACGACGAGTAATATCAAGGGGAGGTGGTTAGATTCTCTCCTGTAGGACAAGGCCATTTCATGGCAAATGTGTGATGTAATTTTTAGTTACCTATTAGCTGCCCAAATCTGATGCAAACAATGCAAAAATGCTGTGTTTTTTGTGGGAGTGAAAGAAGAAAGTTTCAGTTTGTCCGTCATTCATCCAGAGTAAATGTCTTCTCATCTTGGCCTCAAACTTTGACCGAATGATTGAAAGAGGCAAATCACAGGGTAGTTGGAGGATGTATAAACTGTCGTTCGTCTATTTGTTGAAACAAGCCATGAGCTTCATGATTGGCTGTGATAATTCCGAAAAGAGACATTGTAATGATCAGGAGAACATGGAAAATACGCAGGTTTGAGTCATAGATGGACAAGAGGAGGGGTCATTGGATCTGATACAGGCTCTTCAATTCCCCATCAATGTCTAGTTACATGTTTTAAATGGGAGGTCACAATATGGATAGTGAAGATGCTGTGGATCGAACCTTGGGGCATTCAAGGCTTAATCTTGGGAGTTATCTGAACCATCACTTCCCAAAACATGGCGGGCCATCGTAGTAACAGGGGGGATTGCAGAATGGGTGTGCGAGGGTTCGGGCTAATGGGAGGGCCAACCTTGCCTTCTTGTTGAAGGAACTGTTGCTCGAGTGTCCAGTTGTTAGGTGATGGAGGAAGCTGTTAGCCGCACAGCTCTAACTCAGAGTTCCGGAAGTGATTGACAACAGATTGCAGAGTTCTGCGGAAAGTAAGTAATACAATTCCGGCCCCCAGGATATCATTTTATCTTCTGGGTTACCTAAACACAGCAGCAAGAAACCTTTAACCCTGAGGACTATGTCAGTTGGCTGTAAAGGCAAAGCTGCCACAGGTTTCACATTTGTAACAATAAGAATCCAAAGACGTGGATTCACTGATGAATCAGATTCAATCCTTTGTCAGTTCAAAAATCTTCCTATTTCAATACTTTCGTTTCCTTTCTCAAGAAGGTCTATTTTCCCTCGTAATTTTACATGTTGTTCCCAAATATTTCTGTGATTTTATGTTCGATTTCGCACAATATCAGGATGGATCAGTTCTACACTTACTAACTTGACATTCAACAAACCCCCTAAAAAATCTTCAAGGCAAACCTGCCAGCAAAAGTATGCCCACGTCCTTCTGCGTCTCCCACACATGAATTACAATTATTGCAGATTTTTTACTTTGTGGTGAGTAGGTTCCTTGTTGGTTTGAATTATCCTGAGGGAGGGACTCATAGCCTCATAGAATATTTAGTTCACCTGTTCTGCACGGCCTGATGTCAGGCAAATCCCACGCCCTGACAGAGATCAACAAAGGAACATGAAACATCCCAATTACAAGATCTGATCCTGGGAAGGCGCAAAATGTAAATTTCTTAAACATGCATCTGTCAAAGGATAAAGCAGGAGCCAGTCTTACTTCCACATAGGTTTATTCACAATAACCCATACAGCATATGTGCCGACAGCATTTCTCTTCTCCAGACCGTCCCCCTCCCCAGGTGGAAACTGGTTATTCCATATGCACCCTGATCTTTCCACAATTAGTATCAGCTGCGCTTAGTCACAATTAGAGCATGCAGCGATACATACTCAATTGATAAATTATTTGCAACATTGGTTCATGAGCAGCATTTTGTTATCAGTCCATGAATGTGTCCATTGTACATTATTATTTGTCTTGTGATCCTGTTCGAATATACAAGCTACATGTGAGAATTTCAGATCCTGTTTGCAGACCAGAACTGCTCTTCACATGTCCTGCATCGCATGAATTCACACGCTCTGGACTGTTCATTCAACACTCCCCACGAAATCTAACACTATCGCACTCACTCACACAGCGACGTACACAAACACACTTAAGGAAAGTACAGTTGAAAAGAATAGTGCACTTTTACAGCTTATAATCAAAATAATAGTTCATAATTCACATGGCTCGCAGTCGAAAAGACACGTCGCAGACCCGATGAGAAAGACACCTTCACTCCTGAAGTGTAGCTTAGCTATGTTCAACAGCCAGAGTGACGTTCTGAAGTGGCTTTCAGGATTCTCTTGACGGGATAGAATTTCTGTAGGCCACAAACTTCGTTGCTTTCAGTCACGTTACCACGAGGCCACTTTGCAGTATTGGTGGGTTCGAAATGGAACAGGCTTGGAGACGTCACCATACTGCAGTCTCCAATTATTTAGGCATAGATTTTTCTGCCCTTTTTGCTGTTGCTGTTGTGACTTTCTTCAGATAGCACTTAAAGAATAAAACTAAACCAATATGGTTAGCTGACCATGTGCATTATCACATTTCCCTTTCTCAAATATGGTGTTGGAATTAGTGTGATTATTCATTATCTGGCTCATTGCTTGATTACTGTCTTTGTTTCAGAAAGACCCATTCAGTTCAGATTGCCTCTTGGATTGTCTCAGGATACGTGGAGTTGCCTCTTCTTCGTCTGGAATGTATCATTTTGCGAGACAGTATGGCTGTTTAGAAATTCCCTGATCGGGTCAGATAACCTTTGGTGGCCATTATTTGCGGCTCGTATAGTCCATTTTAAAAGAAAGGTCAGTTACAAAATCAGTGTGAAAAGATATGAATTTGACATGGCTCTACTGGGCATGGCAATAATATTAAATTAATTGTGTCAAATGATATTAGTGCTAAAATATCTTCTTTGGCCTCCTTATCTGGAGCGACAATGGGTGAGCATCTGGAGGTGGTCAGTGGTGTGTGGAGGAGCGCCTGGAGTGGCGACACAGGCCAATTCTATTTATTTATTTATATTTATTTATTTAGAGATACAGCACTGAAACAGGCCCTTCGGCCTACCGAGTCTGTGCCGACCAACAACCACCCATTTATGCTAACCCTACAGTAATCCCATATCCCCTATCACCTACCTACACCAGGGGCAATTTACAATGGCCAATTTACCCATCACCTGCGACTGCTGGATAGGTTTGTCCCGATGAGGCAAGGAAGGGATGGCAGGGTGAAGGAACCTTGGATGACAAGAGATGTGGAACAGCTAGTCAAGAGGAAGAAGGAAGCTTACTATATTATTATTTATTTCTTAATTTAGAGATACAGCACTGAAACAGGCCCTTCGGCCCACCGAGTCTGTGCCGACCATCAACCACCCATTTGTACAAATCCTACACTAATTTCATTTTCCTACCATATCCCCACATTTCCCTACCTATACTAGGGGCAATTTATAACGGCCAATTTACCTATCAACCTGCAAGTCTTTGGCATGTGTGAGGAAACCGGAGAACCCGGAAGAAACCCACGCAGACACAGGGAGAACTTGCTAACTCCACACAGGCAGTACCCAGAAATGATCCTGGGTCGCTAGAGCTGTGAGGCTGCGGTGCTAACCACTGCGCCAGTGTGCCACCCGACGCTAAGGTTGAGAAAGAAAGGATCAGACAGGGCTCGAGAGGGTTACAAGGTAGCCAGGAAGGAACTGAAGAATGGACTTAGGAGAGCGAGAAGGGGACATGAAAAAGTCTTGTCGGATAGGATTAAGGAAAATCCCAAGGCGTTCTACACTGATGTGAGGAACAAGAGGATGGCCAGACCGAGGGTAGGGCTGATCTGGGATAGTGGAGGGAACTTGTGCCTGGAGTCGGAGGAGGCAGGGGAGGTCCTAAATGAATACTTTGCTTCAGTATTCACTTGTGAGAGGGACTTGGTCGTTTGTGAGGACAACGTGAAACATGCTGATAAGCTCGAACAGGTTTATTTTAAGAGGGAAGATGTGCTGGAAATGTTGAATGATTTGAGGACAGATAAGTCCCCGGGGCCAGACGGGATAAACCCAAGGATATTACGGGAAGCGAGGGAATAGATTGCCGCGCCTTTGTCGATGATCTTTGCGTCCTCACTATCCACTGGAGTAGTACCAGATGATTGGAGGGTGGCAAATGTTATTCCCTTGTTCAAGAAAGGGAATAGGGATAACCCTGGGAATTATAGACCAGTCAGTCTTACGTCGGTAGTGGACATATTATTGGAAAGGATTCTGAGAGATAGGATTTATGATTACTTGGAAAAGCATGGTTTGATTAGAGACAGTCAGCATGGCTTTGTGAGGGGCAGGTCATGCCTCACAAGCCTTATTGAATTCTTTGAAGATGTGACAATACACATTGATGAAGGAAGAGCAGTGGATGTGTTGTGTATGGATTTTAGCAAGGCGTTTGATAAGGTTCCCCATGGTAGGCTCATTCAGAAAGAAAGGAGGCACGGGAGACAGGGAAAGTTGGCTGTCTGGATATAAAATTGGCTGGCCCAAAGAAGACAGAGGTTGGTAACAGATAAAAAGTATTCAGCATGGAGCTCGGTGACCCGTGGTGTTCCGCAGGGATCTGTTCTGAGAGCTCTGCTCTTTGTGATTTTTATAAATGACTTGGATGAGAAAGTGGAAGGCTGGGTTAGCAAGTTTGCCGATGACACGAAGATTTCTGGAGTTGTGGATAGTGTGGAAGGCTGTTGTAGGTTGCAACGGGACATTGACAGGATGCAGAGCTGGGCTGAGAAGTGGCAGATGGAGTTCAACCTGGAAAAGTGCGACGTGATTCATTTTGGAAGGTCGAATTTGAATGCGGAATACAGGCTTAAAGACAGGATTCTTGGTATTGTGGAGGAACAGAGGGATCTTGGGGCCCATGTCCATAGATCGCTCAAAGTTGCCACCCAAGTTGATAGGGTTGTTAAGAAGGCGTATGGTGTGTTGCTTTCATTAACAGGGGGATTGAGTTTAAGAGCCGCGATGTTATGCTGCATCTCTATAAAGCCCTGGTTAGACCACACTTGGAATATTGAGTTCAGTTCTGGTGGCTTATTATAGGAAGGATGTTGAAGCTTTAGAGAGGGTGCAAAAGAGATTTGCCAGGATGCTGCCTGGACTGGAGGGCACATCTTATGAAGAAAGATTGAGGGAGCTAGGGCTTTTCTCATTGGAGCGAAGAAGGATGAGAGGTGACTTGATAGAGGGGTGCAAGATGATGAGAGGCATAGATAGAGTGGATAGCCAGGGCCTTTTTCCCAGGGTGGAAAGGGCTATCACCAGGAGGCATAATTTTAAGGTGATTGCAGGAAGGTTTCGGGTAGATGTCAGAGGTAGGTTCTTTACACAGAGAGTGGGGGGTGCGTGGAATGCGCTGCCAGCGTTGATAGTAGAAGCAGATACATTAGGGGCAATTAAGCGACCCTTGGATAGGTACATGGATGATAGTAGAATGAAGGGTACGGAGGTAGTTTGATCTTAGAGTGGGTTAAAGGTTCGGCACCACATCGTGGGCCGAAGGGCCTGTACTGTGCTGCACTGTTCAATGTCTATGTACTTTGGCTGTGGGAGAAAATCGGAGCACCCGGCAAAAACCCACGCGGTCACAAGGAGAACTTGCAAACTCCGCACAGGCAGTACCCAGAGTCAAACTCGGGTCCCTCGATTTGTGAGGCTGCGGTTGTAACCACTGGGCCAAAAATTCCAGAGTGACAGGCTTTTCCACAGGTGCTGCAGAAAAATGTGTTTGTCGGGGCTGTTACACAGTTGGCTCTCCCCTTGCGCTTCAGTCTTTTTTCCTGCAAACTGCTACGTCTCTTCGACTCGCCACAATTTAGCCCCGCCTTTATGGCTGCCCGCCAGCTCTGGCGAATGCTGGCAACAGACTCCCACGACTTGTGATCAATGTCGCAGGAATTCATGTCACGTTGTCAGACGTCTTTAAAGCGGAGACATGTACGGCCAGTGGATCTGATTCCAGTGGCGAGCTCGCTGTGCAATGTGTCTTTGGGGATCCTGCCATCTTCCATGCGGCTCACATGGCCAAGCCATCTCAAGCGTCGCTGACTCAGTAGTGTGTATAGGCAGGGGATGTTAGCCGCCTCGAGGACTTCTGTGTTGGAGATATGGTCCTGCCACCTGATATCAAGTATTCTCCGGAGGCAGCGAAGATGGAATGAATTGAGACGTCGCTCTTGTCTGACATATGTTGTCCAGGCCTCGCTGCCATGGAGCAAGGTACTGAAGACACAGGCCTGATACACTCGTACTTTTGTGTTCTGTGTCAGCGTGCCATTGTCCCACACTCACTTGGCCAGCCTCGACATATCATTGGAAGCCTTTCCCATGTGCTTGTTGATTTCTGCATCCAGAGACAGGTTACTGGTGATAGTTGAGCCCAGGGATGTGAACTCTTCAACCACTTGCAGAGCGTGGTCGCCAATGTTGATGGATGGAGCATTTCTGACGTCCTGTGCCATGATGTTCGTTTTCTTGAGGTTGATGGTTAGGCCAAATTCGTTGCAGGCAGCCGCAAACCTGTCGATGAGACTCTGCAGACACTCTTCAGTGTGAGATGTTAAAGCAGCATCGTCAGCAAAGAGGAGTTCCCTGATGAGGACTTTCCGTACTTTGGACTTCGCTCTTAGACGGGCAAGGTTGAACAACCTACCCCCTGATATTGTGCGGAGGAAAAGTCCTTCTTCTGAAGACTTGAACGCATGTGAAAGCAGCAGGGAGAATAAAATCCCAAAAAGTGTGGGTGCGAGAACACAGCCCTGTTTCACGCCACTCAGGATAGGAAAGGGGTCTTATGAGGTGCCGCTATGTTGAATTGTGCCTTGAATATTGTCATGGAATGAGGTGACGATACTTCATCGCTTTGGAGGACACCAAATCTTTTCTAGTAGTCTGAAGAGACCACGTCTGCTGACGAGGTCAAAGGCTTTGGTGAGATCAATGAAAGCAATGTAGAGGGGCATCTGTTGTTCACGGCATTTCTCCTGTATCTGACGAAGGGGGAACAGTATGTCAATGTTCGGTCTCTCTGTACGAAAGCCACACTGCCTCAGGGCAGACGTGCTCGGCCAGCTTCTGGAACCTGTTTGAAACGACTCGAGCAAAGACTTTCACCACTATGCTGAGCATGGAGATTCCACGGTAATTGTTGCGGTCACCTTTGTTTTTATAGAGGGTGATGATATTGACATCGTGCATGTCCTGAGATACTGCTCCCTCGTCCCAGCACAGGCAAAGCAGGTCATGTAGTGCCTGGAGTATAGCAGGCTTGGCACTCTTGATTATTTTAGGGGTAATGCCGTCCTTTCCAGGGGCTTTTCCACTGGCTAGACAATCAATGGCATCACTGACTTCCGGTTTTGTTGGCTGCACGTCCAGATCATCCATGACTGGTGGAGGCTGGGTTGCATTGAGGGCAGTCTCAGTGACAACAATCTCCCTGGAGTACAGTTCTAGGTCGTGCTCAACCCAGCGGTCCATTTGCTTTCGTTGGTCAGCGATTATATCCCCTGATTTATATTTGAGGGGGGCGAGCTTCCTGATGGTTCGCAGGCAGGGAGGAAGTTGCCGAGCGAGGGAGCCGTGGTTTACTAAAGAAGTTGAAGCGCTTGTCAAGAGGAAGAAGAAGGCTTATGTTAGGTTGAGACGTGAAGGCTCAGTTAGGGCGCTTGAGAGTTACACGCCAGCCAGGAAGGATCGAAAGGGAGAGCTAAGAATTGTAAGGAGAGGACACGAGAAGTCATTGGCGGATAGGATCAAGGAAAACCCTATGGCTTTCTGTAGGGATATCAGGAATAAAAGAGTGACTAGTGTTAGATTAGGGCCAATCAAGAATAGTAGTGGGAAGTTGTGTGTGGAATCAGAGGAGATAGGGGAAGCGTTAAATGAATATTTTTCGTCAGTATTTACAGTAGAGAAAGAAAATGTTGTCGAGTAGAATACTGAGATTCAGACTACTAGGCAAGATGGGATTGAGGTTCACAAGGAGGAGGTGTTAGCAATTTTGGAAAGTGTGAAAATAGATAAGTCCCCTGGGCCAGATGGGATTTATTCTAGGATTTTCTGGGAAGCCGGGGAGGAGATTGCAGAGCCTTTGTCCTTGATCTTTATGTCGTCATTGTCGACAGGAATAGTGCCGGAAGACTGGAGGATAGCAAATGTTGTCCCCTTGTTCAAGAAGGGGAGTAGATACAGCCCTGGTAATTATAGACCTGTGAGCCTTACTTCGGTTGTGGGTAAAATGTTGGAAAAGGTTATAAGAGACATGATTTATAATCATCTTGAAAAGAATAAGTTCATTAGCGATAGTCAGCATGGTTTTGTGAAGGGTAGGTCGTGCCTCACAAACCTTATTGAGTTTTTCGAGAAAGTGACCAAACAGGTGGATGAGGGTAAAGCAGTGGATGTGGTGTATATGGATTTCAGTAAGGCGTTTGATTAGGTTCCCCACGGTAGGCTATTGCAGAAAATACGGAAGTATGGGGTTGAAGGTGATTTTGAGCTTTGGATCAGAAATTGGCTAGCTGAAAGAAGACAGAGGGTGGTGGTTGATGGCAAATGTTCATCCTGGAGTTTAGTTACTAGTGGTGTACCGCAAGGATCTGTTTTGGGGCCAATGCTGTTTGTCATTTTTATAAATGACCTGGATGAGGGTGTAGAAGGGTGGGTTAGTAAATTTGCGGATGACACTAATGTCGGTGGAGTTGTGGATAGTGCCGAAGGATGTTGCAGGTTACAGAGGGACATAGATAGGCTGCAGAGCTGGGCTGAGAGATGGCAAATGGAGTTTAATGCGGAAAATTGTGAGGTGATTCACTTTGGAAGGAGTAACAGGAATGCAGAGTACTGGGCGAATGGGAAGATTCTTGGTCGTGTAGATGAACAGGGAGATCTTGGTGGCCAGGCACATAAATCCCTGAAAGTTGCTACCCAGGTTAATAGGGCTGTTAAGAACGCATATGGTGTGTTAGCTTTTATTAGTCGGGGGATCGAGTTTCGGAGCCACGAGGTCATGCTGCAGCTGTACAAAACTCTGGTGAGACCGCACCTGGAGTATTGCGTGCAGTTCTGGTCACCGCATTATAGGAAGGATGTGGAAGCTCTGGAAAGGGTGCAGAGGAGATTTCCGAGGATGTTGCCTGGTATGGAGGGAAGGTCTTACGAGGAATGGCTGAGGGACTTGGGGTTGTTTTCGTTGGAGAGAAGGAGGAGGAGAGGTGACTTAATAGAGACATATAAGATAATCAGTGGGTTAGATAGGGTGGATAGTTAGAGTCTTTTTTCTCGGATGGTGATGGCAAACACGAGGGGACATAGCTTTAAGTTGAGGGTTGATAGCTATAGGACACATGTCAGAGGTAGTTTCTTTACTCAGACGGTAGTCGGGGCATGGAACGCCCTGCCTACAACAGTAGTAGACTCGCCAACTTTAAGAGCATTTAAGTGGTCATTGGATAGACATATGGATGAAAATGGAATAGTGTAGGTCAGATGGTTTCCCAGGTCGGCGCAACATCGAGGGCCGAAGGGCCTGTACTGCGCTGTAATGTTCTAATTCTAATTCAAAAGCTCTCTTAATGCCATCATACTTTCCTCTGATGTTTCCGGTGTCTGAGGCCAGCTGAATATGACTGCATAGGTGTTGCCAGTAGTCATTTGCGCAGCACCTGGCTGTTCTTTGTGCAGTGCTTCTGGCTGCTTTAAGTGCTGCGGATGTTAACTCGCTGGGGGCTTTCTTGTAGTTCAACAGTGCAATGCGCTTAGCGGCTATGACAGGTTTCAGCTCTTAAATATGAGATTGAAACTAGTCTGCATTCCTCTTTGCACCCCTCCCCGCGAGTGGATCTCAAGCCATCAGAGACTCCTTGCTCAGCATGATAGAACCTCCCTCAAATGGCTCGGAACGCATACTGTCCATCCGACTGCTCAGCACCTATGGTCCATTACACCTCCTCAGCATCTATGCTCCAACACTCTGTTCCCCACCTGAAGCTAAAGACCAGTTCTACGAGGAACTCCATAATATCATTAGTAGCATCCCCAAGAGCGAACACATGTTCCTGCTGGGGGACTTTAATGCCAGGTTTGGGGCCGACCATGACTCATGGCCCTCCTGCCTTGGGCACTATGATGTTGGAAGGATGAATGAGAATGGGCAGAGACTGCTTGAGTTGTGCACCTATCATAACCTCTGCATCACCAACTCGTTCTTTCATACTGAACCCTGTCATCAGGTTTCATGGAGGCACCCAAGATCGCGTCGTTGGCACCAGCTGGACCTCATCGTCACAAGGTGAGCCTCCTTAAACAGTGTTCAAATCACACGCAGCTTCCACAGTGCGGACTGCGACACCGACCGCTACCTGGTGTGCAGCAAGTTTAGACTCAGACCAAAGAAGTTGCATCATTCCAAGCAGAAGGGCCACCCGTGCAACAACACGAGCAGGATTTCTCATCCACAGTTGTTCCAAAAATTTCTAAATTCACTTGCAACAGCCCTTCAAAACACTCCCACAGGAGATGCTGACACTAAGTGGGCCCACATCAGAGACGTCATCTATGAGCCAGCTTTGACTACCAACGGTAAACGTGCGAAGAGGAATGCAGACTGGTTTCAATCTCATATTGAAGTGCTAAGTTATATTGAAAAAAATATGACTCAATTCCCATTGCACAGGTTCTCCAATCTAAGCAGGCTCCAGCAGTTATAGGAAAGCTGCCTAGTATCACTCGACTTCTGATGGTTCCTCTCTTCCTTTGGGTATTCACTGTGCCAACATACTTTCCACTGCAATGGGGAAAGAAGCAGGTTAAGCCAGACCGTAGAGTATGGGGTGGCAAGAAACTGGTGACCATGACAACTTGCATGAACAAAGCACTGCACACATCCAAATAGAAATCTCAGAAGACATAAGAGAGCAGGTTAAAACAGCGTGACATCACGCATGAGTGGAAAAGTATAGAGAGTGCGAGATTGATGTGCACATAGTGAGAGATATCTAATTCCAGATGGGGTTGGAAGGCAAGAAGAGAGTTGAAATGGTGTAGGGTTGGAATTTACGATGCCCTGGGTACAGTTTATTGGGGAAAAGCCTGCTGACGGTGCAGCGGAATCAGAGGTGCATAACAAATACTGTTCGACAATCGATGACAAGGGAGGAGCGGAGTGAAGTAAGTTCAGAGCGATTTATAGCTTGGCAGATTGTTGTGATTGACAGGGTATCATTTGCAACAGGATTGATATGTTCGTCCACGATTCTTCAAATTATTACAGTGGAGCAATGAGGACAAGGGGAATTTGGTGGAACCGAAGTGGACAGGGATTGGGCAAGTATTCCTGGTCAGGATTTGAGATGTGGCATTCGGCACACCTGCCGTTTAGGCTGTGCTCCTGCTTTGGTCGTGGGTAGACAAAAACTGGAGTCGGAGACAGGAGCAGAGCCTGGTCATGTGACCCTATCTTACTGGAAGTTGGGGTAATTTGTGCTGACTGCTGTTTGATTGGCTCCAGGATTTCTGATCAGATTTCCTCCCTGGTTATCATTCATGAGCTTCGGTAAACGTGGGCAGCAGCTGGTTCTGACAGCGGACACACAGAGTATGATTCCTCCATATACATAGAATAACAAATACGAGTGTAGAATGTGGGAGGTCGGCCAGGAGTGTGTTTGAACATTCAAATCTGGAGCTGGCAAAGACACGGATCAGATTTCAGCAGCATTTGAGGTGAAACGGGGGAAGAGGAATGGGTCATTGGGATAAACAATCACAGAACAAATAACAGAACAGCACAGGAACAGGCCATTTGGCCCTCCAAGCCAACGCCAATCTTGATGCCTGCCTAACCTAAAACCTTCTGCACTTCGGGGGTCCATACCCCTCTATTCCCATCCTATTCATGTATTTTCAAGATGCCTCTTAAACGTTCCAATCGTACCTCCATCCACCATCTCCCCCGGCAGCAAGTTCCAGGCACTCACCACCCTCTGTGTAAAGAACTTGCCTCGCACAACCCCTCTAATCTTTACGCCTCTCACCTTAAACCTATGTCCCCTAGTTACTGACTCTTCCACCCTGGGAAAAAGCTTCTGACTATCCATTCTGTCCATGCCGCTCATAGCTTTGTAAACCTCTATCATGTCGCCCCTCCATCTCCGTCATTCCAATGAAAACAATCCGAGTTTTTCCAATCACTCCTCATAGCTAATGCCCTCCAGACCAGGCAACATCCTGGTAAACCTCGTCTGTACCCTCTCCAAAGCCTCCATGTCCTTCTGGTAGTGTGGCGACCGGAATTCCACGCAATATTCTAAGTGTGGCCTAACTAAAGTTCTGTACAGCTGCAGCATGACTTGCCAATTTTTATACTCTATGGCCGGAACGATGAAGGGAAGCATGCCATATGCCTTCTCGACCAACCTACCCACCTGCGCTGCCACTTTCAGTGACATGTGGACCTGTCTGCCCAGATCTCTCTGCCTGTCAATACTCCTAATGATTCTGCCATTTACTGTATACTTGCCACATGCATTAGACCTTCCAAAATGCATTACCTGACACTGGTCCGGATTAAACTCCATCTGCCATTTCTCTGCCAAAGTCTCCAACCGATCTATATCCTGCTGTATCCTTTGGCAATCCTCATCACTATCCACAACTCCACACACCGTTGTGTTGTCCACAAACTTACTCATCAGACCAGCTACAATTTCCTCCAAATCAATTATATATACTACAAACAGCAAAGGTCCCAGCACTGATCTCTGCAGACTACCACTAGTCACATCCCTCCATTGAGAAAAGCACCCTTTCACTGCTCCCCTCTGTTTTCTATGATGCAGCCAGTTGCCCGTGTGATTTCAACTTTTAGACCAGTCTGCCATGAGGGAGCTTGTCAAAGGTGCAGGCTTGTGGTTGTAAGCTCATCCCGATGTCAATGATCTGACCAAGTTTGCAAAAAATATGGTTCAATCTCAGCTAGTTTCCAGGAAAAGGAATTCTGGCTGGAGAGTAAAGTTTGTGGCAAGGAACAAAGTAAATGGCTTCAGCCTTTCCAATATTTAATTTAAGGACATTGCTGTTCACCCAGTAACAGATTTCTGACAAGCCGTGTGACAATCCAGAGACAACAGAGAAACGAGAAATGTCAGGGTGAGGTAGAGTTTGGTGTCTTCAGCACCAATATTGAAACTGACATTCTGTTTTTGGATGATGTCACTGGCAGACAGAATGTAAGTGAGAAATAGACCTTTCGAGATAAACAGAGACGTTGCTGCAGAAATTGAAATATAATCTACTGATGTCGATATTCTGGCGATCATTATAAAGATAAGAATGGAAGCAGATGATTGCAGTTCCAGACTCGGGAACGATGGTGGAGAGATTTGGAGGATTGACTGATCAACTCAGTCAATTGCTGCAGACAGGTCGAGAACTCGAGGAGGAAAAGGTAATGTGTATTTCAGTCACACAGGATGTTGTTTGTCATTTGGGAAGAGCTGATATGGTACTGTGACAGTGACAGATGTCTGATTGTCGGACTTCAATCCAGGAGTTCTGGAAAAGATAGGCTCACATTAAGGAGACCACAAGTAAAGGCAATAAATAAAAACAAGAAATGCTGGAACCACTCAGCAGGTCTGGCAGCATCTGTGAAAAGAGAAGCAGAGTTAACGTTGCTGTTGTCCAGCTTGCGTTGATGGTCACCGGAACAATGCCGCAAGCCCAGGTCAGAGATATGGGAATGACAGCAGGGGTGTGTGTTGAAATAGCAAGCGACAGGAAGATCTGGTTTATGTTTCCGGGCTCAGTGGAGGTGTTCGGAAATGCGGTCACCTGATTCGCGTTTCGTCTCCCCAATGTAGAGGAGACCGCATTGTGAGCAGCGAGTACAGTAGACTAAATTGATAGATGTACAAGTAAATGGCTGCTTCATCTGAAATGAGTGTTTAGGGCCATGGATAGTGAAGAGAGAAGAGGTAAAATGGCAGGTATTAAACATTCTGCGATTGCATGGGAAGGTGCGGTGGGAAGGGGACGAGGTGTCGGGGTAATGGAGGAGTGGGCCAGGTTGTTGCGACGCAAATGATCCTCTCGGAATGCTGATAGGAGAGAGGAAGGGGGAGATGTGTTTTCTGTTGGTATTATGCTGGAGGTTGTGGAAATGGCCAAGGATAATCCTCTGAATGTGCAGGCTGGCGGGGTGCAAAGTGCGGACAAGAGAAAACCTGTCGTGGTTCTGAGAGGGAAAAGAAGGGGTGAGGGCACAAGTGCAGGAAATGAGCGAGACACAGTTGAGGACCCTGTCAACCACAGCGGGGCGGGTGGGGGGCGGGGAATTCTCGGTTGAGGAACAAGAAAAATATATTAGAGGCGTTGTTGTGGAAGGTTGCATCATCAGAGCAGATGTGTCGGAGAAGGAGAAACTGTGAGAATGAAATGGAGTTCTTGCAGGAAGCAGGATGTGAAAATAGGGTCGCTGCTCCTAATCCCATTCTCTCTATTCTGTTTCAATGATTCTGGGAAATGCTTAAATCCTTGATGCAAAGGAAACGGCAAGGAAATGGATACTTGTGATCCCATGTACTTTGTTTCACCCTAATATTTTGTTTTTAGCCAAATTCGTTGCCTGATAAATTTCAGTTGTTCCAATTTGCTGGCAATGTTAATTTTCCTAAAATGAAGAGAAAAAGAGAATTAAACAAATAAGACAATAGCAGGAATCTTTGGATAACAAATATAAGAAAGTTTAGGAAATGAAAGACATAATTCATAAACTTAGGATAATGGCATTTACAGCTTTAGCCAGTTTCATTGTGTGTTGAAATATGGGTCGCTTTCAAGCTCTCAGGTCTCTGCTCTTGATATTGAACCGGCTTGCAGGAATAAAATGTGGTGCATACTCCGGAAACGTCAGAGTCTGTCGAACACAGAAACCTGATGGAACCCTTGTTGTTATCCCTTAGATCACTATCATGCATGTCACAGTTAACGTATTGTTGCCTTAATGATTGGTACTAGCTGTTGTTTGGTAAACTTCGTTGGTTCTTAATCGCATGATAACACCTGGTTTGAATCGGCAGCAATGTGTTATCCATGGAGAACAATGTTTTCTTTACCCATCCAGTTTCAATATGATGCTGAGCAACTCGGTATTCATAAGCTAGACTCTGACTCGGTCATGGTGTACAGTAACTTATCAGAGTTCAGAAAGATTTCAATTTCGTAAGAAAATGAACTTTGCAGAAACTTTCAACTTAAACAGTTGTTATTCATTAATACTTTAAATAAATGAATAGACTTTGTAATACATTTATCAATTGCAATAATGCACTCATTATAACTTAATCGTGTTCCATTACTTTTATAATCATGACTGGTTATACTTTATGCAGAATTAATGCATGTCGATAACAAAGAATACAAAATGCAGAGTATGAAACGGCTGAAAAGAGAAATGTTAATCTGAAAATGGCTTCCTTGACCTTATTAGTTGTTAAAGCGAATACAGTATCAAAATGCGAATTTTAAACTGAAATCTAACAATCCGGTGCTGCCTACAGCCAATCCTCCAACCCAGGGAGTTTCAAGGTTGAGCCAAACTGGAGCAGCCACAGTCGACGGTGGACATGGGAGGGGGTACATAAACATGCAAACACTCAATCATAGAAAAAATAATTACATTTGCCACGGAAAATACCATTTAAGAAAACCACAGCAAATATTTCTCACATTAGATACAACAGATGTCACTTGAGCTAATAGCAGAGTATATTAATTCAACAGTACACAGAAAATATCACTTCAACTGGTCACAGCAAATATTACTTAAAATGACTATAGAAAATGCCACTTAAACTGGAAACAGAAAACAACACTTAAACTAGACGCTCGAAATGTCACTTAAATTTTTCACAGCAACTTTCAGTTAACATGAACAGAGCAAATATCATTTAAAAGGGATACAGCAAAAATCAAATAAACTGGAAGAGCCAAATATGATTGAAACTGAACACAGCCAAATAGCACGGAAAATGACCACAACAAGCATGATTTAAATATCACTTAATGTGGGAACAGCAAATATTGCTTGACATGATCACAGCAAATATCAGGTAAACTGCACAAGCTGAACACAGCTAATATCACTTGAACCTGACGTCACAAACTTCACTTGCACTATCACCAATGGATGAAAACCAACCATTAGTTACAGTATTTTTGTGCATATGCGTATTATTGTCAGCTGACATTATACTCAGCATTGTAAGGTTTATTTGCATCTATGTTCAAAATAGCGGAGGGGGAGTTCATTTCACCAACAATAAGTGTGGCAGCTGGTTGAAGGGGTCCGGCCACATGACCTGGAAGCCATCCTTTTTCAACCAGTCTGCTTTCTGAGCCTTGTAGCTGCAAATCAACATCTCCGGGGCCTGCCTACAAGAGGAAACAAAGAGGTCTCGGTCTGCAAAGCAGCAAGAAAATTTCTCTGCTCACGGCCAGTTTCTATTCGTAAAAAAACAGGTAATCAGAAACTAAGCTGCCTCAGCCTATCTTCGAAATTGCAAGAATAGGAAAGTTTAAGAGAGGAGATTTCCTGCGACTCATATTCCAATCGGCATTTCCAGTACGTTAATTGCAGCTTTGGACTTTACCTTATTTAAAAAAAGGACTCTAGTTTCATTGGAACCCCCGTCAGTCAGTAATTAAGGCAATCTCCACTTTGTTAAAAAGAGCAACAGCACTGAAACAGGCCCTTCGAGGCTGTGCCAACCAACAACCACCCACTTACACGCTAATCCCAAATTCCCTACCACCTACTTATAGAACAAAGAACAACAAAGAATAAAGAACAATACAGCACAGGAACAGGCCATTCGGCCCTCCAAGCCTGCGCCGATCTTGATGCCTGCCGAAATTAACACCTTCTGCACTTCCGGGGCCCATATCCCTCTATTCCCTAAAATAAAAGCAAAATACTGCGGATGCTGGAAATCTGAAACTAAAACAAGAAATGCTGGAATCACTCAGCAGGTCTGGAAGCATCTGTGGAAAGAGAAGCAGAGTTAACGTTTCGGGTCAGTGACCCTTCTCTTTCCACAGATGCTGCCAGACCTGCTGAGTGATTCCAGCATTTCTTGTTTTTGTCCCTCTCTTCCCTTCCTATTCATATATTTGTCAAGATGTCTCTTAAACGTCGCTATCGTATCTGCTTCCACCACCTCCCCTGGCAGCAAGTTCCACGCACTCACCACCCTCTGTGTAAAAAACTTGCCTCGCACACCCCCTCTAAACTTTGCACCGAGCACCTTCAACCGATGTCCCCTAGTAACTGACTCTTCCACCCTGGGAAAAAACTTCTGACTATCCACTCTGTCCATGCCGCTCAAAAATTTGTAAACCTCTATCATGTCGTCCCTCCACCTCCATTGTTCCAGTGAAAACCATCTGAGTTTTTCCAACCTTTCCTCATAGCTAATGCCCTCCAGACCAGGCAACATCCTGGTAAACCTCCTCTGTACCCTCTCCAAAGCCTCCACGTCCTTCTGGTAGTGTGGCGACCAGAATTGCACGCAATATTCTAAGTGTGGCCGAACTAAGGTTCTGTCCAGTTTCAATATGACTTGCCAATTTTTATACTCTCTGCCCCGACCGATGAAGGCAAGCATGTCGTATTCCTTCTTGAGTACCTTATCCACCTGCGTTGCCACTTTCAGTGACCTGTGGACCTGTACGCCCAGATCTCTCTGCCTGTCAATACTCCTAAGAATTCTGCCATTTAACTGTATACTTCCCACATGCATTAGACCTTCCAAAATGCATTACCTCACATTTGTCCGGATTAAACTCCATCTGCCATTTCTCCGCCCACGTCTCCAACCTGCTTTATCCTCTGACAATCCTCATCATTATCCGTAACTCCACCAACCTTTGTGTTGTCCACAAACTTGCTCATCAGACCAGCTACATTTTCCTTCAGATCATATATATATACTACAAACAGCAAGGATCCCAGCACTGATCCCTGCGGAACACCACTAGTCACATCCCTCCGTTCAGAAAACATCCATCCACTGTTACCCTCTTTCTTCTGTGACTGAGCCAGTTCTGTATCCATCTTGCCAGCTCACCTCTGATCCCGTGTGACTTCAGCTTTTGCACCAGTCTTCCATGCGGGAACTTGTCAAAGGCTTTACGAAAGTACATATAGACAACATCCACCGCCCTTCCCTCATCAATCATCTTCGTCACTTCCTCAAAAAACTCCATCAAATTCGTAAGACTCGACCTCCCCTTCAGAAAACCATGCTGTCTCTCGCAAATAAGTTCGTTTGTTTCCAAATGGGAGTAAATCCTGTCCCGAAGAATCCTCTCTAATAGTTTTCCTGCCACTGACGAAAGGCTCACCGGCCTATAATTGCTTGGATTATCCTTACTACCCTTCTTAAACAAAGGAATCACATTGGCTATTCTCCAGTCCTCTGGGACCTGACCTGCAGCCAATGAGGATGCAAAGATTTCTGTCAAGGCCCCAGCAATTTCTTCCCATGCCACATTCAGTAATCTAGGGTAGATCCCATCAGGCCCTGAGGACTTATCTAACTTAATGCTTTGCAAGACACCCAACACCTCCTCCTTATTGATAATGAGATGACTGTGACTCCCTTCCCGAGGCTCATCATCCACCATGTCCTTCTCCTTGGTGAATACAGATACAAAATACTCATTTAGCACCTCACCCACTTCCTCTGGCTCCACGCATTGATTCCCATCTCTGTCCTTGAGTGGGCCAACCCTTTCCCTGGTTACTCTCTTGCTCTTTACATATGTATAAAAAGCCTTGGGATTTTCCTTAATTCTGTTTGCCAAAAACTTTTCATGACCTCTTTTAGCCCTCCTAACCCATTGCTGAAGTTCCTTTCTACTGTCTTTATATTAATCAAGTGCGTCATCTGTTCCTAGCATTCCAGCCCTTACAAATGCTTCCTTTTTGTTTTTGACTAGGCTCACAATATCCCGTGTTATCCAAGCTTCCCGAAACTTGCCAAACTTCTCTTTCTTCCTCAAAGGAACATGCTTGTACTGGATTCTAATCAACTGACGTGTGAAAGACTCCCACATATCAGATGTTGATTTACCCTTAAACAGCCGCCCCCAATATAAATTCTTCAGTTCCTGCCTAATATTGTTATAATTAGCCTTCTCCCAATTTTGCAGCTTCACGCCAGGACTACTCTTATCCTTATCCACAAGTACCTTAAAACTTATGGAATTATGGTCACTGCTCCCGAATGCTCCCCCACTGTAACTTCGACCATCTGGCCTCGCTCATTCCCCAGTGCCAGGTCCAGAATGGCCCCAGCCCTAGTTGGCCTATGTACATACTTTTTCAAGAAGCCCTCCTGGATGCTCCTCACAAATTGTGCCCCATCCAAGCCCCTAGCACTAAGTGAGTCTCAGTCAATATTGGGAAAGTTAAAATCACCCACCACGACAACCCTGTTACCTTTGCATATTTCAAAATTCAGTCAACATATCTGCTCCTCTACCTCCCAATGGCTGCTGGGACCCTGTAGTAAACCCACAACATCGTGACTGCACACTTCCTATTCCTGAGCTCCACCCATATTGCCTCGCTGCATGACCTCTCTGAGGTGTCCTCCCGCAGTACAGCTGTGATGTTCTCCTTAACCAGTAATGCAACTTCCCCACCCCTTTTACATCCCCCTCTATTCCGCCTGAGGCTTCTAAAGCCTGGAACACTTAGCTGCCAATCCTGTCCTTCCCTCAAGCAAGTCTCTGTAATAGCAACAACATCATATTTCCAAGTAGTCATCCAAGCTCGAAGTTCATCTGCTTTACCTGTTATACTTCTCGCATTGAAACAAATGCACTTCAGACCAGCAGTCCCGCTGTGCTCAGCAACATCTCCTTGCCTGCTCTTCCTCATAGTTCTACTGGCCTTAATTACTATGTCCTCCTCATTTACTTCACTAGCTGTCCTACTGCTCTGGTTCCCCCCACCCCCACGCCCCGCCACACTAGTTTAAACCCTCCCGAGTGACGCTCGCAAACCTTGCGCCAGGATATTAGTGCCCTTCTAGTTTAGATGCCACCCGTCCTTCTTGTACCGGTCTCATCTGTCCCTGAAGAGAGCCCAATGGTACAGATATCTAAAACCCTCCCTTCTGCACCAGCCGCTCAGCCACGTGTTTAGCTGCACTACCTTCCTATTTCTAGCCTCACTGGCACGTGGCACAGGGAGTAATCCGGAGATTACAACCCTGTTTTTTAACTTACTACCTAACTCCCTAAACTCCCCCTGGAGGACTCGTCCTGCCTATGGCATTGGTACCGATGTGTACTACAACCTCTGGCTGTTCACCCTCCCCCTTCAGAATGCCCTCTGTCCGTTCAGAGACATCCTTAACCCTGGCACCAGGGAGGCAACATACCTTTCAGGAGTCTCTTTCACGTCCACAGAAGCGCCTATCTGTGCCCCTGACTACAGAGTCCCCTATAACTATTGCTGTTCTGTGCTTTGTCCCTCCCTGCTGAACAACAGTGCCAGCCGTGGTGCCACTGCTCTGGCTGCTGCTGTTTTCCCCGTTAGGCCATCCCCCCCAACAGTATCCAAAACGGTATACTTGTCAGAGAATGGGATAGCCACAGGGGATTCCTGCACTGACTGCCTGCCCCTTCTAGCGGTCACCCATCTATCTGCCTGCACCTTCGGTGTAACTACTTCGCTAAAACTCCTGTCTATGTCGGTTTCCACCACCTGCATGCTCCTAAGTGCATCCAGTTGCCGCTCCAACCGTTCCATGCGGTCTGTGAGGAGCTGCAACTGGGTAGACTTCGTGCAAATGTAGTCGCTCGGAACGCTGGAAGCATCACTGACTTCCGATATCTCACAGGTGAAGCACTTCACCCCTCTGACTGGCATTTCTATCACTAATTAATGAATTAGTTTAAAATAAATGCTTATTAAATCCTTACTAAATTATGTTACAATTTACTGTGTGGTCCCCAGTGCTAGATTTCTACAATAAATACTAAATGCTATCTAACTGCAGTAATCTCCTCCCTCTGGTTCAGTAACTTAACTTATTAATTACTTAATTAGTGTTATAATCAATTTTTATCAGATTTATTTTCAAATTCGGTACAGATTCCCTGCCAGCCAATCAGGTCACAGCTTTAATGTGACGTCGCTTTTTCAGTTTTTCTTCCCACCTGAGCTAAGTTACTCTGTGTACTCACCGCTCCGGAACTCCGCCCGCCGAGTCTGCTCCGAGAATCCCCGAGGTACGTTTTTTTATAGACTTACCGCTCCGGAACTCCGCCCTCTGAGTCTGCGCCGAGAATCTCCGAGGTAAGTTTTTTCTCGACTTACCGCTCTGGAACTCCTCCCTCCGAGTTTGCTCCGAGAATCCCCGAGGTAAGTTTTTTTATATATTTACCACTCCGGAACTCCGCCCTCCAAGTCAGCTCCGAGAATTCCCGAGGTAATTTTTTTTATATACTCACCACTACGGAATTCCGTCCTCCGAGTCTTCTAGGGGTAATTTACAATGGCCAGTTTACCTGTAAACCTGCCAGTCTTTGGTGGTGGGAGGAAACCAGAGAACCCAGCGTAAATCCACGTGGTCACAGAACTCTGCATAGGCAGTACCCATAACCGCACCCACATTGCTGGAGCTATGAGGCTGCAGTGCACCACTGCGCCACTGTGCAAGATCCCTGTGCAAATTGGTCTCTAGTGCTACCACTTAAAATCATCATCACGTATGTGATCATCATCATCATCACAGATCCACTGTTCGTGCGATGTGCGTGTCCCTGGCTAGGCCAGCATTTATTGTACCGCCCCTGATTTCTGTGGTGTTTAAGAGTCAACCACATTGCTGTGGATCCAGAGTCACATGTACATCAAGATAACACTTTTTATTCCTCCTCAAGGGCATTA
Source organism: Heterodontus francisci (assembly GCF_036365525.1). Lineage (NCBI taxonomy): Eukaryota > Metazoa > Chordata > Chondrichthyes > Heterodontiformes > Heterodontidae > Heterodontus > Heterodontus francisci. The sequence continues at coordinate 3,459,553 of NW_027140118.1, read as the reverse complement.
GTGAAGCAGATGGGTTTTAACAACAATCGAAGTTAGTTTCACCAATGGACAAGCGTTCAATTCCAAATTTTTATCAATTTAATTCGAATATCACTATTTTCCATGGTATGATTTGGACCCATATCCCCAAAGCGTTAGCCTGAGCTTCTGGACTAATTGCCCAGTGACACTAAAATCAAGCTAATGCCTCCCGACTTTCCTTTGTCTGTTTGTGAACGTGTGTTGCGAAGTTAAACCCCTCCTGTGTATAATACTGTGTGTAAATAAACCCTACATATTTGTTTTTAACATTAACAACAGTGTTGTTGTAGTCCTTCAAAGAGTCACGGTTCACAAACTGAGGGAGTGGAGAAATATGCCATCAGGTTTTCTCTTGTTCTTAATAAGGAAACAGCTACATCACAATCGACTTACGGACAGGTTGTTGAAAATAGAGAAACATTCGCTTTCAAAATGAACTACCATTCGTAACAGAAATTAAGGGCTCGTCCGGATAAACCCATGAGATTAAGAGAAAATAAGAAGACACATAAATTAAAATGAACTGACTGGAAGCCAAAGTGGGAAAATCTAGTGGCTGAAAAGATTGTTCAAACAAATAAACAAACACAGCAAACCCTCTTACTCTAACATCAGAAAATGTCAAATTTTGATTCAAAGATTTTTTTGGAGCAAAGTGATGGAACAGCTGAAGAATTGGCAAACCTGAGTAAGGACCAGTTAAAAGGTACAGCCATGGAGAGGCAAATGCAACTGCCCAGGAAGGTGAAACGGACTGGGGACCTGAAAGTGCTGCCTGAGCACCTATGGCACAGTCCTATTCCAGAACAGGTAGATGAGGAATTCATTCCTGAAACTGAACCATCTCCCATGGCCACAATGGAACTAGAAGCAATTCAAGATGCAACTGCAGTTTCAGGAAAGAGAAAGAGAGAGAGAGACAGACAGACAGAGAGAAAGGGAGTGGGGGTGGGGGCAGGGAGCGAGAGACAGAAAGGGTTGTCCAGTTAAAAGAATTGGAAATTGAGCTGAATGCTAAAGCAGAGAGTGATGCGAGGCAAATAAAGTCTGCTAACGGAGAATCCCACTTCATCCGGTCACTGCCCATATCTCCCGAACCCAAAATCTGGCTCTGAGGCTCTTAAGCATGTCTAATTCGTATGAAAAGTTGAAGAGGATGCGGTGGAATTCTTTTTGCCACTTTTGCCAAGGTAGCGCGATAGCTATGATGGCCACAAGAAATCTGGACCATCAGGATTCAGGGTCAGTTAATAGGGAAGGCTCAAGAGGTCTATTGTATCCTGACCCATGAAAAGTCTTCTCATAACGAGCACACCAAGGCTGCCATCCTTAGTGCTTATGAGATGTTCCCAGAAGCATATCATCAGCAATTCAGGAAAGGTTGAACGAATCCATTGCAGAGCTATCTGGGGTTTGAAAGGCGAAGGCAATTCGTTTTCGACCGGTGGATACGATCTGTAAAAGTAAAGCACAGATATGATGAATTCGGCGAGTTAATGTTGCTGGAGGAGTTCAAAAAATGATTACTCGCCAACCTGAGAATGCACTAAGAGGAACAGTGATTCCACAAAGCTAGAGAGTCTGCAGTCACTGCTGATAGCTATGACCCCACACATCAGTCTGGAAACTCAGACAGGCCCTGTCAAAGCCACTCCCTAAATCACTGGAAGGATAGGAGGGGAGAGTGGGATACAAATGAAGCCACACCCTGAAAGTGAAGTACAAGGGAGGGTGCGAGGAGTCTACCCCAAGCAGTCAAAGATAAACCCCAGTGATTCGTGTGTTACCACGAAAAGAAAGTCGATCATTCCAGATTCCATTGCTAGAGGTTAAAAGGAATGTTAGTAGATCTAATAGGTCTCTGCAACGGTGGTCCAATGGAGGATACCACAACAGAGAGTGCAGTCGGACGGCAGCAGACCTCACTGAAGAATCTAGATCCTCGGAGGGTATTGCCCGATGCTTTTTGAACCATCAAAATTCACAAGAGTTACTGGAGTGTTGTTCTCGCAGGAACCATATCCCCTACCATTCCCAGAGGTGAACTAGTCCATTGAACTGCTTAGGAACACAGGAGACACTCAGTCCTTAATGTTAGAAAACAGCCCAAGTCTTTCTCCAGTAACCTCCATGAAAGCAAAAGACCTGAGAAGCGGCTTGGTGGGAGGTTAACTGTTTGTTCCTCTTCATCAAGTCCAACAACTGTGCGACCTAGTTTCGGGCCTCATAACTATAGGAATTGTCTCAGAGTTACCAGTGGCAGGGATTCACTTCCTACTGGAGAATGACTTGGCTGGCAGCAAGATAATAGCAACCTTTATAATATTAGACCAGCCCAGCCCCAAAACCAGAGCAATTAAACTACAGGAGGAAAAGCCAGAGACTTTCTACGGTTGCATAGTAACTCGGTCCGAAACCAGAGAGGCCTGATTAGCTGAGAGCGAATCAGGCACCAGCTGAATGAGCCAGAGGTCTAGTTAGCTGAAACTTTTAAAAGCATGCAGTGTGGGGGCCCCTGAAGCTTCTGAAAGAGAAAATCCTGGTAAACCATGAGAGCACCTCCATGTGGGTGTATGTTTCCAACTTCTGCTCGTCAATGCATGCACAGTGGCTGAAGAGCATTCAAAGGCTTCTCAATTGGACGTGCAACAACAAGAAGACAGGCCTATCCAGGCCCTGACCCTTCCACCAGCAGACTAGGTCCGAGATCTACTACCCCTACCCACTGAAACTTTCCAAGCCACATTCAGTGGTCGTGATCAAATGAACAAAAGGGGTCAGCACAGTTAATTACCTAACCCATACCCCTGATCGGAGGTAGACGCACCGGGTATGTCACTTTAAGATGATTAAGAAATATTACAGCCGAGATCGCAGTGAATCAGTGGATGTTTGTCAGAGGGTGCAAATATCTGAGGGCAGCTGGGAGGAGTCAGTTGAGGAGGTGGAGACCCCGGTTGAACCCCCGGCTACCAGACTGGCAATCGCTGAAGTCTTGGAAGACTTAACCATCTATCTGACACAGCTAAAGTAAAGGCAGTGAGAGAACGTGTCCTCCCTGCTGGAAGAATTTAATGAAATCTGTAAAGATCAGCCAGGGCTCACCACCCCAGCAGTCCATGATGTGAATGTGAATGGTTCCGAAGCTGGATGGATCCATGCAGCTCTATATTGAGGATCAAAGATTTGTCCCAAACTTTCGCACCCAAGCCACACTCCCAACTGATGCACGGAAAACACTAAAAATGATAAGTGCAGAGGCGTGCCAGGAGGCGTTTACAAAATTGAAAGCCAGCCGAGTAAATGAGCCCGTATTAGCTGCCACAGAATTCAGCAAACGTTTAAGTGTGAATGATAGAATGAGAACACCATTTATGCCTAAATAGATGGTGTTGCCATGGGATCCCCTCCGGACCGAGCTATCACAATCATCTTTGTTGGGTGCCATGAGAAACGTGTCTTTGAGGGAATGACACCTAACGTCCCACCTCTTGCATATTTCTGATATGTAGTTGACATGCTTGATTTATTTGAATCTGCATTTGCATGCAATAATTTCCTTTCACGTCTTAATTGGCTCTATCCTGCCCTCAAATTCACTTTTGAAATGGAGCAGAAATTATTTCCCTTCCCTTGACGTACTATTTGAGAAATCTGTTAATGGGTTCTCTACCACAGTCTGCCACAAACCTACCTTCATAATATATACAATACATGAATTGGGATTCTTACAGTTCCACATGCTGTAAGATTAACCTAATCAGCAAGCTCGTAAATTGGGCCCGAGTCATGCCATGCAAACTTGATGCTGAAATAGGGCGAATAAAATACATCCTGCGTGAGGATGGCTGTCCTGATCAGATCATTTCTCATTGTATAATGCAAAAAATTATGAACTGGTTAAGGCTACCATTTTCGGCCCTGAAAGGTCCCAAGTCTATCTCAGATTACCCTGGAAGAGTAATGAATCCCAAAGACTGGAGAAATAGGTAAAGCTAGCTGTTTCATGGCTACTGCTATGCAGTGGTAATATGTGTGCTACTAACAGGATGCTGCCATCAAGCCAAAACGAGGTTGTGCATATCACACACATGAGTACTGTTATAACTGAATTTCAATACCAGTCGGATGCTAGGTATATAGGCCATACGTTCCAAAGACTGGTGGATCGTATCAAACAATGTGTCTCTTCCACTCTTCGTAACGAGCACGGTGAAGGCTGTACCAAACCAGCCCGTGCTCACACAACTCAACTCAAAACAGAGTCTCCAACATTAGGTGTGACTCTGCAATTGGACAAAATTTGCTAAATAATCCTCAGTGTGCTAAGAATTACACTGACAGCCAATTTACTTTGTCAGCAGGGCTCGCAGAGTGGCGCATTTGCTCGTGCTGCACCCAACATATATTAATATACAGGGCCTTGATCTTTGCAGCCAGAAAGGATATGAACAGCCAATGCACCTGCTTCACAGAAATAAAATAAGTGACAGCCATTTGCGTGTTCATTCCTCAGAGCAATGCCTTGACGAATCAGAATCAATCTATTCCGTTTAACTTACAACAAATCTTGGCAGTTCACTGTCAGTCACCCATAAACTGGTACATTCTCCATGGCAATGCCTCGACCAATCAGAGTTCACTTTCCAACCAATCATACTCTCTTCTCCTGACAGTATGCTGTTGTTATAAAAGCAAATTACTGCGATGCTGGATATCCGAAACAAAAACAAAAAGTGCTGGAAAAACTCAGTAGGGGTCTGGCAGCATCTGTGGGGAGAGAACCAAAGATAACGTTTCAAGACTGTGACCTTTAATCAGAACACAGACCTGAAACGTTAACTTTACTTCTGTCTCCACAGATGCTGCCAGACCTGCAGAGTTTTTTTTCCAGCTCTTTCTGTGTTTGTTTCAATATACAGTTGTTGCTTGTCCTGACATTGGTAAACCTGCAGATTGTTCTGATGAGTGCATTGTGCTGGAAAGAAAGTGACATTGCTATTGGATTTAGGAAGAATAGGCTTTGGAAGACTATGCAACTTAAAATAATATGGGATATGGTACTCGAGGAAAATACAAATATCTTTCCTGGAAGCTTGACCATAAGCGACTTCACGTGGTTTAAAATAACAAAACAAAGCGCAAGAAAGAGCGGATACAAACGGTATGGTTTAAAGAAAAACTGCAAAATTTAATTGGGTATTCTGCTTTCAAAGGAGACTTCATGGGATGCTATGACTTGTCAAAATAGTGACCCAAATCCATCCGCTGAAAAGGGATATAAGCAGTTCAACACATCTTCATTGCATTCGAGTGTTAGACCCCGGTGGATTGTCAGAAGAATATTGGTAAGGGAGTCTTATTGATCATGAGGAGAAAAATCTTTGAGCAACTGAGCTGGCCACTTCGGATGATCGCATAATTAATAGTTAATGACATAATTGAGCATTCTTATCTTCGATATTGCTGAGGCATTCATTTTCTGGGAGTCGTTTTCTTTCATTATAATTTTCTTTCCCCTTTTTCCAAAGTTAATGTTGCAATCACAAGAGTTTTAGATGAATCATTTTTAATCTGTGCTAACTGAAAACGGTCTAATTCGTGGGTCAAATAAACTATGGGCCTCCCTTTTTAAGCATAAAAGCTTGCACGCTTTCACGCTTTCATTATCTTTCATTGGACCATGTTAAGAGATATTTGCTGTGACCATAGAAAGCGATATTAGCACAGCTCAGTTTATGTAATACTTGTGGTGATCATTTTAAGTGATATTTTCTGTGACCAGTTGGAAACATAATTGCCAGGATCACTTTAAGCGTCAGTTGCTATGTGCAGCTTATGTGATATTTGTGGTGGCCATTTCAAGATACATTTGCTATGTCCATTTTACGAGATATTTGCTATTTTCACTTTAATTGATATTTGCCTTGCCCATTTTCAATATTTTTTTCTTTTTTGGGGGATCATTTTAAGTGATATTTTCTGCGTCTTTCTTAAGTTGCATTTATTGTTACAATTTTAACTGATATCCATCGTTGTCATCTCACGAACAGGGAGCCAATTTTACAAACAAGTCTCTCTATGTTTTCAACAACCTGTCTATGAGCGGAATTTGATTTAAATGTTTTCCTATTCTTTAAATAAAAAAGGCCCTGATGGCGCATTTCTCCACTCCCTCAGCTTGTGAACCCTGACCTGTAACAGACTGTCACAACACTGTTCCTAAAGTTAAGTCAAAACAGTAGGGTTTATTAACACACACTCTTGAACTCGGGAGGGGGTTAAATTCACAAGGCACGCACACAGACATACAAGGAAAGGTAAAGGCATGAAAAGAACAAAAACATTTACGAAGTATAAAATACCTTAATTATAAACTGACAGAGATTCCAGTAGAAAATAGGAATTGTTTATTTTTTAACTAACATAAAGTTTATCAAGGATTTATTTTAGTGACTGTCATTCCTCCACAAGTGTCGATTATGATTTGACGCACAAGAACACATCGAACAAGGGCCGAAGGGCCTGTTCTGTGCTGTAATATTCTAATATTCTAATTCTAATTCTAGCCGTTGCTTCCAGTCCACTGGATGTGACAACACTGCTCTACTGGACGCCAGTTAATTCTGTAACCATATCAATTACCTTTTCGATGACAAAAAAAAACTATATAATGTATAAATGTGGTGTGGCGTTTTCAAGTGTCTAAATAACTTAATGGGAGATAGCTTTCTCTGCAATTTAATTATTCGCTACCAATTAAATACTGTTGAGATATTGTTGATTTTCGGTTTGATTGTTGTAGCAAAAGTCTGAAAACATGTACTCTTGCCGTCATATTTTTTAATTTGTCAATGGAAAATTCATATTTGTTGGTTCAAGATAAAATTCTCCATGGAAGTCATGACACAGGCCAGACCAGACCGTTCCTGATGTGCGTGTATCACTGAGCATGGTGGAGAGCAGAGCGGCTTCACTGTGTCTGTATCAATGAGCGAGAGGGAGAGCTGGCTGGACGCACTGTGTCTGGTTCAGTGAACCTGGCAGAGAGCAGTCTGGCTAAAATGTGTCAATATCACTGAGCCTGCGGCAGAGCAGACTGGCCTCACTGTGCCTGTATCACTGAGCCTGGATGAGAGCAGAGCGGCTCCACTGTGTCTGTGTCATTGAGCCTGGGGTAAAGCAGACCGGCTCCAATGTGTCTGTATCACTGAGCCTGGGGGAGAGCAGACAGGCCCCACTGTGTCTGTATGACTGTGTCTGGGGAGAGCAGACTGGCCCCACTGTGTCAGCATGGTTGTGTCTGGGGGAGAGCAGACAGACCCCACTGTGTCTGTATCACTGAGCCTGGGGGAGACTCGATCGGCCCCACTGTGTCTGTATCACTGAGCCTGTGGAGAGTTGTGCCTGTTCCACTGTGTCTGTATTACTGATGATGGGGGAGGGAAGACCGGCCCCACTGAGTCTGTATCATTGAGCCTGGGGAGAGCAGACAGGCCCCACGGTGTCTATGTAACTGAGCCTGGGGTAGAACAGACCGGCCCCTCTGGATTACTGTGACGGAGCTTGGGGGAGAGCAGTCCGGCCCCACTCTGTCTGCATCACTGAGCCTGGGGGAGAGCAGACTGGCCCCACTGTGTCTGTATCATTGAGCCTGTGGAGTGTTGTGCCTGTTCCACTGTGTCTAAATTACTGATGATGGGGGAGGGCAGACCGGCCCCACTGTGTCTGTATGATTGAGCCTGGGGAGAGCAGACAGGCCCCACGGTGTCTATGTAACTGAGCCTGGGGTAGAACAGACCGGCCCCTCTAGATTTCTGTGACGGAGCTTGGGGGAGAGCAGTCCGGCCCAACTATATCTGTATCACTGAGCCTGGAGGAGACGAGACCGGCCCCTCTGTGTCAGTATCACTGAGCCTGGGGGAGAGCAAACCGGCCCCCATGTGTCTGTATCATTGAGCCTGGGAGAGAGCAGACAGGCCCCATTGTGTCTGTATCACTGATCCTGGGGGAGACTAGATCAGTCCCACTGTGTCTGTATCACTGAGCCTGGGGGAGAGCAGACCGGCCCCACTGTGTCTGCATCACTGAGCCTGGGGGAGACAAGACCAGCCCCGCTGTGTCTGCATCACTGTACCTGGGGGAGACAAGACCGGCCAAACTGTGTCTGTATCACTGAGCCTGGGGGAGAGCAGACCGGCCCCAGTGTGTCTGTATCACTGAGCCTGTGGAGAGTTGTGCCTGTTCCACTGTGTCTAAATTACTGATGCTGGGGGAGGGCAGACCGGCCCCACTGTGTCTGTATCATTGAGCCTGGGGAGAGCAGACAGGCCCCACGGTGTCTATATAACTGAGCCTGGGGTGGAACAGTCCGGCCCCTCTAGATTTCTGTGATGGAGCTTGGGGGAGAGCAGTCTGGCCCCACTCTGTCTGCATCACTGAGCCTAGGGGAGAGCTGCCCAGCTCCAATGTGTCTCAATCACTGAGCTTGGGGCAGAGCAGACTGGTCCCACTGTGTCAGTCTCACGAAGACTGGGGGAGAGCAACTCGGCTCTAATGTGTCTGTACCACTGAGCCTGGGGGAGAGAAGACCAGCCCCACTGTGTCTGTATCACTGAGCCTGGGGGAGACATGACCGGCCCCACTGTGTCTGTATCACTGAGCCTGGGGGAGACAAGACCGGCCCCACTGTGTCTGTATCACTGAGCCTGGGGGAGAGCAGACCGGCCCCACTGTGTCTGTATCACTGAGCCTGGCAGAGAGCAGACCGGCCCAACTGTGTCTGTATCACTGAGCCTGGGGGAGATGAGACCGGCCCCTCTGTGTCAGTATCACTGAGCCTGGGGGAGAGCAAACCGGCGCCACTGTGTCTGTATCACTGAGCCTGGGAGAGAGCAGACCGGCCCCACTGTGTCTGTATCACTGAGCCTGTGGGAGACTAGATCGGCCCCATTGTGTCTGCATCACTGAGCCTGGGTGAGACAAGACCGGCCCCACTGTGTCTGTATCACTGAGCCTGTGGAGAGTTGTGCCTGTTCCACTGTGTCTGTATTACTGATGATGGGGGAGGGCAGACCGGCTCCACTGTGTCTGTATCATTGAGCCTGGGGAGAGCAGACAGGCCCCACGGTGTCTATGTAACTGTGCCTGGGGAGAACAGACCGGCCCCTCTAGATTACTGTGACAGTGCTTGGGGGAGAGCAGTCCGGCCCCACTCTGTCTGCATCACTGAGCCTGGGGGAGAGCAGACCGGCCCCACTGTGTCTGTCTCATTGAGCCTGTGGAGTGTTGTGCCTGTTCCACTGTGTCTATATTACTGATGACAGGGGAGGGCAGATCGGCCCCACTGTGTCTGGATCATTGAGCCTGGGGAGAGCAGACAGGCCCCACGGTGTCTATGTAACTGAGCCTGGGGGAGAACAGACCGGCCCCTCTAGATTACTGTGACGGAGCTTGGGGGAGAGCAGTCCGGCCCCACTCTGTCTGCATCACTGAGCCTGGGGGAGAGCAGACCGGCCCAACTGGGTCTGTATCACTGAGCCTGGGGGAGACGAGACCGGCCCCTCTGTGTCAGTATCACTGAGCCTGGGGGAGAGCAAACCGGCGCCACTGTGTCTGTATCACTGAGCCTGGGAGAGAGCAGACAGGCCCCACTGTGTCTGTATCACTGAGCCTGTGGGAGACTAGATCGGCCCCATTGTGTCTGCATCACTGAGCCTGGGGAGAGTTGTGCCTGTTCCACTGTGTCTGTATTACTGATGATGGGGGAGGGCAGACCGGCTCCACTGTGTCTGTATCATTGAGCCTGGGGAGAGCAGACAGGCCCCACGGTGTCTATGTAACTGAGCCTGGGGAGAACAGACCGGCCCCTCTAGATTACTGTGACGGAGCTTGGGGGAGAGCAGTCCGGCCCAACTCTGTCTGCATCACTGAGCCTGGGGGAGAGCAGACCGGCCCCACTGTGTCTGTCTCATTGAGCCTGTGGAGTGTTGTGCCTGTTCCACTGTGTCTATATTACTGATGACAGGGGAGGGCAGACCGGCCCCACTGTGTCTGTATCATTGAGCCTGGGGAGAGCAGACAGGCCCCACGGTGTCTATGTAACTGAGCCTGGGGGAGAACAGACCGGCCCCTTCAGATTACTGTGACGGAGCTTGGGGGAGAGCAGTCCGGCCCCACTCTGTCTGCATCACTGAGCCTGGGGGAGAGCAGACCGGCCCCACTGTGTCTGTATCATTGAGCCTGTGGAGTGTTGTGCCTGTTCCACTGTGTCTATATTACTGATGACAGGGGAGGGCAGACCGGCCCCACTGTGTCTGCATCATTGAGCCTGGGGAGAGCAGACGGGCCCCACGGTGTCTATGTAACTGAGCCTGGGATAGAACAGACCGGCACCTCTAGATTCCTGTGACGGAACTTGGGGGAGGGCAGTCCGGCCCAACTGTGTCTGTGTCACTGAGCCTGGAGGAGACGAGACCGGCCCCCATGTGTCTGTCTCATTGAGCCTGGGAGAGAGCAGACAGGCCCCACTGTGTCTGTATCACTGAGCCTGGGGGAGACAAGACCAGCCCCGCTGTGTCTGCATCACTGTGCCTGGGGGAGAGCAGACCGGCCCCACAGTGTCTGTATCACTGAGCCTGTGGAGAGTTGTGCCTGTTCCACTGTGTCTATATTACTGATGATGGGGGAGAGCAGACCGGCCCCACTGTGTCTGTATCATTGAGCCTGGGGAGAGCAGACAGGCCCCACGCTGTCTATATAACTGAGCCTGGGGTAGAATAGACCGGCCCCTCTAGATTTCTGTGACGGAGCTTGGGGGAGAGCAGTCCGGCATCACTCTGTCTGCATCACTGAGCCTAGGGGAGAGCTGCCCGGCTCCAATGAGTCTCAATCACTGAGCTTGGGGCAGAGCAGACTGGTCCCACTGTGTCTGTCTCACTAAGACTGGGGGAGAGAAGCCCAGCCCCACTGTGTCTGTGTCACGGAGCCTGGGGGAGACAAGACCGGCCCCACTGTGTCTGTATCACTGAGCCTGGTGGAGACAAGACCAGCCCCACTGTGTCTGTATCACTGAGCTTGGGGGAGAGAAGCCCGGTCCCACTGTGTCTGTATCACTCAGCTTGGGGGAGTGAAGACCGGCCCCACTGTGTCTGTATCACTGAGGTTGGGGGAGTGCAGACTGGAAGCCACCTATCTTCAGATAACTGCCCAGCAGAGGCTTTGTGGCTTGGGGGAGATTTTGTCCAGAGAAGTGACGGGTCAGGATTTCTTGGGATCTGGAGTTGGACCCTTGAGATATTGTTTTTGGTTTCGCTTTGGACAGTGTTTTGTGGGTGTTAACTGTTTTAAAGGCAGCTGGAGAAAACCTGCCAAGCAAACAGTCACAATAAGTACCCTATTCCATCTCTTTGAGATGTTCTCAGAAGCAATTGTAAGAGATCGAAAAATTGATGCTACATTCCTATTGAAAGGCCTGCCAGATACCCCTGTTGTCACATTTCTCTTGGAAAGCCTGTCAAACTGATCTTCAACGTCACCTGGAAAGAAATGTTCCAGCAATGTCCTACTGACAGCCATCGATATGCATTTGTGACACCAAACCAAAAAAGGACAGTTCCACTTTAGTTTAAAGTTTAAAGATACAGCACTGAAACAGGCCCTTCGGCCCACCGAGTCTGTGCCGACCACCAACTACCCATTTACACTAATCCTACACTAATTCCATATTCCTACCACATCCCCACCTATCCCTATATTTCCCTAACACCTACCTATACCAGGGGCAATTTATAACGGCCAATTTACCTATCAACATGCAAGTCTTTGGCATGTGGGAGGAAACCGGAGCACCCGGAGGAAACCCACGCAGACACAGGGAGAACTTGCAAACTCCACACAGGCTGTATCCAGAATTGAACCTGGATCACTGGAGCTGTAAGACTGCTGTGCTACCAACGCACCACTGTGCCACCCTTCTTCTTCTTCTTCTTCTTCTTCTTCTTCTTCTTCTTCTTCTTCTTCTTCTTCTTCTTCTTCTTCTTCTGAGAAATGCTGAGGTAAAAAGAGACTTTCATATTTCGCTCTGTGCGTTAATGCTTTGCTTCGTTACTGGCTAAGTCTTGTTTTATAATAAATTGATAATTGTGTTGTTTACAAAGGAAACTTGCTGGGGGAGTTTTATTCTGGGGTAAAGAATAGAATCTTTGACTGATTGTATCTGTAACTGGGTAAACACTGAAATATATGTTGTGACCTGTGGAGAATTGCAACCAGAAAAGAGAGTGCACTCCTCCTATTTCGGTCGTAACGCGTGAAATGCTTAAATGTTGATGTTCAGAGAGACATCGGTGCCCTCGTACAAGGACTAAAGAAAGTTAGAATGCAGGTACAACAAGCAATTAGGAAGGCAAATGACATGTTGGTCTTTATTACAGTGGATTGGAGTACAAGAATAAGAATGGCCTTGCTGCATTTATACAGGGATCTGATGAGACCACACCTAGAGTACTGTGTGCAGTTTTGGTCTCCATATTTAAGGACGTTTCTACTTGCACTGGAGGCGGTCCTGCCCTACATTCTCTGGAGTTTGGAAAAAATAGAGATATCTCATTGAAACGTACACGCATCTGAAGGGGCTCGAGAGGATGGTCTCTGAGACGCCGTGTACCCTGGCTATGGAATGTATAACACGGGAGTACATTTTCAAGGCAGCGGGGCGCTCTGTTGTGACTCAGACGAGGAAAAGCTCCTTCAATAAAAGGATTGTGAATCCTTTGAATTCTCTACTTCAGAAGGTGAAGGATGCCCAATCATTCAGCGTGCTTAAAGGTCGAGATAGGCAAATCTATTTTGCCTCTCAGGGAATGAAATGATATGGAAAAGAGGCAGCAAAGTAGAGTTCAGAAAGAAGATAAGCCACCATCGCACTGGTTGGCGAACAGGCTCGAAGCACTGAATGGTCTGCTCCTGCTCCTATTTGTCATTTGCTTATTTTCTTAGAATAAGAGACAATATTTGTTCTGTTGCTTAAACTTCCTCAGGGCATCTCATTGTTTAATCAATTTTAAAATTAGTGTAATGGCGTATTTCATCACATTCATCAACTGAGCTCTGAACATATTCTGTGTCACAGCATAAATACAAGTATTTGTGCAGCAACTCAGGAGCTGAAACATGAATCCCATTTTCATTAAAAAGGCAGGTAGAATTGCAGAGTTCGAACCCGACCACCACATGCATTTCCATATAGAATGCACCATTAACTCTGACCATAGCAGAATGAAATTACCGGAGATAATGAACAGTAAAATGATGGATTTTCTTCGGTTATCCATTTCTGGGTCTCCGGGGCTCTCTCCACTGCTGTGAGGCCGCAGTTGCCTTCGTGCTCTGCTGTCAACTATAATGCGTCTGACAGTAAAAACATTGAGTAGTAGAATCAACACAAATGCGATGCAAGGTGTTATAATGCTATGAAAGAACCCGATTGTTCCCCAGACTGGTGAAGACATAACGTCTGTGTTTACACGGCAAAACCAGGGGCTGTGAAAACGGCTATACTGATTTGATAGCAGAAAATACCAGGTGATGTCTTTTAAACAGCTCAGCACAGTCACTGCTCCAAGAACCACATCAGCTGTCTTCTCTTTGCAATATCTAGTTTTTAACTTCTGGCAACAAATGGCCACAAATCGATTAAAGGTGAAAGCGACTGTGAACCAGACCGAACCGTCCGTTGCTGCATAAAGCAGGGTGGCATGGATATTACATGCACGGATGCAATAAAGTGGGAGAAATGCTTCCCGATAACGAATTGGAATGTGCCGGAAAATCAGGTCGAGGATAATGACCAATAGATCCGCCGCAGCCATGGCCACCAGGTAACGAGTGACACATTTGGAGAGACCGCACTTTCCTCGAGACAGGATTGCTATCGTCACTAGGTTAACTGTGTGGGAGGGAAATGGACAGGGAAATTATACATCAAGCTGAAAGCAATTGTTCCAGTGTGACTGCGTACATATTGAGATTTGAAAATCTGTTACTGTGTCAAACGATATAATACAATGCTTTTGCATGTGGCAGGGTTATCTGCTGCAGCATTGATTGTCATTCAATGACGTCAGCCATTTAACCATAAAAGTTATTATCTGGGATGAGGTGACAAATGAACATGAACAGTCAAAATGAATGAAAGATGCGGCTGAGATGCTGGTGTATTTAATGCTGCAGTAAAATAAACAAATAAATAAACAAATAATATCTCAGTGTCACAGGAAAAATAAGGACTACAGGAGCGTGGCTTCCATTCGGAAATGTCAGCATGTGTTCACAAACCATAGTTAGTGCAAGCGATTAAGCCCAGGCTGTTGCTGTTGGTCATTAACCAATGACTGTGGGTTTGAATGAGGCAATCAGCCCAGTTTCCTGTTCCTTGTCATTTGCCAGCGATGCTGTGTCAGATTGAGGAATCAACTTCTGTTGTTGGCCCTGATCAATCGGCAATGACCCAGTAAAAATTGGGGGGAGGGGGAGGAGAATGAACATAGCTTGCTGCTTGTGGTATTTTTACAGTAACCGTGGTCTAGTGTGGGGATGAGCTTTGGATCTTTCTCCTTCTTATTCGTCACTGACACTTGGTTTGTGTCGGGGAACTCGGTCCTGCATCCTGCTGCTCATCTTTGCCGAGTGATTTCTGTGTTTGCGTGGGGTAATCGGTCTCGGAGTGTGCTCCTCATCCTTATTGAGTGACCCTGCATTGGTGTGGGAAAGCAGTCCATGTTCCTGCTCCAGATCTTTACCCACTGAATCAGGGGATCGTCCCAGGATCCTGCGAGTTATCTTTCGCCAGTGACACTGGGTTATGCGACAGTATGTCCTTCCTTCTCACTCTGCAATGAAGTGTATTAATCTAGCATTCACCTGTCAATAATTGTTCAGTTACACCTTTGGAAATGCGGTTGTGCATGGCTGTTTTTAATGGATTGTGCGTGGCATGATGTCCCTGAAGTAACATGACTTCATTCGCACTGCTTGAAAATGGGCATATAACAGGTGGCCAATGTAACACCGCTCATTTACCTCCACCGCCCAAGACGTTTATTTAACCAAGAAAACGGTAGCTGGCTTGGAAAATTAAACAGTGAATCAAGTGTGGATGGAGAAAAAAAACTTGGCTGCAAGACCTCTTGTGAGCATTGGAGGACCTCCGTGGAACTGTAAATGCAAGAAGTGCATAAGTCCAACAGAGGAGAGGAGAAACTGATTGAAGCTAGATGAGGTTCAGATGCAATTGTGCTTTCTCAAACAACTTTTGGAAAAAAAAATCCAATTATTTTTGAATAACTGCAGAATCAGCAACACCGGTCCTGTAAAATCTGATGGTTCAATATGATTAAAATATATTCTGTAATAGCACATTGTATGTTTACATTCTCAGTAATGTTTCTGTTGTAATACACTACACTGAGGTGTTAGAAACTATCTGAAAGTCAGTAAAAGGCCGAATGAATTCTTGTCACCATTCAGGGATAATTGGACAAGTTTCAAAACAGCGACGTTACCAAATCAATGTATTATTCACAATACCATGGTGATAATCTGGAGCATTTACACTAAAGGAGACATTGACAGCATCGAAATTGAATTGTTGGACAGTTTGTGAGATTCCCTCACGTGCAACAGGTTTGCAGGACAGAATTCAAATTATTTCAAAGCAATATTTGGAAATTAAGTCACCGGAAAATCTTTGAAAAATAATTACCTGCGTCCCGAAGTTAACTTACAGGAAGGGAAATAAAGAGGGTAATTCTCCATCAGACTGGCAGGAAAAGCAGTAGTCTGATGGATTTTGGGTGACAGTTATCGGTTTGTTATTGCATTCAGTAACGGATATAATTTTGTTCCTGTGTCATGGTTTTCTGCTGGAGGCACGGATTGAATAAAATGATAACGATGGGACTGAGAAATAAATCAACAAACAGGTACTTCTGCGGGAGTCAGGAGAGGATGCGACATACGAAATGAAGGGGATTAAATTAAAAATGATAAATAATAGCCGAACAGTAAATCAGCAGCCCAGGAAATATTGAGAAGAGTAACAGTGTTCAGGAGGTATATTTTCAACATTCTCTCAGGTCTATTCATGACATGGTCATCAAACCTGCAGACAAGGGTGGTGCTGTTGTCGTATGACGTACCGACCTCGACGTTGCAGAAGCTCAACGCCAACTCACGGAAACTTATTCCTCCTCATCTGGACCATGACCCCACCACCGAACATCAAGATTTCAGACTTTTTAGATTTCGGGATACAGGACTGAAACAGGCCCATCGGCACACTGAGTCTGTGCAGACCATTAACCACCCATTTTATACTACTCCTACACTAATCCCACATTTCTACCACATCCTCACCTGTCCCTATATTCCCCTACCACCTACTTATACTAGGGGCAATTTTAATGGACAATTTACCTATCAACCTGCAATTCCTTTTGGCTGTGGGAGGAAACCGGAGCACCCAGAGGAAACCCACGCAGCCACAGGGAGAACATGCAAACTCCACACAGGCAGCACCCAGAATTGAATCCAGGTCGCTGGAGCTGTGAGGCTGCGGTGCTAACCACAGCCACCTTCCAAAGGACTGTCACTGACCTCATCTCCTCTGGAGATCCTTTCTCTACAGCTTCCAACCTAATAGTCCCACAACCCCGGACAGCCCGCTTCTACCTCCTTCCCAAAATCCACAAACGGGGCTGTCCTGGCAGACCCATTGTGTCAGCCTGCTCCTGCCCCACTGAACTGATTTCTTCCTATCTAGACTCTATCTTTTCTCCGCTAGTCCCGTCTCTTCCCACCTACATCCGTGACTCTTCTGACGCCCTACATCATTTTGACAATTTCCAGTTCCCTGGTCCCAACCGCCTCCTCTGCACTATGGACGTCCAATCGCTCTACACCTCCATCCCCCACCAGGATGGTTTGAGGACTCTCCGCTTCTTCCTGGAACAGAGGCCCAACCAGTACCCATCCACCACCACCCTACTCCGGATGGCTGAAATTGTTCTCACATTGCACAACGTCTCCTTCAACTCCACGCACTTCCTTCAAGAAAAAGCTGTCGCTATGGGTACCCGCATGGGTCCCAGTTATGCCTGCCTTGTTGTGGGATATGTCGAGCATTCTTTGTTCCAGTCCTACTCAGGCCCCCTCCCCCAACTATTGTTTCTGGTACATTGATGACAATCGGTGCCGTTTCCTGCTCCCACCCCGAACTGGAAAACTTTATCAACTTTGCTTCCAATTTCCACCGTTCTCTCACCTTTACATGGTCCATCTCTGACACGCCCCTTCCCTTCCTCGATTTCTCTGTCTCCATCTCTGGGGATAGGTTGTCTACTAATATCCATTATAAGCACAACGACTCCCACAGCTACCTCGACTACAATTCTTCACACCCTACCTCCTGTACGGACTCCATTCCATTCTCCCAATTTCTCCAACTCCGGCGCATCTGTTCTGATGATGCTACCTTCCATGAAGGTGCTTCTGATATCACCTTCTTTTTCCTCAACCGAGGATTTCCCCCCACTGTTGTTGTTGCGGAACTCAATCGTGTCCGGCCCATTCCCCTCACCTCTACCCTCACCCCTTCCCCTCCCTCCCAGAACCGTGACAGGGTTCCCCTTATCCTCACATTTCACCCCATCAGCCTCCATATCCAAAGGATAATCCTCCGCCATTTCCGCCACCTCCAGCGTGATGCCACTACCAGTTGCATCTTCCCCTCCCTTCCCCTGTCAGCATTCTGAAGGGATCGTTCCCTCCGTGACACCCTGGTCCAATCCTCCATTACCCCCACCAACTTGTCCCCGTCCCATAGCACCTTCCCCTGCAATCGCAGGAGGTGTAATACCTGCCCATTTACCTCATCTCTCCTCACTATCCCAGGCCCCAAACACTCCTTTCAGGTGACGCAGTGATTTACTTGTACTTCTTTCAATGTAGTATGCTGTATTCGCTGCTCATAGTGTGGTCTCCTCTACATTGGATAGGCCAAGCGCAGACTGGGTGACTGCTTTGCGGAACATCTCCACCCAGTCCGCAAGCAGGACCCTGAGCTTCCGGTTGCTTGCCATTTCAACACTCCCCCCTGCTCTCATGCTCACATCTCTGTCCTGGGATTGCTGCAGTGTTCCAGTGAACATCAACGCAAGCTCGAGGAATAGCATCTCATCTACCGAAAGGCACACTACTGCCTGCCGGACTGAACATTGACGTCAATAATTTAAGACCATGACAGCCCCCCATTTACTTTCATTTTTAGTTATTTTTTCTTCTTTTTTTTTACATTCTTTGTTACATTTTTTACAATTTTTTTGCATTTATTTCATTTCATCTTACTTTGTTCAGTTTGCTTACCCACTTTTTTTCAGGTTTGCACTTGCTGCTGTTCAATATTCAGTGTATTAACACCTAATCTGTACTGATGCTTTGTCTTTCAACACACCATTAACATATTGTTTGCCTTTGCCTTTGACCTTTTGGTCAGCTATGTGGCCTGGTCCAATCTAGACCTCCTTTGTTATCTCTTGCCCCACCCCCACCTCACTTGCTTATAACCTGTGACTTTTCTAATATTTGTCAGTTCCGAAGAAGGGTCACTGACCCAAAACGTTAACTCTGCTTCTCTTTTCACAGATGCTGCCAGACCTGCTGAGTGGTTCCAGCATTTCTTGTTTGTAGTTCAACATTGTTGTTTTTGTTTGTTTTTCTTGCTCTGGATAGAATCGCACATTGCTGTTCTGCAGTGTTCAGTATTTGCATCATTTTACTGAAATCGATTATTGACGTGGACTTATGAACTCAGGGCAAAATTTCGAAATTTGCCACTGACAGGCAGTGTGGAACTGAAGTTGAAAGTGATGAAGAGGGTAGTAAATTTCAAAAGGACACTGCCAGGCGAGTGAAATGGGCGGATACATGGAAGATGGCATTCAGTGCAGAAAAGTCAAAGACATTGATGGTGTGGGCTTGTCTGCAACAACTAAAATTTCAAACTTTGAAGGAGGCATGAATAATAGAAATGCCAATATGCACTGAGAATTATAGTGGAAGGCATCAGAGGACTTTGACAGTCTGGCTAAATGAGCAGACACCTGCAAGTTGCAATTCAGAATTTGGTGGCACAGTGGTTTGCACCGCGGCCTCACAGCTACAATGAGCTGTGTTCAGTTCTGGATACTGCCTGTGCAGAGTTTGCAAGTTCTCCCTGTGTCCGCGTGCGTTTCCGCCGGGTGCTCTGGTTTCCTCCCACAGCCAAAGACTTGCAGGTGAATAGGTAAATTTGCCATTGTAAATTGCCCCTAGTGTCGGTAGGTGGTAGGAGAATGGTGGGTATGTGATAGGGAATATGGGGTTAATGTTGGATTAGTATAAATGGGTGGCTGTTGGTCGGTAAAGACGCGCTGGGCAAAGGGCCTGTTTCAGTTTTGTATCTCTAAATAAATAAATAAACCAGGAAACATAATTGATACATTTGGGTAGGCAGGAAGAGGACAAGCAATATAAACCATGTGACTTTTTTAAAAATTCTAGGACAGTAGAAAAATAAAGTTGAATATTTAGAAAGAAATGTTAAACGTAAATAAATGATTGGGTGTGCACTAGTTTAGGGTATTGCGTACAATTCTGAGCACATAGGAACATATGACAATCCAGAAAAAGAGGAGGAGGCCATTTATCTCTTCAGCCTGCCTTCCATTCTGTGAGACCATGGCTTAACTACGACCTAACTTGATATATCTCCCTTCATCCCACATCCATCAATACATTTCAATAACACACTTCTATCAATATCAGGCTTAATTTTGTTAATTGATCCAGTAGAAATTGACTTGTGCAGAAGAAACTTCAAAAGTCTCCCACCCTTTGTGCGTAGTAATGTTGCAAAGTTTCATTCTTGAAAAGTCAAGCTAATTTTTTTTTTCATGGGTAGCAAGCATCGCTGGCAAGGCGAGCCTCGATTGTCCATCCAGAGTTATCCTTGAAAAGGTGGTAGTGAGCCGCATTCTCGACCAACGCACTCCTTGTGATGTAGGTGCACATACGATGCTGTTTGGGAGAGATATCCAGGATATTGACCCAGAGATAGTGGAGGAATGTGATACAGTTTCATGTCAGGATGATGTGTGGCTTGGCAGCAAACTGGCAAGTGGTAGTTTCTCCTTCGTGTGTTGCCCTTGCTCTTCTAGGTGCTTGAGTTTGTGAATTTAAAAGGTGCAGTCGAAGGACGAATGGCAAGTTGCTGCAGTGCATCTTGCAGCTGGTACTCACTGCTGCCACTGTGTGATAGCAGTGGGAGGACTGATGGTTTAAAGTAATGGATGGGCTGCCGATGTATAGGATTGCTTTGTCTTGGATATTATTGAGCTGCTTTCGTGTTGTTTGATTTGTAGCCCTTCAGAACGTGCAAATTATTTCGTAACACTCCTATCTCTTGCTTTGTAAATTGTGCACATGCTTTGGAGAGTCCGGAGGTGAGGCACTCGCGAAAGAATTTCCAGCCACTGACCTGAAATTGAAGTTATTGTGTTTATAAGGCTGGTACAGTTAGTTTTCTGGTCAACTACAATGGTCAGAGTCTTGATGTTGGGGCATTTGGGCATGGTAATTGCGTTGACCGTCAAGGAAATGTGGCCAGATTGAGTCTTGTTGGAGATCATCATTACCTGACACTTGTGTGGCATGTATGTTACTTGCTAGATATTAGTCCAAGCTTGAATATTATCCAGATATTGCTGAATGTAGGCACGGTTGGCGAACATAACTCAAGAGGTAAAATGGTACTGAACACTGTGAACCAATTAGTGAACACTCCAAATTCAGGCCTTATGATGGAGATAAGTTAATTTATGCAGCAGATGAAAATGCTTAAGGCGAAGAAACAACCCTGAGGAACTCGGGAAACGATGTCCATATACTGAGATGATTAGCATCCAAATACCAATAGCATCTTCCTCTGCTCTCGGTAAGACTATAACCAACCGACAGTTTCCATTTGATTCTAATTAACTTCACTTTTGTTCTTTCTCCTTGATGCTGCAGTCGGTCAAGTGGTTCCATGTTGACAAGGGAACCACTCTCACCTTGACCTCCTGATTCAGATTCTTTTTGCAAGTTTATACAGGGCTCTAACTATATCTGTAACTGACTGGCCCCGTCAGAATTCAATCTGAGCATCAGTAAGTGGAATATTGCTGAATAAATTCTGCTCGAAAGCACTGTTGACGATACCTTCCATCAAGGTACTGATGATTAAGATTAGACTGACTGGGTACTTGGATGTTCCTACATTTTGTTGACAGGACATATTTGGGTAATTTTCCACATTGTTGGGCAGATGCCAATGTTGCAGCTGCACTAGAACGGCATGGCACCCACCGACCTAGGGCTGAATTTAGTGTCGGCGTGGAAGCCTGTTATGGTGGCATAGGCGGACACATAATTGCAACACAGAAATTTGATGTTGTGTCATTAGTTACTGTTTTTTTCCAATGGTGGGAAAGCACAATGGTGGATTTTAAATATAACTAAAACTTGATACTGATTTAATGATGGTTGAGTGATTCTGTGAATGGCGGGTGGCATTTACGTCCCTCTGGATTTATGACAAGTAAAACCTGGCAGTACTGAGTCGAAGGTGCACATTGCAGTGAGCAGTAGGCAGCTCAGAACATTTCTGCATTGGAGAAGAGGCTGATTTGCAGATGATTGTAGGACTGCATTTATATGTGCACTGAAATGGAGAGGGGTACCGGGAGCTCTGCCAGTATGTCTGGGGTACTGCGGGCTCTGAACGAAGGTTTCAGCACTTGGGGCTCTGTGAGGGGCCCAGGGTTCTGGAGCTCGGGGAAATGCCGGGGGAACTGAAGGCTTTGCAAGTGGATACGGAGTTCTGGGGTCTCTGCAGGGAGCCCGGGGTACCATGGACTCTGCAACAGACTCTTTGGTTACTGGGGGCTCTTCACGAGTCACTAGAGTATGAGTGCTTTGCAGTGGGTTCCAGGGATCCGGGGGCTGTACAAGGGGCCTAAGAGTGAATTTGATGATGGTTGTTCGGGATCAGTATAGGGTTCGCAAACTGTTGTGTGATGTGCCTGCTTACGCTACTGGAACCGAAGATGGGCCATTATTAAGGTTGGTATTTTAGTCCATCAGCAGCTCCACAGGCAGATTTGTCACATCCTCCGGTATCAATGCATGAGGCCGAATAGGTTGAGCAATGAGCAAACAATGTCCCTAATTCTGGCGTACAAATCTTTAGTACTACAGCCAGGATGTTGCCATGACCCATCGCCATCGCAGTATCAAGCAGAAAATATTCAGCTGTTTCTTGCTCTGATGTAAACTAAATTGATTTGGTGAAAGACTGACATCTATGATGATGAGGACGTCAGAAGGAGGCCGAGATGGATCATTCACGTGGTACTTCTGCTTGAGGATGATTGCAATGTTTCAGCGCTGTTTTTACACTGACATCCTGGGCTGAAAAACCCATTATGCTGGAGATATTTGTGAATGTTCCTCTTCTGGTTAGTCATTTAAATGTCGACCATTCATCACAACTGGATGTGGCTGGACTGCAGATCTTTGATTAGTTGGTTGTGAGATCTATTAACTTTTTCTTAGCAAGTCTGCTTCTTATTGAACAAGGGATGGTCCCCTAGCTTGATGATATCAGGAGAGTGAACGATATGCCATGCCGTGAATTTACAGATTGTGCAGCAACAACATTCCACTGCTGCTAGTGGTGCAAATAACCTCATGGATGTTCTGAGCTGATAGATATGTTCTGAATCTTTTCACTATGCCCCTAGACCTAGATTTCCCAACCAGCTGAAACAGTTTCTTTCTTTCTTTCTTTCGACCCTATCTTTTCCATCTGACAAGTTGTTAAAATTCAGTGTGCATTGTAATTTCGAGGGAATACACTCACACTCCGCACCCCGGTTTTTGTAATCTTTCCATGTAATTTACGAATTGAAGTCCAGTTACCATTCTTGTAAATCTACTCTGCACACCCTCTGTGGTCAATCTATGTACCTTTCCTAAGTTATGGTCCTGAGAACTGCTCATAGAATACCCAGTATTGTCTAGCCAAGGCTTTGTACAACTCAAACAGGAATTCTTCACCCTGGTACTCTATCACTCGAAATATAATGCTCAACATTCCATTCTTTTTGATTACTTTCTGTGCTTGTTCACTATACTTTTATGATCTGTGTACCTGGACCCCAGGTTCTTGCCATATTTGTAACGGTTCAGCATTTATAAATAACCTGTTCTATCCTATTTCGGATAAAAGTGGAGGACGTCGCATTTGTACACATTGAAATATAATCCGAACAGTTTTGTCCATTCACTTAATCTGTCAATATATCTTTGTAATTTTACCATCCGACCATAAGTACGAAGATATGAATTAGGAGCAGGGGTAGGCTACTCGGTCCCACCAGCCTGCTTTGTCATTCAATAAGTTCATGGCTGAACTGATTACTTCACATTTCCACCTTCCCCCATAACATTCCAACCTTTGCTTATCAAGAATCTGTTTACCTTTGTCTCAAAAATATTCAAAGACCCTACTTCCACCACTTTTTGTGGAAGAGAATTCCAAAAGACTCACGACCCACTGAGAGAAGAAAAAAATCTCCTAATCTCTGGCTTAAATGCGCGCCCCCTTATTTTTAAACAGTGACCCACCCCCCTCCCACTTCGAGATTCACCCACTGTGCCGCCCTACTTATATGCATCATTCTATTAATATGAATTTATTTGCCTGAAACAGTGAGAGAGAGAAAAGAGAGAGTGAGAGATGGGAATAAAAATGGTGGGAGAGAGGGAACGACAAGGTAAGACAGAGTGAGGAAGGAATTAATTTCAGAAAGATAATTAGATGAATAATTGAAGGGGGAAGGTGTGTGCAACTGTGGAAAAAGGAAGGCTAATGGAAATTACTGAAGAGGTAAGACCGTGGATGAATTTGAATAAATATATGATACTCTTAAACACAAGACTCTGGCGGATCTGGAGTAGTGTATCTCAGTGAGCACATAGGTAAGGGATGAATGGGACGTGGTTTAAGGTGGCATATAGATGCAGAGTTTTTGATGAGGTCTGCTGCATGTAGGCCGTGCAGGATAGTATTAGCTTAGACAATTCTGGACGTAGAAAAGGCATGGATAAGCCTTTCAGAAGCAGACAGGCTGATGGGAGGAAAGGGCAATATTCTGGAGGGGGTAGTAGGCACGATTCATGTTCTGGAACTATACCAATTCAGAACTCATCTTAAGGCCAAATGGAATGCTGAACTTAACAACAGTCTGGTTGAATCTCCGGCAGTGGGCAGTGCCTGCAATGGAGTAAATGAATAGTGAACAGAATTTATGATTTCGGACGGAAAGGGTGATCTTTTAGGGGCGGTACAGTGAGGCAGTGGTTAGCATCGCAGCCTCACAGCTCCAGATGTTCGCTTCTTGGTACTGCCTGTTTGGAGATTGAAAGTTCTCCCTGTGACCACGTGGGTTTTTGCTGGGTGCTCCGGTTTCTTCCCACAGCCAAAAGACTTGCAGGTGATAGGTAAATTGGTCATTGTAAATTGCCCCGAGTGTACGGAGGTGGTTGGGAATATGGGATTACTGTAGGGTTCGGATAAATGGGTGTTTGTTGGTCAGCACAGACACGGCGGACCAAAGGGCCTCTTTCAGTGCTGTATCTCTAAATAAAAGTAAAATAAATAACCAAAGTGATAGCTTTGGGCTGCCCAAGTTTTAAATGGAAAGATCAGTAACACAGTGAACCTTGATATACAGATCGAATAGCAGAACAAAGGGACATACCAGAGACATCACAAACAGCAAGGAGAATAGAGAAAATAACAAGAACAGCTCAGCATGATTTTAGAACTAAAAGTTGGACATAGATACATTGACACCAACACCAGCGAGGATGGGATAATAAATCTTTTGAATAATCAGAAGGCCATAATAGAATCGATGATCTAATTTCATCCACGCATAATATGCCGAAAGATAGACAAACTCAGAGGAGAAACTCCTCCTCATTGTTGCAACGTTCCAATCAACTGTTCTTAGATTCTGATCCATTGTTGTAATTCTACCAAATACTATTCTCAGATTCCAGACAATTGTTCCAATATTCCACACTCAATTCTATTTTCTCCCTTTCATTGAAGAAGCAGAGGTGATGCTGCCGAACACATTGAAAGCTGTCCCTTATTAATAGAAGAGGGAAACCTTGCAGTGATACAACTGGGTCCCATGGAGATTAACATTAATTACAGACACTGAACAAACAGGATCGGTTAACCCTCTTCAATCCAGCACGATGCACAATAAAGTAAAATACTTAGAGACTTTGGATGGAATATATGTGAATTACCGATGGAAGGAGTGTTGGAAACAGTGTAAGCACTGCAAACAATCGCTCCAATTCTCCATGGATATGGGAATGGTCCCGGAGAACTTGAGGGTTGCAACTGGTGCACACTGTTTAATAAAAGAAGAGATGAATAAACCCTGTAATTACAGGTAGGTAGCCTAACATCGCAGGCACGGAAATTTCTGGAGGTCATAGGCCAGCACAAAATATTTCTGGCTTGGTAAAACATCACTACGACATGTAAGACAGCACAGATGTAATCGAATCATCTGATGAAGTAACCGACAGGGCTGTTAAGAGTAATGAGTGTTTGGTTATCTATATGGCTGACAATAGTCATGTGACAAAAGTCCATTTAATGACCTTCTCTGAAAACCGTGACTGTGGCTATGACACTGGCCAAGGAATAAAGCTAAAGAAGAGGAGTGGTGAACAGTTCTAAAAACTGGAAGGGACGATACTGTAATGTTCCCAGGGAATGAACCACTGTTCTGCTATATACATATATTAATGAAATGGACTTATGTATCAGGGCACAATTTCAGTAGTTGAGATGGCAGGAGGTCGAAAATGTCGGAAACAATGTTCGGGTAGGATCAGCCTTTAGTGGGACATAGACAAACTGGTGAAATGACCTGGCAAATGGCAGATGTAATGCAATACATAAAATATTGGAAATGAATCATTTTGTCAGGTATAATGAGGAAAGTCAATATAAAGTGAACTGCACAATTTTAAAGATGGTACAGTAAAACAAATTATAGACTTGAGTGTGCATGTAAGCACATCTTTTAATGTTAAGAGAAGTTGCAAAGGTACACTCAATCTTTATCCTTGTGAATAGACTCATGGAGTACCACAGCAAGAAACTTATGGTAAAAGTTAATAAATCACCAGTTAGGCCCTGGCTGAATTATTGCATCAAATTCCCGGAACCACACTGTGGGAAAGAGGTCAAGAGGGTGCAGAGGGTACGAGTATGGTATCAGGACACGATATTAAGGTGATTGACACACAGCCTTAGAGGATATGAGGCAGTTTTATTTTATTCAGTGAGTTGTTCTGATCTGGAATCCACCAGCTGAAAGGGTGGTAGAAGCAGATTCAATAACAATTTTTAAAATCGGCCTGGATAATTGCTGATACAGCAGTGGGGACGGTGGTGATTGTGTGTATGTGTGTGTGTGTGTGTGTGTGTGTGTGTGTGTGTGTGTGTGTGTGTGTGTGCGTGCATATGTTCGTGTGTGTGTGGGCGGGGGAGGAAATTGATTTACCGGGTGATGGAAAATAACAGGCAAATACATCTAATTGGAACGTTCTTTCAAATAACCAGAACAGATACGATGGGCCGAATGATTCTATTATTTTATTGCAACAGCAGCCCTTGAGACCTTATTTCATGTGTACAGTTGACATTCTGCCGTTTTTGATCCAAATGTTAATCTTTACTCGGATACATGCGACAGCAGGAAATAAAACATAAAGGGTATTTGAGAAACGTTTTGTTACCAATTTCTTTAGCAGAGAGTAATGCTCCGCTGTGATCATAGGCCTCAACTGATTTATAGAGTCACAGAGTCGTGCAGCATAGAAACAGGCCCTTCGGCACACCGCGTCCATGCCGACCATAATGCCTATCTATACTAATCCCACCTGCCTACATTAATTCCATATCCCTCTATGCCTTGCTCATTGAAGTACCTGTCCAGATGCCTCTTAAATGTCGCTACTGTTCCTGCCTCCACCACATCCTCACGGACATCATTCCAGATACCCACAACACTTTGGGTGTAAGATTTACCCCTTTGATCACCTTTAAACCTCCTTCCTCTCTCCTTAAATCTATGCCCTCTAGTTCTAGTCACCCCTACCATGGGAAACAGACTCTGGCTATCTACCCTATCTATGCCTCTCATAATTTTATATATCTTTATCATATCCCCTCTCAGCCTCCTTCTCTTCAAGGAAAGCAGACCCAGCCTATCCAATCTCTCTTTCTAACTCAAGCTCTCCAAACCAGGCAACATCCTTGTGAATCTAGTCTGCATCCTCTCTAGCTTAATCACATATTCCCTGTAGTGCGGCGACTAGAACTGCGCATAATACTCCAAATGCGGCCTAACCAATGTGTTGTACAACTGTAACATGACGTCCCAACTCTTGTACTCAATGCCTTGGCCGTTGAAGGCAAGCATGCCATCCACCTTCTTCACCACCCCGTCTACCTGTGTTGCCACTTTCAGGGAACTATGTACTTGCACCCTAAGGTCTCACTGCTCAAGAACACTTCCCAGGGTCCTGCCATTCACTGTCTATGTCCTGCCCTGGTTTACTTCCCAAAATGCATCACTTCACACTTGCCTGCATTAAATTCAATTTGCCGATCCCTTGCCCACTTTCCCAGTTGATCTCTCTCCTGTTGTAATCTTAGACATCCTTATTCACTGTCCATCATACCACCAATTTTGGTGTCATCTGCAAACTTACTAATCATGCCCCTTACATTTTAATTAACAATTTACAAAATCATTGAGTTTATTCCTATTTAATTTTTTGTTCATTGGTTCTCGACATATGGGTGACATTGGCAGGATCTGCAACCTTTGCACATCCCTCGTTACCGTGAGTAAATGGTGGTCCTTAATCTGGAACCGCTGCAGTCCTTATGGGCAAGGAGCTTTCACAATACAGTCACAGAAGGAATATCAGAGGGCTAGAGAGGATGGTCCTTGAAATACGGTACGGAGATTATGAGAAACGATGAGCCTGTCCCTGCAAGCAGTGCACAAAATTGGTGCTGCTTGATCATTTGCATGATTGAGCTGTGCAGCCAGGGCTGAGCCTGCTGCTTCGTGACTGCAAACCACAACAAGTTCGGACCAGACCAGCAGTATGTAAAGCAAACCTGCACGACTTAGAGCCAAACTTTTCTTTTTAAAGGTGATATATATTCGAGCGGCAGCAGGGTCTGGAACATTTTTGATAACATTTTGAAGACTGCAGGAAAGAACTGGCATGGTGCAATGGACAGGACGGCATGCTCCCAGGTTTTAGAATGTTGCACTGGAGTTGCTGGTGTTGGAGGTGGACTGGAGGCGCATGGGGACATGACAGTTAATGCACCTGTCTGGCACCGAGGATCGAGATGCAGTGCAACAAGAAGTTTGAAGACTCGCACAAGTGGTCAAGCTCACAGAATGCATCGACATATGTCACTACCTAGCAACTGCACAACCAGCCTCATGCACTACTCCACTCACCGCACATCGTTCACTCGCTTCTGAACAATCTATATCAAATATGACTCAAAGTAAAGCCTAGCTACCCGACGAGAACCCGATCAAACCCGACTGCATGTGTCGGGTTTGGTTTGGTTCGGCTCGGTTCTACATTCTGTGTCCAGCATTCGGGCTTGGGTCGGGTCGGTCTGCACTGCTCTGTTTCGCTTCGGCAGCCTTGGAGACTGGAACATTGGGACCGTCTCTGCGGGAGATGGGACCCGTGAAGGCTGGACGAGTTGCAACTGAACAGAGCTGGGACTGAGTTCCTTGCGGCATGTTTTGCTAGTGTTGTTGGGAAGGCTTTAAAACAGTTTGGCGGGGGATGGGGACCTGAGGGGATAAGAAAGTAGAGGGAGTGGCAATTTTGGACAAGAAAGCTATTACAGCTGTGAGGGGGGGTGGGTGGATGATATATTGGAAGGTTCATGAAATGAGGGCATATGGATTGAGCTAAGGACAAAACAAAAAGGGGCAATCACAGTGCTGGGAATGTACAACAAACCCCCAAACAGTCAGGGGGAGATAGAAGAGCATATTTTGAGGCAACTCTCTGTGAAGTGTAAGAACAGTAGGGCAGTAAAGAGTAGGGGATTTTAACTACCCGCAAATAACTGAGGTAGTTTACGTGTGAAAGGGGTTGAAGGAAGAGAATGCTTTCAGAGCATTCAGGAGAACGTTTCTGGCCATTATGAAACAAGACCAATAAGAAAGGGTACAGTTGTAAACTAAGTTTTAGTAAATAAAGATGGACAGGTGGAAGGAGTGGCAGTGGGGATTAATTTGTTGGTAGTGATCAAAATTCGGTTAGTTTTAACATAATTATCGAAAAGGACAGATATCGAACAGGGGTTAGATTTCTCAATTGCGGCAAGGTCAATTTTACGAAACTGAGGATTGATTTCGTGAATGTCGACTGGAAACAAGTACTTGAAGGTTATTCAGTGTTAGAGCAGTGGGAGGCATTCAAAGGGGAGATTTAAGGGGTTCAGATTAATCATGTTCCCACCAAGAATAAAGGATGAGATGGCCAAATCTAGCGCCCTATAGATGTCAAGGAGCTTACTGGGGAAGATACGGGCAAAAAGAAAAGCTTCTGTCTGGCACCGACAACTTAATATTACAGAAAGCCATGAGGAATATACGAAGTGGAGGGGTGAAATCAAAAAGGAAATTAGGAAAGCAAAGAGAGGGCATGAAAAAATATTGGCAAGCAAAATCAAGGTGAACCCAAAGATGTATTATCAATATATTAAGAGTAAGAGGATAACGAAGGAGAGAGTAGGGGCCAATACAATACGAAAAAGGTAACCGATGTGAAGAGGCAAAAGATGTTAGTATGATTTGGACTGAATACTTTGCGTCAGTCTTCACAAAAGAGGGGGACGATGCAGATATTGTAGTTAAGGAGCAGGAGAATGAAGTATTGACTGTGATAAACATAGGGAGAGAGGAGGTATTGGTAAGTTTAGCATCCTTGAAAGTTGATAAATCACCAGAGCTGGATGAAATGTACCTTCGGCTGTTAACAGAATCAAGAGCGAAAATAGTGGAAGGTCTGTGAATCATTTCCAGTCGTTTCTGGATACGGTTGTGGTGTCAGAGGATTGGAGAACTACTAATGTTGTACCTCTATCTAAAAAGGAAGCGAGGGATTGACCGAATAATTACAGGCCAGTCAATCTGAGCTCAGTAGTGGACAAATTATTGGAATATATTCTGAGAGACAGGATAAACTGTCATTTGAAAAGGCACAGGTTACACAAGGATAGGAAGCATGGATTTGTTATGGGAATATCTTGTTTGACCAACTCGATCGAATTTTTTGAAGAAGTAGCAAGGAAGATTGATTAGGGCAATGCAGTTGATGTGTTCTACATGGCTTTTAGCAAAGCTTTTCATAAGGTGCCACATGGTAGACCAGTTAAAAGCAATAAATTCCCATGGGATCCAGGGAAATGAAGCAAGGTTGATACAAAATTAGCTCAGTGGCAGGAAACAAATGGTAATGTTTATGGTTGTTTTAATGACCGGAGGGCTGTTTCATGTGACATTCCTCAGGGCTCAGTACTGGGTCCCTTGCTTTTTGTGGTATATATTAACGATTTGGACGTAAATCAGAGGGTTAGATAGGGTGGATAGTGAGAGACTTTTTCTTCGGATGGTGATGGCAAACACGAGGGGACATAGCTTTAAGTTGAGGGGTGATAGATATAGGACAGATGTCAGAGGTAGTTTCTTTACTCAGAGAGTAGTAGGGGCATGGAACGCCCTGCCTGCAACAGTAGTAGACTCGCCAACGTTAAGGGCATTTAAGTGGTCATTGGATAGACATATGGATGAAAATGGAATAGTGCAGGTCAGATGGTTTCACAGTTCGGCGCAACATCGAGGGCCGAAGGGCCTGTACTGCGCTGTAATGTTCTATGTTCTATGTTCTATGTAAATGTAGGGTGCATGATGAAAAGTTCGCAGATGACACCAAGATCGGCCGGGTGGCAGAGAGCGAACAGGATAGCTATAGGATACAGGAAGATATTGATGGATAGTTCAGATGAGTTGAAAATTGGCAAATGGAACTCAACCTGGAGAATTGCGAGGTGATGCATTTGAGGAGTACTAAGAAGGCAAAGGACTACAGGATTAAAGGGAAAATACTGAAAAGAGTACAGGACGGGAGGGACCATGGGGTGAATGTCCACCGATGCCTGAAGGTAGCAGGACAGGTCGATTACCTGGTTAATGAGGCAGGTGGAATCATTTCCTTTATATGCCAAGGTATGGAAATGTGCAGAAGTAACAGGGTTGTTGTCATGGGTGACTTGAACTTCCCAAATATTGATTGGAACCTCCTTAGTGCAAATAGTTTGGATGGAGCAGTTTTTGTCAGGTGTGTCCAGGAAGGTTTCCTAACTCAATATGTAGATTGGCCGACTAGGGGGAGGCTATGTTGGACTTGGTGCTTGGCAACAAACCAGACCAGGTGGCAGATGTCTCGGTGGGAGAGCATTTAGGTGATAGTGATCACAACTCCCTGACCTTTACTCTTGTCATGGAGAGGGACAGGAGCAGACGGAATGGGAAAAAATTTAATTGGGGGAGGGGGAATTACAATGCTTTTATGCAGGAACTGGGGAGCATAAACTGGGAACAGATGTTCTCAGCGAAACGCACGACAGAAATGTGGAGGTTGTTTGGGACGCACTTGCTGCGACTGATGGAGAGGTTTGTCCCGATGAGGCAAGGAAGGGATGGTAGGGTAAAGGAAACTTGGATGACAAGAGATGTGGAACAGCTAGTCAAGAGGAAGAGGGAAGCTTACTTAAGGTTGAGGAAGCAAGGATCAGACAGTGCTCTAATGTGTTACAAGGTAGCCAGGAAGGAACTGAAGAATGACTTAGGAGAGCTAGAAGAGGACATTAAAAAGTCTTGGCGGGTAGGATTAAGGAAAATCCCAAGGCGTTCTACACTTATGTGAGGAACAAGAGGATGGCCAGAGTGAGGGTACGGCCGTTCAGGGATAGAGGAGGGAACTTGTGCCTGGAGTCAGAGGAGGTAAGCGTGATCCTCCTTGAATGCTTTGCTTCAGTATTCACAGGTGAGAGGGACCTGGTCGTTTGTGAGGACAGCGTGAAAAAGGCTGATATGCTCGAACGGGTTGAGGTTAAGAGGGAGGATGTGCTGGAAACTTTGGATGATATGAGGACAGATAAGTCCCCGGGGCCAGACGGGATATAACCAAGGATATTACGGGAAGCGAGGGAAGAGATTGCTGCGCCTTTGGCGACGATCTTTGCCTCCTCACTGTCCACTGGAGTAGTACCGGATGATTGGAGGGTGGCAAATGTTGTTTCCTTGTTCCAGAAAGGGAATAGGGCTAACCCTGGGAATTATCGACAGGTCAGTCCGATGTCGGTAGTGGGCAAATTATTGGAGAGGATTCTGAGAGACAGGATTTATGATTATTTGGAAAAGCATGGTTTGATTAGAGACAGTCAGCATGGCTTTGTGAGGGGCAGGTCATGCCTCACAAGCCTTATTGAATTCTTTGAAGATGTGACAAAACACATTGATGAAGGAAGAGCAGTGGATGTGGTGTATATGGAATTTAGCAAGGCGTTTGATAAGGTTCCCCATGGTAGACTCATTCAGAAAGTGAGGCGGCATGGGATACAGGGAAAGTTGACTGTCTGGATACAGAATTGGCTTGTCCATAGAAGTCAGAGGGTGGTAGTAGATGGAAAGTATTCAGCATGGAGCTCGGTGATCAGTGGTGTTCCGCAGGGATCTGTTCTGGGACCTCTGCCCTTTGTGATCTTTATAAATGACTTGAATTAGGAAGTGGAAGGCTGGGTTAGCAAGTTTGCCGATGACACGATGATTTCTGGAGTTGTGGATAGTGTGGAAGGATGTTGTCGGTTGCAACGGGACATTGACAGGACGCAGAGCAGGGCTGAGAAGTGGCAGATGGAGTTCAACCTGGAAAAGTGTGTCGTGATTCATTTTGGAAGGTCGAATTTGAATGCAGAATACAGGCTAAAAGACAGGATTCTTGGGATTGTGGAGGAACAGAGGGATCTTGGGGTCCATGTCCAGAGATCGCTCAAAGTGGCCACCCAATTTGATAGGGTTGTTAAGAAGGCGTATGGTGTGTTGACTTTCATTAACAGGGGGATTTAGTTTAAGAGCTGCGAGGTTATACTGCAGCTCTATAAGGCCCTGGTTCGACCACACTTGGAACATTGTGTTCAGTTCTGGTCGCCTCATTATAGGAAGGATGTGGAAGCTTTAGAGAGGGTGCAGAAGAGATTTACCAGGATGCTGCCTGGACTGGAGGGCATGTCGTGCGAAGAAAGATTGAGGGAGCTAGTGCTTTTCTCATTGGAGCGAAGAAGGATGAGAGGTGACTTGATAGAGGTGTACAAGATGATGAGAGGCTTAGCCAGAGACTTTTTCCCAGGGCGGGAAGGGCTATCACCAGTGGGAATAACTTTAAGGTGATTGGAGGAAGATTTTGGGGAGATGTCACAGGTAGGTTCTTTACACAGAGAGTGGTGGGTGCGTGGAATGCGCTGCCAGTGGTTGTAGTAGAAGCAGATACATTGGGAACATTTTAGCGACTCTTGTATACGTACATGGATGATCGTAGAATGAAGGGTAGGTATCTAGTTTGATCGTCGAGAACGTTAAAGGTTCGGCACAACTTCGTGGGCCGAAAGGGCTGTACTGTCCTGTACTGTTCTATGTTCTCTGTTCTATTTTCTATTCAGCATAAAAGTGCAGGGAGCTTATGCTGGAGCTATATAACTCATTGCTTTGGCCACAACCTGTATATTGTGTGCATTTCTGGTCACCTCGTTACAGTCAGGATGCACTTGCTCTCGAAATGATACGGAGGAGATTTATCAGGACGTTGCGTACTGGAAAAAATGAAGCTCCGAGGAATGGTTGGATAGGCAGGGCTGGTTCTTCTTGGAGCAGAGAAGGCTGAGGGATGATCTGGATAAAATGCATAAAATTATGAGTGGCCTGGATAAAGTGGAGGTGTTCGGCCTTGCAGAGAGGTCAGTGACGAGGGGGCATAGATTTAATGTGATTGTTAGAATAATTAGAGGGTGGATGAGGAAACTACTTTTCACTCAGTGGGTGGTGGGGCTCTGGAATGCACTGCCTGAAAGTGTAGTTGAGGCAAGAACCCTCAACGCATTCAAAATGAGTCTGCATATGCACCTCGAGTGTTGTAATCTGCAGGGCTACGGACCCAATACTGGAAGGTGGGATTTGAATGAGTGGATTGTTCTGCAGCTGGCACTGACACGAAGGGCCAAGTGGCCTCTTTCTGTGCCTTAAACCCCCTATGATTCTCGACCGACACGTGATCTTATCAAGAGATCTAAAAGTTGCAGGGTCCTGTGTCTGTCTTAAAACCATTGTCTATCTCCCCATGAATGATCCCAATGCCGCGGGTAGTGGCCCGACTATCAAACGTGGTTTTCTTGAAAAAAGACGTTTGTCGGCAAGGATGCAAATAACTCCAAGAAAAACCGGGGACGGGGGTTCGGCGGGCGCCGAGCGGGATGGGGGTGGTTGGGAGCGAATCGGGCCGAGAAGGGTGCGAGCCAGCGGAGCAGCCAGAAAGAGCTGAGCGGCCAGAGAGAGCAGCCAGGGGGCAGTAGAGCGGCCGGAGAGTGCAGCAAGCGGGAGGAGCAGAGCAGCCGAAAGAGCGGAGCAGCGGGACAGAGCAGCGATGAAAACATCGGAGCACTCAGAGAGTGCAGCGAGGGGGAGCGTGGAGCTTGAGGCATGGGTGAATATCCGTTGGCGTTGCATTGCTGAACACGTAAAGCGCATGCACAGTGTGCGACCAGGCGGGTTGCCTGAAGTTGCATACGTCACGCGATGATGAGTCCACTCATGAATTATTCTGAGGATTAAGTAAAGTTAGTCAATTTAAGACACCATTCCAAGAACCTACAATTCCCCAAAGGACAAAATCAACTTCCTTAATCTCATTTTTGTTGTTGAGCACTCTTTCCATTCTCTATCTCATGAATGGTGCGATCTGCACAAATTTTACATTATCTTACCTTCTAAAATATCTTAAACCCAAATGACTACTGATGTTGAAGAATGCTATTATCTGTTAAAACTTCATTGACACTCCTCAGATTGAAGACAGTCACCCCACCTGCACATCACCTCACTCGATGACAGTCATTATCCTTTCACAGGAATGCTGTTAATTCCTAAACTGCACGCTGGCTTATTATTTACCTCAGATACCCCTTTACGGTTGATAGGAAATGCACCAAATTATACTGATTTTTAAAAAATCTAAGTTTCTCAAATTCAAATAATGGTGTCGCTAGTTGACAATATCTTTCATTCATTTATCTTAAAAAAAGGTTTTCCTTCAATACTGAGCAACCACCTGGACGGTATTTCCATCAACGATTTTGAAAATTATGTATGTTTATAGCCATTTAAACTCAGATAGATTTCCTTTTGAGTACTTGGAATAGCAACTCATAATAATTTCTTTATTATTGATTTAAATGTCATAAACAATTATTTCCATGTTTAGTGGCTTCAGATGAATTCATCAGAGACAATATTGTCTACAGTTGTTATGGAAGCTGTCTGCAAATAATTGCAAAGACTTTCTCTGGAAAAATAATAAATAGAAACAAATGGATGAATGAATTAATGACAATTCCTGCCTTTTTTGAAAAAAAGAAGGCCAAGCCTTCAGATCAAGATATCACCATGCTGTCATAAATGTTGCAAAAGTCTTAAAGTGCTGAAGTCGATTAATCTCTGTGAACATATGGTCCACTTATTTAGAGAAACGAAGAACTCAAGGTCCATTCGGCTTGGAGCCAGATGAGTTAATTCAATCCAGATATCTGTGGCAATTTAGAAACAGCAATTATCACAAAATCCCATTTATATCTCACAACAAATGCCATTCAGCAAATTGTTAAGTTGCGAGCGGAAAGGGTTAACCCTACTAGTTTTAAAGAGGTGAAGCAACAGTTCTCTGGATGTAATGACATCCCACTTCTCTTTCTAAAAGCAAAGGACAAAGAAACACATGTTCAAACCAATTCTAACCACTTTTTAACGAGGGAGAATCCTGAAGAGACAACATGCTTTTTCCTTGAAAAAACCAATCTGAGACATCCTTGACCCTAGCACCACGGAGGCAACACACACTCCTGGAGCCTCGTTTGCGGCCACAGAAACGCCTGTCTGTTCGCCTTACAATTGAATCTCCTATCACTATGGATCTCCCATTCTTTTTCCTGCCCTGCTGGACAGCAGCGCCATCCGTGATGCCACGAAATTGGCTGCTGCTGCTATCCCTGAGAGACCATCCCACCGACAGTATCCAAAACTGAATATCAATTTGACAGGGGATGGCCACATGGGACTCCTGCACAACCTGCCTGCGTCTACTACTCCTCCTGGTGGACAGCCATCCCTCTTCTGCCTGTGCAGCCATTACCTGCGGTGTGACCACCTCGCTGAACATGCTATCCACTGCGTCCTCAGCACTATGGTCCTCACTGGATGCAGGGGTGCGGTGCTTAAGGATTGGAGAATTGCTAAATTGTACCTCTGATGAAAATCGGAGCGAAGAATAGACCTAATATTCACAGGCCAGATAGCTTAAGCTCAGTCGTGGGCAAATTATTGGAATCTATTCTGAGAGACAGGATAAACTGTCACTTAGATAGGCACAGGTTAATTTAGGATAGTCAGTATGGAATTGTTAAGGGAAGATCTTGTTGGACCAACTTGATCACATTTTTTGAAGCAGTAGAAAGGAAGATAGATGAGGGTGGGCAGCTGATGTGGTCAACATAGAATTTAGCAAGGCTTTTGACAAGGTCCCACATGGCACACTGGTTAAAAGAATAATATCCCCATGAGATTCAGGGAAATGCAGCAAGGTGGCTACAAAATTGGCTCAGTGGCAGGAATCAAATTGTAATTGTTGACGGATGCTTTAGCGACAGGAAGGCTCTTTCCAGTGGCGTCCCGCAGAGCTCAGTACTGGGTCCCCTGCTTTTTCTGGTGTATATTAATGATTGGACGTTAATGTACGGATCATGATCAATAAGTTTGCGTACGACAAGAAGATTGGCACTGTGGTAGATATCGTGGAGAGTAACTTTAGGCGGCAGGAAGATATTGATGGTCTGCTCAGATGGGCAGAAGAAGTGGTAAACGGAATTCAACTTGAAGAAGTGTGAGGTGGTGTATTTAGTGAGGTCAAACACGGCAAAGGAATACATGATTAAAGAGAAAATACTGAGAAGTGTAGTGGAAGTGAGGGACCTTGGAGTCAATGTCCATAGGACCCTGAAGGTAGCAGGACAGGATCGATAAGGTGGTTCAGAAGGCATATGGAAATCCTTCCTTTATTAGTAGTGGTTTATAATATAAGAGCAGGGAGGTTATCCTGGAACTGTGTAACTCATTGGTTATGCCGCAACTTGAGAACTTTGTGCAGCTCCAGTCACCTCATTACAGAAAGGATGTAATTGCACGAGACAGGGTACAGAGGAGATTTATGAGGATCTTGCCAGGACTGGAAAAATGCAGGTAGGAGGAAAGATTGGATAGGCTGTGGTTATTCTCCTTGGAACAGAGAAGGCTGTGAGGAGATCTGATTGAAATGTACAAAATCTTGAGGAGCCTGTATAGAGTGGAGATGAAGGATTTATTCACCTTAGCTGAGAGGTCAGTGACGAGGAGGCATACCTTTAAACTGATTGCTAGAAAAATAGAGGGGAGATTAAGGAAACAATCTTTTCACCCAGAGGGTGGTAGGGATCTGGACCTCACTGCCTGAAAGGGTGGTTGAGGCAGAGACTCTCGACTTATTGAAAATGAGTCTGGATATGCACCTCAGCTGCTAAGAACTAAATTTTGGAAGGTGGGATTGGACTTGGTGGATCCTTTTCCAGCTGGCACAGACATGATGGTTCAAAGTGGCCTCTTTTTGTGCCTTAAACATTTTATGTTCCTTTGATTCTATGGTTCTTGGAAGCTTAAAATAATAAATTATTCCTCTTTTCCGCTGATATTTGTTCTATGCTTTTTACCAATCATTTTCCTCGTAATTCAAATGACATCTGATTCACAGGTCTTGCGGATCTCGGTCTGGTTGTTTCCGTTAGCAATTCCCTTCCCTGAATGTAAAAAGTTGGTAAGACTAATCAGAGCAAGATTCCAATCAAATTCACAATCAGTCATTTCGTATTAGCTTTTATCAACGTCTGGCCCCAAGTTGCACCATTGTATGTTTTGGGGTTTTGAGGCGTAAAACACATTTATTTAAAAAGTCTCAGTTCTGAATTTTCAACTTATTACAATGGGGTTCTAAGCTGTGCCTGACCGAACGAGGTCCTAATAACGGCTACTTATGAATCCAGTATAATTTATTAAGCAAGATGTTATAAATACATAACAAAAAAACACTGAAGACAACATGGAAGTTTCTTACCCTTGAAGGCCAGGATTCCTTGAATGTTGCCAGCACAGGCGATCCCTTTGTTCTCCTGTCTCTGAATTGACATTCCGTTGAACCGTGTTTCTGAATAATAACACCACAAACACCATTGTAAAGTGTACCAGCAAAGACTCTGAGTTTCCATCTTTTGGGATTCCGATTCCTTATTATGATATCCTTTAAATTAACTGTTTCATTAGTTTAACGTGAGATTTTATGCTGTCACTGCACCTCTGTAATGATAGTGGAGTACGCGAAAAGTATGTCTATCTCTTATTTCCTAGGCTCCTTGAGTTAATATTGCACTGTGTGAACAAATATCACATCCTTGTAGATACAAAACAGTTAAACATCAACCTTTCATCTTCTTATGAACAATACCAACGACAGTAAACAATTCACCTCAACATTCCCAGGCTTTTTAAATATAAATGTTTTCTTCTACAGCTATTGCTAATTGATCAAGTCAGTTAGCATACTTATTAAACTGCATGGTTCTTGTTTAATGATAGGTTTCATATCCAGTTCAAGCTTCTTTCACATCAGTTCCTTGAGGGCGAGCAATCACTCTCCTCCTGACCCCTTTACGAAGGTCATCTCTTTCCTTCTGCTCACTGCTCATTATCTTTTTGAATTCCTGCTAATTTACTTCCGATCTTCCTGCTCACGACCCCCTTCTTCCCGTCCCTAACAACTCTAGTATTTGTATTTACTCTTCCAGGCCATTTTCGTCTGGACCTCCAGCGGTCTCCTCTTGTCAATTAACCACTGGATCCTTAAGCTGGTCTCAGTTGCTTTGTTTATTCATTAATTTAATAATTGATGTAACTGGATATTTTATGGCGCTCTTTAACTGCTCTCTGAACTCGGACTGAGTGGCAACATAAATAAATGTGTTTGTACAGCAACTTAAATTCCGTAGCATGTATGCGACATTTTCAAAGATATAATAAGAATCATCATCTAAGAAATGACCAACACGAAAAATGTATAACATATACACCAGCCACAGAAATATGAAACTGCCAGATATGCTGAAGAGTAAAATCATAGACTTCCTTCTTCTCTGCATTTCAGAGTCACTGTGATTATCTTTCTTGCTCTGACACCTCAGTCTCTGACGAACGCGACTGGTCACTAATATGTGTCTGAACGTCAGAGCGTTCAGCAACAGAATTAAAATGAAAGGCAATAATGGTGTTAAAACTTTTTCAAACATTCTAAATCCAATCCATCGAGGGTCAGTAAAATAGCTTCGCTTATTATAACAGCGCCATTCTACATTGTCGATTACCCATCTAGGTTTAAATCTAAAGTAGATGGGAATATTTTTTAGACAGAGCAGAATGCCGGTTGTGAATAGAACCACAGTCGCAGTTTTCCTGGTGCAATATTTTGATTTCAGCTTCAGGCAACAAATGGCAGCAAATCGATCAAATGTGAAAGCGATGGTGAACCAGACGGAACAGTCGAGGGCTGCACGGATCAGGACATAGCGAGAGCGACACACAAAGGTGAGGTCCAGGAAATCTAATGTGAAATAAAGCCTATTGATTCTCCGGAGTATGATCTCAGTGATAATGAACAGTAGATCCGCCGTTGACATGGCCACCAGGTAGCGGGTGGTGCAGGTGGAGAGTCCGCAATTTCCCTTGGACAGGATCACAATTGAGACTAAATTAACTGTAAAGGAGTGAAGGGAGAAGTGGCTGTAAATTACTGAAAAACATTCTCTGCTTCTCAACCCTGGCAAAAAGGTTTTTCGCACCAAAACCGTGTTGATTGGGATCGGGTCAAATCGGGTCCATGACCCCAACCTGCCTCCAACACCAGTAGTTCCAGATTTAACAAATCCTGGACGAGGAGGTGCAGCACCCCGCTCACCGGACGCTGGTCAACTAGTTAAATGTAGCAATGAGGAGCCAAAGAATGGGTAGACTGGAGAACTGCACCCCTTCTCCAAACACTCCCACTGTAGGAACCCATCCCGGACTCGAATCAGTCCCTGGGGTCGAAGAAACCCATCCCTGACTCGAACCAGTCCCTCGGATAGGCGACACTCATACATCTTGGACCACTCCCTCTGATGTATAATTGTGTGACAGTGAAAAGGGAGTTTCATATTTCAATGCAAATGTGATCAAAGCACAGACATTTATTTCTGCAGGAATATCATTAAAAGAAAAGTGTCATAATAATGTATTAGAAAGGTGGTGATTGAACACATAAATAATGTGTACTCTTCTGGACTACACATGATAATAATATCCAGGGTAACCAGCAGGTGCACGTATTCTTCACAGAAATAATACCATAACTGGGAGATAATAATTATTGGGATATGTTGTGGCTCTATTATGTCGATAAGAGAAGGATGAGTGTTGAACTAATAGAGGCCTTTAAAATTATATAAGGGTTAGAGAGGGAAAACGTGGACCTGATATTTCCACCTTTGCTGGTGACCAGTTCTGCATTCCCTGAAAATAAGATGGTCATCAATAAATTCACGATGGAATTCAAGAGAAACCTATTTAGTCGGAGTGCTCGGAACGTGGAATTGAGACCTCTTGGAATAGCT
This sequence comes from Heterodontus francisci, assembly GCF_036365525.1. Taxonomy (NCBI): domain Eukaryota; kingdom Metazoa; phylum Chordata; class Chondrichthyes; order Heterodontiformes; family Heterodontidae; genus Heterodontus; species Heterodontus francisci. Next base: position 3,418,191 of record NW_027140118.1, on the reverse strand, counting down.
ACAATGGAAAAAAATAAGAAGAAGTGAGGTTAGTACATGAGGGAGACAGGATTGGAAGGATATACAGGTAGGATTAGATGAGCTGGAATGAAGAGAGGCTCGTGCAGAGCTGGAAGACAGTCCTAATCTAGTGGTACCGAATGCCCATATTCTGTGCTGTAAAATCAGTAACTTGTCTATTAACAAGTCATAGTCATCAGTGTTTTTCGTCATATTGAAGAGGATTATTTATTATTGCAGTGCATTTATGACCAAACGCTTACAAGACTGTGCTCGGGAAGTATATTAATCAGCACCTGATAGTGCTGTCAACAACATTACTTCGAGTAAGAGTAGGATGGGGAACCGCATTGAATACAATGACAGATACTCCAGGAAATACGTGTTCCCTGGAGTTACGTGGTCCACATCATTTAGTCAGACACAACCAGTGCAATTCTAGAGTGCCAGTTATACATGATCGCTGAGGTCAGGTGCTCCACTCCAGTTAGTGCATACACACACTGTATAATTCTACATTAACACATAATTCCGGTAATCCTTCCACTCTGAGATTTTCCTGCTTTGAACTGTGATTCCACAGAACACAACATTCCACATAATTCAATAACTTTACAATACAGAGTGTCTCGAGCTTGAAACAGTTGAGACAATAGATTAAAACTGCACAGATAAATCAGGAAATTAATGCAATTATATTATTGAGTGTGTGTCTGTGTAACTGTAACCATTCGATCTCATGTAATATTATTATTCCCATGGTAATCGAAGAAACCAGCTCATACACAGATTTACAAATCTTCACTGTTTAGGGATACTTACCAGGAACGCCAATTACAGCAAGGATCACATAGAATATGTTCCTCACCCATTGAATTGGTCCGTGCATTTTTTGCTTGGAGTGATCGGTCTGTTCGTGCTGCAGGTAATATCTGTGAAATACATTCTGAGGTGACACATTCCCAGTGCATTAACTTTATACCCTCTCGGATCGCCAAGGGGATACTGAAGTTGCAAAATTGTTCAAACAGTTTTTCTTAATTTTTGAACAAACAGATTACGGCAGCTGTGTTAATTCCCTGTTGATGGAATATATTTTCCTCTAAAATTGGATTGGACCCATTCCAACCCACAAGTCTGGACAAATCTGATCACAATAAGCAACTAATCATTACTGGAAGCTGTGTTAAATAGAAATCAAGGAAGTCCTGGCAAATTCATGAGTCCCATCTGTAGATTTCATGTTGTTTTAGTGATGGCCTTCACTCTGCAAGATAATTCAGAAATTAAATTCCTAACGTCAGAGAAGCCTGTAACGGATGTTCGTCTATAATTTGGATGCTCTCTTTAGCTGTGCAATTCCGTTCAACAATTCATATATTCAAACAAAACGGAGTATAGAATGATTGCAACACAGCAGTTGGCCATTTTGTCTGTCTTGCCCGTGTCAGCTCTCTGCACGGGCAGCTCAGCTAATCTCACTCCCACATCTCCTCATCACTGACCTGCATTGTTTTTCTCTTCAGTTGTTTATTCAATTCGCTTCTGACGGAATCTATCTTCACCACTCTCTCAGCCAGTTCATTTCATATCCTCAAAACCTGCTTTAGAAACATACGTTTTCCCTCATGTCGTTTTGATTCTATTGCCAATCCCTTAAACCTGTGTCCATTAGTTTTCGCCAGGTTTGTCAATGAGAGCAGTTTCTCTCTATTTACTCTGTTGAAACAGCCCATGGTTTGGAACAACTCTATCAAACTATCTCTCAATTTCCTCTTGAAGGGGAACAACCCCGATTCTGTCATCTGTCGGCATAAAACATCTGTTACCCCTGGAATTTTCTCTTGAACATTTTCTACACCCGCTCTAAAGCCTACACATTGTTCCTCAAAGTGTGGTGCCTAGAACTGGACACAATGGCAGGATTTTCAATATTGTTCTCTCCCTCACGCAGTCCGAGCTCCTCCGTTTCCCTTTTCAACCTCTTTATCCGATACATCGATGATTGTGGCTGTGTCAAACCCTTGTTCACATCGAGCTCGAAAATTTAATCAAATTTGCATTGAAATATCTGTCCCTCCCTCGCCTGAAAACGGTCCATCTGCGACTCCTCACTTCTCTTCCACGAATTCCTTCACTCCATTTAAGTGGACAGATTCGACATCAATATTTACTGTGATCCACCAACTTCCACAGTAATCTTGACCACACCTCCTCAAACTCCACTTTGCCGAAATAATAACTTCCATTCTCTCAGTTACCTCATCTACTTTTGTTCGTTTAAACGATGCCTTCTTCCATACCAGAGCTTCTGCAGTCTCTTAATTTCACGTTAACCGTGCATTCCTCACATAGGTTTTGCAGAGGCCTCAGCTTTATCTGTTCCATCACCCGAGTGACTGTCCTCACCTCCTTCCCTACCTTCCAGAACCATGATATTAATTCACTTATTCTCACTTTCCATTCCAATACGCCTCCACCTTCAACAAATCATCCTCCTCCATTTCCACCATGTCCACCTAAAATCGCGAACAAAATATCTTTATTCACTCTTCCGTCACACCCAAGGTCTGGTTTGCTTGCCCGAAGCTCCTTTCTATGCAAGTGCAAGATATTCAACAGATAACCTGTCACCAATGATCATAAGGTCATTGGAAATAAAAGCGGGAGTAGGCCATTCAGCCCATAGATCATGTTCCACCATTCAATACCACAATGGCTGATCTGACCATGGCTGTAATTCCAATTTCCCGCGAGACAACAGTAAGCCATGAACAGTCAGTCTAAACCGGCCTTGAATATATTCAATGACCCAGACTCCACTGACTCTGGGTAAGTGAATTCGAAATGTGATGGAACTTTCAAGAGAAGAAATTCCTCCTCATCGCAATTTTAATTTGGAGACTGCTTATTCATAAACTGTGCAGAATGTGCTGAGCACAGGGCGGGGCAGGGCACCAATAAAGAACAAAGGACAAAGAAAATTACGGCACAGTAACAGGCCCTTCGGCCCTCCAAGCCTACGCCGATCCAAATCCTCTATCTAAACCTGTCGCCTATTTTCTAATGGTCTGTATCTCTTTACTTCCTGCCTATTCATGTATCTGTCTAGATACATCTTAAAAGACGCTATCGTGCCCGCGTCTACCACCTCCGCTGGTAAAGCGTTCCATGCACCCACCACCCTCTGCGTAAAGAACTTTCCATGCATATCCCCCCTAAACTTTTCCCCTTTCACTTTGAACTCGTGTCCCCTTGTAATTGAATCCCCCACTCTGGGAAAAAGCTTCTTGCTATCCAACCTGTCTATACCTCTCATGATTTTGTACACCTCAATCAGGTCCCCCCTCAACCTCCGTCTTTCTAATGAAAATAATCCTAATCTACTCAACCTCTCTTCATAGCTAGCGCCCTCCATACCAGGCAACATCCTGGTGAACCTCCTCTGCACCCTCTCCAAAGCATCCACATCCTTTTGGTAATGTGGCGACCAGAACTGCACGCAGTATTCCAAATGTGGCCGAACCAAAGTCCTATACAACTGTAACATGACCTGCCAACTCTTGTTCTCAATACCCCGTCCGATGAAGGAAAGCATGCCGTATGCCTTCTTGACCACTCTATTGACATGCGTTGCCACCTTCAGGGAACAATGGACCTGAACACCCAAATCTCTCTGTACATCAATTTTCCCCAGGAATTTTCCAAACATCTGGGCTTGGTCGGAAGTAGCAAGATGAGGGTTGTTCCTTCTTTTTCCTTGGATGTGGGTATTGCTGGCGTATCTTTCGTATCTCTTGGAAACGTGGTGGAGGGCCACCTTCTTGAAACGCTGGACTCCATCTGCTTTACGTACACCCGCAGTGCAATTAGAAAGGAGGCTGCAAGATTTTGACCCAGCAATAATGAAGAAATGGCGATATCGTTCCAAATCAGGATGTCTGTGTCTTGGAGGAAGCATTCAAGTGTTCATGTTTCCATGCGTCTGCCGCCTTTATCCTTTTAGGTGTTAGCGGTCTGATGCTTGAAAGGAGCTGTCGAAATATATTTAGTAACTTCTTGCGGTGTGATGTTATATATGGTGCACACGGCAGCCACTGTGTGCTGGTGGTGGAAAGCGTTAAGTGTTAGTATGGTGCATCGGATGCACATCAAGCAAGCCCATTTTCTTGGATTTTTCTGAGGCGCTTGAGTTTTGTTGGCGGCGGCACAGATCCAGGAAAGTGGAGTGTATTCCATTATTCCTGACTTATACCTTGTAGATTGCAGATGTAAAAGTCAGTGAGTTATTTGTTGCATAAATCCCAAAGTCTGATCTTCTCTGGAGCAACAATATTTATTTGGCTGGCCCAGTTAAATTTCTGATCAAAGGTAACGACTATGATATTAATAATGTGGTAATTGGGGAGTGACCACGACGATGAATATCAGGGGAGGTGGTTAGAATCTCTCTTGTTGGACAATGACATTTCATGGTAAATTTGTGTTGCGATTTTTAGTTGCCTTTCATCAGCCCAAATCTGATGCAAACAATGCCAAAAATGCAATGCTTTTTGTGGGAGTGAAAGAAGACAGTTTCAGTTTGTCCGTCATTTTTCCAGAGTAAATTGCTTCTCAACCTGGCCTCAATCTTCGACCGTATAATTGAAAGAGGAAAATGACAGGGTAGTTGGGGGAAGTATAAACTATCTTTGGTCTATTTGTTGAAACAAACCACGAGTTTCATGATTGGATGCGATAATTTTTAAAAGGGACATTGTAATGATCAGGAGTACATGGAAAATAAGGTGTACTGTGTCATATATGGACAAGAAGAGGGGTAATTGGATCTGATACAGGCTCTTCAATTCACCATCAATGTTAGAACATAGAACATAGAACAGTGCAGCACAGTAAAGGCCCTTCGGCCTCCGATGTTGTCCCCAACCATTAACATACTCGAAGATCAAACTACTGACATACCCTTCACTCTACTATCATCCATGTTTTAAAGGGGAGGTCACAATATGGATAGTTATGATTGTGTGTATACGAACCTTGGGGCATTCAAGGCTTAATCTTGGAAATCAGAAGAACCATATCTTCCCACTGCTTGGAGAGACATCGTAGTAACAGGGGGAATGCAGAATGGGTGTGCGGGGGTTCGGGCTAATGGGAGGGCCAACCTTGCCTTCTTGTTGATGGAAATGTTCCTCGAGTGTCCAGTTGGTAGGTGATGGAGGAAGCTGTTAGCAGCACAGCACTTACTCAGAGTTCTGGAAGGGATTGACAACGGATTGCAGTGTTCCACGGAAAGTAAGTAATACAATTCCGGCCCCAAAATATAATTCTATCTTCTGAGTTACCAAAACACAGCAGCAAGAAACATCTAACAATGAGGACTATGTCAGTTGGCTGTCAAGGCAAAGCTGCCACAGGTTTCACATTTATAACAAACAGAAACGAAAGACGTGGATTCACTGGTGAATCAGATTCAATCCTTTGTCAGTACAAACATCTTCCTATTTCAATAATTTCGCTTTCTTTTCTCGAGAAAGTCTATTTTCCCTCCTAATTTTACATGTTGTTCCCAAATATTTATGTGATTTTCTGTTCAATTTCGCACAATATCAGGATGGAATAGTTCTACACTTACTAACTTGACATTCAACAAACCCCCCCAAAAGTCTTCAAGGCAAATCTGCCAGCAAATGTATGGCCATGTTCTTCTGCCTCTCCCTCACATGAATTACAATGATTGCAGATTTTTACTTTGTGGTGAGTAGGTTCCTTGTTGGTTTGAATTACCCTGAGGGAGGGACTGATAACCTCATGGAATATTTTGTTCACCTGCCCTGCACGGCCTGAAGTCAGTCAAATCCCACTCCCTGACAGCGATCAACAAAGGAACATGAAACATGCCAGTTACAAGATCTGATCCTGAGAAGGCGCAAAATGTAGGACCATTATGTTAATTTGATAAACATGCATCCTTCAAAGGATAAAGCAGGAACCAGTCTTACTTCCACATCGGTTTATTCACAATCATCCATATATTATAAGTGCAGACTACATTTACCTGCTCCAGACCAGCTCCCCTGTATCCCTCCCAGGGCGGAAACTGGTTCTTCCAAAAGTACCCTAATATTTCCACAATTAGTATCAGCTGCTCTTAATCACAATTAGAGCAAGCAGCTATAAATAATCAATTGACAAATCATTTGCAACATTTGCTCATTTGCAGCATTTTATTACCAGTCCATCAATGTGTCCATTGTTCATTATTATTTTTCTTGTGATTCCTGTTCTAATATATAAGCTACATGTGAGAATTTCAGCTCCTGTTTGAAGACCAGAACTGCTCTTCTCATATCCTGCATTGCATGAATGCACAACCTGTGGACTGTTCATTCAAAACACACCATGAAATCTAACGCGGCGGCGCCCACTCACACAGCGACATACACAAACACAAATATTCCATCCAGACATCTCAGAAGGCATGATAGAGCAGGTTAAAACAGCGTGACATCAAGCACGAGGGCAAACGTATGGAGAGTGCGAGATTGATGAGCACATATGAGAGATATCGACTTCCAGACGGGTTTTGAAGCCAAGAAGAGTGTTGAAATGGTGTCGTGCTGGAATTTGCGATGCCCTGGGTACAGTTTATTGGGGAAAACCCTGTTGACGATGCAGCAGCAACAGTGGTGCATAACAAATACTGTTCGACAGCAGATGATAAGGGAGGAGTGGAGTGGGGTATGTTCACAGCGATTTATAGCTTGGCAGATTGTTGTGATTGACACGGTGTCATTTGCAACAGGGTTGATATGTTCGTCCACGATTCTTCAAATTATTTCAGTGGAGCAATAAGGAAAAGGGAAATTTGATGAAACTGTGCTGGACAGGGATTGGGGTCTTATTCTTGGTCAGGATTTGAGCTGTGGCATTCAGCATACCTGCCGTTTAGGCTGTGCTCCTGATTTGCTCGTTGGTGGACAAAAACTGTGGTCGGCGACAGGGATAGTGAAACTGACCAGGAGCAGAGCCTGGTCATGTGATCCTGTCTTATTGGAATTGGGGTAACTTGTGCTGGCTGCTGTTTGATTGGCTCCTGGCTTTGTGATCAGATTTCCTCCATGGCTACCATTCAAAAGCTTCAGTGAACTTGGGCAGCAGCTGGTTCTGACAGTGGACACAGTGAGTATGATTCTTTCATATAAATAGATGAAAAAATACGAGCGTAGAATGTGGGAGGTCGGCCACGAGTGTGTTTGAACATTCAAACCTGGAGCTGGCAAAGACACGGATGAGTTTTCAGCAGCATTTGAAGTGAAACGGGGAAGACGAATGGGTCATTGTGATGGCGCAGCCTTGTGGCTGAAAGCTCATCTCGAGGTTACTATGTGACCAAGATTGCGAAAAATATGGTTCAGTCTCAGACAGTTTCCAGAAAAAGGAATTCTGGCTCGAGAGTAAAGTTTGTGGCAAGGAACAAAGGAAATGCCTTCAGACTTTCCACAATTTAATTGAAGGACATTGCTGTTCACCCAGTACCAGATTTCTGACAAACCGTGTGACAATCCAGAAACAACTGAGGAATGAGAGATGTGAGGGAGAGGTAGAGTTTGGTGTCTTCAGCACCAATAGTGAAACTGATATTCTGATTCTGGGTGATGTCATTGGCAGACAGAATGTAAGTGAGAAATAGACCTTTCGAGATAAACAGAGACATTGCTGCAGAAATTGGAGTAGAATCTACTGATGGTGATATTCTGGCGATGATTATAACGATAAGAATGGAAGAAGATAATTGCAGTTCCAGACACGGGGACGATGGTGGAGAGATTTGAAGGATTGACTGATCAACTCGGTCAATTGCTGCAGACAGGTCGAGAACTCGAGGAGGGAAAGTTAACGTTTATTTCAGTCACACAGGATGCCATTTGTGATTTTGATAAGAGCGAATATGTTACTGTGGCAGTGACGGATGTCTGATTGGAGGACTTCAATTGTGGAGTTCTGGAAAAGATAGGCACAAATTAAGGAGGCAACAAGAGAAAGGCAAGAGGTTGGGGTGGAAAATGAGTTTGTAAATCGATTAAAGAAACGGTTATAGAATAAAAACAAAAAGTGCTGGACATCCTCACCAGGTCTGGCAGCGTCTGTGGGGATAGTAGCATAGTGAACATTTAAGGTCAGTGAGCTTTCATCAGAAATGGCAAAGGTTAGGAATGTAATAGCTTTTAAGCAAATAAAGCTGGAGTAGGGCAAAAGAGAACAAAATGGAAGGTGTTGATAGGCCAGAGGGTCACAGATAATAACTGACAAGAAATTCGTGGGGCAAAGGCAAAGGCAAAGAAGATGTGTTAAAGGTGTGGTGAAAAACAGCACATTCGTGCAGAGACGGTATAAATGACTGAATAATGAAAGCTCTCACCAAAACCACAAACATGAATACAAACAGTGGGCAGGCACATGGAGAAAATAAATTGAATGATGTAACAAAGTAATATAAAATAAAGTAAAAATGAAAAGTAAAACTAAAAATAAAAACAATGGGGGCTAGTCATGCTCTGAAATTATTGAACTCAATGTTCAGTCCAGTTGCCTGTAGCTGGCCGAATCAGTAAATGAGTTTCTGTTCTCCAGCTTGCGTTGATGTTCACTGGAGCAACGCAGCAAGCCCAGGTCAGAGATATGGGAATGACAGCAGGTGTGTGTGTTGAAATGGCAAGCGACAGGAAGATCGGGGTTATGTTTCCGGGCTGAGTGGTGGAGTTCGGAAAAGTGGTCACCTAATCCACGTTTGGTCTCCCCAATATAGAGGAGACCACATTGTGAGCAGCGAGTACAGTATACTCATTCGAAAGATGTACAAGTAAGTGGCTGCTTCACCTGAAATGAGTGCTTCGGGCCATGGATGGTGAAGAGAGAGGAGGTAAAAGGGCAGGTATTACACATCCTGCGATTGCATGTGAAGGTGCCGTGGGAAGGGGATGAGGTGTCGGGGGTAATGAAGGAGTGGTTCAGGGTGTTGCGGAGGGAACGATTCCCTCGGAATGCTGACAGGAGAGGGGAGGGGAAGATTTGTTTGGTGGTGGCATCACGCTGGACGTGTTAGAAATGGCGGAGAATAATCCTCTGGATGTGCAGGCTGGCGGGACAAGAGGAGCCCTGTCGCGGTTCTTGGAGGGAGAGGAAGGGGTGAGAGCGCATCTGCAGGAAATGGCCGAGTCACGGTTGAGGACCTGTCAACAACAACGGGGGCGGGGAGGGGGGGGGTGGCGAGGTGGGGAATCCTCGGTTGAGGAACAAGGAATATATTTTCGAGGCGCTGTTGTTGATGGTTGCATCATCAGGGCAGATGTGTCGGAGAGGGAGAAAGTGTGAGAATGAAATGGAGTCCCTGCAGGAGGCAGAGTGTGAAAAAGGGTCGCTGGGTCTAATCCTATTCTGTCTGTTCTGTTTCAATGATTCTGGGAAATGCTTAAATCCCTGAAGCAAAGGAAAGGACAAAGAAATGGAGACTTCCGATCCCATGTACTTTGATACACTCTGATTTTTTTTTTAGCATAATACGTTGCCTGATAAGTTTCAGTTATTCCAATTTGCTGGCAATGTTAACAAACCTATAAATGTACTTTTGTTTCGAAGAGTCTTAAAGAAATAAGACAATAACAGAAATCTTTGGGTAGTAAATATAAGAAAGTTTAGGCAAGGAAAGACATAATTCATAAACTTAGGGTAATGGCATTTACAGCTTTAGCCGGTTTCATGATTTGCTGAAGTATAGGTTGCTTTCAAGCTCTGAGGTCTCTGCTCTTGATATCGAACCCGCTTGCAGAAATAAAATGTAGTGCATACTCCGGAAACTTCAGAATCTGTGCAACACAGAAACCTGATGGAACCCTCATTGTTATTCCTTAGATAACTATCGTGTATGTCGCAGTTAGTGTATTTTTGACTTAATAATTGGTATGAGCTGTTGTTTGGTAAACTTAGTTTGTTCTTAATTGCATCTTCCAGTTGATAACACCTGGTTTGAAATGGTAGCAATTTGTTATCCATAGAGAACAATGTTTTCTTTACCCTACCAGTTTCAATCTGATGCTGAGCAACTCAGTATTCATAAGCTAGACTCTTACAAGGCCTTGGTGTACAGTAACTTATCAGAGTTTAGAAAGATTCCAATTTCATATGAAATTGATTTTTACAGAAACTTTAAACTTAAACAGTTTGTATTCATTAATACTTTAAATGAATAAACATACTTTCTAATATATTTATCAATTACAACAATGCACTCATTATAACTTAATCATGTTTCATTACTTTTATAATCATGACTGGCTAATACTTAATGCAGAATCAATGCATGTAGATAATCCATAATACAAAATGCAGAGTACGAAATGGCTGAAAAGACAAATGATAATCTTAAAATGGCTTCCTTGACCTTATTGGTTATTAAAGCGAATACAGTATCAAAATGCTAAACTTTAGCTGAAATCTAACACTCCGCGGCTGCCTACAGCTATCCCTACAACCCAGGGATTTTCAAGGTTTACCCAAACTGGAGCCGCAATAGTCGGCGGCGGACCTGGGAGAGGGTAGATAAACGTAAAAACACGCAATCACAGCAACAAAATACTTACATTTGCCATGTAAAATACCATTTAAGATAACCACAGCAAATATTACTCATGTTAGATACAGCAGATGTCACTTGAGTTAATCGCAGAGTATATTAACTCAACAATACACAGAAAATATCATTTCAACTGGTCACAGCAAACATTACTGAAAATTGCTGTAGAAAATGCCACTTGAACTGGAAATAGAAAATAACACTTAAACTAGACACTAGAAATATCACTTAACATTATCACAGCAAATTTCAGTTAACATTAACACAGCAAAAACTGTGCCCATTTTCAGTATTTTTTTCTTTTTTGGGGATCATTTTACGTGATGTTTTCTGCGTCCTTCTTATGTTGCATTTATTGTGACAATTTTAGCTGATATCCATTGCTGTCATCTTACGAACAGGTAGTTAATTTTGCAAACACATTTCTATATATTTTCAACAACCTGTCTATGAGTAGATTGTGATTTAAATGTTTTCCTTTTCTTCAAGAAAAAACCCTGATGACGCATTCCTCCACTCCCTCAGCTTGTGAACCCTGACTTGTAACAGACTGTCACAACACTGTTCTTAAAGTTAAGTCAAAACAGTCGGGTTTATTAACACACAGTCTTGAACTCGGGAGGGGGTTCAGTTCACAAGACACGCTCACAGACATACAAAGAAAGTTAAAGGCATCAAAAGGACAAAGACATTTAACAAGTAGAAAATAGCTTAATTACAAACTGACAGGGGCTTCAGTTGAAAATATGGATGGTTTATTTTTTTAACCAACATAAAGTTTAACAAGCATTTATTTAGTGACTGTCATTCCTCCACAAGTGCCTATTGTGCCTTGACGCACCATAACACTTCCAACAGTTGCTTCCAGTCCACTGGATGTGGCAACACTGCTCTGCTCAAGGCCAGTTAATTCTGTAACCATATTAATTACCTTTTCGATGACGAAACTATATAATATGTAAATGTGGTGCAGGGGTTTTCGAGTATGTAAATAACTTAACGGGAAATAGCTTTATCTGTAATCTGATGTGTGAGCTACCAATTCAGTACTGTTTAGATGATGTTGATTTTCAGTTTGATTGTTTTCGCAAAAGTCGGAAAGCATGGAATCTTGCTGTCATATTCTTTAATTGGTCAATGGAAAATTCATACTTGTTGTTTCAAGATAACATTCTCTATCGAGGTCAGACCAGACCGGACCTGATGTGTGTGTTTCACTGAGCCAGGGGGAGAGCAGACCGGAAGCTCTGTGTTTGTATCAGTGAGCATGTGAGAGAGCTGATGGGCTCCACTGTGTCTGTATCACTGAGGCTGGGCAGAGAGCAGACCGGCCCCTCTGAGCCTCTATGACTGATCCTGGGGCAAAGTGGCAGGGTCCACTGTGTCAGTGTCACTGAGCCTGCGGTGGAGCAGACCTGCCCCATTGTGTTTGTATCACTGAGCCTGCGGGAGAGCAGACCGGCTCCACTGTGGCTGTACCACTCAGCCTGATGGAGAGAAGACCCGTTCCAATGGATCTTTGTAAGTAAGACTGACCGAGTGAAGACTAGCCCCAATTTGTCTGCATCACTGAGCCTTGGGGAGAGCAGAATGTCGGCACTGTGTGTACATCACTGAGACGTGATGAGAGCAGACCGTGCCAACGTGCCTGCATCACTGAGTCTGACGAAGAAAAGACCCGCCCGACTGTGTCTGTATGACTGAGTCTGAGGGAGACCAGACTGGCCCCACTTTGTCTGCATCACTGAACATGGGGGAGAGCAGAAAGAGCTCCACTGTGTCTCCATCACTGAGCCTTGCAAAGCGGCCCCACTGTGTCTGTATCACTGAGCCTGGGGAGAGTAGACCAACTCCACTGGGTCTGTATCACTGAGATTGGGGGAGACCAGACCGGCCCCAACGTGTCTGTTTCAGTGAGTCTTGGGGAGAGCAGACTGGGCTCATTGTGCTGGTATGAGGGATCTTTGGGAAGAGCATACAGGCCCTCTCTGTTTCTGTATCACTGAGCCTGGGTGGAGCAGACCAGCACCACTGTGACTGTATCACTGAGTCTGACGGAGAGAAGACCCGCCCCACTCTGTGTCACTGAGTCTGGGGGAGAGCAGATTGACCCTGCTGTGACTGTGTCACTGAAACTGGTTAAAGCAGATCGGCCCATCAGCGTCTGCATCACTGAGCCTGGGAGGAGGACAGACTGACCCCACTGTGTCTGTATCACTGAGCCTGATGGAAGGAAGACCTGTCCCAATGTGTCTGCATCACGAAGACTGACGGAGAGCAGACCAGTCCCACTTTGTCTGCATCACTGAACATGGGGGAGAGCAGACGGGCTCCACTGTGTCTGTATCACTGAACCTGTGGGAGAGCAGACTAGCTCCACTGTGTCTGTATCACTGAGCCTGACGGAGAGAAGACCTGCCCTACTCTATGTTACTGAGCCTGGGGAGAGAAGATTGACCCTGTTGTGTCTGTGTCACTGAGCCTGGGAGGGGAGCAGACCGGCCCACCAGTGCCTGCATTACTGAGCTTGGGGGTGGGCAGACTGGCCCCACTGTGGCTGTTTAGCCGAGCCTGACGGAGGCAAGACCCGTCCCAATTTGTCTGTATCACTAAGACTGACGCAGAGAGGACCGGCCCTCCTGTGCCTGTATCACTGAGCCTGGGAGAGAGCAGACTGGCCCCACTATGTCTACATCACTGAGACGGGGTGAGAGCAGACCGACACCACTGTGTCCGTGTGGCTAATCTTGGGGAAGAGCAGACCAACTCCACTGTGTTTTTATGAGTGAGCTTAAAGGGGAGCAGACCGACTTCACGGTTTCTGCATCAGTGAGCCTTGGGGAGAGCAGATCGGCTCAACTTTGTCATTATTACTGAGCCTGGGGGAGAGCAGACTGTTCCCGCTGTGTCTGTATCACTGAGCTGTGGGAGAGCTGACCGGCTTTACAATGCCTGTGTCACTGAGCCTGGGGGAGAGCAGCATTACCGCACTTTGTCTGCCTCATTGACCCTGGTGGAGAGTAGCCTGGACCAACTGTATCTTTATCACTGAGCCTGGGGGAGAGCGGACCGGTCCCACTGTGTCTGTAACACTGCTCCTGGGGTACAAATAACAAGGAACAAAGAACAGTACAGAACAGGAAACGGCCATTCGGCCCTCCAAGCCTGCGCCGATCTTGATGCCTGTCCAAACTAAAAGTTTCTGCACATCCGGGGTCCGTATCCCTCTATTCCCATCCAATTCATTTATTTGACATGGTGCCTCTTAAAAGTTGTTGTCGTACCTGCTTCCACCACCTCTGCTGGCAGCAAGTTCCAGGCACACTCCACCCTCTGTGTAAAAACCTTGCCTCGCACTTCCCCTCTAACCTTTGCCCCTCGCACCTTAAACCTATGTCCCCCAGTAACTGACTCTTCCACCCTGGAAAAAAGCTTCTGACTATCCACTCTGTCCACGCCACTCATAACTTTGTAAATCTCCATTATGTCGCCCCTCCACCTCCGTCCTTCCAGTGAAAACAATCCGAGTTTATCCAACCACTCCTCACAGCCAATGCCCTCCAGACCAGACAACATCCTGGTAAACCTCTTCTGTACCCTCTCCAAAGCCTCCACGTCCCTCTGGCAGTGTGGTGACCAGAAATGTACACAATATTCCACGTGTGGCTGAACTAAATTTCTGTACAGCTGCAGCATGACTTGCCAATTTTTATACTCTATGCCCTGACCGATGAAGGCAAGCATGCCGTCTGCCTTCTGGACTAACTTATCCACATGTGTTGCCACATTCAGTGACCTGTGGACATGCACACCCAGGTCCCTCTGCCTGTCAATACTCCTAAGGGTTCTGCCATTTACTGTATACTTCCCACCTGTATTTGATCTTCCAAAATGCATTACCTCACATTTGTCCGGATTAAACTCCATCTGCCATTTCTCTGTCCAAGTTTCCAACCGATCTATATCCTGCTGTATCGTCTGACAATCCTCATCACTACCAGCAACTCCACCAACATTTGTGTCGTCCGCAAACTTACCAATCAGACCAGCTACATTTTCCTCCAAATCATTTATATATACTACAAACAGCAAAGGTCGCAGCACTGATCCCTGTGGAACACCACTAGTCACTGCACTTCATTCAGGAAAGTACCATTCCATTGCTACCCTCTGTCTTCGATGACAGAGCCAGTTCTGTATCCATCTTGCCAGCTCAGCTCTGATCCCGTGTGACTTCATATTTTGTACCAGTCTGCTATGCGGGACCTTGTGAAAGGCTTTACTGAAGTCCATATGGACAACATCCACTCCCCTTCCTTCTTCAATCATCTTCGTCACTTCCTCAAAAAACTCAATCAAGTTAGTATATCTTGGAAGATTTTAGAGCTGCAGGTGGTTCCGGAGATAGAGAGGGGCGAGAAAATCGAAGGAATTTAAAACAAGGATGACATTTTTATCATCGAGGCGTTGCTGGTCAGGGAGCCAATGTAGGCCAGCGATCTCCACGGTGATCGGAGAACGGGACTTGGTATCAGTTAAGACAAAGGCCGCAGAGATTTGGATGATTCAAGTTTATGGAAGGAAGCATGTGGGAAGCCAGTCAGGTGTGCATTGGAATATTCAAGTCTGCAGGTAACAATGGCATGGATGAAGATTGCAGCAGCAGATGAGTTGATCAAGGGGCCGAGTTGAGTAATGGACAGAAGTTGAAATCGGTGGTCTTCATGATGGTGCGGTTCTGTGCTCTGATCCTCATCTCAAGGTCAAATATGACATTGATGCTGCGCACAGTGTTGTTCAACTCAGACAGTTGCCAGGGAGGGGGTTGGATTTGATAGCCAGGGGACGATGTTTGCGCCAAGGGAAAAACACAACGGTCACTCTTCCCAATATGTGACTGGAGGAAATGTCTCTTCATCATGGATGCTCAGACAAGCAGTCTGAGAAATTAGAGGCTGTCGAGGAGTTGAGAGAGATGAATATGGTAATGTAGAGCCGGGTGTCGTCGGGAAGTTGATGCTGTACTTTGGATGATGTCTCTGAGGCGCAGCATGCCAATGAGAACTATAAGTGGGTAAAATATAGATCCATGGGGGACACCAGAGGTAAAAGTGTTGGAGCAGGAAGAGAAACCACTGCAGACAATTCTCAGGCTGTGATTAGATCGGTAAGAATGGAACGGGTTGAGAACAGTCGCAGCCATCTGGATTCTCACATTACTCTTGCCTTGTTCTCTGCCTCCTTATTGTAATATTTCACTGGTGGAACTCCCTTTTACGTTGCTTTATCAGAATTTTCCACATTCTTCGTTTTAATCCTCAATTCCTTTTTTTCCTTAACTCGATTTCTATAAAATTCAATTCATTAACGGTGATTTGTACATTTGAACGGCCCTCATTGCAACACCAGATGAGTTTTGTGCACAGAACTAGATCCAATTAGCAAAGACAACATCAAGCCTGGAATTCGTGCCAAGCAGCAGGGACTACGGCTGGTTCCTGGTTTGGTTTATTGTTAATTTGCTCTTTCTCTCTCTTGGAGTGAACTTGCTGACGATTGTGATCCTGTCCAGAGGGAAGTGCCGTCTCACCAAATATGGCACTCATTATTTGGTGGCCACGACATGGTGCACCTAATGGTGGCATTCATTGAAATCAAACTGAAGTGAATTAACAGTACTTACTTGCTGATAAATGTCTTTTTCATCAGTTCCATAGGCGCCATGAAACTTGTCAAAAAATTGCAGCAATAAAAACAAGAAATGCTGGAAATACTCAACAGGTTTGACAGCATCAGCGGAAAGAGAAGCAGAGTTAACCGTTCAAGTCAGTGACCCTTCTTCAGAATTAGCAGATATTAGAAATGTGAAACGTTTTAAGCAAGTAAGGCGGGGGTGGGGCAAAAGATAACAAAAGAGAAGGTGTAGATAGGACGAGGTCACAGAGAATAACTGACCAGAGGTCATGGAGCAAAGGCAAAAGATATGTTAATGGTGTGTTGAAAGATAGGGTGTTAATGGACTGAAAACTAAACAGCCACAAGCACAAATATTAAAAAAACAGTAGGTAGGCAAACTGAACAAACTAAGATCAAATAAAATAATATAAACACAAAAAAGATTTTAAAAAGAAAGAAGAAAAAAATAACTAAAATACAAGTAAAATGGGGGCCCGTCATGCTCTGAAATTATTGAACTCAATGTTCATTCCAACAGGCTGTCGTGTGCCTAATCGGTAAATGAGATGCTGTTCCTCGTGCTTGCGTTGATGCTCACTGGAACACTGCAGCAATCCCAAGACAGAGATGTGAGCATGAGAGCAGTGGTGTGTATTGCAATGACAAGCAACTGGACACCCGGGGTCATGCTTTCGGACTGAGTGGAGGTGTTCCACAAAGCGTTCATCCAGTCTGCGTTTGGCTTCCTTAATGTAGAGGAGACCACATTGTGAGCAGCGAATACAGTATACTACATAGACAGAAGTACAAATAAATCGCTGCTTCACCTGAAAGGAGTATTTGCGGCCTGGGATAGTGAGGAGAGAGTAGGAAAATGGGCAGGTATTATACCTCCTGCGATTGCACAGGAAAGTGCCATGAGAATGGGACGAGGTGATGGGGGTAATGGAGGAGTGGACCAGGCTATCGCAGAGTGAGAGAGCGATCACTTCAAAATGCTGAAAGGGGAAGGGATGGGAAGATGCGTTTGGCAGTGGCATCACATCGGAGGTGGCAGAAATGGCGGAGGATGATCCTTTGGATATGGAGGCTGATGGGTGGAAACTGAGGACAAGGGGAACACTGTCGCATTTCTGGAAGGAAGGGGAAGGGGCGAGGGTAGGGTACAGGGAATGGGCCAGACACTGTTGAGGACCCTGTCAACCACAGTTGGGGGGAGGAAATCCTCAGTTGAGGAAAAAGGAAGACATATCAGAAGCGCTGATATGGAAGGTAGCATCATCAGAGCAGATGCGTTGGAGATGGAAAAACTGGGAAAATGAAATAGAGTCCTTACAGGAGGCAGGGTGTGAAGAAGTGCAGTCGAAGTATCTGTGGGGTCGGTGGGCTTCTAACGTATATTAGTAGACAGCGTATCTCCAGAGATAGAGATAGAGAAGTCGAGGGAGGGAAGGGAAGTGTCAGAGATGGACCATGTAAACCTGAGAGAAGCAAGGTTGATAAAGTTATCCCGTTCGGGGCGGGAGCAGGAAACGGCACCGATGCAGTCATCAAAGTACCGGAAAAATACTTGAGGGAGGGAGCCTGAGTTGGACTGGAACAACATATGTTCGACATATCCCACTAAAAGGCAGGCATAACTAGGATCCATCCGGTTCCCCACAGCAACACCTTTTACTTGAAAGAAGTGAGTGGAGTTGAAGGAGAAGTTGTTCAATGTGAGAGCAAATTCAGTCAGGCAGAGGAGGGTGGTGGTGAATGGGGATTGGTTGGGCCTCTGTTCAAGGAAGAAACAGAGAGTCATCAAATCGCCCTGGTTGGGGTGGAGGTGTAGAGAGATTGAACGTCCATAGTGAAAAGGGGGCGGTTGGGGCCAGGATACTGGAAATTGTAAAAATGACATGCGGCCTCAGAAGAGTCACAGATGTAGGTCGGAAGAGACTGGACCAGTGGAGAATGGATAGAGGTAAGATAGGAAGAAATCAGTTCAGTGGGGCAGGAGCAACCTGACACAATGGGTCTGCTAGGGATGTCTTCCTTGTGGATTTTGGGAAGGAGGTAGAAGTGGGCGGTCCAGGATTGCGGGATGATGAGGTTGGAAGATGTCAGTGATTGTGTTGTGGACAGTCGCTTGATGTTCGGTGATGGGGTCATGGGCCAGAGGGAGGTAGGAAGAAGCATCTGCAAGTTGGCGCTGAGCTTCTACAAGGCAGATGTCGGTATGCGATACAACAACAGCACCACCCTTGTTTGCAGGTTTGATGAAAATGTCGAGGTGAGACCTGAGAGAACGGAATGTCTGAAGTTCAGAGCAGGACAGGTTAGAGTGAGTCAGGGGGGCAGAGAAATTGAGATGACCAATGCCTCACCAAAAGATTTCAATGAAAAGATCAAGAGCGGGTAAGAGGTTGGGGGAGGGGTCCAAGTAGAGGGAAAATGCTGGAGGTGGGTGAATGGGTCTGCTGATCGGTGGTGGGGGCGGGGGGGGGTGGGGGTTCTCCTGGTCAAAGAAGTGAGCTCCGAGGCGCAGGCGATGGAAGAACAGCTCAACGTTATGTCGAGCACGAGATTCATTGAGGTGGGGCGTAAGGGGATAAAACGGAGTACTTTGCTGAGTACTGAACCTTCGGCGTCAGAGAGCGAGAGATCAGAGGCATATTTATCCGTGGCGGATGGGTGGTTTGACAGAATTTTAACGGATTTACAGCCGAACCTTTTCATCCTGTTGTTCAATGCGCTCACTGTCCAACATATTCCTACGTCCAATATATTCCGGCAGGGCACTGCTACGCAGCATGGATGACTGAAATGATCTGGACAGCAAGAACTGGAAGAGATCAATGATCTTGCTCTTGACTATGTCTTGCAATTCCACTATTCACTGGGTGGCATCTGTTGCGCATTGACTGAGGTGGTGGGTGTGGGGGACCACAATTATAAAAACAATACTACAGTAACCCAACATACATCACCAAGCAAACGGGATGCCTGCTGCAGCTTGTCAGCTGTTGTAGCACATGTATCTGTGGACTGACACCGGGAATGTTCACGGAAGAGTTGAACACCTCATTTTCATATATATTCCGTAACACCACGATAGCAGGTGATGGGAGGAAACAGGCTGACTCTCTTGCGAGTGAGAGCTGGCCAATGAATCAGCTCAGAAGCAGAGTGCAGCTGCATTGGGTCTGCCCCCACACTTGATATAAAATAGAAAGAAAGAAGACAGGTAAGGCAAATACAACAAAAATGTCTAATTCAGAAAAAAAAGGAATAAACAGAATGGAAAATCTTCTGGTCACTTTAGAGCAGGTAATAATAATCTGGATTCAACCAGATCTTGTAAATGTCAAGTGTACAAATATAATGCACACTGGACCACATCGGTTAAATATGAAACCATGAGCAATAATGCATACTGGATCATATCTGTTATATGTGAATCAAAGAATCATATAAAGTTCAAGGACAGAAAGAGGCCACTTGGTACATCATGTCTGTGTTGGGGAAAAAGATCCACCTATTCTAATCCCACCTTCCAGTACGCGGTCCGTTGCCCTGCAGATTATGGCACTTGAGATGAATATCCGGACTCCTTTTGAATATGTTGAGTGGATCTGCCTCAACTATCCTTTCAGGCAATGAGATCCAGACAAACACCACCCTCTGGGTGAAAAAGGGTTTCCCTCATCTCCCCACTAATTTGTGCACCAATCACGTTAAATCGATGCCTGCTAGTCACTGGCCTTTCTGCTCAGGTGAATAAATCCTTCTCCTCCAATCTATCCAGGCCCCACACAATTTTGCAAATTTCATCAGATCTCCCCTCAGACTGCTCTGCTTCAAGGAGAACAACCCCAGCCCATCCAATATTTCCACATAGTTGCATTTTTCAAGTCCTGGCAACATCCTCGGAAACCTCCTCTGTACCCTCTCCAGTGCAATTACAACCTTCCTGCAATGAGGAGACCAGAACTGCACACAATACCAAAGGCGTGGCCTAACCAATGAGTCAGACAGTTCCAGAAAAACCTTGCTGCTCTTGTATTCTATACCTCGTCTAACAAAGGAAATGATTCCATATGCCTTCGTAATCAGTTTATCGACCTGTTCTGCGACTTTCAGGGGTCTGTGGACATTGACCCTAAGGACCCTCACTTCCTCAACACCTGTCAGTACTTTCTCATTCATTGTGTATTCCTTTGCCTTGTTTGACCACCCAAATGCATCACCTCACACTTCTCCAAGTTGAATTTTTTCTGCCCATCTGACCAGACCATCAATATCTTCCTGCAGCCTACAGATGTTCTTCCCGATATCTACCAACCATTGTGTCGTCCGCAAACGTTTAGATCATGCCCCCTACATGTACGTCCAAATCGTTAATATATACCACAAAAGCATGGGACCCTGAACAGAGTCCTGTAGAACGGCGCTGGAACTGGAAACAGCCCTCCAGTCGTTAATACAGCCGTCAACAATTAACATTTGTTTCCTGCCACTGAGCCAAATTTGTATCCACATTGCTGCATTTCCCTGCATTCCATGGGATTTTACTTTTTTAACCTGTCTGCCATGTGGGACCTTGTCTAAAGCCTTGCCGAAAATCCGTGTAGACCACATGAACTGCACTAACCTCATCTACTTTTCTTGTTACATCTTCAAAAATTTCGATCAATTTGTTGAAACAAGATCTTCCCTTAACAAATCCATGCTGACTATCCTTGATTATCCTATGCCTTTCTAATGACACTTGATCCTGTCTCTCACAATAGATACCAGTAATTTGCCCACTATTGAGATTAGACTTACTGGCCTGTAATTATTCGCTCCATTTTTAAACAGAGGTACAACATTAGCAATCCTCCAATCCTCCGGCACCACAACTGTATCCAGTGAGTACTGAGGAATGATAGTCAGACCATCACTATTTCCTATCTTGCTTCTTTTAACAGCCTGGGGTACATTTCATCCGCCCCTGATGATTCATCAACTTTCAAGGGTACTAATCCCATTAATACCTCCTCTCTCCCTATGTTTATCACATCCAATAATTCACACTCCTCCTCCTTAACTACAATACCTGCATCGTCCCCCTCTTTTGTGAAGAGAGACGCAACGTATATATTAATAACCATACCACTATCTTCTGCTCCTGCACTTAGGTTATCTTTTTGGTCTTTTGTGGGCCCTATTCTCTCCTTCATGATTTCTTCCTCTTAATGTATCGATAAAACGTATTTGGGTTGATCTTAATCTGCTTGCCAATATTCTTTCATGCACATTCTTTGCTTTCCTTATTTCCATTTTGATTTAATTTCTACAATTTCTATACTCCCCTCGCCTTTCTGTAGTTTTGAGTTCTCGGCGTCGGACATAAGCTTTTCTTTTCCACCTTAGCTCTGGGCTCCTTGACATCCATGGGGTGTGGGGTGGGGGGGTGGGGTGTGGGCGGGAAGGTTTGGCCGTCTCACCCTTTTTATTTGTGGGTACATGTTTACGCTGAACCCCTTGAATCTCCCCTTTGAATGCCTCCCACTGTTCTGACACAGATTTACCTTCCCGTAGCTGTTTCCAGTCCACTTTTGCTAAATCACATCTCAGTTTAGTAATTTGGCCTTGCCCCAATTGAGAACTCTTACTCCTGTTCTGTCGCTGTCCTTTTCCATAGTTAGGTTAAAAGTGACTGAATTGTGATCGCTACCACCAAAATGCTCTCCCACTGCCACCCTTTCCA
Organism: Heterodontus francisci; assembly: GCF_036365525.1. Lineage (NCBI taxonomy): Eukaryota > Metazoa > Chordata > Chondrichthyes > Heterodontiformes > Heterodontidae > Heterodontus > Heterodontus francisci. Next base: position 3,396,145 of record NW_027140118.1, on the reverse strand, counting down.
CCTGCCCATCTTTATTTCCTAAAACTAAGTCTAAAACTGCTCTCTCTCTTTATGGACTTGCTGCAAACTGGGCAAAAAGTTTCTTCTGAATGCACCTCAATAATTCTGCTCGCTCAATTCCTTTCACACGAAAACTATCCCAGTTAATATTGGTGCAGTTAATGTCCCCTACTATTAATGCCCGATTACTCTTGCACTTCTCAGAGATTTCCTACAAAGCTGCTCTTCTATCTCCATCTGACTGTTTGGGTTGACTATAGTACACTCCCAGCAGTGGGATTGCACCTTTTTTGTTCCTTAGCTAAATCCAAATGGCATCATTTTATGAACTTTCCAAAATATTATCCCTCTTCACAGCTGCAATAGTTTTCATGACCAAAATTGCCACTCTCCCTCCTTTCTTATCCTCCTCACTGCGCATCTGAAATCCCTGCAACCAGAAACGTTGAGCTGCCATTCCTGTCACTCCTTGAGCCATGTTTCAAGAATACCTATGATATCATACTGCCACGTGTCTATCTGTGCCCTCCGCTCATCTGCTTTATTTTCTATACTACCTGTATTGAAATAGACACCCTTGAGCACTACCAAAATCTTTTATTATTGTCTAACTGTCGTTTGCTCTGTCTTCCCGACTCATCCAGTAATTTGCTGCCTTCCATTTTCATTTCTGAATTTTCTGCCTTCAATTTTCATTTCTGTCTGCATTTAATAATAATTCACACAGAACCACGAGTGGTAAATGTGATGAATATATTAGTAATACAGACAGCCCGACATCTAGTAAATGTGAAACATTTAATAATATTGCACACAGGATCACAGCTAATTGTTACAAAACATTTAATAATAATACACTCTGGGACTTACCTGGCAAATGTGAACCATTCAATAATAATGCACACAGCACCACAAGTGGTAAATGTGAACCATTTAATAATAATGCACATTGGACCATACATGGTAAATGTGATGAATATATTAGTATACAGAGAGCCCGACATCTAGTAAATGTGAAACATTTAATAATATTGCACACTGGACCACATTTAGTTATTATGAAAAAATATTATAATAATGCACTCTGTGCCATATCTGGTAAATGTGAATCATTTAATAATAATTCAAATGGATCAAAATTTGATAAATGTACATAATGCACACTGGTAAAAAATCCATACGTGGTAAATATCAAATGTTCAAAAATAATGGAAATTGGAACACACGTGGAAAATCTGAATTGTTCAGTAATTTTTAAGTATTTCATGGAGTGTGGGCATCGCTGGAAAGGGCAGCATTTTCTGCCCATCCTTAATAGCTCTTGACAACTGGGTGGCTGGATGGGCCTCTTCAGAGGGTAGTTAAGAGCCAAACACATTGCTGTGGCTCCGGACTCACAGTAGGACAGACCAGTTAAGGACTGCAGAATTTCTTCCCCAAAGGACATTAGTGCACAAGATGGGTGATTACATCATCAAATAAAGTTTCATGGCTGCAGCACTGAAGCTCGCTTTCAATTCTGGATTCTTATGAATTAACTGAAACTAAAAATCCACCAACTGCTATGGTGGCATTTGAAACCACAGCCGCAGAGAATCCAACTGCGTCTCGAGATAAATAACTTAATGACATCAGCACTGCACCACCACCTTGCATTGCACATAGACCTAACTGTGGAAGATGCGAAAAGTTTAATGATAATGCATATTGCATCATGTGTGGTAAGTGTTTAATCCTCAATAAAACTGCAAACTGGACCGCATTTTGTAAATGTGAAGCATGGAATAATAATGCACACTGGACCACATCAGGTGAATGTGAAGCATTTGATTTTATTGCACACTGAACCAATTCTGGTGAAGTACATAATTTATAATACTTTGCACTGGACCACATCTCGTAAACGTGAATCATTTAATAATATTCATCACTCGACCGAATCTGCTAAAAATGAAGCATTTAATAATGGTGTACACTGACCACATCTGGTAAATGCGAGTCAATAAAAAATATTGCTCACTGTACCACATCTAGTAAGTGTGAGGTGAGGCATTTAATGCCAAAGCAAACGTGACTACATTTGGTAAATGTGAAGCATTTAATGATAATGTACACTGGACACATCTGGGAAATATGATTTATTTAATTAGAACACGCACTGGCCACATCTGGTAAAAATGGAAACATGTAATGATAATCTACACGTTGCCAAATCTGGTAAATGTGAAGCATTTAAAAATAATTCACATTGCATCACATCTGGTAAACGTAACACATTGCATAATTGAATAATAATGCACATTTTACAACATCCGGTAAATGTGAAGCATTTAATCATAATGCAGATTGACCACATCGGGTAAATGTGAATCATTTAATATTAATGCACAGTGGACCACATCTGGTAAGTGTGAGGCATTAAATTATGCAGACTTGACGTTATCTGGTGAATGTGAAGCAATCAGTAATAATGCAAATTGGACCACATCTTGTAAATTTGAAGCATGTAAAAGTAATGGTCACTAGATTACTTCTGATAAATGTGAAACTTTTAATGTCAATGCACACTGGACCACATCAGGTACATGTGAAGCATTAAATAATATTGCACACAGTACCAAATCAGGTTAAGTAAATGGTTTGATAATAATGTACACTGTGCGACATCTGGTAAATGTCCAATGTTTAATAATGCACACTGGACGATATCTTGGAAATATGAAGCATTTAATAATAAAGCACAATAGACCATACGTGGTAAATATGAACTGTTTTACAATAGTGCACATTGTGTTCAATAAGAATGCAAACTGGAGCATACCTGGAAAATATGAATTGTTAAGACTTTTTTAATTCTTTCATGGAATGTGGGCATCACTGTCGAGGCCAGCATTTGTCGCCTGTGCCTAATTTCCCTTGACAACAGACTGACTTGCTAGGCCATTTCAGAGGACAATTAACAGTCAACCACATTGCAGTGGGTCTGGACTCACATGTATGCTGGAACAAGTAAGGATAGTTTCACAGCACCATTGTGAGGCGAGCTTTCAATTCCAAATTTTTGGTAGTTAATTGAATCTAAGTTTCACCAGCAACTATGATGATATTTGACTCAGTGATCCCAGGGTATTAGCCTGGGTTCTGGATAATTAAGTCATTTACATTACCACAAAGCCAACATTTCCCTTTTCACACAGAGCTGTGTACGGCAATTGTGAAGATTTTCATGATCATGCATATTGGATCATACCTGCTTAGTCAGTATAATAATTCACTCTTGCCCTCATAAGATAAACATGAAGCACTTAGTAATAATGCAAACCACACGTCATCTGGTAAATGTGAACCGTTGAATAATAATGCAGACTGAAGCACATCTAGTAATAGTGAATAATTTCATAAAGATTGGACATTATCTAGTAAATGGGAAGCATTTAATAATAATGCACACTGAAGCACATCTAGTATTTGTGAACGATTTGCTAATAAGGCAAACTGGACCTAATCTGGTCAACGTGAAGCATTTAACAACAATGCAAACTGGATCACATCTGTACCTGTGAATCATTTAATTATAAACGCTTGGCAGCACAGAAATAGAGCATTGCTGAAAATGGAGACATTTTGTTAACTATTTTCTTCTTGCACTATTCAGGACAAATCGCGAGAATACCAATGTAAGGGAAAACGATAAATTAATAGGGCGGCTCAGTGGCGCAGTGGTTAGCACCGCAGCCTCACAGCTCCAGGATCCCGGTATCGATTCTGGGTACTGCCAATTTGCAAGTTCTCCCTGTGTCTGCGTGGATTTTCTCCGGGTACTCCGGATTCCTCCCACAAGCCAAAAGAGTTGCAGGTTGGTAGGTAAATTGGCCATTATAAATTGTCACTAGTTTAGGTAGGTGGTAGGGAAATACAGGTACAGGTGGGGATGTTTGGGAGGAATATGGGATTAATGTAGGATTAGTATAAATGGGTGGTTGATGGTCGGCACAGACTCGGTGGGCCTGTTTCAGTGCTGTATCTCGAATCTAATCTAATACAGTATGGGAAGAGACTGTTGATTGGTTGGCTAGTAGACTCTGATTGATAGAGGTGCTGTCATGGAGAATGCACCAGTTTATGGTGATTGACAGTCAAGGCATTGCCCTGAGGAATGAACCAGCAAATGGCTGTCACTTATTTTGAAACAAGCGCAATATGTGCACATGTTTCTTCAGTCTGCATAGTGCAAGGATCTGTGATTTATTATGGGCAGCTTCCAGAGCGCTTTAATATGTCACGCTGCGGCCTGACTGACAATCTTAAATTAGTTGTCAGCATAATTCCTAGCACACTGAGAATAATTCAACAAGTGCTACCCAATCGTGGAATCACATCGGAAGTTGGACATTGTGTTTTAAATTTTGCAAGCACGGGTTGTTTGGATATGTGCTGTACCTTACCCATTGCGAATAGCAGAAGGGACATGTTGTTTAATACGATCTGTCAGTCCTTGGGATGTGCGGCCTATGTACTGAGCATCACACTGGCATTGAAATTCATATATCACATTACTTATTGTGTGATTGGCAGAATGTCTTTTTTGGCTTCACAGCAGCATCCTGTTAGTTGTGAATATCACACGAGTTGCTAATGCATAGTAGCAGCGTGAAACAGCCAGCTTCACCTCTTGCTCAAATTGTTGGGATACATTACCATTCCAGGCGAATCCGAGGTAGACCAAGCACATTTTAGGGCAGAAAATGAGCGTCTTAGGCCCGTTTATAAGTTTATGCGTTACACAGTGAGAAATGATTTGATCAGAGTAGCCATTGTCACGCAGGATGCCTTTGATTCACCCTCTTTCAGCATCAAGCTTACATGGTGAGCAAAAGGCTTGGGCCCAATTTACAAGGTTGCCGATAAGGTCAATCTTATAGCACATGGAACTGTAAGAATCAAGACACGTGCATTTACCAGTGAAGTTAGGCTTTCTCAGTTGCATGTGTGAAAGGTGGTGTAACTTGTAAAGTGTGTGTGTGTTTGCATGTGATGTGTGTGTGTGTGTGTGTGTGTGTGTGTCTATATGTGCCCAGATTCACTGTTACATAATGTAACCCCAAAGGTCCCTGACGATATTTAAAGAATGAGAGTTATACAGAACTTAATTTCCTTCTCCATTTATTTGAACACAACCCGTCCCTCTGTCTCTCGATTGTCTCTGTCTCTCCACCATCTTTGTGTCTCTCACTGTCTTTCCTGATCACTGTCCATATCTCTCCCTCTCTCCGTCTGACTCTGACTCTCCCTCTCTCTCTGTCGCTTCTTCTCCATCTGCCATTGTCTCCCCCTTCCCTGTCTGTCTGTCTGTCTCTCTCTCTCTCTGTCTGTCTCTATCTCTCCCTCTTTCCATGTCTCTCCTTCTCTTCCTGTCTCTGCCTCTTTCCATGACTGCTTGTCTCTCTCTCACACCATCTCACCCACTCCCAGTCTTGTCATTTCTCTATCCCTCTCTGTCTTTCCCAGGACATCAAAGATTCCAACCATTTCTTTGGTAATTTTGAACCTTTAACTCTTGCCCTTGCTGGAAATGTCACTACATTTTGAAAGTATCAAACACTGATTCAACACTCACCCCTAAAAACACTTACACTAAGCCCCCAACGCAGTTCTGGGCAAACGATGGGGATTGTTACTGAGGTTCTGTCAAGTTCCCCTCGCACTCTGTCTTCTCTTCGTTCTGCCTCGAAAGTGTGTCAGTTGTTACTGATATTTTTCAACAACATTAGATTTAATGTAAATGTAAACATGTGGCTCAGCATCAATTGCCGTTTGTGGAAGAGAGATTCAAACTGATACTGAACCCGGTGTGTAGAAGTGTTTCTCCATTTCACTCCTGAAAAGCATTTAGAATATGTTTCGATTTTTGGACTATGCCTCCATTTCTTAGACTCCACATTCTATGGGAATGGTTTCTCTCCGTTTACCCTATCAGCTTCCATTATTAACTTGCAAACGTTAATTAAATCACTCCTTAACCTCCCAAATTCCAGGGATACATAGTAAATCTCCATCTACACAGTCCCATTAAACGCTCCCAAGCCAAGCACAGTGTCGTGTTAGAAACAGAGTAAATTCCCATTTGCACTGTCTAATCTCACACTCCCAGGGCAGAGGCAGCATGGGGTTAGATAAAGAGTAGAGACAGGCCCTATTGTATTATAAACAGAGAAATGGTCTTGTGCAGTCTAAACTGAGACAGGGTGAAACGCAGCATTAGCAAATACCTGGCGCAGTGGAACAAGTCAAGATGCAGTGGAACAAGTCAAGATGTAGTCTGGGGCAGTACCAACGGAGGTAGGGTCCAGTGTTTAAGAACAGAGGCAGGATGTAGTGCAGTAATAACTGAAACACGTTGTTGATCTTAAACAGATGAAGACAATCGTGGGGCTAATTGATTGTTGGATGAAGGGATGGAGTGTAATGTATCCAGCTAGCTGATAACGCAAATTCGGGTGGTACAGTCAGCTATGAGGAGGGCACAGATAGGATATGGGCAGGTTCACTGAGTGGGCAAGAAAGTTGCGGATGGAATATCCTGTGGAGAAAAGGCTGTGTGTTCACTTTGGCGGGAATAATAGAAATACAACTTTTTTCTCATATCATGGAATCGTTTCAGCTAAGAAGGATGAATCCTCAATGAAAACTCCTTAACCTCTTCGCTGAGGAAAACAAACCCAGCATCTCTATCTAAACACTTAACTGAAATCCTCGATTTATGAAAACATTCTCGTCAATATTTTCTGCACACTCTCTGCAGTCTTCACATTCTTCCCAACTTGTGGTGCCTAGAATTGGACCCAGAACTCCAGTTGAGGCCGACCCAGTTTTTTACAGCGGCTCATCACAATCTGCTTGCTTTTGTACTCCACGCCTCCCTCTATTTATAAACCCAGGGTCCATATGACTTTTGAACCACTTTCGCCAACCTTCCCTGCCACCTTCGATGATGTTTGCACGTGTCCCCCAGATCTCTTTGCCCCGTCACCTCCTTTATAATTATATCATCTAGATTTTAATGCCTCTCCTCATTCTATTTACCTGAGGAGCTGCAATATGTCGGCATAGTTCTTCGTGAATATTTTACATCAGTCTTCACAAAAGAGGTCGCAATGCTGATATTGTAGTCAAGAAGGAGATGTTTGAAATTTCGGATGGGATAAACAGTGAGAGAGGAAATGTTAAACGGTCTTGTATATTTGAAAGCTGATAATTGAACTGCATCACACTGTTAAGAGGTGCAAGGGAGGAAATATCGAAGGCTCTGACCATCATTTTCCAATCCTCTCTACTTGCGGGCATGATGCCAGAGGCCTGGAAGACTGCAAATTGATTTTTAAAATGAGCAAGGGATAGACTGAGTAATTACAAGCCACCCAGCCTAAACTCAGTGGAGGGCAAAGTATTGGGAAACATTCTGGTGAACAATATGAATCGTCATTTAAAAAGGTGCAGATTAAACAAGCACAGTTGGCGTGTATTTGTTGAGTGAAGATCATGTCAGACTAACTTAATTGATTCTTTCGCGAGGTAACAAGGAGGTTCGATAAGGCTAGCTGCTCATCACCACCTTCCAAGGGAAATTCGGCAATAAATGCCGTTCTTTCCAGTGATTCCCATATCCCGTGACTGAATTTAATACAGAGTCAGCTCCTGTGCACATATGGTACAGCTGGGTACAGGAAATAATTCACTCCTGTCTACTACTGTGTGTCTCAGCGTCACCATGTGTCTGGACCATCACTTTTTTAAGCATTAACCTTACATTAGTATGGAGTCAGTCTCGGAAATAAATGTCCCCGTCCTGTGGTAACACAACAGCGCCATCGTGAACAAACCTAAAATAGCTGTTGGATGTTCGTAAACGAACGTTAAATGAATGAATGGCTAATGTTGTGACTGTGTTTTGTTATTGAGGTTCTGAGTGAGGATTTAGACAGGCATTCAGAGAGAGAAGATTATAGATAAAGTGACAAAGAATGGCGGAGGGACCGAGAGAGACAGGGAGAGTCAGTGAGGGTTCGGAACAAATATGTTCAGAACAAATAGATGAGGCCCGAGCAGCACTCCAGGAGTCCCAGTCTGCCAAATTAAAAATGTCCTGTTTATCCCTATTCTTTGATTCCTGTTCATTAACCAGTTCTTCATCCATGCTAATATCGTACCTCTAACTCCATGTGTACTTATTTTTCATTTTAATCTTTTGTGTGGCGCCTTTTCGAAAACTGAGTTTAAAACAACTACTGGATGACCTTTAACTGGTCTACCAGTTACATCCTCAAAATACACAATTTAATTTTCGTGAAACCATGTTATTAGTTTGAATCTACTATAGCACATTTCTCAAGACTGCACACGTACAGAGGTGCATGGAGGCTCACCTGCAGTCTTCTTTCAACTCTGCAGGACATTTCAAGAGAGTAATTAGCAAAATATATGTGATCTTGGACTTCATCAGAGAGACAAGGAGAGAGTTCGAGGGCGAGATGGGCAGAAAGAGGGAGAAAGAGACGGGTAGAAAGAGGAAGGGGAGACGGGGAGAGACAGACAGAATGTAGGAGAAACTTAACAATTAACCATGTTAAAAATATTAATTAAAAATTTATAGAGCCTGTGCACTGAAAATATTGTCTGCAGACAGCAACTAAAGTCGCACACCATCCTAACTTGGAACTATGTCTCCATTGTCGCTGGGTCAAAGTCCTGGAAATCTCTTCATAACAGCACAGTGGGTGCTCCTACCCCACATGGACTGCACCTGTTCAAAAAATGGCTTACCCCCAACCTCTCAAAGGGAAATTAGGGATGGGCAATCAATGCTGCCATTGCCAGCGACACGCACATCCCACGAATGACTAAAATAATGGCACCAACCCACCTAAGGAACCATTAGCCTAGACGACCAAAAACCTGGACAGAGAGGTTGGATTGAGGGAGCGTATTCAAAGAGGAAAGAGAGGTAGTGAGATGGAGAGATTTAGGAACAGAATTAGCTGCAGAGTAAAACTCTGTCTTCTCTGTTCTATCAAACACTCCCATGGCAGGTACAGTGTGGGTTAGATATGGAGGAAAGCATCTTCAATATCTGCCTCACTTTCTCCTCCTCCATCCAGATGGAGAGAGTAACTGAGAAAGACAGGGATAGAGATGGAGAGAGAATGACAGAGAGAGGAAAGGACAGAAATGAGTTAAGAGAACCAGGGAGAAAAAGGATGAGATTGGGATGGAGAGTGTCGGTCAGTGTTCTCACAAAACTGTGTGCGGCAGCCTGGAAGGTACCACACGAGTCCTGCTCCGTGAGAAAAATACACACGTCTGAAAAGATTCCTTGAAACGTTGAAGGGACCACACATAGGACAAAAACAAATCTGGCCGCACATAGAAACGAAACTTTCTGGGGTCATTGGAACCAGCTGTGACTCAGTGGGTAGTAATCTTGCCCCGCACACATGATATTGTGGGGTCAGGTCAGAGCACGAAACCTAGCTAATGCCACCCATCAGAAAATCAAAACAGGTCAGCGAGACTCAGAAAATGAAACTTTTGTTAAATATGTGAGCCTCTCTTTCTGGAATGCTTTAGTGTTTGCTGAGAATGTTGACCCAGTGAAATTTTGCCCGTGTGGGATGACAGTTGTTTGAACAGACATGATAACAACTTATTGCAACATGAAAGTACTGTGCATACTGAGTGTAACAACATTTGCAGCCTCGCATATAATATGCTTTGCTGGGTGTGGAATCAGGGATTGAGATTTTCAAAACACTGAGGTAAAATCGAACTTCTCTCGACGCTAAGATCAGTGTTTGTAATAAGCCTGGGAGGAAAGTAAACCGAGAGACCGTCAAGCAGTAATTAATGTCAGATTTGATCAATTGTTATGAATTAATCAGTTAAAGTGTTTAAAGCATAGAGAATATGCCATTAAATAGCGGGATATGGGTTTCTGACCAGCCTGCATAAGAGGGGCACCCACTGCAGTTGTGGTCTCACCAAAAGCAGCCAACAAAAAATGACTAACAGAAGTATGTGGTGTTTTACTGAGGTTCCGAGAGATGAGAGAGAGACTGGCATTGACACACACACAGACACACACAGACACACACACACACACACACACACACACACACACACACACACACACACACACACACACACACACACACACACACACACACCAAGGGACAGAAAGTGACAGAAGAATGTTTCAATTTCCGAAATGCATTCAATAAGGTCCATCTTAGATTTAAAATGGAACAACTGATATGGCAACAATAGGCATTTGCAGAAGACATTTGCAACACTCGCCCCTAGAACATACACACTAAACCTGAACACATGACTGGGCAGAGAATGGGGATTGTTACTGATTGTTGCAACTTGTGTCATCCTCCCTCTGTCTCTCCCTTTGTCATGTATGTACATATCCAGCTCCCTCTGTCTCTCTCTATATCTTTCAATCTCTCTTTTGCTCTCCACGTTTCAGTATCTACATCTCACTCTGTCCCTCCTTTTGTCTCTCTCTCCATCTCTCTCTCCCTCACACCATCTCTCCCTCTGTCTCTCTCTGTTAACATGCGTGAGTAGAATTACATGTAACCCAGGCATTTAGTTTAGAGATACAACACTGAAACAGCCCCTTCGGCCCACCGAATCTGTGCAGATCATCAACCACCCATTTATATTAATCCTACACTAATCCCATATTCCTACCACATCCCCACCTGTACCTATATTTCCCTACCACCTACCTATACTAGGGGCAATTCGTAATGGCCAATTTACCTCCCAACCTGCAAGTCTTTTGGCTTGTGGGAGGAAACCGGAGCACCCGGAGAAAACCCACGCAGACACTGGGCGGACTTGCAAACTCCACACAGATAGTACCCAGAATTGAACCCGGGCCGCTAGAGCTGTGAGGCTGTGGTGCTAACCACTGCCGGCGCATCTTCCATCAGAACATTGTTCGACTATGAAGCTTTTTATTTCATGGCACTATTACTCAGACCACCTTTCAATTCCAGATTTTTATTAATTAATTGAATCTGAATTCCACCAGCAGCAATGCAGTGAGGTGTGCCTGTATTCCCAAGTAATTAACATGGGCCTCTGTATTAGTAGCTCAGTAATATTATCAGTACACTACGTTCTCTCTCTGTCATCAATCCAACGGAAGCCCCTTTGATTGAGAGCTGCTTCAATTAATGGTCAGCTGTGCTCTTTAGCACTGTCATTTTTGAGAAACCATTCTTGTGCCTTCTGAAAAGATAACCGCTCTCAGCAGGTCCAATGTTTCATAAAGTATTACAAAATCAAGTGTACAATCATATTCGGGCTCTGGACTGTGAATAGAAAATTTATAACCCTGTATTGAGCTTAGATTGTGGAGTCTGGAGCGGATCTTAGTGCTAAAACACGAAATATTCACTTTTTCTATGATTTAACTAACTTAACAATTAGATTAAGTGGGTATTTCAGGATATTTTTCAGCTCTTCTCGGAATTTAGTCTTGCTCACTGCGTAAATACAGGTGTTGGTGCAGGAACTGAGAAACTGCAGCATTCCTGCTGTGCATTCTGTGAAATAAAAAGGGTCATTGACGGAGGAAGGATATTGTTTTGTAATTCGCTGATAGATGTAAAATACAACCTGCGTCACCCACAACAGTATAAAACTGCCAGACATACTAAACAGTAAAATAATAGATTTCTTTCGATTCTCCATCTCTGAGTCATTGTGATTCTGTCCACTGCTGAGGCCCCGGAGTTGCCTGCGTCCTCTACTGGCCACTAAAATACGTCTCACAATCAGAGCATTGAGCAGCAAAATCAGAAAGAACGGGACACAAGGAGTTAAAACGCGATGAAACAACTCAAACGCGCTCCATGCGGGGGAAGTATTGAATATTTCCTGGGAGATACAGTACCAGGGAACATTATCAATTATATATAAAGGTTCGATTGTAAAGTACCAGGGAAGACTTTCTAAAGCGCACAGCACACTTACTGTTCCGATAACCACAGCTGCTGTTTTCTCAGTGCAATATTTCGTCCTAAGTTTCTCACAACAAATGTTCACAAATCGATCAAATGTGAAAGCGACTGTCAACCAGACAGAAATCATTGTGGTTGCATAAATCAGGAAAGAAATTGAACTACAGATGGGAGTAATGAACAGGAATGAATCTGTGAAATAAGTACTTGGAATCCACGTCAAAATAGGATCTGTGATAATGACGAGGAGATCGGCCACTGCCATTCCCACCAGGTAGCGAGTGATACATTTGGAGAGACCGCACTTTCCTCGGGACAGGATCAGAATCGCCACCAGGTTAACTGAAAGAGATAGAAAAGGATGCAGAGATATTAATGACCAGACCTCAAGTTAAAACAGACCTCAAGTTTGACATGATCTAGTATTAAATTGACAGCTTTGTTGCAGCATCCAGCATTTCGGTCAGAATATTTTTTGAACACATTTATCAATAATTGATTTGTAAAAATAAAGGTGAAATAAAATGATCATTGGATACAGTGGAAGGTCTAGGTGAGGGCGCGCTGCCAGTGTGGAAGGGCGAAGGGTTTTTCAAAGAAGGAATCCAATGGTTTAAATCCAGTTTAGCCTCCAGACCAATGGCCGAGTAAGTGAGGAGCAGGGAAGCTGTTTTTTACTTACTGGTTAAGAGAGTTAACGTGGGCTGATCCGAAAAGTGAAAATATCGAGTGCTGCTGTGGTGAGTTTTAGACAGTTTTAGGTCAGGGTAAGAGGCCGATGGAGGCTGAGCCAGAGAGTGGATTGGAGGTAGACAAAGAAAATGACATTTGGGAACTGGGGAGGAGGCAGGTCCTGAAGGGTTTGCGAAGCGAGCAAAGTGAAGCACCATTTCATTCGGTAAATAACTGCTTCCATTAAGTTATTTACTCAGTTCAGAAATAATTAAGAGGAATATTCACTAAAACAGGTTGAGGATATGACCGGAGTAACACACAGGGAGTGAGTCCAGCAGTAAATCTCACCCAATCTAGCAAAATCCTAATCATACCTTCAACTCACAGTTTCACTATAATAGTTACGGAAAAGTTAGCAGTTCATATTCGTGAATTATTCATACTGTGGCCTCTCTCCTTCTTTCTCCTTCTTCCTTCATTCTCCCTCTGTCTTTCTCTCATTCCCTCTATTTCATTTTCCCTATTCATTCTCGCTTGCTCTCTCTCTCTCTCACTCAACTTCTCTCTCTATCCACAGCTCGTACCCTGTCCAATCGCTTCTCCAGATTATTCAAGCGTCCACATGCTCACTCAACATGATAACTCAGGTAAATCAGCCTCCACAATCCAGCATGTGCACAACTCAGAATGTTCTGATCAAAGGTCACGGACCTGAAATTTTAACCTTCTTTCTCACTCCTCAGATGCTGACTGATCAACTGAGTATTTGAAACACTAATTGCTTTATCTCAGATTTCCAGCATCTGCAATATTTTGCTTTTATTTACTTATCCAACATAATGTCTATGGATCGGCCATAATTGTTTCTGTAACATTGGCGGGACTGAATCCATCTCCTTTATTCCAATCCAGCAACTGTATCCCAGGTATTCATTCCAATCCACCTGATGGCTGCTGTCTTTGAATGACCCTCAGAACGCTATATGACACCAGGTTATGCTTCATACGTATTGTTACGATCGAGGCTGGAGGTGTGCACTGTTCATTCACTCCCACCTTTCCACAGGTCACAACATATTCTTAACATTTTCTCAGTTACGGATCCAGTCAATTATCTTCCCCAGAATAGAATGTACTAACCATGTTTCTTTGTTGAACAGCAAAATTAACTGTTTATTACAGAACAATTCATAATTAGTAATAAATTAAAATAATATCAGATCGGTCAAATTATTAAAAATCGAACATTATTTTTTTTAAGGCCCCTTTGGTACCTTACCGCTTCATGCATGTGCACATAGACACACATACGCACACCCAGAAACACACACACACACACTTATATATGTACTTGCCCACCCCTGAAAAAAGTAAATAGCAGATGAGACACGCTGCGACGAACGGCCACAAAGTCCAAACCCCGAGCACACACAGGCAAGGTCTTTAGAATATTCTAGAATTTGCTGTCTTCAGGCGCCGTTGAAAATGAATTTAACAGGCCTTCTTGAAAGGAAGGGAAGAAGAGGAATTGGCTTATTGAACTTCACAGAGTCGTTTTGGGAATTGCGAGAAAAAGAGCTGGGTAGTGGCCTTCTGTTCGTTCTTGGAATACGTTCCTTCTGCTGCAGCAAACATGACTTTCGTCTCCTTCCAGAAGGTATCACAAACACACAAACACAGTGACTGACAACCAAAACTTTTAACCGTTTTCTGCCTACCCAGATGTACTCTGTTCCCAAAAGGCTTGTCCATTCAAAGGAGTGCTTGTCACTTTTCTGCCCCTATTGTCAGAGCTTCTGCTTGTCTTAAACCCAATCCATTTAACAGACAGCAACACTGTTGCGAATCCGGCTCCCTCAGTCCTCCTGAGTAAAAAAAAATCTGACACATTGTTTAGCTTAACTATATATATTTTTAATAATATATGCTTTTAACAAAGCTGAGTTACGTTCATAACACCATGTCTCATGCCGAAACAGTTATCCCCTCCTACCACATCACAGCATCACTACTTTTGGTTCCACTCTTGTCTCAGTTCATCAGATATTGAAACGTACATCCATGCCTTTGTCTCATCCAGACTGGAATGTACCAATTGTCACGCGCTTGACCCCCCACCCCCAACAGCCATTCACTTATGGATCCAGCAATCTGCTGCCTTTATCCTATCCCATACCCGGTTCCTCTCAAGAAACATTGCTCTATTTTCTGACTTGCATTGCATGGAGAATCCCAACGTCTCCAATTTATTTTTTCCTTCCTTGCATTACAAAGCAACACAGAATCCATTTATCCCGATTGATTTATTCCATTGCGTTGTTTCCTTAATTCTTAATATGATTGCCTCAAAAGGTCTATCAACCTCAGTTCTCTATTTTTTATTTGTCCGCTATTGGTATATGTATTTGACCTGCAAACTACTCAGCTTGTCCCCAGCTCCGAGTTTCTCACGGTTAAGAAGCTATTGTCATGCAGACCCCCACCTGCCCAGAATGAGGCATATTAAATTTGTCATTTTAAACTGTTACTGGAGTGAAAAAAGGACTTGTTCAAGCAAATAAACAGACGCTTGCCCGAAGAATCATTTGCAGACTGACAGACAGTGCTTGGAGGGACAAAAGGGTTGCTTTCCTTATCCATTTCTCTGAAAATGGACTTTGAGCACCAATGTATGGTGTGGAAAAAACATTCCAAGTTGAATGCTAAGATGGCCGAATACACAAACAGACATGGCCAAACCAAGCAGTCTCATGACTAACCTGCTTGGCCACCTGGGTTTTCTGAATTGTGCAAAAAGTTTGAATTCACAGAAATTGAATGGCCCTGGACTGAAAACACCTCTTCTGGCCTGCTCTCCTTCCCTTTCCCATGGAACTCCAACTCCACTGAAGACACATGAACCCCAAGAGAGAAAGGTCTCCTGCACAGAGAAAGGTTTTGGAATAATACTGGGCCCCAAGGAAAAGCAAGGTCCAACTACAATCAGGGACTCTGCAGCGAGCACGAAGAACCATAACAAAAACTCGTGTCCAGATACTGCCTCAAACTTTTCCACTTCAATGTTTCTGCTCTTTTCTGGCTCTGCTGCATGTGTGTATTGCGTAGGCACGCTAGCGTGGGCGCATCTGGCATCTCTATGCGTTAAGTTTAATAGAATTTCAACGTTTCTTCTTTAAACCTAAGATAACATGTTTTGGGATGGTTTCCTTGCCTGATAATTGGAAATCAGTGAACAAGGATTCACAAAGGGGGAGCTTTAAACAGGGTGTGTTTATAATTAAACCCTGTTCCGTTAAGATCAGGTGAAGGCTGAGAGGGAAAGATAGACCCCTTTCTCACCAGATCGTAACACTATTCTGATTTATCATTCTTTGGTGCACAGTGAAAGACCTCAAACCTCCCCACATTAAACTCCATATCCCACAGTTTATCAAATCATTTAAGCTATCGACAACTCATTTGTACAATTTTCTTTCCATCTACACTATTTACTGAGTCACTTAACTTACACTCGTCAGCAAACCGAGATGTATGGACCTCGGCTCCTTAATTCAAATTATGTGGAAATACAGTGAAAAGCTGTGCCCTCAGTCCAGATCACTGGGAAGCACTAATAATCACATCCTGTATTCGACTGTTTTCTTACTTCAATTCAAATATTTACTTTAAACACCAAAGTACACAAGAAGCTCATGTAACGGTAGAGAATTCGGTCCTTTACTGCACATCACATAAAAAGATTCCAGTATCTGTTTCTTCCATGTATTATTGTTTAGTTGTAGTATGCACATAATGTAGAGATCGAAGGTATAATTGGTTTAAGTGTTGTGAATATAGAGCTGTATGTACAGATACCGAAAGCTGTTTGACCTCATCGTGAGAACATCCCACAAATAACCCAGGACATTCATATACACAGGTAGGGTGGACACTCATTCCCACAGCTGGCATTGTTCAATCTATCTGCAACACATCGAACACATAAAATTGAGTACCTCTTCCAGACCAGAATCCATGCTATTTGAAATTTCATCTCTTGTAATTTTAAAGTCCAGAGTTAGATTGTGGATTTGCTCAATCAGCAAAACTACACCATCAACACTGCGATTTATAATCTGCAATTAACTAGAAAGGCTCGTGATTCCAAGAAATCCATTCCAAACTGATACAACACAACATCAATACATTGACAACGAATCCCTCTGACAGTAAATAAATTGAACTGCAGTGAATCAGAGAAGGGGATGTTAAAGGGTGATCAGCAAACTCAGTTCAGTTGCTAGACCTCTGAAGCAGCGTCAGATTCCCACAAGGAACTACTTCACCAAAGTGATAACCAATAAAATATTGAAAGTCCAGTGAAACCCACTCTTGGGGCCAAAATAGGCGACGGGTGGAAAATGTTGTGACCCGCACAGATGTCACTAAGTCTCAGAGCCTCTGTGATTCCAAATGCGTGGCTCATTAGCATGGCCGGGTCGGCTGTCCCCGAACTAATAATAACGTGGAGGGAGAGGCGAGCCATCCCTCCATCCCTGGCATGGGCTTTCAGCACCAATGAGCAGTTGCCGGCGTCGTTTTTAATGGGATTGTCGCCCGAAATGATCATTTAATTTTTTAGAGACACGCTTATTTTAACGTTTATAAAAGTGAATTAAAAAAAAAATCAAAGCACTGTTCCACCACCCCCAATCGCATCACACATCATTCCTGCCCTTCGCAGTCCCCACCACCCCCATCCCGCCCCGGGAATACCTAATGTTACTATTTGAACTTCCCACAGCCCCCAACCGCTTAAATTTTGGAATCTTTGTCCTTTCCCCCTTCCCATTACCCTTTCGACCAATCCGCAGCATTGTAACCTCGCTTCCCCTCCCTACACTAGGAATATCACCTCCTCCCCCTCCCCACAGCTGTGGCACCTCCTTTCGGGGATTCGAAGGTATGGCATTGCCACCGCAGGAATGATAATCCAAACCTTCTGGCAGAATCACTGCGGCGCGCATATTAATAAAAGCGAAGTATCCATTTGCATATTCTAATGTAGTTCCTATCGCCAAGCAGCGGGGAGGCTGCCACGAGGTCTCATCCGCCGCTGAGATCAGGACAGCCCTGCCCCAGCAGCTGGGTCGGCCCCCTTCCCCCGCCCCCCACACCACACCACCCCCACCACCGCCACCGCCACCGTTACCGTTACCAGCGTCGGTGAACCTTTACAATCCAGCCCTTGATGTTGGGGAAAGAGGACACTGAACTGCCTCATCGTAAATCACCGAAATTGGAATCATGAAGCAATATCCCAGGCCAGGTTAGTTCCACAACTCCTGATGGTCTTAAAACCTTGACGGGAACACACCTAGACTACTGTGTACAGTTTTGTTCTCCTTATTTAAGGAAAAATACACATAAATTGAGAGAGGTTCAGAGCAGCCTCACTCATTGATGTGTGTTAAAAGGGGCTGTCTTGCGAGGAAAGGTTGAATAGTTTCAGCCTATAAACTTCAGAGTTTAAAGGTATGGGAGACATATTGAAATATGAAATTCTGAGGAAGAACCACAGGCGAATGGTGAGAGGATATTTCCCCTTGAGGAGGAATCAAGAACTGGGAGGGGAGGGCGCGGGGGTGGTGCGGGGGGGGGGGCGGTGGTGTGGTGGGCGGGGGACAAAAGGTGCACATTTCAGGTGGAGCTGAGGAGGAATTCATTTTCGGTGAGATTCATGAATCTTTGGAATACTCGACCCCAGACAGCTGCAGAGGCTGAGTCATTGATTATATACAAGGATAAGATAGAGAGATTTTTGAACTGTAGGTTATTCAAGAATTGTGGATAACAAGCGAGAAAATGGTGTTGAGGCCAAGATCAAAAGACAAATGATCTTAATGTATTGTGGAAAAGGATCGAGGGGCCAATGGCCTACGCCAATTTTTATTGCTTATATTCTTACGTACTTAGCCCGAGCACCTGATTCCAATACATTAATTTGAGATATTAATCTGATCACATTCTCAGGGATGAAACAACATAAATCATTACACATAAAGGAAGTCGTGCAAGCCCGAACATTTAGAATCTGAGGCATTCTATCAACGGGCAATACATTCAGTACACTGAATGATCCAATACTAATGCAAGGATTTGATGAACAAAGATCATCACAGTCATTATCCTTCTGTTAAAACACCAGATGTGCAGAGCCTTCGGGTAGCCCATCATTCAACAGAACAGACAATTGCTAAAACAATCAGCATGTATGACATTATCAACTACAACAGTCGATTTAATATTGATTTGCTACAATAGCAGCTAGAGATAGCAGCTTCCCGGGAACTCCAATGGTTGCAAGAACCGTATAGTAAATATCTTCAATCTGATATATTACTGGATATCCCATTTCTGTGAGAAGCACCAACTGCTGTTGTTCTGTAATCCAGAGCTCTGGTAGTCATTCTGAATTGATACATATTAACAGGCCCTGATTTATACAGGGGATAAGTCTCCACTGACATGGCTATTCCCCTGATCGTTGCTATTAGTGACAGACACTTGAACAAACACATGACAGCGGTCGCTTTGTCTGCGATGTTAATAAAATGGTACATACGACATGAATATCTTAAAGTCCAGCAAAATATATTTATCAGACCTCTCTTGGGGATAAGGCCGATGCATGTAAGCATACAGAACAGATCCTGCAATAATGAGCGACTTCACATGCAGGCTTCATGCAATTGTGATGACAATGTTCACTCCCAATGATTCATGAATTAATGCAACAGAGTTTTCCAGAGTACACACTAAATCCAGGAATGCAAGCTGTTAAAATGTGAACTTTGACACGACGACAGTTATATCCATGCTCAGGGTTGCCCCTGGGTGATAGTAGGGGCAGCCTCTGAATGTGCTTCATTGACAACCCTCTCGCTGCTATTTTATTGCAAATGTTTATCAGTTCATTCTACAGTGGCTAAAGAATTATAAAATTAGAACTTGTCCATCTCCTGACACTATTCCTCCAGTTCACTCCTCAGTGGGAACCCAACATCCACCTTCCTTCCTTCCAAAACTCTACTGTACATCTCCATCCCCCAATAGGTCCAGCAGCTCACGCAGCGCAAAGGTTTTCACTGACCTACATTACATTTCAAATTGCTCAACGGCTTACATTTAAAATTCTGGCCCTCAGCTTAAAACCTGGTCGTGGTCTCAAAATTCACGATCTCCACTCTCTCTTCCAAACATGCTTAAACCTCGCTCGTGATCTCTCCATATCTCTGACATTGGGCACTTTTGTTGGAACTGACCTTCCCTGGTTCATATCTTACTGATACGATGAAAGCCACACCTTCCTCCGCAATGGATTCCCTTCACCCGCCAGCCTGTGCCTGACCTTCCTATTTTGCCTCCTCCTCCTCCACATCTTCATGTTACCCAAAGCCAACAGCACCTAATTACATGGGGTCAGCTTCCACATGTGTGCTGGCAACACCATGGTCCAAGACTCCGCCAACTCTCTCGACCTTCCACTGCCTCTGTGTGACCAGACTACAAATGTCTGTTTAGCAGGAGCTTCGGTTTTCGCCAACTAAATATATGAAATACCAAAGCAATCATCTTCCACTCTACCACAGAGTCCATACTAATTTCACTGACACCATTCCCCATCCTAGCTGTTGTGCCAGGCTCAGCATGATTTTTTTTAACATTTATTCTGTTGGTTCCTGATGTATTTCAGATGTCAAAACCCTTCGGTCATAAAAGATACCCCTGCCTAACATCGCTCGGCTCTCGCACTGCCTTAGTCCATCTGGCACTGAAACACTCAATCACGACTTCCGTATCTGCATCTTGGAGGTGAGGCCATGGAAATCGATTGGAGAAAATTTGTGATTTTCTTATACTGTGGAAATGTTTGGCACCATCGTGTTGATAATCCTGTTCAGAGGATTAGTACGGACTATTGTTATTCCATAAATTAATTAACGTGTAATCTTTTAGATATACAAATATAGAATGTGATTTAATTGTTGTTCATGTATAATTTGCGTGAAATCTTGAATTGAGAATGGAAGACTCAAAGCTGGAGGACGTGATTTGGAGATGAAAGATGGGATTGACCAAAGGGAAATTCCTCGTAGCTTTGACTTGGCAAAGTATGGCGAAGCTGGTAAGTAAAATTAGTGAAGAGGGAGTAGAAGTTTACATTGTGTCATTTGAGAAATTGCCACAATTTGGAATGGCTCAAATCACCTTAGACAAGCTCCTGGAGACTCTTTTCAAAGGGAAATTTTTGGAGGTGTACTCATCTCCTTCAGATTATCACTGATGTGACGAGAACAATGTGGACTGTTTTTCTCAATGCATAATAGTTGATGTTGCAGTAATGGGAAGCGGGTGACC
This sequence comes from Heterodontus francisci, assembly GCF_036365525.1. Taxonomy (NCBI): domain Eukaryota; kingdom Metazoa; phylum Chordata; class Chondrichthyes; order Heterodontiformes; family Heterodontidae; genus Heterodontus; species Heterodontus francisci. The sequence continues at coordinate 3,375,035 of NW_027140118.1, read as the reverse complement.
CTGGCACAACCAACATTTGCTGCCCATCCCTAATTGCCCTTGACAGCTGAATGACCTGCTGGGCCATTTCTGAAGGCAGTTAAGAGTTAACAATATGGATGTGGGTCTGGCATCGCATGTAGAGCAGACAAGCATATTTCTTTCCCTCAAGGTCAACTAGGCGGGTGTTTGCGACACCCGATGTCAGTTTTCATGGCACCATTACTGAGAATAGCCTTCAATTACAAATTGTCTTTTATTAGTTAAGTAATTTTATTAATTAATTGAATTTAAATAAATTTGCACCAGCTTCTGTTTTGGGATTTCAACCAGTGTTGTCATCTTGCACGGGCTTTACAACACTTTAATGCAGATAAGACCACTAGTCACTGGTAAATATTGCTTTATAGGGATCACAACCCACTCGATTTTTCTGCAGAAAAAGCAAAACAAAGAAAGCCAGGTTGTTTCAGTGGAGAATATTGTTACAGCCATTTTCACTTGAAATTGTACATCTTGCAGAGAAAAGCAATGCCATTGCTGATGATCTGACCAGTGTTCGAAGAGAAGCAAGTCTGAAGGAAAGCTATGAATTGTGAGAATTTTGACTTGTCTGAATTCTATTAATCTTACATTTGTTATTGGTAAATGTAGTAAAATTGTCCGCTGTCCCTTGATTCGAGGATGACGTGTACATCGGTTCACAATTTGCTACCATGGGTCATCATGTGACAGAATAGGCCAGTTTTCGATCCACAGATTTTTGGGCACATGGGACAGGGTTTCACACGAGGCGTTGGGATCCCGAGTATGGGATTGGATTCCTTTTCTTTCCTGCTCTGTCGCCACTCTGCTTCATCATTAAGGAGATTGGACTCAAAGCATGATAGACAAGTTGTCCCATTTTGAACGGTTTTAGAATACTCCTCCCAGTCATCAATATCAAAGCTGCCACGCTTCAGAGAGAGCTTCTGAGTGTCTTTGAAATATTTCCTTTGTCCTCCCTGGAGGACATTTGAGAGTTGGGAAAACAGTACCTGGCTGGGGATACGAGTTTTGAGCATCCAAATAGAGTATCTTGTCCATCGAAGTTGTTTTTCTTCAGGAAATTTGCGTGAATGCTTGTGGAGCTGGATTCAAAAATGAAGCGAGCGTGTTTTCGATGGTTCTTCCCGTTAATCTGGAGAATGCAGCAGAGTCATAGCTGATGAAATTTCTCTGGCGCTTTTATTTGTCGCTGATACACAGTTCAGGTCTCACAGCGGAACAGGAGTACGGCGATGACAACTGTTTGTACACTAGCACTTTTGTTGACTTGGAGAAGTCTATACTGTCAAACACTCGCTGCTGTAGTTTGTAGATGGCTGAGCTGGCACAGCTGATCTAGTGTTTGATCTCCCCATCAATGGCGGCCTTTTGAGAGAGGTGGCTGCCAGTTTATGGGAAGTTTTCAACGCATTCCAGAGTCCCTCCTTCAACGTATATCAGATATGGAACATTTGGATAGCCACAAATAAGTTGACATATCAGTTTTGTTTTGGCAACAATACAGGACATTCAAGTCCCCTCCGTGCAGATTGAAGAGATAGAGAGTGACTTTGAAATCTGGAGCAGTATGGGCAATGACACTGCAGTCATCCACAAACTGTAGACCATGTATGTCTATGGCGTATAGGTTTAGGTTTGACACAGAGGCGACTGAGGCGAAATAATTTTCTATCTAGGCGAAATTTGAAGTCCTCACCAGAGGGCAGTTGAACTTTGATGAGGCGAGCAGCCACTGTCAGCTAAATAATATATAGTATTAGTAAAATATAGTATGTGTTCTTTGATTGCATGTCACCTCTGCAGTACACAATAAGTTACTTGTAAAAAATGTTTACAGTATTCAGACCGTATTGTATTTTCTAACTGTTTGAACGAAGCCCTGACTGTGGTAAGGCATTCCTTTTCCCAATGCGGGAAGTGTGATGACGACTAGGCCTGGATGTAATGCCACGCCACTCCCAGAGATGGAATATGAGGCGTCTGTCCCATCGATGTGCGATGGCTGGAAGGTGAGGAAGGTCCCGTCATTTTTCCTTCACAATGCGACAAATTGGGCAGGGAAAAGTCTTTCCTGGCCAGAGGCCAATTGAGGGCCCTAAGAGGCCTATTATTACCTGCTTAAGGGCCTATTCCTGCCGCTAGTGGAATCAAGCCCTGTAAAATGAACGTCCTCTCTGTAGGTTTGTCTGTCCTCCCCACAAAGAGCCCCAGCAGAGAACAACCCACCCCTTCGAAAAGCACACCCTCCTACATTCATTCCCCCACCCTCCTTCCCCATCATCCGTGCCAGCCAGACTATGAGCTGTGTCGTTATAAGTCACCAAAATTAGATTTATAAAGTAATACTACAGAGCAGGCTAGTTCCACGAGGTGAAAATGTTCTGAGAACATTGGTGGCGCCACATCTTGAATTCTGTTTATAATTGTTGTCCTCTTACTTCGCAAGCAATATATACGCATTGAAGCCAGTTATGAGAACGTTTATTGGGCAGATTTCGAGCATAAAGGTGTAGCTTTGTACGGACTGGTTGAGCTGGGATACTTTAAAGTTAAGACGTATTGAAACATGTCACATTATGACTACTCCAGTTCAATTCCTGGTCAATGGTAACCTCCTGAATGTTGATCATGGGGGATTCAGCACTGGTAATGCCATTGAACGTCAAGAGCAGATTGCGAGATTCTCTCTTGTTGGAGATGGCCATTGCCACCATCCAGTTTTATTCTTGTTAACTTCTTAGCGGTTTTATACACCTTAGTGACTTGCTAGGCTTTTGCAGAGTCAACCATATTGCTGTGGGACTGGAGACAAATGTTAGCAGATTTCAATCCCTAAAACAATAAATGAACTAAATGGGCATTTCCAACAATCGATGATGGTAGTAATCTCAGGATTGCTACCAGTGCCACGTGATAGTCAGAGTAGAAATGAAAGAATAGTCAGGATGAATGCCTGGCTTGAGAGATGGTGCAGGAAGGATGGGTTCAGATTTTTGGGACATTGGGACCGGTTCTGGGGGAGGTGGGACTATTACAAATTGGATGGTCCATACCTGGGCCGGACTGGAACCAATGTCCTTGGGAATGCATTTGCTAATGCTGTTGCGGAGGGTTTAAACTAATGTGGCAGGGGGTTGGGAACCAAATGAGGAGGTCAGTGGACAGTAAGGAGGTAGTAACGAAAGCCTGTAAGGAACTAGATAATGAAGTCAGCGTGACTAAGGGGAAGAGTAGGCAGGGAGCAGATGATGAACGCAAAGGGAGTGGTGGTCTCAGGTGCATTTGTTTTAATGCAAGAAGTGTCGTAGGTAAGGCAGATGAACCTAGGGTTGGATTAGTACCTGGGAGTATGGCGTTATTGCTATTACTGAGACTTGGTTAAGGGAAGGGCATGATTGGCAACTAAATATCCCATGATATCGATGCATCAGGCGGGATGGAGAGGGAGGTAAAAGGGGTGGAGGAGTTGCATTACTGGTCAAAGAGGATATCACAGCTGTGCTGAAGGAGGGCACGATGGAGGAATCGAGCAGTGAGGCAATATGGGCAGAACTCAGAAATAGGAAGGGTGCGGTAACTATGTTGGGGCTGCACTACAGGCCTCCCAACAGCGAGCGTGAGATAGAGGTACAAACATGTAAACAGATTATGGAAAGATGTAGGAGCAACAGGATTGGTGGTGATAGGAGATTTTACTTTTCCCAACATTGACTGAGAGTCACTTAGTGTTAGAGGTCTAGATGGAGCAGAATTTGTCGGGAGCATCCAGGAGGGTTTTCTAGAGCAGTATGTAAATAGTCCAACTCGGGAAGGGGCCAGACTGAACCTGGTGTTGGGGAATGGGCCCGGCCAGGTGGGTGAAGTTTCAGTAGGGGACTACTTTGGGAATAGTGATCACAATTCCATAAGCTTTAAAATACTCATGGACAAAGATGCGAGTGGTCCAAAAGGAAGGGTGCTAAATTGGGGGTAGGCCAGCTATACCAAAATTCGGCAGGAGCTGGGGAATGCAGTTTGGGAGCAGCTGTTTGAAGGTAAATCCACATGTGATATGTGGGAGGCTTTTAAAGAGAGGTTGATTAGCGTGCAGGAGAGACATGTTCCTGTGAAAATGAGGGATAGAAATGGCAAGATTAGGGAACCATGGAAGACATGTGAAATTGTGAGACTAGCTAAGAGGGAAAAGGAAGCATACATAAGGTTCAGGAGGCTGAAGAAAGACGAAGCTTTGAAAGAATATCGGGAATGTAGGACAACTCTGAAATGAGGAATTAAGAGGGCTAAAAGGGGTCATGAAATATCTTTAGCAAACAGGGTTAAGGAAAATACCAAAGCCTTTTATTCATACATAAGGAGAAAGAGGGTAACTAGAGAAAGGATTTGCCCACTCAAGGACAAAGGAGGAAAGTTATGCGTGGAGTCAGAGAAAATGGGTGAGATTCTAAACGAGTACTTTGCATCGGTATTCACCGAGGAGAGGGACATGAAGGATGTTGAGGTTAGGCACAGATGTTTGATTACTCTAGGTCAAGTCAGCATAAGGAGGGAGGAAGTGTTGGGTATTCTAAAAGGCATTAAGGTGGACAAGTCGCCAGGTCCGGATGGGATCTATCCCAGGTTACTGAGGGAAGCGACAGAGGAAATAGCTGGGGCCTCAACAGATATCTTTGCAGCATCCTTAAACACGGGTGAGGTCCCTGAGGACTGGAGAATTGCTAATGGTGTCCCTTTGTTTAAGAAGGGCAGCAGGGATAATCCAGGTAATTATAGACCTGACCTCAGTGGTCGGGAAGCTGCTGGAGAAGTTACTGAGGGATAGGATCTATTCCCATTCGGAAGAAAATGGGCTTATCAGTGATAGGCAACATGGTTTTGTGCAGGGAAGGTCATGTCTTACCAACTTAATAGAATTCTTTGAGGAAGTGACAAAGCTGATTGATGAGGGAAGGGCTGTGGATGTCATATACATGGATTTCAGTAAGGCGTTTGATAAGGTTCCCCATGGTAGGCTGATGGAGAAAGTGAAGTCGCATGGATTCCAGGGTGTACTAGCTAGATGGATAAAGAACTGGCTGGGCAACAGGAGACAGAGAGTAGCAGTGGAAGGGAGTTTCTCAAAATGGAGATGCGTGACCAGTGGTGTTCCACAGGGATCCGTGCTGGGACCACTGTTGTTTGTGATATACATAAATGATTTAGAGAAAAGTATAGGTGGTCTGATTAGCAAGTTTGTAGACGACGCTAAGATTGGTGGAGTAGCAGATAGTGAAGGGGACTGTCAGAGAATACAACAGAATATAGATAGGCTGGAGAGTTGGGCAGAGAAATGGCAGATGGAGTTCAATCAGGGCAAATGCGAGGTGATGCATTTTGGAAGATCCAATTCAAGAGTGAACTATACAGTAAATGGAAAAGTCCTGGGGAAAATTGTTGTACAGAGAGATTTGGGTGTTCAGGTCCATTGTTCCCTGAAGGTGGCAACGCAGCTCAATGGAGTGGTCAAGAAGGCATACGGTATGCTTTCCTTCATCGGACGGGGTATTGAGTGCAAGAGTTGGCAGGTCATGTTACAGTTGTATCGGACTTTGGTTCGGCCACATTTGGAATGCTGCATGCAGTTCTGGTCGCCACATTACCAAAAGGATGTAGATGCTTTGGAGAGGGTGCAGAGGAGGTTCACCAGGATGTTGCCTGGAATGGAGAGCGCTCGCTATGAAGAGCGGTTGAGTTTATTAGGATTATTTTCATTAGAAAGACGGAGGTTGAGGGGGGACCTGATTGAGGTGTACAAAATCATGAGATGTATAGACAGGATGGATAGCAAGAAGCTTTTTCCCAGAGTTGGGGATTCAATTACTAGGTGTCACGAGTTCAAATTGAAAGGGGAAAAGTTTAGGGGAGATATGCGTGGACAGTTCTTTGCACAGACGGTGGTGGGTGCCTGGAACGCGTTGCCAAATACAATGCACAACAGAAAATGAACATTTTACGATTAAATTGAAGTCAAATGAAGTACATAAATTCATCCGCAGTGAATCAGAGAATGAGATACCAAGGTGTCAGCAGCAAACTCAGTTCAGCTGCCAGAACTTTAAGCATTAAGTTGACACAAGGAAATAATACAACAGCAATGATGACCAATAGAAATACTGAAATCCGAGTGAAACTGAGACATGATGTTGGGGAAGGAAAAAAAACTACTTCCTCCTTGTAACACTGAGACTGCGAACTGTGTTATTTTAAATCACCAAAATTATGTTCATGAAGTAATATTCCAAGACAGGTTTATTCTGCAAAGTGAAACTTTTAGCAACTCCTGATGGTCTGGTAATTGTTCTTAAAAGTTGCCTGGACCACATCTAGATTATTGTGTATAGTTTTGGTCTCCTGAAGGAGAGTATGCATGCATTGAGGGCAATTCAGAGAAGGATCACGATTCGACTGCTGAGGTCAAGGGGCTGTCTTGTGGGGAAAGGTTGAACAGGTTGGGCCTATGCTCCTTTGAGTTCAGAAGTATGAGAGAAGTATTGAAACATGCTAAAGTGTGAGGGAGCTTGACCGGGGGATGATGAGAGGAAGTTTTCCCTCGAGGGGGAATCCAGAACGAGGCGGCATCAGTTGAGCATTTCAGAAGGAGATCAGGAGGAATTTGTTTTCTAAAAGGGTGATGAATTGTTGGAATTCTCGAGCCCAGAGAGCTGTGGAGGCTGAGCCATTGATTATATTCAGTCTATGATGGAGAGAATTTTGAACTCTCGTGGATTCTGTGGTGATGACGAAGAAGCAGGAAAGGGAATTTGAGGCCAAGATCAGATCAGGAATGATCATATAGAATGGCGAAGAAACTCGAGGGGCCGAATGGCGTCCGCCTTCTCCCATTGCTTATATTCCTGCATACATAATCCTTGCACCTGATTCCAGTATAAATAGTTCTGACTTTAACCAAATAAAACTATTGGGCTTGATTAACAAAATCATGACAGACATAAAGAAACTCATACAAGCCCGAACATCTAAAATATGAGGATATTCCATCATCCAACAACACATCCAGTAAAGAGAATAAACCAGTAATAATGCAAGGAATTGACTAACAGTGATCAAAGTTATTATGCAGCTGCTACAGGACCAAATGAGCAGTGACTTATGACAATCCGTCATTCAAATGATCAAAGTGAACAGACGGCTGTGTAAAACATCCAGTGAGTAAAGCACTTTCAGGTACAGCAGTCAAATAATGCTAATTTACGCCATTAACAACTGGAGAAAAAGTGGCTTACCGGAAACTCCAAAGGCTGAAAATATTGGATAGTAAATACGTCCCATCATATGGATTACTGGATATTTAGCTTCTTTGTGAAGCATTGACCTGTGTTGGTCTGAGAATCAGAGCTCTGGCAGTCACTATGAACTGATCCATTATAACAGATAGTAATTTATTCAGAGGATAAGTCTCCAATGACATGGGCTATACCCCTGATTATTGCTGTTAGTGGCCGTCAATTGAACAAACATATTGCATCAGCAACTTTGACTGCATTGTAAATAAAGTGGTGCAGACAAAACAAACATCTCAACATCCAGCAAATTATCTTCATCAGACCTCTGCCGGGGATAAGACTGCAAACGGTAATCAGACAAGATTGATTCCACAATAATGCACAGCAGAGTTTACTGGTTTAAAATAATTGCAATGATAATATTCATTCGAAACTATTCATTTAGAAATGTCACCGATGTCTCCTCAGTACACACTGAATCCAAGGACGTAAGCAGTTAAAATGAGAAACTTTACAAGAAAACAGTTTAATCCATGTGTGAGATTGCAGCTGATAACTTAGTGCACTTATCATTGGGAGAATGATACTCCTCTCTCTGTTATTTTTATTGCACATGTTTAGCGGTTTGTTCTACTGTGGCTTCTGTAAAAATAGACCTGTGGCACTGACGGGCAATAACCCTCTGGTTCAATCCTGACTGGCAACAGGATCTCAACCTTCCTTCCATCCAACACTGTGCTGTACAAATCCATCCCTCAACAAGTCCAGCTCACCCAACACTGTCGCATTCACTCACCCTGATTAGATCTCAATCCGCCCAACAACTTACATTTAAAATTATCGTTCCCAGGTAAGATCCGGTCATAACCAAAGCCATCATCATCTCTACACTCCTGTAAAACTGCATCAAAACTCACCCGTGATCGCTCCATACCTCCGAAATTGGCCGCTTATGGAAGGACTGACCTTGCTTGGTTCTGAACTCACTGATCTGACCATAGCCAGAGAATCTCCAGCAATGGCTATTCTCCCACTACCAAAACTGTTCAATCAAAAGCCCCCGAACTAACGATTTTTGAATCCTCCTTATCCACTTCTGCATTCTTCCCAACGGCAACAACAACGACAGACATGGGATCATGTTCTACATGTGTGCTGACAACACACAGCTCCAGCTCTCCACCATCATTCTCGACTCTCCACTGCCTTTGTGTGATCAGACAACAACTGTCAGTTTTGTGTGAGTTGCAGTTTTCTCCGGTTCAACGTACAGAACACCAAAGCAATCATCTTTTGCCCTACCACAAACACCCCCGACCTCTTTCCCCTTCGTAGTTGCTGCATCAGGCAGAAAATTATGTTTTGTAACCTTTACCCTATTCGTCCTTCCGATCTGAGCTTCCAATCTCACATCCTTTCCAAAATAAAGGATGACTACATCTGCCTCCCTAAATTGACGTTCTAGAGCCCTGTCTCAGCCCTTCAGCCACTGACAAAACATATATTCGTCAACTCGACTTCCTCTCGGACAATCTACCACATCCTCATGCCTCTGACGCTTGCCTCTCAGTGAGACTTCCTTCCTTGTTTTCAAAGTTATCCATCTGATCAGATACAGAATCTCCAGTAATGGAATCTCCCCTCACCCCACATCAGCATTACCTTTGATGTTTCTCTTCATCCTCAATGGTGAATTTCCATAGGAGCTTTCACCGAAAGGTGTGGGCCATAATTTTACTTGTACACTGATGACATCCATATTCCCTCTCTCTGTCAAAGCTGCCCCTACTGTCTCTGTGTTAGCAGACTATTTATGCAACATACTGTTTTGGATGGTCACAATTTTCTCCTATCAAATAGCGACAGGACTAAATCCATCACCTTTTGTCCTCACAAACTGTCTACCCCAGCCACCAATTCCAATACACATGATGGCTTCTGGCTTCGAGTTCCACTCGAATTGTCGCCAAATTATGCTCCATACACGTGTTACTCCGTAAAAGAGGTGACCTCCTTCCACCTCAGCAGCACCTGCGACTCCACTCTTGCTCAGCCCAGCAGATATTGAAACACTCCTCTGTGTCTTTGTCACATTCAGATTCGACTTTACGAATGAACACCAGACTGACCTCCCATGCTCCACCTTTCATCCACTTATTTATCCAAAACATTGTTGCCTTTATCCTATGCCATACTGTGGTTCAGATCACTGCGAGCCAACAATAGTAATATCCTGACAATTTCAGCACATTGCCTTTGACACGAATCTGTCGCCTTGTTGCTGGCCAATTCCCCAGCCCAGCCAACAGGCTGCCTCACCAATCATTGCTCTCTTTACTGATCGACATTGAATGGAGGACCCAGAAGTCTTGAGTTTATTTTTCTTTACCATGCATTTCAAAACCCTCACGACCTCCTCTGTCCCTACTCATACAATTGACTGTCGTGTTACTGTAATGCTTAATACACTTGTCACACAAATATCTGTCGAACAGTTATGAGATTTCAATATTACCCTTCGTGATTTATGTACTTGGACATGCAATCTCCCTGCTCCTCCACAGCTCCCAGCTTCTCACAATGAGGATAGCACTCTGATCTATCTTTCTTTGGTACAAAATTGAAGACCTTGCACCTCCCCGTATTGCACTCAATCGCCCCCAGTTTTACCAATCACTTAAATAATCAAGTCTCTTCACACCTTTGTTTCTATCATTTCCACCATTTACTGTGGCACTTAAGTTACACTCTTCAGCAAACTTAGATAAATGAGCCTCCATTCCCTCATCCTATTCATTTGGACATTTGATAAAAAGGTACCACCCGAGTTGAGATCACTGGGAGACAACAATAACAATAACCTGACAATTTCAGCACATAGCCTTTGACGCTAATCTGTCGCCACCCGTTTGTCCAATTCCCCAGCCCAGCCAAGAGGTTGCCTGCAAGTAGAAACGCGTTATTTTTAGGCGGCTCTGATGTGGCATCTTGTCGAATGCCTTCTGGAAGTTCCTATAAATAAAACACACCACATTTACCACATTCGGCTTGCAGTTTTTTACCGGCCACATTCTTGCTGTTATCAGACCTATGCTGCAGAATTCTCTACTGAATCCTCTCTACCGTCATATAAGTACTAACAACAATGCAATCGTCTGGTTATGGTTACCTTCCTAATACCTTTATTGGGCAGGATCGAAATGCCCATGAATAAACTGATATGACTTATCCTTCAACGTTTTTCCAGTTTAAATGCGCTAAATAATTTCAAGATGTTATTGCTTGGTTGTATTATCCTCCAGTCTTGCCCTCTCACAATCCATGCCCATGTCTTATTTTATTAAATATAACTCTAGGAACAATTGCCTGGTCCTACCATCTCTTCAGCTCCCACACTTCCTTTGATATCCTCATTGAAATTCGTTACCAATCTTTTGGTCATTTCTTATGTTTCCTTATTTAATTGTGTCTGTCTTTCCTCGGAGCACTCTGAATAACCTTGTGAAAGATTAGAGATATAGAGATATTGATTCTTGTACAGCAAAGACGGAGGTCATTCGGCCCATGCTGACTCACTTTAGAGCAATCAAGTCAACCCTACTCTTCCGCTCGCCTTAGACTGGCAAAGATACTTTTTTTCAGTGCTCATCCAATTTTCTGTTGAAATTATTGATTGCCTTTCTTTCCAGCACCCTCATGGGCATCTATTTCCAGATCAGTGCCACTCGCACATTCCCCCTGTATCCTTTGCACCTTCAACCTCACCATCAGTTAAATGGAACGGTTTTTGCTTGTCTAACCAATGTAAGCCTGTCATAATCATGTACAACTTCATGAATTCTCCCCGAATCTCCTTTGCTCCAGTGAGAATACCACTTGCTTTTCTAACCTTACATCGTGACCAAAACCCCTCAAACCTGGAAACATTCTGGTAAATGTCCTGTGAACCCTCTCAAGGACATTGAATCTTTCCTGGACTGTGATTTCAGAGCTAGTTGCAGCAACTTATTTGGGGTCGAACCAGAGCTTTATGAAGGTCCAGCAAATCTTCCTGGCTTTTGTACTTATGCCTCTATTTATGATTCCCAAGATCCCATATGCATTGCTAATCACTCGCTCAATATGTCCTGACACATTCAATGCTCGATGCACCTGACAACCAGGTCCCTCTGTTCCTGCATACTCTTTAGAAGTGCTCCATTGCCTCACCTATACCTTCTGTCAAAATGCATTACCTCAAACTTGTCTGTATTAAATTCCATTTCTCACGAGTCCTCCCAATCTTCTCACCTATCTATGTCCCTTTGAAGGCAGTTAGTAGCAGCCCCACCATTTGGGACCGTCCGCAATTTTTTTTTTTACTGTATTCCAAGGTTCAACTGATTTTAATATGAGCAACAAGAAAGAAAAACAGTTCCTAGCACTGACCGTTGGGGAATACCACTGTCTAACATGCTGCAGTTTGAATAAAAACTATTTAACTAACTATGTTTTGTAGGTGAGCCACTGTTACATTCAATTGGACATTATGTGAGTCTCAACTTTGTCAACCAGCCTTATCTGTGGCACCCTGTTAAACAAGGGCTGCTGTGACAAGGGCTCCCTGGGATCCCTGGTGTACAGCAGAAATCTCAAAACCCTCGAGAGGTCGGCTGCGTTTGCTGACATTGTAACCACTAGGTGGCGCAGTACTTGCACATGAGCAAATTCAGGCTCTTCAGCTGGAACGTCTCTGTCTGACACGTTCAGGCAGTTGCCAGGATTAAAGATGGTGCTGCTCAATTTATTACAGGAAATGCTTATAGCTCGATCGTTCGAACAAACTAACCTTACATTAAGTTGGATGGAAGCCCAGTAGTATGTTACTATGTAGTTATAGGATACTAAGTGTAAACCTCAGATCCATATAATATTCCAGTAACTCTATTAAGTACAAAAGAAATTTCATGATTGAATTTCCATGTTCTGATACATTTGGGAGATAGTGAATTGGCACCCCGATTGATGGAGAAGAAAATTGGGCAGAGTATAACCGCCCCTCTGGCCGCTCTCATCCTCTGCAACTTGCTTTCTCCCCTCCTGCATTCAGGTCGCTTCCATCGCCCCCTTAGCCGTTCGCTCCTGACATCGCTGATCCTCTTCACTCCGCTTGGCATATTGATCCCCACTCCTCGCCACCCCGCTTCCTGTGATCCACCTTCCTGCCGCTAGCTGTCGGCCACAGCCTTCTTCTCGGCCACTAGGCCTCTCGTTTGCTGGTTCACAAAACGTCGCCCGAAGAAGAAAATCGAGCCGCGAGCTGTGACGGGGCAATTTAGGAGCGAATGGCCGAGAGGAGGGAAGCAGCGTGGCCAGGAGCGAATGCCTGAATCAGCAATGGGTGGGGGTGGGGGGTAGAGTGAACGGGGAGCAGGCAGCCTGAAAGCGGGGTGGCGTGAAGTCAGGAGTGGGAACAATCGGCCAGGGGAGTGGTGGGGGGGGGGGGGGGGCGACGGTGGGGCGCAGCAAGGTCTGGAGCGAGTGGCTGTGAGGAGGAAGCATTGAGGCCAGAAGCGGGTTGCCAGGGAGAGGGGAGAGTGGCGAATGGGGATGGAACGAGGGACGGGGATCGAGGTCCATCCTCAAAGTCTCCCATTCAGCCGCACACTCCAGCCGAACTGGGGGCTGGATACCCAATGACGCTTTACTGCTCATGCGCGGAGGCCAGGCGCCTGCTTGAGGATAACCCTTGTGCCGATATCAGACAAAAAATTAAATAAGAGCAAAATACTGCAGGTACTTGAAATCTGATATAAAGCAATACGTGCTCGATTTACTCAGTTGCTCTGGCAGCATCTGTAGAGGGAGAGACAGAGTTAACGTATCAAATCAGCGACCCTTCATCAGAGGATCCGAAATGACATTGACGATGACGTCATCATACGCATGCATCACTTGGTCCTGGTCCTGGCAAGACGGTTGCTGCGCATTTGCGCAGCTTGGAAAATCTGATTACAGATACTCGCATTGTCAGGAGTTAGATTGGGAGGGATATCACCAGTTGTGCCAGCGCAAGATCCTGCAAATTCAGTGGCAGGACAGCCGCTCCAATATCAGTGCCCTCTCTCAGGCCAACATCCCCAGTATCGAGACACTGTTCATATTCCCTCAGTTATGTTGGGCGGGCCATAAATTTCACAGGCCTGACACGGGACTCCCAAAACAAGGTTTCTACTCTGTGCTTCGGCACGGCAAGAGGCTATCAGGAGAGCAGAGGAAATGCAACAATGTCTTTAAAGCCTCCTTGACAAAATATTACATCTGCACTGATACGTGGAAATATCTTGCCCATTCTGCCCAAAATGGAGAAGAAGCATCCGTGAAGGTCCCGGCCAGTTCAAACAACATTGACGTACTCCGACAGTGACCAAGTGCAAACAGTGGAAGGAACGTTTGGAAATTCGAGCATCCCATTCATTCACCTCACCAAACACAATTTGCCCCAGCTAAAATGGAAGGAAGTCATTCTCATTCCCAAGGGACTGCCTAAGAAAAAGACTTTGTTAAACACTTTCTTGAAATCCATAGCGACAACCTCCATTGCATTCTCATCATCAACATTCCCTGTTACCTCATCTAACATCTAGAGATTTACTAGGATGTTGCCTGGTATGGAGGGAAGGTCTTACGAGGAAAGGCTGAGGGACTTGAGGTTGTTTTCGTTGGAGAGAAGGAGGAGGAGAGGTGACTTAATAGAGACATATAAGATAATCAGAAGGTTAGATAGGGTGGATAGTGAGCGTCTTTTTCCTCGGATGGTGATGGCAAACACGAGGGGACATAGCTTCAAGTTGAGGGGTGATAGATATAGGACAGATGTGAGAGGTAGTTTCTTTACGCAGAGAGTAGTAGGGGCGTGGAACGCCCTGCCTGCAGCAGTAGTAGATTCGCCAACTTTAAGGGCATTTAAGTGGTCATTGGATAGACATATGGATGAAAATGGAATAGTGCAGGTCAGATGGTTTCACAGGTCGGCGCAACATCGAGGGCCGAAGGGCCTGTACTGCGCTGTAATGTTCTAATTCTAATTCTAACAATTCAATTAAATACTTAATTGAGGTGGGCATCTGTGAATGAGTTTAAAGTTGGGTATTTAAAGCCCAATTATTATTTCGCGCGATTTGGGCATCTCTGGCAAGGCCAGCATTTGTTGCCCAAGCATAATTTCCTTTGACAACCTGGAGGCTTGCTCCGCCATTCCACAGGGAATTTAAGAGTCAACCACGTTTCTGTGGGTCTGGAGTGACTGTATGCCTGACCTTGTAAATACGGCAGATTTCCTTCCATAAAGGACATCATTACTACAATTAATGATAGATTAATGGCACCATTACTGATACCAGCTTTCAATTCCAGCTCTAACTTTTAGTTTGGATTATTTTTGATTAATTGAATGTAAATGCCACCAGCTGCCGTGGTGGAACTTGAATTGTGTCCCCAAGGCATTATCCTGGAAATCTGGATTGCTAGCTCAGTGCCATTACCACTCCGCCACCATTTCCCCAAGCAATCAGAAAAAGTAGCGACACAAGAACTAGTCAAAAACGATGGCAGGGACTCACTCAAGTATTGAGTGCAAAACGTATTGAATACTTGGATCCTGTTCCGACCCTTTGGAAGATGAACTCAATTAATATCCATGCTCCGCTGTTTCCTGTATTCCTGAATTTTATTTCCCTTACAGTATCTATGCAATTCTCTTTTGAATGTTAATATTCAATCTGAAACTAAAAGCCTTTATTAAGTGCAATCAACCCACAACAACACGCCGATAAAAATTGTTTCCCCATGTAGCTCCTCAATGCACATTTTGGATTCGGAAAGGAACATATGTGATTTTAAAAGAGAGAACTTCTGAGAAGGACGCGTAGCTTCAACCTTTCAGGCAGCGTACACTGCCCGTCATCAGGAGAAAGGACAAGATCAGATAGAAGAAATAGCTTTATGTCTGGTGGAGCATGGAAATGTGTGCAGGAAATTACTGCTGATCGGAAATGACGTGTTCTCATTCTTGTTGCTATTGGTAGGAGAATTGTGTTTCGTGGTATGTCGGTTTTTCTCTTCCTTCCACAATCAATTTTCATCTTTTGCTTTCCTCATTCCATTTCATTGGTACTTGCCTGCAACATTGCCTTATATAATATTCATTTTCAATACATACTCCGTTAAATTTACTCTGCTTGCCTGCTGTTCCTGGGGGTGATGGAGCACACCTCCCATTCACGCCAATACACATTTTTGCTGTGAGTTCAGTTGAGAAATTTAGATCTTCCCGACGTAGTCTTAACATCTATCCTGTCAATCGTCCTTGAAATCTTATATGTTTCAATAAGGTCACCTCTTATTCTTCTAAACTCCAATAAATAAAGCCCTAACCTGTTTAGCCATTCTTGATAAGACAACCCGTTCATCCCAGGGATCAGCCTAGTGAATCTTTTCTGAACAGACTCCAATGCCAGTATATCCTTCATTAAATATGGGGACCAAAACTGTACACAGTACTCCAGATGTGGCCACACCAATACCCTGTAACAAGACCTGCCGACTTTTAAATTCTAAGCCCCTAGCAATAAAGGCCAACATTCCTTATGCCTTCCTAATTACTTGCCGCACCTGCATGCAAACATTTTGAGTTTAATGTACAGGGAAACCCAGATCCCTCTGTACTGCAGAACTTTGTAGGCTTTCTCCATTTAAATAATAAACTGTCTTTTTATTCTTCCTACCAAAGTGGTTGAACTCACACTTTCCACATTGAACTCCATCTGCCAAGTTGTCTTTCCCCCTCCACTCACTTAACCTATCTATATCCCTTTGCAGATTCTGTGTGTCCTCATCACAACATGCCTTCCCACCTATTTTTGTATCATCTTCAAATTTACATACACAGCGCTCTGTCCATTCCTCCAAGTCATTGATGTAGATAGTAAATAGTTGATATCCTAGGAGCGATCCTTGTGGCACACCACTAGTTATGGCTTTCCAATCCGAAAAGACCCATTGATCACGACACTCTGCCTTCTGTGTTGTGTGATACACAAGCAAAGCTAGGCCTCCGTTCGAAAGGACAGCGAATGGATTGGTCAGCAAATGTTCTGGAGGAACTTTCTGCCACAGGGGATGCTAAGCTCTCGAAATGAATTGCGTTTAGCTGATGATTGGCACTTCTGTATAATATTTTGATGTGTATGGGAGACGGACTACAAAGTTGCCAACGAGGATTGAAATGTGCTGTTTTGGCAAGTTGGGTCAGCGCAACAAGATCCAAAGTGTTCCTCCTTTATCATAAACATTCATTTAAAACGTGGCCTTGAAACAATTGGAAGGCAAATGAACAGAACCCTGGAGGTGAAGAAATAGAGATTGCAGGTGGTTGGCCATTGGCTAAAGATGTATTAATTGCCCGGACGCTGCATTTGGAAATGGCAGACTTAAAAGCACGCTTGTAGGAAAGTATGGAGTGATTTCCTGTGTGAGAACATCACAAGAAATGTGTGCTTGGAACTGTGGCCTTGACACATCTAAGGTGTTGTGGGTAAAATGACTATTGTGAATGTGAAAATAATAAAAAACAGAAACATAAGACCATGCGAAATAGGAGCAGGAGTCGGCCATTCAACCCCTCAAGCCTGCCCCGCCATTCAACAAGATCATGGCTGATCTGTCCCAGGCCTCAACTCCTCTTTCGGGCCAGCTTCGCATAACCCTCGACTCCCCGAGATGTCATAATCTATCTTCCACGTCCTTAAATGCATTTAGTGACCTAGCCTCCAGAACTGTCTGACGTCGAGGATTCCAGAGAATCACCAGCGTCTGAAAGAAGAAATTCGTTTGCAACACAGTTTTAAATATGTGGCCCCGTTTTCTGTAACTATGTCCACTAGTTCGAGATACCCCACCAGTGGAAACACATTCTCAACCTCTATTCTGTCAAGCCCGCTTAGAATCATATATGTTTCAATAAAATCACCTCTCATTCTTCTAATTCCAATGAAGAAAGGGCGAATCTGTTTAGCTGTTCTTGATGAAGACAACCCTTCGTCCCAGGAAAGAGCCTAGTAATTATTTTATGAAGGGCCTCCAATGCTAGCATATCATTCCTTAAGTACGGGGACCAACACTGTATGCAGTACTCCAGGTGTGGCCTTACCAACATGCTGTGCAGTTGTAACAAGACTTCCATACTTTTAAACTCCAACCCCCAGCAATAAAGGCCAAAATTCCACTTACCGTCCTAATTGCTCGCTGCAGCTGCATGATAACATTTTGTATTTAATGTACAAGAACACCCAGATCCCTCTGTACTGCAGTATTTTGTAGTCCTTCTCCATCTAAATAATAATCTGCTTTTTTCCCTTCCTACCAAATTGGATGACATCACACTTTCCCACAATGAACACTATCTTCCAAGTTTTTTATCCACTCACTTAACATATCTACATCCCTTTGCAGCTTATTTCTGTCATCATCACAGCATGCCTTCTCACCTAAATTTGTATCGTCAGCAAATTTGGCTACACTACACACTGTCCCTTCCTCAAAGTTATCAACATAGATGGTAAATATTTGAGGCCCCAGGACCGATGCTTGTGGCACCCCTTTTGTTATGGCTTTCCAACCAGAAGAAGATCCATTAATCCTGACTCGCTGCTTTCTATGTGCGAGACAATCCTCGATCCATGCCAACACATTACCCCGAATACTCTCAGCTCTTATTTTGTGCAATAACCTTTTATGTGGCACCTAATTGAAAGCCTTCTGAAAATCGAAATACACAACATATACCAGTTCCCCTTTATCCCCTCTGCTCGTTATATCCTCAATGAATTTTAAGAAAATAGTCGAACATGATTTCCTTTTCATAAACCTATTTTGACTGTGTTTGATTGCATTCTGCTTTTCGAAATGACTTGCTATTTCTTCCTTAATAATGGACTTTAACATCATCCCATGTTGAGCTATATCTATATATTTAAGGTCTATATATTTGTGCTTTCTGTCTCCCTCCTTTCTTGAATCGAGGCGTCACATTAACGGTTTTCGAATCCGCTGGTACCCTGCGGAATCCAGTGAGTTTTGGTATATTACGACCAATGCCTTTACTATCTCTGCAGCCACTTATTTTAAAACCTTTAGATACAGGCCAGCAGGTGCTGCCGACGTGTCTGCCTTTATTCCCATAAGTTTGGCAAGCACCTTTTCCCTCGTGATAGAGATTGTTACAAGTTCCTCCCTCCCATTTACACATTGCTCATCTATTATTGTTGGGATGTTTGTAGTGTCCTCCACCGTAAAGACCAATACAAAATATTGGTTTAAATTAGCTGCCATTTCCCTGTTCCCTGTTATTAATTCCCCAGTCTCATCCACTAAGGATCCCACCCTTACTTCAGCTACTCTCTTCCTTTTTATATAACCGTAGAAGCTCTTTGTGTATGTTTTTATATTTCTTGCCAATTTACTCTGAATCAATTTTCTCCCTCTTTATTAGGCTTTTTGTCATCTGCTGCTGATATATATAAAAAAAACTATCCTCTGGCCTACCACTAACTTTCGCCACTTTGTACGCCTTTGTTTTTGATTTGATACTCTCCTTAACGTCCTTTTTGTTATCGACGGACCGTCCATAATTCTCATTGGGTCCTTCCTTCTGACCGGAATAAATGTTTGCTGAGTGTTATGAAATATCTGCTTAAAAGTCTGCCACTGTTCATCTGCTGTCTTTCCTTTTGGTCTATTTTACCAGCCCACATTAGAAAACTATTTCTTCATCCCTCTGTAATTGTCCTTGTTTAAGTTGAAGACACTGGTTTGAGACCTGAGTTGCTCACCCTCCAACTGCATTGGAAATTGTACCATGTTATGAACACATCCCCCTAGACGATCCTTAGCGACGAGATATCGTCTTGATCCTACCTCATTGCACATTACCAAATCTAAAATAGCCTGTTCCCGGGTAGATTCTGCAATGTGTAGTTCTATGAAACAATCCCTGATGCATTCTGCAAATTTGTCTTCCTTGCCAATTTGATTTGTCCAGTCGAAATGCAGATTAAAATCACCCATGATAATTGGAGTGCTGTTCTCACACGCCTCCATCATTTCCTGATTAATACTTTGTCCTACAGAGAGGCAACTCCTCGGGGACCTATCGACCACCCGTTATTTCCTTCGCTTGCTATTCCTTATTTCTACCCAAACTGTTTCTACATCACGATCTATTGCATCTATATCCTAACTCAAAACTACACTAATCACTTCCTTTAATAGCAAAGCTACCCCACCTCCTTTTACTTTCTGTCTATTCTTCCAGAACGCCGAATTTCCTTGAACATTGAGTTTCCGGTTTTGGTCATCCTGCCACCACATCTCTGTGACAGCTATCAAATTATATTCATTTATTTCTATTTGTGCCGTCAGCTCATCCATCTTGTTACAAATGTTATGTGCATTCAGATAAACAGCCTTAAGCTTTGACTTTTTTAAAATCATTTTTACCTACTCTGGTTCTAATTTCTGCTGTACTCTTATGCTTGTATTCTCTGTCCCTTCCTGTCACACGCCGATTCATGTATGCCCCTCCACTAGCCTGCAACTCTGCTGTCTCTTACTTTTCGACTTTTTTAACTTCCCTTCTATTGGACCCTCCACCCACTATTTACTTTAAAGCCTGATCTAGAACCCTACTTATACGATTCTCCAGGACCCTGGTCCCAGCATGGTTCAAGTGAAGCCCATCCTAATAGAGCAGCTCTCTCTTTCCCCAGTAATGGTGCCAGTGTCCCATAAATCGGGACCCATTTCTCCCACAGTCATCTTTGAGCAATGCATTTACCTTTCTAATTTTATTTCCCCTATGCCAAATTGCACGTGGCTCAAGTAGTTAACTGGAGACTATTACCTTTGTGGTTCTTCTTTCTAATTTAGCCCTGAGTTGCTCATAGTACCTCAGGAGAACCTCTTGCCTAGTTCTAACTATGTCTTTGATAGCTATGTGGACCACGACACCTGGATCCTTCCCTTACACTCCAAGTTCCTCTCTCGCCCAGAAGAGATGTCCTTAACCTTGGCACCAGGCAGACAACACAACCTTTGGAGTTTTCTATCTTTGCTGCAGAGAGTTGCATCTATTCCCCTAACTATGCGATCCTCTATTACAACTACATTTCTCTGTTCTCCTCCCACTTGAATTGCGCTCTGAACGTGGGTGCTGTGGTCAGTTTGCTTATCCTCCTTGCAGTCTGTGCCATCGTCCACACTGGGAGCAAGGACCTCATACCAATTGGATAAGGGCAGTGGCGGTGGCGTAGTGGTATTATCACTGGACTAGTAACCCAGAGACCCAGGGTATTCCTCTGGGGACGTGGGTTCGAATCCCACCGCAGAAGATGATGGAATTTGAATTTAATTAATAAATCTGGAAGTAAAAGCTATTCTAATGATGGCCATGAAACCATTGTCGATTGTTGTAAAAACCCATCTGGCTCACTAATGTCCTTTAGGGAAGGAAATCTGCTGTCCTTACCTAGTCTGAACTACATGTGACTCCAGACCCACAGCAATGTGGTTAACTCTTACATGCCATCTGAAATGGCCGAGTAAACCAATCAGTTGTACCTAACCGCTATGAAGTGAATCAAAAGCAATGAAATCGTACGGAGCACCCGGCATCGACCTAGGCACTGGAAAAACAACTGCCAACCCAGCCCTATCGACCCTGTAAAGTCCTCCTTAATAACATCTGGGGGCTTGTGCCAAAGTTGGGTGAGCTGTCCCACAGACTAGTCAAGCAACAGCCTGACATAATAATACTCACGGAATCATAACTTCCAGACAATGTCCCAGACACTGCCTTCGCCATGCCCGGGTATGTCCTGTCCCACTGGCAGGACAGACCCTCCAGTGGTGGCGGGACAGTAGAATGCAGTAGGGAGAGAGTTGCTCTCGGAGACCTCAACATCGACTCTTGAACGCATGAATTCTCGTGGCATCAGGTCAACCATGGGCAAGGTAACCTCCTACTGATTACCACCTAATGCCCTCCCTCAGCTGATGACTTTGTACTCCACCATGTTGAACACCAGTTGGAGGAAGCAGTGAAGGTAGCAAGGACAGAAAATGTACTCTGGGTGGGGGATTGCAATGACCATCACCAAGAGTGGCTCGGCAGCACCACTACTGACCGAGCTGGCCGAGCTCTAAAGGGCATAACTGCTAGACTTGGTCTGTGGCAGGTGGTGGAGGAACCAACACGAGGGGAAAACATATTTGACCTCGTCCTCACCAATCTGCCTGCTGCAGATACTTCTGTCCATGACAGTATTGGTCGGAGTGACCACCGCACAGTCCTTATGGAGACGAAGTCCCGCCTACACATTGAGGGTACCGTCCGTCGTGTTCTGCGGCACTATCACACTGCTAAATGGCTTCAAGTTCGAACAAATCTAACAATGCAAAAGTGGGCATCAATGTGGCGCTGTGAGCCATCAGCAGCAGCAGAATTGTACTCAACCACACTTTGTAACCTAATGGCCCGGCATATCCCCAACTCTACCATTACCATCAAGCGAGGAGACCAACCCTGGTTGAATGAAGAGAGCAGGAGAGCATGCCAGGAGCGGCAACAAGCATACCTCAAAATGAGGTGTCAACCAATGAAGTTACAACCCAGGACTACTTGCATGCCACTAAGCAGCATGTGATAGACAGAGCTGAGCTATTCCATAGCCAACAGATCAGATCTAAGCTCTGCAGTCCTGCCACATCCAGCCGTGAATGCTAGTGGACAATTAAACAACTAAATGGAGGTGTGGCTCCACAAATGTCCACATCCTCAATGATGGGGGAGCCCAGCACATCAGTGCGAAAGATAAAGCTGAAGCATTTGCAACAATCTTCAGCCAGAAGTGCCGAGTTGATGATCCATCTCGGCCTCCTCCTAAACTCCCCAACATCACAGATTCCATACTTCAGCCAATTCGATTCGCTCCGCGTGATATCAAGAAACGACTGAAGGCACTGGATACTGCAGAAGCTATGGGCCCTGACAATATTCCGGCAATACGATTGAAGACCTGTGCTCCAGAAGGTGCCGTGCCCCTAGCCAAGGTGTTCCAGTATAGCTGCAAGACAGGCATCTACCCTGCAATGTGGAAAATTGTCCAGGTATGTCCTGTGCACAAAAAGTATGACAAGTCCAAGCCGGCCGATTACTGCCCCATCGGTCTACTCTCAATCATCAGTAAAGTGATGGAAGGTGTCATCAACAATGTCATCAAGCGGCACTTGATTAGCAATAACCTGCTCAGTGACGCTCAGTTTGGGTTCCGCCAAGGCCACTAAGTTGCTAACCTCATTACAGCCTTTTTTCAAACATGGAAAAAAGAGCTGAACTCAAGAGGTGAGGTAGGAGTGACTGCCCTTGACATCAAGGCAGCACCTGACCGAGTATGGCATCAAGGAGTCCTAGCAAAACTGAGGAATCATGGGGAAAACCCTCCGCTGGTGGAGTCATACCTAGCGCAAAGGAAGATGGCTGTGGTTGTTGGAGGTCAATCATCTCAGCTCCAGGACATCACTGCAGAGTTCCTCAGGGTAGTGTCCTGGGCCCAATCATCTTCAGCTTCTTCATCAATCACCTTCCTTCAATCACAAGGTCAGAAGTGGGGATGTTCGCTAATGATTGCACAATGTTCAGCACCATTCGTGACTCCTCAGATACTGAAGCAGTCCGTGTAGAAATGCAGCAAGACGTGGACAATATCCAGGCTTGGACTGATAAGTAGCAAGCAACAATCGCGCCACACAAGTGCCAGGCAATGACCATCTCCAACAAGAGAGAACCTATCCATCTCCCCTTGACATTCAATGGCATTACCATCGCTGAATCCCCCACTATAAACATCCTAGGGGCTACCACTGACCAGAAACTGAACTGGTGCAGCCATATAAATACCATGGCTATAAGAGCAGGTCAGAGCCTTGGAATCATCAGGCGAGTAACTCACATCCTGACTCCCCAAAGCCTGACCACCATCTACAAGGCACAAGTCAGGAGTGTGACTTGCCTGGACTGGTGCAGCTCCAACAACAGTCAAGAAGCTCGACACCATCCAAGCCAATGCAACCCGCTTGATTGGCACCCCATCCACAAACATTCGCTCCCTCCACCATGGACGCACAGTGGCAGCCGTGTGCACCATCTACAAAATGCACTGCAGCAATGCACCAAGGCTCCTTAGACAGCACATTTCAAACACGCGACCTCTACCAACTAGAAGGACAAGGTCAGCAAATGCATGGGAACACCACCACCTGCAAGTTCCCCTCCAAGTCACACACCATCCTGACTTGGAACTATATCGCCGTTCCTTCACTGTCGCTGGGTCAAAATCCTGGAACTCCCTTCCTAACAGCAGTATGGGTATACCTACCCCAAATGGACTGCAGCGGTTCAAGAAGGCAGCTCACAACCACCAAGGTGCACGTGGCTCAGGAAGTAATCCGGAGATTATTACCTTTGTGGTTCTGCTATTTAATTTAGCCCCAAGCTGCACATAGTCCCTCAGCAGAACCTCTTTCCTAGTCCTACCTATGTCGTCGGTACCTGCCTGGATTACAACAACTGGATCCTTAACCTCGCACTCCAAATTCCTCTCTCGCCCAGAAGAGATGTCCTTAACATTGGAACAAGATAGGCAACACAGCCTTCGGGACTCATTGTTTGTGCTGCAGAGAACCGTATCTATTCCCCTAACAATGCTATCCCCTATTACTGCTATATGTCTTTTCTCACCCCTCACTTGAATGGCACTCTGCACCACTGTGATGTGCTCAGCTCATGAATTCTCCCTGCGGTCTGTGCCCTCGTCCACACCGGGAGCAAGAACCTCATACCTATTGACTCAGGGGACTGGCTGAGTCTCCTCCAAAGCTAAATTCGGGATCACCATCCCTTCATCAATCGCAGTCACACCCTCGTGTCCCTGACCATGGTCCAAATTTGATTTAATTAATCTAAGGGTGTGACAGTCTCCTGAAATACTGTGTCCAGGTAACTCTGCCCCTCCCTGATGTGTCGCACTGTCCGCAGCTCGGACTCCAGCTCATCAAATCTGAGTCGGAAGTACCTCGAGCAGCTAACACTTGCTGCAGATGTTGTCATCGTGGATCGCACCAGCTTCCACTAGTTCCCACATAGTACAGCTGCAACAGCAGCACATTGCCTGCCCAGCCATTTGTATTCTATTTAATTAATTAATTTGGATGTTCAATATTTTAAAAGTGAATTTCTTAAATGTACTCTTCATCTGTAATAACGTCTCTTGATTTAAACCACTTGGCTAATCAACAGAGACACGGACGAGATACCCAGCAATCACCTAACTGTTTTCCTGAGATGCCACAGCTCGGCTCTGACAGGTGGAGAGAGGTAGAAGGGGCTCCCTGCTACCGCTTTTTATCTCCCACCGCCGCTGCCCTTCTCACGTAGGTCCGGTCTCCATGTACAATGATAGTATGGGAATGGATGACTTGATGTTCGCTGGTGTGGTTATGGTCCAGGAGGAACTCCGAAGATATGTCAGAGATTGAGAGTTTAGGCTCCCCAAGGTTCTTTTCAGCAAACAACAACAACGACTCCATTGTCAGCAGGTTTAATGACAATGTCAGATTTGAGAGAATGAAGTGTTGCAGATCAAAGGGACATAGATCAGAGACAGTAAAGGTGGCGGGATTCGTTTAATCACACCTGCTTCCATCTCAACACAAACTTTAACGATTTTGCTCTTTGAATGCCCCTTTCCCTGGCTCGCCATTTACTAAAAGTAGTTAATCTCTACCATTATATAATTCTGAAGAAATGGCATTAAGGTGCAAAGCTACTTCTGTTTCTGTCTCCACAGTTGATTCCTGACCTGCTCAGTTTGTCGGGTATTATCTGTTTTCAATTCTAATAATGGTCGCCCTCTGCTGGTCTATACTGGTGTTTCAGTAGGTGCAGCAATGGAAAAAAAGTCACAATGTGTGGGAGAATAATGCACGGTGTCGTCGTTCTCCCGACTGAGTAACAATTGCGCTCTGCTGATGAATAATTGAAATATTTAGAATTAAAGTGCAAAAACACATTAATTTATGATCAGATTCTCCTGTTCTTCCGACATACTCTGGAATCCTCAGGGATAGTGTAGCGCAGTAAAACAATATATTGTATCCAGGAATTGGTGTGCATTTAATGCTTGAACATTAATATCGGCATTAACATTGATAAAGTCACAAATTCCAACTAAAAGGTTGAATGCATGCTTTTTTATTATTATTTCAATTTATTTCCATTGTACACCAGCACTTACATGATAAACTGCAGTAATTTGTCCACATTGAGTAGATGGCGGTGGAGGAAGCAGTTACAAGAAATGCAGATTAAAGAGACAGACAGTTTATTGATTGCCTGACGTCTTCCAAACCTTCTTTAATAGGATGTGGAAAAGTTAAGCGGTTACAAAACGAACTTTGTACAAACTTTTTATTATTAAGCAATGGTTTTAATCTCTGTGACAGTGTTGGTAATTACATGTAGAGTAATATATCTCAGTATTTGTAAAGACAGAGAAATGATCCGTAATCAATTTTTTTTGGTATTTTAATTAAACAGAAAACACGCACATTCAGGCAAAATATAGAGAAAAGCCAAATCTAGTTATTTCATCACAAAGTAAAGTGATGGTTCATTAAAATAAAGTGATGTTTATATGGTAAAGCAAAGCACATTCATCATGTTCACACTGTTGGGAAAGTTCATGCTATTCTCTCAAATTTAACACAGAATATTTTCCACCAGTCTGTGCCCACCTCCAGAAATCATATACAGGATTTAAGGCTGGTGTTTACCTGAAAGGATAAGATAAACGACTTGAGAGGGTTACAGCAATGTTAGCCATCAAACAAATACATCAATACAGTATAAGATCTCCTCAGAATATTTCTACTTCAATAAGCCTCCTATTTCTTTAGTAAGTACAAAAAATGTTCTCGCTGATACTTTGGAATCACTGACCATTGAAAACACCATTAATTATCATATTAATAGCGGAAACAGCCGGGACTGCACAGTGTCAGCACTGTGCTGACACAGTGTCAGTGTCAGTGTCAGTGTTAGGGTGGCACTGTGGCGCAGTGGTTAGCACCGCAGCCTCACAGCTCCAGCGACTTGGGTTTAATTCTGGGTACTGCCTGTGTGGCGTTTGTAAGTTCTCCCTGTGTCTGCGTGGGTTTCCTCCGGCTGCTCCAGTTTGCTCCCACATGCCAAAGACTTGCAGGTTGACAGGTTGATTGGCCATTACATATTGCCCCTAGTATAGGCAGGTGGTAGGGAAATGTAGGAACAGGTAGGGATGTGGTAGCAATATGGAATTAGTGCAGGATTAGTGTAAATGTGTGGTTGATGGTCAGCACAGACTCGGTGGGCAGACGGGCCTGTTTCAGCGCTGTATCTCTAAATAAAACAAGAAAATATGGAACAAATAATAAAGCATTGCTCTTACCGGGTTGATGGAGATGTAAGTTGTTGAATTACACAGTCACTGCCCATCGTTGGTGGAATGTCTGCTGTTGCAAACGCTTCACAGTGAGCATCATCATTGTTTTCAGGAATAGAGGGAAGCAGCAAAGCCGGATCAGTGCGGGTCTGAGAGCTGTATACTGTAGAGAGAAAGATTATGTGTTAATTATTGGACAGAAAGCGGGTTCAGTGTGGGTCTGAGAGCTCTATACTGTGGAGAGAAAGATTATGGGTTAATGATTGGACTGAAAGCAGGTTCAGTGTGGGTCTGAGAGCTGAAAACTGTGGAGAGAAAGATAATGGATTAATGATTGGACTGAAAGCGGGTTCAGTGCGGGTCTGAGAGCTATATACTGTGGAGAGAAAGATTATGGATTAATGATTGGACTGAAAGCGGGTTCAGTGTGGGTCTGTGAGCTGTATACTGTGGAGAGAAAGATTATGCACTAATGATTGGACTGAAAGCGGGTTCAGTGCGGGTCTGAGAGCTGTATACTGTGGAGAGAAAGATTATGCACTAATGATTGGACTGAAAGCGGGTTCAGTGTGGGTCTGAGAGCTGTATACTGTGGAGAGAAAGATTATGGATTAATGATTGGACTGAAAGCGGGTTCAGTGTGGGCCTGAGAGCTGTATACTGTGGAGAGAAAGATTATGCACTAATGATTGGACAGAAAGCGGGTTCAGTGTGGGTCTGAGAGCTATATACTGTGGAGAGAAAGATTATGGGTTAATGATTGGACTGAAAGCGGGTTCAGTGTGGGTCTGAGAGCTATATACTGTGGAGAGAAAGATTATGGGTTAATGATTGGACTGAAAGCGGGTTCAGTGCGGGTCTGAGAGCTATTTACTGTGGAGAGAAAGATTATGGATTAATGATTGGACAGAAAGTGGGTTCAGTGCGGGTCTGAGAGCTATTTACTGTGGAGAGAAAGATTATGGATTAATGATTGGACAGAAAGTGGGTTCAGTGCGGGTCTGAGAGCTGTATACTGTGGAGAGAAAGATTATGGATTAATGATTGGACTGAAAGCGGGTTCAGTGTGGCTCTGAGAGCTATATACTGTGGAGAGAAAGATTATGGATTAATGATTGGACAGAAAGTGGGTTCAGTGTGGGTCTGAGAGCTGTATACTGTGGAGAGAAAGATTATGGATTAATGATTGGACTGAAAGCGGGTTCAGTGCGGGTCATCTATCTATGTGTCAATATTATAAAGGGGACTGGAATTTGTTGACCTCTGAATGTTTTCCACCTCCATTCACCCTGTTGTTTCAGCAACGCCCACTGGGTGACAGCTGATCAAATGGATCTGCTGAGACTGAATCAGAATGTTCAGATTGAGCACTTGAAGGATTACCAGTGGAAGTATTAATAAGAGAGCTATCACACACCGAATATAATCAGGATCTTTTTTCTAAAATAATTCAGGCATTGATGAATCTAATTTCCTTTAATCTCAACATGAATTTCAATCAAGCAGTCTGTGGTAACACAAATTGGAAAGAAATTCAATGTAGTGACAGACAGCTGTTGACTGTGAGAGTTCAACTCACCGAGAGTGGAGAGATCACCGCCGGCACTTGTCAGTGTGAAGAGATCATCAGGACCACTGTCCAGCAACAAGTGACTATCCTGAGTTTCAATGGCTCCAGTCAGAACATCATCATAATCACCCGGAACCAGACCTGACAGGAAATAATGATACTCACAGATATCAAATGGTAAGACGAAATACTTAGAATGATATTATTAGACGTCAATCTACCCGGGCTGGCAGGGTAGATTGTGATCTTCAGCTGTAGTGAGATTAGAGGTTAGCGAATGGTAGGACCATGTCATGTCGCAGTAGTTGAGTCTCCTTTGGCCCATGCTATATTTAAAAGGCAGCCCGCAATCGATGAAAGGCAGAAGCACTCTAGGACATCTGGTGGGCGGACTGACAACTGGAGTGTTTGGCAGATGGCAGCAGCCAGAGCGAGGGTGGCTCCAAGGTTTCCTCATGCCCCCCTTCAAGTGCTCCACCAGGCAACAAGTGCAAGGATCGAAGCACTTTTCCTTTGGGAGGGGTGGAGGAAGCCTGCTAGGCAGGCACGGAGGGCATGGCAGGCGATTGAGGAGGATGTGAGCAGCCGTGAGGTGCTCCCATGCAAGAGGCTTCAGTGCAGGAATAGGATCAATGCCCTAATGTAGTGTGGCAAGGTGAGTGCCGTGCCTCACATCAAGCTGACAACCTTAAGTGACACAAATATGAAAATGAAATTGGAGACGGGGTGCCCCTACTCATTGATTCAGATCCTCTTCAATCATAGTGCAGAGATCAGTAACTGCCTCCCTGGAAAGGCACGATCTTCAGTGACACTGCTGCTCCGAAATTTGCAGGAAGCAGAGCCAATGATGGTAAGCCCACTCTGGTGGGTAGCGTATTCTGCACTCAGAAGCTGCTTGCGTGCTACTGTGCACCCTGTTCATCCACACTCTCTTCCAGCCTCACGATTCTTGTCCCTGTCTGGGTGCTGCAGACCAACTCCCGGGGACTGCAGCTCTCTCCATCTCTGATTCTCCTCCACAATGAGAGGCCTCAAAACCGGAGTGGCTGACACCTATTGTAAATTGCTGCACTCACTTCTCAAGGCCTCCATTCTTTTTACTTTGTGTATCTAAGTTCCAAGTCAGAGAGGACGCTCATCCTGAATACTTATGTTTTGATCGCCAAGATGGGCCATCCTCCAGATTGGCAATACCGCGACACAGTATATCTCGCCCTCCCTCCAGTGCCACAATGCTTTCACACCCAAAACTGACCTTCCTCTGACCTTCCCCCTGCTGGTAGAAGGCGAGTCTCTGAAAACTGTTGTTCTCGCCCATCCTTTTCTAAATTGTGAATAGCTTGGAAAATTGCCATAAATTTCCTGTTTTATAGGCTCAGTTACCAGTCCAACGCCTTAAAGTGCAGCCTCCACCCACCAGCTCTGCCGACTCTGGGAATATCACCTAACAGTGTGAAGATGTCGAGCTTCCTTTGCACCGCTATCCAGTGGTATTTCCCCCACCCCTACCTCCCTCCCCCAACCCCGCCCCCCCGGCTGTCTGTGGTCACTGTGTGACAAAATTCTGCCCTCCGTTTTAATGTCACATGTATCCCATTGAATCACCCATCCAACATGCACACACGTTTCACACATCACCGCCCAGACAACAGTGTCAGAAAACATCATGAACTGAAAATTTCATTCCATTATACTACTGGGTGCAATCGGGATGATTTTGTTGAAATCCAAATTATTTATCAATTTTTTTAAACTAAAATCACTCAGCAATGCTCCATATCTTCAGCAGCATCATTTTACGGTGATTAAGTTCTTTTATATTTAGTTGTTAGTTTTAGATAGCAGACAGCGTGATGGATTAAAAAACGTGACGGTGACAAGTGAAATTGTACCCACCCTGAAGACTGGATGAGTTCCTTTCAGGATTTTCTGATCCAGGATCCGTGTCGCCCAAACTGTGACTGGTGTAATATTCAATCTGATGGAGGGACTCAATGGAATCAGAAACTGTTAAACACAAACATGGATGGTTATTGGAGAGATTGATTGGGACGTTCGAGTAAATAGCATAATACCGTCATCATCTGGTGACAATGTCCTGGGACTTTGTATCTGACACGATTGTGAAACATTCATCACAGGGATTGCAGTGGTTCAAGTGCAACTGGAGATGGACCATAAATGTTGGCTCATATAGTGAGCAGTTAAAACAATACACAGTACAGCTGGTGAGTCAGATTTCAGACATTAGAGCAGAGACAATAGTGTAAAACATAGTCAGTTAGCACAGTTTCTTCACCCAGAATCCCTCCACTCTGTCCCTGTCTCTTTCCCTTTCAGAATCTCAAACGGCGCATTGGTTCCAAAACCGAAACCCACCCCGGACAATGGGGCAGAAAAGAGTGCAAGGAGGCTAATAACGGATTTGATCTTCGAGTCATCGAGTCGTACAGCATAGAAACAGGTCCCTTGGCCCTCCGCGTCATGCCGACCATAATGCCTATCTATACTAATCCCACCTGCCTGCATTAGTTCCATATCCCTCGATGCCTTGCTCTTTCAAGTACCTCTCCAGATGCCTCTTGAATGTTGATACTGTTCGTACCTCCACCACCTCCTCTGGCAGCTCATTCCAGATACCCACTATTCTTCGTGTGAAAAATGTACCCCTTTGATCCCCTTTAAACATCCTCCCTCTCACCTTAAAGTTATGTCCTCTAGTTTTAGTCACCCCTACCATGGGAAACAGACTCTGGCTATCTACCCTATCTATGCCTCTCATAATTTTATTTACCTCTATCATGTCCCCTCTCAGCCTCCTTCGCTTCAGGGAAAACAGACCCAGCCTATCCAATCTCTCTTCAGAAATCAAGCCCTCCAAACCAGGTAACATCCTGGTGAACCCTTTCTGCACGCTCTCTAACTTTAGCACATCTTTCCTGTCATGCAGCGAAAAGAATTGCACACCGTACACCGAGTGCAGCCTAACCAATGGTATGTACAAGTGTAACATTACGTCCCAACTCTTGTACTCACTGCCTCAGCCAATGAAGGCAAGCACGCCATCAGCCTTGTTCCCCACCCTGTCTACCAGTGTTGCCACTTTCAGGGAGCAATGTACTTGCACACCATGGTCTCTCTGCTCAGCAACACTCCCCAGTGCCCTGCCATTCATTGTATATGTCCTGCCCTGGTTTAACATCCCAGAATGCATTACTTCGCACTTGCCTGCGTTAAATTCCATTTTCCAATCCCTTGCCTACTTTTCAGTTGATCTGCATCCTGTTGTAACCTTAGACAACCTTCTTCACTGTCCACTATACCTGCAATCTTGGTGTCATCTGCAAACTTACTAATCATGTCCCCTACTTCTCATCCAAGTCATTAATATATATGACAAACAACAGAGGGCTCAGCACCGATCCCTGCGGCGCACCACTGATCACCAGCCTCCAATCTGAAGAACATTATCATTACCAAAAGGATGTAGATGCTTTGGAGAGGGTACAGAGGTGGTTCACCAGGATGTTGCTTGGTATGGACGGCGCTAGCAATGAAGAGAGGTTAAGTAGATTAGGTTTGTTTTCATTAGAAAGACAGAGGTTGAGGGGGGACCTGATTGAGGTGTACAAAATGATGAGAGGTATAGACAGGGTGGATAGCAAGTAGCTTTTTCCCAAAGTGGGGGATTCAATTACTCGGGGTCACGAGTTCAAAGTGAGAGGGGAAAGGTTTAAGGGAGATATGCGTGGAAAGTTCTTTACACAGAGGGTGGTGGGTGCCTGGAACGCGTTGCCAGCGGAGGTGGTGGAAGCGGGCACGATAGCGTCTTTTACGATGTATCTAGACAGATACATGAATGGGCAGGAAGCAAAGAGATACAGACCCTTAGAAAATAGGCGACATGTTTAGATAGAGGATCTGGACGTCGCAGGCTTGGCGGGACGAAGGGCCTGTTCCTCTGCTGTAATTATCTTTGTTCTTTTGTTCTTTAACAACCCTCCACCACTACCCTCTGCCTCCTATCAGCCAGCCAATTTAGTATCCAATTGGCTACCTCACCCTGGATCCCATGTGTTCGAACCTTCCCGAACAACCTACCATGCGGGGTCTTGTCAAACGCCTTGCTAAAGTCCATGTACACAACGTCCACCGCCCTACCCTCGCTAATCCTTTTGGTCACCTCCTCAAAATACTCAATCAAATTCGTCAGACATGATTTCCCACGCACAAAGCCATGCTGACTATCCTCATCAGATCTTGCATTTCCAGATGCATATAAATCCTGTCTTTCAGAATCCCTGCGAATAACTTCCCCACCAATGATGTAAGGCTCACCAGCCTGTAGTTCGCTGGCTTATCCCTGCTTCCCTCCTTAAATAAAGGCACGACATTAGCTATCCTCCAGTCTTCCGGTACTTCACCTGTGGCTAACGATGATGCAAAACTCTCTGCCAAGGCCCCAGAAATCTCCTGACCTGGAAGAGGGTGTAGAAGGGTGGGTTAGTAAATTTGCAGATGACACTAAGGTCGGTGGAGTTGTGGATAGTGCCGAAGGATGTTGTCGGGTACAGAGAGACATAGATAGGCTGCAGAGCTGGGCTGAGAGATGGCAAATGGAGTTTAATGCGGAAAAGTGTGAGGTGATTCACTTTGGAAGGAGTAACAGGAATGCAGAGTACTGGGCTAATGGGAGGATTCTTGGTACTGTAGATGAACAGAGAGATCTTGGTGTCCAGGTGCATAAATCCCTGAAGGTTGCTAACCAGGTTAATAGGGCTGTTAAGAAGGCATATGGTGTGTTAGCTTTTATTAGTAGGGGGGTCGAGTTTCGGAGCCACGAGGTCATGCTGCAGCTGTACAAAACTCTGGTGAGACCGCACCTGGAGTATTGCGTGCAGTTCTGGTCACCGCATTAGAGGAAGGATGTGGAAGCTATGGAAAGGGTGCAGAGGAGATTTACTAGGATGTTGCCTGGTATGGAGGGAAGGTCTTACGAGGAAAGGCTGAGGGACTTGAGGTTGTTTTCGTTGGAGAGAAGGAGGAGGAGAGGTGACTTAATAGAGACATATAAGATAATCAGAGGGTTAGATAGGGTGGATAGTGAGCGTCTTTTTCCTCGGATGGTGATGGCAAACACGAGGGGACATAACTTCAAGTTGAGGGGTGATAGATATCGGACAGATGTGAGAGGTAGTTTCTTTACTCAGAGAGTAGTAAGGGCGTGGAACGCCCTGCCTGCAGCAGTAGTAGATTCGCCAACTTTAAGGGCATTTAAGTGGACATTGGATCGACACATGGATGAAAATGGAATAGTGTAGGTCAGATGGTTTCACAGGTCGGCGCAACATCGAGGACCGAAGGGCCTGTACTGCGCTGTAATGTTCTAAATTCTAAATTCCTCTCTTGCCTCCCATAGGATCCCAGGATACACCTGGTCAGGCCCTGGAGATTTATCCACCTTAATGCGCTTCAAAACCTCCAACACCTCCTCTCTTGTAATGTTGCTATACGTCAGGAGATCGCTGTCCCTTCCCTTGAACTCGTTAGCTTCCGTGACCTTCTGCACGGTAAATACAGACGAAAAGTATTCCTTTAAGACCTCGCCCATTTCCCGTGGCTCAACACACAGATTACCGCACCGGTCCTGAAAGGGATCTAATCTCTCCCTGGCTACCCATTTCCTCTTAATATACTTATAGAATCGTTCAGGATTCGCCTTTACCTTATCTGCCAGGGAAATCGTCTTTGTGTGTTTTGTTGTAACCTCAGAAATTTATCTGAATGGTTAAATCGCTCTCCAAATATATCGCAGGACAAAGCTTTCATCGATTTGGTAGTGTTTTTGCTCCACTATCATGAAGTGGAATTTGCAGATTTCATTTTAAAGTTCAGCATACAAAGTGTTGGAATAAGCTTTTTGTAGAAACCACCGATTTCGGGTAAGAAGTTCCTGATGGGAACGTATTTCTAATCCAGTCACCCAGGGAAATAATATCTGAGATAATCTGACTGTCTCCTTCTGAGAGCAGTGACTATTTATGGTCCAGTTTAAATGGAATAAAATGACATGATAGTTACAAAGAAACAGAAATCACGTTCTTTTAGCAGTAGTGACGGGTGGGAATCTTCCCAAACCCATTGCTCATCTTCCTGTACACAGAGATATAGACACACTCGCACTGTGATAGGACTCCTTCACATGGTGATAGTGAACGGATTTCTGACAGTGTTCAGTCAGTAAACTGACCATTAAAATGAGGTATTTAAGCGGAAGTGACATTTGCCTCCTGAAAATTCGGTATGAAATATAAAACACAGACCTGAACGCCTGATCTGATAGGAATCCTTGCCAGGTGGAATATTCTCAATCTCTTCATAAATTGCATGGTACAAACCAGCCGGTGAACCCTTGCCACTCGTGATAGAACCTGTCAGATGGAAGGTGGGAATGATTAAAGTTTAGTTACAACCCATGAGCGTTTAACAGTAAATTATCTGCGAACACATCCAAATCACAGAGATGGTGATAGTAAAGAGACAAAGCCAGGTGTTGTGAATGCGGAGTAGTTTTGTTGTGCTTATTTTCGTATATGTCTATGTATCTATCTTTCTGCATACTCATATATTTACCTGCAGCAGACTGGGGACAAATTCAATAAAGTTTGTTCGAAACGATCTCCCCCTGACAAAGGCATGCTGACTGCCCCCGATTAATGCCTGCCTCTCCAAGTGGAGATTAATCTTGTTCCTCGGATTTTTTTCCCAATAGTTTCCCTACCACTGATGTTAGATTCAAAAGCCTGTAATTACCTGGTTTAGCCCTGCTACCCCTATTGAATAATGGTACCACATTCACTGTTCTCAGTCCTCTGGTACATCTCCTGTGACCAGACAGGATTTGAAAATATGTGTCAAAGCCCCTGCTATCTCCTCCCTTGTCTCAGATAACAGCCTGTGGCTCATCTCATCTGGGCCTGAGGATTTATCCATTTTAAGCCCACTAAATCATCTAATACTTCCTAACTTTCAACGTTAATTTGTTCAAGCATATCACCATCCCCCTTCCTGGTCTCTACACCGACATCATCCGTCTCCATGGTGAACACAGATGAAAAGTAATCATCAAAAACTTAATCTATGTCCTCTGTCTCCACACACTGATGGCTACTTTGGTCCCTAATCGGCCCCACTCTTTCCCTGGTTATCCTCTATCCCATAATATACTTAAAACAACGCCTTGGGAGTTTCCTTTATCTTGCTCACCAGTGTTTGTGCATGTCCCCTCTTCGCTCTCCGAAGTCATTTTTTAAGTACCCCTCTCCTTTCTATCCTCCTCAAGGGCAGCCGCTGTTATCAGCACTCTGATTCTGTCACAAGCCTCCTTGTGATTCCTTATCTAATCCTCCATATCCCTTGACATCCAGGGTTCCCTGGACTTGTTGCTCCTACCCTTCAACTTTACGGGAACATGTTGGCCCTGATATCTCACTATTTCCTTTTTAAATGGAAGAGCCCATGGGATCCATGGCAATTTAGCAAATTGGATCCAAAGTTGGCTTAGTGCAGGAGGCAGAGGGTGATGGTCGATGGTTGTTTTTGCGATTGGAAGCCAGTGACCAGTGGTGTACTACAGGAATCGGTTCTGGGACCCTTACGGTTTGGAATGTACATTAATGATTTAGATGTGAATATAGGAGTAATGTTAGTAAGTCCGCAGATGACACGAAAATTACTGATGTCATAAACAGTGAGGAGGAAAGCTTTAGATTGCAGGACGATAAAGATGGGCTGGCAAGATGGGAGGGGGAATAGCAAATGCAATTTAATCCTGAGAAGTGTGAGGTGATACATTTTGGGAGGACTAACAAGGCAAAGGAATATAGAATGGATTGTAGGACCCTAAGAAGTACAGAGGGTCAGAGGGACCTTGGCATACTTGCCCATAGATCAGTTAAGGCAGCACAACAGGGAGATAAGTTGGTTAGGAAGGCATATGCAATACTTGTATTTATGAGCCGAGGCATAGAATATAAGAGCAGGGAGGTTACGATGGAGCTGTATAAAATGATAGTTAAGTCACAACTGGAGTACTATGTACAGTTCTGGGCACCACTCCATCGGAAGGATGTGTGTGCACTGGACAGAGTGCTGAGGGGGTTCACCTGGGCTCGAGTATTTCAATTATGAAGCGAGACTGGATAGGCTAGGGTTGTTTTCTTGAGAGCAGAGAAGGCTGAGGGAGGACCTGATTGAGGCATACAAATTTATGAAGGGCATTGATATGATAGATAGGAAGAAACGTGCTCCGTTAGCGGCGGGGTCAGTAACCAAGGGGAATATATTTAAAGTAAGGGGCAGGAGTTTGAGAGGAGAATTGGGGAAGAAAATATTCACAAAGCGGATGTTTGGAGTCTGGAACACACTGCCAGAAGGAATGGTAGAGGCAGTACCCTCACAACATTTAAGGTATTTAGATGAGCACTTGAAATGCCATGGCATCCAAGGCTAAGGGACAAGGGCTGAGTAATGGGATTAGAATAGATAGGTGCTTGATGGCTGGCACAGACACGATGGGCGGAAGGGCGCGTTTCTCTGCTGTATAACTCGACTACTCTATGGCCCGTTCTCCTGCTTGTAAAATACCTCCAGTCTAGCGAGGTTACCAGGCTCGATCTTATCAGCTTTAGGACTGTCATGTCACATGAGCCTGTTCTGATCGGGTCCTTGTTTGAGACAACAGGCCTATGCTGTCCTAGATATAGAATCTTTCTTAATAAGAGAGAGCGAGCCATTTCTAGAAGAACTCTATATTATTATGAAAAGTGTCATTTATTAAGAGTCCCATTTGTTATAGTAAATCAGGAGTTCGTTGAATGGGTGAAATATGAGTGGAAGCGTTGTTTTGGAATCTGGAATCACCGCTGGTGAATGCATAAGGTCCTATACAAATATCACTTGTAAAAGTAACAGACAGAGCCAGCTGGACAGCTCGAGATTGGATGCCCAGAGCCAGAATCTGAAGGGCTGGAATTGATACCCAATGGATGAAGGAAGATTAACAGTCAAATAAATAGCTGAATGCACAGCCCAAAAATGTCAAGAGAACTTCCGGATCCATTGTTCCAATAAGTACATTTTCCAGACTTTCATGAATTATGTGCTGAACTCTCACAATGAATGTGGACAATTCAAATCACTCTCCATTTCAAATGTCACATTCTATTAATTCCGGAGAACTTTGAATGGAGAAAATCAGCAAAAACGAGTACAATGTATTTCTAACAAGGCCAGTTGGCAGTCCATGGAAAGCTGCAATGAACGAGAGTTTTGCAAGGATATGACACAATATCTGGGATCTTGTGTTGGATCCGCGGTAAGATATGGACCTCACCTCTTCTGAGTGACTTTTTCTGGACAACCACTATCAGTGAGATCAACACAGAGATTAGCAGAACTCCGAAGCAGCCCGCAACTAGGATGGAAGTAGTTTTATATCCCTGTTCTTAATGACAATAATACAGAAAGTTTTAACACAGACACAGTCCATCTCACACAATAAAATATTTACAAGAAGTATTTAATAATTATATCCACTGCTTCCGGGCAATGAGTTGGGCTGAACATTCCCCATTATGAGTGGTGCACATTGCACCAGAGGAATGTGTGAGCCAGTCTAAATTACAGAGACAGGACCCCCATGTTTCTGATGAGTACAGGGCAGTTCAGGTACAGTCAGAAACTGGGATTAGCAGAATTTCAATCAGACCATTTGAAATATCCGGTGAGGCAAAGAATTCTCCAGTCAGTGAGAACGTGCTCATAGTATCTTCAGAAAATGACAACAATACCAATTCAACTAATACAAACCCTAACACTCGCTGGAATAGTAATAATGGTAAGTACCTGCAGATGTGGACGGGAAAACAATTGGAGGCACATCGAGTCCTGTGGAATATATTGTACAAAAAAGTTCAGAAAGATGAAATTTCAGCACTTTCCATTTAAACGATAAATACTGTTCTTAATTTCCTGAAGTCATGAGTCAATTTAACAAAACAACCTTAACCCCACTCTCCAAACCCTGCCATCCTCACCGGAACAAATAACACTGGCATCTTCCTTGTGATCACAGTCAGATTGAGCTGGCGATGAGGAAGGACAGTCGGCCAGAGAAGATTCGCTTCCGGTGCACTTCACCTCATCCAGCCAGATAACACCGTCACCCTGGGAAAAATTAGCCCCTCCTGGGGCCAATAGAGCGTGGCCACAACCCAGCTGCCTGCAGACAACATTGGCATCGGCCATATCCCAGGAGTCATCACACACCGTGCCCCAGATGTTATTGCACAATATCTCCACTCTCCCGGAGCAGTTGGTGTTCCCTCCAAACAGGCGCAACCATTTTCCCGAATCTGTCAAAGAGAATCAATGATTATTATTGATGTAGTATAAGACAGGAGTACAATTGTTGGTATAGTAAAGAGGAAGTAGCACCTGGTGAAAGCACACGTTTACAATCATATTCTCGAATGCAGTCCTCTGATCTATGGAGTTGCTCCTTTGCTGCATTTGCTTCTGTTGAGAAGAGAAACATGCTGACTGTGTCAGACACCGATGTTTCAAATGACACTTGCACATTGAGAGGTTTGTATTGTTACCTGAACAAACAACACCAGCATCCTCCCTGTGTTCACAGTTGTGTTTACCCCACGGTTCTGTTTGACACTGCCAAAGGAACGATTCATGTGAAATACACTTCATCCCATCGAGCCAAATGGTTCCGGATCCTTCTCCGAATGACTGAGTGTAATAATCGATAGAACTGAGGGGACCGCACTGTAATTGTTTACAGATCAATTCTGCAACAGGTCTATCAAGTGTATCCGAGCACACTGTTCCCCAGGTGCCATTGTAGAACACTTCCACTCTCCCCTCACAGCGATGTTTCCCATTCAGCAGCTGCAGCTCTTTGTGCTCTGTTAATGACACAAGAAATATCCAGATGTTTAGATTGATAACTTGCTATATGTTCATATTGCACAGTTCAACACATGCTGCACCGGTTGTGGTCACTGATTGTCGGTAATTATTTCAGAAAAACTGACAGCCCATAATGTAATGAAGAATAATAAACACGGATTTCACAACAGGAAGACAAACAACGTTATTGAATTAATTGAATAAGTTACAGAAAGATAATTCAGTCGATGCAATATGCATGTTTGTTTTTCTCCAAAGGCCTCTGTCAAGGTATCACATAGTAGGATCATTACTGGGGTCAGAGCATGTGGAGTTAGGAGATCAGTGGAAGAATGGTAGAAAACTGGCTACAAAGCAAACCGTCATTGTTAAAGATGGTAACCCAGAATGGTGGAAGGTGGGAAGTTGTGTTACACAGGGCTGGTGTCACTGCTGCTCAACATTTACATGAATGATTTGGACTTAGACAAGGGGTACATCATTTCAAAATTTAAGATGACAGCAATTTGGGGATATAGTTAACACTAAGAAAGCCAAGGACAAAATATGGAAGACGTTAATACACGGGCAGAATGGGCATACAATTGCCAAATGAGTTTTAATACAGATAAGTCGAAGTTGGTGAGTTTTGATAGGAAGAATAAAGATGCCACATGTACTTGCTTGGAAAATACGAGTGAAAATGATGTAGATATCTCGGGATACAGAGACACTAATCACTAATAAACTGACAGAGACCGAAGCTTTTGATCATAAATATAGGATAATCATGAATAAATCTGAAAGGAAAATCAGGAGAGTTTTTGTTTTACCTGGGGAGTGGTTTGAATTTTGAATTCTGAACACATGCAATTGTTGAAGTGAACAGCACGGATGCCTTTAAGGTAAAGCTATATAAGTACATGAGGGAGAAAGAACTAGGCGGATATGCAAAGAGGGTTAGATGCAGTAATGTGGGGCGATAATCGTGGGCAACATCAGCACCACATTGACCAATTAGGCCGAATGGCCAGATTCTGTGCTGTTCATTTTATGTAATTTGATGTAATAGCTTCCCTGTGAAGCCACGTGCACAACACTACGGAAAATGCGTATTTGGAAGCACCGTTACCTGAACACATGACCCTCACATCTTCTTTATGAGAACAGTCGTGGTTACCCCACGATGCTGAGGGACATTTCCAGAGAAATGATTCGTTACTGGAACACTTCAGTTCATCCAACCAAACTGGCCCTGAGCCTGGTCCACAAGATGCAGGAAGTGCCATGTCCAATGCCTTTCCACAACCCAGCTGTTTGCAAACCACGTCAGCGTCCGCCAGATCCCAGGAATCATCACAAACTGAGCCCCAGGTCCCATTGTAATAAATCTCCACTCGGCCAGTACATGGGCTTCCACCGTCAGACAGCCTTAACTGCACGTGGTCTGTTGGACAACAGTACATGAGGATTATACTTTCAATACACATTCACCTCATCACTCATTACAACTCATTGTGCCATCACCAGCATTAAAAACAACATGTTAAATGTGCATGTGACAGTTAAATAAAACAATACAACAGAATATATGTTTACACTTACTTCTTACATAGAATGTAAAGAACAGAAATGTTTCAGATATCCTACGACATCTGACTTTGACAAGTCTCCCGTTTCCCTTTTATGTTTTGAACGCGGTTTACGGTGTTGCGCAGGCAATCACTCACACGATTAACAGTTAATTTATACTCATGTTATGTAACTGTATCAGTTTCTTGTCCATGTATGTTACCCTTATTTGTTATCTTCATAAGACATTTACTGCTATCTCCTTTTTCCTTCATCTCTGTGGAAGCGAACAAAAATGTGAATTCAGGGTGATGGTATGGGGTGCGGGTGGGGGTGGGGAACAGATAGGAAGTTAGACCTGGTGGGTTGGCGAAGAAAGAGAAGTAGTGGAGGCGAATGAATGGATGTTTTTGAACTTTGTGACAAAAAAGTGCACAAACTCCTCTCACTTATTTTTGGAGTTGAGGGTGGACGAAGCAGGGGAGGGGTTCAGGAGGAAGATTTATGATGGAGGAGATATGCTGTACGTTTTCATTGCCTTCCTGCATGATCTTTGTCTAACGGGTGGTTTTAGTGAAGAAGAGCAGGGCCCGATGATGCTTTATGTGATTGATCCATTCAGGATTATATTACCAGATAGTTCGCCAGATGTCACCGTGCCTTTCTGTTTTTTTAATTCTTTCATGGGCTGTGGGTGTCACTGGCAAGGCCAGCATTTGTTTAATCTACTCTATTTATTACTTCCACTTCATACTGGAGAATGTAACGTTCACAAGTTCTACCCTTAGACATCAGCCTTGCAATATGCTGTATCTTCGTGCAGAACTATGTTCTAGGGTTGTGTTGATTGGAACATTATCACAAATCAATTTAATATTAATTGCATAACAGAATCACTTACTTTTGTAAGGATGGGACTCTGCCATTGACAATGAAGACATCTGAGTAATTTTAGAGATAAACCACACGTCTGAACAGAGAATATGCAGACCTATCTGTCCATACAGACTGCTGCTATTATGTTCAATGAGCAGACGAATCTTGTGAGGCACATTATCAATTGCTATTGTCTGTAAAATATCAATGAACTAAACTACCAATTATATCAATATGTGACTGTTGGAGGGAACAACGAAGGCAGAAAACAGGATCTCTCTGCAAAATGTTGGACAGGATCAGGAAGTGTCACTGGACAATTGAACTCCAGATGTGTAGACCTCCTGGCTGAGCAGGAAACCAGTATTCAATCTGGACTGGACCAAAATGATTGGACTAATTGCGCCAGGCACTTTGGGGAATAAGAATCAGGATGTGACCCATCACATAGAGAAGCAGAAGACAAGGAGAAGACACATGGCTTCTGTAGGCGGACATAAATGTTGGGTGGAGCTGGACATCAACCTAACTAAAGAACAAGATGCATACTCTACTCTGTCCAGTGACTGAGTGTGTAATAACCAATCGGCTCTGTAAACTTCTGACGTGAAATGATGGAATGTATTGAATTCCACTGTGTCCGAAAAAAATACTTACTGTAACCAATCGGTATCAAATCTGAATCATTAACTATCTCATGTGTTGTCGGATCCACTCTGTCATATTTAAACAAATGCTCGTTGGAACAACCCCAGAACATCTGTCGAGGCTTTCATTCTGCACAATACAACTTCCCCAGAACACATGCCTGCATTGACATGCTGCACAATGGAACTTTGAAGCATATAGTCCAAAACATCTGTCTACTTTTACACACAGCCGAATGAAACTTACACCAGAACAACTCCCACACAGCTACCTCCACTTATATACTGTACAATAGAACTGATTGCAAGCTCGGCGCCGGATTTGACACCAGAGATGAGATTCCAATTCCATATTCTATTTATCACAAGGCCGTTATCTTTAACCTCTATCACCCTTCACCTCCCTTCCGGCCTCAGCCCATCTGCTGCTGAAATGCTCACCCATGAATTGTTGTCTGTAGAACCGCATCTTTCAATGTTCTCCCGGGTGATCACCCATCCTGCATCCTCCAGAAACATCAGCTCATCCAAACCTTTGTCGCCTGTCCTCCATGAAGCCTCTCTCAGGAGCGCTACTGCACTCACTGGTTTCCCTGCCACCAATGCCTCGAGTTTTCAATTATGATCTTCATGTTCAGACACATTCATGCTCTCCCCCTGCCATTAGTATAACCTCCTCCAGCCTGAATCATTTCGAGAGCTCTACATTTCTCTGAATCCAGCTTCTTGTATATCTCCCACTTCCATCCCCCACAACTTTCAGTCTAGCCTTTAACCATCTAACCACCCAGATG
Organism: Heterodontus francisci; assembly: GCF_036365525.1. Lineage (NCBI taxonomy): Eukaryota > Metazoa > Chordata > Chondrichthyes > Heterodontiformes > Heterodontidae > Heterodontus > Heterodontus francisci. The sequence continues at coordinate 3,331,730 of NW_027140118.1, read as the reverse complement.
AGAATTTCCACCCCAAACATCTCTGTGTCTCCGCCTCTTCAAATCCAACCATCTGACTGAAAATGTCGTCACCCACTTGAGCATCTCTTTGTCTGGCTCTGTGTCAGTTTTCTGTCGATTACATTCCTAATAAACTCTTTGTGATGTATGTGTTTATTGAAAGTTCTGTAAGAAAAACGTTCTTGTTGTTTAATTGTGTCCATGTCCTCTCTCTCTGCACACCACCCCCATCCATCCCCAGCTCCCCGACCGCCCACCATCCTCATTCCCTGCCCCCAAGTGAAATTACTGATTTGAGACACGCAGGAACAAGTAACCTGCATTATCACTTTTCTCAGCAGATGAGACATTTCACTTCTTTGTTTTTGTAAAAGCAGTGAAGAATTTGTTTACCTGAACACAGGACCCCAACATCCATACTGTCAGTGAGAGACGAATTCAATGTGAACAAACTGCAGTTCTGGAGCTGCAATTCATTTCCGACACATTGGACATCATTCACCCAGACGGGTCCTTCACCCTTTCCGTCCTTTGGATAGTTATAAGTGGCTGTCGCTTCACCACAGCCCAGCTGTGTGCAGACCACGTTGGCATCATTCAGGGTCCAGAGTCTGTCCTGCAATCTCCTCCAGCTGCCGGTGTAGTAAATCTCCACTCGCCCATCACACCAGCTTCCCCCGTTAGTCAGCCTTAGTGACCAATTTTCATCTACAATATGAAACACAATGGTGAAATTGAAGCATAATTCACTGCCACTAGAAAAGTTATTAATTTTGATGGTTACTATTTCTGTCATCATTGTTCAGAAGGCTTGTCGGCAGATGTCGTTCACCATCACCTTTTCTCAGTAAATACATTTTGGAGACATACCGAGTGGCTTCCGCTGTTTAAACTGGGGGCCAAGGGTAAAATGAACTGGAGGTGAGCGCGGCACATACCGGCAATTGATCAGTCATGAGACTGAAGGGTGGGGCAGGGACTTTAAATGGCTCCTGACAGATGACAGTTCCTTTCATCCCATATGGAGAGAAACAGACCAGTTTACGTTGCCACAATGCTTCCGATGACATCTGAAGTCGCCTCACAGGCAATGAAGCACTTTTGATTCGTGGTCACTAATGCAATAGGTGACAGACCCGAGGGACTGAAGGTTGTCCTCCTGTCCACATGGACTGATATTTCCTGCTCTCGCCCTGTACTTGAAGCGTCATCAACTTTTCTTCCAATTTCTCCCCCGCATTTTCACATAGTCCATCTTCAACTCTTCCATTCACTTCCTTAACATCTCTGTCTCTAATTCTGGGGATAGGCTATTAACCAATATCAAGAGTAAGCCCAGTGACTCTCACAGTTATCATGTCTATGATTCCTCAAACCACGATTCCTAGAATGATTCTATCACATTCTTCCACTTTCTCCATCTGCATTGTATCTGTCTGGTGATGCAACCGATCAGACCAGTGCTTCCAGATATGTCTTCCTTTTTCCACATCCGAGGACTCTCCTCACCTCCTCATCCACCCACCATGGTTGACAGGGCCCCATCACGCCCATTCCATTTCCCATACCTCTGCTTTCACCCTTTCCCCCCCTCGCAGAACCATGATAGGATTCTGCTTCTCCTCATCTTCCACTCAATCAGCTTCCATATTCAACAGATGATCTTCCACCATTTCCACCACCTTTAATGTGATAGCACTACCAAACACATCTTCCCCTTCCCTCCACTTTTAACATTCCAAAGGGACCATTCGCTCTGTGACACCCTGATGCACTCTTCAATCATTCTCAGCACCCATTCCCACAGGAACTTTCCAGGCAAGCGCAGAAGATGCAACCACTGCCTTGTTACCTCCACATTTCTCACCGTCCAAGTCGACAAACATTGCTTCCAAGTTAAACAACGATTTGCTCGTACTGCTTTCTCTTTAGTATACTGTATTTACTGTGTTGACTGATTATGATGCGTCTCCTGTACATTGGCACAGCAAACACAGTGGAGTGATTACTTTGCAGAACACCTTTGTTTAGTCTGCAAGCTTTACCTTTAGCTTCCAGTTGCCTGTCATTTTCATTGTATACTGTACTCCCACTCTGACCTCTCCCCCCTCTTTCTCCTGGACAGTTCCAATGCAGGATAACATAAGTTTGAGAAACAGCACTTCCTCTTTCCACTAGACTCTTAACAGCATTTTCGAATGAACACTGAGATCAGCAATTTCAGATCAGATTCCCTCCCCCTTTTTTCTTTATTGGACGATATTTGCCTTCCAATTTGCACCTCCTCTAGAAATGTGCTTTTTACTTGGCCCATTCCAACATATTTTTGTTCTGCATTGTCCGTTTTACCATTTCATCTCTCCTGTCTTTAACCACATCACGGAGCGTTCCTTTCATTCTTTCCTTGTTTCCCCCTTTCTTTAAAAAAACTGCTAAATCTCGAAGTTCTGATGAAAGATCCACAAACTGAAAGGTTGATACTCTTTCTCTCACCATAGATGCTGCCGGAACTGCTGAGTATTTCCAGCACTTACTGTTTTTATTACCTATATTTTAGGTTGTGAAACGTGGGAGCACTTTTGCGTTGAGCAATGTCCCACATTATCAGATAACTGAGCAGATATTCTGTTAAATGAGGGTGCTGGCTGAGAGATAAATGTAATCCTGGAAACTGGGAGAATTTAAATTTACATCATGTTTGTGAAATTTTCAAAGACACAGCACATTGGTGAAATAACGAATTACGTCATTCACTATCATTTTATTGCAATCGGTGTGGTGGAACTTAAAATATATCTCACACTATGTATCTTGCAACAAGTTCACAGTGTTTTCTATTAAACAGCTGATCTTTGCAGAGAATTCCATGATCATTCATATTTGAACTGCCGACATTGATAACAGTTTCAATGCTCGAGCAACATTTCCATTCCATGGCAATGGTCCTGGGAGCATCTTGCTGATTCTATAGCCCTTGAATAATGCCCCAGATTTACCCGGAAATAGATATTATATGACGAGAAGAACTTCCAACTAGTCATTGTATGTATTAAATGTTTACTGGAGTGAAGCTTTGATTCATTTGTAATTTAATTCAGACCAATAAACCCACAACCACATCTCAGAATCTTCGTGACAAAGGAAGCATGGGATCAGCAAAACAAGTGAATCAGAAACCTGTGGAAATAGTCAATGATGCTTGAAAGCAGAATTGACTGAGATGACTCACCCGTACAGATGACACTTGCATCGTTTTCATGTGAGAAGCTAAACTGTTGCCAGGATGAAACAGGACAATCCCACAATCGCGTCTCGTTCCCCAAGCACCTGTAATTTTCCTTCCACACTGGACCAGTTCCCTTCCCAAAGTGAGCTCCTCCCGGGATTGAGTTTACTGTCCCACACTGCAGGTGCTCACAGACCACGTTGGCGTCTTCCATATCAAAGTAACGGTCACACAGCGTTCCCCACTGGTCTCTATGTAGCACCTCCACCCGGCCAGAGCATCTGTTCATCCCACCAACCAATCGAGGTTCAGGTTTCCCTGTATTGGAAACAAATACAAATCCAAATAATTTCTAAATCATCCTCTGCATAGAAACAGCAAAATAGAAAATGGGTAAAAAAAAAGTAGAATTTTATCTACACGATTATCCAGCCATACTTTACACAAATTATCTATCAAAAAACAATTAGAATTACTACAGCAACACAAAAGTAAAATACTGCGGCTGTTGGAGATCTGATATGAAACAGAAAATGCTGGAAATACTGAGCAGGGCTAGCAGCATCTGTGGAGAGAACAAGAGAGTTATGTTTCAGGTCTGTGTCCTTTCCTACACAATAATTACTACAGGACCTCTTTAAGAAGTTGGCTGAATACTCAAAAGTTATCAGCTCTTTTTTCAAACGTTAATCGATTGTTGGACTTTATCTCTTGGGTCTTGGAATATAAAACTCAGAAGGATGTGATGTTTCTGTTGTATCTGTTGTCGCTTTTGGGCACCGCACTTCACAAAACCATTGGCTTTGGAGGTGGTGCTGGACAGAGTCACTAGAATGACAACAATGCTTAAAGCATTACATTATGAAGACAAGTTGCATAAACTTTGTTTGCAGTAGATTGCGTTTAGAATGATTAGACCTTATCGAGTTGACGTGTATAAAATGTTTAAGGGGTTTGATAGATGCGCTAGAGTAGATCAGGAGAACAAATACAAAACAAGGCCATTTAGGAGCTGCTTTTCTTCATGTGGGATGTGGACATCTCTGGCAGTTATTTCTCAACTTTATTTGCCATTGAAATCGTTGTCAGGACCTTCTTCTTGAACTGAAATTGACTGCCTGGGCAATGTTCCTCTGCAAGTTCGAAGGTAGTTAGAGTTAAGTCAAAGGTTTTAGGCATTGTGTGTACCTTTAGCTGCATGTGTCATAAACAGAATGGGAAGTTTAGAATTTGGTAATTAGTGTGTAAGACTGAAATCTAGCCTTAACATTTAGAATTTAACTTGTAATATAAAAAAGCTGCAAGGCAGTTCATGTTAGCAGTTAATCGTGCAAGTCAAGTTAGCAGTAAGCAGTCAATCAGCTGTGATTGTCCGAACTGGGGTAATTATTGTCAGCTGGAAACGGTCCAACCTGTTGCAACTTGAATGTGCCTGCAAAGGCATATAACATTAGACTTCATTGCAGCAGGATTTGAGTGCAGGAGCAGGGATGTCTTACTTCAGGGCCTTGGTGAGACCACATCTGGAGTACTGTGTGAAGTTTTGGTCTCCTTATCTGAGAAAGGATGCCCTTGCCATGAACAGAGGGCAAAGACGATTTACTAGGCTGGTTTCTAGGATGGCAGGATTTACGTATGAGGAGAGATTGGGTCTTCTCGGCCGATATTCAATAGAGTTTAGAAGAACGAGATAGGATCTCATAGAAACCTATAATATTCGAACAGGACGAGGCAGGCTCGATGCAGGGAGGATGTTTCCGATGGCTGTGGAGTCCAGAACCAGGTGTCACAGTCTCAGGAGACGGGGTATGCTACTGAGAACCGAGATGAGGAGAAATGTCTTCACTCAGTGGGTGGTGAACCTTCGGAATTCTCTACCGCAGAAGGCAGGGGAGGCCAAACAATTACATATTTTCAAGAAGGAGATGGATATCTTTCTTAATGCCAAAGGGATCAAGGGGTATGGGGACGAAACGAAACAGGGTAATGAATTTGATGATCAAACATGTTTTTTTAATGGCTTGGCAGGCCCGAAGGGCCGACTGGCCTATGCCAACTCCTAGTCCTATTTTCTGTGTTTCTATTTTTCGTCTTCTAGTAAGGCAGAGTTTTACCACAGATTGCAGTGTTAACTGAATTCATTTTGAAAATAGTGGGAAGTTAGAGTTTGCTCAGAGTAAGGATTCGGTGTAGAGGGGGAAAAGGAGTTTTTTTTTCATTCTTTCACAGGGAGTGGACGTTTTTGGCCAGGCCAGCATTTATTACCCAACCCGAATTTCCCTTGCAACGATGGTGCTGAGCCGCCTTCTTGTACTGCTGCAGTGCATGCGCTCTCAGTACACCCACAGTGCTGTTAGGAAGGGAGTTCCAGGATTTGACCCAGCTACTGTGATGAAACGTTGATATAGTTCCAAATCAGGATGGTGTGCGGCTTGGAGGGGAACTTGCAAATGGTGCTTTTCCCATCCATCTGCTGTCCTTGTCCTTCTAAGTGGCAGAGGTTTATAAGGAGGTGCTTTGTTTTGTCTGTTAAGCTTCAGTAAGTTAGTGGAGTCACCGATTTAACATAGCGCCACGGCCAGCAGCAGCAGAGAGGCAGAGACCAGACAAATAGAGGGGAAGCAGTTGTCAGGTCAGAGTATGAGGGGACGTGGATAATTTGCAAATAAGTACTAAGTTAATTGGTGAGTGCTTAGTGTTTCGGCGTTAGCTAACCAGTAAAATAGCTTCAAAGCTAAAATGCATCTACACATAATTTTACCTTTTAAATAAAGACAGACTATGTTCTCGCAGAGCAGTTATTTTTTTCTGGATGTAGGGTTTTGTGGATAACGGAATTATCCCGAGGGAGCATGTCCATAGTAGATGTCTCCACCTGCAAACTCTCTGGCTCAGGGTCATAGAGCTGGAGTGGGAATTGGAGATACTCCAACACATACGGCAGCAAAAGGAGTATTGGACAGTTTGCTGCAGATTTTAGTCACATCTTGTAGAGTGGTGCGGGGTCAGAATGAGGCTGTTGCAGTTTATAGTGCACTGCAATGGAAATCCAGATTTGTTGGTGAACGAGGATATGCAGAAAATGGATCTATCCAACAGGAACAATGTACTGGCTATTTGTGAGGATAAGGATGAAGACTGTCAGAAGGGCAGCCAGAATGTTGACCGGGATACGTTGGAACAGGAAGCTGTGCAAAAGGTGGAGGAGTGGAGCATAATGTAATACTTTTAAGTAGTTCAATCATTAGGGTTTTAGGAGTCCCAAACAGTATTTGCCCAACTTGTGCGAAGTGAGGGATATCTCAAATCAGATTGCGAGAATGCAGGGGAAATATTCAGTCGTTGTGGACCATGCAAGGACAACAGCATAGGAAAGAAAAGGCAAGAGTTTCTTTTCAGAGAGTACCTGGTGCTGAACTATAAAAGAAGATCTCAAGGATTATAATCTCTGGATTATTATACAAGCCGCTTGCACATTTGAATGGGGAGTGGGGGTGGGGGATTAGGGAGGTCAACACGTGGTTGAAGGTGTTGATGTTGGAAAGAGGTGTTACTTTTCATGGTACCCACCACTTGTACTGGGATATTAAATAACTGTTCTGTTGGAATGCGCTTCACCTGAACTGGGTTGGAATAAGGGTCCTAGAATAAAGGATAAATATGGTTGTTACAGGAATCTTAAACTAGTAAGTGGGTGAAGGGAAGCTGGTGGGGTCTGGCTGAGGGGGTAGAGCAAAGTTGGGAATCTAACGTAAATAGGCAATACCGGGAGAGAAAAAACTGAAACATGCAATATTTGAGTAAGACAATTTTACAGCTTTACAACAATTGAATCTGCTCTGAAAACAGCAGTTGCTTTCTTGACAAAACAGTTGCTAGAAATACTGGCAGACCTCGACGTTTTGGGCAGTGTACTCTGCCCATTGTCTGGAGAAACAACTGGAACTGGTGGAAGCGATCGGTTTATATGTAGTGGAGAATGGGAATATGGACAGGATCTTAGGTTATTACATGTTCTTGTTCTGCCTGCTATTAGTCTGTTAATTATATTTCGTGAAAGGTCGGTACATTCCATTGTCCTTGCTGCTGTTTGGTCAGCTACAGTGTATCGTGGCAGGTAAATCCATACTATAGTTCTGGTCGTGGTATGTTGGGTGCAGAGCAGGGGATGGTGTGTCTCTTGAGGAGACACAACCAGATATCCACTGAGGTGCAGGCCACTGTCAGGGGGACGTTGTGGTGTTTATAGATCACCATAGCTTCCCTGATGCAGTGAATGGGACAAGCCTGCCATCGTCAAGTAAGCTCAACTCAAAGACCACAGCATTGAATGGTCCAATTCCAAACTCACCTCATCTATTATGGACTGGCATGCAAGACACAGTTGCATCATAAGTATAAAAGAAAACAAAAACATGGAAAAATAGGGAAAAGAGCACAGATTCTCGTGAATGGCAGATATACAAAGAATAGCAAAGGGTGACAAAATAGATCGCAAGAGCGACAATACTTTTACAATAACTTCTAAAATAGTTTGTAAGTAAGAGCAATGTGGCCTCATTAAAATGACAATGGTGATATTATAAATGAAAATAAGGAAATGGCGGAAATTATACATAATTACTTTGCATCAGTATGGACATGGACGTCACTTTTCTTAAGGTTCCTTGTTGTTACAGTTGACCAAAAGCTGCCTTGACGTCGAGGACAGTCACTTTCATCACACTTCTGGAATTCAGCTCTTTTTTCCATTTTTGGACAAAGGGTGTAATGAGGCCTGAAGCTGAGTGGTCCGACAAACCCAAACTGAGCATCAGTGAGTATTTTATTGGTACGTACTGCTTGATAGCGCTGAAAACAACACCCTCCATCACTTTGTTAATGATTGAGAGCAAACTGCTGGGACAGTAATTGGAAAATTGCAATTGTTACACGGCTATTTAAAGAATGTTATCGAGGGAATTGAGGGAATTATAGATTGGTTCGCCGAACAGCTGTTGTCAGGAAATTACTAGAGTGTACATTTAAAGATGGAGTGTCTGATCACCTTGAAAAGTTACAGCCAATCAGAGATAGGCAACATGCATTTGTACAAGGTAGATCATGCCTGATGAACCTGCTCAATTGTTTTGTGGAGGTAACTAAAGTAGAGGGCAGGGGAAGCTCAATGGATGTTAATCAGATGGACTTCCAGAAAGCAAACAACAAAATCCCTCATAAATGATTGTTGGCTAAAGTTGCAGCTCATAGGATTTAGGGCAAATTATTGACTACTTAGGACGTGAGCTAAGTGGCAGGAGACAGACAGCAGGGATAATGGGCAGATCATCTAACGGGCAGGATGTGATGGCGCCGTCCCACAGGAGCCTCTACTATTTATTAATGAATTAGATGGCTGGACAAAAAGCCACATATAATTGATATACTCAATATTGCAAGTGAAAAAAATCAACGATATTGTCATCATGCATATTTTAAGCATACATTTGCAACAACGAAAAAAATAGATTAAGTGACTGTGTAAAACCATTACAATATTGGCAAGTGTGAGGTGTCCAATTTGGAATTTAAAATGTTCCAGTATTTTCGAAATGGTGAAAAAACGGAAAATAGACTTCAGGGTCATGGGCAAGGATAGGAAAAAAAGAACAGCAAATGGAATGCTGGGCTTTATATCTAGAGGAACGGAATACAAGGGGCTGAAAATGATGCTAAAGCTAAAAAAAAAATCCTGGTCAGGTCACATCTACAGTAGTGTTCAGCTGTGTGCAAACAAAAAAGTACTTTGGGCAGTTAGAACTGTGCAAGAAGTATTGTGCGACAAGAACTGATGCAAGGAGTACTATTGATCATATTTTGCAAAAATGATTTCGACTCAGGAAAGGGACAAACAATTACAATATTCATTAATGACATGTACTTGGGACAATAGTTAATACTAAGGCAGATTGTGATAAAATACATGACGTTAACGAAATTGTGAATGATTTCTAATGCAAATAAATGTACACTTCCACATTCGGGTCAGAAGAATGAGAACACATTTTCCTTGGACAATGATAATCTAAATTGTGTCGAGGAGCAATGGGATTCAGGGGTACAGATAGAAAAATGAATACAATAGCAATACGGGTTAACAAAGCTACAGAAAATACAAAAGCATTGAGGATTATTTTCAGAGAGATAGGTTGAAAGGGGAGTCATACCCAGCACAAGGAAAGATTTGCTGTTGATTGGAGTCGGTTGATTGGGTGCGAACTGGTCAGTGTTTCCCTGCTTTTCTAGGCAGTATGCAACTGGGCAATTTTCCACCATATCAGTTGGATCCTAGTGCTGTAACTGTACTGGATCAGCTAGGCTCCAGTTGTTGCTAGTTTTAGAGCACTGATCTTCAGCACTGCAGCTGGAGTGTTATCGGGCCCCTATTCTTTGTTATGTGCAGTGTGCTCAGCCGCTTCTTAATGTTGTGCACTGTAAATTTAGGAATGGACCGAAAAATAGAAAGCATTTGCACAGCAGTAGCTCATTGGCATGGATTGTCACGCACTACTTCTCACCTTTTGCCAGTCTGAATAACTACCTTTCACCCACACTTTGTTGACTGTTTTGTCGCCAGTTTTCTGCAGTCTGTCATGATCACCCTTCACAGTATGCAATTAATTACCTTGAAACCACATTCACAGTTTTAGGTTTAAAAACTGGAGAGACCGCTTGTGACCAGCAAGATGCAACAGTCAGCATATGATCATAGAATGTTTACAACACAGAAGGAGGACATTCAGCCCGTTGTGTCCATGCTTGTTATCGGCAAGAGCTCCTCAGCTGGTCCTATGCTTCTGCCCTTTCCCCATAGCCATGCAAAGATTTTCTCTTCAGGTGCTTGTCCAATTCCACATTGAAAGCCACAATTGAATCTGTCTCCATCAGACTCGCAGGTAGAACATTCCAGATCCTAACCACTCGCTGTGTAAATAACTTATTCCTCATGTCACGGTTGGTTCTTTTCCCATCCACCTTATAACAGTGTTCTCTGGTTATTGACCTTTCTGCCAAGAGGAACACTTTCTCTCTATCTACTCTGTCTATTCCCCTCATGATTTTGAACACCTCTATCAAATTTCCCCGCAGCCTTCTCTGTTCTCAGGAGAGCGACCACAGTTTCACCAAACTATCATTGTAACTGAAGTATTTCATCCCTTGAACCTTCCTTGTAAATCCTTTCTGCACCCATTCTATAGCATTCACATTCTTCTAATGTGCCGTGCCCAGAATTGTACACAATACGCCAGTTGAGGTGAAGCCAGTGTTCCACAAAAGTTCATAATAACTTCCTTACTTTTTTACATGAAACCGCTACTTAAAAAGGCCAACATCCCATTGACTATTAACCAATTTCTCAACCTGCCCTGCTACCTTCAACGATTTGATCAGAAATACTCCCAGGTGACTCTTGGCTGCAGCCACTTTCTAATTGTACCCTTGAAAAGAGACTGGCAGCAAGCATTAAAAGAAATCCCAAAGTATTCTATAGACAGAGAAATAGTAAAGGGGTGGTAAAAGGAGGAGTGGGGTCGATGAGGGATCAGAAAGAGGATTTACATATGGAGGTAGCGGTTATAGTTCAGGTATTATCTAAATTCTCTGCGCCTGTCTTTGCCAAGGAAGAAGATGCACCCCAGGCAATGGTTACAGAGGAGGTAATTCAGATACTGGAGGGGTTTAAATTAATAAAGAGGATGTATCAGATATACCCTGTTAATAAGAACATACGTATGAACATACAAATTAGGAGCAGGAGGTGGACACTCGACTCGTCGAGCCTGCTCCATCATTCAATATGTTCATGGCTGAACTGATTACCCCACATTTCCACTGACCCCCGATAACCTTCCACCCCCTTGATTATCAAGAATCTACCTAGCTCTGCCTTAAAAAATTCAAACACTCTGCTTCCACTGCCTTTTGAGGAAGAGAATTCCAAAGAGTCACAACCCACTGAGAAAAACATTCTCCTCGTCTCTGTCTTAAATGGCCACCCTTATCTTTAAACAGTGACCCCTAGTTCTAGCTTCTCCCACAAGGGGACACATCTTTTCCAAAACCACCCTGTCAAGACCTCTCATGATATTATATGTTGCAATCATGTCACCTCTTACTCTTGTAAATTCCAGCGGAAGCAAGCCTAGCCTGTCAAATCTTTCCTCGTATAGCAGGTCACCCATTCCAGATATTAGTCGAGTAAACCTTCTCTGTACTGCCTCCAACGCATTTACATCAGTCCTTAAATAAGGAGACAAGTATGGTACACAATATTCCAGATGTGGTCTCACCAATACCCTGTGTCGCTGAAGCATAGCCTCCCTACTTCTGTATTCAATTCCACTCGCGATAAATGATGACATTTTCCTAGCTTTTTTAATTACTTGTTGTACCTGCATACTAACGTTTTGCGTTTTATACACTAAGACACCCATATCTCTCTGTATCTCAGAGCTCTGCAATCTCTCACCATTTAGATAATATGCTTCCCTTCTATTCATACTCCCAAAGTGGACAATTTCCCAGTTTCTGACATTCTACTCCATTTGCCAGGTCTTTGCCCACTCACTTAACCTATCTATATCCCTTTGCAGACTCCTTATGTCCTCTTCTCAAGTTACATTCTTACCTATCTTTGTGTCATTAGCAAATTTAGCAAGCATACCGTCGGTTCCGGCATCTAAGTCATTTCTATAAATTGTGAAACGTTGAGGCCCCAGCACAGATCCCTATGGCACACCACTCGTTACTTCTTGTCAACCAAAAAAATGACCCATTTATGCATACTCTCTGTTTCCTGTGAACTAACCAATCTTCCATCCATGTTAATATGTTTCCCCCTATACCATGAACTTTTATTTTCTGCAATAGCCTTTGATGTGGCACCTTCTCAAATGCCTTCTGGAAATCTAAGTACAATACATCGACCAGTTCCCCTTTACAAACAGCACATGGAACTCCCTCAAAGAACTCCAATCAATTGGTTACACATGATCTGCCTTTCACAAATCCATGTTGACTATGCCTGATTACCTTGAATGTTTCTAAATGCCCCGCCATAACATCTTTAATAATAGCTTGTAACATTTTCCCTAAGGCAGGTGTTAAACTCATTGGCCTATAGTTTCTTGCTTGCTGTTTCCCTCCCTTTCTGACCAACGGAGTTGCATTCGCTATTTTCCAATCTAAATTAACCTTCCCCGAATCGAGGGAATGTTGGAAAATTCAAATTAACGAATCAACTACCTCACTTGCCACTTCTTTTAACACCCTAGGATGAAGTCCATCGCGTCCCGGGAACTTGTCAGCGTGCAGCTCCAACAATTTGCTCAGTACCTTTTCCCTGGTGTTTGAAATTTTCTTGAGTTCCTCCGTCCCTTCTATTTCCCGACTTACAGCTAAAACTGGGATGTTCCTCTTATACTCAATAGTGAAGAACCATGCCAAATATCTGTTCAATTCATCTGTCATCTCCTTATTTTCCATTATTAACTCCACAGACTCACATTTTATAAGTTCAACGCTCACTTTATTACCTCTTTTCTTTTTTTTTTAAATGTATATGTATATAAACACTTACTATCTGTCCTTATATATATATCTAGCCTTCTCTCGTCTTCTAATGCTCCCTGACTTATCAATATTTTTGTCATTCTTTGTTTTTTAAAAATATTCTGTCCAATCCTTTGACCTGCCTCCCAGCTTTGCGCAATTACAGGCTTTTTCTTTAAGACCTTTGGCTGTTTTACTTAACCACGGATGGTGCGACCCACTCTTGGAATGTTTCTTTCTCGTTGAAATATGAGAAATTGTGTAATCTGAAATATTCCCTTAAATGTCTGCCACTGAAGCTCTATTGACCTATCCCGCAACCTGATTTGCCAATTCACTTTAGCTAGCTCTGCATTCATGGTCTCATAATTGCCCTTATTTAAGTTTAAAATATTAGTCTTGGACCCACTCTACTCTCCCTCAAACTGAATGTAAAATTCAATCATATCATGATCGCTGCTACCTCGGGGCACCTTAACTGTAAGGTCATTAATTATTCCTACCTCATTGCACAATACCAGATCTCGTATATCCTACTCTATGGTTGGCTCCACAAGGTATTGTTCCAAGGAATTATCCCGAAAATATTCTATGCAGTCCTCATCTCGGCTATCTCTGCCCATCTGACTTTTCCAGTCTAAATTTAGGCGAAGATCTGCCCCTAATTATCACTGTACCGTTCTGACAGGCTGCCATTCATTTATTCATTTATAACCGGCCCCACAGTGTGGTTAATGTCAGGTGGTCTGTACACCACTTCTGACAAGCAAATTCTTGCCTTAATGATTTTTCATCTCTACCCGAACAGCTTCTACATCCTGGTCTCCTGAACTTAGATCATCCCTCACCATTGCGCTAATGCCATCATTAATTAACAGAGTTACCCCTCCACCTATTCCTAGCTTCCTGCCCTTCCTAAATGCCATCTATCCTTCAATCTTCAGGTCCCTGTCTATATATATAAATGAACTAAACCTTGGTGCACAGGGCACAATTTCAACGTTTGCAGATGATGCAAAACTTGGAAGCATCGTGAACTGTGAGGAGGATAGCACAGATCTTCAAAAGGACATTGACAATTTGGTGGAATGGGCAGGCAGTTGGCGGATGAAGTTCAATGCAGAGAAATGTGAAGTGATTCATTTTGGTCGGACTGACATGAAGATAAAATATCAAATGAAGGGTTCAATTCTAAAGGGGTTACAGGAGCAGAGGGACCTTGGTTTAATAGTGCATAAGTCATTGACGGTGGCAGGCTAGGTTGAGAGAGCGTTAAATAAAGCATACACGGCCCTGGGCTTTATTAATAGGTGCATCGAGCGCAAGAGCAAGGAATTAAGTTGAACTTGTATGAGACACTAGTTTGGCCTCAGCTGGAGTATTGCATCCAGTTCTGGGCGCCGCACTTGAGGAAGGATGTGAGGGCATTGGAGAGAATACAGAGACGTTTCATGAGAATGGTTCCAGGGATGAGGAATTTCAGTTATGAAGATAGATTGGAGAAGTTAGGACTGTTTTCCTTGGAGAAGAGAAGGCTGAGAGGTGATTTGATAGAGATATTCAAAACACTGAGGGTCCTGGACAGAGTAGAAAGAGAGAAATTGTTTCCACTGGTGAAAGGACCGAGAAGGAGAGGGTACAGATTGAATGCATTTGGTATAAAAAGCGAAAGTGACATGAGGGAAATATTTTTTCATGCAGCAAGTATTTAAGATCTGGAATGTTTGGCTGAGAACGTAGTGAGGCAGGTTCAATTGAAGCATTCAAAAGGGAATTAGACAGTATGTGAAAAGGAAGAAGGTGCAGAGTTATGGAGAGAAGGCAGGGGAATGGAACTGAGTGAATTTCTCTTTCAGAGGGCCCATGCAGACATGATGGGCCGAATAGCCCCCTTCTGCACTGTAACAGTTCAGTGATTCTGTGATATTGCCTCTCCTCCTTGTTCCAACCAGAATGTATCAGTTCCCACTTCTCTGAATTAAATTTCATCTGCCACCTGTCCGTCCATTTTACCAGCCTTTCTTTGTCTTCTTGAAGTCGATCACTATCCTCCTGACAGTAACTGGTCAGGATTTCAGGAAAACTCGGCGCTTTTCTTCCAATAGTTCAATGGTGTTGAGTTTAATCGTTTCAACTGTTTCCTGAACTATGTTATCTCTTTTGTTTAATATTCTGTGCATTTCACTTTCTCAATATTAGCCAAAATGTAAATGGCAATGCGCAAGCAGCTGTGGGATCTTACAGAGCAGTTATCTTTGTGATACCCACAATAACTGCGGACCCATTACTTCAGCTCCCCGAGGCTGAGGAACCTCCCTCCCTCCCTCCCTCCCTTCCCTGCTCCCCAGTCTCAGCTTCACAATCTGTGTGCTATATCAGATCTGAGGCCAAGCGATCATTGCAGGTGGACAGCTGGGCTGACAGTACATGCCCGGCAGCGGCTGCTGGGTTGATGAATGGAGAGTTGGATTGAGGTTGTGACATTTCCAGCCGTTCAGATAATTCACTGCGGATCCAGGGAAAATCTCAATGGAAACTGCTCTGTCAGCATTGTGAATGTGCTGAGTATCAGGTATTGGCTGCTCCCGCTGGAGAATGTTTCTTAAATATAATACTAATTATATACTTTTAAACAGTGATCCTAATATTAAAAATAATTCTAACCGGAGATAACTGGAATTATTATCATCTGACTTTTCGGGAACGGACCGCCCTGGATTGTTTTACTTTCACTTCTTCACAGAAGCTATCAGCCGCGGCAGGAGATGAGAGACTGAGAAAGATTTTTACCTGAGCAGATGACGCCGGCATCATTGGAGTGTGAAACGGAATAGTGATCCCATTGAGCTGACTCACAGTCCCGCAGAGCGGCCTCAGTCCCGCTGCACTTCACATTCCACGTCACAATGGGTCCCGACCCTTCCCCAAAGTGAGCCCGGACCGGTGCAGAGACCGCGGTCCCGCAGCCCAGCTCCCGACACACAACAGTGG
Source organism: Heterodontus francisci (assembly GCF_036365525.1). Taxonomy (NCBI): domain Eukaryota; kingdom Metazoa; phylum Chordata; class Chondrichthyes; order Heterodontiformes; family Heterodontidae; genus Heterodontus; species Heterodontus francisci. Next base: position 3,315,922 of record NW_027140118.1, on the reverse strand, counting down.
CGTCCTGCAGGTCCCAGACATTGTCATACACAGTCCCCCACTGTCCCCTGTAGTGAATCTCAACTCTCCCAGCGCACCGACTGCCTCCATTCACCAGTCTCAGCTTCACCGTCTCTGTAAAATATCAGAAATATCATCAAGCGGTTGGAGTGTGATAAACCCACAGGCTCCCAGCGCCCGGACCCTCCCCAATCACCAGGTATGAATTGACAGGAATATCAGTCTGCATTCAGAACACTAATAAAAATCGGAGTATATATTACACACGAAAAAAGGCAAGGGAAATACTAATACACGGTGCAAACGAGCAGGGAACCAGGAGACAGCCGGATATTCCCACCAACACAGCGGCTCCAATGAGAACTGGGTGGGGACAGGCTCAGAATAGTTCTAACCTGCAGAAGTGGGGAGATGGGCGCGGCTGTAATGATCACATGTTTACGTGCTCAGGACTCATTGGACGAACGCAGTGAGACCCCAACACCAGGAAAGAGCAGAGGAAATTGCACCCACACCCAGTACAGCCAATGAAGACAGGGCTGGATGGTGATGTGATCTTGATGTCAGCGCAGATTGGTTCGCTGCAACTTTGGACCGGCAGCAGTGTCAGTGTTGCTGATCCTTCACACTTTGCTCTTCAGACACCCTCAGTTATTGTCCCTCTGCATGAAGACAGCAGTCATCTCTCAGCTAAAATTAAAGATCTTTAGTCACAGTATGAGGGACACCCTCCCTTTCTGACTCTCAACTGGGCAGTGCGTTAATCCGTGATCAAAGAAAATGCTGAGATTTTCGCCCAAGTTTCATATTTAATGGGATGGATTAGAGCAGAGAGATAGCAGATAGTGTGAAAATAAAGGGCGATTACCTGACGGGTCAGCCTTACTGTTCCCAGGTCTGCCTGAAATGAGAAGTTAACAATTAGAGTTCACTAGGGCAAGAAATGAATGAAACTGTCAGAAAGATAAAACACAAGTACAACTAACTGCAGGGTCATTATTCCCGTGCCTTGCAGAAGAAATTATATCGGGATCTGTGATTTCATTCCTGAAAATAGAAAATACAGTTTCTGCACAACATTAATATTGGTAATGGGATAAAATATATCCAGAATTGTTTTCACATATACACACACTGACACCCAGATACACTCTCTCCTTGTGCTGATGGTGGGTGGGCTGCATGTATTACCAGTCTGAAGGTACTCTGAGAAGGCGATGGTGATGGTCCTCTCCCTTACAGAATCTTCCAACGAAACAGCACGGAGGGACGCCATTCGGCCCATGGTGCCTATGCTGTCTCTTCGTAAGAGCTGTCTAATTAGTCCCACTCCCATTCCCAATCGCCCTGTAAATTTGTGCTGATGGTGCTCTGATCATTGATGACCCGTATGCAGATACCCTGAGAAGAGGGTGTTGATGGATACCCTTTTAAACCCACAATGATGGCACTGTCAGTGAATCCAGCTTTCCGATCTAAAGTTTGAGAAGGGATGGCAACACAAATTAAAGATTTTCCGATCCTGCTGTAGATTTCAATGCCTTTCAATTTACTGCAAATTCTTCCACCTGTAACTTTCATATATTCTGGAAACGTGTAATTGGGCTATTCTGTCGTTCAATAAATTATATAGCTTCCTCAAACGGAACAAAACAAGATTAACGGTCTGTCAGCCTCCTAACTCCGGGCTGACTGTTTCTTACTAAGCTCTTGCAGTTCTGATATTCTTGTAACCTGCCATCGCCGACGTGCCCTGTTCTTTTACCCATTAATGATGTTCGATCAATGGTCCTGCCGTTTACTGGTTAAGCGTTTCTGCTTTTCAAAAATTCAGTCACTCGGTTGACCTGAACCCAATCCCCCTGATCACAATGTGTCTCACAGGTCTCCAGGTGTTTTTCTGTTCGCAACTTGGGGTGGCACAGTGGTGCAGTGGTATGCACCGCAGCCTCACAGCTCCAGCAACCCGGGTTCAATTCTGGGTACTGCCTGTGTGGCGTTTGCAAGTTCTCCCTGTGTCTGTGTGAGTTTTCTTCGGGTGCTCCGGTTTCCTGCCAAAAGACTTGCAGGTTGGTAGGTAAATTGAGCATTACAAATTGCCCCTAGTATAAGTAGGTGGTCGGGGAATGTAGGGATAGGTGAGCATGTGGTAGGAATATGGGATGTGTGTCGGATTAGTATAAATGGGTGGTTGATGGTCGGCACAGACTCGGTGGGCCGAAGGGCCTGTTTCAGTGCTGTATCTCAAAACTAAACTAAACATTATATACGACAGGCGGTGTGTTGACCTGTTCCCCAACTCCCTGGTGAAATTATATCTCCCATGTATTATTGTCTCTTTGTATACTCTGGTGATATATTAGAGACAACGGGACACCGATTCCTGTCCTCAGCTATGCTTCCCGAGTAATTTTGAATGCGCTACTGTTTCCCAACTATATCTCACTGGATCTTAATGGTTTATTGGTAAGTACTGCTTGATAGCGCCGTAAACAACACCTTCCATCACTTTGCTAATGATTGAGAGCAAACTGCTGGGACAGTAATTAGAAAATTGCAATTGTTACACGGCTATTTAAAGAATGTTATCGAGGGAATCGAGGGAATGATAGATTGGTTCGCTTAATAGCTGTTGTCAGGAAATTACTAGAGTGTACATTTAAAGATGGAGTGTCTGATCACCTTGAAAAGTTACAGCCAATCAGAGATAGGCAACATGCATTTGTTGAAGGTAGATCATGCCTGATGAACCTGATCAATTGTTTTGTGGAGGTAACTAAAGTAGAGGGCAGGGGAAGCTCAATGGATGTTATTCAGATGGACTTCCGGAAAGCAAACAACAAAATCCCTCATAACTGATTGTTGGCTAAAGTTGCAGCTCATAGGATTTAGGGCAAATTATTGACGACTTAGGACGTGAGCTAAGTGGCAGGAGACAGACAGCAGGGATAATGGGCAGATCATCTAACGGGCAGGATGTGATGGCGCCGTCCCACAGGAACCTCTACTATTTATGAATGATTTAGTTGGCTGTATAGAAAGCCACACATAATTGATATACTCAATATTGCCATTGAAAAAAATCAAAGATATTGTAATCATGCATATTTTAAGCATACATTTGCAACAACAAAAAAAATAGATTAAGTGACTGTGTAAAACTATTACAATATTGGCAAGTGTGAGGTGTCCAATTTGGAATTTAAAATGTTCCAGTATTTTCGAAATGGTGAAAAAACGGAAAATAGACTTCAGGGTCATGGGCAAGGACAGGGAAAAAACAGCAAATGGAATGCTGGGCTTTATATCTAGAGGAACGGAATACAAGGGGCTAGAAATGATGCTGCAGCTTAAAATAAAATCCTGGTCAGGTCACATCTACAGTAGTGTTCAGCTGTGTGCAAACAAAAAAGTACTTTGGGCAGTTAGAACTGTGCAAAAAGTATTGTGCGACAAGAACTGATGCTAGGAGTACTATTGATCATATTTTGCATAAATGATTTCGACTCAGGGAGGGACGTACAATTAGAATATTCATTAATGACATGTACTTGGGATAGTTAATACAAAGGCAAATTGTGATAAAAAAAACATGACGTTAACGAAATTGTAAATGAATTCTAATGCAGATAAATGTACACTTACACATTAGGGTAGGAAGAATGAGAACACATTTTCCTTGGACAATGATAATCTAAATTGTGTCGAGGAGCAATGGGATTCAGGGGTACAGATAGAAAAATGAATACAACAGCAATACGGGTTAACAAAGCTACAGAAAATACAAAAACATTGAGGATTATTTTCAGAGAGATAGGTTGAAAGGGGAGTCATACCCAGCACAAGGAAATATTTGCTGTTGATGGGAGTCGGTTGATTGGGTGCGAACTGGTCAGTGTTTCCCTGCTTTTCTAGGCAGTATGCAACTGGGCAATTTTCCACCATATCAGTTGGATCCTAGTGCTGTAACTGTACTGGATCAGCTAGGCTCCAGTTGTTGCTAGTTTTGGAGCACTGATCTTCAGCACTGCAGCTGGAGTGTTATCGGGCCCCTCGTCTTTGTTATGTGCAGTGTGCTCAGCCGCTTCTTAATGTTGTGCACTGTAAATTTTAGAATGGACCGAAAAATAGAAAGCATTTGCACAGCAGTAGCTCATTGGTATGGATTGTCCCGCACTACTTCACACCTTTTGCCAGTCTGAATAACTACCTTTAACCCACACTTTGTTGACTGTTTTGTAGCCAGTTTTCCACAGTCTGTCATGATCACCCTTCACAGTATGCAATTAATTACCTTGAAACCACATTCACAGTTTTAGGTTTAAAAACTGGACAGACAGCTTGTGATCAGCAAGATGCAACAGTCAGCATATAATCAGAGAATGTTTACAACACAGAAGGAGGACATTCAGCCCGTTGTGTCCATGCTGGTTATCGGCAAGGGCTCCTCAGCTGGTCCTATGCTTCTGCCCTTTCCCCATAGCCATGCAAAGATTTTCTCTTCAGGTGCTTGTCCAATTACACATTGAAAGCCACAATTGAATCTGTCTCCATCAGACTCGCAGGTAGAACATTCCAGATCCTAACCACTCGCTGTGTAAATAACTTATTCCTCATGTCACGGTTGGTTCTTTTCCCATCCACCTTATAACAGTGTTCTCTGGTTATTGACCTTTCTGCCAAGAGGAACACTTTCCCTCTATCTACTCTATCTATTCCCCTCATGATTTTGAACACCTCTATCAAAGTTCATCGCAGCCTTCTCTGTTCTCAGGAGAGCGACCACAGTTTCTCCAAACTATCATTGTAACTGAAGTCTTTCATCCCTTGAACCTTCCTTGTAAATCCTTTCTGCACCCATTCTGTCGCATTCACATTCTTCTAATGTGCCGTGCCCAAAATTGTGCACAATACGCTAGTTGAAGTGAAGCCAGTGTTCCACAAAAGTTCATAATAACTTCCTTACTTTTTTACATTATACCGCTACTTAAAAAGGCCAACATCCCATTGACTATTAACCAATTTCTCAACCTGCCCTGCTACCTTCAACGATTTGATCAGAAATACTCCCAGGTGACTCTTGGCTGCAGCCACTTTCTAATTGTACCCTTGAAAAGAGACTGGCAGCAAGCATTAAAAGAAATCCCAAAGTATTCTATAGACAGAGAAATAGTAAAGGGGTGGTAAAAGGAGGATTGGGGTCGATGAGGGATCAGAAAGAGGATTTACATATGGAGGTAGCGGGTATAGTTCAGGTATTATCTAAATTCTCTGCGCCTGTCTTTGCCAAGGAAGAAGATGCACCCCAGACAATGGTTACAGAGGAGGTAATTCAGATACTGGAGGGGTTTAAATTAATAAAGAGGATGTATCAGATATACCCTGTTAATAAGAACATACGTATGAACATACAAATTAGGAGCAGGAGGTGGACACTCGACTCGTCGAGCCTGCTCCACCACTCAATACTTTCATGGCTGAACTGATTACTCCACATTTCCACTGACCCCCGGTAACCGTCCACCCCCTTGGTTGTCAAGAATCTACCGACCTCTGCCTTAAAAAAATTGAAACACTCTGCTTCCACTGCCTTTTGAGGAAGAGAATTCGAAAGAGTCACAAAACACTGAGAAAAAAATTCTCCTCATCTCTGTCTTAAATGGGCGACCTTTATTTTTAAACAGTGACCCCTAGTTCTAGCTTCTCCCACAAGGGGAAACATCTTTTCCACAACCACCCTGTCAAGGCCTTTCAGGATATTATATGCTACAATCATGTCGCCTCTTCCTCTTGTAAATTCCAGCGGAAGCAAGCCCAGCCTGTCAAATCTTTCCTCGCATAGCAGTTCACCCATTCCAGATATTAGTCGAGTAAACCTTCTCTGTAATGCCTCCAACGCATTTACATCAGTCCTTAAATAAGGAGACAAGTATGGTACACAATATTCCAGATGTGGTCTCACCAATACCCTGTGTCGCTGAAGCATAGCCTCCCTACTTCTGTATTCAATTCCACTCGCGATAAATGATGACATTTTCCTAGCTTTTATAATTACTTGTTGTACCTGCATACTAACGTTTTGCGTTTCATACACTGAGACACCCATACCTCTCTGTATCTCAGAGTTCTGCAATCTCTCACCATTTAGATAATATGCTTACCTTCTATTCAAACTCCCAAAGTGGGCAATTTCCCAGTTTCTGACATTATACTCCATTTGCCAGGTCTTTGCCCACTCACTTAACCTATCTATATCCCTTTGCAGCCTCCTTATGTCCTCTTCTCATGTTACATTCTTACCTATCTTTGTGTCATTAGCAAATTTAGCAAGCATACCGTCGGTCCCTGCATCTAAGTCATTTCTATAAATTGTGAAACGTTGAGGCCCCAGCACAGATCCCTATGGCACACCACTCGTTACTTCTTGTCAACCAAAAAATGACCCATTTATGCCTACTCTCTGTTTCCTGTGAACGAACCAATCTTCCATCCATGTTAATACGTTACCCCCTACACCATGAACTTTTATTTTCTGCAATAGCCTTTGATGTGGCACCTTCTCAAATGCCTTCTGGAAATCTAAGTACAATACATCGACCAGTTCCCCTTTACCAACAGCACATGTAACTCCCTAAAAGTACTCCAATCAATTGGTTACACATGATCTGCCTTTCACAAATCCATGTTGACTATGCCTGATTACCTTGAATGTTTCTAAATTCCCTGCCATAACATCTTTAATAATAGCTTGTAACATTTTCCCTAAGGCAGGTGTTAAACTAATTGGCCTATAGTTTCTTGCTTGCTGTTTCCCTCCCTTTCTGTCGAAAGGAGTTGCATTCGCTATTTTCCAATCTAAATTAACCTTCCCCGAATCTAGGGAATGTTGGAAAATTCAAATTAACGAATCAACTACCTCACTTGCCACTTCTTTTAACACCCTAGGATGACGTCCATCATATCCCGGGGACTTGTCAGCCTGCAGCTCCAACAGTTTGCTCAGTACCTTTTCCCCGCTGTTTGCAATTTTCTTGAGTTCCTCCGTCCCTTCCATTTCCCGACTTACAGCTAAACTGGGATGTTACTTTTATACTCAATAGTGAAGACCGATGCCAAATATCTGTTCAATTCATCTGTCATCTCCTTATTTTCCATTATTAACTCCCCAGACTCACATTTTATAAGTTTAACGCTCACTTTATTACCTCTTTTCTTTTTTTTTAATGTATATGTATATATATATAAACTCTTACTATCTGTCCTTATATATCTATCTAGCCTTCTCTCGTCCTCTAATGCTACCTGCCTTATCAATATTTTTGTCATCCTTTGTTTTTAAAAAATATTCTGTCCAATCTTTTGACCTGCCTCCCAGCTTTGCGCAATTACAAGCTTTTTCTTTAAGTTTGATACGACCTTTGGCTGTTTTACTTAACCACGGATGGTGCGACCCACTCTTGGAATGTTTCTTTCTCGTTGAAATATGAGAAATTGTGTAACCTGAAATATTCCCTTAAATGTCTGCCACTGAAACTCTATTGACCTATCCCGATACCTGATTTGCCAATTCACTTTAGCTAGCTCTGCATTCATTTTCTCATAATTGCCCTTATTTAAGTTTAAAATATTAGTCTTGGAAACACTCTACTCTCCCTCAAACTGAATGTAAAATTCAATCATATCATGATCGCTGCTACCTCGGGGCACCTTAACTGTGAGGTCATTAATTATTCCTACCTCATTGCACAATACCAGGTCTAGTATATCGTACTCTCTGGTTGGCTCCACAAGGTATTGTTCCAAGGAATTATCCCGAAAATATGCTATGCAGTCCTCATCTAGGCTATCTCTGCCCATCTGACTTTTCCAGTCTAAATGTAGGCGAAAATCCACCCCTAATTATCACTGTACCGTTCTGACAGGCTGTCATTCATTTATTCATTTATAACCGGCCCCACAGTGTGGTTAATGTCAGGTGGTCTGTACACCAGTTCTGACAAGCAAATTCTTGCCTTAATGATTTTCATCTCTACCCGAACAGCTTCTACATCCTGGTCTCCTGAACTTAGATCATCCCTCACCATTGCGCTAATACCATCATTAATTAACAGAGCTACCCCTCCACCTATTCCTAGCTTCCTGCCCTTCCTAAATGCCATGTATCCTTCAATCTTCAGGTCCCTGTCTATATATATAAATGAACTAAACCTTGGTGTACAGGGCACAATTTCAACGTTTGCAGATGATACAAAACTTGGAAGCATCGTGAACTGTGAGGATGATAGTACAGATCTTCAAAAAAACATTGACAATTTGGTGGAATGGGCAGGCAGTTGGCGGATGAAGTTCAATGCAGAGAAATGTGAAGTGATTCATTTTGGTCGGACTGACATGAAGATAAAATATCAAATGAAGGGTTCAATTCTAAAGGGGTTACAGGAGCAGAGGGACCTTGGTTTAATAGTGCATAAGTCATTGACGGTGGCAGGCTAGGTTGAGAGAGCGTTAAATAAAGCATAAACGGCACTTGGCTTTATTAATAGGTGCATAGAGTGCAAGAGCAAGGAATTCAGTTGAACTTGTATGAGACACTAGTTCGGCGTCAGCTGGAGTATTGCATCCAGTTCTGGGCGCCGCACTTGAGGAAAGATGTGAGGGCATTGGAGAGAATACAGAGGCGTTTCATGAGAATGGTTCCAGGGATGAGGAATTTCAGTTATGAAGATAGATTGGAGAAGTTAGGACTGTTTTCCTTGGAGAAGAGAAGGCTGAGAGGTGATTTGATAGAGATATTCAAAACACTGAGGCTCCTGGACAGAGTAGATAGAGAGAAATTGTTTCCACTGGTGAAAGGACCGAGAAGGAGAGGGTACAGATTTAATGCATTTGGTATAAAAAGCGAAAGTGACATGAGGAAAATCTTTTTTCATGCAGCAAGTATTTAAGATCTGGAATGTTTGGCTGAGAACGGGGTGAGGCAGATTCAACTGAAGCATTCAAAAGGGAATTAGACAGTATATGAAAAGGAAGAATATGCAGAGTTATGGAGAGAAGGCAGGGGAATGGAACTGAGTGAATTTCTCTTTCAGAGGGCCCATGCAGACATGATGGGCCGAATAGCCCCCTTCTGCACTGTAACAGTTCAGTGATTCTGTGATATTGCCTCTCCTCCTTGTTCCAACCAGAATGTATCAGTTCCCACTTCTCTGCATTCAATTTCATCTGCCACCTGTCCGTCCATTTCACCAGCCTTTCTTTGTCTTCTTGAAGTCGATCACTATCCTCCTGACAGTAACTGGTCAGGATTTCAGGAAAACTCGGCGCTTTTCTTCCAATAGTTCAATGGTGTTGAGTTTAATCGTTGCAACTGCTTCCTGAACTATGTTATCTCTTTTGTTTAATATTCTGTGCATTACACGTTCTCAATATTTGCCAAAATGTAAATGGCAATGCGCAAGCAGCGGTGGGATCTTACAGGGCAGTTATCTTTGTGATTCCCACAATAACTGCGGACCCATTACTTCAGCTCCCCGAGGCTGAGGAACCTCCCTTCCCTGCTCCCCAGTCTCAACTTCACAGTCTGTGTGATATATCAGATCTGAGGCCAAGCGATCATTGCAGGTGGACAGCTGGGCTGACAGTACATGCCCGGCAGCGGCTGCTGGGCTGATGAATGGAGATTTGGATTGAGATTGTGACATTTCCAGCCGTTCAGATCATTCACTGCGGATCTAGGGAAAATCTCAATGGAAACTGCACTGTCTGTATTGTAAATGTGCTGAGTATCAGGTATTGGCTGCTCCCGGTGGAGAATGTTTATTAAATATAATACTAATGATATAATTTTAAACAGTGATCCTAATATTAACATTAATTCTAACCGGAGATAACTGGAATTATTATCATCTGCCTTTCCGGGGATGGACCGTCCCGGATTGTTTTACTTTCACTTCTTCACAGAATCTATCAGCCGCGGCGGGAGATGAGAGACAGAGAAATATTTTTACCTGAGCAGATGACGCCGGCATCAGAGGAGTGTGACCCGGAATAGTGATCCCATTGAACTGACTCACAGTCCCGCAGAGCGGCCTCGGTCCCGCCGCACTTTACATTAGACGTCACAATGGGTCCGGACCCTTCCCCAAAGTGAGGTCCACGTGGTGCAGAGACCGCGGTCCCGCAGCCCAGCTCCCGACACACAACAGCGGCGTCTGGCAGGTCCCAGAATCTGTCATACACAGTCCCCCACTGCCCCCTGTAGTGAATCTCCACTCTCCCAGCGCACCGACTGCCCCCATTCACCAGTCGCAGCGTCACCATCTCTGTAACATATCAGAAATATCATCCAGCGGTTGCAGTGTGTTAAACCCACAGGTTCCCAGCGCCCGGACCCTCCCCAATCACCAGTCTCAGCTTCACCGTCTCTTTAAAATATCCGAAATATCTAGCGGTTCTCGTGTGTTGAACCCACAGGTTCCCAGTGCACAGACCCTCCCCATTCACCAGGTATGAATTGACAGGAATATCAGTCTGCATTCAGAACACTAATAAAAATCGGAGTATATATTACACACGAAAAAAGGAAAGGGAAATGCTAATACACGGTGCAAACGAGCAGGGAACCGGGAGACAGCCGGATATTCCCAGCAACAAAGCGGCTCCAATGAGAACTGGGTGGGGACAGGCTCAGAATAGTTTGAACCTGCAGAAATGGGGAGATGGGCGTGACTGTAATGATCACATGTTTACGTGCTCAGAACTCATTGGACGAACACAGTGAGATCCCAGCACCAGGAAAGAGCAGAGGAAATTGCACCCACACCCAGTACAGCCAATGAAGACAGGGCTGGATGGTGATGTGATCTTGATGTCAGTGCAGATTGGTTAGCTGGACCTTTGGACCGGCAGCAGTGTCAGTGGAGCTGATCCTTCACACTTTGCTTTTTAGAGACCCTCAGTTATTGTCCCTCTGCATGAAGACAGCAGTCATCTCTCAGCTAGGTAACAGTGTGAGTGGAGCCGATCCTTCACACTTTGCTTTTTAGAGACCCTCAGTTATTGTCCCTCTGCATGAAGGCAGCACTCATCTCTCAGCTAAAGTTAAAGATATTTAGTCACAGTATGAGGGACACCCTCCCTTTCTGACTCTCAACTGGGCAGTGGGTTAATCCGTGATCAAAGAAAATGCTGAGATTGTTGCCCAAGCTTAATATTTAATGGGATGGATTAGAGCAGAGAGAGAGCAGATAGTGTGAAAATAAAGGGCGATTACCTGACGGGTCAGCCTTACTGTTCCCAGGTCTGCCTGAAATGAGAAGTTAACAATTAGAGTTCACTAGCGCAAGAAATGAATGAAACTGTCAGAACGAAAAAACACAAATACAACTAACTGCAGGGTCATTATTCCCGTGCCTTGCAGAAGAAGTTATATCGGGATCTGTGATTTCATTCCTTCAATCAGAAAATACAGTTTCTGCAACACTTTAATATTGGTAATGGGATAAAATATATGCAGAATTATTTTCACATATACACACACTGACATCCGGATACACTCTCTCCTTGTGCTGATGGTGCGTGGGCTGCATGTATTACCAGTGTGAAGGTGCTCTGAGAAGGCGATGGTGATGGTCCTCTCCCTCATAGAATCTTACAATGAAACAGCACAGAGGGACGCCATTCGGCCCATGGTGTCTCTTCGTAAGAGCTGTCTAATTAGTATCACTCCCATTCCCAATCGCCCTGCAAATTTGTGCTGATGGTGCTCTGATCATTGATGACCCGTATGTAGATGCCCTGAGAAGAGGATGGTGATGGACACGCTTTAAAACCACCTGATGATGGCACTCTCAGTGAATTCAGCTTTCCGATCTAAAGTTCGAGAAGGGATGGCAACACAAATTAAAGATTTTCCGATCCTGTGGTAGATTTCAATGCCTTTCAATTTACTGCAAATTCTTCCACCTGTAACGTTCAAAGTTTCTGTAAACGTGTAATTGGGCTATTCTGCCGTTCAATAAATTATATAGCTTCCTCAAACGAAACAAAACAAGATTAACAGTCTGTCAGCCTCCTAACTCCGTGCTGACTGTTTCTTACTAAGCTCCTGCAGTCCTGATTCTCTTGTAACCTGCCCTCGCCGACGTGCCCTGTTCTTTTACCCATTAATGATGTTCGATCAATGGTCCTCCCGTTTACTGGTTAAGCATTTCCGATTTTCAAACATTCTGTCACTCGGTTGACCTGAACCCAATCCCCCTGATCACAATGTGTCTCACAGATCTCCAGGTGTTTTTCTATTCTCAACATAATATACTACAGACGGTGTGTTGACCTGATCCCAATCCCCCTGATCACAATGTGTCTCACAGATCTCCAGGTGTTTTTCTATTCGCAACATGGGGTGGCACAGTGACGCAGTGGTTTTCACCGCAGCCTCACAGCTCCAGCAACCCAGGTTCAATTCTGGGTACTGCCTGTGTGGCGTTTGCAAGTTCTCCCTGTGTCTGTGTGGGTTTTCTCCGGGTGCTCCGGTTTCCTTCCAAAAGACTTGCACGTTGGTAGGTAAATTGACCATTATAAACTGCCCCTAGTATAAGTAGATGGTAGGGGAATATAGGGATAGGTGAGAATTTGGTAGGATAATGGGATTAGTGTAGGATTAGTATAAATGGGTGGTTGATGGTCGGCACAGACTCGCTGGGCCGAAGGGCCTGTTTCAGTGCTGTATCTCTAAACTAAACATCATATACTACAGACGGTGTGTTGACCTGCTCCCCAACTCCCTGGTGAAATTATATCTCCCATGTATTATTGTCTCTTTGTATACTCTGGTGATATATTATAGACAACGGGACACCGATTCCTGTCCTCAGCTGTGCTTCCCGAGTAATTTTGAATGCGTTACTGTTTCCCAACTATATCTCACTGGTCTCTTAATGATCCCAATTCTGGAATGTAAAGAGTGTGTGACTTCCTCCCAGTCCTGGAGCCATAGTATTCCTACTGACTTTCCCTGATAAAAGTCAGTTCCCACAAATTCCCCTTTTCAAGTGATCCAATGACAGACGTGGGGGAGCGGGGGGAAATAATCTTTCAGTATTTACTGAAAAACTGTTCCAGTCTCAGTGTTTCTGTAGAGTCCGTGAATCGTCTTCAATCCACTCATTCATTTCCCCTACTCTTCATGCATTTATCATTTCAGCCTGTAACCATCCATGTCACGTGGGATTTTTTTCTCCAGATAATCCAGTGGTTCAAGGAGAAAGCCCACGAACACCCTCTTAGGGAAACCAGGGATAGACAATGCATGGGTGGAGGACAACATCGCCAACATGACGACAGTGGTTCAAGAAAACACCCCGCCAACCTGTCTGGCTAAGTGGGGTTGTTCAGTAAATTCTGCCTGGCCAGCGAACTCATATTCTGAAAATGAATTTAAACAATTATAACCGAGATACCCATACTTGCCTATTCGGCCAGTTTATCTCTTACTGTCTCAGAGAAATGTTCAGTCAATCCCCTTTCTCAATCATTACTATTTTTCCATTTATCTAAACTACTCCTCATTTCTGCTGATTCCTCCATTTTGCTCTCAGATCCTTCCTCGCAGTTTCTAAGTGCTCTCATTATTTTTCTTGAAAAGGTTTGAATGCATTTCTGTGTCCCGTTTTTCAAATCTCCGATATATGCAGAGAATATACTCACTATTCCAACACTCTTCTGGTCGGCCTCCTACCCGAGGTAAACTTCAGCTGATCTAAAACTCTGCTGCTATTATGCTGGCATGAACAGTCCCGCTGCCACTGACTCCCGGATCCCAACGCATGAGATTTCAGTGTTCACACCGTTACCTTCCTGATGTTTAGACTAATGGGTTTGGTGCAAAACTGTTAAGTTATTTTAACATTTTATACATATGTTAAATTGCTATGGTACGGTATTACTATAAACAGTAATTTAGAAATATTAATTATAAATGACAATAAACTCAAAGGTGGTGAAATGAAACGGGACAAACGTGGGATATTCAAAGCCCAAAATTTAAACTCTTGAATGAGTTACAAAACCAGGGACAGCGGTGGTTTAGGGGATACAAAATACAGTCAATGCAGAGAGTTTGTGAGTGCATTCTTCGAACCGCAGATTATTAGATGGGTCAAGAATCAAAATAATTATATTATATCAAACTATTTTAGGTCCAATTTGAACTACTTCCACAATTAATTGAGGTCTTGTGGATTTCAGAAGCAAATTAATTGATAGAATTACAGTTATTGTAGCTTACATTCACAAGTAAAGCACCGGACAGAAGGAAATCATATCAAACAATCCGGATTCTGTGTGTCAATACTATTATCAGTAACGTTTAGCAATCTATCTCCATAACACATCAACTAGTGTCTGAAGAAACGTTACCACGGTTCGAAATAACCAAACACGCATCGAACATTAACAGTACCGAGACAAATTGTTCTGGGCACTGTCTGTTGAATTTCTATATGCAAATAAATTCAGAATTTGTTCCACAAGGTGACCAGAGTATGGCATATGTAGAAGGACATTAAAGAATTTAATAGGAGTAGGATTAGGCCATACTGCCTACCCAGACACTCCGCCATTCAATAAGATCATGGATGATCTACTGCCCCAGATCAACTTTCCCACCTTTTCCCAGAGATTGGGAAACAACTCTGGATCTTTCATTAAACACTGCATCGCGCCATATATAAAGTATGGGATATGTGGAAAGAGATTCAGAAATACGTCTGGATATTAAATACTAGGGCTGCACAGTGGCGCAGTGGTTATTACCGCAGCCTCGCAGCTCCAGGGACCCGGGTTCGATTCCGGGTACTGACTGTGTGGAGCTTGCAAGTTCTCCCTGTGTCTGCGTGGGTTTCCTCCGGGTTCTCCGGTTTCCTCCCACAATCCAAAAGACTTGCAGGTTGATAGGTAAATTGGCCATTATAAATTGTCACTAGGATAGGTAGGTGGTAGGGAAATATAGGAACAGGTGGGGATGTTTGGTAGGAATATGGGATTAGTGTAGGATTAATATAAATGGGTGGTTGATGTTCGGCACAGACTCGGTGGGCACTCGGTGGGCCGAAGGGCCTGTTTCAGTGCTGTATCTCGAAAAAAAATCTACATCAAATGTATGAATCATGTAGAAAGAGACTGAGAAAGACTAATTATGACACAACACCGTGCATATAAATGTATGAAATAGAAATCATGATTTCATGTCAAACGACATAGTTTTGAAGATTGTCGGTGATGAAATAAAATTGTTCATCCGCAAAATCCCCTGAAAACAGTAGCATAATTTCTGGAGGGTATAATCGATAACACTATTAATAATCAGTACAAATGAAGCAATATGGATTCCACCTCCAGCTAATGTATTATACAATATTTATTGTCCTTTCTGAATATCCCAAATGCTGTACAAACTATTTAATCTAATTCTCTCCAGCACATGGCACTTCACTGAGAAATTCCGCGGACAGAAATCTCAATGTGGGATGAGTTGACTGGATGCAGATCCCGGTATTCTACAGTTCTGACTACCACACACTCGATTGTAACACTGACTACTTTCTACTTCCAGGAGCCTCCGTTTTAAACGTCTGATTAAAATTTTAACTCCAGTCTGCTGCGTCCTTACGAGAGCCATAGGAAACAATATAAAACCAACTCTTGCCGCATTTCTGTTCGATTTTGGTAATAAAACTAAATTTAACTGATAATTCCTCTGGAAATGCAATTAAATATTAATCAGGTGACAAATATTAGATCTGTTTTTGCTTTTTGCGACAAAAATGAATAACAGTTCCTTATTTGAATTTGATGAACTTAAAATCAAACAGGACAGAATGTATTCAATGACAAATTTATAAATTAAGGAAACTGTTTCAATATTCACTTGTCCGATTTCAATAAATGACAAATCAAAATAAATATGCACATTCCCCAGAAATTGATTTTGATCTGGGGCCAAAAGCTAATAAAAAGATTCAGGGAATCAGATAGATTTCATACTTTCTCTCTGTTCTGTGGCTTGCAGAAAATATTCTTAAATTACCCTCAGAATCAGATTTTTAGAATACAATCCCTTTTACAAAACCAAAAGAAAATTAATCATGGAAGTCTGAAATAACATTAAGGGAGCGTTTCCCTGTCGTGAACCAGCATTTGCTGTCGATAGACATAAACAAATGTAACCAAACCCGCACTGGAAACAGTGAGAAACTGAATCGAATCATCGACCGAAAAACTGCGCAAAAATATCGAGCTGGTGGAAGGAGACTATTCATGATATCTCATCAAACACTTCACAATGGTTTACATAAAAGGAACATGTGGAAGGAGACTTTGTCACATTAATTAGTACTTGACGCTGAACATACGATATGTGAAATAAGTTGAGAATTTATAATTCAAAGTTTTAAAGTTCAAGGTCATCATTAAGTAAACAATAATAAATGGAAAATCTTCCAGAGATTTTGGAATATTCAGTAACATTATCTTTTGGAGAGGCACTTCACAATTACAGTAATAACTAATGCTAATTGAAATAATATTGTTTCTGCCTCTAGTTAATACATTATACAATATTTATAGATCATCTACAACACTCCAACGTGGAACAAACGATTTAAATCATTTCAGTTCCATTCAGCACATCACACAGGTTCAGACAGCACTTCTACTGTGAAATAACTGGGACAGAAATGCCCGTGTGGCTTCAGTCAGCAGCAGATTTAGCTTTGACTGCTGTTCTATAATCCCTGCATTACCATCGAACCCAAACCCCGAGACCTTCTATTCTCACTGTGATCACTTTCTACTGCTGGATTGCTGTATTTAAATAATTTGCTTAGAATTTCAACTTCAGTCAGTTGTGTTGGTACAAGAGCCGCAGAGGACCAAATAAAACAATTTGCCACGGTATTTGTTTTCAATTTTGCATTTAAATCAAAGTTTTGCACATGTCCCACCTGGCAATTTAGAAGACCTGTTGATCAGATGCAAGATATTATAAAAACAATGTTTTCTGAGTGCGAAAGAATGGATAATTGTTCCCTATTTAATATTGATGGAATGTACAATCAAACCAACAGCCCAAGATTCGTATTCAACGTGAATTCTACAAATGAGATAAACTATGTCAATATTCGCTTCATATGATAGCAATGATTCACAGTGTTTTTTGTCAGAAAGCATGCCTGCTTTTTAAAAATGATTCTGAGCAACTAGCGATTGGAGAAAAGGATACAGGGAGTCATGTGCAATTCATTGTTTATCTTTTCTGTGGCTTGACTAGCATTTTCTTTAAATAATCTACAAAACAGGCTTTTACGATCCAATTAGTTAAAATTCACGGAAATACAATTCGTTAAACACATAAAGTATCTGATAACACTGGGACTAAGCTGGCCTGTCAGTAAACCAATAAAGTTTGTCACAGACAGAGATTAATAAATGTAACCAAACACACACGGGAAATAGTGAGAAACAGAATGGAATCATCAATGGAATAAAACAACAAATATCGAGCCGTTGGAACAATCATAAAGAACAATATCGCTAACTCTTTACACACAACATGACACTATGTGAAAATATGTGATTGGGAAAACTTAACTATCTTCAGGCATTGTACAAAAAAATGGAGGCAATGGAATAATTAATTTAGTATAAAAGATAATAATTTTGAAGATCATCACTAACTGATCAATAATACAGAGCAAATTCCCCAATGATTTAGGAACTTTTAGTAACATCATTTTTTGCAGAGTGCTCTTGATAATTATACTAATCATGAAAACGAATTGAAAAATATTGGTTCCACCTCCAGTTGAGTGGTTATTATAGATTGAAGGTAACACTTCAACATTGAACAAATTATTTTAAAATATTTAGTTTCATGAACTGTATCACTAGGAGACCAGACAACACTTGTGTTGAGACACATCTGTGACAGAAATGTGTGTGGTGGTTCATGGTGGCATTCGATGTAGTTTTGACTGGTGATCTACACTCAGTGAGATAACTTACACCCAGACTCTGATACACTCTATTCAAACAAAGTCGGCGCTCTACTTCTATCAGACTCGCTTTAAATAATCAGATTAAAATTTCAATTCCAGCTAGCTGTGTCAGTATAAGAAACACAGGGGGAAATATAAAACAAACTCCCGCAGTCTTTGTGTTCGACACAAATTCAACTGGGAATTTAAAATACCTGTTAATTAGATGTAGAATATTCCAAACTCGTTTACTGTAACCAAAACAATATTACTGTCAGCAATAGCTCAATTGCTAGCACTCTCGCCTCTGAGTCAGGAGATGGTGGGTTCAAGTCTAATTCCAGAGACTTGAGCACAGAATCTGGGCTGCCACTCTAGTGCAGTACTGAGTGTGTACTGCACTGCCCAAGTGCTTTCCATCGGAGGAGAAGTTAAACCGAGGCTCCGTCGGCCTTTTCAGGTGCACTATTTGGAGGATTGGCAGGGGTATTATCCCCAGTGCTCTGGCGAATGTTGATCCCTCAATCAAGATTGTCACACACAAAAAAAACATTCTGGTCATTATCACATTGCTGTTTGTCGGCGCTTGCTGTGTGTAAATTAGCAGCCACGTTTCCTATATTACAGTATGGACAACACTATAAAACAATATCGAATTGACAGCAAAGCCCTTTGGGACGTCCTGACGTCGTAAATTGCGCTATATAAGCGCAAGGCATTTTTATATAAATGGAGGTTTATTCCTATTTGTAGTTGAAAGAACTTAAAATTGAAACATTCAATCCAAAATTTGTAGTAAATGAAACTACTACAAATTATATTACACAGTTCCATTTCATACCATCCCAATGAATGACAACTGTAAATAAAATAGATCCGTTTTCCGTAAATTGATCCCGGACACTGACATATTCTATTCGAACAGCGAAGTGTCTCTTTTTGTAACTGACCCTGCTTAAATCGACCCATGAGATTTTCAACGCCAGTCTGCTCTGCACGAGCGGCTGGTGGAAGGCAATAAACAAGTACCGATATTTCATTAAACTCTACACAAGAAAATTAAAATGTATAAAGCATTATTTACTTTCTACATCTCCTGAATGGGTTCTGTATTAAAGATGATAATTAGATTAATAATATACATCTTGTAATAATAATCAGTGTATCAGTAAATAACATAATGCATTCAATAATCTTTAACTTACAGTTCAAAAGCTGCAGTAGAGATAGGGTCAGGAAGGTTTGCATCATGGTTCTGGCGCTGGGTGCAGCGATGAGAACGGAACATTAACCGAACGCTGTTCTCAGACACTAAGAGCTCCTGACAGCAGCTTCTGATACTCTGGCAGTTGTGGAAATCAATTCTTTGACAGACGTTTCTGCAGAAACCAATGTTTCCTTCCAAATAACCAATAGATTTTGACTTGTGTGAACCGTGAATTACAGGCTGTTAAAATAAACCAATGAGAAGAATCGTGACCATTAATGGATAAAATGAACCCAGGTTCCAACTATCAGCCTATCCTGCGAGGATAATGACGTGTGACAGTGTGAAAAGTAAATGAATGACTGATCTGGCGTCCAGATCATAGATTCATCGATGCACAGGAAAGGCCATTCTGCTACTTTAGTCAGAGTCGTCCCTTTGAAAGAGCTGTCAAATTTATTGTCACATATGTAGCTTTTTCTCATAACCCTGCAAATTATTCCATTGCAAGCACTTGTTTAATTGTCTTTATAAATTCCTCTGGAATCTGATTTCATCACTCTTTCGGGTCGTGCTTTCCAGATCTAAACAAGCCTCAGTGTGAAGAAATGTCTCTTCACTACATTTCTAGTTATTCTGCCGGTTCTACAGAAGGTGTCGGACCCAGGCCGATCTCTGGAACTGCAGAGAAGAGGTAGGTGAGACAGGGTCACCAGAGCCAGTACACAAGGCCCCGGTGAGAGGGCCTGGGTGGTTTTCTTGTGGTGCAGGAGGAGGGAGGTCCCGGGGAATGAACTGGTTCCTGGTGAGGGTGCTCTGTGCGTCACAAATTGGCCATGAAGGTGGCAACGCCCCATCCCACCCGCAAGGCCACAGGGAGAATGCTTCGTTTTACAAGGTGTCCTCTCCATATGGTGGAGGACATCGCTGCTGGTAAGATTCCAGCGTCGGTGGAAAGATCCCATAATTGTCCCTTAATAGGCCACTTAAGACCCTCAATCTGCCATTGGGCGGGAAGGCTGTTGTCGGCCTATCCTGCCTCATGGATCACTGGACGATGGGGAGGCGCTGGGATCCTCATCCTGCCAAATCCCTTGCCACACACCGCTTTTCCCTGTGCCCTCTCCCCACCCCTCCTGGCTTCCAATCACGCCTCTGGGGGCCAGTAAAATCCTGGCCATGATCTCTGATGACAAACGTAGTCATGAGAGGAAATAATTTCCGCCTTCTTATTCTACCATAACCCCTCATTATTTTGAACTCTGTTAGATCTGGGATGGTGGGACTGACGTATGAGGAGAGATTGAGTCGGTTAGGATTATATTCACTGGAGTTCAGAAGAGTGAGGGAGGGTCTCATGGAAGCCTACAAAATTCCAACAGGACTTGACAGGGTAGATGCAGGAAGGATGTTCCCGATGTTGGGGGATTCCAGAACCAGGGGTCACAGTTTAAGGATGCAGCTAAGCCTTTCAGGACAGAGTTAAGAAGACATTTCTTCACCCAGAGGGTGGTGAGCCGTTGGAATTCGTTACCACTGAAAGCAGTTGATGCCAAAATATTGTATGATTTTCAAGAAGGAGTGAGTTACAGCTCTTGGGTCTAAAGGGTTCAAAGGGTATGGGGCGAAAGCGGGAACAGGTTACTGAGTTGGATGATCATCCATGATCATAATGAATGGCGGAGCAGATTCGAAGGGCCAATTGGCCTACTCCTGCTCCTACTTTCTATGTTTCTATCCCACTGAACTTTCCCTGCTCCAATAAGAAAAATCCAAGCTCCTGAATTCTCTCCATGTAAATGAATTCCCTCACCCGTGGTGCCTTCTTGATAATCCTCCTTTGTACGTTTTGCAGGGCCTTGAAGTTCTTCCAAGGTATTCATGCCCGGAATTGCACATAGGACGCCAGCTGAGTCATAACAATTGATATATAAAGTAGTAGCTTGATGCCCGTTATGTTTGAATTCAATAACCCCATTTTCAAAGCAAATATCTCATACACTTTCTCAATCAGCTTCTCTACTTGCCCTGCAATCCTTAAAGATTTATGAACATGCATTCCCCTGTCCCTCTGTTCTTGCACCTCCTGAAAATGGTACTATTTATGTTATATTGACATGATGTCTTCACAATGAACATCATTTCTGACTTGACCACAAGAAGTTGCATCTACCGTTGATCTGCCCATTTCAGCAGACTGTCTACCCTGAAGTCTGCTATTATAATATTCACGATTTAATGCAGAGCCATGTTTTTCACCATCCACAAATGTAAAAAATATACATTCTAAACCGAAGTCTATGTAATTTGCATGTCGAAGGTAAAAACAGTAGTCTTAAAACCAACCCCCGGGCAACAGCCACTCTCGCCTGTCAGAAGAGCATCCATTCACCACTGTTCTCTACCTCCTATCTCTTACACAATCGACTACTCGAGCTGACATCGTCCCTTTATTAATATGCATTCCCATTTTCTGAATAAGTCTGTTATGAGGTACTTCGTCCGCATTGGATGCCCAAATACACAAGGCCTACTTGATTAAATAACTCAATCAGCTAAGTTACACGTGATTAGCCTTTTATAAATCCGAGATGGTTTTCTCATCTTACCCCATGCTTCTGCAAGTGAGAATTAATTTTGTCCTTGATGAAGGCCTCTAGTAGATCTCTCAACTTTCACTGTGGTGAGACAGATTAGCGTGTAGTCACATGGTTTTCGCTCTCCTTTCGTTTTGAAAAGGAGTCTAACGTTTGCCAAATTCCAGTCCTTTGGCCCCAGTGCGATATACAAGGAGGATTGAAACATTGTGGTCAGGGCTGATCTTATCTCTTCCCAGCTTCCTTTATCTCCCAGAATGCTTCCCATCTGGACCAGGGGTGTTGTCGACATTTAGTCACAAACTGTTTAGCAACGCTGAAAAAGGACAGAGGGTGGTGGTTGATGGCAAATGTTCATCCTGGAGTTTAGTTACTAATGGTGTACCGCAAGGATCTGTTTTGGGGCCACTGCTGTTTGTCATTTTTATAAATGACCTGCAAGAGGGTGTAGAAGGGTGGGTTAGTAAATTTGCGGATGACACTAAGGTCGGTGGAGTTGTGGATAGTGCCGAAGGATGTTGTAGGGTACAGAGGGACATAGATAGGCTGCAGAGCTGGGCTGAGAGATGGCAAATGGAGTTTAATGCGGAAAGGTGCGAGGTGATTCACTTTGGAAGGAGTAACAGGAATGCAGAGTACTGGGCTAATGGGAAGATTCTTGTTAGTGCAGATGAACAGAGAGATCTTGGTGTCCAGGTGCATAAATCCCTGAAGGTTGCTACCCAGGTTAATAGGGCTGTTAAGAAGGCATATGGTGTGTTAGCTTTTATTAGAAGGGGATCGAGTTTCGGAGCCACGAGGTCATGCTGCAGCTGTACAAAACTCTGGTGAGGCCGCACCCGGAGTATTGCGTGCAGTTCAGGTCACCACATTATAGGAAGGATGTGGAAGCTATGGAAAGGGTACAGAGGAGAGTTACTAGGATGTTGCCTGGTATGGAGGGAAGGTCTTACGAGGAAAGGCTGAGGGACTTGAGGTTGTTTTCGTTGGAGAGAAGGAGGAGGAGAGGTGACTTAATAGAGACGTATAAGATTATCAGAGGGTTAGATAGGGTGGATAGTGAGAGTCTTTTTCCTCGGATGGTGATGGCAAACACGAGGGGACATAGCTTTAAGTTGAGGGGTGATAGATATAGGATAGATGTCAGAGGTAGTTTCTTTGCTCAGAGAGTAGTAGGGGCGTGGAACGCCCTGCCTGCAACAGTCGTAGACTCGCCAACTTTAAGGGCATTTAAGTGGTCATTGGATAGACATATGGATGAAAATGGAATAGTGTAGGTCAGATGGTTTCACAGGTCGGCGCAACATCGAGGGCCGAAGGGCCTGTACTGCGCTGTAATGTTCTAATTCTAATTCTGATTCTAATTCTAACGCGTTCCCTTCTATTTTATCCTATGCAGGATATCTACATCCCTTCCCTCGATTGGGACATTAATTTCAGCCTCTTCTTTTTTGAAGGCAGTTGCAAATTACTCATTCTGTACCTCAGTCACGCCCTCTGCCTCGACAGGAATATTTATTTGCTTCTCCATAATCGGCTGCACCGTTCCTTTAATTTTACTTGTATCTGTTTTACAAGATTTCTGATCCCCTTTACTGTTAGCTGCTAATCTTTTCTATGTTTTCCCTTTGTCTGTCTTGTATTCTTTTCCAATTCTCCCTGTACACTCTGCTTTCTATTTGGTTTTAGATTATATTCTTGAATTGGAATTTGTAATGAATCCCTCCTTTCTCTTTTCCTTTCAATGACAATTCATTTTTCATCCAGAGAGTGCAGCATTTAATTCCCCATCTTCACGTCTAGATTTGAGTATTCCAATGCATTCCTGGCCAATCTCCCTGTTTGCATCCTCAGTCATCCTGAGGATGTCCAAACCTCTGCTGCCTATATACAACTCTCGCAAGGAGACGTTCATCCATCACCTCTGCACACGCATTAGCTTCTGGTCATGCAGCTTATCAATACTGAAATTCCCACGTTTATTTTATAATCTCCCCATGAGCTCTTCTTTCCCTATCTCTGTAATCTCTTTCAGCCCTATAAGATATTTGTCCTCCTTCAATTCCGGATACCTGAGCATTCCCAAATTTAATCGCTCCACCGCTGGTGGTCTTATTTTCATCTGCCAAGATCCGAAATTCTGGATTTCTCTCCATAAACCTCTGCCTCTCTACATCTTTTTCCTCCTTTAAGATGCTGCTTAAAACGTACCACCTTGATGAAGCATTTGGTCATCTGCCATAATATCTGTTAACGCTGCTCGCTATCAAATTGTCTTTGATAATATGACTTGGATATTTTAACTATGTCAGGGCACCTCATAAATAAGAAGTTGTTGATCTTGTTTTCCACCTTCTCCTTTACTCTTCTCCAGTTAGAAGTGTGCTTTAGAATGAAATGTATTTAGCTCTTTGCCACCGTGGCTGAAAGGGCCTTTGAACCTCTCCATTCCAGTTCCACTATCATTCCTTCCATCCTTCCTTAACTCTTATGAAGTTGCCCTTACCCTCAACTTTCACTCCACCAGACTCTACATTCAATGAAATATCCTCCATCACTTCTGCCAACTTCACTGCAATGCTACCACCAGACATCCTCTACTCTATTTTCAGCATTCTGAAGGTACAGCTTGACCCACTCTTCCTTCACTCAAAACACCCACTACTCTTCCAATGTCACCTCCCCAGGCAAGTGTTGGTGATGCATGACCTGCCCTTTCACCTTCTGTCCTTCAACTGTCAGGACCACAAACAGTGATTTATTTGTATTTTTATTTTTGTTTAATCAATGCATTAATTCTTAACAATTGTCCTCAACACCATGGAGATGAAGCATACGTTCTGCAATTGCTTTGCTGAGTTCTTCCATTAAGTCCCTTAGCTTCCATTCACTTGCCATTATAATTCCCTGTCCCACTCAGAGCTGACCCCTCTGTGTTCAGCCGCCTACATTGTTTCAATTTTTCTGACTCAGCATCAACTTCAAAAATAAAAACACGTGGGAACTATTGCCCCCATTTGTTTTTGACAGCAGGTTCTGGTAATGATTCTGTTCTTCATTTAATCACTACAGCCTTCCACCCCATCACAGTTTCTCTCTTTATTTCCTTCCTCCGTTCCTCTATTCCCAGCCTCTTTGCTTACTGAAACACTGTTACAGCACAACATTTTCTAGTTCTGAAGAAAGTTCTCCAGCAGGAAGGGTTAAGTCTGTTTCTCTTTCTCAAAATGCTGCCTCGACTACTAAGTAGTTCCAACATTTTCAGATCATGTTTTAGATTACCAGCATCTGCTATATTTTGACTTTTTAAAGAAGTTGATGTCATGGAGAAATGTGGTGAGGTTGCAATTGAATGTAAATACATACACACAATAGATAAATAACTTCGGAGAGAGTGGCAAAAGGGAATATCATGGGATCAGGAAAGTAATCTCCTTAGGCACACACTTGGTCAAATGTTGCGTTGATGTGGAGGGCAGCCACCTCGATTACCATTACCACCATTGCCAGCAATCCAGCAATCACTGCTTTTCTGCTGCGTTTGTCTGTATTTTCCCACTGTCGAACAGCAGAGCGTATCTGAGCAATTCCTCTCAAAACTGCTGCACTTCATATAGGGACTGTGCAGCTTTATTGGGAAAACTGCCAAATATTTGAGGAAATGTGATCTCTAATTGAGACTGTCGAGAGACGCAGAACACACTGAGACACTGAGTGGTCATCATAAGTTGTGAATGTTCACCATCGTTGAACTATACAGGGAGGGATGTGATGTGTTTCCTCTAAAACAAAGGAATCTGTTTTCTGGAAGGTGATCACTTGGAGTCAAGAACGGCTTTCCATTGCCGAAATATGTGAAAAGCAGCTCACATTCTGCAGAGCCTCAGAACAGTCACTGCGTGTTTTTCTGTTGGACTGAGAGGAAGCACCTGGCGTTGTGGTGATTTCTCTGCTTCCGTTTTTCTTGCCTGCTGCTCTGTAATGTCAAGATACTGCAGCAGCATATTTCAACTCGGAATATGAAATTACGTTGTTTAAAATCCAGAAGGACAAAGTATCGGGGGAAGCATTTCTGGGCAATATCATTAATTCATTGGAAATATTTGACAGCTCAGTGTCTGCAAATAAACGTACCTCTTATCACAAAAACTGAATCACAGCACAGAATATCTGTAATCTGTGTACAATTTCCAAATGTATAACACACAATATCAACAGGCCATGATAAATCACTCTGAGTCCAATTCAATCAGCAAAGTCAGATACACCAATGCATCAATTCTCGCTGTGGTTTTAATTTAAAATAGAAGATGCCATGAGATGTTGAGGCTGCTTCCTGTATAGGTTAATGAAGCAGGAATACTGTTAAGAATCAAATACAATCAGGAGGATTGAGCCTGTGTTAATGTAAAGTGTTAACTCGCTGTGATCCAATCCATGGAAATGCAGCCTGTGTCAATGTCAGTGGTTAAGTTGCTGTGACTCAATTCAAAGAGGGGATCTGAAGGTAGACAGTTGCTTCAATAAACTGTCCACTGTGCCCCAATAAATTAAATTTAATGTCAGCCTGATCTCTCTGGGAGTGGAAGTAGATCTGGGTAATGAAAAGAGTCTGAAGAACTAAAACAGATCAATAAATGAACACAGCTGAGCTGCCACTATCAAGTTATCACAGGTAGAAAACCTTCAAATGATTAATTCCCCGGATCTCACATAGAATGAAACAAAACCTCCCCAGAAATGGACGTTTCATAAAAGAATTCCACAAACTGTTATGTCAATGTAGACAAAAAGGAGTTGAAACAAGGTAAAGCCCCCATAACACTGCCACACACTCTTTGGTTTCTGAGGATGTGTCCGGTACTTTCCCAATCTGATAGACTTGTCCCCCTGAGGTGTGTTTTGCAGATCTCACAGACTGACAATTTCAGTATGAGCCAAGGGTGTTGACAGCAACTGATTGTCAGAGAAACTTGAAACACACGCACAGAATGGTGGGGATTGAAGATATTTGGGTCAATCTCTTGCATCTGTGAGGAGCTAATCGATCCTGAAAACAGTGGCACTTGCACATGAACATACTGAAAAATGCTCACACTAACTAAGGAACTTGCAGTAAGCACTGATACTCAGCAAAGAACCTATATAAATTATGTTATACATGCAAGATCTCCTCAGACTTTCTCAAATACTTAAGAGAATGCAGTATGAAAGTAGAGATCTGACGATCTCTCTGCCAATACTGTCATTTTCTGAGATCCCTGTTAATAATGAGACACTCAGGCAACCTAATAAACACTGACCTTAAATTAGAAAGTGCTGGAAATACTCAGCAGATCTGACAGCATCTGTGGAGACAGAGTTAGCATTTCAGGTCTGTGACCTTCCATCAGAACTGGAAATGGTTAGAAATGTAATAGTTTTTTTGACAAAGTGAAAAGAAGGCGGCAAGCAGAAATAAAATTAAGATGTATGACAGGACAGAGGGCAGGAGAGATTTTTTGTTCTTGTTGTTATTATTCAGTCATGGGGAGTGGGCGTCTCTGGCGAGACCAGCATTTATTGACCATCCTTGATTGCCTTTGCGATGGTGTGAGTTGCCTTCTTTATCTGCTGCAGCCCTTGGGGTGTAGGTACGCCCAACAGTGCTGCAAGGAAGGGAGTGCCAGAATTTTAATCCAGCGACAGTGAAGGAACGACGGTTTTGTTCTCAGTCAGGATGGTGAGTGGCTTGGAGGGGAATATTAAGGTGGTGGTGTTCATCTGCATCTGCTGCCCTTGTTCTTCTAAGTAATATGGGTAGCGGCTTTGGTATGTGCTTGGTGTGTTGCCACAGTGCACCTTGTTCTTGATACACATTGCTTCCACTGTGTGTCGGTGGTGGAGGGAGTGAATGTTGGAGGTTGTGAATAGGGTGCCAATCAAGCGGACTGCTTTCCTGGATGGTGTCGAGCTTCTTGAGTGTTGTTGGAACAGCACCCATCCAGGCAAGTATCGAATATTCCATCATACTTCTGACATGTGCCTTGTAGATGGTGGACAGGCACTGGGGAGACACGATATGAGTTACTTGCGGCAGAACTCCTTAACAGCTGACTTGTGTCTGTAGCCACAGTGTTTACCTGGCTGGTCCAGTTCAGTTTCTGGTCAACGGTTACCCACTGGGTATTTAGAGTGGGGGATCAACAATTCTAATACCAGTGAGCATCAAGGGGAAATGGTTAGATTACCTCTTGTTTGAGATGGTCACTGACGAGCACTTGTCTGGTGCGAATGTTACTTGCAACTCATTAGCACAAGGCTTGATGTTCTCCATGTCTTGCTGCATATGAACACAGGCTGCTTTAGTATATTATGAGTCACAAATGGGATTGAACATTGTGCAACCATCAGCAAACATCCCCACTTCTGGCCTTATAATGGAGGGATGGTCATTGATGAAGCAGCTGAAGATGGTTAATTTATCTGGTGTGTCATGTGGCTGGAAGCCTTGCCTGATTCAACATGCTGGATTTTTCAATCCTTTTGGAGATGGCCTGGGAGTCAGGATGGTTGGCAATACGGGTGGGGAAGGCATCGGGTTGGGAGCTGATCTGTGTGTTGTTCAATTGTTTAACTCTTTCTATCACATGTTGCTTCCACTGCTGGGTATGCAAGTAGTTCTGTGTTGTAGCTTCACCAGGCTGACACCTCATTTTTAGGTATGCTTGGTGCTGCTCCTGGGAAGCCCTACTGCACTCTCATTTGAATCAGGGTTGATCCCGCATTTGGATGGTAATGGTAGACTGGGGGATATGCCGTGCCATGAAGTTACACATTGTGGTTGAATATAATTCTGTTGTTGCCTATGGCACAAAGCGCCTCATGGATACCCAGTTTTGAGTTGCTAGATCTGTTTGCAATCTATGCCATTTAGCATTGTGGCAGTGCCACACAGCTCAATGGTGGGTATACCTCAATGTAATGAGGTCTTTGTCTCCAGAAGGACTGTGCGGTGGTCAATCATAGAGTCAGAGTCATAGAGTTATACAGCACAGAAACAGGCCCTTCGGCCCAACGTGTCTGTGCCAGCCATCAAGCACCTAACTATTCTAATCCCATTTTCCAGAATTTTGCCCGGACCATTGTATGCTATGGCGTTTCAAATGCTCATCTACATAATTCTTAGATGTCGTGAGGGTTCCTGCCTCTACCATATCTTCAGGCAGTGCGTTCCAGACGCCAATCACCCTCTGGGTTCAAATTCCTTTCCTCAAATCCCCTCTAAACTCCCTGCCCCTTACTTTAAATCTATGCCCCCTGGATATTGATCCCTCAGCTAAAGGAATAAGTTTCCTCCGATCTTACCTATAAATGCCCCTCATAATATTGTCTACCTCAATCACGTCCTCCCTCAGCCTTCTCTGCTCTATGGAAAACAACCCTAGCCTTTTCAGTCTCTCTTTATATCTGAAATGCTCCAGCACAGGCAACATCCTGGTGAATCCCCTCTGCAATCTCTCCAGTACTATCACATCCTTCCGATAGTGTGGAGACTAGAACTGTACACAGCACTCTAACTGTGGCCTAACTTACATTTTATACAGCTCCATCATAACCTCCCTGCTCTTATATTCTATGCTTCCGCTCAAAAGGTCAAGTATCCCATGTGCCTTCCTAACCACCTTATCTAACTTAGCTGCTGCCTTCAATGATCTATGGACAAGTACACCAAGGTCCCTCGGTCCCTCTATTTCCTAGGGTCCTACCATCCATTTTATATTTCCTTGCCTTGTTAGCCCTCCTATGCATCACCTTTTTCAGGATTAAACTCCATTTGCTACTGCTCCGCCCATCTCACCAACACATCTATATCGTCCTGTAATCTAAGGCTTTCCTCCTTCACTATTTACAATATCATCAATTTTAGTGCCATTTGCAAGCTTACTAATCATACTTCCTGTATTCACGTCTGAATCATTAATGTACACTACAATCAGCAAGGGTTCCCGCACCGATCCCTGTGGTACAACACTGGTCACACGTCTGCACTCCCAAAAACAACCCTTGGCCATCAGCCTCTACTGCCTGCCACTAAGCCAAATTTGGATCCAATTTGCCAAATTACCCTGGATCCCATGGGCTCTTACCTTCTTAACCAATCTCCCATGCGGGGCCTTTGCAAAAGCCTTACTGAAGTTCATGTAGACTACATAATCCACTTTACCCTCATCTACACATCTAGTCACCTCCTCGAAAAATTTCAATCAAGTTTGTTAGACAGGATCTTCCCCTGACAAAGCCATGCCGATTATCGCTGATTAATCACTGCCTCTCCAAGTGAAGATTAATCCTGTCCCTCAGAATTTGTTTCCCAATAGTTACCATACCACTGATGCAATTATCTGTTAGATCCCTGCTCCCCTTCTTGAATAATGGTACCACATTCAGTGGCCTCCAGTCCGCTGGTAACTCTCCTGTTTCCAGAGAGGATTTTAAAATTTGTGTCAGGGCCCCTGCTATCTCATCCCTTGCCTTATATAACAGCCTGGGATGCATCTCGTCTGGGCCTGGGGATTTATCCACGTTAAATCCCACTAAAACAGCTAATACTTCCTCCATTTCAAAGCTAATTTGTACAAGTATAACACAATCGCCCTCCCTGATCTCGATGCCTACATCCTCCTTCTCCATCGTCAAAGCAGATGAAAAGTAATCATTTAAAACCATACCTATGTCCTCCGGCTCTACACACAGATTGACACTTTGGTCCCTAATGGGCCCTACTCTTTCCCTAGTTATCTTCCCGCCCTTAATATACTTATAAAACGACTTGGGACATTCCTTTATTTTGCCCACCAGTGCTTTTCATGTCCGCTCTTCGCTCTCATAATTCCATGTTTTCTGTGCCCCCCGACCCCCACCCCCCTACACATTCTACAGCCTCGAGGGGCAGAATAGCCTACTCCTGCTCCTATTTTCTATGTTCCTATTTTCCTCTATGGCCTCCTCTGTTTTCAGCCCTCGAAATATGCTACAAAGCCCCTTTTTTACCTGATCCGATCCTCGAGATCCTTTGACATCCCGAGTTCCCCGCAATTGTTAGACCTACCCTTCACCTTTACGGGTACATGCTGGCTCTGAACTCTCACTATTTCCTCCTTGATTGACTCCCAATGGCCTGATGTAGACTTTCCTTCAAGTATGTGGTCCCAGTCCACTTTAGCTAGATCCTGTTTTTCATGTTGATATTGGCCTTCCCCCAATTCTGTACTTTTATTTCCAGTCCCTCCTGGTACTTTTCCATAGCTACCTTAAATCTTACAGAGTTATGAACACTAAGCCCGAAATGCTCCCCCACTGATACTTCTATTACTTGTCCAGCTTCATTCCCAAGGATTAGGTTCAGGACTGCTCTTTGTCTTGTCGGAAGTTTTACCTTCTGGCTCAAAAATCTCTCCTGCATGCATTTTAAGAATTCCGCCCCCATTAAGCCTTTTGCAAAAAGAATATCCCAGCTAATATTGGGGGAACATGAACTCCCGTACTATAGCCCTATCAGTGTTACACCTGCCTCATATTTGCCTACGTATCTGCTCCTCTATATCTCCCTGACTGTTTGGAGGCCTGTCGTACACTGCCAGCCAAATGATTGCCCCTTTTTTTGTTTTGAGGTTCTACCCATGTGCCCTCATTTGAGGTTCCCTCTAAGATATCACCCCTCCTTACTGCAGTAATTGACTCCTTGATCAACAGTGCAATGCCACCTACTCTTTTACCCCCTCGTCTGTCTCGCCTGAAGGTTCTGTACCTTTTAATACTGAGCTGCCAGTCCTGCCCTTCACACAAATATGTTTCTGTGATCCGATCCATTAATATCATAATCCCATGTGCTAATTAATACCCTCAAATCATTTGCCTTGTTTGTAAGACTCCTCGCATTAATAAAATAGATGCAATCCATCCTTGCATTATTCGCTCATGCCTTAACAGGTCTCTGTTTGCTCTGCCTTCCAAACTGACGTAGATTTTCTTCTTTATTTGACTGTGCATCACCCCTACTGTACCTCCAGTCTTATACCATTGTGCTGCCAAATTAGTTTAACCCCCAACAGCACCCCCTCCCACCCCAACAGCACTAGCAAATCTACCAGCAAGGATGTTGATAAAACACACACACAGGCACACACACACCGATCAGACCCCATGCACTGAGCGAGACAGATATACAAGCACATACACAGACAGACAAAGAGAATCACACACACACACACCGATCATCCCCCTGGTTCTGAGCCAGACAGATATACAAACACACACACACACGGTGGGATGGGGACCTTTGCAAAGAGTCAGAGGAGGGATGATCAAAGACAAGGACAAAAGACAGTAAGGGGAATAGGAAAAGTGAAAGGCAGAGAAAACAAGGGCCAGGATCAAACAAGGCCACAGTGAAAAATAGTGGGAAGGGGCAAAATAATGTTAAAAAGACAAGCCGTAAGGCTGTGTGCCTTAACGCGTGCAGCACTCACAATAAAGTGGATGAATTAATCGCGCAAATAGATATATTAACGAGTATGATACAGTCGGGATTACGGAAACATGGCTGCAAAGTGCCCAGGGATGGGAAATGAACATCCAGGGGTATTCAGTATTTTGGAAGGGCAGACAAAAAGCAAAAGGCGGTGGAGTTGCATTGCTGGTTAAAGAGATTTTTAAGGCACTAATGAGGAAGGATATTAGCTCTGACGATGTGGCACATGTATGGATAGAGCTGAGAAACACTCAGGGGCAGAAAAGGTTAGTGGGGGTTGTATATAGACCCCCTAAACTGTCAAGGTGAGGTTCAGAATGGCATTAAACAGGAAATTAGAGACGCATGCAATACAGGAACATTTGTGTTTTCGGGTGTCTTTAATCAGCCTATAGATTGGGCAAATCAAATTAGTCACAATACCGGAGAGGAGGAATTATTGGAGTATATACGGAATGGTTTTCTGGACCAATACGTTGAGGAACCAAATGGAGAAGAGGCCATCCTAGACTGGGTATTGTGTAAAGACAGAGGAATAATTGACAATGTGGTTGTGCGAGATCCCATGGGGAAGAACGAACATAATATGAAATAATTCTTCATCAAGATGGGGAGTGACATAGTTGATTCTGAGACTGGGGCCCAGAATCTTAGTAAAGGAAACTATGAAGATATAAGGCGCGAATTGTCTATGATGGACTGGGAAACGTTACTTAAAGGAACGACGGTGGGATAGCAATGGCAAACATTCAAAGTGAGCATGGATGGACTGAAACAATTGTTTATTTCTGTCTGGCGCAAAAGTAAAATGGGAAAGGTAGCCAATCCATGACTTACAAGGGAAATTAGAGAAAGCATTAGATCCATGGAAGATGCATATAAATTAGCTGGAAAAAAACAACAAACCTTTGGATTGGGAGCAGTTTAGAATTCAGCAATGGGGGACCAAGGAATTGATTAAGAGGGGGAACATAGAGTATTAGAGCATGCTTGTGGGGAACATAAAAACTGACTGTAAAGGTTTATATAGATATGTGAAGATAAAAAGATTAGTGAAGACAAATGTAGGTCCCTTACAGTCAGAAACAGAGAATTTATTATGGGGAACAAAGAGATGGCTGACCAAGTAATTGTATACTTTGGTTCTGTCATCACAAAGGAGGACACAAATATCATACCAGAAATGTTGCGGAACTCAGGGCTTAGTGAGAGATGGGAAATGAAGGAAATCAGTATTAGCAGAGAAATGGTGTTGGGTAATTGGTGGGATTGAAGGCTGATAAATTCCCAGGGCCTGATGGTCTGAATCCCAGAGTACTTAAGGAAGTGCCCTAGAAATGGTGGATGCATTGGTCGTCATCTTCCAAAATTATACCGACTCTGGAACAGTTCCTGCAGATTGGAGGGTATCTAATGTCGCCCCACTATTTAAAAACGGAGGTAGAGAGAAAGCAGGGTATTATAGAGCAGTCAGCCTGACGTCGGCAGTGGGGAAAATTCGAGAATACATTATCAAAGATTTTATAGCAGAGCACTTGGAGAACAGTGGTCGAATCGGCCAGAGTCAGCATGGATTTACGAAAGGGAAATCATGCTTGGAAAATCAACTGGAATCCTTCGAGGATGTAACTAGGAGAGATGATGAGGGGGAGCCAGAGGATGTGGTTTATTTGGACTTTCAGAAGGCATTTGAAAAAGTCCCACATAAGAGATCAGCATGTAAAATTAAAACGCATGGGACTGGGGGTACTGTATTGCGATGGATAGAAAATTGGTTGGCAGACAGGAAAAAAGGAGTAGGGATGAATGGGTCTTTTTCCGAATGGCAGGCAGTGACTAGTAGGATACCACAGGGATCGGTGCTTGGACCCCAGCTATTCACAATATATATTTATGATTTAGATGAGGGAACTAAATGTAATATCTCCAAATTTGCAGATGTCACAAAACTGGGTGAGAGGTTGAGTTGTGAGGAGGATGAAGAGAGGATTCAGGGTGATTTGGACAAGTTGAGTGAGTGGGCAAATGTATGGCGGATGCAGTATAATTTGGATAAATGTGAGATTATCCAGTTAGGCAGAAAACACAGGAAGGCAGATGATTATCTGAACGGCTATAAACTGAGAGAGGGAAATATGAAATGAGTGCTGTGTGTTCTCATACATCAGTCGCTGAAGGTAAGCATGCAGGTCCAACAGGTGGTAAAAACTGCAAATGGTATGTTGGCCTTCATAGTGAGAGGATTCGAGTACAGGAGCAGGGATGTCTTGCTGCAATTATACAGGGCCTTGGTGAGGCCACACCAGGAATATTGTATGCAGTCTTGGTCTCTGAGGAAGAATGTTCTTGCTATCGAGGGAGCGCAGCGAAGGTTTACCAGATGAATTCCTGGGATGGCGGGACTGACGTATGAGGAGATATTGAATGGGTTCAGATTATATTCGCTGGAGTTCAGAAGAGTGAGGGGGGATCTCATAGAAACCTATAAAATTCTAACAGGGCTTGACAGGGTAGAGGTAGGAATGATGTTAACGATGGTGGGGGAGTCCAGAACCAGGGGTCATAGTCTCAGGACACGGGGTTAACCTTTCAGGACTGAGATGAGGAGAAATTACTTCACCCAGAGAGTGGTGAGCCTGTGGAATTCGCTACCACAGAAAGCAGTTGAGGCCAAAACATTGTATGTTTTCAAGAAGGAGTTAGATATAGCTCTTGGGTTTAAGGGGATCAAAGGATATGGGGCGAAAACGGGAACAGGTTACTGAGTTAGGTGATCAGCCATGATCATAATGAATGATGGAGCAGGGCCGAATGGCCGAATGACCTACTCATGCTCCTCCAGACATACACACACCGGTCACACCACAAGCACTGAGCCAGACAGATATATGCACACACACATGCACTGATCAGACTCCAGGCACTGAGCTGGAGCGATATACAAACACGCACTCACAAAGAGACAGACAGACACAAACACACAGCACACACACATACGTTAACACACACACACACGCACAGGCACACACCGATCAGACCACAAGCACTGAGCCAGAAAGGTATGCATACAAACACACACACACACAAGCACTGATCAGACCCCAGGCACTGAGCTGGAGCGATACACAAATAAATGCACACAAACAGAGACAGACACTACACACCCACAGACACACACCAATCAGACCCCCGGCACTGAGGCAGACAGTTATACAAACACTGAGACACAAACAGAGACAGACACAAACACATACACACCGATCAGAACACAGGCACTGAAACGGACAGATGTACAAACACACACTCACAATGAGAGACAGACAGGCGCACACACACAAACACACACGCGCACACAAACACAGATCAGACCACAAGCACTGAGCCAGACAGATATACATATACACACAAACACATACACACAAACACTGATCAGACCCCAGGCTCTGAGCCAGACCGATATACAAGCACATACAGTCAAACACAGACACACACCACACACCCACAAATGCACACCGATCAGACCTCAGGCACTGAGCCAGACAGATATACAAACAAACAGACACAGTCACACACAAACACACACACACACACACAGATCAATCCCCAGGCACTGAGCCAGACCGATATACAAGCACATACAGTCAAACACAGACACACACCACACACCCACAAATGCACACCGATCAGACCTAAGGCACTGAGCCAGACAGATATACAATCACACAGACACAGGCACACACAAACACACACACACACACACACACACACACACACACACACACACACACACACACACAGATCAGACACCGGGCACTGAGCCAGACCGATATACAAACACACAAACACACGCACACACACACACACACACACACACACACACACACACACACACACACACACACACAAACATAGACAGACATACAAATACTCACCAAAGATACACCAATCAGACCACAGGCTCTGAGCCAGAGAGATATGGAAACACATACATATAAACACAGACACACGTATACAAAATCGCACACACACACTTATCAGAGCCCAGGCACTAATCCAGACAGATATACAACCACATACACACAGACAGACAGAGGGAGATAGAGAGTGAGAGACACACACACACACACACACACACACACACACACACACACACACACACACACACAATCACACCAATCAGAACCCAGCTGTGAGCCAGCCAGAGATACAAAGATGCACACACACATACACATACACACACACACACACACTCAAACACAAACACATACACACACGCACCGATCAGACCCCAGGCACTGAATCAGACAGAGATACAAACACATAGACACAAACAGAGAGAGACAGGCTCACACACAAACACACACACGCACACCGATCAGAACCCAGGCAGCAAGCCAGACAGGTCTACAAAGATAAACACACACACTCGTGCACACAGACACAAACACAAACTCACACACACACCGATCAGACCCGAGGCACTGAGCCAGACAGAGATACAAACACAGACACACGCCACACACGCACACAGACACACACACGCACACAAACACCCCGATCAGAACCCAGGCTCCGAACCCGGCAGACATTCAAACACACACGCACACACACGCACACACACACACACAATCACACCAATCAGAACCCAGGCTGTGAGCCAGACAGCTATACAAAGACACACACACACACACATACACACACACACACAACCACAAACACACACGCACACACACCGACCAGACACCAGGCACTAAATCAGACAGAAATACAAACACATAGACACAAACAGAGACAGACAGACTCACACACAAACACACATACGCACACCGATCAGAACCCAGGCACAAAGCCAGGCAGATATACAAACACACACGCACACACACACAAACAAACACCAACTCACACAGGCCAGCTTTGATTAAAGCCCAACCTGCTGCTGTTGGGGCACTGATTTCCACAATCCCTTCCAGCCTCGAAAAGTAGAGAGGCAGCATTGACAGATTTAGTGGTTCGAATGGAGAGGAGCTTTGGTCGGATCACTGATGTCCTTTAGTTTTCTCTCATGCAGATCAGTGAGTTATAATGTACAGCCCCATGGGAGCAGACTGGTGCTACGGGAGCTGCAGGCGGTGTCCTCTTTCAAGAGGGAAGTGCATCTGCGCCCTTGACAGACCCTCGTTCGATGCCCATGCAGGCACCACCAAGTTAGTCGAGATGCTCCAACCAGAAGTCAGTCCCACTATTGGTCGCACTGCCGAAAATTCTGGTTGTAAATTTCTGCAGTGCCATTTATATTACTGCAGTAAGCGTCCACCACACTGAGGTCAGAGGGGCAGCTCCAGAATTGGAAAACACACAGCTTTCAAGGAAACACTATTGGGTGGCACATGAATGAATATTAATTTGAGTGCAATTTGTGAACGTAATATTAGTTAAACGTTTATCCGTGTCAATTTGTGCAGATTGTTTTGTTAATAACTTTCGTTCCTTCACAGTGTGTGGGCATGTGAATCCTCATGCAGAGATTTTCTCTGTCCAGGTGCAGTGGAGATCTGAGCTAAATGTAAGAGAAGAATGGTGTTCGTGGATCTCTGGGTGCAGGGCTGGGAGGAATGGGCATGGGCAGCATTTCAATATAACCGATATTTAATCACTTGTTCTCAGACTTCACATGTTACTCGCTGCATCACCGTGCCATGACAGGCACCACATGGTCAGCTTTCGGTGTGGTCTCCAATTCTGCCTGCACGATGACAGTGCAGTGACTGGCACGACAGAGTCATCTCTCAGTGTGGGCTCCAGGTCTGGCTGCTGATACAGCACAGTGGGAGGGAAATATGAAATATTTGTCAAAGAGGAGAAGTGCTTTTGTCATCCCCCAATGTGATGTCCCTGTCTCACTGCAGTTACAGTCCCCCTCTCACCATCTCCATCTGCTGGTGTCCCTGTCTCACTGCAATTACTGTCTCCCCTCTCACTATCTCCATCTGCTGGTGTCCCTGTTTCACTGCAGTTACTGTCCCCTCTCACCATCTCCATCTGTAACTCTGCCACACTCTCCTTGGTTTCTGCAGGTGTAAG
This sequence comes from Heterodontus francisci, assembly GCF_036365525.1. Lineage (NCBI taxonomy): Eukaryota > Metazoa > Chordata > Chondrichthyes > Heterodontiformes > Heterodontidae > Heterodontus > Heterodontus francisci. The sequence goes on along the minus strand of NW_027140118.1, from coordinate 3,277,489 downwards.
CGGTCTTTTCTCAATCTGATTGACTCCTCTTCCTGAGGTGTGTTTTGCAGATATCACAGACTGACAATTTCAGTCTGAGACATGGGTGATGACAGCAGCCGGTTGTCAAAGAAACTTGAAGCACAAGCTCAGAATAGTGCAGGTTTAAGATACTTGGGTCAATTCCTTTTGTCTGCGAGGAACTGATCAATCCTGTAAACAGTGGCACTTACACATGAACATACTGAAAATTGTAATACTAACCAAGGAACTTGCAGTAAGCACTGATACTCAGCTATTAACCTATATAAATTATGTTACACATGCAAGATCTCCTCAGAATTTCGCTGAAGAGGATGTCGTATGAAAATAGAGATCTGAGGATCTGTATGCCAGCACTGTCATTTTCTGGGATCCCTATTAATAATCTGACACTCGGGCAAACCAATAAACACTGACCTTAAATCAGAAAGTGCTGGAAATACTCAACAGATCTGACAACATCTGAGGAGACAAAATTAGGTCATTTCAGGTCTGTGAACTTTCAGCAGAACAGGGAAAGATGAGAAATGTCATAGTTTATTTTTTGAAAGTGAAAAAAGGGGTTAAGAAGAAATAAAGTTAAGATGTGCGATAGGACGTAGGGCAGGAGCGATTATTTTTTTATTATTATTCATTTATGGGGAGTGGGCGCCCCTGACGAGACCAGCATTTATTGACCATCCTTGATTGCTTTTGAGATGGTGTGAGTTGCCTTCTTTAACTGCTGCAGTCCTGGGAGTGTAGGTACACCCATAGTGCTGTAAGGAAGGGAGTGCTAGAATTTTAACCCAGCGACAGTGAAGGAACGATGGTGCAGTTCCAAGTCAGGATGGAGTGTTGCTTGGAGGGGATTGTTTCAGGTGGTGGTGTTCATATGTATCTGCTGCCCTTGTTCTTCTAGGTAGTAGTGGTAGCGGCTTTGGTAGGTGCTATTCGAAGGAGACTTGGTGTGTTGCCACAGTGTACCTTGTTCTTGATACACACTACTTGCAGTGTGCGTCGGTGCTGGAGCGAATGAATGCTGAAGGTGGTAGCTGGGGTGCCAATCAAGCGGGCTGCTTTGTCCTGGATGGTTTCGAAGTTCCTGTGTGTTGTTGGAGCTGCACCCATTCAGGCAAGTGAAGAGCATTCCATCATACTCCTGACATGCGCCTTGTAGATGTTGAACATGCATTTGGGAGACGGGATATGAGGTACTAGCGGCAGAATTCCTAACCTCTGAATTGCGCCTGTAGCCAGAGTGTTTACCTGTTTGGTCCAGTTCACTTTCTGGTTCATGGTTACCCACTGGATATTGAAAGTGGGGATTTCAACAATTCTAATTCCATTGAACATCAAGAGGAGATGGTTCAATTATACCATGTCTGAGATGGTTACTGACTGGCACTTGTGTGGTGCAAATAGTACATGCCACTTATTAACACAAGACTTGATGTTGTCAGGTCTTGCTGCATATGGACACAGGCTGCTTCAGTATATTATGAGTCACAGATGTTGTTGAACATCAGCGAATATCCCCACTTCTGACCTTATAATGGATGGAAAATCATTGATGAAGCAGCTGAAGACAGTTGAGCTGAGCACACTGCCCTGAGGAACTCCTCATCGTGGGGCTGAGATGATTGACCTCCAACAACCACAACCAACGTTCTTTGTGCTCGGTAATACTCCAACATGCCCTTTGATTATAGTTTTTCTAGGGCTTCTTAATGTCATGCTCAGTCAAATGCTGATGTGATGTCAAAAGCTGTCACACCCCCCTCACATCAGAACTTCAACTCTTTTGCCCATGTTTGGACCAAGGCTGTGATCCGGTCAGGAGCTGAGTGGCCCTGGTGGGAACCAAATTGAGCGTCAGTGAATAGGTTATTGCTGAGCAAGTGTCGCTTGATAACAATGACCACCCCTCCTCCCTGTCACTTTGCTGATGATCGAGAGTAGACTGATAAGGCGATAAGTGGCCAGGTTTGATTTGTCCTTTTTTTTTGTGGACAGGACATACCTGGGGAATTTTCCACATTGCATGGTGGATGTCACTGTTGTTGGCGTACTGGAACAACTTAGTTTGGCGTATGGCTATCTCTGGAACATAAGTTATCACTACGATTGCCGGAATATTGTCAGGGCCCAAAGCATTTGCAGTATTCGGTGCCTTCAGCTATTTCATGACACGTGGATTGAATAAGATTCGCTGAAAACTGACATATGTGATGTTGGCGGCCTCAGGAGGAGGCCGAGATGAAACATTCACCCTGCACTTCTGGCTGAAGATAGATGTAAATATTGCAGCCTTGTATTTTGCAGTACTGTACTGGGCTCCCCTATTAGCGAGGATGTGGATATTTGTGGGACCTCTTCCTCCTGTTACTTGTTCACTTGTCCACCACCATTCACGGCTAAATGCGACAGGACTGCTGAGCTGTTTGTGTTATTGGACAGGCACTCATCCAGGCAAGTGAGTGGGGACAGTATGAAGAATGATTTTTTTAAAACTGTTTGCTTGTAGGTGTAAGAGAGTAAGATAACTTTGTGGGAGGGGGGAGGAGGAGTTGTCTATGAACTGTGGGAAAAATGGAATTCATCGACCAAAGGACTTACCTGCTTTCTCTAAAAGTCTCTTGTGTGTCATGTGGCTGGAACGCTTTCCTGTTTCAATAGGTTGACTTTTTAAAGCCTTTTGGAGATGGCCTTTGAGTCAGGAGGACTGGTAATACGGGTGGGGAAGGCATCGTGTTAGGAACTGATTTGTTCGTTGTGGAATTGTTTAGCGCTCTCTGTCGCACGCTGCTTCCACTGCTGGGCATGCAAGTAGTCCTGTGTTGTAGCTTCACCAGGCGGACACCTCATGTTTAGGTATGTTTGGTACTGCTCCTTGGAAACCCTCCTGCACTCTCATTGAACCAGGGTTGATCTCACGGCTTGATGGTAATGGCAGAGTGAAAGATATGCCGTGCCATGAAGTTACACATTGTGGTCGAATATAATTCTGCTGTTACTGATGGCCCAAAGCGCCTCATGGATACCCAGTTATGAGTTGCTAGATCTGTTTTGCAATCATTTTAGCATGGTGGCAGTGCCACACAGCACAATGGTGAGTCTACCTCAATGTAAAGACAGGACTTCGTCTCCACGATGACTGTGTAGTGGTCTCTCCTACCAATACTGCCTTTGACAAATTCATCTGCAGCAGGTAGATTGGGAAAGACGAGGTCAAGTAGGTTTTTCCCTCTTGTTGCTCCCCTCAGCAGCTGCCACAGACGCAGTCTCAATGTTGTACCCTTTAGGACTCAGCCAGCTTGGTCAGCAGTGGTACTACCCAGCCACTCTTGCTGATGGGCATTGAAGTCTTCCACCCAGAGTACATCTTATGCCCTTGCTGTGCAAAGTGTTTCTTCCAATGGAAGCTCCATTTGGATAAGCACTGATTCTTCAGCCAAGGCGTGGGGGAGGGGGCGTGCAGGCGAGGTGGCAATCAGCAGGAGGTTTCCTTGTCCATGTTTGATCTGATGCCATGAGACGTCATGGGGTCCAGAGTCAATGTTGAGGGCTTCCAAGGCAACTTAATCCTGACTGTATACCGCTACGCCACCAGCGTCGGTGGACATGTCCTTCCAGTGTGACAGGATATATCTGGGGATGATGATGGTGGTGTCTGCGACATTGTCCGTTATGTATGATTCCATTAGTATGACCAAGTCAGGCTGTTGCTTGCATAGCCTATGGGACATCCCTTCCAATTTTGGCACATGCCCCCAGATGTTACGAAGGAGGATTTTGCAGAGTCGACAGGGCTGTGTTTCCAGAGCCGAGGTCAACGTTGGATGGTTCTTTTGGATTCATTCCATTCCTTAGACTTGTTCATGGTTTGATACAACTGAGTGGCTTGCTAGACCAGCTCAGAGGACATTTTATGAGTCAACCACATTGCTGTGGGTCTGGATGCTACTGTAGGCCAGACCGGGTATGGACAGCAGATTTCCTTTCGTAAAGGACTTGAGTGAACCAGATGGATTTTTTTCAATAATCGACAATCGGTTCACGGTCACCATTACACTAACTTTTAATTCCAGTTGTGTGAAATAACAGAGATAACACGGAATAAAAGGAAAAGGGAGTGCTAAGAGATGTAGTAGAAAGACATAGTATTACTCCAGAGAGGGTATTAATTGCAGTGCAATGATAAGCTCTGTCCAAAAGCAAAAGCACGCCAAACTGACACATGGTTAAAAATAAAATGAAATCAAATAGATAAATAAAAAACTAATGGCAGTCATGAACTGAGATCGTTGAACTCGATGTTGAGTCTCGAAGGCTGTAGAGTGTCTAATCAGAAGACGAGGTGCTTTCTTCGAGCTTGTGTTGAGCTTCACTGGAACACTGCAGGAGGCCAAGGACAGAAATGTGGGTGTGAGAGCAGGGTGGTGAATTAAAATGGCAAGTTATAGGAAGCTCGTAGTCAAGCAGCAAATACAATAATGTCACAAGACCTTTAATTTTTTTGTATTGAACGCTAAGAATTCTGTATGATGTTAAATGTTTGAGCAAAAGGATTTTCTGTGAACATTGGATGCTGCAACTTGGTGTTGGAACTGAGTTCAGATTTCCGGCACCTGTTGCCAAGCAGCTCAACAGGGAAATGACAGGAAGATTTATGCATGTCACATGACTTATTGTTCGGGTTTTAGTTTCACTTTGCACTGTGAGAGATCAGTGAGCTGAGCAGCATTGCAGCGATCTGGCTGGGTCCTATGTTTGCAGACAAGAAAAAGGAGCTATTATCTGAAAAAATAAGATTTTCCTCTCTTGGAAAAATAATCCTACATTTGCGGTGTGGTTGTGGTCTGCTTGGAGAGGGGTCAAGAGCCCTGGAGAGAGAAAAGACCTCGGAAAAGAGGAGTTGCAACATTCTGTGGTGGAAAACTACTTTGCAGAAAGGAAGCCCTGAATTGTTAAAGGGACAGAATCATATTGCCTCCAGTCTCTGAAAGATCGCTGCCTCAAGAGTGATTCCTGTTGCCTGTTATGTCTTAGAAAACCCAGACAGCTCAAGAAAGCTTGTATTGCAAGACAGCTGCTTCAAAATCCAAGTAGGACTGTTGCTACACCATTTGTTGAAAGATTTATGTGACGCCTGCTGCAGACGAATTGCCTTGAACTCCAAACCATCACAAACTGTTCATTGAACCCGCCTGTCGAGATTTCAAGTGGCATCCGACGATTGGACTCTGAGACACCTCACCGACCCGGGAATATCTGACCAGAATATTATGACGAAGTTATTTTATTATTCTCAGGAAACAGTTGGAAAGAGAAAAGCCTTTTCAACTGGTTAACCAGTGTTTGAATGTATATGTGTGTGCATAAGAGTTAGGACGAGTAATAAGATATAAAATATTTTCAGCTATAGATTTGTTTCATTAATTAATTAATTTTGTTGTTTAAGAAACCTGGTTTGGTCTGCTTTATTCTGGGCGGTGGGTGGGGGGGGGGGGGGCGGGTAGGGTGTGCAAATAAAGTGTTTCATGTGATTATTTTTCTGGTAGCTGGAAATATTTACGAATATGTTTTGATCTGTGGAGCTGTGAGACTGAATTAACTCTTGTTCATAGCAGTTTTCTAAATTGAAGGAAATACAACTAATTTGGTACTTCACCTGGAAAGATTGCTTTTAGCCTTGGATGGTGAGGAGAGAGGAGGTAAAGGGTAGTACACATCCTGCAATTGCTTGGGAATTTGCCGTGAAAAGGGAACAAGGTGATGGGGTGATGGAGGAGTGGACCAGTGTGTCGCAGAGGGAATGGTCCCTTCGGAACTCTGACAGTGAAGATCAGGGGATGATGTGTTTGGTTGGTCGCATCACGCTGGATATGGTGGAAACTGAGGAAAATAACATTTTGGATGTGTAAGCTGCTGGGGTGGAAAGTGAGGGCAAGGTGAACACTGAAACTGTTTTGGGAGGGAGGGGTAGGGGTGATGGCGTATGTGTGGGAAATGGGTTCGACAGATACAGACAGATGCCTGATCTGTAAATTCTTTGACAGTCATATTGTCCCCCTCCCCCGAAGAAACATCCAGACTTCCAGAGATCCTGATCAAATACTGTCAATTCCATGGAATACCCGCAAATATCGATACACAATCCAGAACCGTCTATATTTCTCTTAAAATTTAGAGGCATCAATATTTCTACATCGAGTCTCACCAGGAACACCAGCATCAGCGAGTCTGATTTAGTACAACCCAGAACTGCAATATATATATCCTCATTTCAAAAGATGGTATCTGGTCGTTTGACAATACATATTGAAGCTTGCAGATCATACTCTTGCAAACTAATCTTCTCAGACGTTGATCCATTCTCTCCCTCCCTGTAGAGCGGCTGATACATGTCTGTCCCGAGTTGATGATCTCACTGACGTTTGGGGAGAATAACATAACAATAAAACTCTGATTCATAGCAAAGAAATTCAATTGGGCCCCATTAAATTTGACAAGTTCAGTGAAAGATTTTCATCATTCAGAGATATATATGAAAATAAACTTAACCAGATATAATGCAGGCAGAAATTGTAACTTCCGAGTTATAAGTTGACTAACTGTCACACTGTTGAACACTGCACAGCGCAATGTTCACATTGATTCAATAATGACCACATCTGCCTGCTGATTCTGCACAGAACCATGATTACAATAATGCCTCCCTCTGCTGGTCAATATTACACAGTTCGTCGGCTGCATTGAAGTAGGAATATGTCCCTCTAATTGTGCATAAACAATTCAATATTTACAGTTATAGAGATGATGAATGCTGAAATCTGCAAGGCGTAATTTGATACATTAAATCTCCCTCCATTGATAAGTACTGTTTTTTTTTACCTCTGTTGTAGAATTCTGCACAGTGTGCGGCTACAGTTATACAGTAATAGCCTCATCCTCTTTTGAATACTGGGCAACAATTGGTTATACTTACATCATAATGCATACATAAATTTGTAGATCCTCCTGCATAAACTGTGCCAATGGCTTCAACTGATGCAAATGCTGCTTTCTCAAGTCAGAAACGGACACCCATCCAGTATTTCTGCATTTCTTCAAGATCAAGACAAGAAATGCAATCAACAGCGAGTGAATGAAGCATAAACCAACTAATGGCCTGCAAACCATAAACTTATAGTTTTCATAAATTGACCTCCTTGCGTACAAACTCAATTAGTTCATACAAACTGACCCACACCATAACTTGAACTTATACATTAAATGGTCTGTGACTCGTCAACTGAAGACCTCTCCAAAGATAACACATCGGCAATGAAGTACGTGACCGTCCAAACTGATCTGAATTGCGATTGGCTCTCTTCTCTTCTATTTGTTCTGCTAGCGAATCTCTTTAAGGAACCTTCCCAAATTTTGGATGCCTCACCACTCTCAGATGGAGCAAGCTGTATAACCTGCCCAATGTTTTCCATTCCTTCATCCTTTTTCCCTGTTTTCACTGGTTACGCCCTTCAGAAGATGGCGAGCCCGAACAGCACCACCAATATGTACCATCATCCCCTCAGTCTTCAGCACGCACCAACTCAAAGATTATTATCCCGCGTGGGAATGATAGTGAGTCAGAGGAGTCTGTTCAAGGTAAAGTTCACATCACAGTTGCACAGTACCGACAGCCCTGGAAGATACAACGGACGACTGATGTGACTGGAAGGTAAGCTTGGACCCAAGCATTACTGAAGAATCCGGGATAAACAGTTCATTAACCTATCTTTAACATTTTTAGCTGTTTTTTATTTTTACTTTTTTTTCTTTTTAAAATTTTTTAAAACCTTTTCTTGCATTTGTTTCATTTCATCTTAGTTTTCTCAGTTTGTTTACCCACTTTTTTCATGTTTGCACTTGCTGCTGTTCAATAATCAGTCCGTTAACACCTTTTCTGTACTAATGCCTTGTCTTTCAACACACCATTAACATATTGTTTGCCTTTGCTCCATGACCTTTTGGTCAGCAACGTGACCTTGTCCAATCTGCACCTTCTGCTTTGTTATCTCTTGCCCCCACCTCACTTGCTTATAACCTGTGACATTTTTAATATTTGTCAGTTCCGAAGAAGGGTCACTGACCCGAAACGTTAACTCTGCTTCTCTTTCCACAGATGCTGCCAGACCTGCTGAGTGGTTGCAGCATTTCTTGTTTTTATTTCAGATTTCCAGCATCCACGGTATTTTGCCTTTATTTTATGTGGTGGATGTTGTTTTGTATGGATTTGAAGAAAACGTTTGACAAGGCAACACATAAAAGTTGGTGAACAAAACTGAGGTTCACGGAATAGGAGGACCTGTGTTCAATTGGATCAAAAATTGGCTTCAGGACAGAAAACACCGAATCATAGTAAATTATTGTTTTTCAGACTGGAGGATGGTAGACAGTGGTGTTCCCCAAGAGTCAGTGGGACAGCAATGTTTTCCTGCATTGATCTTTATTACTTCTTTGGATCTCAGAATACAGAGTAGAATCTCAAAATCTCCAGATGACACCAAACTTGGAGAGGTGGCAAAAAGTGAAGATTATATGAACCGCCTCCAAAAGGACATAGATAGGCTAGCAGAAAGGGCAGACAGGTGACAGATGGAATACAATACTGACAAGTGTTAGTTGATGCATTTTGGCAGATGGAATAGGGAGAGTCAATCTATACTTAATGGCACAGTTCTAAAGAGTGTGGGGGAAAAGAAAGACCGGGGGATGCATATGCATCGATATTTGAAGGTGGCAGAACATAATGAGAGTGTGATTAGTAAATCATGTGGGATGTTGGGCTTCCTGAACAGAGGCATTGAGTACAAAAGTAGGGACGTTATGCTGAAAATGTATAAAGCTCTTTTTTTCGGCTCCAACTGGGGTATTGTGTCCAATTATCATTACTACAGTTTAGGAAGAATGTAACAGTTTTTGAGATGATGCAGAGGAGATTTACCAGAGGATAGAGGATTTTAGTTATAAGGTTAGGTTGGAAAAGCTGGGCTGCTCTCCTTCGAACAAAGGAAGTTGAGGGGAGATTTAATGGAAGTGTACATGGTTATGACAGGCTTAGATACGTTAGAGAACGAAAAACATTTCCCTGCAACTCGTGGTACAAGGACGAGAGGACACAGATTGAAGGCGTTGAGCAAGAGATGGAGGCTCTACATGATTAGGAACTTTTTTACACAGCGAGTGGTAATGATCTGGATCCTGATGCCCACAAGGGTGGTGAAAGCAGAGACAATCAATGACTTCAAATTGAAATTGCACAGCAACGTGAAGGTAATAAACTTGCAGTGCAATGGGGATTGAGTGGGGGGACTGAGAATGACTGGATAGCTCCGTGAAGAAACAGCATAGAGGCAATGAGCTGGTGCACCATCTTTAAACTGCTTCACTCTCTGTCCTACATTTAATACACTCCTTAAAACGTCCCTCTTTGATCAAGCTTTTGGTCATTTGTTCTAATATTTTCTTTGGTCATTTGATCTAAATATCCCCTGCCTTAGTGCCAATTTTTCTTTGCTAATGCTCCTGTGAAGTGCCTTGGGACATTTCGCTGCTTTAAAACTACTGTATAGATACAAGCTGGTATACTGTGCAATGGCTGCTCCGGACTTGTCTTCTGTTGAAGCCTGTGATTCCACTGAATTCCAATTTGACAGGTGTTAGCAGTTTCCCACTACTTTGCCCAAGTCGCTGTTCTTCATATGTGAGCCTTCGAACTGAGTGGTTGTCAGCTATTTCACTAGAAGGTATTGACTGCTAATTTTGCATCTGAAGCCCACACATGACCACTTATTCTGCTGCAAGGCGTGTGTCACATGGTGTGTTTACCCTGTGCAGAAGATGACTAATCTGCAAGCTGTAGGCTATGGGGTCAATATGAGCGAATGTCATTTGGGTTCATGTCTACAACATTACAGGCATATCACCAGTACCTGGCTGCCCCAAGTCTGCCATACACTTCTCCCCATAGATCACTGTAGCTGTGTTGGGGATAGAGAGACGTCCGGTGTGTCAGTAGTGGTGGTTGGGTGATGAATGCTAATACAACTTACTTTGTTCTTAAAGTCAGCAACCTGCTTCTTTGGGAGGTAACTAGCACCCACCCGGAGGCATGGGCAGCTCACCTCCCTTGGTGCTGTGGAGTTCTGTTCTAGCCTTTTGAGCTCGGGAAGCAACACCGGTAGTGCTCTCTAGTAGGTCCGGCCCTCTTGGATCATATGCCTTGGAAATTATAGAAGGAGATTTAACTCTACTGTATGAGCAAACTGTTCACTTCCAGAGTTGGTATAACTGGTACGCTCCAGCAGTTCCCACCAGGCTTAGAATCTAACCAGTGGCCATTCCAGAGGGAATGGTAAGAGCACTGTGCCGGTACACCCCGGGTCCTGTGTTCAATCTTGTGACTATTCATTTGTGGCTTCACCCCGGACCCTATGTTTAATCTTGTGACTATTCACTGTGCGGCTCCCCCCCGGGACCTGTGTTTAAGCTTGACAAGAATCACTGTGCAGGATCTCCCTGGGCCCTGTGTTTAACCTTGACACAAATCACTGTGCAGGATCCACCCGAGTAATGTGTTTAAACTTGACACGAATCACTGTACAGGATCCCCTGGGCCGTGTATTTAATCTTGCGACTATTCACTGTGCAAGTTTCCCCCAGGCCATGTATTTGAACTTGTCCCCATTCACTGTGCAGGATCCCTCGAGCCCTCTGTTTAGACTTGTGACTATTCACTGTGCAGGTTCCCCCAGGGCCCTGTGTTTAAACTTGTGTCTACTCACTGTGCAGGATCCCCCGTGCCCTGTGTTTAAACTTGTGACCATTCACTGTGCAGGCTCCACCACCCACCCCCACAACACCACCCTCCCCACCCCCCGCGGGCCCTGTGTTTAAACTTGTGACTATTCACTGTGCAGGTTCCCCCCGGGCCCTGTGCTTAAACTTGTGTCCAATCACTGTGTAGGAGCCCCTGGTCCCTGTGTTTAATCGTGTGATAAATCACTGTGCATCTTCCGCCCAGGCCATGTGTTGAAACTTGTGACTATTCACTGCACAGGTTTCCCTGGAAGCTGTGTTCAACCTTGTGACTATTCACTGTGCACGACAGAGCCTCTAATATGTTTTCTTTTTTCCATAACCAAGGATTCCTCCCCATTGTGGGTGACAGCGCCCTCAATCGTGTCCAGCCTATTTCCTGCACCTGTGCCCTCAGCCCTTCCTCTGCCTCCCAGAACCACGACTGGGATCCTCTTGTCCACATTTTCCTCCCGCCAGCCTGCACATCCACATGATTATCCTCCGCCATTTCCGCCACGTGCAGCGTGATGCCACCTCCAAATACATCTTCCTCTCCCTGTCAGCCTTCCGAGGGGATCATTCCCACTGCAACACCCTGGTCCACTCGTCCATTACCCCCGCCACCTCGTCCCCGTCCCACGGCACCTTCCCATGCAAGCGCAGGATGTGTATTACCTCCCTTTTTATCTTCTCTCTCTTCACGATCCATGGCCCGAAACACTCATTTCAGATGACACAGCCTTTTACTTGTACTTCTTTCAAATTAGTATAGTGTATTCGCTGCTCACATTGCGGTCTCCTCTACACTGGGGAGACCAAACGCAGATTAGTTAAGCGCTTTTCTGAACACCTCCACTCAATCTGAAAACATGATCCTGATCTATCTGTCACTGGCCATTTCAACACACACCCCTGCTGTCATGCCCACATCTCTATACTTGGATTCCTGCAGTGTTCCAGTAAACATCAAGGCAAGATCGAGGAACATCACTCCATTCAAGGCAAGATCGAGGAACATCACTCCATTCACCAGTTAGGCACTGTACAGCCTTGCGAGCTGAACATTGAGTTCAATAATTTCAGCGCATGACTGGCCCCCCATTTTTTTTATTTTTAACTTTATCTTTCATGTTTACTTGTATTATTGTACTTTGTTCCATCATTCAATTTTTTCACCATATTCGTGCCCACTGTGTTTATTCAGGTTTGTGCTTTTGGCTAGAGCTTTTGTTATTCAGTCATTGAACACCCTCTCTGCACTGACGTGTTGTCTTTAACCACGCCATGAAGACACTCTCTTTGCCTTTGCCCCATGACTTCATGCTCAGTTATTCTCTGTGACACACTAGCCTATCAATACATTCCAGTTTGATCTCTTTTGCCCCTCCGCCGCTTTATTTGCTTAAACCCTATCACATTTCTAACCTTTGCCATTTCTGATCAAAGCTCACTGACCTGAAACGTTAACTCCGTTGCTCTCTGCGCAAATGCAGACGGACCTGCTGAGTATTTCCAGCACTTTTAGTCTTTATTTTATAACCCTTTCTTTAGTCGATTTCCAAACTCAGTTTCCATCCCAAGCTCTTGCCTTTTCATGGTGCCTCCTTAATTTGTGCCTATCTTTTCCAGTTTCCATGGTTGAAGTCCTCCAATCAGACATCCGTCACTGCCACAGTACCATATCAGCTCTTATAAAAATCACAAATGGCATCCTGTGCGACTGAAATAAACATCAACTTTTCCTCCTTCAGTTCTCGACTTGTCTGCAGCAATTGACTGAGTTGATCAGTCAATCCTCCAAATCCCTCCACCATCCTCACCGTGTCTGGAACTGCAATCACCTGTTTCCATTCTTATCATTATAATCATGGCCAGAATATCGACATCAGTGGATTCTATTCCAATTTCTGCAGCAGCGTCTCTGTTTATCCCGAAAGGTCTATTTCTCACTTACATTCTGTTTTCCAGTGACATCACCCAGAAACAGAATGTCAGTTTCAATATTTGTGCTGAAGACACCAAACTCTACCTCACCCTCACATCTCTCGTTCCTCAGTTGTCTCTGGATTGTCACACAGCATGCCAGAAATCTGGTACTGGGTGAACAGCAACGTCCTTCAATTAAATATTGGAAAGGCAGAAGCTATATCCTTTGTTTCTTGCCACAATCTTCACTCTCTAGCCATAATTCCTTTTCCTGGAAAGTGTCGATGACTGAACCCTATTTTTCGCAACCTTGGTCAGATAGTAACCTCGAGATGAGCTTACAACCACAAGACTGCGCCATTGCAATGACCCATTCTGCTGGCCCCGTTTCACCTCAAATGCTGCTGATAACTCATCCGTGCCTTTATCAGCTACTGATTTGAATGTTTAAACACACTCCTTACCCAGCTCCCACATTCTGCGTTCGTATTTTTACTTCTATTTATTTGGAGGAATCATACTCACTGTTTCCGCTGCCAGAACCAGCTGCTGCCCAAGTTCACTAAAGCTCATGAATGGTCACCAGGGAGGATATCTGATCTCAAAGTCAGGAGCCAATCAAACAGCAGCCAGCACAAGTTACCCAAATACCAGTAAGACATGGTCACATGACTAGGCTCTGCAACTGTTCAATTCCACTATCCCTGTCTCCGACTCCAGTTTTTGTCTACCCACGACCAAATCAGGAGCACAGCCTAAACGGCAGGTATCCCGAATGCCACAGCTCAATTCCTGGCCAGGATTAATACCCCAATCCCTGTCCAGTACCGTTCCACCAAAATCCCGTTGTCCTCATTGCTTCACTGAAATAATTTGAAGAAACGTGGACGACGTTATCAATCCTATTGTAGATAACACCCTGTCAATCACAACAATCTGCCAAGCTATAAATCGCTGTGAACTTACTCCACTCCTCCCTTGTCACCTGTTGTCGAACAGTATTTGCTATGCACCACTGTTTCTGCTGCACCGTCATCAGATCTTTCCCAATAACCTTTACCCAGGGCATCGGGAATTCCAGCACTACATCATTTCGACTCTCTTCTTGTCTTCAAAACCCGTCGAGAAATCGATATCACTGACTACGTGCTTATCAATCTCGCACTCTCTATACTTCTCCACTCGCTCTTGATGCCACGCTGTTTTAACCTGCTCTATTATGTCTTCTGAGATGTGTCTTTGGATGTGTGTAGCGCTTTGTTATTGTAAGTTGTCATGGTTTTCGTCAGCGACCATTTCGCTGCAGGTCACCGGTTTCTTGCCACCCCACCCTCTACTGTCTGGGTTCACCCACTTGTTTCCTCATTGCAGTGGAATATATGTTGGTAAAGTGCACAAGTAAAGGAGGAGAGGAACCATCACAAGTCGAGTGATACTGGTCAGCTGTCCTATAACTGCTGGAGCCTGCTTTTTTGGAGGACCTGTGCAATGGGATTTGTGTCATTTTTTATCAATATATTTGAGCACTAATATCATCTTCCACAATTATTGCCATGCTCAGTAGAACCACGCCAAATTCATATATTTTAACATAGAACTTCACTGAGTGTGTAGCATTTTGGAACTGACCTTTCTTTTAAAATGGATCAGACGAGCAGCAAATGATGGCCACCAAATGTCACCTGACCTGATCAGTGAATTTCTAAACAGCCATACTGTCGCGCAAGGACAAAATGATACATGCCAGACTAAGAGGTGGCAACTGCACGTATTCTGAGACAATCCAAGAGGCAATCCTGAATTGAATGGGTCTTTCTGAAACAAAGACCGTAATCAAGCAATAATCCAGATAATGAATAATCACCCTAATTTCAACACCATATTTTGGAAAGGGAAATGTGATAATGCACATGGTATGGTAACCATGTTGGTTTATTTTTATTATTTAATTGCTATCTGAAGAAAGATGCAACAGCAGCAGCAGAAAGGGCAGCAAAATCTATGCCTTAATAATTGGAGACTGTAACATGGTGAGGACTCCAAGCCTGCTCCATTTCGCACCCACCAATACTGCAAAGTGACCTCGTGGTAACGAAACTATAGTGTTTGATTTCGTGGTGAGTGTTGCATGAAGAGTCCAAAGGGTGTGCATTCATGCAATGCAGGACATGTGAAGAGCGGTTCTGGTCTTCAAACAAGAGCTGAAATGCTAACATGTAGCGTGTATATTCGAACAAGAATCACAAGAAAAAGGATAAAGTATAATGGACACATTGATGGACTGGTAATCAAATGCTACTAATGAGCCAATGTTGCAAATGATTTGTTAATTGAGTATGTATAGCTGCATGCTCTACTTGTGATGAAGAGCAGCTGATGCTAATTGTGGAAAGATCAGGGTACATATGGAATAACCAGTTTCCACCTGGAGAGGGGTATGGGGGAGCTGGGCTGGAGATGGGAAATGTAGTCTGCACTGATGCTGTATGGAGCATTGTAAATAAATCTGTGGGAAAGTAAGACTGGCTCCTGCTTTGTCCTTTGACAGATGCATGTTTACCAAATTTGGTAAATAATGGACCTACAATTTGTGCCTTCCCAGGATCAGATGTTGTAATTGGGACGTTTCATGCTCCTTTGTTGATCTCTGTCAGGGTGAGGGATTTGCCTGACTTCAGGCCGTGCAGGGCAGGTGAACGAAATATTCTGTGAGGCTATGTGTCCCTCCCTCAGGGTAGTTCAAATCAATAAGGAACCCGCTCACCGCAAAGTAAAAATCTGCAATAATAATTGCAATTCACGTGAGGCAGAGGCAGAAGGAGGTGGACATGCTTTTGTTGTCAGATTTGCCTTGAAGATTTTTTTGGGGGGGTTTGTTGCTTGTCAAGTTAGTAAGGGTGGAACTGATGCATCCTGATATTGTGCGAAATTGAACATACAATCACATAAATATTTGGGAACAACATGTAAAACTGGGATGTAGGGGGGGGTAATAGATCATCCCAACAACGGAAACGAAATTATTGAAAGAGGAAAATGTTTGTATTGACAAAGGATTGAATCTGATTCACCAGAGAGTCCGTGTGTTTGATTTCTGTTTGACATGAATGTGAAATCTGCGGCAGCTTTGTCTTTACAGCCAACTGGCATAGTCATCGGGGGTAGAGATTTCTTGTTGCTGTGTTTAGGTAACCCAGAAGATACAATGAATTCCTGGGGGGGGAATTGTATTACTTAGTTTCCATGGAACGCATTCAATCTGTTGTCAATCACATTCAGAACTCTGAGCCAGAGCTGTGCTGTTAACAGCTTTCTCAATCACCTACCAACTGGACCCTCAAGCTACAGATCCATCAACAAGAAGGTAACGATAGCCCTCCCATTACCCCGACATTCACCACCGCAATTCCCATGTTGCTATGATGGACTGCCAAATAGTGGGAAGAGATGGTTCATCTAATTCCCCAGAACAAGGTTTGCAAGCCCCATGGTTCGATGGATAGCAGCATAACTCTCCCTAAAGTGTCCTTCCCTTTACAACATGTAACTAAGTATTGACGGGGAATAAACGAGCCTGTATCAGATCTGATCACCCCTCCTCTTGTCCATATATGATACAACCCTGCGTATTGTCCTTGTTTTCCTGATCATTACAATGTATTTTTTCGATATTATCACAGCCAATCATGAAGGTCGTGAGTTGATTCAGCAAATCGATCAACGACAGTTTATACTTCCTCCATCTAGCTGTAATTTGCCACTTTCAATTATTCGGTCAAACATTTAAGCCAGGATGAGAAGAAACTTACTCTGGGTGAATGACAGACAAGCTGAACCTGTCTTCGTTCGCTACCAACTACAAACACCACAGTTTTTGCATTATTTGCATCTGGCTTGTGCTCATAAAAGGACATTAAAATCACAGCACACATTTGCCAGGAAATTGCCAAGTGCAACAAGTGAGAAACTAACCACCTCCCCTTCATATTCATCCTCGTGGTCACTCCCTAATTACCACATTATCAACATCCTGGGCATTTCCTTTGATCAGAAATTTAATTTTGCCAGCCAAATAAATTTTGTTGCTCGAAGAAAAGATCAGACGCTGGAACTTATGCAACAAATAAATCATCCACTGCCTCTTACGTTCGCAATCGACAAGGCATAAGTCAGAAATAATGGAATGCTCTCCATTTTCCTGGATCTGTGCCGCTTCCAACAAAACTCAAGCGCCTCTGTAAGATCCAAGCAAGTGAGCTCATTTGATGTGCACCTGATGCACCACGTTAACACTTAACCCCGTCCAGCACCAGCACACAGTGGCTGCCGTGTGTACCATACACAATGTCACAATGCAGGAAGTTACTAAATTTACTTCGACAGCTCCTTTCTAGCACGCGACCTCTCACACCTAAAAGGATAAGGGGGTGGACACATAGAACCTCCCCTTGTATCCAAGCCATCAGAAATCTGCGGTTGATCCCGTCTGAAATATTGGCTGCTCTCACACTTTGCTTCCATAACCATAATGCAGCCTTCTTCACCTCGACTCTCATTCTCAATACTGCTCTCCTTACCAAGTGTCCCAATTCCTTCCACCACAACCTACGGGCATACTGAATGCCACAGCTCAGATCTTAATCTGGTCAAGGACGCATACCCTTGACCTCTGCCTTCTTGCCAAATTCCACATTTTTGCAGTGGTTCCAGTGAATCAATTTGAAGAACTTTGTCAATTCCTAACATTAATTTCGTGGTCCACTCCCCGCCCAGCTCAGTGATCAACCACAGCCATAGATCTCTTTGCACATTCTCCACCGTTTATGAATAGGTGGTCTCCCAATTCAAATGGAGATGAGGAGGAATTTCTTCTCTTGAAAGTTCCATCACATTTAGAATTAACTTACCCGGAAGGCATTGGAATCTGAGTCATTGAATATATTCAAGGCTGGTTTCGACTGACTTTTCATTTACGAGGGAGTGAAGACTTATTGTTGTCTGGCAAGAAATTAGAATTACAGCCATGTTCAGATCAGCCATTATGGTATTGAATGGCAGAACATGATCCGTGGGCTGAATGGCCTACTCCCGCTTTTATTTCTAAAGACCTTATCATCATAGGTGAGAGGAAAGCTGTTGCATCTCTTGCACTTGAATAGAAAGAAGCTGCAGGCAAGGAAACTAGATCATGGGTGTGACGGAAGAATGAACAAAGATACTTTGTTCGCGCTTTTAGGTGGATATGGTGGAAATAGAGGAGGAGGATGTGTTGAAGGTGGAGGCGTTGGAGTGGAAAGTGAGAATAAGTGAATTAATATCATGGTTCTGGAAGGTAGGGAAGGAGGTGAGGACAGTCACTCGGGTGATGGGGCAGATAAAGCTGAGGCCGCTGCAAAACTAATGTGTGGAATGCACGGTTAATGTGAAATGAAGAGACTGCAGAAGCTCTGGTATTTAAGATGGCATCGTTGGGACAAACACAAGGCGATGAGGATGCTGAGAGAATGGAAGCTACTCTTTACACAAAGTGGAGTTGGAGGAAGTGTGGTCAACATATCTGTGGGAGTTGGTGGATCACAGTAAATGTTGATGCAGAGCCTGTCCATTTAAATGGAGAGAGGGAATTCGTGAAAGAGAAGTGAAGGGTCACAGATGGATCGTTTTCAGGTGAGGGAGGAACAGATATTTCAATGCAATTGTGATTACATTGTCGAGCTCAATGTGAAAGAAGGTTTTGACACAAATCCAATCATCAATGTATCGGACAAAGAGGTGGAAAAGGGAACCACAGTAGCAAAGAGCTTGTGAAGGATAGAACGATATTGAAAATCGTGACATTGTGCCCAGTTCCAGGCACCGAACGTGAGGAACAATGTGTAGACTTTAGAGTGGGTGTAGAAAATGATCAAGAGAAAATTTCCAAGTGTGACAGTTGTTTTACGCCGACAGATTAGAAAATCAAATTGAGAGAAAGGTTGATAGAGTTGTTCCAACCCACGGGCGGTTTAAACAGAGTAGACACAGAGAAACTTCTCTCATTGGCAGACGTGGTGAAAACCAAAGGACACATGCTTAAGGCATTAGCAACAGAATCAATGGCGACATAAGGGAAAACGTATGTTTCCACAGCACGTGTTGAGGATATGAAATGAACTGCCTGATAGTGTGATGAATATAGATTCAATCAGAAGCGCACAGAATAAACAACTGAAAAGAAAAACAGTCCAGGTCAGTGAGGAGGAGATGTGGAAGTCAGATTAGCTGATCAGCCCGTGCAGGGAACAGACAAGGACAAGACAGACCAAATAGCCAAATGCTGTGTTGCAACAATTCTATGTTCCTTTTTTCTTTGAATTTATGAATTGTTCAACAGAATTGTACAGCTAAAGAGAGAACCCAAAGTGTAGACGAACACCCCTTCGAGACTTCTCTGACGTTAGGAATTTCATTTCTGAATAGTCATGCAGAGTGAAGGTCTTCACTGAAACAACATGAGATCTACAGATGGTACTCATGATTTTTGTAGGACTTCCTTGATTTCTGTTTAACACAGCTTCCAGTTATGATTAGTTGCTTATTGTGATCAGATTTACCCTGGGGATGGGTATGGTTCAATTCAATCTTAGAGCAAAATATATTCCATCAACAGGGAATTAACACAACTGTCGTAATATGTTCAAAGATTCAGAAAATCTGTTTGAACAATTTTACAACCTGAGTATCCCCATGGAAATCCGGGAGTGTATAAAGTTAATGCAATGGGAATGTGTCACCTCAGAATTTATTCCAGAGATATTACCTGCAGCACGAACAGACCGATCACTCCAAGCAAAAAATGCACCGACCAATTCAATGGCTGCGGAAAATATTCTGTATGATCCTTGCTATTATTGGCGTTCCTGGTAAGTATCTCTAACCAATGAAGTTTACAAATCTGTGTATGAGCTGGTTTCTTCCATTACCATGGGAGTAATAATATTACATGAGATTGAATGGTTACAGTTACACAGACGCACATTCAATAATATCAGTGCATTAATTTCCTGAATTATCTGTGCAGATTTAATCTGTTGTCTCAACTATTTCTAGCTCAAGGCACACTGCATTGTAAAGTTATTGAATTATGTGGAATGTTGTGTTCTGTAGAATCACAGCTCAAAGCAGGAAAATTTCAGAGGGTGAGGATTACTGCAATTATCTGTTAATGTAGAATTACACAGTGTGTGTGCGCCAACTGGAGTGGAGTACCCGACCTCAGCGATAATATATAACTGGGAGTCTCGGTCAGTCTGGAATTGCACTGATTGTGGCTGACTAACTGGTGTGGAACACGTAACACGAGGGATCGTGTCTTTTCAGGACTATCTGTCTTTGTATTCAATGCAGGTCCCCATCTTACTCTTATTCTAAGTAGAGTTGTTGACAGCACGATCGGGTGCTGATTAATTTCCTTTCCAAGCACGGTCCTGAGAAGCGTTTGGTCATAAAGTCACTGCAATAATAAATAGCCCTCGTCAATATTACGAAAAACACTGATGACTATGACTTGTTAGTAGACAAGTTACCGATTTTACAGCACAGAAATTGGACATTCGGTACAACTAGATCACGACTGTCTTCCTGCTCTGCACGAGCCTCTCTCCATTCCAGCTCATCTAATCCTATCTGCATATCCTTCCAATCCTGTCGCTTCTTCTTTTCTTTTCCATTGCAAGACGTCTCAATTTCACCTTCTCAGCACTCCAAGTAAAAAGGTCTCTCTTGAATTCCATCGTGCATTTATTGATAACCATCTTATTTTGAGGAAATACTGAACTGGTCACCAGCAAAGGAGGAAACATCAGGTCCACGTTTTCCTTCTCTAATCCCTATAAAATTTCAAAGGCCTCTATTATTTGGGCACACATACTTCTCTTATCAACATTATCGAGCCACAACATACCCCGATAATTATAATCTGTCAGTTTTGGTATTTTTTGCAAAGAATATGTGCACCTGCTGGTTACTCTGGATACTTTTATCATGTGTAGCCCAGAAGAGCATTATTATTTATGTGTTCAATCAACGCCTTTCTAATATGTTAATGGAATTCCGGTAGAAATGAACGCCTGCGCTTTGATCATATTTGCACTGTCTCATGCAACTCCCTTCTCAATTTCAATCATTTATAAATCAGATGGAATGGCCCAAGACGTATGGGTGCCTCCTATCCGAGGGACTGATTCGTATCAGGGTGAAATTGCATCGACGCCAGGGAGTGATTCGAGTCCGGGATGGGTTCCAACAGTGGGAGTGGTTGAAGACTGGGTACAGTTCTCCAATCTACCCGTTCTTTGGCTCCTCATCGCTATAATTAACTGGTTGACCAGCGTCCGGTGAGCAGTTGTTCACCCTGTCCGGGATTTGTTAAATCTGGAAGTGTTGGTGTTGGAGGCAGGTTGGTGTCATGGATCCCAACCCACACTGTTTTCGGTGCTAAAATCCTTCCTGCTTGGGTTGAGAAGTGGAGAATGTTTTTCAGTTTTTTCAGTAATTTGCAACCACTTCTCCTTTCTCTCCATTACAGTTAATTTAGTGTCAGTTGTGATCCTGTCCAAGGCAAATTGTGTACTTTCCATCTGCACCACTCGCTTCCTGGTGGCCATGTCAACGGCAGATCTGCTGGTCATTATCACTGAGATCATACTCCGGAGAATCAATAACCTTTATTTCCCATTAAATTTCTTGGACCTCACCTCTGTGTGTCGCCCTCTCTCTGTCCTGATCCGTGCAGCCATCGACTGTTCCGTTTGGTTCACCATAACTTTCACAAAACAACAAAGAATAAAGAACAGTACAGCACAGGAACAGGCCATTCGGCCCTCCAAGCCTGCGCCGATCTTGATGCCTGCCGAAACTAACACCTTCTGCACTTCCGGGGCCCATATCCCTCTATTCCCTTCCTATTCATATATTTGTCAAGGTGTCTCTTAAACGTCGCTATCGTATCTGTTTCCACCACCTCCACTGGCAGCAAGTTCAAAGAGGTGACTGACAGCGGATTGACCCACAATGCATTGGTGGGTTGGGGTTATGAAGAAACACACGCCAAACTGCAGTGCAGCAGCAGAGAAGAGATGACAGACAGCTCGATGACTGAAAAACCATTGGTGTTGGGGTTGTCACACACACCAAAGGGCAGCTGGGCAGCGCGCCAGAAGTGAACAGTTGGATAACGGAAATACACTGACCGGGTTTGGCACAGTGGATGGTTGCACATGGCAAAGAGCAGTGTGCTGGTGGGCAAGAATTGACCTTCGGAGCAGCGGGCACCGGACAGTAAAGGGGGAAGATAGAGAGTCAGAGTTCCCTCTGAAGGGAAATAGCAATCACAGTCTCCCCTCAATCACCACTGGTTCCATTCACAGTTCAGCAGTGCTGCTCAGAAAACAAAACTTGGTCGGAGATCAGCAAAATGCTGCTGATGGTGGAAAGCCTTTTGTGTCAGTCATTATTAATATTACTTGTTCATATTTTGTAGACACTTTATTGATTCCTTCTCCTTTTCATTCCCCCCAACCTGGTCTCTTCTCTCTATCTCTCTCGCCCTCTTTCTCTGACTCTCCATCTATTCCTGAGTCAGACGGTAGTGTTGTTGGGAGCGTCATTGGGAAATACTCAAGTTGCCATAATTAAAGGAGTTCAGAATCTCAGAGAGTGACAGAGGCTGGAGGAGTTTTCATAGGTAGGCGGGGTGAAGGGCTCGAGTAGGGAACAGAGATAGGGACGGTTGTAGGGTTTGTAAATATTAAAGGAATAGGGAGGGTTGTAGGGGCTTGAGAAAGTTAAAGAGATTGGGCGGGTTGGAGGTTTGGAGGATTTGATCGAGTTAAGGAGGGTTGTACTGGCTTGAGGTGGTTGCGAAGATAGGGTGAGTTGCAGGGCTGGAGGAGGATACAGGGATAGGGCGGGTTGTAGGGCTGGAGGAGGTTTCAGCAATAGCGACTGTAATAGCGGCTGCAGGAGGTGATACAGTTGGGGAGTATTGCTGGGGCTTGTGTCGGATACAGACATAGGGAGGGGTGTAGAGCCTGAGGAGGTTACAGAGATGGGGATGAGGTCATGGAAGGATCTGAACACAAGGATGAATATTTCTTTAAAAAAAAATCATGTTGTTGGACCAGGGTCGAATGTCAGTCAGCCAACACAAGGGAGATGGGTGAACGGGACCGAATCCGAGTTAAGAGATGGGGCGGCACAGTGGCGCAGTGGTTAGCACCGCAGCCTCACAGCTCCAGCGACCCGGGTTCAATTCGGGGTACTGTCTGTGTGGAGTTTGCAAATTCTCCCTGTTTCAGCGTGGGTTTTCTCCGGGTGCTCCGGTTTCCTCCCACAAGCCAAAAGACTTGCAGGTTGGTAGGGAAATTGGCCATTATAAATTTCCCCTGGTATAGGTAGGTGGTAGGGAAATATAAGGACAAGTGCGGATGTGGTAGGAATATGGGATTAGTGCAGGATCAGTATAAATGGGTGGTTAATGGTCGGCACAGACTCCGTGGGCCGAAGGGCCTGTTTCAGTGCTGCATCTCTTAAAAAAAAGATGAGACAGCAGGGAATTGGATGCACTGAACTTTATGGAGAGTGGAAATAGGGAGGCCAGAAAGCAGAGTATTTGATTTATCAAGTTTTGGACAACAAAGGCATGGCTGATGGTTTCCACCGTAGATGAGCTGAGACAATGGAGAATATGAACATTATTCACCTGCCCACTCACATTCAGTGGCACTATTAGATTAACCCATTCATAAACCACACTTACTTACTCACAGATCATAAGTACTGCAGTGTCATTCGCCACTCTTTGAAAGAATAAATCTGTTTCCAAAATATTTTCTGTATAGATTGATTCACAGCATGTGCTTCCCATTAGCAACACCGGCATTAATTGCTGATCCTTAATTGCCCCTTGAGAAGGTGATGCCCGTCCTTCTGTCTTGAACTAGCTGCTGTTCCCACTGGCAATGGAGGTCCCACAGTTGCTCGTATTGAGTGAGTTCCAGGATCTGGCTCAGTTGTACAGCCTTCCATGGTGAATAGCCTGCCACAAAACTCTGTCTTTTTTTTCTCATGTGAAGACTGGGTCACTTGGATGAGGGAATCCAAGGAATTGCCAGAAAGAAACGTAACATATTTTCTTTCATAACTATTTTAAACAAATAAAACAATCTGCTTGCTGCAGCTAGAAAGCCACAAATTCCTCCTGGCGCTGTTGGAGAAGCCGGATAATTTAGGCTCATTCCTGTCTCTTCCCGGATTCTCTTTGCCAACAATAACGGCCGTGGCCTGTTTTGTTGTCCGTCAGCGGCCGCCATCTTTGTAAGAGGCAAAGACAAAAAAAAAACCCAAATGAACTTCAAATGGGCCTGATTAAAATACTGACCATTCCCAATGAATGAAAGAAAACTGCAAGTTTTTAAACTAATAATATTTTTAGAAGTCACATGGGTTAACACATTTACCCCAAACTCCGCTCAATGTGACATACGCACACGTACAAACGTGCAGTCACATTCCGAAACACCATCTCAAACACACACACACACACACACACACGTACTAATTAAAAGTCACCATGTCATTCTCACGAAAAATTAGACACGGGCAATAAATGCTGGCCTAGCTAGCCACGCCCACAGCCCATTAAAGTATAAAGTCAAAGCACACTCACATTCACACACACAAACACTCACATACATATATACACACACACATAAATACACATGCACGCAACCACCCTCCCCCCCACTCAAACCCCCCCACCCCCACCCTCCCCCCCACACACACACAATCCAGTGTGAGTCTTGTGGCACTAGGAACTGACTTCTTGCGGAAAAAATGTTGCTGAGAAGAGAATGAGGGGAAATGAGGAGGAGAGGATGTTGGCATTAATTTGATAATCGTAGGTAGCAGAAAAATCTACAGTGAGGCTGCAAGTACATCCAAAATAAATGATTGTTCATCATTCCTTGCACATAACAACGGGAGCTAATCTGCTCAGTTTAGTGTTCTTACTACTGGTATACATAGAATTAGCTGGAGGCCATTGAGCCCTCAAGTTTGAACTGCCATTTAGTGACATCATAGCAGATCTGAATCTGTACTCCATAACCAACCTCAGAGTTCATATTCCTCAATCCACTCGGCGAGAAAAAAAAATCTATCCACAGCAGGTTTAAAGTTATTCATTAAGCTCCAGCATTTCCTGATTTTTATTTTCATGGGAGAGAGTTCCACACAAGCAATATTCTCAATGTGATGCACTGTTTCCTATCTTCCATCATCAATGGCCTGCCTTCGAATGTAAAGGTCTGCCCTTGAATCTAACAACAGCAGGAAAAAGGCTAATGTCCACACAATTCTTATTAATTCCTTTCATATCTGAGAAATCTTTAATCAAAACCTGCGCTACAGCCCTTCCTATCTCTGTAAACTCCTTCGCTCCTGCAACCCTCCCGATGTCTGTAATCTCCTCCACTACTATAACCCTCCCTATCTCTGTATTCTCGTCCACTTCCACAGCGCTCCCTATGTCTGTAATCTCCTCCAACCCTGAAATACTCCCTATCTGTGTAAGTTGCTGAGGCCCTGAGCTCTGGAATTCCCTCACGATCCTACAACTCTCTATCTCTCTGAAAACTCCTCCAACCCATACACTCTTCATATCTCTGCAACTTCCTGAAGCCCCTACAATCCTACCAATTTCTGTAAGATCCTCCAGCCCCCTAAAGCCGTCCCTATCTCTATAACCTCCTCCAAACACTACATCCATTTCTTCTCTCATTCTCGTCCAAATCCCTGAATCTTTCCATCTCTGCTCTTCCTTTCCTGCAAGGTTATCTCTGCATTTCCCCTGTCCCCTTTCCCGGGACACCCCTCTCTATTCGGTAAACACATCTTACTTTGTATCACTGCCCCTCCACGTCTTTCTGTCGCTGCATCTTTCTCTTTGTCTGGAATCTTTCCCCATATCTACATCTCTCTGTGTATGTCTCCATTTCTCTCCCTCTCTCTGCCTCTGTCTCTGCCCTTCTCGGTATTTCCGAGCTCTGTTGTCAGTTTCTCTCTCACTGGTTTCGGACTCCCTGCATGTTATTCACCATCTCCCATTCCATGTATTTCTCTCTCTCTCTGTTCTGTCCTAATCCCTGGATTTGTTTTCTGTGTCTCGATCCCTCTGTCTGGGGGTGGATTTGAACTCGCTGCCTTGGTGTTGTACAGGGTGATTGTGAACCGGGATCCTGCTTTCCATCTCTCCCCAGTTTTGCTCACATTGATGTCAAAACAGGGGAGAGATGCTGAACGGGCAGCCGATTCACAACCACCCTCCTGCCCTCCACCCTTGTTTGCACCATTGGCAATAAGTCCAAGTCCAGCCAGTGTTTCTTTGCTTTTCTGTGTGGCTGCTCCTCGACTGTCTCTGCCTGTCTCGTTGTGGCTTAATGGGGGAAGGGACAGCTCAGCCATGATCTAACACGGATGGGACTGGATCAAAGAGCTGAATGACCTCCTCCCGTCCCTGTGCCAGTCAGTGTGTGTCTGTGTGTGTATGTCTCCCTCTGTTTGATTCCCTGAAGCTGATGGGGAGAAGAGGTGAAACGCCTTTCCACAGAGACGGATGTGTCTGTGCTGGGATCTTACTGTGCATTAAATGCTCAGAATGCTGTTCGCCTCTGTGGGGTGGGGTACGGGGACATTGCTCTTTGCCCGGCCCTGCTGTTGGCTCGACACGAGTTAAATGTGCCAGGGCCCTGGGAGCCCGTTGCTGGAATTCCAGTGGCTGATCCAGACCAGGAATTAAAGTGAATTAAAGACTGTCGGAAGACGGAGCCAAACACAGGAAAGTGATGGAGGTTGGTAATACACGGGTGGCGGAGGGTGGAGTGTTGACTGGGACGGGAGTTACACAGGGAGGCTGGCGGGGGATGCCTGTTCAGGGGGAGATGATGCAGGGTGGAAATTAGTAGAGGGGAGGCTTTTACAGGACAGGGAGGGTATTTAGAAAGGGGGAGTTTGTATAGTGGGAGGGCAAGGGGAAAATTAGATTGGGGTCAGTTAGCAGGGGGTATCAGATGGGGGTCTGTTCCCGGGGGTGGGGTGTGTATTTAGATGGGACCTTGTTCCCGGGGGATATTTGGATGGGCGTCTTTTAATAGGGGGGGATTTAGATGGGAGTCTG
Organism: Heterodontus francisci; assembly: GCF_036365525.1. NCBI lineage: Eukaryota > Metazoa > Chordata > Chondrichthyes > Heterodontiformes > Heterodontidae > Heterodontus > Heterodontus francisci. Next base: position 3,250,500 of record NW_027140118.1, on the reverse strand, counting down.
CTCCCGGGGGGAATTTAGATGGGAGTCCGTTCACTGGGGGTATTTAGGTGGGGGTATTTTAACAGGGGGAATTTAGATGGGAGCCTGTTCCTAGGGGGTGTGCGTTATTTGGATGTTTTCTTTTTACAGGGGGTATTTAGCTGGGTGTTTGTTCCCAGCGGAGTATTTAGATGGGGGCCTGTTCCAAGGGAGTATTTAGATCGGGGGTCTTTTAACAGTGGAGTATTTAGCTGGGAACATGTTCCCGGGGTGTATTTAGATTGGGATCTTTTAACAAGTGGGTATTTAGACGAGAGTCTGTTCTCAGGTGGGTATTTAGATGGGGGTCTTTTATCAGGGGGATATTTGGATGGGAGTCTGCTCAAGGGGGGTATTTAGATGGGAGTCTGTTCACTGGGGGTATTTAGATGGGGGTATTTCAATAGGGCGTAATTAGGTGGGCGCCTATTCCTGGGGGAGTGGAGTTTTTTGGATGTGGGTCATTTAACAGGGGTTATTTAGCTGGGAGTTTTTTCCCGGGGGGTATTTAGATGGGAATATGCACCCAGGGTGTATTTAGATGAGAGTCTCTACTGGGGGTGGGGTGGGGTGGCGGGGAGTAATTAGATGGGTTGTGTGTTATTGGGGGGTGATATATAGACGGGAGTCTGTTCCTGGGGGGGTATTTAGAAGGGAGACTGTTCCCAGGGGGTAATTAGATGGGAGTTCGCTCCCACGGCATATTTATATGGGAGCCTCTTCCCCAGGGTGTAATTAGATGGGTGTCTGTTCACGGAAGGTATTTAGATGGGGGTCTTTTAACAGGGGTTATTTAAATGGGGGGTATTTTAACTGGGGGTATTTAGATGGGAACCTGTTCCCGGTGGGAATTTAGATGGGACTGTGTGCCCGGGGGCGGGGGGTATTTCGATTGGTGTCTGTTCCTGGGGTATTTGATGGGAGTCAGTTCACTGTGGAAATTTAGATGGGGGTCTATTAACAAAGGGTATTTAGATGGGAGCCTGTTCCATGGGCGAGGTATTTAGATGGGAGTCTGCTCCCAGAGGGAATTTAGATGGGTGTCTGTTCCTGGGGGGGGGGGGGTGGGGAGCATTTAGATGGGTTGTCTTTTAACAGGAGGGGGGATATTTAGATGGGATTCTGTTCACGATGGGGTATTTAGGTGAGAGCCTGTTCCCGAGTGAGCAATTATATAGGAGCCTGTTCCCGGACCAGGGGGATATTGAGATATGAGTCTGTTCCCAGGGGGTATTTAGATGGGATTCTGTTCCTGGGGGGTATTTAAATGGGACTATGTTCACGGTGGGTATTTAGGTGGGGGCCTTTTAACAGTGTGTAATTAGCTGGGAGACTGTTCCCGGGGTATTTAGATGGGAGTCTGTCCCCGGGGTCGGTATTTAGATGGGAGTTGTTCCGGGGGGGGCGGGGTAATTACATCAGAATCTGCTCCCAGGGGGTATTTAGATGGCAGGCTGTACCTGGGGGTTGTATTTAGATGGGAGTCTATTACCGGGCGGGGTAGGGGGGTGGGGGGTCTGGTATTACATGGGAGCCTGTTCCCGGTGTGTATTTAGTTGGGAGCATATTCGCGGGGAGGGCGGGCGGTGGGTAATTACGTGGTAGTCTGCTCCCAGTGGTATTCAGATGGGAGCCTGTTCCCGGGGGTAATTAGATGGGAGCCTGTTCCCGGGGGGGGGCGAATTTAGATGGGAGTCTGCTCCCAGGGGGTAATTAGATGGGAGTCTGTTCCTGGGGGAGAGGAATATTTAGATGGAACTCTGTTACCATGGGGGGCGGGGGTGGAGGTAGTCAGATGGGAGTCTGTCCCCGGGGGTGGAGGGTGGTATTTATATGCGAGGATGTTCCTGGGGGGAAAAATTAGGTGGGAATCTGTTACCGTGGGGGGGGGGGGGGGTGAGGTATTCAGATGTGAGACTGTTCCATGGGGGGTATTTGGATGGGAGTCTATTCAGGGGGGGTATTTAGATGGGGGTCTTTTAACAGGGTTTATTTAGCTGGGAGTCTGTTCCCGGGAGGTATTTAGATGGGAGCCTGTTCCCAGGGTGGTATTTAGATGGAAGCCTGTTCCTGGGTTTTTTTTAGATGGGATTCTGTTCCCTGGGGGGTATTTAGATGGGAGCCAGTTCCTGGGGGTGATTTAGTTGGGACTCTGTTCCCTGGGGGGTATTCAGAAGGGAGTCTGTTCCCAGGGGGTATTTCGATGTGAGTCTGTTCCTCGGAGGGAGTATTTAGATGGGTTGTCTTTTAACAGTGGGGTATTTATATGGGTTGAATTGTAACAGGTGAGAGGGGATAATTAAATGGGAGTTTATTCATCGTGAAGGTATTAGATTGGGGTCAGTTAACAGATGATATAATATAGCGGTCTGTAGACAAGGATTATTTGGTTGAGGGGGGTGTCTGTGCAAGGGGGGGATGGTTCCCAGGAGAGAAAAATATTGCAGGGAAAAACGTTTATGTGGTGGATAAAAATTGCAGGGCAGAAAATTTGCGGTGGTGATGGAATTTGGCGGTGGAGAAAAATATTTGCATTGGGAAATTTGCAAGGGGCAAATATTGCGTGGGGGAAATTTGCCAGGAAAATTTTGAGGGGGAAAATTCCAGGGCAGCGAAATGTAGTGGGATAAAAAATTTGCAAGGGGGCAAGTTTGCAGGGTAAAATTTTGCGGGGGTGGCGGACATTTTGTGGGGTAAAAAGTTTGCACGGGGAGAATTTTGAAGGGGTAAACATTTGCGGGGGGGAAATTTTGTGATGTGAGGAAATATGCGTGGGGGGAAAATTTTGTGGGGTGAGGAAATTTGCGTGGGGGATATTTTGTGGGGGTATAAATTGCGGGGGTATAAATTGCAGGGGGTATAAATTGCGGTGGGTATAAATTGCGGGGGGGGTCAAATTGAGGGGGAAATATAAATTGCGGGGGGAATATTATTTGCTGGGGGTTATAAATTGCTGGGTGGTATAAATTGCGTGAGTGCATAAATTGCAGGGGGAAATTGCGGGGTGGTGGGAATTGCGGGAGGAGGAATAAATTGCGGGGGGGAAATTTGAGGGGGGGATACATTGCAGGGCGTGATAGAGTTAGGAAAAGAACGAGAAAAAGAAACAGTCGGAAATAGAGATAGAGAGCGAGAAAGGAGAGAAAGAGAGAAGACAGAAAGAGACAAATAAAGAGAGAAAAGAAAGAAAGAGGCAAAGAGAATGAGACAAGATAGAAAGAAGCAAAGAAAGAGAGAGAAAAAGAGAGAACAAATAGAAAGAGACAAAGAAAGAGAGAAAAAGAAAGAGAGAAAGGTTAGAAAGAGACAGAGAAATAGAGAAAAGACAAAGTCAGAGAAGTAGTGAAAAGACAAAAAGTCACAGAAATGCAGAAAAGACAAAGTTAGAAGACAAAATCTACCTGTCCTAATACCTCAGGAATCAGTGGACATTTACTCCAAGGTCCCTCTGTTCCCAAACAGGGAGATCGATCGGTTAGATTGAAATAGCAAATGTAAAACGTAACAATTTGATGTAATCATTCACTGCAGTATACAAGACATTCGAGAGAGCGACATGGAGTGTGAAACATCGCGGTAGACGGAGAACATAGATGGAGAGGGTAACGAATAGGAAAAGAATGATAGGCACGGAGAGAGAGGTAATCTCTGGTAATCTCTCCCTTAGTAATCTCTCTCCACCTTTATCTCTCTCATCCCCTCTTCCACTCTCTGAAACCCAATTTCTTCTCTCTGTTACTCACTTTTCAAGTCTACCCCTTTTCTCTCTCTAAATCTATCTCCCTCTGTACACTATCTCAATCTCTCCGTCTTGCTCTGAGGATGAGAAGAGGGAGAAAGAGCGCAGGTAGTGAGAGATGAGGAGAAAGAGAAAGAGGAAGAGTGAGGCTGGCATTGATGGATGGAACGTTACTTTGCATCCAACCTCTGCTGAAAATGCCCTGGGAGTGTTTGATGGAGACAGTGTAGAGTGATCTTTACTCAGTATCTAACCCCCGTGCTGTACCTGTCCCGTGAGTGTTTTATGGGACAGTGCAGAGGGAGCTTTATTCTGTATCTAACCCTGTACTATACCTGTCTGGTGAGTGTTTGATGGGGGCAATGCAGAGGGAGCTTTACTCTGTGTCTAATACTCACCAAGACACAGAAAGCAGAGAATAGTTGTGAACGGTTGTTTCTCAGGCTGTGCAGAGATGTACAGCAGTACATCCAATTGTGCACAGCAAGATTCCACAAATAGCAATAAGATAATGAGCAGAGCCTTATTTTAGTGATTTTGGTTGCGTGATAAATATTGGCCAGGACACCAGGAAGAACTTCATCGAGCCCACACGGGCACGATGGGTGACTTGCCTCTTGCTGTGCTGGAGCATTCTGAGATTCGGTGAGTTCACAGCGGACTGTCCGAGATCACATTTAAAAGCTGTTTCCTCTGGTTTGTGATTATCCCTGTTAGCTTAATCCTTGGAGTCCAGGTATCATTCTACTCTGTTTATACCATCCAATATTTCACACTCCTCATTGACCCTTAACCACAACGCCTGCATCGGCCCCCTCTTTCCTGACTATTTCGCAATATTTTTGCTCCTGTGATTAAAGGGACAGTGACAGAGGGGTTACGACATTGGGGAAGTGACAGAACACAGAGAGTAGTGGTGAACGGTTGTTTCAGACTGGATGGAGGGTGCAGAGTGGTGTCACCCAGAGGTTTACATTGGGACCACTGCTCTTTTTGATGTTTATGAATGATGTGACTTCGGTTTACAGAGCAGAACTTCAAAGTTTGCAGATGACAGAAAACGTTGAAAATGTCGTAAAGAGGGAATAGAATAGTAGCAGATTTCAGGAAGTTATTTGCAGTCTGGTGAATTGGACGGACACATGGCAGGTTAACTTTAGTGCTGAGAAATGTGAAGTGATGGATTTTGGAGGGAAGACTGGGAGAGACAAATACACTAAATGGTACAATGTTAAAATGGGTGCAGGAATAGAGAGACCTTACACATACAGGAACTAACAGTCTCTCTCTCTGTCTCTCTCTCTTTCACTCTCCCCATTTCACTCACTCTCTTTCAATACCGATTCTGGCTTTTCTCGGAATCCTTCTTGGTTGATTAGTACCCTGAAATGTTTCAGTCTCACAGTTACAAGGCACAAGTCACATTTCTGTGGTAATTTCTATATCTTAATGATTCAATTTGGAGCTTGGATTGTGTCAGGTAAATGTGGTTTCTCATTCAGACATTCCTGCTTTGTGGAACTGTCAGTTATCTGTGCAGGGACAGGATATTGGGATGTTTGAATGGAGTTGAAGATTTTGGTTGCTTGATTCGGGTGTGAATTAGATTGTGGATTGTGTCCCTGAAGTTCATTAACCCGATGTCCTGAGAGTCTGAAGTGGTTTACCATTGTCTGAATGAAATCACAGTCTTTAGACACATGGAAGAATAGGATTGGGGGCAATATGCAAAAGCTGATACAGTCAGACTACAACAGGAGGAAGGTGAATGTCTTTTGCAGTTTGTAATCTGAAAGCCTGTGCTAATGACTGAAAAAGCCCGAGCTCAAATCCCATATTGGGCTCTTGTGAATTTAAACTTCACTGAAAATTAAAAAAAAGCTAAATCTGGAATAATAAATCCCCCAAGATGAAATGATTCACTCTCTCTGCTCTGACACTGATTTACCTTCAATTAGCTTTTTCCAGTCCAACTTTTCTAAATCGCCTTCCCACGGCCCTTCATTATTCATAAAAAATAAGTGTAAAACTGACCCATCTCTTGTTGGCCTTGCTACGTACTGGCCTAAAAAAGTTCCAGTGAATGCATATTTAGAATTCTGCATTTTCAATAACGTTTACACAGTTATCAATGCATTAGTTAGGTCTGCACTAGACCTCGTCCCTATTTGTATTACATATGGGCTGACCATCTGCTATAAAAGTGGTTTAAAAAGTGGAGAGAACACTCTCCATTTTATACACAAGATCATAAGAAATAGGAGAATGAGTATGCCATTCAGCCCCTCGAGCCTGTTCTGCCATTCAATACGATCATGACTGATCTGATTGTGGCCTTAACTCCACTTTCATCTCTGCCCCCCACCCCCCGCCACATAACTCTTGACTCCCTTGTCGATTATATATCGGTCTCACTCAGCCTTGAATATATTCAATGGCCCAAGCTCCACTGTTCTCTGGGGAAGAGAATTCCGAAGTCAAACCACCCACTGAGAGAAATAAATTCCTCCTCATCTTTGTCATAAATGGGAGACCCTTTATTTTTAAACTCTACCCCATAGTTCTCGACTCTGCCACAAGGGGGGACATCCTCGCAGCATCCACCCTGTAAAGTCTCCTCAGAATCTTGCATGTTTCAATAAGATCACTTCTCATTCTTCTAAACTGCAATGAGTATAGTCAAAACCTGTTCAACCATTCCTCATAAGACAAACCCTCCATCCCAGGAATCAGCCCAGTGAACCTTCTCTGAATTTATGCCAATGCATCCAGGCCTGACCATTTATCCAATTTCAAAGATGCCAAACACCTAATATTTCCCCTCTCATTCTGTTTATCCCATTCAATATTTCACACAACTCCTCTTTAACTACAATGTCTGCATCGTTCCCACTCTTCTTTGAATAAAGGCTTAAAATATTCATTAAGAAACATGCCCACATCTCCCACCTCCAAACACACTTTCCCTATCTGGTCTGTAACAATCTATCCTTAGTTATCCACTTGCTCTTTGCATTTTCCTTAATTTTACTTGCTAATACCTTTCTTGCCATCTCTTTGCTTTCCTAAATTACCTTTTTAATTTCACCCCTGCACTTTCTTCACTCCTCTCCGCTGACTGTGGTATTGAGCTCTCGGTATCTGACATACGCTTCCCTTTTGTGCCTTATCCTCCCCTGTTTTCTCCTTGACATCAAAGGGGTTCTAAATTTGGGAGTCCCACCCTGTTTGTCTTTGTTTGAACATATTTGTTCTCAATCCTCACTAACTCTCACTGCTCTGATACTCATTTACATTCAAGTAGCTGTTTCCAATCTACTTTGCTAAAACCTTATATCCCTGGAACTACCATCTCCTCTGATGCCCCGAAGGACCCTCACATCCTTTCTAAAGTGTGGTGACAAGAACTGGATGCAATATTCTAGTTGTGGCCTCATGTTCAGCATAGCTTCCCTGCTTTTGGACCCAACACCTCTATTTCTGAAGCTTTGCTGAACATTCTCTCAACATGTCGTGCCATCTTGAAAGATGTATGTACATGTACTCTCAGGCCCTTCCGTCCCTGCACTCTCTCCAGAACTGTGCCATTAAGTCTATATCACCTCTCACAATCACTTCTGTCAAAATACAGCACCTCACATTTCTCTGCATTAAATTCCATCTGCCACTTGTCTGCCCATTCTGCTCGCCTATCTATGTCCTGTTGCAATCGATTGGTATCATCCTCACTCTTTGCATCTCCTCCAAGTTTGGGATCATCAGCAAATATAAAAATTTACTCAAACACTGAAACATTCCAAAATGCGAGGCTCACAAATTTAACACAAGTTTCCTTTTTCAAGTCTCGCTGGTCTGTTCTGATTTTCTGTTGGGTGGCATCAGCCTAGATTTTGTTTTCTGACCTGAACCCACAAACCTATAACTCAGAGGCAGTATTATTACCCACTGAGCCACAGCTGGCTCCAATATTACAGGAAAATTTGGTTGCTGTGCATGGCCAGTTATTTTTTCATGCACAGTCTCTTTAAATTTTTAAGAAACTTTGCAGACGTGTATTATTTATCGCAGAACAGGACCTGCGTGGTACCTTCCAGGCTGCTGCACACAGCTTTGCAGGAACACTGATTGACACACTGCATACCAATCTTTTCCTCTTTCTGGTACTCTCTCCCCTTTGGAACCTTCCCTCTCTCTATTATTCTCTCGTTATAGCTGTCCCTGTCTTTCTCACTGTTACTCTCTCCATCTGGATGGAGCAGGAGAAATAGAGGCATATAAAGAGAAAGCTTTACTCTGTATCTAACCCAAAACTGTACATGTGCTGGGAGAGATTGATAGGCCAGAGAAGACAGAGATTTACTCTGTAGATAAATCCAGGCTGTACCCGCTAGGCAGCGTTTGAAGGGACAGTTTAGACGGAGCGTTACTCTGTGCCTATGGAATTTAGAAGGGTAAGGGGTGAATTGATCAAAGTTTACAAGATAATACTGGAATCGGATGGGGTAGATAGAGAGGAACTATTCTCACTGGTTAGGGGAGACTCGGACGAGGGCGCAGTCGAACAATCGAACATTAGCCTAAAGCCCTTTCAAGGGTGAAATTTATTAGCACTTCGGCACACAAAGGGTGGTAGAAGTTTGGAACTGTCTTCCACAAATGATCCCTCCCTATCTCTGCAATGTCCTCCAGCTCCACAATCCTCCAATATCTGCGCTCCTGTCAGTCTGGCCTCTTGAGCATCCCCAATTTGAATCGTTCCACCATTGTTGGCCGGGCCTTCAAGCTGCCAAGGCCCTAACTCTGGAATTCATTTCCTAAACCTCTCCATCTCACTAACTCTCTTTCCTCTTTGAAGATGTTCCCTCAAAGCAACCTCTTGTTTTTGGTCGTCTAGTCTAATATCTCCTGAAGTGACTCAGTGACAATTTTTTTTATTTTCTTTATTCATTTGTTGGATGGATGCGTTACTGGCTTGGCCAGCATTTATTGCCCATCCCTAATCGCCCTTGAGAAGCTGGTGGTGAGCCTCCTTCTTGAACCACTGCAGTCCATGTGGGTTAGGTAAATCCACAGTGCTGTTAGCAAGCGAGTACCTGGATTCTGACTCAGTGACAGTGAAATAACGGCGCTTTAGTTCCAAGTCAGGATGGTGTGTGACATGAAGGGAATCTTGCAGCTGGTGGTGTTCCCAGACGTGCTTCCTGTTTGTTTGCTCTCTCTCTCCCACTCCTTCTTTCTGGGCGCCCTGTCCTGTCCCTCTCTGTCATGAGAATCTGAGAGCAGAAGAATTTCGGTGCCGGGACAGAGAGACCTGGGGATATCTGTGCACAAATGGACGGTGGCAGGGGTAGTTACGAAAGTGGTTAAAAGGCATATGGGATCCCAGGCTTTATAAATAGAGGCTTAGAGTATAAATGCAAGGAGGTTATGATGAAACTTTATCAAACACTGGTTCATCCTCAACTGGTGTTGTGTTAAATTCTGGACATCGTACTTTAGGAAATTTGTGGGAGCATTAGAAAGGGTGCAGAAAAGATTCACGAGAACGTTTCCAGGGATGAGAGATTTCCGTTATGCAGATGGATTGGAGAAGCTGGGGTTGTTCTCCATAGAGAAGAGAAAGTGAGATTAGATTTGATATAGGTGTTCAAAATCATGAGGAGTCCGGACAGAGTAGATGTCGGTGTAGGAATGCAGCACATAGGACATTCCAGTGCCATTTGTGTTGAGTGTTTACTTGTACAAATGTATTGGCCATTTAATATTTTAACTTATTTAACCCTTGCGGTCATACTAAGTTCAAGCTATGAAATTTAGCAGTGTCCGCTTTGACTTCCTAGCATCGTGTCTAATTTACTTTCTTACAGGATGGCAGGTATAACTGTAGTCAAAAGATTCAGCAGAAAATTGAACAGTTACATTGTTATTTCAGTAATTTCAGTCCATATTTAAAGTGTGCACAGTACCTTACTGTTGTAATAAGGACGTATAGTATCAATCAATCCCACAGGGGCAAAATTTCCCCTAACCCTGTCTCTCCCTCTCTCTCTCCCCCTCACCCTGTCTCTCTCTCTGTTCCTCACCCTGTCTCTCTCTCTCTCTAGCAACCTTACACTGTCTCTGTCTCTCTCCCTCACCCTGTCTCTCTCCTCTCTCCAGCTTCCTCACCCTATCTCTCTCACTCGATCTCTCTCCCTCAAGTTGTTTCTCCAGTTCTCTCTCACGCTGTCTCTCCCCAACTCTCCTGCTTCATCACCCTGTTTCTCACTTTCCCTCTCTCTCCCTCACCCTGTGCCTCTCTCTCCCACCCTCACCATCTCTCTCTCTGTCTCTTTCCCACCCTCTCTCTCTCTTTCTTCCTCTCTGTCTCTCTCCCTCACACTGCCCCCTCTCTCTATCACTTTGTCTCACTCTCTCTAGCTCCCCTACTCTCTCTCTCTCACTCTCACTCACCCTCTCACGCTCTGCCACTCACCTTCTCTAACTTCTTCACTCTTTCTCTCCCTCACCTTATCTCTCTTTCTCTCTAAAATCCTCACCCTGTGTTTCTCTCTTCCTCCCTCTCCCTCACCCTCTCTCTCTCACACACAACCTCTCTCTCTCTTTCTCTCTGTCCCTCCCAAATCCTCTCTCTTTTTCTCTCTCCCTCCCTCACCCTGTCACTCTTTCTCTCTCTCTCTTTCCCACCCTCTCTCTCTCTTTCTTTCTCTCTGTCCCTCTCCCTCACACTGACCCCCTCCCTCCATCAATCTGTCCCACTCTCTCTAGCTCCCCTACCCACCCCCCTCACTCTCACTCACCCTGTCACGCTCTGCCCCTCACCTTCTCTCACTTCTTCACTCTATCTCTCCCTCCCCTTATCTCTCTTTCTCTCTCTCTACCATCCTCACCCTGTGTCTCTCTCTTCCTCCCTCTCCTTCACCCTCTCTCTCACACACACAACCTCTCTCTCTCTCTTTCTCTCTCTCTCTCTCCCACATCCTATCACTCTTTCTCTCTCTCCCTCACCCTGTCTCTCTCGCTCTCCCTCCCGTTTTTTCTCTCTCCCTCCCACACCCTGCCACTCTTTCTCTCTGTGCCTCACCCTGTCACACTCTCTCGCTCTCTCACGCTGCCTCTCACCCTCTCTTTCGTTTCCTCACCCTGACTCTCACATTCTGTAGCTCTCTCCCTCATCCTGTCTCACTCTCTCTCGCTCTCTCTCCCCCTCATCCTATCTCTCTCTATCCCCATCCTCTCTCGCTGCATCACCCTGCCTCACTCTTTCTAACTTCCTTACCCTATCTGACTCTCTCTCTCCCTCAGCCCGTCTCTGTCTCTCTCTGTCTCCCTCACCCTCTCGCTCTCTCTTTCTGTCTCTCTCCGTCACCGTGTTTCTCTCTCTTCATCACGCTGTCTTTCCCTCTTCATCGCTCAACTCCTGCCTCTCTCCCTCACCCTCTCTCTCTCTCTCACCCCTCAACCTGTGTCTCTCTCTCTCTCTCCTTCGCCCTCTCCCAGTCTCTCTCTCTCTCACTCTCACTCACCCTGTCTTTCTCTCTTTCACTTCCTTACCCTGACTTTTTCATTCTCCACGTCTCACTCTCACCCTGTCTCTTTCTTTCTCTCTCTCTCACCCTGTCTCTCTCTCTCTCTCTCTGCCTCACCCTGTCTTTCTTTCTGTTTCTCACCCTCTCTCTCTCCTCCACTCTGTCTCTCTGTATCTGTCTCTGTCTCTGTGTCTCTCTCTCAAAACCTGTCTTTCTCTTTCTCCCTCTTTCCCCTCACCCTGTCCCTCCCTCCCTCTCCGTCACTATGTGTGTGTGTGTCTCTCTCGCCCTCACCCTCTCTCTCTCTCATTCAGCCTGACTTTCTTTCCCCCCTCTCTCTGTCTCTAATCTTCACCCTCTCTCTGTCTCTCACCCTCACCCTGTCTTTCTCTTTCTCCCTCTTTCCTCTTCACCGTGTCTCTCGCTCACTCTGTCTGTGTCTCTGTCTCTCCCTCACCCAGTCTCTCTCTCTCTACCTTCCCCATCATGCCTCCGTCTTTCTCTCTCTGACCCTCTCCTTCATCCTGTCTCTATCATTCTCTCTCTCTCTCTCCTTCATCCTGTCTCTATCATTCTCTCTCTCTTTCTCCCTCACCCTGGCTCTCTCTCTCTCCTTCTCTCTGTCCCTAATCCGAATGCTCGCTCTCTCTCCCTCACCATCACTTTAGACATAGCGGGGGAGCTTCCTCCATTTAATACATGGAGAGGGAGTTCTCTCCATTTTATACACGGAGTGGGTGCTCTCTCCATTTCATACGTAGAGAGGAAGCTCCCTCCACTTAATACATTGAGTGGGAGCTCACTTCATTTTATACAGCTGTCATGCTGGCATTTGAGCCACTGTCCCCAGACCATTAGGTTGGGCGTCTAGATTCCTAACCCAGTGATAATATCACACTGCGACTGCCTTCCTAATGGACGTGGACAGCGTCTGTCACCTAATATCACCCACAGTAGTTGTTAGCTTGTAGCCCTGAACATGGTCCTGAATCAGAGACTCAGAGTTCTATCCCGAATGAGTACAGATTTCAGGTTTATTCCCGAGAGAGGTCTTACAAAGAAAATATCATTGGCATTGAAATGATTGTGTTTTATGCACCACATTATTTACATCAGTTTCAAAGCTGCTGATGTCATGTGTTTGTTCAGGTGAGAGTAACTAATAGTAATGATCAGGGGTATAACCGTGACAGTGGAGACTTATCCTCTGTATAAATCAGGACACATTGGAATGGATCAGCTCAGAGTGCCTGCTGGAGCTGTGGATTCCAGGCTAACAGACGTCTCTGCTTCTCACAGAAATGGGACATCCAGTAATGGATCAGATAGCAAGAATTTACTATCCAGTAATTACAGCAATTGGAGTTCCTGGTAAGCCAGTATCTCACCTGTTAATGGTGTAAATCGATGTTAGATGTGCTGCTGCACTCCGCATTATTTCTCACTGTGTGTGTTACTCAGCCACCTTTTCTTTTCCAGCAGTTTGCTGATGGAAACTCCTCATTGTCTATTCTTTCAGTCTTGCAGGAGTTGTATTATGTCTTTGATGGTATTGGTTTCAGTAACTGTGGCATTGTTATTGGATTATTCTGTGTATTGACTGCATTCAAATTAAGAATCTCGGTTAGGGTCAAAAATCAGATCATCAGGAGCGTTTAACAGTTCCATGATGTGGATGTAACCGGTCCTGGCATATTTTTATGAACATTTTTTTTCTTTGATTGGTAATGAGACATCACACGGTCTCAATGTTAAAAGGGGACAGCGCAATGTCTTCCCTCCCCAATAACATGGTTCAGTGTAACGGGGATTTAAATGTATGTATTGGTTATCACTGTTATCAAATAATATTTCTCTATGTCTGTGTCTGACGTTGCTTCAGAGGTCTGGCTACTGAACTGAGTTTACTGCTGACACTTTCGCTTCTCCTTCTCTCCTTTACTGTGGAGCCTTCACTGTCACTGGACTACATTGTAAAATAGAAAGCACTGATGTGATGATTTGTTGGTTTACACACTATCAGTTGGTATCAAGAGCCTTTCCATTTATCTGTAGGTTATCAGCTACGCGCTGATCTTGGTGTTTTATTAATTAAACAATCCCACATTCTAACAGATTACTTTGTAATTCCAGGAGAAGGAATTTCAATAATTGTGAGTTTTGTCTGGAAGAAGCTTTTTATCTTGTTTATTTCAGGCATTGCCGATGAAGTGAAGAGTGTAGGTGTACGTGTGGAGACTTGGGTGTTCTGTAGATGCATTAAATTATTCACAAAGTTTTCACCATTGAACAAACTGACTCTGAAAATAGAATCATTGAGCCTGGGGCTTGTGAACAGAACACAGGCGCAAAATGTTAGGAATAAGTCTTGTGCGAAAAGTAGCATTAAGTATAAGTTTGCAGGGTGTGAGTACTCCAGAGAGACAGGGAAGGAGAAAAGGAGCAGAGAGAACGGAACCGAGGGAAAGTGATAAGTAGAAGGAAAGACATAGAGAGAAAAGCAGCAGTGTGAATAATTCACCATCATAAAGTGCTGGAATGTCCAGAACAATTAGCGAGAGAAACTGTGAGTCGAAGTTTCTGTTGTCAGATTGTGTTCATTTTCCTGTTGGACTTGATCCTCTGTATTGATTTCTGTCAGGTCCACGTTTTCTTTTGTAGAAAGTTCCCATTCCTTACTTAGTGACTGAATAAACAGAATAGAATCAGTTCTTCACTGATGGTAATTCATTATTTAAATACTGCACTTTAAAATCTCTCTGACTGCTGAATTCAATAAGGAGCGAGGCTGATATCAGAAATATGTTCAAATTGATATTTAATAGCCTGTACAAATTAAATACATTGACGAAATTCAATAAGCAATGAACTGTTCTGCAACACCAATAACCACAGGGATTATTGTTTGAATGTATGCATTGAGTTGTATTACTGGGATCTATGGATTACATTTCCTCTAACACTATGCTGCAGTCTCTCCCTGTGAATCTCAGCCTCTGCTCTCACTGCATTGCATCTTCAGTCTCCTCATTCATTGCTTCAGTTTCTCCACTTTCCCAAATCATCTGCTCCAGTCTCCCCTACTGCTCCAACAGTCTTTTTCCTTCTCTCTCTCCCAATCTCACTCACTGGCTTCACCTCCAGCTGCCTTGTCCAACCTGATAGGAACATAGGCGCAGAAAGAGGACATTCAGTCCTCGAGCCTGCTCTGCCATTCTAGATCATGGCTGATTCTCATACTCAGCGCTGCAGTTTTCAGTGTTTTTCCCATTTGGTAACAGTCCCTGTCGGTTCCCCGCCCCCAGAACAACAAACCAGCTATACTTTCCGCTCTCCCCAAACCTTCCCAAACAACAGTCTGGAGAAAAACTTCACAATTAACCCATTGGATTACATCTGTGGAACAGCCCTTCCCATTTCTCCACAGCACTGCATCCTCACTCAGTACTTGCAATGGATCCGGTGCTCACTTTATTCACTTTCTGCATCAATTTCCCAATTCATTATTAATAATTGTATTTTCAAACATTTCACTGTGGAAAAGCATTGCCCAGGTCAATGAATCAGTTGTCACTCCTCGATGCAGCAACAAAGTTGGAAATTTCAGCCCAGATCCTGTCAAACTGTTGTTTTGTCTCCATGTCTGATCAGTAACTTCTCTGCTTCCTTTTCCCTCTCTCTTCCAGTTAACTTGGTGGCGATTGTGATCCTGTCCCGAGGAAAGTGCGGTCTCTCCAAATGTATCACTGTCTACCTGGTGGGAATGGCAGTGTCTGATTTCCTGGTCGTTATCACTGGTCCCATATTGACTGCAATTGTTTTAATTTATTTCCCAGATCTATTCCTCTTTATTACTCCTGTGTGTTCTCTCATTAGCACTCTGCTTTGTGCATCCATAGATGTTTCTGTCTGGCTCACAGTCGCTTTCACCTTTGATCGATTTGTGGCCATTTGTTGTGAGAAGCTAAAAACAAAATATTGCAGTGAGAAAACGGCGGCTGTGGTTGTCGGAACAGTGAGTGTGCTGGGCTGTTCAGAGTCTCTCCCCTGGTACTTTACACAGGAACAATATTACATTGTTGATAATGTTCTCATGGGTTGTGATTATAAACTGAGCTTCTATACTTCCACCATATGGGGGGCATTTGAATTGATTCAACTTATTTTAACCCCTTGTGTCCCAGTCTTTCTGATTTTGCTCCTCAATGTTCTGACTATCAGACGGATTTTATTCTCCAGTAATGTCCGCAGGGGATTGTGGCACCAAAGCAATGGAGAGAATCACAGAAAATCAATAATTTTACTTTTCACTATATCCGCCAGTTTTATACTGTTATGGATGACACTGATTGTGTTTATCATTTATAGGCGAATTGCAGATATTCAATATCATTCCTCTTACACTGACCCTTTCTATATCATAAATCACACATCCGAAATGCTGTAGTTTCTCAGTTCATGCACCAACACATGTATTTACACTGTGACCCAGACGAAATTCAGACAGGAGGTTAAGAAGGCGGTGAAATACCCTTTCAATCTCATTGTTAAATTGGTGAAATCATAGAAAGAGCTGAATGATTTCAAACACTGAAATGGTGATGGTGGGGGACAGTAATTGCAGTGAGACAAGGGCACCAGCAGATGAAGATGGTGAGGGGGTCAGTAACTGCAGTGTGACATGGACACCAGCAGATGGAGATGGTGAGAGGGGATCTTAACTGCATTGAGACAGGGACGCGAGCAGATGGAGATCGTCAGGGGGTCAGTAAGTGCAGTGAGACAGGGACACCAGCAGATGGCGATGGTGAGGGGGCAGTAACTGCAGTGAAACAGGGACACCAGCAGATGGGGATGGTGAGTGGGGGACAGTAATTGCTGTGAGAGACAGGGCCACCAGCAGATGGAGTAGATGAGCAGGGGTCAGTTAGTGTAGTTTGTAACGGACACCAGCAGATGGAGATGGTGAGAGGGGGACAGTAACTGCAGTGAGACGGGGACACCAGCAGATGCAGATGGAGAGAGGGAGCAGTAACTGCAGTGAGTCAGTTTTACTGAGTTTGATGGTTTTCACAAGTTTGAGGAATTTACTTTCTGTAAACTTGAGATGCATAGTAAAAGAATTTCAATGCAATTTGCCGAAAATGGCTATTTTCCAACTATGTGAACACTTGTAACATTAAACTCGCTCATGTTTGGAAAATTATTGTTAGTGATTAAAGTTAATGTATAAATTTTAAAAAACAGCATAAAATAAAAGACAGACAAACATTTATAAATAAAACATTTTCCAAATAAGTTGTGTTGAGTTCTTCATCAATAATGTGATGGCATCCCTCTCTCTCTCACCTGTCTTTCTATGCTGGTATCTGGTCTGGAGTTGAAAAGTGGCAGATCTTTCGTAAATGGCCATTTTGCAGCTTTGCAAAGCCTTGCAACATTAAAGTGGTAAATGTTAAGAAAGTTTTTTTTTCCAATGATGACAGGAGAATGCAAAAATACAGCAGCACCAAATAAACTACAAACAATAATTTACAAATATAACTCTAAGTTTGGGTGAGAATTGTTGTGTTAAATGTCACCAGTTGTCAAAGTTCTCTTGGCTGCATCATTAACCTGGCTCTAGTTTCACACTTTGTCACACAGTGGAATTGAAAATCCAAATAAAAACTGCCTGTTTATATTGCAGTCAAACCGGCCTCTCCAGCAAAAACTCGTTACCAGAATTTCAAGGTAACTGCAGCGAGACATCTTCAGTCATTATCTGAACTTTCTGTAAACTGGAGGTGAAAAGTGAAAAACATTGAATACAATTTGTGCTCAATGGCCATTATCCAAACCGGCCCCTCCATGTTTTAAAATAACAATAACTTTTCTGCACTGTTAATGAGTTTTTGGGGAGGGGAAAAGAGCGACACACACACACACACACACACACACACAGGTTTCTGTCTAGGACGGTCCATGTGGGATATGGTTGGAATATCCCTCTCTCCCCCAGTCCCTGTTTACACAGAGACTGACCTTGGACTGCACCATATCTGGGAGGGTGTGTCCAGCTGGAGGATGCTGAGAGATGATTGAATGAGCTGTATTTTGGGTGGACTGGCTACTTTGGGAGACAGGTTCTAGGATATATTAGAACAACATCAGTCTCCATTCTTTCTTTCCATGCGGCTGGTCTGTGAAGGTGAGTTTCTGTGTCTCAGTCTCTGTGTCGCTTTGCCCAGGTGAATTGGAGCTGATTACAGTGTGTGTGTGAGTGAGAGTCCAGTCTGAATCCCCCTCTCTCTGTCCATGTCCTGATCCTTTTCTCCATTTCCCACCCTTATGCCCCTGCTCAGGATCTTTTCTCCATGAGCGAGCTGACAGAGGGAAGATGTTAGAGTCCAACGATGGAGTGCGGACTGTGTGGGATGGTGAGTAACACATCTTTATTGTTTCCCTCTGCCTTTCTCCCTCCTTCTGACTCAATCTCTCTCTCTCTCTCAGTCTCTTTCTTTCTGACTTCCTCAGTCTTTCTTTTTCTCTTTCTCTTCTTTCTGCCTTTTTTCTCTTTCTCTGCATTCTCTCTCTTTCTTTGTCTCCCCCTCTCACCTGGCAAGTATTTTTCTCACCCCCACCCTCTGCAAATATTGCCGGCCCTCATAAAATTCACACCCAGGCTAATTATTTGCTTTCAGCAATTCGTTGGCACTGTAATATTTCCCCGACTGGGAAACATCCCCCCACCCACCCCCATCCCGTGATGAGACCACCATAGTTGCAGATCATTATCTGATATGCCTCTGTTGACTGACCCCCATCCAATACCCCTCCTCTGAACAGACTGTCATCCCAATACCCCTCCTGTGAACAGACCCCCATGTAATTAGACTCCCACCCTCACCGTGAACAGGACCACATCTAAAACCCCAATGAACGGACTGGGGAATCCTCTACCACTCCCAATTTAAACCTGGAGAATCCTCCCCTACTCCCATTTTAGAGTCATACAGTCGGACAGCATCGAAATAGGCCCTTTGGCCCTCCGCATCCATGCCGACCATGATGCCTATCAGTACTAATCCCACCTGCCTGCATCAATTCCATCTCCCTCTATGCCTTGCTCATTCAAGTACCTGTCCAGATGCCTCTTAAATGTCGCTACTGTTAATGCCTCCACCACCTCCTCAGGCAGCTCATTCCAGATACCCACTATTCTTTGTGTGACAAATTTACCCATTTGATCCCCTTTAAACCTCCTCCCTCTCACCTTAAATCTATGCCTTATAGCTTTAGTCACCCCTACCATGGGAAACAGACTGTGGATATCCAGCCTATCTATGCCTCTCGTAATTTTGTATACCTCTTTTATGTCCCCTCTCAGCCTTCTTCAATCCAGGGAAGACAGGCACATCCTATCCAATCTTTCTTTTAACTCAAGCCCTCCAACCTAGGCAACATCCTTGTGAATCTTTTCCGCACCCTTTCGAGCGTAATCACATATTTTCTGTAGTGCGGCGATCAGAACTGCACACAGTATTCAAAATGCGGCCTAACCAACGTTATGTGCAACTGTAACATGGCATCCCAACTCGTACTCAATGCCTCGGACGATGAAGGCAAGCATGCAATACGCCTTCTTCGCCACACTGTCTACCTGTGTTGCCACTTGCAAGGAACTATGGACTTGCACCCCAAGGTCTTTCTGCTCAACAACACTCCCCAGGGCCCTGTCATTCACTGTATATGTCCTGCCCTGGTTTAATTTTCCAAAACACATCATTTCACTCTTGTGCGCAATAAATTCCATTTGCCACTCACTTGGCCACTTCCCCAGTTGATCTATATCCTGTTGTAACATCAGACAACCTTCTTCACTGTCCACTATGCCACCAATTTTGTGGTCATCGGAAAACTTACTAATCGTGCCCCTTACATTCACATCCAAGTCATTAATATATATGACAAACAACAGAGTGCCCAAATCCGATCCCTGCAGGACACCACAGGTCACAAGCCTCCAATCTGAAAAACAACCCTCAACTACCACCCTCTGCCTCCTATCACCAAGCCAATTTTGTACCCAATTTTCTAGCTCACCATGGATACCATGTGTTTGAACCTTCTGGTCCAGCCTACAATGTGGGACTTTGTCAAAGGTCTTGCTAAAGTCCATATAGACAACGTCCATCGCCCTGCCCTCGTCAATCCGCTTGGTCACCTCCTCGAAAAACTCCATCAAATTCGTGAGACATGATTTCCCACGCACAAAGCCTTGCTGACTTTTCCTAATCGGACCATGCCTTTCCAAATGCATATAATTCCTGTCTCTCAGAATCCCTTCCAATAACTTTCCCACCACTGATATAAGGCCCACCGGCCTGTAGTTACCTGGCTTATCCCTGCTGCCCTCCTTAAATAAAGGTACCACATTAGCTAGCATCCAGTCTTCTGGTACCTCACCCGTGGTTAACGATGATACTAAAAGCTCAGCCAGGGCTCCAGCAATCTCCTCCCTTGCTTCCCAGAGCATCCTAGGATATACCTGGTCAGGCCCTGTGGATTGTCCACCTTAGCCAATGTTGTTCCTTTGTTTAAGAAGGGTGGTAAGGATAATCCAGGAAATTATAGGCTGATGAGACTTATGTCAGTGGCAGGGAAACTATTAGAGAGGATGGTTCTGGATTGGATTTAATCCCATTTGGAAACAAACGAACTTATTAGTGAGAGACAGCATGGTTTTGTGAAGGGGAGATCGTGTCTTACTAATTAGTTTGAGTTTTTGAGGAAGTGACGAAGATGATTGATGAGGGAAGGGCGGTGGATGTTGTCTATATGGACTTTAGTAAAGCCTTTTCGCAAGATCCGGAAGGCAGACTGGTGCAAAAGGAGAAGTCATACGGGATCAGAGGTGGGCTGGCAAGATGGATACAGAACTGGCAAAGTCACAGAAAACAGAGGGTAACAGTGGATGGGTGTTTTTTTCTGAATGGAGGGACGTGACGAGTGGTGTTCCGCAGGGATCAGTCCTGGGACATTTGCTGTTTGTAGTATATATAAATGGTTTGGAGGAAAATGTAGCTGGTCTGATTAGTAAGTTTGTGGATGACACAAAGTTTGGTGGAGTTGCGGATAATGATAAGGATTGTCAGAGGATACAGCCGGATATAGATCGGTTGGAGACTTGGGCGGAGAAATGACAGATGGAGTTTAATCCGGACAAATGTGAGGTAATGCATTTTGGAAGGTCTAATGCAGGTGGGAAGTATACAGTAAATGGCAGAACAGTTAGAAGGATTGACAGGCAGAGAGATCTAGGCGTACAGGTCCACAGGTCACTGAAAGGGGCAACGCAGGTGGATAAGATAGTCAAGAAGGCAAACGGCATGCTTGTCTTCATCGGTCGGGGCATAGAGTATAAAAATTGGCAAGTCGTTGCAGCTGTACAGAACCTTAGTTAGGCCGCACTTAGAATATTGCGTGCAATTCTGGTCACCACACTATCAGAAGGACGTCGAGGCTTTGGAGAGGTTTACCAGGATGCTGCCTGGTCTGGAGGGTATTAGCTACGAGGAGAGGTTGGAAAAACTCGGATTGTTTTCACTGGAACGACGGAGGTGGAGTGGTGACATGATAGAGGTTTACAAAGTTATGAGCGGCATGGACAGAGTGGATAGTCAGAAGCTTTTTCCCAGGGTGGAAGAGTCAGTTACAAGGAGACGAAGGTTTAAGGTGCGAGGGGCAAAGTTTAGAGGGGATTTGCGTGGCAGGTTTTTTACACAGAGGGTGGTGAGTGCCTGGAACCTGCAGCCAGGGGTGGTGGCGGAAGCAGATACGATAGCGACATTTAAGAGACGTCTTGACAAATATATGAATAGGAAGGGAATAGAGGGATATGGGCCCCGGAAGTGCAGAAGGTGTTAGCTTCGGCAGGCATCAAGATCGGCGCAGTCTTGGAGGGCCTAATGGCCTGTTCCTGTGCTGTACTGTTACGTTATTTGTTCTTGTTCTTGATGCGCTTCAAAGTCTCCAACACCTCCTCCTTTGCAATGTTGATATGCTCCAGGATATCCTTTGATCTCACTAGCTTCCATGACCTTCTCCACGGTAAATATGGACGAGAAATATTAATTTAAGATCTCGCCCAATTCCCGTGACTCCACACATTGATTGCCACACTGAACCTCAAGAGGACCTACTCTCTCCCTAGCTACCCTTTTACTCTTAACATACTTATAGAATCTTTTAGGATTCTCTTTTATCTTATCTGCCAGGGAAATCTCATGGCCCCTTTTCGCCCTCCTAATTTCCTTCTTAAGTGTAGTCCTACATCCCCTGTGCTCGTCGAGGGACTCGCTTGATCCCAGCTGCCTATACCTGACATATGCCTCCTTCCTTGTCCTAAACAGACTCTCAATATCCCTCATCAACCAAGTTTCTCTAAACTTGCCAGCCTTGCCCTTCCATCCAACAGAACATGCCATCACTGAATTCCTCTGACCTCACTTTTAAAAGTGTCGCTCTTGCCAGACGTCCCTTTATACATGTAAACTGCCGCTACCATTCAACTTTTGAGAGTTCCTGCCTGATGCCATCGAAATTAGCCTTCCCCAATTTAAGAATTCAACCTGAGGGCCAGTCCTATCCTTTTCCCTAACTAACTTGAAGCTAATAGAGTTATGGTCACTACTACCAAAGTGCTCCCCAACTGACACATCAACCACCAGCCCATCCGTATTTCCTAAGAGGAGTTCGAGTGTAGCTCCTTCAGAAAACTACCCTGGACACACTTAACAAATTTTCCCCCATCTGATCCCTGAGCACTAAGGCAGTCCCTGTCAATATTACGGAAGTTAAAATCACCTACTATTACAACCCTATAATTCCTACACCTATCTGTGATTTCCCTACATATATGCTCCTCCAATTTCCCCTGACTATTGGGGAGCCGATAGTATAATCCCATCAAAGTGATCACCCCTTTCTTATTTCTAAGTTCTACCCATATGGCCTCGCTGGACATTGCTCCCGGGATATCCTCTCTAAGTACTGCCGTGATGTCCTCCCTAATCAATCGTGCAAATCGCCTTCCTCTCTTACGTCCACCTCTGTCACGCCGGAAAGATCAGCATCCCGGAACATTGAGCTGCCCGTCCTGCCAATCCCTCAAGAACGTTTCTGTAATAGCTATAATATCACAATCCAATGAAACCGATGCATACTCTGAGTGCATTTGCCTTACCTGAAAGAAATCTTGCATGAAAGTAAATGCAGTTTAGCCTATCAGACCTTCCACGCTCCCTCTCCTGCCCCTGCCCGGCCTGCCTACTGTACTTGCTTGCTTTAACCTCTGCATTTGCCTCAATTATCTCATTGGAGAGACTACTACATTGGGTCCCACCCCACTGCATGACGAGTTTCATCCCTCCCCAGTAGAAAAGGCAAACCTCCCCGCGAGGGTTCTGGTCCACCTCCTGTTTGGATGTAACCCAACCTTCTTGTACAGGTCAGCTCTGCACCAGAAGAGATCCCAATGATCCAACTGGCTGAAACTCTCCCTCTGTCCCTGTCTCACTGCAGTTACTGTTCCCGCTCTCACCATCTCCATCTGCTGGTGTCCCTGTCTCACTGCAGTTACTGCCCACTCTCACCATCTCTGTCTGCAGGTGTCCCTGTCTCACTGCAGTTACTGTTCCCCTCTCACCATCTCCATCTGCTGGTGTCCTTGTCTCACTGCACTAACTGGGCCGCTCTCCCCATCTTCCTCTGCTGGTGTTCCCGTTTCACTGCAGTTACTGCCCACCTCACACCATCTCCATCTGCTGTGTCTCTGTCTCACTGCAGTTAATGTGTCCTCTCAGCATCTCCATCTGCTGGTGTCCCTGTCACACTGCGGTTACTGCCTCCTCTCAGCATCTGCACCTGCTGGTCTCCCTGTCTCATTGCAGTTACTGTCCCCCTCATACCATCTCCATCTGCAAGTGCCGCTGTCTCTCTGAAGTTACTGTCCCCCTCTCACCATCTCCATATGCTGGTGCCCTTCTCTCACTACAGTTACTGCCCCCTCTCACCATTACAGTGTTTGAAATCCTTCAGCTCTTTCTTTGATTTGATTCATTTAACAATGGGATTGAGAGGCTATTTGACCGCCTTCTTCAGCTCCTGTCTGAATTTAGTCCGTGTCACAGTGTAAATACATGTATTGGTGCAGGAACTGAGACGCTGCAGCATCCTTGATGTGTGATATGTGATAAGGATAGGGTCAGTGTAAGAGGAATAATCCAGAATACCTGCTCTTCGCCTCGAAAGGATAACCACAACCCGGGTCATACATAACAGAATAAAACTGCCGGATATACTGATGAGTAAAATAATTGATTTCCTGTGTTTCTCCATCTTTGGGTCCTTGTGATTTTCTCCATTGCTGTGGCGCCGGAATTGACTGGAGAACTAGGAGGCACAGTGGCACAGCGGTTAGCATCGCAACCTCATAGTTCCAGCGACCCGGGTTCAATTCTGGGTACTGCCTGTGTGGAGTTTGTAAGTTCTCCTTGTGTCTGTGTGGGTCTTCGCCGCGTATTCCACCAAAGACTTGCAGGTTGATAGGTAAATTGGCCATTATAAATTGCCCCTGATATAGGTAGGTGGTAGGGGAAGATAGGAGCAGGTGGGGATGTGGTAAAAATATGAGATTAGTGTAGGATTAGTATAAATGGGTGGTTGATGGTTGGCACAGACACGGTGGGCCGACGGGTCTGTTTCAGTGCTGTATCTCTAAAAAATATAATATAAAATCTGTCTGACAGTCAGAACATTGAGCAGTAAGATCACAAAGACCGGGACACAAGGGGTTAAAATGGGGTAAAACAATTCAACTGCCTCCCATATGGGGGAAGCATAGAAGCTCAGTTTATTAACACAACCCATGGGAACATTATAAATAATGCAATTTGTTCCAAAGTAAATTACCAGGGGAGAGACTGGATACAGCTTCACACACTCACTGTTCCTACAACCACAGCCGCCGTTTTCTCACTGCAATAGTTTGTTCTCACTTTCTCACAGCAAATGGCCACAAATCGATCAAAGGTGAAAGTGACTGTGAGCCAGACAGAAACAACTGTGGATGCAGAAATCAGAACGGCATTGAGAGTACACACAGGAGTAATTCTCAGGAATGAATCTGGGAAATAAATTGAAACAATCCACGTCAATATGGGTTCAGTGATAACGACCAGGCGATCAGACACTGCCATTCCCACCAGGTAGACGGTGATACATTTGGCGAGACCGAACTTTCTTCGGGACAGGATCACAATCGCCACCAAGTTAACTGGAAGAGAGAGAAAAGGCTCGCAGGGCTGAATATCCTCCTCCTGCTCCGATGTTCCTGTATCCCTATCAGGTTGGATAAGGAAGATAAAGGTGGAGCCAGTGCGTGAGATTGGGAGGGAGAGAAGGCAAAGGACATGTTGGAGCATTCGGGGAGACTGGAGCAGATGGTTTGGGAAAGAGGATAAAGTGAAGCAATGGATGAGGAGACCGAGGATTCAATACATTGAAAGAAGAGGCTGAGATTCACAGAGCGACTGCAGCATGAGTGTGAGAGGATATCTGATCTATAGATCCCAGTAAGACAACTCAACTAATACATTCAAACAAGTATCCCTGTGGTTACTGGTGTTGGAGACCTATTCATGGTTTATACAATATAGTCGATATATTTAGCTTGTACAGGCAATTAAATATAAACTTAAATATATTTCTGATGTCAGCCTCGCTCTTTATTGAATTCAACAGTCACTGAGATTCTGAAGTGCAGTAGTTAAATAATGAGTTACCATCAGTGAAGAGCTGATTCTATTCTGTTTATTCAGTCACTAAGTAAGGATTAGGAACTTTCTACAAAATAAAATGCGCACCTGACAAAAATAAACACAGAGGATCAAGTTCAACAGCAAAATGAACACGATCTGACAGCAAAAGCTTCAACTCCCAGTTTCTCTCACCAATTGTTCTGGACATTCCAGCACTTTATGACAGTGAATTATTCACACGGCCGTTTTTCCCTTTCTCTTTACTTCTGCTTATCTCTTTCCCTCGGTTTCGTTCTCCCTGCTTCTTTTCTCCTTCCCCATCTCTCTGGAGTGCTCACACTCTGCAAACTGTTATAAAATGCTGCTTTTCACATATGATTTATTCTAACATTCTGCACCTGTGTTCTGTTCACCAGCACCATGTTCAATGATTCTATTTTCAAAGTCAGTTTGTTCAATTGTGAAAACTCTGTGAATAATTTACATTATCTACAGAACACTCAAGTTTCCACCTGTTCACCTACACTATTCACTTCATCTACAATACATGGAATAAACTGGATCGAAAGCTTCTTCCAGACAAACCTCACAATCAATGAAATTCCTTCTCCTGGAATTATAAAGTAATCCACCAGAATGTGGGATTGTTTAATTAATAAAATGCCAACATCAGCGCTGCATCTGATAATCTACAGATAAATGGAAAGACTCTTGATTCCAACTGATAGAGTGTAAAGCAATAAAACATCACATCAATACTTTCTATTTTACAATTTAGTTGAGTGACAGTGAAGGGTCCACAGTGAAACAGGGAAGGAGATGTGAAAGTGTCAACAGCAAACTCAGTTCAGTAGCCAGACCTCTGAAACAGTGTCAGACACACACAGAATGAAATAATATTTAATAACAGTAAAGCCAATAAATACATTGATATCCCCGTTATACTGAGCCATGTTATTGGGGAGGGAGGACATTGTGCTGTCCCCTTGTAACACCGAGAACGTGAGCTGTCTCATTATCAATCGCTGAAAAAAATAATTTATAAAAATATTCCCAGACCAATTAGATCCACATCATGAAACTGTTCAAACGCCTGATGGTCTGATTCTAGATCCGAACTGTAACATCTCATTCGAATGATAATAATCCAGTACCAATGCCACGGTTAGTGAAACCCATAACATTAAAGACATAATGCAACTTCTGCAAGACTGTAAAAGTAGACAATGAGGAGATTATATCAGTACATTGCTGGAAAAGAACAGCTGGCAGTATAACACTCACAGTGAGAATTAATACTGAGCACAGCAGCACAGTTAACATCGATTTAAACCATGATCAGATGAGATACAGGCTTACCAGGAACTCCAATTGCTGCAAGTACAGGGTAGCAAATTGTCTTCTATCTGATACATTGATGGATATCCCATTTCTGAGAGAAGCAGAGACTTCTGTTAGCCTGGAATCCACAGCTCCAGCAGGCACTCTGAGCGGATCCATTCCAATAGGTCCTGATTTATGCAGGGATAAGTCTCCACTGACACGTGATGCCCCTGATCTTTGCTATTAGTTACACTCACCTGAACAAATAGATTACATCAGCAGCTTTGACTCTGATGTAAAGAATGCGGTGGACAAAACACAATTATTTCAATATCAATGACATTTTCTGAGTGACACCTCTCTCGGGAATAAACCATAAATCTGTACTAATACAGGATGGATGGCAATTATGAGTAGCGTCATTTACATTTTCCATATAATTGGATTGACCTTGTTCATTCCTGTCGTTTGTATCGTAAATGTAACTGATCTGTCTGCAGTATACACTGAATCCAGGGACAAAACCAATCCCGTTTCACTCTGTTCCTGCCTTTTCAAAGTTATAATGTGAACTTTGAGACTCTGATTCAGGACGATGTTCCGCGTTACAACCTAGAAAATACTGTGGGTGAAATTCGGGAACAGACACTGTCCACGTCCATTGGGGAGGCAGTTTCAGAGTGATAATATCACTGGGCAAGTAGTCCAGTGGCTCAACTAATGGTCTGGGGAAAGGAGTTCAAATCCCACCATAACAGCTGTATAAAATAGAGGGAGCTCCTCCTTCATGTATAAAATGGAGATGGTGAGAGAGAGAAACGCAGACTGAGTCATGGACAGAGGTAGAGAAAGAGGGAGAGGGAGGGAGAGAGAGAGCAGAGAGAGAGGGAGAGGCGGGGAGAAAAAAGTGAGAGAGAGGGAGAGATGGGGAGAGATGGATAGAGACAGACATGAGAGGCAGAGACAGAAAGAGGATGAGACAGTAAAACTTCTCATTATCTGCCCATTCCTGCATTGGGATTTTATTGTGGGGTTTTAGGGGTGAGTGTTGGATTAGTGTTTGATATTTTCAAACTGCAGTGACCTTCCCAACAAGGCAGGTATAGAATGCAACAACAGGGAGGTTATGCTGAAACTGTATAACTCAATGGTTAGGACACATCTTGAGTAATCTATGCAGTTCTGGTCACCTCATTACAGAAAGGATGTAATTGCACTTAGAGAGGGTACAGTGGAGATTTACGATGATGTTGCAAGCACTGAAAAAATGCAGCTATGGGGAAAGATTGGATAGACTGGGGTTGTTTTCCTTGGGACAGAGAAGGCTGAGGGGAGATGTGATTGAAATGTACAAAATTCTGAGGGGCCTGGATAGAGTGGAGGTGAAGGGTCTATTCACCTTAGCAGAGAGGTCATTGATGAGGGCGCATAGCCTTAAAGTGATTGCGAAAAATCAGAGGGGAGATGAACAAAGAACAAAGAACAAAGAACAGTACAGCATAGGAACAGGCCATTCGGCCCTCCAAGCTTGCGCCTATCTTGATGTCTGCCCAGACTAACACCTTCTGCACTTCCGGGTCCCATATCCCTCTGTTTCCCTTCCTATTCATGTATTTGTCAAGTTGTCTCTTAAACGTCGCTATCGTATCTGCTTCCACCATCTCCCCTGGCAGCAAGTTCCAGGCACTCACCACCCTCTCTATAAAAAACTTACCTCGCACATCCCCTCGAAACTTTGCCTCTCTCACCTTAAACCTATGTCCCCTAGTAACTGACACTTCCACCCTGGGAAAAAGATTCTGACTATCCACTCTGTCCATGCCACACATAACTTCGAAAACCTCTATCATGTCGCCCCTCCACCTCCGTCGTTGCAGTGAAAACAATCCGTGTTTTTCCAACCTCTCCTCATAGCTAATGCCCTCCAGACCAGGCAACACCCTGATAAACCTCCTCTGTACCCTCTCCAAAGCCTCCACGTCATTCTGGTAGTGTGGCGACCAGAATTGCACGCAATATTCTAAGTGTGGCCTAACTAAGGTTCTGTACAGCTGCAACATGACTTGCCAATTTTGCCAATTTTTATACTCTATGCCCCGACCGATGAAGGCAAGCATGCAGACTACCTTATCCACCTGAAGAAACTCTTTTTCACTCAGAGGGTGGTGATGGTCTGGAACAGACTGCCTGAAAGGGTTCTTGAGGTGGAGACCCTCAACCCATTCAAAAGGAGTCTGGATATGATCCTCAAGTGCCATATGCTGTAGGGCTATAGACAAAATGCTGGAATGTGGGATTAGAATAGGCAGGTTTTTTTTGGCTGGCACAGACATGAGTGACCAAGTGGCCTCTTTCTGTGCCTTAAATGTTCTATGATTCTAAGGGGAAGAGTTACTGGTTCTAAATTAAACAAGGAATGGCTGAAAGCATTGCTGTCCAAGGGGAGAGTTGGAAGAGAGATATGAAAAGAGATAGAGGGAGAGATAGTGTGAGAGAGATGCAGACAGAGTCATGGACAGAGGTAGAGAAATAGAGAGAGGGGGAGAGAAAGAGGGAGAGCCATAGAGAGAGGGAGAACGAAGGAATGGCAGAGAGTGAGGCAGAGAATACTGGTCCAAGCACAGTTCAGATCTAGACCGTCCCAATGGTATAGCCCCCACTTTCGCCAGTACTGGTGACAGTGCCTCACAAACCGAAATCCACTTCTACCACACCAGTCTTTGAGCCACAGATTAATTTCTCTAATTTTATTTGTCCTACTTCAATTTCCACGTGGCTCATTGCGGTTCTGCGTCTTAACTTGGTGCCTAGCTCCACATACTGACTATGCAGAACTTCTTTCCTTGTCCTCCCTATGTTATTGGTACCTACATGGACCATTAAGGCTGGATCTTCCCGATCCCATTGTAAGTTCCTCTCTAGCCCGAAGCAGATGCCCCGACCTCTGGATCAGGGCAGGTAACACAGCCTCCTGGACTCTCGCTGTTTGCTCCTCAAGCTAAAGACACTTACGACAGACATGGTTGCCATGGATTGCACTGGCATCCAGGAGCTTCAACTTACGACATCCCTGATAAATCACCTTTCCTGCCATGATTACTGTGTTAATTTAATTTATTTTTTCTTAATTCATTTATAGTTCCCCTCCTTACCGAACTCCCTTCTTCACACTCTGTGCCCTCCAGCAGTACTCAGTGCAGAGCAGGAGGGTTCCAGATTCAATTTGCATTCTGTGCTGTGTTACTTAATCTCAGTTGGCATTCTGGTGGGATTGCCATAATTGGCCTCACCTACTCTTTAATTAGGGTGAGCAAAATGATCATGGCCCTTGCTCCTGATTGCTATCTAGCAACATCCATGTGTGCGTATGACACGAGTTTGGGGTCAGTTGGGCTGGTGATCTCTCTCTTGCTTCCCCTCTCTTTAGGAGATGTAGAGGGAGTGGGAAGAGGTGCAGCAGCGCCACCCTGGGCCGCCGAGGTGGAGTTGGCGGCCGGGATGTTGGGGCAGTTCTTACGAACATGACCCACCCCCTTGTAGATATGGCACGGTGCCCCATCCAAGGTCGAGAAGACGCGGTAGGCCGTCCCCTGGAACAGTACATTGAAATGGCCACCCGTGACGTCCTCCTGCACCAGCTGCATAAATTACTGGTGTTCGGAAGGAGTGCACATGCCGGAGGCTGTTCTCCCGAACAGCGAGTGGAACTGGGGTCTGGGCGCTGTCTTTACTTCCCCCAGATGATGCAGGTGGGGAAGGAGCAGCTCACCTGGAATAAAGGGTGGGACATTTGACAGAATGACACGTGGTGCAGAGGCCTCCAGGGGTCCAATGGCAGAAAGGTCCCGCCCAAAGTAAACCCCTTGTTCAGGGCCAGGGACACCGCCCGCTCGGTCTTCAGGAAAAAACACAGCCTTCCCGTATATTTTACAGGCAGCAACAATGGCCGAAGGGCCGTAAATCTCGGCCATTGCCTTCACGACTGCCTTTATCGTCATGTGCGTGTCGTCATTGCTCTTGACCCCATGATTAGATGTTATTAGTGCAAACTGTGAAGGGAGAACAGAAGCAGCTGCAACAGCCATGCAGCATATGGACGGGAGGGCCCCGCCACCGGTGAGGAAGGGCTTGCCAAGAGGTGTAAGAGCCACGCCCACCCCTCAGAAACAAAGCAAATTACATAGTTGTAACAAAAAAAGCTTTAAACAACGTGGTGTGGAAGTAGAGGAGGATAGGGGCAGGAAGGTAAAGGAAAAGGGGAAGACAGGTGACTGAGTGGAGGAAGGGAGAGAAAGGCTGCAAAGGATGTTTGCTCCATATTCTAGTAGGAGCACCTTTACAACATTCAGATAAAACTTTCTGTTGTCTTCCAATTGGGGAATGCTTCTTCGTCCGGGACGGCTCGAGCCGCCTGGTACTTTACTCTGATTTTTCTCTAAGACTCTTCAGCCGGGCAACTCCAGCTCTCCCGATCAGGGAGTTGGGGTGAGGAGGGAACTACCTGTGTTCAAGCAACGATACAAATGAAAGGAGCCACCGACTGGATTTGGCAGCCCCACCCTGAGTCTTTTAGACTCTTTTCCCTCCCCTAAACATTCCAAACAAAGAGTCTTTCAGGTGCTCTGACACCCACCTCTCCACAGGAATTGCAGCCTTCCTTGATGGTCTTGCTTTTGCTGCCGCTCCACTCCGTAGCTGTCTCTCTTCATTTGTTCAGCAGTCTACTCTCTCCACTCCACAGACTCCACAGTCTCCTCTCTCCATTCTGCAGTCTCCACATTTTCCATCTCTCCACTCCAGTTGCATATTCAACTCCCACAGGTGCACTGCTTCATCTGATTACACACAGGAAGTGCGCCAAATGCGCTACACTAGCCCATGTCCTGGGAATGTTCGTCGGGACAGTTTCGAGGGAACTTTACATTATATCAAACCCCGTCCTGTTCCTGTCCAGGGAGTATTTGATGGGACACTGCAGAGGCAGCTTTATTCGGTATCTACCACCAATTTTGATTTAGTGCAGAGGGAGATTTACTCTCTATCTGAAGCACTTTTGTAATTTTATTAAGCACGCTATCCTGACAAAATGACTGGACTTCTCATCCAGCATATCCCTGCTCAGGGAGAAAATGATGACAGAGATGCTAACCCTCAACTCCCTGAATTGTCAATGAGAAACGCATAGGCCGAGCAACGACTGGCCAGTTAGTTTGACATCAGTGGTGAGTAAGGGTTTAGAAACAATAATCGGGGTAAAGAATCAACACACATTTGGAGAGGATTCAGTTATTTAAGGATTGTCAGCATGGATTTCCAAAAGGCAGATAATGCTTTACGAATGTAAATGGATTTTTTGATGATGCAACTGAGAAGGTTGATGAAGGGAATGTGGTGATTGCTGTTCATAAAGTTTTAAGAAAGTGTTTGATTCGGTGCCACATAAAATTCTGGTGAACAATGTTGAGCTTCATGGAAAAGAAGGGTCAGTGTCCAATTGGATCAAAAATTGGCTGAAGGACAGAAGGCAGAGAAATGTGTAAAATGGTTGTTTTTCAGACTGGGGGATGGTAGACAGTTTGTGTTCCCCAAAGGTCAGTGCTGCGACCTCTGAGTTTTTTTTTTGTTATGTAGTTATGACGTAAATCTTGGAATTCAGAGGCGAATCCCCAAATTTGCTGATGATACCTAAATGGAGGAGTGGCAAACAGTGAGGTTGATACAAACTGCCTGCAACAGGAGATATATAGGCTCGCAAAATGGGCAGAGAATTGGCAGATCGAATTTAATACAAAGGAGTGTGTGGTGATGCATTTTGGCAGAAGGGATAGTGTGAGGCTATGCAGACCTAATGGCACAGTTCTAAGGAGTGTGCAGGAACAAATGGACCTGTGTGTGGTTGTGCATAGATCTTTGAAATTGGCAGGAGATATTGAGATAGTGATTACAAAGAATATGAGATCTTGGACTTCTTAAATAGAGGCGTAGTGTGCAAAAATGGGAACGTTATGCAGAAAATGTATGCACCTCTGGTTAGGCCCTCAATGGAGTACTGTATCCAATTCTAGTCATCATAGTTTAGGGAGCAGATGAGGTTCCTTGAGAGGCTGCAGAGGAAATTTATCTGAATAGTTCCAGGATGGGGGATTTCAGTTGGAAGGTGAGGTTGGGAAAGCTGGGGTTGTTCTCCCTCGAGCAAAGGAGATTGAGAGAATATTTACGAGAATTGCATGAGATGATGACAGAATCGGTGAGAATCACAGTGTTGTTGCAGGACAGAAGGAGGCCATTCGGTCCATCGTATCTGCACTAGCTCGCTGAGTGAGCAACTCAGTTAGTGCCATTTCATACCCTTATCCCCATAAGCCTACATATTCTTCTTTTCCGGGTTACCATGTAATTTTCTGTCGAATGCCTCAAATGAACCTATCTCCATCGCACTCTCTGGAACAAAGAATAAATAACAGTACAGTACAGGAACAGGCCATTCGGCCCTCCAAGCCTGCGCCGATTTTGATGCCTCCCAAAACTAACACCTTCTGCACTTCCGGGGCCCACATCCCTCTATTCCCTTCCTATTCATATATTTGACAAGATGTCTCTTAAGCATCTCTATGGTACCTGCTTCCACCACCTCCCCTGGAAGCATGTTCCAGGCACTCACCACCCTCTGTGTAAAAAACTGGCGTCGCACATCCCCTCTGAACTTTGCCCCTCGCACCAAAAACCTATGTATCCTAGTGACTGACTCTTCGACCCTGAGAAAAAGATTCTGACTATCCACTCTGTCCATGCCGCTCATAACTTTGTAAACCTCTATCATGTCGCCCCTCCACATCCGTCGTTCCAGTGAAAACAATCCGAGTTTCTCCAACCTCTCCTCATAGCTAATGACCTCCAGACTAGGCAACATCCTGGTAAACGTCCTCTGTAACCTCTCCAAAGCCTCCACGTCCTTCTGGTAGCGTGGCGACCAGAATTGCACGCAATATTCTAAGTGTGGCCGAACTAAGGTTCTGTGCAGCTGCAATATGACTTGCCAATTTTTATACTCTCTGACCCGACCGATGAAGGCAAGCATGCCGTATGCATTCTTGATTATGTTATCCACCTGAGTTGCCACTTTCAGTGACCTGTTGACCTGTACTCCCAGATCTCTCTACCTGTCAATATTTCTAAGGCTTATACCATTTACTGTATACCTCCTACCTGCATTATACCTTCCAAAATGCATTACCTCACATTTGTCCGGATTAAACCCCATCTGCCACTTCTCCGCCCACATCTCCAACCGATCTATATCCTGCTGTATCCTCTGACAATCCTCATCATTATCCGTAACTCCACCAACCTTTGTGTCATCCACAAACTTACTAATCAGACCAGCTACATTTTACTTCAAATCATTTATATATACCACAAACAGCAAAGGTCCCAGCACTGATCCCTGCGGAACACCACTTGTCACATCCCTCCATTCAGAAAAACACCCATCCACTGTTACCCGCTGTCTTCTGTGACCGAACCAGTTCTGTATCCATCTTGCCAGCTCCCCTCTGATCCCGTGTGACTTCACCTTTTGCGCAGTCTGCCATGCGGGACCTTGTCGCAGGCTTTACTAAAGTCCACATAGATAACATCCACCGCCCTTCCCTCATCAATCATCTTCGTCACTTACTCAAAAAACTCAATCAAATTAGTAAGACACGACCTCCCCTTCACAAAACCATGCTGTCTCTCGCTAATAAGTTCGTTTGTTTCCAAATGGGAGTAAATCCTGTCCCGAAGAATCCTCTCTAATAGTTTCCCTACCACTGACGTATGGCTAACCTGCCAATAATTTCCTGGATTATCCTTGCCACCCTTCTTAAAATAAGGAACAACATTGGCTATTCTCCAGTCCTCTGGGACCTCACCTGTAGCCAATGAGGATGCAAAGATTTCTGTCAAGGCCCCAGCAATTTCTTCCCTTGCCTCCCTCACTATTCTACGGCAGATCCCATCAGGCCCTGGTGACTTATCTACCTTGATGCTTTGCAAGGCACCCAACTCCTCCTCCTTTTTGATAATGAGATGACTGAGACTATCTGCACTCCCTTCCATAGGCTCATCATCCACCAAGTCCTTCTCCTTGGTGAACACTGTTCTAAAGTACTCATTTAGTACCTCACCCATTTCCTCTGGCTCCACGCATAGATTACCGTCGCTGTCCTTGAGTGGGCCAACCCTTTCCCTGGTTACCCTCTTGCTCTTTATATATGTAGAAAAAGCCTTGGGATTTTCTTTAAACCTGTTTGCCAATTACTTTTCATGACCCCTTTTAGCCTTCCTAACTCCTTGCTTATGTTCCTTCCTACTGTATTTATATTCCTCAAGTGCTTCCTCTCTTCCTAGCCTTCCAGCCCTTACAAATGCTTCCTTTTTCTTTTTGACAAGGCTCACAATATCCCGCGTTATCCAAGCTTCCTGAAACTTGCCAAAATTGTCTTTCTTCCTCACAGGGACATGCTGGTCCTGGATTCTAATCAGCTGACGTTTGAAAGACTCCCACATGTCAGATGTTGATTTACCCTCAAACAGCCGCCCCCAAACTAAATTCTTCAGTTCCTGCCTAATACTGTAAAATTAGCCTTCCCCCAATTTAGCACCTTCACCCGAGGACCACTCTTATCCTTATCCTTAAAACTTATGGAATTATCGTCACTGCTCCCGAAATGCTCCCCCACTGAAACTTCGACCACCTGGCCGGGCTTATTCCACAATACCAGGTCCAGAATGGCCCCAGCCCTAGTTGGACTATCTACATATTGTTTCAAGGAGCCCTCCTGGATGCTTCTCTCAAATTCCGCCCCATCCAAGCCCCTAGCACTAAGTGAGTCTCAGTCAATATTGGGGAAGTTAAAATCACCCACCACTACAACCCTGTTGCCTTTACATATTTCCAAAATCAGTCTACATATCTGCTCCTCTACCTCCCGCTGGCTGTTGGAAGGCCTGTAGTAAACCCCTAACATCGTGACTGCACCCTTCCTATTTCTGAGCTCCAACCATATTGCCTCGCTGCATGACCCCTCTGTGGTGTCCTCCCGCAGTACATCTGTGATATTTTCCTTAACCAGTCATGCAACTCCCCAACCCCTTTTACATCCCCCTCTATCCCGCCTGAAGTTTCTAAAGCCTGGAACATTTTGTGGCCAATCCTGCCCGTCCCTCAACCAAGTCTCTGTAATGGCAACAACATCATTTTTCCAAGGACTAATCCAAGCTCTAAGTTCATTTGCCTTACCTGTTATACTTCTAGC
Source organism: Heterodontus francisci (assembly GCF_036365525.1). Lineage (NCBI taxonomy): Eukaryota > Metazoa > Chordata > Chondrichthyes > Heterodontiformes > Heterodontidae > Heterodontus > Heterodontus francisci. The sequence continues at coordinate 3,214,790 of NW_027140118.1, read as the reverse complement.
ATTGAAACAAATGCACTTCAGACCACCAGTTCGCTGTGCTCAGCAACATCTCCCTACCTGCTCTTCCTCTTAGTCTTACTGGCCTATTTTACTATGCCCTCCTCATGTACTTCACTAGCTGTCCTACTGTTCTGGTTCCCACCATCCTGCCACACTAGTTTAAACCCTCCCAAGTGACGCGAGCAAACCGTGCAGCCAGGATATGAGTGCCCTTGCAGTTTAGATGCAACCCGTCCTTCTTGTACAGGTCCCATCTGTCCCTGAAGAGAGCCCAATGATCCAGATATCCGAAACCCTCCCTTCTACACGAGCTGCTCAGCCACGTGTTTATCTGCGCTATCATCCAGATCATAACTATTGGCTGTGTGAACATGTTTTCCTCATGTTGGGTTTTTTTTAAACCAAGTACATTTACTCTATGCCCATCGTTATTGATTCTTGGACGAGTGGGGACAGTTTTTCCCTACCTACTCTATCTAGACCCCTCGTGATGTTGACAGGTTTAGATAAGATGGACAAGGAAGAGCTATTTCCATTCACAAGGACGACATCAGGGCGGTGCTGAGAGATGATCTAGGTTCTATGGTGAATGAGGTTGAATCCATTTGGGTGGAAATGAGAAACTCTAAGAAGAAAAAGTCATTGATAGGCGTAGTCTATAGGCCACCAAATAATAACATCACATTGGGGCGGGCAATAAACAAAGAAATAACTAATGCCTGTAAAACTAGTACGGCAATTATCATGGTGGATTTTAATCTGCATGTAGATTGGTCGAACCAGCTCAGTCAGGGTAGCCTTGAGGAGGAGTTTGCTGAGTGTATCCGTGATAGTTTTCTTGAACAGTATGTAATCTAACCGACGAGGGAGCAAGCTATCCGAGATCTAGTCCTGTGTAATGAGACAGGAATAATTAATGACCTCATAGTTAGGGATCCTCTTGGAAGGAGTGATCAAAGTATGGTTGAATTTAGAATACAGATGGAGAGTGTGAAGATAAAATCCAATACCAGGGTCCTGCGCTCGAACAAGAGGGACTACAGTAGAATGAGGGAGGACTTGCCTAAAATAGACTGGAAACAAAGATTTTATGCTGGGACAGTTGACGAGCAGTGGAGGACTTTCAAAGCAATTTTTCAAAGTGCTCAGCAAAAGTTTATTCCAGTGAAAAGGAAGGACTGGAAGAAAAGGGGTAATCTGCCATTGGTGTCTAAGGAAATAAGGGAGGCTATCAAATTGAAAGAGAAGGCATACAAAGTGGCCAAAAGCAGCATGAAACTAGAAGATTGGGAATACTTTAAAGGTCAACAGAAAGCCACAAAAAGAGCTATAACGAAAAGTAAGATAGAACATGAGAAAAAACTAGCACAGAATATAAAGACAGATAGCAAAAGTTTCTATCAATATATAAAACGAAAAAGAGTGGCTAAAGTAAACGTTGGTCCTTTCGAGGATGAGAAGGGGAATTTAGTTATGGGATATGATGAAATGGTCGAGGCATTGAACAGGTATTTTGGATCGGTCTTCACAGTGGAGGACATTTACAACATGCCAGTAATTTACAAAGAGACGAACGTAGGCGAGGACCTGGAAACAATCATTATTACGGAAGAGGTAGTGTTGAACAAGCTAATGGAGCTAAGGATTGATAAGTCTCCTGGCCCTGATGGAATGCATCCCAGGGTACTAAAAAGAGATGGCGGGAGAAATAGCAGGTGCACTGGCGGTAATTTTCCAAAATTCGCTGGACTCTGGGGCAGTCCCAGCAGATTGGAAAACAGCAGATGTGACGCCACTGTTTAAAAAGGGAGGTAGGCAAAATATGGGGAATTATAGACCGGTTAGCTTAACCTCTGTAGTGGGTAAGATGCTTGAGTCTATTATCAAGGAAGAAATAGCAGTGCATCGTGATAGAAACTGTCCCGTTGGGCAGACACAGCATGGGTTCATGACGGGCAGGTCATGCTTGACAAATCTTTTGGAATTTTATGATGACATTACGATCTAGGTGGACAATGGGAACCCAGTGGATGTGGTGTATCAAGATCTCCAAAAGGCCTTCGACAAGGTGCCGCACAAGAGGCTGCTGCATAAGATAAGGATGCATGGCGTTAAGGGTAAAGTATTAGCATGGATAGAGGATTGGTTGATTGACAGGAAGCAGAGAGTGGGAATAAATGAGTGCTATTTTGGTTGGCAATCAGTCACCAGTGGAGTGCCTCAGGGATCGGTGTTGAGACCGCAATTATTTACAATTTTTATCGATGATTTGGAGTTGGGGACCACGTGTTGGGTGTCAAAGTTTGCAGATGACACTAAGATGAGTGGCAGGGCAAAGTGTGCAGATGACTGTGAAACTTTGCAGAGGAACATAGATACATTGAGTGAGTGGGCAAAGGTCTGTCAGATGGAATACAATGTTAATAAATGTGAAGTCATTCATTTCGGTAGGAGTAACTGTAAAAAAGATTATTATTTGAATGGTAAAAAGTTCCAGCATGCTGCTGTGCAGAGGGACCTGGGTGTCCTTGTGCATGAATTGCAGAAGGTTGGTCTGCAGGTACAGCAAGTAATTAGGAAGGCAAATGGAATTTTGTACTTCATTGCTGAAGGGATTGTGTTTAAAAGCAGAGAGGTCATGTTGCAGCTGTATAAGGTACTGGTGAGGCCGCACCAAGAGTACTGTGTGCAGTTTTGGTCTCCTTACTTGAGAAAGGATGTACTGGCACTGGAGAGGGTGCAGAGGAGGTTCGCTAGGTTGATTCCGGAGTTGAGGGGGTTGGCTTATGAGGAGAGACTGAGTAGATTGTGATTATATTCATTGGAGTTCAGAAGAATGAGGGGGGATCTTATAGAAACATATAAAATTACGAAGGGAATAGATAAGATACAAGTAGAGAAGATGTTTCCACTGGCAGGTGAAGCTAGGACAAGAGGGCATAGCCTCAAGATTAGAGGGAGCAGATTTAGGACTGAATTAAGAAGGAACTTCTTCACCCAGAGGGTTGTTAATCTATGGAATTCCTTGCCCAGTGAAGTAGTTGACGCTTCTTCAGTCAACGTGTTTAAAGCTAAGGTAGATATCTTTTTGAACAATAAAGGAACTCAGGTATACGGTGAGAGCGCGAGTAAGTGGATCCAAGTCCACGAAAAGATCAGCCATGATCTCATTGAATGGCGGAGCAAGCTCGAGGGGCCGGACGGCCTACCCCTGCTCCTAGTTCTTATGATGTTATGATCTTATGATTAAACAAGGACTAAGGGACGCAGATTGAAGATTTTGGGTAAGAGATGCAGAGGGAATATGAGGAAGAACGTTTATAAGCAGTTGATCATAATGACCTGGAACTCACAGCCCGTGAGGGTGGTGGAAGCAGAGACAAATCAAAGATTTAGGAACATAGGAGCATAAGGACATAAAAGCAGGAGTAGTCCATTCAGCCCATCGAGACTGACCTGCCATGTAATATGATCATGGCTGATCTCCCACTTCATTACGTTTTCCCCACACTCACCTCATATGTCATTGGTATTTAGAAATCTGTAAATCCCTGCTTTAAACATACTTAATGACTGTGCTTCCACAGCCCTCTGGATAGAGAATTCCAAAGATTAACAGCCCTTGGAGTAAAGACATTTCTCATAAGCTCTGCCTAAGTGGATTCCCCCTTATTTGGAAATTGTGTCCCCTGGGTCTAGACTCCCCAACCAGGGGAAGCAGCTTTGCTGCATCTCCCCTGTCTATCCCTTTACCTGTTATATAAATTTCAATGAGATCACCTCTCATTCTTCGAAACTCTAGAGAACACAGGCCCTGTTTCCTCAATCTCTCTTCATAGGACAGTCCTGCCATCCCAGGAACAAGTCTGGTGAACCTTTATTGCACTCCCTCTATGGCAATGCTATCCCTCCTGAAGTAAGTGGACCAAAACTGCACACAATGCTCCAAGTGTGGGTTAACCAAGGTTCTATACAATTGAAGCAAGACTTCACTCCTCATGTACTCAAATCCTCTTGTAATGAAGGCTAACATACCATTAGCCTTCCAAATTGCTTGCTGCACCTGCATGTTCGCATTCACTGACTTATTGACAAGGACACCCAGATCCCTTTCTACATGTACACTATCTAATATCTTATCATTTAAGAAATACTCTGTTCATCTATTCCTCTTACCAAAGTGGATGACCTCATAGTTTTCCACATTATATTCGGTCTGACACGTTCTTGCCCACTCACTAAGTCTGTCCATATCCCCTTGAAGCCGTTTTTCATCTTCCTCACAACAAACATCTCCACGTAGTTTTGAGTCATCTGCTAACTTGTAAATATTACATTTGGTGCCCACATCCAAATCATTGATTTATATTGTGAATAACTGTGGCCCAAGCACTGATCCCTGTGGTACCCCACTAGTCACAGCCTGCCAACGTGAGAATGATAATTTTATTCCATGCCAGTATATTAAACTCCTATTCCATGTGCTTTAATTTTTCTAACCAACCTCCTGTGGGGAACTTTATCAAACGCCTTCTGAAAATTCAAGTCCACCACGTCCACTGACATCCTTGTTACGATTTTGATTGTAACATCCTCAAAAACTCCACAGGTTCATCAAACATGATTTCCCATTCTTAAATCCATGTTGCCTATGCCCAATCAGATCATTGTTATCCACATGCCCGTCCATCACGTCATTTAGAATAGATTAAAGCATTTTCCCAAGGACTGATATAAGGCTAACAGGTCTGTAATTCCCGATGTTCTCTCTCCCTCCCTTGTTAAATAGTGGGGTGCCATTTGTTGCCGTTCAACCTGCAAGAACCGCTCCTGAATCAATAGAACTTTGGAGGATGATCACCAATGCATCCAGCATCTCCATAGCTGCCTTTCAACACTCTGGGAGGTAGAGCATCACATCCTGGCGACTTAACAACCTTCCACCCCATTAATTCTCCAATCCAACATTCTTACCAATACTAATTTCCTTCAATCCCTCATTCCCCCGCGTCCCTTGGATCTATAATTCTGGGCAATTTCTTGTATTTTCCTCAGTGAAGACAGACGCAAAGTAATCAATTACCTTCTCTGCCATTCCGCTATTCTCCATTATAGATTCTCCTGACTCTGCCTGTAATGGATCCACATTAATTTAGCCAAATGTTTCCTTTTTACGTATCTATAGAATCTTTTACAGTCGTTTTTTTACATATTTTCCAGCTTATTCTATTTTCCCTTAATCAGTTTCTTCGTCCTCCTTTGCTGTATTCTAATGTTCTCCCAAGCCCCAGGTTTACTCCTATTTATGGCAACTTTATAGGACTTTTCTTTTAATCATACACAATCCTTAACTTCCTCTGTTGTCCACGATTGACTGCCTTTTGGGGTTTATGTGCCTTGAAGGAATGTATAGTTGCTGTAAACTATCCATTGCCTATGCACTGTCATATCTTTTTTCCAATCCACCTCGGTCAATTTCCCCCTCATACCTTCATAACTTCTTCTGTTCTTAACACCCAGGCTTAAGATTGAACTACCTCACTTTCAAACATAATGTAAAATTCATTCATATTATGGTCATTCATCCCTAAAGGTTATTTTACAATAAGATTATTAATTAGCCCTGTCTTATTACATAGCATTAGATCTAAAATTTCCCGTTCTCTCGTCAGTTCCTCAACATACTGCTTTAGAAAACCATCGCTAACACATTCCAGAAACTCTTCACCCATAACATTATTTCTAATTAGGTTTACCCAGTCTGTATGAAGGTCAAACTCACCCGTGCTTTCTGGATTACCCATGCTGCATGCTTCTCTAATCCCCTGATTAATTCCATGCCCTGCACTACCACTACTGTTTGGTGTCCTATAAAGAAACACTATCGATGTTTGCTGCCCCTTTCTGCTTCTTAACTCCATACAAACAGATTCCACATTTTGCTCTTCAGACCTGATACCTTACTAATGCACTGATCCCATCACTTTTTGTAGGAGCAACGCCACCTCCATTTCCTTTTTGTCTGCTCTTTCTAAATGTCGGAAATGCTTGTATATGGAGTTCTCAGTCTTGGTCACCCTGTAGCCACATTTCCGCTATGATAATTAGTTCATACCCATTTCCCTCTATTTGTGCCTTTAAAACACCCACCTTATTGTGAATGCTGCAAGCATTCAGGCAGAGCGCCCTTAATATTGTCGTCTTGTCATTCGACATTCTAAGCCTAGTTGATGCTCACCTTTGTTTTGCATGCCTTCTAATGTCACTTGCTATTTTTCTACGTCCTGTTACCAACTTTACTTCGTTCAAATTTGATCCTTTCATCCAATTTCAAAAGGAAAGTGGATAGGCGTTTAAAGGAAGTGAACTTGTAAGGCTCCGAGAATTGTGCAGGGGAGTAGGCTTGACTAAATTACTCCACAGAGAGCCGACCTGGACGCGATGGGCCCAATGTACTCCTTTTGTGTTAAATGACTCTATGACTATCACTGTCTCTGACTGTGTGTTCGATATGGCTCCTTTTCCTGCCTGTAAAGATCCAGATACATAGAGGTTCAATGAAACCGTGACCTTAACGGCTACGGGTAGCTCGGTCCCTGCCCTGATGCGAGGCTCCAGGTCGTGTTGCAGGAGGTGACACAGCTCTGTGACCACCCCGTTATTGTATCAGAGTCTCCTCACACACTGCTCCTGGGTTAGGTGTAAGTAGGAAAAGTCCTCTTGGAAAACCCGGTGTGGGTTGGGCAGAGCCCCCTCCTCCCCGCTCTTTACAGAGCTTCTCCTCGCTGCAGTCTCTGCTCCATTTGTTGGTCATGTTACAAACTCAGAGACACTGTGAATACAGTCCCCATACCTGGACCAGAGTTGGGTCACCAAATCCTCTGTCATCCCTGAATATCTGCAGTAGCTCACAACACAGCCTCCAGAAAACCTTCCACAGTACCTGCACTAACTTTGCAATAGCAGAAGTAAGTCAAAAGCCCATACCTTTAAGTTGGATGCCATTAAAATAACACACGAGGGGGTTCCTCTTGGTGTTGAATGTATGTTCAGCTGAGAGTGGCGAACTTAGGCGGTCCCTGGACATGCACAGACTAAGTTTCAAAGCCGTACATCAAAGCTGCTGGAATGGCAGTTTTACGTAATGTTCCACAAATCATCATGCTACTAGTGCACACAATGTACACCCGGACTAGAGCGATGCACAGCATGGGACAGTGTGCACGCCACGCCGGAGGTGGCTGCTCAGCTCACACCCTTTTATGGATCCAGGCTTCCATAGAGTGGGCAACAGTGGTGCTGGAGAACAGAAAGTCATCAGCAGGGAGAGATACAGAGGGAAGAAAATTCACTATGAAACTGGTCAAGGAAATATACTTGAAGCAAAAGATTGCAGAGATATGGGATATGGACAGAGGAATTGAAGGGGTGAGGTCATGGAAGGATTCAAAGGCAAGAATGAGAAAATTAAAATTAAGGTCTTGCCAGAGCAGGAACCAATGTCGATCAGTGACCACAAGGGTGATGGGTAATCAGAATTTGGTGCGAGTTCGAATCTAGGCAGCAGAGTTCTGGATGGGTAGTGGTCTATGGAGGTTTGTAACTGGGAAGGTGACCAGGGTAGAATTGGAATAGTCAAGTGTGGATTTAACAAAGGTACAGATGAGGGTTCATGCAGCAGATGGGCTGAGGCAGAGGTGGAGGCGAGTGATTTTACAGAGGTGGTAGTAGGCAGGATTGATGATGCAGCAAATATGGAGATGAACGTACCTCAGGTTTAAATAGAACACAGAGTTTGTAAATAGTCTGGTTCAGCCTCCGATATTAGCCAAAATGGGGTATGTATGTCTCAGATGAGGGATGGAGTCTGTGATGGAGACCAATGACACTGGCTTCTGTGTTCCCAAAATGTAAATGGCAAGAGCAGTATTTCAGTGAAACAGGGCCTACAGATCTCCTGGCTGGAAATTGAGACTTGCCATGAGCAAAAACAGCAACGAACATGAAATAGTAAATGACAAGAGCAATAATACAATTAGCAATGGTTTGCGAGCTAATAGCTGGAGGTACAGATTCACCAGCAATAACAGCAGCAGTAAGGAGGACAGGGTAAATTACTGGAACAGTAATGTAGGTAAATATATTTTATATAATTAACAACTGTATAGTGAAACGTAACAGGGATACATGTAATATCCAGGAAGGGATAGTAAATGTATTGAATAAGCTCAAGTGCAGAGAGGATCCTTTAGTCTAATGGCATCGGATCATAACATTTAGAAATATAATGAATATTCGAGGATAAACTCCTGTTCATTGTTATAACATTTCAAACTACTGTTCTCAGATTCTGACTCATTGTTGTAATATTGTAATCTATTGTTCTCAGATTCTGACACTTTGTTGTGACATTCCGATCTACCGTTCTCGGATTCTGATCTATCCTCCCTCTCTCTCTGGAGCCACTGTTCCCTGTTAGTGCTGGGGCTAATAGTTCCACTGACATTATGGGATAACACTTTGAAAAGAGTCCTTTATTAATAGAAGAGGAAAACCCTCCAGTGACATAATTAGGATCCATGGAGGTTGATATTAATTACAGTCACTAAACAAACAGGTTCAGTTAACCACTTTCAATCCAACACTTTTTGTACTACAATAAACAAGACCATTTACCTCCTCTGGATGGGATGTGTGAGTGGCGCTGAGGGATGGAAAGGTGGCAATAGCAGATGCACTGGCCAGAATCTTTCAATCCTCGTGGGATTTGGGTGTCGTGACAGAGGACTGGAGGGTTCGAAATGTTGCACCCTGTTTAAAGAAAAAGGAGAGGTGGAGTAAATAGCAAGCAGCAAGGGTATGGTAAGACAAGCCATGCCTAGTAGAGGTCAGCAACAACAAAAACTTATATTTATATAGTTCATTTAATGTCGTAGAACATCCGAAGGTGCTTCACCGGAGCATTATAAAATAAATTGTGACACGTGACACAGCAGGAGATATGATGTCCGATGGCCACTCGCTTGGCAAAAGAGGAAGGTTTTATGTTGTGTCTTCAGGGCGGAACGTGAGGTGGAGAGGCAGTGACAGTGGTGTAATGGTAATCCACAGGTCCAGTCTAATGACCTGGGGACATGGGTTTAAATCACACCATAGCAACTGGTGGAATTTAAAAACTCCATTAATTAATACATTGAATTGATAAATAAAAATCTGGAATTGAAAGCTGGACTTTGTAATGTTGCCATGAAATTATCATCGATTTTTGTAACAAGCTATCTGATTCACTAATGTCCTTTAGGGAAGGAGATCTGCCATCCTTAACTGATCTAGTTTCAGGTAACTCATTGTGGTTTACTTTTAACGGTCCTCTGACATAGTCTCGCAAGCCACACAGCTGTCAAGGATAATTATGAATGGACAATAAATGTTGGCTTCGCCAACGACTCCCACATCCCATAATTGTTTTTTTAAAAAGAGGTATAGGAATGACATTTCAGAGTTCTTTTTTTATAACGGTCGTTATCTAAACAAGGAGATAGCTCTGGACGCAGCTGATCAAGCTCCTCCTTATGCTGACATTCCTGGGAATGATAATTTGCAGCCTCATGCCCACATATCTATACAATTGTTCTTTTCTAAATTGTCATTTTTTTTGATTGGTTTCTCTAAGGTTCAAACATGAGAATTGCAAGAAATAATGAGACAGCACTCAAAGCTCAAATTGAACCCTAATGACTCTACGAGATACTATAGGGATACCATTAGTTAACAATTATAGAACATTTCCATTCGCAATGCACTTGTTAGGAATTTACCCATTAGTCACAAACATGTTACACGGAGTCATGCATGCATGATCACCCAGTGAGCATTTACCTCCCTGCTAATCGACCATGCTCCACGATCTTATCACTGAATAACTATCTACAATGATTTTTATACCTTTCATACCAAATTGGGTTAGATGTATCATTGAAAAGATCAAACTGTCTTATCAAATTCCACCTAAAACAAAAATTGTCCAATGAGGCGTCCACTTCCTTCTTCAGACTGTGATATGCAGACTTCCTTAGAACAAAGAACAAAGAAAATTACAGCACAGGAACAGGCCTTTCGGCCCTCCAAGCCTGCGGCAATCCTCCATCTAAACATGTCGCCTATTTTCTAAGGGTCTGTATCTCTTTGCTTCCTGCCCATTCATGTATCTGTCTAGATACATCTTAAAAGACGCTATCGTACCCGCATCTACCACCTCCGCTGGCAACGCATTCCTGGCACCCACCACCCTCTGCGTAAAGAACTTTCCACGAATATCCCCCCTAAACTTTTCCCCGCTCACTTTGAACTCGTGACCCCTAGAAATTGAATCCCCCACTCGGGGAAAAAGCTTCTTGTTATCCATTCTGTCTATACCTCTCATGATTTTGTATACCTCAATCAGGTCCCCACTCAACCTCCGTCTTTCTAATGAAAATAATCCTAATCTACTCCACCTCTCTTCATAGCTAGCGCCCTCCATACCAGGCAACATCCTGGTGAACCTCCTCTGCACCCTCTCCAAAGCATCTACATCCGTTGGTAATGTGGCGACCAGAACTGCACGCAGTATTCCAAATGTGGCCGAACCAAAGTTTTATACAATTGTAACATGACCTGCCAACTCTTGTACTCAATACCCCGTCCGATGAAGGAAAGCATGCCGTATGCCTTCTTGACCACTCTATTGACCTGCGTTGCCACCTTCAGGGAACAATGGACCTGAACACCCAAATCTCTCTGTACATCAATTTTCTTCAGGACTTTTCCATTTATTGTATAGTTCACTCTTGAATTGGATCTTCCTAAATGCATCACCTCGCATTTGCCCTGATTGAATTCCATCTGCCATTTCTCTGCCCAATTCTCCAATCTATCTATATTCTGCTGTATTCTCTGACAGTCCCCTTCACTGTCTGCTACTCCACCAATCTTAGTGTCGTCTGCAAACTTGCTAATCAGACCACCTATACTTTCCTCCAAATCATTTATGTTTCTCACAAACAACCGTGGTCCCAGCACGGATCCCTGTGGAACACCACTGGTCACACATCTCCATTTTGCGAAACTCCCTTCCACTACTACTCTCTGTCTCCTGTTGCCCAGCTCGTTATTTATCAATTTAGCTAGTACACCCTGGACCCCATGCGACTTCAAGTACACCCTGGACCCCATGCGACTTCAATGGTGAGCATATGCTTACATTTCCTTCAGTAATTTCATCACCTCAGGATTGTTATCAGCACAAACAACAGCAGCTTTCACTCCTGGTCACGTCGACATTTTAAACCGCAGGGCAATTAAACAATCCAAATCCCTTACATTTATGACTTGTTACAAAATGTTGCTTCGATATTTTCCAGTTGATTTGCATTTTAAAACAAGACAGACTCTGACATCATCAATCAATGACAGTTTGTGTCACTCTCTAAGCTTTTCAAGACACTTTGTAAATCTTTGGCCAGCTGACTTAGACTTTTAAAACATGTTCAGTCATGCCAATCTCTTACCTTCGTGTTTTCAGACAACATGACTGCAGGTTTTTGTGTATGTGCAACTTCTGTAAAGTCCTAACTTGGCATCAAAGTGAAAAGGAACTTTGAAGTCTGTCTCTTAAAGGTTTTGATGTGATATTTATGACTGTTCTGCTTTTTGTTAAACATTGCACAGACTGCAAGTGTTTTCTTCCACTAGTATCTCTGTGAATCGTTAATAAACACAGCTTGTAGCTGTTAACAGGCTACTTTAGCTGGCAAACGCCCTTTGGGCCTTCACAATGCATGTTGGTCACGTTGACTCAGTTTTGAGTACACCTGTGGACAGCAAAGGGAAACTCAAGGGCGATTTGGGATGGGGAACAAATCCCCTTGTCAGCGATACTCATACACCGTTAAAAGATTCCAGAATAGAAAATAAACATTCTAACCTATCACAGGTCGAATGTCTACATTGTCTATTCAGATTATGTGTTGTATTTGAACTGTCACTTCTCAATAAACTGCTTGTGAATCCTTGACCTCCTTTTGGATAATCTGTGACACTTGATCAGATCTTACAGTGGTTTAGGAGATGTATCACAGAGGTCGGGATCATTGGCATGGTTTACTTTGTTTGTGAGAAATGATAATCTCAGTTGGCCATGAGTGATCATCGCTGGGATCAGGTAAGAGACTTTGGACAGAGAGAGTGAGTTTACACCCAGTGACATTTGTGTGATCATTGCTAAGAGCGAGTAGTGAACTTGAGAGGAACTTGGAATAAATAGAGCCAGAAGTACAATGTCGTTCACATATCACAGGGAGTAGTTGATCAGTAGCTTAGCAGAGAAAAACAGTCATGCCTGGAGTAACAGAGATGCTCAGGACTTTAGAGGAGTCCAGTTGGGTTTACGATTCCATTCTCGGGAGAACCTTTGACATCATCCAGAAAAATTAAGTAAGCTAAAGTAAAAAGGGCTGAGATAAATTGGGCAGTGGGGATCATCTGTGCACCTCACAGTGAAATAAAACACACGCAAAGAATTACAGGAACAGGTGGATAAGTTACAGAAAGAAAGTGAAGGTAGTTAGGCGAAGGTTTGCATCCTGCACAATCAGTTACTCTGGGAAAAGAAGGCAATGACACTGTACATTAGATGTAGAGAAAATGAGAATGAATACTGGACCGAAATGAATTACAGTCAGAAAAGACAAGATACGGTAAGGAGTTGGAAGGTGTGAGTAGGGGCTCTGAGGGAATTAGACCACTGTTAAAGCTCTGCCTGCCCTGAAACTGAACCACAGGGAGGCAGTGGTGCAGTGGTAATACCACTGGACTAGTAGCCCAAAGACTCATGATAAGTTCTGGGGACATGGGTTCGAATCCCACCAAGGCAGATGGTGAAATTTGAATTCAATTAATCTAGAATTGAAATATTTATTCTAACTGTAACCACTGGTGATTATTGTGAAAACTCATTTGGTTTCCTAATGTCTCTTCAGGGAAGGAAATCTACCATCCTGGTCTGGCCAACATGCGACTCCCGACCGACAGCAATGCGGCTGATTCTAACATGTCCTAGCAAGGTGCTCAGTTGTTCTCAACGGATACAAAATATAAGAAAACCATAGAAACTGGAGGGATCACCCAGCAGTCACTTAAGGATTGGAAAAGACAAAGGCAAACCCGGACCTGTCGACGCTGCAAAGTCCTCCTACCTCGCATCTGAGGGCTTGTGCCAACGGTGGAAGAGCTGTCCCACAGGCGAGTCAAGCAGCAGTAAACATCGTCATATTCACCAAAACATATCTGACAATGCCCCAGACACCAACATCACCATCCCCAGTATGTCCTCTCCCAGCGGCAGGACAGACCCTTCACTCGGGACCCCATGAAGTTTCTTGGCATCGGGTCAGACATGAGCAACAACACCTCCTGATGATTGCCACCTACTGACCTCCATCAGCTTATGAATCAGGGCTTCTCCATGTTGAATACCAATTGGACGAAGCACTGAGGCTGGCAGGGATACAGAATGCACTCTAGGTGGGGACTTCAATTTCCATCAGCAAGAGTGACTCGGTAGCACTATTACTGACCAAGATGACCAAGTTCTAAAGGGCATAGCTGCTGGACTGGGTCTGTGGCATGTGGTGAAGGAACCAACAAGAGGGAATAATCTGTTTGACCTCGTCCTCACCAATCTGCCTGTCTCAGATACATCTGTCCATGACAGCATTGTTAGGAGTAACCAGCACACAGTCCTTGTGGAGACAAAGTCCTGTCTTCACATTGAGAATACCCTTCATCCTGTTGGGTGGCACTTTCACCTTGCCAAATGGGATAGATTTCAAACAGAGTCAGCAACTCAAAACTGAGCACCGATGAGGCGCTGTGGATCATCATCAGCATCAGCATCAGCAGAATTTTAGTTAAGCACAATCTGTACCCTCATGGCCCGGCATATCCTCGAGTTTACCATTACCACCAAGCCAGGGTACCAACTGTGGTTAAATGAAGAGTGAAGGAGGGCATGCTAGGAGCAGCACCAGGTATACCTCAAAATGATGTGTCAACCTGGGTAAGCTACTTCACATGACTACTTGCATACAAAAGAACGGAGGCCGCATGTGATGGACAGAGCTAAGCGATCCCATAGCCAACGGATCTGTAGTCTGTCGCCCTGTAGCTCTGTAGTCATGCCAAATCGAGCCGTGAATGGTGGTGGACAATTAATCCACTAACATAAGGATGTGAATCCACAAACATCCCCATCCTCAATCATGGGGGGGGGGCCAACACATCATTGTGAAAGATATGTCTGAAGCATTTGCAACAATTTTCAACCAAAAGTGTCGAGTTGATGATCCATGTCGTCATGCTCCTGTGGTGCCCAGCATCACAGATACCGTACTTAAGCCAATTCGATTCGCTCGATGTGATATCAAGCAGCACGTGCTTAGCAATAACCTGTTCAGTGACGCTCAGTTTGTGTTCCGCCAGGGTCACTCAGCTCCTTACCCCATTACAGCCTTGTATCAAACAAGGATAAAAGAGCTGAACTCAAGGGGTGAGCAGAGAGTGAATGTCATTGATATCAAGGCAGTATTTCACCGTGTAAGGCAACAAGTAGCCCTAGCAAAACTGGAATCAATAGGAATCAGGGGGAATATTTTCTGTTGGTTGAAGTGATACCTAGCACAAAGGAAGATGGTTGTGGGTGTTGGAGGTCAATCATATCAGTTCCAGGACATCACTGCAGGAATTCCTCAAAGTAGTGTCCTAGGCCCAACCATCTTCAGCTGCATTATCAATGATCTCCCTTCAATCATAAGGTCAGTAGTGGGGGATGTTCGCTGATGATTGCACAATGTTCAGCACCATTCGTGACTGCTCAGATACTGAAGCAACCCATGTCCAGATGCAGAAATAACTGGACAACATCCAGCTTGGGCTGAGAAGTAGCAAGTAACATTCGTGCCAGTCACGTGCCAGGAAGTTACCATCTCAAGCTCGAGGGAATCTAACCTTAGCATTACCATGGCTAAATTCTTCACTGTCAGCATCCGATGAGTTACCATTGACCAGAAACTGAGCTAGAAACTGAGGTGTGCAGGAAGTGTATCCAACTTGTGCTAGTGGCTACCCGCATTGCAGAGCTGGAGCTGCACGTGCATTTACTGTGGAACATCCACGATTCTGAGATCGTTGTGGAAAACACGTTTTGCGTGGTGGTCACATCGCAGGCAAACGCTGAAAAGGCAGAAATGGAATGGGTGACCACCAGGCAGAGTTGAGGAAGTCAAGTAGTGCAGGAGTACCGTGTAGCCTTCCCCATCTCAAAAATATATACCGCTGTGTATATTGTTGGGGTAGATGGCTCAGGGAAAATCAACAATAGCCAAGTTCATGACATCATGGGTGGCTCTGCTGCACAGGAGGAGATGAAGAGAGTGGCAGAGCTATAGTGATAGGAGATTCAATCGGAAGGGGAACAGACAGGCGTTTCTGAGGCCGCAAAAGAGACACAAGGATGGTATGCTGCCTCCCTAGTGCTAGGGTCAAGGATGTCTCTGAACTGTTGTAGAGAATTCTAAGGGGATTGGGCAAGCAGCCAGTTGTCGTGGTAAATATTGGTACCAACGACATTGGTTAAAATAAGGATGAGGTCCCAGAAGCTAAATTTGGGGAGTTACGGCGGGGTGTGAGGGATGGGATATTTGCTAGTGCTGTCGGTGAGGGCTTAAACTGGAATGACAGCGGGATGGGAATCTGAGCAGAGAAACAGAGGAGGGGGAAACAAGGATAGAAATGAAAGACATAAAGGTAAGAAGCAAAAGTGGAAGGCAGAGAAAACAATGGCAGACACAAATGGGGCCATAGTGCAAAAAAAAAAGCTAAGATGACTAACAATGTTAAAAAAGACATGTCTAAATGCATTGTGTCTTATTGCGTAGAGCATTCACAATAATGTAGATGAATTAACAGCGCAAATAGGTATAAACCGTTACGATATAATTGTTATTACTGAGATATGTCTGCACGGTGACGAAGGATGGGAACTGAACATCCAGGGGTATTGAATATTTAGGAAGGACAGACTAAAAGTGAAGGAGGTGGGGTAGCGTTGTTAGTAAAAGAGGAAATCAAAGCCATAGTCAGGAAGGATATTGGATCAGAAAATCGTGATGTGGAATCTGTATGGGTGGAGCTAAGAAACACCAATGGGTAGAAAACGTTGATGGGGGCTGTCTATAGTCCCTCAGACAGTAGTTCAGATGTAAAGGATGACATTAATCAGGAAAGTAGAGGTTCATGCAATAAGGGTGCAACTGTAATCATGGGTGACTTTAATCTGCATATAGATTGATCAAACCAAATTATCAATACTACTGTGGAGGAGAATTTTCTGGAGTGTGCATTTGACGTTTTATCAGACCAATACTTTGTGGAACCAATAATTGAACAGGTTATCATAGACTGGGTATTGTGCAATGAGAAAGCAGTAATTAATAATCTTGTTCTTCGAGGCCCCATGTGGAGCAGCGACCATAACATGATAGAATTCTTCATTAAGATGGACAGTGAAGTAGTTGAAATCAAAACTAGGGTCCTGAATGTAAATGAAGGACACTACAAAGATACGAGTTGAGAGTTGGCTATGGTAGATTGGGAAACTTTACTAAAAGTGTTAATGGTGGATAGGCAATGGATAATAATTAAAGAAAGTGTGCATGATTACAACAATTATAAATTCCCGACCCAAAAATAAAACCAGAAAGGTGGCTCAACCGTGGCTTACAAAAGAAATTAGAGATAGTCTTAGATCCAAAGAGGAGGCAGATAAAACTGCCAGAAAAAGCAGCAAGTCTGAGGATTGGGAACAGTTTAGAATTCAGCAAAGGAGGACAATGAGGTTGATTAAGCGGGGGAAAATAGAGTATGAGAGTAAACTTGCAGGGAACGTACAAACTGACTGTAAAAGCTTCGACAAATATGTGAATAGTCAAAGATTAGTGAAAACAAATGCAGATCCCTTACAGTCATAAACGGGGAAAATTATATTGGGAAACAAAGAAATGGCGGAACAATTAAACACATACTTTGGTTCTGTCATCACAAAGGAGGACTCAAATAATCTCCCAGAAATGTTAGTGAACCAAGAGTCGAATGAGAGGAACTGAAGGAAATCATTGTAAGAAATAAAAACATAGTGCTAGGTAAATTAATGTGGTTAAAGGTTGGTAGGTAAATTGGCCATTATAAATTGCCCCTAGTATAGGTAGGGGAATTGAGGGAAGGTGGGGATGTGGAAGGAATATGGGATTAATGAAGGATTAGTATAAAGGGTTGTTGATGGCCGGCACAGACTCGGTGGGTAGAAGGGACTGTTTCAGTGCTGTATCTCTAAATAAAGGCTGCAAATCCCGAGGGCCTGATAATCTACATCCCAGAGTACTAAAAGAAGTGTCCCTATAAATAATGGTTGCAATTGTGGTCATCTTTCAAAATTCTATATACTCTGGAGCAGTTTCTACAGACTGGAGGGTGGCAAATGTAACTCCACTATTTAAAAATGCGGGGAGAGAATAAAAAACAGGGAATTGCAGACCAGTTCGCCTTCCATCAGTAATGGGGAACATGCTACAATCTATCATAAAGGACATGATAGCAGAACAGTTGGAAAGCATAAACAGGATTGGGCAAAGTCAGCATGGGTTTACGAAAGGTAAATCACGCTTAACAAATCTACTAGTGTTTCTTGAGGATGGAACTGGTAGAATAGATAAGGGAGAACCAGTGGATGTGCTGTATTTGGATTTTCAGAAGGTTTTTGATAAGGCCCCACATAAAAGGTCATTTTGAAAACTTAAAGCACATGGGATTGGGGTAATATACTGGCATGGATTGAGAATTAGTTGACAGATGGGAAATAGAGAGGAGGAATTAACAGGTATTTTGTTCCGGGTGGCAGACAGTGTCTAGTGGGATACGGCAGGGATCAGTGCTTGAGCCCCAGCTTTTCACAATATACATTAATGACTTGGCTGAGGGAACTAAATGTAACATTTCAATGTTTGCAAATGACACAAAGCTGCGGCGGCAAGTGAGCTGTAAGGAGGATACAAAGAGGCTCCAATGTTAATTGGACAAGTTGGGTGAGTGGGCAAATACATGGCAGATGCCCTACAATGTGAATAAAAGCGGGGTCCCTTGTTCTGTTCTCGTATTCCTGCACGTTTATTTCCCTTAGGTGTCTATCCAAAATGCTATTGAAATCGTTCATTGCTCCTGCTTCCACCACTCCTTACCACCCGGTAGATAAAAATGTCCTTCCTCGCATCCCCCCTGCATCTCTTGCCCAAACGTTATCTCTAGTCCTTGTATCATCAGCTAATGCGAACAGTTTTCTTTGTCCACCTTATCTAAACCTATCATAACCTTGTACACCTCAATCTCATTTCCTCCAGGGAAAACAATCCCTTGTAAGTAAAATCCCACATCCCTTGAACCATTCTGGTCAATCTTCTCTGTACCATGTCCAAGAGCGTCACATCATCCTTAAAGTGTGGTGAACAAAACTGGATGCAATACTCTAGTTGGGGTCCAACCAGAGCTTTATAAAGTTTCAGCATAACATTCCTTCTTCTGTACTCACTACCTCTATTTATGAAGCCCGAGATCCCAAATGCTTTTCTAACGACTCTCTCAATATGTCCTGCAGCATCAAAGATCTAAGCATATGATCCTCAAGTCCCTCTGTTCCTGCACACCCTTCTAATCTGTGATGTTAAGTTTATATTGCTCTCTCTATATCTTCTTCTAAATGTGCATCACCTCACATTTCTCTGATTTCAGTTCAGTCTTCCACTGGTCTGCCCATTCTGTTAGCCTTTCAATGTCGTGTTTCAGTTGTATATAAAAGCAGTGTTCCCTAAACTTCCCTTTGTGGAACATCACTATCTACTACCTTCAAGTCTGAAAAAACAGCCATTTACTATGATTCGCTGATTTCTCTCATTAAGACATTTTCATAATCCAAGCTGACACTGAGCATCAATTTAATAATAGCAAAATACTGCGGATGCTGGAAATCTGAAATAAAAACAAGAAATGCTGGAACCACTCAGCAGGTCTGGCAGCATCTGTGAAAAGAGATGCAGAGTTAACGTTTCGGGTTAGCGACCCTTCCGAACTGACAAATGTTAGAAAAGTCACAGGGTATATGCAAGTGAGGCGAGGGTGGGGCAAGAGATAACAAAGGAGGTGTAGATTGGACTAGGCCACATAGCTGACCAAACGGACATGGAGCAAAGGCAGACAATATGTTAATAGTGTGTTGAAAGACAAAGCATTAATACAGATTAGGTGTTAATGCACTGAATATTGAACAGCAGCAAGTGCAAACCTGAAAAAAACAGCGTAATTAAACTGAAGAAACTAAGATGAAATGAAATAAATGCAAAAAAAAATTGTAAAAATGTAAAAAAGAATGTTAAAAAAAAGAAGAAAAAGTAACTAAAAATGAAAGTAAAATGGGGGGCTGTCATGCTCTGAAATTATTGAACTCTATGTTCAGTCCGGCAGGCTCTAGTGTGCCTAATTGGCAGATGAGATGCTGTTCCTCAAGCTTGCGTTGATGTTCACTGGAACACTGCAGCAATCCCAGGACAGAGATGTGAGCATGAGAGCAGGGCGGAGTGTTGAAATGCCAAGCAACTGGAAGCTCAGGGTCCTGCTTGCGGTCTGAGCGGAGATGTTCCACAAAGCAGTCACCCCGTCTCCGCTTGGTCTCCCCAATGTCGAGGAGACCACACTGTGAGCAGCGAATACAGTATACTACATTGAAAGAAGTACAAGTAAATCGCTGCTTCACCTGAGCATCAATTAACTGTCCAGCTGCTACAAACAGACTATGTCAGAAACTACAAGTTCAGCTTAAAATTAAGTGAAATGTTAAATGTAAAGTACACTAAATTTTTGAAACAGATCAACTCTAAGATCTCTTAAAATTCAGTCACTCATTAACTCTACTCTATATTGTATTTAATAATTTAGTACAAGCAATATTACCTAAAACTGGGCACTGTGCCACTTACTCTACTTCGGGTTTTGGAAGAGAATTCCAGAGCTTAGGGGTGAGAACAGAAAGTGCTGGAAATACTCAACAAGTCTAACAGCATCTGTGGAGAGAAACAGAGTTAATGTTTCAGGTCTGTGACCCTTAATCAGAACTTGCAAACGGTAGAAATGTAACAGTCTGTCATTTAATCTCTCCCCTCGCCGCCCCATCACTGTCCTTCCTTTTTGTTCTTCTCCCCCCCTTCCCCTCTTTCACTTGCTCGAAGTATGCTACATTTCTAACGTTTACCGGTTCTGATGTACGGTCACAGATCTGAAACGTTAACTCTTTTTCTCTCTCACAGATGCTGCCAGATATGCTGAGTATTTCCGGCACTTGCTTTTCTCATTGCAGAGTCCCAGCATCCGCGGTATTTTACTTTTAATTTAGTGTTTAATTTACTGCTACTTCTCTTCCAGGAATGCCTACCTTGAAGAAGTTCTGCTCTTCTCTTCCAGAGCGTAAGGCCTCAGCAGCTGAAGACACGGCCATCAATGATAATTCATTAAACTCGGGCATGCGCAAGAGGCCAGAATTAGATGAGTGCAGATAACTTGGAGGCTTGTAGAACTGGAGGAGATTACAGAGATAGGGAGGTGTGAGCCAATGAGGGATTTGAAAAGAAGTCTGAGAGTTTTACATTGAGGTGTCGCTGACCAGGGTCCAATGTAGGTTAATGAGTGCAGGAAGTGACGGGTGAACAAGACTTGGCGTGAGTTAGGACATCGGCAGCAGTGATTTGAATCACCTCAAGTTTATAGAGGGTAGAATGTGGGAGACAAGCCTGGAGTGTTTTGGAATAGTCAAGTCTACAGGTAACACAGGCCAGGGTGAATGTTTCAGCAGCAGAGGAGCTGGGACGCGCACAGTTGGGCGATGATACAGAGGTGGAAATATGCGGTTTTAGAGTTAGCATGAATATTTGGCAGGAAGCTCATCGCAGGGTTAACAATGACACCAGGTTGTGAGCAGTTTGGTTCAGTCTCAGACAGTTACCAAGGAGAGGGATGGAGGCTGTAGTGTGGAAACGTTTGATGTGGGGTTTAAAAACACTGGCTTCAATTTCCCTAATATTTAATTGGCATGACAGCTGTGTGAGGTGATACATTGTGGGAAGATTTTATTTATTTATTTCCTTTCATGGGATGTGGGTGTCGCTGGATATGCCAGTATTTAGAGCCTATCACTGATTGCCCTTGAGAAGGTGATGATGAGCAGTATGTGGATGCATGAGGAGAGATATATAAGCTAAATGGCACAATGCAAAAGGTGGTGAGAATAACAGAGAGACCTGGGGTGTTTGTGCAAAACCCTTGCAGCTAACTGGACAGCTAACAAGCAGATGAGAAAACAAATAAACTTGGAGGCTTCATTAACAGAGAGACAGAGTGCACAAGTCAGGTTGTTATGCTAAAACTATAGAAAATATTAGTTCGGCTCCACCTTGAGAACTGTGTCTAATCCTGGGAACCACACTTTAGGAAGGATATGAAACGTTTGGAGAGGGGACAGAAAAGTTTTACTGGATCTTTTACAGGACGATGGATAACAGTTATGTAACTGGGATTGTTCTCCTTAGAGCAGGGGAATTTAAAAGGAGATCTGATAGTGATGTTTAACATTATGAAGAATTTGGATAAATTAAATAAAGTAAAACTGTTTCCAGTCACTGAGGGGCCGTTAACAGAGGACAAAGATTTATGGTGATTGGCCAAAAGAAGCAGAGGTGACACGGGACTTTTTTTCATTCAATGGGTGTTTTGCATTTGCAATGTATTGTTTGATCGGCTGAAGGATCGGGATTCAACATTAAATTCCAAAAGGGATGTGGATAAATATCTTAAGGACATTCATGGAAGGATCTGAGTAAGAGCCAGAATGTGTGACTAGCTGGAAGTTCTCCAAAAAGGCCAGCACCGACTTCATGGACCAAATGACCTCCTTCAGTGCAATACGTTTCTATGATTCTATGATTGCTCATGCCTGTACTTTCCCAATATTCCTATCCTCGCAACAGGCATTTGATAAAGTACCACATAACAGCTGTGTTACCAGATTAGCAATACATGGGTTGAAAGTGTCAAGGTCAGCCGTGGCTCAGTTTGTAGCTCTCTCCCCTTTCAGTCACAAGCTTCTAGGATCACGTGTCACTGTAGTACATGATCGCAAGAATAAAGGCTAACGCTGCAGTCACAGTACTGAGGTGGGTCTGTACTTTCAGAGGTGCTGTCTTTCGAATGAAACGTTAAACCAAGCTCCCGTCTTCCCTATCAGATGGATGTTAAAGTTCCCAACGCAGTATTTCGAAGCAGAACAGGGGAATTATTCCCGGTGTCCTGTTCAACATTTCTCCTTCAATCGACATAAAAAAAGCTGATCATTATCACATTGCTACTTACCTGATTTGTCTGTGCAGAAATTGGCTGTCCTGTTTCCTAAATTACTGGAGAGACTTGGCTTCAATAAGTACTCATTGGTTGTAAATCGTTTTTGGGACATGAAGTGGTCATGAAAGTCGCTACATAAATTGCAGTCATTTATTTTCAATACCATCATGCAGGAAATTAGCTAAGTAACAAAAAACAGAGTCGTGGAGAATGGCTTTTGTTCAGTCTGGAGAGAAGTACACAGTGGGGTTCCCTAGGGTCACTGTTGCTGTATATTAATAGTACCGGCTTGTGTACAGAAGGGATAATGTTAAAGTTTTCAGATGGCGGGAAACTCTGGACAGTTAATAAACAGTGAGAAGGATAGTCGTAACACCCACTGGATTCCTGGAAAACCATTAGGAAGTCCGTTACTCCAGGCGTGACTGTTTTTCTCTTCCACGCCACTGATCATCTTTTCCCTGTGATATGCTAACGACAGTGTACTTCTGGCTTTATTTATTCCAAGTTCCTCTCAAGGTTCCCTACTCGCTCTAAGCAATAATAACACATATTTCACCTCGTGTAATCTCTCTCTCTGTCTCAGAGTTTCCTACCTGGTCCCAGCGATGATCACTCATCGCCAACTGAGATTATCATTTCTCTCAAACCAAGTGAATGACGCCTATGATCCCGACCTCAGTGATCCCTCTCCGACGCTACTTTAAGATCTGATTAATTGTCACAGATTATCCAAAAGGAGGTCCAAGAGTCACAAGATATTTATTGAGGAGTGGTAGTTCAAATGCAATACAAAATCAGAATAGAATATGCAGACATCCGACCTGTGACAGGTGAGAATAGCTTTGTATTCTGGATCGGATGGATGGAATGGCCTGGTCTCTGCTGCATGACCTGTGACAGGTGAGAATGGATTTCTATCCTGGATCGGATGGATGGAATGGCCTGGTCTCTGCTGTCTAATCTGTAACAGGTGAGAATGGTTTCTATCCGAGATCAGATAGATGGAATGGCCTTTTCTCTGCCGTTTGACCTGTAACAGGTGAGAATGGTTTTCTGTACCGAATCAGATGGATGGAATGGCCTGGTCTCTGCTGTCTTTCCTGTGACAGGTGAGAATGCTTTTCTATCCCTGATCAGATGGCTGGAATGGTCTAGGCTTTGCTGTCCGACCTATGACAGGTGAGAATGGTTTTCTTTCCTGGAACAGCTGGATGGAATGGCCTGTTCTGTGTTGGCTGACCGATATCCCGGATTCTTTTCATGGGATGTGAGTCACACTGACAAGGCCAGCATTTGTTCCCCGTCCCAAAGCCCTTGGGTTGTCCTTTGTAGTCTACAGGTGTACAGAAAAAAGCGACTGAAACAGACTAGTCTGCATAGTGAAGGCCAAAAGGGCTTTTCGAAGCTAAAATAACCTGTTGACAGCTACAAGTTGTTCTCATTACACATTAACAGAGTTACTAGTGGAAGAAACCTCTTTTGGTCTGTGGAATGTTTAACAGTAAGCAGAACAGTCGTAAATATCACATCAAAACAAATTAAGAGACATGCTTCAAAGATCCATTTCACTTTGAAGTCAAGTTAGAACTTAACAGAAACTTCACATGCACAAAACCCAGCAGCCATGTTGTCTGTAAAAAGGAATATAAGAGATTGGCATGACTGAACAGGTTTTAAAAATGTTAATGCAGCTGGTCTAAGTTTTCCAAAGTGTCTTGAAAAACTGAGAGAGTATCACAAATTGTCATTGATTGATGATGTCAGAGTCTGTCTTGTTTTGAAATGCAAATACACTAGAAATTCTCTAAGCAACAGTTTGTCAGACGTCAGGAATGTAAGCGATTTGGATTGTTTAATTGTCATGAGGTTTAAAATGTGTGTGTGACCAGGGAGCAAAGCTGTTGTTGTTTGTGATGGTAACAATCCTGAGGCATCTGTAACATCCACAAGGGTGATGAAATTACTGAAGGAAATGCAAACACATGCTCACCATCAAGGCAGTCTCGCATATCATAGTCTGAACAAAAAAATGGACGTCTCATTGCACAATTGCATCTTATGGTGGATTTGCATAGGACAGTGTGATCTTGTCAATGAGACAATCCAGCCGCCTTGGTATGGAAGGTGCAAAAAAACATTGCAAATAGCTATTCAGTGTTAAGGTCGAGGAGCTTGGTCAGCTACTGAACGATTAGTAGGGAGGTAAATGCTCATGTATTGATGACTTCTTGCAACATGTTTGTGACTAATGGGTGTATTTCTAACAGGTGCATTGCGAATGGGGATTTTGTATAATTGTTAACTAGTAGTATTCCTACTGAATTTACTGAATTGGTGTTTAATTTGAGTTTTGAGTGCTGTCTCATTATTTATTGTAATTCTCATGTTCGAATCATAGAGTAAGCAATTAAAATATATGACATTTTAGAAACAACAACAGTTGTTTAGATACGTGAACATGAAACTTCACATTCTCACTCCAAAGAATGTTGACACAAAGACCTATGCCCTTGACGAGATAGCGACTCTCATTTAACGCTGTGGAATATCATTCCTACACCTTTTTTCATTTTTACGGGTTGTGGGCGTCGTTTGCAAAACCAGCATTTGCTGTTCATCCATAATTATCCCTGGCAATTGAGTGGCTTGCTAGACTATTTCATAGGGCAGTTAAATATGAACCACATTGAGTTACATGTAGACCAGATCCGGTAAGGATGGCAGATCTCCTTCCCTAAAGGACAGTAGTGAATCAGATAGATTGTTACATAATTCGATGATAATTTCATGGCAACATTACTAAGTCCAGCTTTCAATTACAGATTTTTATTTATCAATTCAATGTATTAATTACTTGAATTTTAAATTCCACCAACTGCTATGGTGGGATTTGAACACATGTCCACAGGGAATTAGCCCAAGCCTCTGGATCACTAGTTCAGTGACATTACCACTACACCACTGTCACTGCCTCTCCGCCTCACTTTCCTCCCTTAAGACGCTACTGAAAAGCTTCCTCTTCGACCAAGCTATTGGTCATCTGACCTCATATCTCCTGCTGCATATCGTGTCATACTTTACTTCATGAGGCTCCTGTGAAGCACCTTGGAATGTGTTATTACATTAAAGGCACTATCTAAATATACGTTGCAGTTGACGTTTACCAGACATGGCTTGTCTTACCATATGCTTGCTGCTTGTCATTTATTGTCCATTGTTTTGTTTTTCTCAAGCAACGAATACTTTTGTCCTGGGTTGTAAACTCGAGAAAGTTCCCAATCAGATACATTAAACTGACTGGTCAGTAAATATAGGGTTTACTCCATCTCTGTTACAGTGTATAACATTTACAACCCTCTAGTCCTCTGTCATCACTCCCATATCCAAGGAGGATTGGAAGATGATGGGCAGTGCATCTGCGAAGAAGGATGAGAGGTGACTTGATAGAGGGGTACAAAATGATGAGAGGCACAGATGGAGTGGATTGCCAGAGACTTTTTCCAAGGGGGAAAAGGGCTATCACAGGGGGCATAATTTTAAGGTGATTGGAGGAAGGTTTTGGGGAGATGTCTCTTTACACAGAGAGTGGTGGGAGCGTGGAATGCGCTGCCAGCGGTGGTAGTAGACGCAGAAACATTAGGGACATTTAAGTGACTCTGAGATAGGTACATGGATGATAGTAGAATGAAGGGTCGGCAGTTCGTTTGATCTTAGAGTAGGTTAAAGGTTCGGCACAACATAGAGGGCCGAAGGGCCTGTACTGTGCTGTATTGTTCTATGTTCTATGCTATTCCCAGCATTCCCTCCCTCAGCATTCCTCACCCATCCCATCCAGATTGGGTAAATGGTCTAGTTTATTGTGGTACAACAATTGCTGGATTGAAAGGGGTTGACTGAACCTATTTGTTCAGTGACTGCAATTAATGTCAGTCTCCATGGACCCTAATTGTGTCACTGGAGCCTTTCTGTCTTCTATTAATAAGAGACTCCTTTCAATGTATTTTCCCATAGTGTTAGCGGGAGCATCACCTCTGGCACTAACAGGGATCAGCGGCATCAGAGAGAGTGAGAGAGGATAGTTCAGAATCAGAGAATAATAGACTGGAATGTTACAACATGGAGCAGGATCTAAGAACAATAGATAGTAATGTGACAACAATGGATCATAATCTGAGAACAATAGATTGGAATGTTACAACAATAGACAGGAGTTTCTCCTCCGATCTTTACCTTCTTTCTACATATTATGATTTATACCCATTAGACGAACGATCGTACATTCACTTGAGATTATTCAATACATTTACTATCCCTCTTGGCTATTGTTGGTGTCCCTGGTAAGTTACTTTATACAGCTATTAATTATATAAACTATATTTACCCACATAACTGTTCATTCCATTTACTCTGCTCTCCTTGCTGCTGTTATTATTCCTGGTTAATCTCTACCTCCGGCTATTAGCTCTGTAAACCATTGCTAACTGTATTACAGTTCTTGTCATTTACTCTCTCATCTTTGCTACTGTTGCCATCTCGATTTCCAGCCAGCTGATCTGTGAAGCCTGTTTCACAGAAATACTGCTCTGTAATGTAAATTTTGCAGGACTGAAGCCAGGGTCATTTGCCTCCATCACAAACTCTATCCCCTATCTGTGAAACACATACCCCACCCTGGCCAATATCTGCGGCTGAACCAGACTGTTTACAACCTTGGTGTTCTATTTCAACTAGAGTTGAGTTCATCTCCATATTATCTCCATCGCCAAGCCTGCATAGAACAACGTCTGTACTATTATCCGTCTCCACCTCTGCCTCAGTCCATCGTCTGCATAAACCCTCGCCTGTTCCTTTGTTAAATCCACTGACGCCTATTCCAATTCTATCTTGGTCACCCTCATAGTTATAAATCTCCATAAACAGCCACAGCCCATCCAGAACTCTGCTGCCTGTATTCTAACTCACACCAAATCCCAATCACCCATCACCCCTGTGCTCAATGATCTGCATTGGTTCTCCGTCCAGCAGCATCTTAATCTTTCAGTGTCTCTGGGTCTGTAACATGACCAACAAATGGAGCAGAGGCTGCAGGGAGAGGAAGCTCTGTAAAGAGGGAGGAGAAGGGGGCTCTGCCCTACCCTCCCAGGCTTTTTCAAGAGTACTTTTCCTGCCTACACCTACCACAGGAGCAGTGTGTGAGGTGACTGATTCAATAAGGAGGTTGTCACAGATCTGTTTCCCCTCCTGCAACAGAACCTGGAGCCTCACAACAGGCTGAGGACGGAGCTGTCAGTGGCAGTTAAGGTCACAGTTTCCTTGAACTTCTATGTCTCAGGATCTTTCCAGACAGGAGCAGGAGACATATCCAACATACAGTCATAGAAAGTGACAGCGTCATAGAGTCAGTTACCACACGGAAGGAGTATATTCGGCACATAGAGACCATGCTGTCTATCTGTGGAGCACTTCAGTCAGTCCTACTCCACCGCTCAATCCCCTTTTCCCTGCATGTTCACTTCCTTTAAGCGCCCATCCAGTTTCATTTTGAATTTGAAAAAAAGGGTCAAGTTGGAAAGTAGTAAAGCTGGAAACAGGAGGTAGAAAAGTAGCAAGTTTCATTAGAAAGCAGGCGAAACAAAGTTGAGCATCAACTAGAATGCACAATGTCAACAGGGCAAGGTTAAGGCCACTCTACCTGAATATACGCTGAATTCACTAGATGGTAGATGATTTAAGGGCCCAAATAGAGGTAAATGGGTATGATCTAACTATCATAATGGAAACGTGGCTACATGGTGACCAAGACTGAGAACTCAATATACAAGCATATTCGACATTTACAAAGGACAGGCAAAAAGGAAACGGCGGTAGTAGTGCAGTTTTAATAAGGGATGAGATCAGTGCATTGGTAAGGGAAGGCCTCAGATCTGAAAAACGAAATCTGTTTGGGTGGAACTAAGTAACAGCAAGGGGCAGCAAACATTGGTAGAAGTTGTTTATATGCCACCAAGCAGACGTGTTAGTCTGTGTGCGGCGGGTTAGGGGAGGTGGGGTGGGGTGGGGGGGGATGGCGGTTGCATTAATCAGAAGTTTAGAGAATGATGTAGCCCGGGTAATACAGTAATCATGGGTGATTTCAATCTTCATATAGACTGGGTAAAAGTACTGAGAACGAATGCTATGGAGTATGTTAGGCATGGTTTTCTAGAGCAGTATGTTGAGGAACCAACTGCAGAATAGGCTATCATAGATCTAGAATAATGTGATGAAAGACAGTGCTAATTAATAATCGTAATAAACGTAAGGAATGAGTGACCATAATATGGTAGAATTTTACATTATTTTTCAATGTGAGGTAGTTCAATTTGAAGGCCTGATGCTTAATGTGAGCAATTACAATTATGAAGGTCAAAGAGCAACCTTACTGAGGTGGATTGGAAAAAAATACATTGAAAGGTATGGCAGTAACATCGGCAATGGATAGCTTTTAACGAAATATTATGGAGTTTACAGCAACTATACATTCCTGCAAGGCACAAAAAACCCAAAAGTGATGTTAGTCAACTTTGGGTAGCAAAGGAGGTAAAAAGGATTGTACAAGATTAAAAGAAAAGACCTATCAAGTTGCCAGAAAAAGTGGTAAATCTGTGGATTGGGAGGATTTTAGAATACAGCAAGGGAAGATTAAGCAACTGACAAAGGAATCGAGAATAGAATCTGAATGTTAGCGAGCAAAACAGACTGCAAAAGCTTCGATAGGTAGGTAAAAATGAAACTTTTGACTAAGACCAATGTGGGTCCATTACAGTTAGAGTCAGGAGAATTTATAATGAGGAATAGGGAAATGGCAGTGAAGCTAAATGATTACTTAGTGTTTGTCTTCACTGAGGAAGGTACGAGAAATCTCCCAGAATCAGAGATCCAATGGATGAGGGGGTGTGAGGAAGTGAAGGAAATTCGTATTAGTAAGAAATTAGTAAGCATTGGAGAAATTAAAGGGGCTGAATGTTGATCAGTCCCCAGGACCTGATATTCTACATCCCAGAGTGTTGAAAGAGGTAGCTATGGCGATGGTGGTTGCATTGGTGATCACCTTCCAAAATTCGATAGATTCTGGAGTGGTTTCTCAGATTGGAAGGTCGCAAATATCGCCCCACTAGTTTAGAAGGGAGGGAGAGAGAAAACAGGGAATTGCAGACATGTCAGCGTTACATCAATCATTTGAAAAATGCTAGAATCTATTCGAAAGGATGTAATAAATGGACACTTGGATAATAATGACCGGATTGGGCATCGTCAACATGGATTTATGAAAGAGAAATCATGTTTGACGAAACTTTTGGAGTTTTTTGAGGCTGTTACAAACAGAATTGAAAAAGGGGAGTCAGTGGACGTGGTATAGTTGGATTTTCAGAAGTCTTTTGATAAAGTCCCCAACAGGAGTATGGTTAGCAAAATTAAAGTAGATGGGAGAGGAGGTAATATACTGGCATGGATTAAGGATTGGTTAATAATCAGAAAACAGAGAGTCGGAATAAACGGGTGATTATTGCATTCGCAGGCTGTAACCAGCGTGAGACCGCATGGGGGAGCGCTTCGGCCCCAGCTGTCCACAATATATATCAATGATTTGGATGTCGGGACCAAATGTAGTATTTCCAACTTTGCGGATGACACCAAATTAAGTGGGAATGTGTGTTGTCAGGAAGATGCAAAGCCGTTTCAAGGGGATTTTAGTGAGTGGACACGAACATAGCAGATGTAATATAATGTGGAAAATATGAGGTTATCCACTTTGGTAGGAGGGGCAGATGTGCAGAGTATTTCTTAAATGGTAAGAGATTAGAACGTGTAGATATAGCAAGGGACCTGGGTGTCCTCCTCAATAAGTCACTGAAAGCTAACCTGCAGGTGCAGAAAACAATTAGGAAGGTTAATGGTGTGTTACCTTTTGTTGCAAGAGGATTTGTGTACAGATGTAGTGAAGGCTTACTGCAATTGTATAGAACCTTGGTTAGGCTACATTTGGAGTACTGTGTGTAGTTTTGCTTTCCATACTTTAGAAAGGATAATTTTGCCATAGAGGGAGGGCAAGGAATGCTCAATAGAATTGCTCCCAGGATGTCAGGACTGTCCTATGAAGAGAGATTGGGTAAACCTTGTCTGTATTCTCGGGAGTTTCAAAGAATAAGAGGTGATCTCATTGAAACGTAAAATAAATACTTAAAGGGAGAGACAGGGTAGATACAGCTAAGATGTTTCCCCTGGTTAGGGGATTCTGGAACCGGGGACACACTTTCAAAATATGGGGGAAGCCACTAAGGTCAAGGATAAGGAGAAATTTTTTTGATGAGAGGGTTGTGAATCTTTGGAATTCTCTACCCCATACGGCTGTGGAAGCTCAGTCATTGAGTATGTTTAAAGCAGAGATTGACTGATTTCTAAATACCAAAGGCATAATGGGATATGAGGATAGAGCAGGGGAAAATGGCGTTGAAGTGAAAGAATAGCCATGATCATATTGAATAGTGGGGCAGGCTCGATGAGCTGAATGGACAACCCCTGCTGCTATGTTCCCAAATTCCTATGTTCCTACTCTACCATTGGTGACCGTGCTTTCAGCTGCTGATGGTCCTAAGCATCTGGAAGAAAAGAGCAGAACTTCTTCAAAATAAGCATTCCTGGAAGAGAATTGGCAGTGAATTAAATACTAAAATGAAACCAAAATACTGTGGATGCTGAAACTCTGAAATGAGAACAGAAAGTGCTGGAAATACTCAGCAGGTCTGGTAGCATCTATGTAGAGAGAAACAGAGTTAACGTTTCAGGTCCATGACCCTTCATCAGAACAGGTAAACTCTAGAATGTAACAGTCTGCCATTTAATCTCTCTCCTCTAAGTCCCAACACAGTCCTTCCTTCTTGCTCTTCTTTTCTCGTCCCCTATGTCACTTGCTTAAAGACTGTTACATTTCTAACATTTACGAAAATTTCTTCACGATTGACGTCAGAATGACTAGCCTGTTTACCCCATCTCTCAATTTTGTAAACAGAGTTTAACATTTACATCACTCCACTCCTCTGTTATCACTCCCATCTCCAAAGAGAATTTAAACATTCTCGCCAGTGCTTCTGCTGTTTGCACCATTCCTTGCCTCAGCAACCCTCATACATCCCATCCAGACCGGGAAATGATCGAGTTTATTGTCGTACAAAAAGTGTTGGATTGAAAGTGATCAACTGAAACTGTTTGTTCAGCTACTGTAATTAATGTCAATCTCCATGGAACCCAATTCTGCCTCTGGAGGGCTCCCTCTTCTATTAATACAGGTGCTCATTTCAATGTGTTATCACATAGTGTCAGCGGCAGCATCACCTCCGACATTAATAGGGGTCAGCAGGTTCCAGAGAGAGGGAGGGGATCGATCAGAATCTGAGATCAATAGATTGCAACGTTGCAACAATGGATCCGAATCTGAGAACAGTAGATTGGAATGTTACAACAATGGATCAGAATCTGAGAACCATAGATTGCAAGTTTACCAAAATGGGTCAGAATCTGAGAACAATAGGTTGGAATGTTACAACAATAGGTAGGAGTTTCATCTGGGAGTTTGACATTCTTTCTACAAATTACGATTGGTACTCATTGGACATTCGGATCTATCTCGCATTGAGGATTATTCAATACATTTACTATCCCACCCTGGCTATTATTGGTGTCCCTGGTAAGTCTCGCTATTCAGCTATTAATTCTATAAACCATGTTTAACTGCATTACTTTTCTTGCCATTTACGCTGACTTCCTTATATTAGAGTTCTTGTAATTTAGTCTCTCAACTTTGCTGCTGTTGCTGTCCCTGGGAAGTCTCTACTTCCGGCAATGAATTTTGTAAAACGTGTTTCACTGAAATAATCATCTTGCAATTTTAATTTTAAGAAGAGCTGAGCTGGTGTAATCAGTCCCCATAAGAAATTCCAACCAATCTCCATGAACCCTTCACTGGCCAATATCTGAGGCTGAACCAGACATTTTACAATCTCTGCGTTCTATTTAAATTTCAGCTGAGTTAATCTCCATATTCTCTCAATCACCAAACCTGCCTACTATCACCTCCATAATATCACTCGTCCCAGCACTGCCTCAGCCCATCTGTTGCATACACCCTCATCTATGCCTTTGTTAAATCCACACTTAACAATTCCAATTCTATGCAGCGATCACTCCCAGTTTTAAACCTCCATAAACCACAACACATCCAGAACTCTGCTGCCTGTATCCTGACTCACACCAAATCCTTGTCACCCTTCACCCCTGTGCTCACTGATCGACATTGGCTCCCGGTCTGTCAGCACCTCAACTTTAATATTCTCATTCTTATGTTTTAATGCCTCCATGGCCTCACCCCTCCAATTAGTCCCATTCCACTGCGCATTTCCATACCCCTGCAAATCTTTTGCCTGAAAGTCTTTTCTGCAATTCCACTTTAAAAGTAACAGTTTGAAAAGGTACTGTTTGAAATTTAGGGGTTTCCCTATTAGGTCAGAGGCGAGGAGGTTTTGTTTTTTCCCTCACAGTGTTGTGCGAATTTGGAACTCTGTACCTCAGAAGGTGATGGAAGCGGGATCACTGAATATTTTTAAGGTCGAGATCGATAGATTCTTGTTAGGCAATAGAATCAAAGATTATCGTGGTAGACGGCAGTGTGGAATTCGAGTCAGGAACAGAATAACCATGAACTTATTAGATGGTGGACAAGGCCCGGCGGGCAGAATGGCATACTTGCGCTCCTAATTCATATAGTGGTACGGCCGTATGGTATTTCTCACTGTATCTAATCTTGGCCATGATTTCCAGCTCCACAGCATCACCGGGCCCAAGGCCATGGATGCTTGAATCCATTAAATTGATTGAGCTGAGCTGCTGGTCACTTCAAGTGCTCTGTGCTGGACAGGGCTCCAGACCCGGTTCTTCAAGCATGTTCTAGAAGTGTGGGGAAGGGTTTGAAGTGACATCAATTAGCCATTCCAGCAGAGTGGATGTGGAACTTTGAAACTTAGTCTGCGCATGTCCACTGACCGCCTGTGTTAGTCACTCTGAGCTGAACAAAGATTCAGCAGCACGAGGAACCTCCTCTAGTGTTATTTAAAAGGACCGGGCATTGAAATTACAGGTGAGGGGCTTTTTACTTACTTCTGCAATTGTAAACTTGGAGGAGGTGCTTGAGTTTGTGTTGTGACCTGGTGCAAACATTCAGTGAGGACGGAGAATTTGGTGACCCAATTCTGGACGAGGTATGGGGACTATAGTTACAGTGTCTCTGGGTCTGTAACATGACCAACAATTGAAGCAGAGACTGCATTGAGAGGAAGATCTGTAATGAGGCAGGAGGTGGAATCTATGCCCTACCGACCCCGGGTTTTCTAAGTGCACGTTTCCTACCTACACATAACCGAGGAACAATGTATGAGGCGACTCTGATTCAATAAAGCAGTTTTCATCTGCTATCGCATGACCTGGAGCTTCACACCACGGTGAGGATGGAACTGTCAGTGGCCGTTAAGTTCACAGTTTCATTGAAATTCTATGTATCTGGATCTTTCCAGTCAGCAGCATGTGACACACACACCATATAATCTTCGAGTCACTGACAGCACACAAGGAGTCCATTCGGACCATCGGGTCCATGCCGGCTGTCCACTGAGCTATGCAGTCAGTTCCATTTCCTCACTCGATCCCCGGAGCCCTGCAATTCCATTTCAACAAATACCCACCCAATTTCTTTTGAAATCGTTGATTACCTCCACTTCCACAATCCTGGTGGGCAGCGAGTTCCAGGTCTTACACAGATGCAGTTAGATTTGAGAAGCCATGTCTCTCTATGTTCAACAACCTGCCTGTAAGCAGGTTGTGGCGTATTTTTTCCCTTTTCGCCTCTCCCTCAGTTTGTGAAGCCTGACTTTTAAAGGAGCACAAAAAGACTGCTGTTAAAGTTTAAAATAGAAGTAGGAATTATTAACACATACTGTTAAACTCGGGAGGGGATTAACGTTTCCATAAATGCTCACAAACATACAAGGAAAAGTAAAGACATCGAAAGGGCAAAAACATTTACCAAGTAGAAAAGTGATTAAATTGCAAACTGAGGAAGGTTCCAGTTGAAACTAGAGTCCGTTTTTTCACTAACATAAAACTAACAGAACCAACTGGAAATGCCGAGTGGAGTAGCAGTCAGAGGAAATCTCTTTTATTTTAATTTCCTCTTCTTGCACTTTAGTAGATAAAATGAGGAAAGTTCGTTTCTGATTTCACCCCTTTCTGATGAAGATAAACTGCCAGAGAACAGACAGATTTTCTTTCTGTTTTGCAGACTGTGGGTTTTTATTTCATTCTTTCAGGCAGGTCCCAGGGGTAGCTTCCAGGCAGCCGCTTTCCTGTACAAGCTAGTCACTCCCATTAAAACTGTTTCAAAACCAGACAGGCTAAAAAGGCTGGCTTCCATTTCATGTGACCGGACCCCTTCAAGTAACTGTCGAACCTCCTTTTGTTGAAGGGATTCCGCTCCTTCCATGTCTAAACAAGTTGAATACAGCAGTAAAATAACTTTCAAAAATCTGTTTATAATGGCAGCTGACAATAATACCCAAGTGCAAAAAAATAAAATTTGCAGTTGTTTTCCATGCATTCATGATACAGGTCATTAAGAAATGCTGCATGAACCAATGTTCTTCCTCATATTCCCCTTGCCTCTCTTGCCCAAAATCCTCAATCTATATCCCTTAGTCCTTATAGCATTAGTTAAGAGAGACATTTTTCCTTGTCTAACTTATCAAAGCCTGACATAATATTGAACATTTTTGTCAAATCTCCCCTCAATCTCCTTTGTTCTAGGGATAACAAACCCAGTATTACTCACCAAACTTTGTAACAAATATTCTTATCTCTGGTGTCATTCTGGTAAATCTCCTCTGCACACTCTTAAGAACCCTTACATTCTTACTAAACTCTGGTGACCAGAAATGCACGCATTACCGTAGTTGGGGCCTAACCTGAGCTTTATCAGTGTTCAGAATAACTTCCCTGATTTTGTACTCAATCCCTCTTTCATGAAGCCCAAGATCCCACATGCGTTACTGACCACTCTCTCAATACGTCCTGCTACCTTCAAAGATGGATGCACATGCACCTTCAGGTCCCTCAGTTCCTGAACACGCTTTTGAACTGTGTCATTAACTCTATATTGCTTCTCCCGATTCCTTCTGCCAAGATGCATCACCTCACACTTGTCTGTATTAAATGTGATCTGCCACTTGCCTGCCCATTCTGCTAGATTATCTTTGTCGTGTTCCAGGCGCTTTGTATCATCCTTACTGTTGCCACTCCTCCAAGATTGGTAGCATCAGAAATTTTTGAGATCCTACTCTGTATTCCAAGATCCAAGGCATTTATATATGGCAAGAAGCAGTGGTCCCAACACTGACCCTTTTGGAAAACCACCATCTCACATCCTCCAGTTGGGAAAAAGACCATTTACTGCAGCTTGGTGTTTTCTACCCTTATGACGAATGTTATCCAATTTATTACTGACCCTCCTATTCCTGAGCCTCAATATCCCAATAAGCAGTTTATTGATGTGTCCGTTCAGTGACAGAGGCCACCTATGACGGGTGTGGTGAATTATACTGACTGCTCCCTCAGCAGGATGAGAGGTACAGTGGCTTTGTTATGATAGCGGGATTCCTGATGATGTACGTGGCTCTGCGGTGCCCCCATTTCAACGGAGAAAGGTTAAGGAACAGAAAAAAGAAACTCAATCCATTAATGTACAGTTGGTGTCTTTCCATGTCGTGCACATCATGTTGGTGAACCTTATCTGAGGAAGGATATTTTTGCTATGGAAGGAGTGCAGTGAAGGTTCACCAGGCTGATTCTTGGGGTGGAAGGACTGACGTATGACGAGAGATTGGATTGATTAAGCTTGTATTCGCTCGGGTTTAGAAGAATGAGAGGGGATCTCATAGAAACCGACAAAATTCTAAAAGGACTGGACAGACTAGATGCAGGAAGGATGTTGGGGGAGTCCAGGACCAGGGGGCACTCTCTAAGTATAAGAGGTAAGTCATCAGGACTGAGTTGAGTAGGGTTATCTTCACCCAGAGAGTGGTGAACCTGTGGAATTCTCTACCACAGAAAGCAGTTGAGGTCAAATCATTAAATATATTCAAGAAAGAGTTAGATGTGGTTCTCAGAGCTAAAGGGATCAAGAGATGCGGGGAGAAAGCGGGAACAGGGCACTGAGATTGGTTGATCAGCCATGATCGTATTGAATGGTGGTGCAGACTCGAAGGGCCGAATAGCCTACTCCTGTTCCTATGCTTTCTATGTTTCTATGTGAATGTTCACCTTCATTCTGACTCAGTCTGATGTTACCATAATCTTCATGACTCCAAGGGTAGCCAGAATGTGACTCCTCACAGACAATGGATATGCCTCTCAATACATGGCTCATGATTCTGCACACCTAAACCCACGCCCCACTGACAATCAAACATACCACGAGGAACATCGTGGAACATAACATTGATGTGACGAAGCAATGCTTTCAATGTCTGAAACGCTCGGGGGGCGCCCTTCAGTACACACTGGAGCAGGTGTCCAAGTTCATGGTGTTATGCTGCACCCTTCATATCATCATCATTAAGACAGCACAGACATTGCCACCAGGAATCGGGAAGCCATATCCAGAGGAGGAGGAGAAGGCAGGCAGGATATTTCTTGGATGCCTTCCACCCATGCATGCTGGCGGAGAAACACTGCTAAGATTCTGGTTCCCATCGGACAAGTTCCCTTTCCCATCATGGATCCCTCATTCTCCACCATGACACCCATCTGAGACGCCCCATCATAGCCTCCCCTTGGTCATCATCCTGCAATAAAACCACCAAGAAAAACATTTCCATTAACATCTTTATTCAACAACACATCCAATTATACAAACAAAACTGAACTATTCACCCTTGTGTATCCCCTTAGTCCCTGTTTTGTGGTTTCCCTCAACTTGCATAGTGCTCCTAAACAGTGTTTCCCCAGTGGCTGCAACATGGTTGGTGGAAGGCTGCTGAATTTCACTGATAGCCTTGCAGGACGTCCTCGGGCAGTGATGGGCCTTGAGGGCTCGGATTCGTACTTGGCCACCTCAACATGGGCAGCATAGGCTTGGGCTGGCTATTGGGTAACAGCAAGGGCACTGTTAGAATGGCAATGAAGGGAGCACAATACTGTCATCCTGAGAGAGAGGACAACAGGTTCCTGTTCCAGGGAGCCACTGCTAGTCCCACGAGGTGACACCTCCGCAATCCTAGTAATCTACTTGATCACAGATTGCTGGTCTGCTGTGAGAGACTGCAAATGCCTTTGAGCACTGAGATACACAGCCATGATGGCAGCAGTAAGGTTTATTCTGATTCTGCATGGCATCAAGCATGGATTTCATGAACTCAGTCTGATCTTCCAGTGCAGCACTGAGATGCCGGGTGTCTGCCGCCTGTGCTGCAGTGGACACAGAGACAATGGTCACCAGATACCGTAGCATGGCTGGGTCCGCTAGTGCTGTCATGGAGTTAGGGACCACTTCCACAGGGAAAAGAATGGGCTTCAAGTTCTGTGCAATGTTCTGTGCCATTTGGAGCCAGACTCCTCCATGTTCCTTGACAGTGACAACAGACCATCTGACAGGCCTGTCAATGGACAAATTTCTCAGTGTACGTGTCCATCAGCATTCCTCTGTATGCTGCTCCAGCAATGTTCACATCTGAGTCCTGTATATTGTAATTCTTTTGTGACCTCGCTCTCTGGTGAGCTGACACATGAACTATCCTTTCCCACTGGCCTGCTTGCCGCTCGGTGACTCACCACGTGCAGCTTCCGACTCTATACCAGCCTCTGAGGTACACGCAGTGTCAGTATTTGTGCTGCTGGCTGCAAGTATCAGACCAAGTGATGGGGCTTCACCATCAGTCCTGTGCTACCGCTCTCTCTCTCGCTCTGTGTCTCCTGGAGCTGCAGTGACTGGGAAGCTGGCAGTTTTGGGTTAACATTGGAACGAATAAAATCAGAAGGGGAGGGCTGGGCTGAGGGGCGGTGATGGGATGGAAGGCCGGAGGTCCATGGTCCCATCATCTGTAGCTTGTACATAATTTCAGACAGCAGGATGAGGGAGAAGTGGAATTAAGAAGGGACATAAGGCAAGAACATAACATCATTCTGAATACGCTCAGAGATGCTGAATGCTTCGGGCTCTGTCACAGCCAATCCCATGTTGTAGAGAACGATCTCCTCCACAGGCTCAGGGGATGAAGGTATGCCGTCCCCTGCCGGTTCACTGCTCCTACCTGTTATTATGGGCCACCTAGTCTTGTAAGAGAAAGGGCAGAATGTCAGTGACTGGTGTTGCACTGTGAGTGACTATTTGTAGCAAAAGACACTGAGGGGAGATTTGATAGAGGTGGACAAGATGTTTGGATATGGTAGACGGAGAAAAATGTTCCCAGTAGTTAATGGTACAAGGACTAGAGTTAAGGTTGTGGGCAAGAGATGCAGAGGGATGTGGGGAACAACTTTTTTACACAGCGAGTGGTAATGGTCTGGAAATCTTTGCCTGCAAGGCTGATGGAAGCAGAGATCATGAATGATTTCGAAAGGATATTGTATGAACACTTGAGGGAAATAACCTTGCAGAAACATGGGGGCAGAGATGGGGAATGAGACTGACTGGATTTATCTATAAAGAGCTGGAATGGACTCTGTGGACCGAATGGTCTCATTCTGTCCCGAAATGACTGTGACTCTATGACAGGTACATATAACTCCCACTGCCTTCCTATACTAGGAAAGTTTGCAATAGACTGTACAGTATCACCTGTTGAACCCCGTGATGTAACTGAAATGTTGATGCCCCAGAATGTGGTGAACAAATGTCCTTCACAAACAGAGTAAATCAGCCCAGCC
This sequence comes from Heterodontus francisci, assembly GCF_036365525.1. Classification (NCBI taxonomy): domain Eukaryota; kingdom Metazoa; phylum Chordata; class Chondrichthyes; order Heterodontiformes; family Heterodontidae; genus Heterodontus; species Heterodontus francisci. The sequence continues at coordinate 3,175,256 of NW_027140118.1, read as the reverse complement.
CATTTCATCATTCTGAAGTCATTGACAATGGAATCCGTTTCGACTGGTATTCTCTACATAGGAGAGCAGCCAGGCTTGTGTCTGCATCCCCCACCTCCATGTGGAAAGTCTTGTCAGTGTTTGGTGAGATAAGACATGTTGCCTGGGAGACAGATTTCTTCAATTGTGTTAATTCTTCCGTGCTCCCTGTAGCCCAAAAGGGTTAAACCTGGTCATTATCACCATTATGTAGTTCATAAAGAGGGGCAGCAGTCTTTGCAAATCGAGAAATGAGGGTCCGCTGATACCTCACTAGCCTGAGAATAGAACAGAAGGCAGTCTTTGAGATGGGCAGGGGCAGACACTATATGAGGGTCTGCTGAGAACCCACGAACTTGAGGATAGGCCACAGGGCAGTATTTGGGAAGGACAGGGGTGGATGCTGGATGGTCTTGACCTGATGTTGCTCTGGGCTGATGCTGGATGATCCATTCTGGACACCTAGAAAGGTTTCACGATCATCAACAAGCTGGGCCTTACGTGGATGATCTTACAGTGCAGCTCCCAAAGTAGCTGCAGTAGTTGCTGTAAAAGGGTCAAATGTGTGGACGCGGTCTGTGGTAACGCAGAGGAGATCATTGGCATATTGCAACAAGCAGGAAGGCTATGAAAAGCTCATACGAGCCCCGGCGATTCTTTTGTGGAAAATAGTGGGGCTATTGTGCAACCACTTGTGGCAGACATGTCCAGAGGTATCACTGTACTCAGAGGTGAATGTGAATTTAAATTGTTTCTCCAGTTTTGCTAAGATATTCCAATAACTGTTAGAGATATCCAGGGTGGGGAAGACAGCCCTGCCGCTGGACATCATGGAGAGCAGGGTGGGTGTCTCTCCATTAACCAGGTTCACACAAGGCTGACTGAGTTGAGTTTGTGGTAGTAAATATTCAGTCACCAGCTGCCATCCGGTTTTCTAACCAGCCAAATTGGGGGGGGGGGGGGGTGGTTAGTGGCGAAAGTGCCTTTATCACTGGTTTTCTTGTACCATTTGGCCGGGCCTCTGATGCAGTGTAGGAACTGACCAAGCACTGTTACCAATCTACATGTCTACTAATCTATTGCTGCATGCATCCTCTCCAGCCACTGCTCAACAGTGTTAGGACCCGTCAGATTCAGGGCATAGCGGGAATCACTGTTGCTATCAGACTCATCTTTGTCCCCATTGCAGCACTCACAGGCACAGTGACTCAGCCTGGAGGATAGTGGGAATCGCAGTTACTGTCAGGCTCACCAATGTCCCTTTTGCAGCAGGCACAGGCAGTGTGGGCCAGCATGGAGGATAGCGGCATTCAGTTACGGTCAGAATCGCCAATGTACTTATTGCAGCAGTCACAGGCACAAGGGCCCACCTGGAGGATAGGGAAAACCCCAGTTCTCGTCAGTCTCATCAATGTCCCGATTGCAGTAGTCATAGGCAAAATGGCCCAGCCTGGAGGACAGGGGAATCACAGTTACTATCAGTCTCACCAATGCACCTATTGCAGCAATCACTGGCACAGTGATCTAGCCTGGAGGATGGCGAGAATCACACCTTCTGTCAGTCTGACTAATGTCCCTGTTGCAGCAGTCACAGGCACAATGCCCCAGCCAGGGGGGAGCTGAAATCACTGTTACGACCACAATCAACAACGCAAGTATAGCAGCAACATAGTGGCCGAGGCAGTAAGAATTAAAATAGCATGCTGTGGTTCAAGTTTTGGCTGAAGTTAACTGATCTCTGATTGGGTAGTGGTCCGTGAATAGCCACTGTTTCAAATTTGATGAATGCACGGGAAATGTTGGCATGGATCTGCTCCCAAGCTGGTCAGCAATGGATGCACAGATGGTCACAAGGTGTGATTTTGGTGATGTAAACACCAGAGCTAAATGGACTCAAGGTTGGAGGGCATTCAGAAAGAGGGGGCTAAAACCTGGAGAATATAAATTGGTTTACCCACATCCTCTCTATTGTGCCTTAGGATGTCATGGAGGCTCTCTGTGAAGGCACTCGGGCTCTCGGTAAGGTCCTGCTTGGTATTCGCCTGGAACTGGTGGACGCCAATATTCCCTGCCCCCAGTGCCTTCCAAAGGTCAGTTTCCATATCCTCTATCGTGTCCTCCACCAGAATAATCTGATCCATCTCTTGTTTTAACTCCAGGGAACCTGTTTAAGGTCGTTCCCTTCTAATTCAGGGTAAATGAATTTAAAAGTATTCCGCCTCGGTATGAAATCGAGGGAGCTGCAGCTCATATCCACCATTCCCAAATCCTGCTTTAGAGACCTGGCCACAACAGGGGTAAAAGATCTATGTGTGTTTTTTGTGGTGACATCTCCAGCAGCGTCAGTGACTATGGATGGCCAGTCACTGACTCCATCTATGCAAGTCTTGTTCTTAGTCTGGCCCGCAGTTTAGACTCGGGAGTCCACACACCCTAGTATTTTCTAGTTATCTTGCCGCCCTTGTAAGGAGGCAGAGCTGAAGCTGTGATTTTCCTCAAATATGTTGTCCCAACAAGAACTGGGAAATCTGCCGTTGTGTTTTGAGAAAGCAGCCTCCAGTCCCCACTGTGGACTGATTGTGTGTGAAGGTGTTGGATTTTCTCAAAATACGGGGCATGGTACAGCTTCAGTGGAGACGGGGCCTGGACATTGGTCAAATTCCCTCAAAGCCCCTCCTCACATCTTCCAACTCCGCACCTAGTCTGGTATTTTCTGTCTGTAACTCAATGTTTTAAGGCAGTATTTGTTCTAATTTTCTGTGCAGGTAATGTATTCGGTCATGTGGCTCCTGCTTTCAGAGTAACCAATTGGTCATGATGCAAACATTCTCTTGTCAGCCTTCCCTTTTTATTTTTACCTTGTCAACCTGTTCCTTCCACCTTTTGAGTTTTTTTTGTTTAACTGTTAGTCACATAAGTATGTCCCGTAGCCCAACCTATCTCCGTCTTCATCATTACTTAAAATTGCATTTCTAGACGTCCTCGGAGATTCTACCAAGTATGTAATTGTCTACCTAATAACAGATCAACTATTCCCTGGAATATACTTACAACATTGTACTTCTGGCTTTAGAAGTACCTTCTCTAAGTGATTATCACAAGTGTTTCACAAGGACTAAACTCCATCTCTTCGTCTGGACATTTCCGTGGCATTCGCACTGATGGTCAGACATGTTTGCCCAAGTGTAAGCTCTCTCTCTGTCTCGATATTTCCTATCCATTCACAGCAATAACAAACGTGTTTGACCGTGTGTAAACTCTATCTATCTCGACATTTCCTGTTCCTTCTCAGCAATGATCACACATGTTTGAACAAGTGTAAACTCTCTCTGTCTGTCTTCAGGTTTCCAGCGCTGTTCCAACGATGGTCACACATGTCCAACTGAGTTTGTCATTTCTCAAACACCAGGAAAAGCAAGCCGATGATCCCAATCTCTGTAATCCCTCTCCTCCACCACTTTAAGATCTGATCAAGTGTCAGAGATGACTAAAAGGCGGGTCAGGAGTCACAAACAGTTTATTTTTTTTAGATTAGAGATACAGCACTGAAACAGGCCCTTCGGCCCACCGAGTCTGTGCCGAACATCAACCACCCATTTATACTAATCCTACACTAATCCCATATTCCTACCAAACATCCCCACCTGTCCCAATATTTCCCGACCACCTACCTATAGTAGTGACAATTTATAATGGCCAATTTACCTATCAACCTTTTGGCAGGAAACCGGAGTACCCGGAGAAAACCCACGCAGACACAGGGAGAACTTGCAAACTCCACACAGACAGTACCCGGAATCGAACCCGGGTCCCTGGAGCTGTCAGGCTGTGGTGCTAACCACTGCGCCACTGTGCCGCCCCAAATGAGGAGACACAGTACAAATACAACACACATTCAGAATAGGCAGTGTAGACATCCGAGCTGTGACAGGTGAGAATGGTTTTCTATCCCGGATCAGACGGATGGAATGGCTGGGTATCTGCTTTCTGACGTATGACAGGTGAGAATGGTTTTCTATCCTGGATCGTATGGATGGAATGGCCTGGTCTCTGCTATCTGACCTTTGACAGGTGAGAATGGTATTCCTTCCAGATTTGATGGGTGGAATGATCTGGTCCCTGCTGGCTGACCTGTGACAGGTGAGGATGTTTTTCTATTCTGGAGCGGATGAATGGAATGACCTGATCTATACTGTCTGATCTGTGACAGGAGAAAATGTTTCTCTATCCGAGATTTGATGGATGGAATGGCCTGGTCTCTGCTGTCTAACCTGTGAAAGGTACAAATGGCTATTTGGACCCAGATTGGATGGACGGAAAGGCCTGGCCTCCGCTGTTTGACCTGTGACATGTGAGAGTGGTTTATATCCTGGATCGGATGGATGACATGGCCTGGTTGCTGCTTTCTGCGCTGTGACAGTGGGAATCGTTTTCTATCCAGGATTGGCTGCATGGAATGGTCTGGTCACTGCTGTCTGGCCATAGACAGGTGAGAATGGTTTTCAACCCGGATTGGATAGATGGAATGGCTTGGTGTCTGCTGTGACCTTTGACAAGTGGGAATGACTTTCTATCCTGTATCAGATGGATGGAATGCCCTGGTCTCTGATGTCTGTCATACTGATCACTTCCGTGTCTTTAGGTGATCATGGTATTGAGCCAAAGCGAGTAGGGAACCATCCTTATGAACCTCCTCCCCTCATCTGTGTTTTTCTCTTCTCAGCTGCCCATGCATATAATTTATTTAGCTCGCTGGTGTTTGTATCATGACAAACTCATCCAATTGCATCTTTCCATTCACTTGCACAATTACGAAAGGACAGGTCCCCAAGGCGTGCGCCTCCTACTACAGCGCCCAACACTTAAGGCCACCCCTTTGTTTCCGCCTTGTATGGATCTGTTGTTACTTCAATGAGGCAGTGTAAGAGATGGTAATCTTATTTTAATCAAGGTATGTGCTTGAGACTTGTGGGGCTATTACACCAGGAGAATCGATAGTTTAAATGATGTAGAGGAAGCTCTGCTTTCCTTTGCTCTTGTCATGGGATATCAGTATCACTGACAAGACCAGCATTTGTTCCCCACACCAAATAGTCCTTGAGTTGCCCTTTGCTGTTCACAGGTGTTCCAAAAACTGCTTGAACCTGACCAGCATGCATTGTGAATGCCAAAGCGGCGTTTTCCAGTTAAAGTAACCTGTAAACAGCTACAAGCTGTCTTCATTTCAAAGTAACAGTGTTATTACTTTAAGAAAACACTTTTAGTCTGTGGAATGCTTTGTAAAATATCAGAACAGTCATAAATATCACATCATATCAAATTAAAAGACGTATTTCAAAGTTCCTTTTCACTTTAATGCCAAGTTAGTACTTTACAGACGTTTCACAAACACAAAAACCTGCAGTCATGTAATCTGGAAACGCGAAAATAAGAGATTGGAATGACTGAACAGGTGTTAAAATGCTAATTCACCTGGCCTATGTTTTCCAAAGTGTCTTGAGAAACTGAGAGAGTGACACAAACTGTCATTGATTGATGATGTCAGAGTCTGTATTGTTTTGAAATGAAAATAAACTAGGCATTCTCTGAACAGCAGTTTGTAAGACGTCATGAATGTAAGGGATTTGCATTGTTTAATTGTCCTGTGGTTTAAAATCTGACCAGGAAGAAAAGCTGCTGTTGTTTGTGCTGATAACAATCCTGTGGCATGTGTAATATCCACGAGGGTGATGAAGTTACTGAAGGAACTGTAAACTCATGCTCACCGTTTCGGCAGTCTCTCACATCATAGTCTGAAAAAAAAGAATTAGACATCTCATTGGACAATTGCAGTTTTATCTGGATTGTCATAGGACAGTGTGATCTTGTTAATTAGAGATACAGCACTGAAACAGGCCCTTCGGCCCACCGAGTCTGTGCCGAACATCAACCACCCATTTTATACTAATCCTACACTAATCCCATATTCCCAACAAACATCCCCACCTGTCCCTATATTTCCCTACCACCTACCTATACTAGTGACAATTTATAATGGCCAATTTACCTATCAACCTTTTGGCAGGAAACCGGAGCACCCGGAGAAAACCCACGCAGACACAGGGAGAACTTGCAAACTCCACACAGGCAGTACCCGGAATCGAACCCGGGTCCCTGGAGCTGTCAGGTTGTGGTGCGAACCACTGCACCACTGTGCCGCCCATTAATGAAACATCCAGCGAACCTTGGTATTAAAAGTATCAAAGTCATTGCAAATAATGACTCAGTGATGAGGTCGAGGAGCTTGGTCAGCTACAGAACGATTGACGGGGAGGTAATTGCTCACTGGATGATCATGACTGTATGTCTGACTCCTTGTAACATGTTTGTGACAAATGAGTATATTGCGAACAGGTGCATTGCGAAGGGGTATTTTATATAATTGTTAACTGGTACTATTCCTACTGAGTCATTGTTGTTTAATTTGAGTTTTGACTGCAGTCTCATTATTTATTGTAATTCTCATGTTCGAACCATAGAGTAACCCATCAAAAAAGATGACAATTTATAAACAACAATTGTTCAAGTATGCAGACTTGAGGCTTTACATTCTCATTCCCAGGAATGTTGACACAAAGACTTGTGTCCAGGGTTATATCCTTGACTGGATAACGATCCTTATGAAAACATCTGGAATACCATTTCTAAGCTTTATTTGTTTTTATGTTTATGGGATGTGTGTGTGTGTGTGTGAGAGAGAGAGAGCGGATAGATCAGAAAATCAGAAGAATAGAGTGGAATGCTACAACAATGGATCAGAATCTTCTCCTCGGACCTTCATTATCTTTCTTCGTATTATGATTGAATACCATTAGAATTGCGGATGCTATAAGTAATTGAAATTATTCAGTACATTTACTAGTCCATCCTTGCCATCGTTGCCCCTGGTAAATCTCTCGAAACGCTATTAATTCTACAAACCATAATTATCTACATTACTGCTCCTGTAATTTACTCTGCCCTCCTTGCTGCTGCTGTTATTCCAGGTGAATCTCTACCTCTAGTTATTAGCTCTCTAAACCATTGCCTGTTGTATTATAGTTCTTGTAATTAGCTCCCTCATGTTTATTGCTGTTTGCGTCCATGGTCAGTCTCTATTTCCAGCTAGGGGATCTGTAAACACTGTTTCACTGAAATACTGTTCTGCAATGTAATGTTTAGGAAGAGACAAGCCAGTGGAATTGGTCTCGATCACAACATCCATCTCCTAACTGTGAAACACATACCCCACTCTGACCAATGTCTGCGGCTGAACCAGGCTGTTTACAACCTCAGTGATCTATTTAAACCTGAGCTGAGTTCAACTCTATATTCTCTACATCACCAATCCTGCCCACTACCACCTCGGTAATGTCACCCATCTCCACCTCTGCCTCAGCCCACCTGCTGCATAACCCCTCATCCGTGCCTTTGTTAAATCCACACTTGCCTATTCCAATTCTATCCTGCGATCCCTCCCAGTTACAAACCTCCATAAACCACAGCCCATCCAGAGCTCAGCTGCCAGTATCCTAATTCACACTAAATCCCAATCTCCCATTACCCCTATGATCACCGATCTAGATTCGCTCCCTGTCTGGCAGTATCTTAATTTCAATATTCTCATTCTTGTGTTTGAATTTCTCAATGGCTTCACCCCTCCAGTGCATTTGTCCAGTTATCATTTTCCAGCAAATCTTTTGCCTTCAGATTCATTTCCATTTCCACATTTAAAGTGAATTTCCTTCCCTCAGTATCTCTCCCTGGCCGTGATTTTCCGTTCCACAGCACCACTGTTACTTACACTATGGACGCCAGGATCCGGAAAAGGGTGCGAGCTGAGCTGCCAGCCCCCTCTAGCGCGGCTGAGCATTGTGTGCACTAGTAGCATGCGGAGTTGTGGAATAACACGTCAAATTGCTTCCAGTAGCTATGATAAGCGTCTCTGAAGCTTGGTCTGTGCATATCCACTGCTCGCCTCTGTTAGTCACTCTCGGCTGAACATACACTCAGCAGCACGAGGATCCCCCTCTAGTGTTATTTAAAAGGACCAGGCATCCAATTTACAGGTGAGGAGCCTTTGACTTATTTTTGCTATTGTAAGGTTAGTGGAGGTGCTGTGGATGATTTCTGGAGGTTGTGCTGTGAGCTGCTTCAGATATTCAGGTAGGACAGAGAATTGATGACCCAAATCTGGGCGAGCTATGGGGACTGTAGTTCAGTATCTCTCAGTCTGTAACATAACCACCAAATGGAGCAGAGGCTGCAGGGAGGTGAAGCTCTGTAAAAAGGGAGGAGGAGGGGCTCTGCCCTATCCACCCCGTGTTTTCCAGGAGCACTTCTCCTATCTACATCTAACCCAAGAGCAGTGTGTGAGAGGACCCTGTTTCAATATGGAGGTGGTCACAGATCTGTGTCACCGCCTGCAACACGACCTGGAACCTCACACCATTGTCAGCACGGAGCTGTCATTGGCCGTTAAGGTCGCAGTTTCATTGAACTTCGAAGGATCTGGATCTTTCCAGGCAGGAACAGAAGACATATTCAACATAGAGTCACAGAGAGTGATAGAGTAATAGAGTACATTACGGCACGGAAGAAGGCTATTCATCCCATCAGGTGCATGATGGCTCTCCATGGAACAATATAATCAGTCCCAGTCCCCCGCTCAAAGCACGTAGTAAATCAATGTCCTTCAAGAGCCCATCAACTTTCTTTTGAAATCTTTGAGTGACTCTGCTTCCACCACACTTGTGGGCAGTGAATTCCAGATCACAAACACCCACTGCATTAAACAAAAAATGGCCCTTCTCATATTCACCCTGCATCTCTTGCCCAAAACCTTCAGTCTGTGTCCCCGAGTCCTTCTTTCATCACTTGATAGGAACATACTTTCCTTGTTTAAATCGTCTAGGCCTGGCAGAATGTTGTACCCGATCATTGTAGCCAAAATCCTCCATCATTGGAGACATTCTACTCAATCTCCTCTGCACTATTGCGAAGACCTTCTCATTCTTTCTGAAGTGTGGTGACCAGAATTTGACTCAATACTCCAGCTGAGACCTAACTAGTGATTTTTAAACGTTCATCATAATTTCACTGTTTTTGTACTCAACACTACTGTTTACGTAATCCAAGTTTTTATGTGTTTCATTAACCACTCTTTCGATATGCCCTTCCACATTTAAAGATCGCTACACATGCACCCACAGGTCTCTCTGTTCCTGCACACTGTTTATAACTGTACTATTAAGTCCATAGCGCTTTCCTATCCATTCTGTCAAAATGCATCATCTCACACTTGACTCACACTTCCATCTGTCAGATGTCTTCCCATTCTGCTCACCAATCTATGTCCTGTTGCAGGTGGTTCACAACATGTTCACTGCTTGCCACAGCTCCAGGTTTGGTATCAGAGACAGGTTTTGAAATCTTACTTTGTATTCCAAGATTCAAGTCATTTAGACAGAGCAAAATAAAACAGTGGCCGTAGCACTGATCCTTGAGGAACACACACTGCCTAAAATCCTCCAGTCTGAAAAACAGCCAATTGCTATGACACACTGTTTTCTCTACATAATTCATGTTTTTATCTAATTAGACACTGACCTTCCCATTCCATGAGACTCAATTTTGGGAACTGACCATTTATGTGGTGCTTTATTAAACAAATTATTTACACCAATATAGGGAACATCCATCACATTCCCTTCATCAACCTTCTCTGTTACACCACAGAAAATTTAATTAGATTTGTGAAGCATGGCCTTCCTTTTGTAAATCCATGCCGGCAATCCTTAATTAACCCAAACCTCTTCAAGCGTGTGTTGATTTTTCCACTGATTATTGTTTCTAAAACCTAACTCACCGCTCATGTTAAACTAACTGACCAGTAGTTGCGAGGCCTGTGTGTTGTCCATTGATAATTCTAGGAGGTGAGGGTGGCCATCTGTGTGATCATTGTTTCCCTCAGTGGGGAGAAGCAGGATGAGAGGTCACGTGGCTTTGTCAGGATAGCCCGATTCCTGATGACGTTGGTGGTTCTGCGGGGACCTCTTGTTAACAGGGAGAGGTACAGGAACTGAAAGGACTCGTACTCCATTAATGTACAGTCATGTCCGAGCATGCCAGTACATTATGTTGGTGAATGTCCACTATCCTGGTAGCAGCCACCATGCCTTCATTCTGAAGAAGTCACGGTCCCACCATCTTCAGGAGTCTACGGCGAACAAGAATGTCACTCCTCAGAGACAATGGCTACTCCCTCTTTACATGGCTTATGATTCTCCCCCAAGAAGCAACCACCACCATTACCGCCACCAACCAGCCACATGAAAATAACCCGTGTATAACGTGAGTAATGGAGTCACCAGGAATATCGTGGAACAGACCATCGATGTGATGAAGCAATGTTTCCGATCTCTGAACTTCTCAGGGAAAGCCCTCCATTACACACTGATGCAGGTGTCCAGGTCCATGGAGTTCTGCATCACCCGTCATATCATCAACATCATGAGGACATAGGCATTGCCATGAGGAATCCAGAGGCCACCTCAAGGGGAGGAGGAGGAGGCAGGGAGGATATTTCCTAGATGCCTTCGACCCGGACAGGCTGTCGGCAAGTGTCTGCTAAAATGTATGATGTCACAGGACAACTTCCCTTTACCAGCATGGATCCCCCATTCTCCAGCATTACACCGATCTGAGATGCCCCATCACAGCGTCCCCTTGGTTACCATCCTGCAATACAAAAACACCAACAAATACCTTTTCATTAACATTCTTATCCAACAATGCATCCAATTATGCAAACAAAATTGAACCATTCACCTTAATGTATACCCTTCGTGCCTCTTATGTGGGTTCCCTCGACTTGCCTAGTGCTCCAACACAGTACTTCCCCAGTGGCTGTAGCTTGACTGGTGGAAGGCTGCTGACTTTCACTAGGACAGAGTGCAGATGCCTTGCAGGACGTCCTCGAGCAGTTCTCGGTCTTGAGGGCTAGTATTCGGACTACACCACCTCGACATGAGCAGCGGCAGCCTGGGCTGACTGATGTCTAACAGTAAGGACATTGGTGGAGTGGCAGTTAAGAGGGAACAAATACTGTCATCCTGAGGGAGGACAACAGGTCCGTGCTCCACGGAGACACTGCCAGTCCCACGGGGCGAGAACTCAGCAATCCTAGCAATTTACTGAATCACAGATTGCTGGACTGCTGTGAGAGCCTGCAAACCCCTTTGAGCACTGAGATCCACAGCCATGATGGCAGCAGTATGATCTTGCATGGCAGCAAGTAGGGATCTCACGGCCTCCGTCTGAGCTTCCACTGCAGCACTGATACGTTGGGTGTCTGCTGTCTGTGCTGCAGTGGAAGCAGAGACAATGGCCACCAGGCACTGTAGGACGGCTGGCTCGGCTAGTGCTGTCATGAGTGAGTGACTACTTACTGAGGGAAAGAATGGGCTTCAAGCTTTGTGCAATGTCCTGTGCATGTTGCAGCCGGATGCTTCCATGTTCCTTGCCAGTGACAACAGACTGTCTGACAGACCTATCAATGGACAAAGTATCTCAGTGGACATGTCCATCAGCGTTCTCTTGTATGCTGCTCCAACAATGCTCACATCTGAGTCCTGTGTATGAAAACTCGTTTGGGACCTCGCCCTGGTGAGTTGAAACATGCACTGTCCTCTCCCCCTGGCCTGGCTGCAGCTCACTTCTTCTCGGTGACTCATCACGTGCAGATTCCGATTCTATACCATGCTGTAAGGTACACGCAGTGTAAGCACTTGATCTTGTGGCTGTGACTTTCAGACCAAGTGATGGGGCTTCACCATCAATGCTGTGCTGCTCTCTCTTTCTCTCTCTGTCTACTCGAGCTGCTGTGACTGGGAAGCTGGCTGTTTTGGGTTATAATTGGAAAGTATAGAAGCAGAAGGGGAGGGTTGGGCTGATGGATTGTGGGCGGGATGGAAAGCAGGAGGTCCATGGGCCCACCATTTACAGATTGTACAGAATCTCAGACAATAGTATAAGGGGAAGGTGGGAGTTAAGAAGGGTCATAAGGCAGGAACATAAAGTCAGCCAGTATGCTCTCGGTGATGCTGGATGCCACGGGCTCTGTCGTAGCCGCTTTCATGATTTTGTGTACCATCTCCTCCCTCAGGCCCAGGGGATGAAGGTATATCTGGCTCCCAGCAGTTCACTACTGTGCCCTGTGATTATAGGCCTCCTTGTCCTGCAGCAGAGAGGGCAGAACCTGTCCGTAATTGTTTTTCACTGTCTTTGGGTGATGTGCCCGACATAGATGAGTAGTTGGAGGCATATGAAGGCACCCTTACCTGGGGTACGGGGTTCGAGCGATCCTCATGCTGCCAGGCCTGGCGCTGGCTGGAAATGGCCCTGCTCACTGACTGGGCGTGACTAACCCGCCACACAACCCAGGGGTACAATTCTCCAATGATGGGTCTGGTCCCAGGCCTGCTGTAGTTCTGGCCGTGGCCCCCACTTCCTTACTTGCCACAGTTACATTGCCTAGCAATGGTCTGCAGCAATGGTCCTGCTCAACGGGAACACTGGCAGTGGCCGCAGTCCCGGAACGATCCCAGCTATACTGACAACGTATCTGGGGTCCGACCTCCAGTTAAGGTACTGCTCCCAGGCCTGGTGCAGTTCCAGCAGTAGCACCTGGACTCTGACTGAGCCTGGCCACAACCCGCTACACTTAACTTGTGTCCAATCTGCAGTAATGGTCCTTATGCCAGGCCTGATGTGATACATGCAGTAGCCCCATTGCTTGACAGAAACTGGCGACCCCACCACAATGACCTGTGGTCTGGGTTTCCAATGTTGATCTTTGACCCAGGACCAACAAGGCCCCCTGCTTCATGACTGGCCCCGATGTCCTCGACACATTTACGGGAGATCCAGGGCTCCTGCAATGTGACTGCTTCCAAGCCTGGTGCCTCAGAAGCATTTGGATCCGGTCACTCATGGGCCGCAACTCCCCCGCCACACTCACCTGAGGTGTGGGGCTCTAGCAAAGCTTCTCGCATAAATTGCAGCGATGGTCCATGTCCCAGAATAGGAGTAGTTCTGGCACGGGCCCAGCTCCTTGACCGGCCCCGATGACATCAAAACTCTTAGCTTGGGTGCATGGTCTCCAGTAATGGTCCTGGTCCCAGGCCTGGTTTATTACTGGTAGTGTCCCCCGCTAGCTGACTGGTCCTCCTGCCCTTTCCATACTTACCTGGGATCAGGATTGCAGCGTACGTCAAGGTCCCAGGCCTGATATATGAGCGGCTATGTCCTTCACTAGCTTACTGGCCCTTGTGTCCTTGTTACAGTTACCTGGTGTTGGGAGCTCAAGCAATAGTCCCACACCCAGGCCTGGTCTGGTACTCATAATTCCACTGCTCCCAGTCGTTTTGCCGATACTCAGCTGCTGGCCCCCTGATTGTTCAGCAGTTTTTGAAGGCTGGATCATTATCTTTAAAGGGACGTGGACCACGATACCGGTCAGGTAATTTCCCGAGCGCCACTGATTTGCGCCGGGTGTCGGCTGCAATTTGTCAAGACAGGGAACCGTTTATATTTTCAGCCCGCCATCCAGACCCCCGCTGTTTCTACTAAATTCAACTCCCTGGCTCCAGCAGAAATCCCTGTCAACACCACCATAATTAGTTACAAATTGAATGTGTTAACAAATGTACAAATGTCACCCCAAACTGCTTTAAACTGTAGGTTTTACTCCCAACCTGATGTATCATTTCCTGATAGTTCCACTTGCTAACAGTTAACTTAGTGACTGAGGTTATTCTTTCCATTATTTTTTCAGTGGATGCATTTCCAAATTTTGCTTTGAAATAATTGAGTTCCTGTAACAGGTGAGGGACTCTCTCAGTCAATCCACCATTTAACTTTCTTTGCAAGAGAAAAGTGTTGCAGATGTTGCAAACTGAAAGAAAGAAACAGAAAATGATGAAATTATTCAGCAGGTCCGCAGCATCTGTGAAGAGAGAAAGAGAGTTAATGTTTCAGGTTGGTGACTCATCGTCAGATATGGAAGTGCTCCGAAATTGAACAGATTTTAAACCAGGCAGGGAAAGGAGGAAAGGGAAGGAATATGATCAACATTGAGTTTAACAATTTCAATATCATCCTTTTGTCGTTTAATCTCTCCTGACTTCACAAACCGGTCTGTTTGTTCTTTCAGATCCAACCATTTCCGCACATCACTGGATACAGGAACACATTTGTAAATCTCAATACGTCCTCAATCAAGCTGGCAACTTTGCTCCTAACCTAATGTATATTTTTTTCTGTTTGTATCCGTTCTTCACAGTTAACTTGCTGACGATTGGGATTCTGTCTCGGGGAAAGTGCGGTCTCTCCAAATGTGTCACTCGCTACCTGGTGGCCATGTCAGCGGCAGATCTACTGGTCATTATCCTGGACCTGATATTGAGGCACATTCCTATTGTTTATAAGGAACAGTTTCAGTTCCTGCAGTCCATTCCCGTGTGTAATATCCACGCTGTCCTGCTTTACGCAGCCACAGACTGTTCTGTCTGGTTCACCGTCACTTTCACCTTTGATCGATTTGTGGCCATTTGTTACCAGAAGCTGAAAAGTAAATACTGCAGCGAGAAAACGGCGGCTGTGGTTCTGGTAACAGTGACGATGCTGAGCTGTTTAAAGAACATCACCTGGTATTTTATGTTAACTGGTCAGTATTGGTTGTGGAACGAGCCCTGGTTTTGTTCTGCAACAGCCAATGTTCGGTATTCTGTGGTCTGGGCAACAGTCGAGTTTCTCCATCAAATTCTAACTCCGATTCTTCCATTTGTGGTGATTCTGCTTCTCAATGCTCTCACAGTCAGATACATTTTACTGAGCAGCAGAGGACGCAAGAGATTTCGGGCTCACAGCAATGGGGATAGTCGCAGAGACCCAGAAATGGAGAGCCGAAGAAAGTCCATCATTTTACTGTTAGTGATCTCGGCCAATTTCATCCTGCTATGGGCAGTGTTAATGGTATATTCGATTTGGGGCCGATTCTATGACTTAGGCGATCGATCTGTTTATTTGCATGCTTATCTGAAGGAAGTGGGCTTCATGCTGCAGCTCCTGAGTTGCTGCACAAATACTGCAATTTACGCCATTACCCAGACTCAGTTTAGAGAGCAGTTGAAGACTGTCCTGAAATATCTCTTTACTCCAGTTGTTAAATTCACTTAATGATGGCAGCAACTGAACAACTGACTATTTCCAGTAGTTTGGGGGCGGGCTTCCCGCTTTGGGGACCGAGTGGGGCGGGGCCTTTATGGTGACAGAATGTGGCGAGGCCTGTTTCCGATGGTGAAGGAATGCTGGGGGAGAGATTTGTTCCCAATGCTGGCGGGGTGGGGGGGGGGGGGGGGCGTGTGGTGGGGACAAGGGTACGGCACCTGTTCTCCATGGTGACAGCAGTGTGGTTGCTGGGCCTGTTCCCCAGGATGCGAGGAGTGGAAGCGGGGCCTGATGCCCGTGGTGCGAGGCGTAGTGGTGTGGCCTTCTCCCGTGGTGACGCGGGTGTGGGGCGCGGGACCTGCTCCCATGGTACCGAGCTAGGGTGGGGGCGGGGCCTGTTCCAATGTAGACAGGGACTGTATCGGGGCCTGTTCCCTTTGCTGACTGGGAGTGTGTGTGCAGCCTGTTCTCCATGGTGATGGGAGTGTGAGGCTGAGACAGAATTCTCCATAAACATTTACAATCTTTATAATTCATTGATCATTCTTTATAACCATTATAATCAGTTAAGAACGTTTACAATCTTTTATAATGCTTCATAATTCTTTCTCATCTATTATGACCCTGTATAACATTTATACTTCTTTATTTTTTAGATTTAGAACATTACAGCGCAGTACAGGCCCTTCGGCCCTCGATGTTGCGCCGACCTGTGAAACCATCTGACCTACCCTATTCCATTTTCATCCATATGTCTATCCAATGACCACTTAAATGCCCTTAAAGTTGGCGAATCTACTACTGCTGCAGGCAGTGCGTTCCACGCGCTTACTACTCTCTGAGTAAAGAAACTACCTCTCACATCTGTCCTATCTCTATCACCCCTCAACTTAAAGCTATGTCCCCTCGTGTTTGCCATCACCATCCGAGGAAAAAGACGCTCGCTATCCACCCTATCTAACCCGCTGATTATCTTATATGTCTCTATTAAGTCACCTCTCCTCCTCCTTCTCTCCAACGAAAACAATCTCAAGTCCCTCAGCCTTTCCTCGTAAGACCTTCCCTCCATACCAGGTCTTATCATGTCTTATAATCATTTTGACCCTTTGTAATTCTTTGACACAAATACTTTACTGTGCTTATTGCCCTTCATAATCATGCTTTACCAAACATTATCATGTTTCATCACTCTTTACAAAACACTTTGCTTCTTTATAACACTTTATAATGCTTCATAAAACTATCAGATAAATGACAGAACTGCATGTCACTTAAAATGGTCACATTTCATATCATCTATAAAGATCGCACTGCATATCACCTAACGTGGCTGCACTGCATATTTTATTTAAAATGGCCTCAGAGTATATCACTTAAAATAGTCGCACTGCATGTAACTTTAAATGGCCGCAGTGCATATAAAATAAAATATGTGCAGAGCATAGCACATGAAATGGATACATTGCATATCACTGAAAAAGTTTGCACTGCATGTCACTTAATATCGTCGCACTTCATATTACTTAATATGGCCTCAGTGCATGTCAGTTAAAATTTCTGCAGTGCATGTCATTTCAAATGGTCACACAACATATCCAACATATCACATAAAACAGACAAAGTTCATTTCACTTAAAATGGTTGTCCTGCGTGTCAGTTGGAATGGCCGCGATGCATGTGACTAAAATGGCCGCACTGAATATCACTTCAAATGGTACGACTGCATATCACACACAATGGTTATACTGCATGTCACTTGAAATTACCCCACTGCATATCAGTAATATGTCGACAGTGCATGTCTCTTAAAATGTTCACACTGCAAATAACCTAAACTGGCCACATTGCATATCACCTAGTATGGCTACACTGTGTGCCACTCAAAACGGTTGCATGACATATTACTTAAAATGGTCACACTGTATATCAATTAATATGGCGACAGTGCATGTCAGCTAAAATTTCTGCAATGCATCTCACTTAAAATGGACACACAGCATATCACATTAAACGGGCAAAGTGCTTGTCTATTAAAATTTCTTCTGCACATTTCACATAAAATTATAGCAATGCATGTCGCTTAAAAGGGCCACTGTGCATGCCACTTAAAATGGCCACAGTGCATGTCACTTAAAATTGTCGCACTGCATGACAGTTAAAATGACCACAGAGCATGTCACGTCAAATGGCCCTGGTGCCTGTCATTTGAAATTCTCTCCCTGCACATCATGTAAACTGGCCGCCCAACAGATCACATAGAATGGCCACACTTCAAATAATAGCCTAGCACATCATCTAAAATTGTCACACTGCATGTCACCTAAAGTGATCGCACTGCATATCAATTAAAATGGTCGCATTGCATATCGCTTAAAGTGGCCACAGTGCATGTTTATTTAAGTGGCGACAAAGCATAGCAGATAACATGGCCCCTCTGCACATCATTTACAATGGTCGCACTGCATGTCACTTAAAATGACTGCAGTACAAATAACATCAAATGGCTGCATAGCATATCACTTAAACGCTACACTGTATATCACTTAAAGTGGTTGCATTGCACACCATTTAACATTGTCACACTGTATATCAGTTAAAATGGTCGCAATACATGGCACTTAAAGTAACTGCAGGGCATGTCACTTAAGATGTTCACACTCCACATCCCTAAAAATGACCACCATACATATCACTGAAAATTGTCGCATTGCATATTAATTATATCTTTTGCAGTGCATGTCACTGAAAATAATCGCGTTGCACATCTTTTAAAATTCTTGCACTGAATGTCACCTCAAAGGGTTGCACTGCTCATCACTTAATATGGCCACAGTGCATGTCACCTGAAATTTCCACAATACCTGTCACTTAAAATGTTCGCCCTGCATATCACGTAAAACAGACAATGTGCATGTTACTTAAAATTTCTTCAGTACGTTTCACTTAAAATGGTAACGCTGCATCCAAATAAAATGGCCTCACAGCATATCTTTTAAAATGGCCAGAATACTTGCCAATTAAAATCGTCACACTACATGTCAGATAAAATGGCTGCAGTACATATCACTTACAATGGTTGCACTGCATGTCACTTAAAGTGGCTATATTGCATGTCACTGAATGTTCACGCTGCATATCACCTAAATGGCCACACAACGTTTCACTTAATATGGCCGAACTACATGTCTGCTAAATTGATCACGCTGCATATCACTTCAAATGGTCGCATTGCATATCCGGTAACATGGCTGCAGTTGCATTTCCCTTAAAATGGTCGTAGTGTACAGCACTTTAAGTGGCTGCAGTGCATGGCACTTAGAATGTACGTATTGCATAACGCATGAGATGGCTTCGCTGAATATCACTTAAAATGGCCACATTGCATGCCATTTAAAGAAGGATCCGGTAGCCCCTGTATCCCTAAGTACGGACTTAATTGCCTCACTCAAGGGTATAGGGTCACTTTTTGTTTGGACACAAAATCCTGGTAACTCTCAGGGATTTTGCTAAATTTTCCCACATTCTCAACGTTATGTTTACTGGTCCTTACTGCAGCAGTTAAACCCACAGCTTGGTCTGCTGTGCTTGCTATCAGGGCCCCTTTTCCTGCACTGGTCTGGTGGACCCTGACTAATCCAAGAGTTTTCCCTGCAACTTCCAACAGTAAGCTCGAAGTTGGCATGCCTTGTTGCAATGGAAAAACGCAGGTTTTCGGTAGTCACTCCTCTTCTCAGCACCTTCCTTTTTGGCCTGCGGAGGGCCCCGTGGTTTTCCAACTTTCCCATCTGGCCCATGGATCCTCGTATCAACCTCCCACATTTTATCTTTTTCTGTCATGTGGAGGTGATTAGGGCAGGATTTCCCTTGGGACAAGGGCTTGTGAATAAGATGATAATCATCAGTCAGGAGTGCTGCTTGCCTGGGTCTTGTAACCTTTAGTTCCCCCACGTGGCTTGTTATGGAAAGCAGAAGAGAGTTTCTCTGAGATTTCATCGGTGGAACCTATTTTAATCTCCTGCATCCATCAGCAAAATGCGAGTTGTTTCGTCCTTTCAAATCCAATGTAAGTTTGTTCTGTTAGCTTTAACGGAGTTCAGAATTGTTGGTGGTGCGCCTGATGTACTCAGGATAACATTTTTGGTCATCTCATAGTCTCGTCACACAATAAGGAATAAATATCATGGGCTTCTCCTGTCTATTTGCTTTGCAGTAGCAGAGTCCATCCCTGTGTTGGACAGTTCAACTGTTCTGCAAACTTTTCAGAAGAGAAGAAAAATGCTTCCTCATCCGCATTGTATGTCGGTATGACTTGGGAGAACTTTAAGGGCTCAGCACCCGGCCCGTCGCTAATGTTGGCTTGACTGGGTAAACTGGGTTTTCCCCTAGTTAGTTCGAGCTGTATTAGCTCCCTTTGGAAAGCTCTTCATTTTTGCCTTTGCTGAAAATCTCTTCCCTCCTGTTCTTTCTGGAACTACCTCCCTCTCCTCATTGTCCTTCTGGAATTCTTTCTCTCATTACTTAGCTTTTATTTTTTGAATTCCAGTTCTTATCTCCGCTGTTCCAGCTGTATCTTAGCTAATGTTATGCTGTCAGTTTCAGATTCTCTGCCTGTCTAAGGTTCTTCAGTGTCAATTTTAAGGTTGGTCACAAATTTTAGGATTTCGGGTTTCCTAGTTTATCTCCACGTGTCCAGCAAGATTCCTTAGCTGTTCAATTGATAGGGATTTTAAACTTTCCCAAATTACTTCACTCTCTTCAAGGAAGTTACTGGCCTCGAATGTGAAAATTTTAGTACTCTAGCACTGAAAACCACAAGAAAAACGATATTGAGATTTTAAATTATTGCTCGAGATCAAGCTGATTTCCTGCTTCCAATGTCTCGTCTGCCTTTGGAATTGATCCCAGATGTAAGCCTTTAAATTTCTGCTGCGGTCAGGTGGGAAGATGTCGAAGGTCTCCCCTCTTAACCCTCTCCTTGTTGGAGCACAGCTTGGTTTATTTAATTTTTAAAGTGGATGTATTTGCCAATTTGGTGGGTACTGAATTATCTGTGTGCTGTGATCACAAAGGGAACCAATCGGACAGGTTCCTTGAGTTAACAAAACAAGTGGTTAGCTTTATTGCATTTAAACCGATCTAAGGAAAAAAAAGTAAACTATACTCTATCTTTCACAACCACGCAAACATCCGAAGTTCGCACACACAAATAGGTTGCAGAGTGGAGAATGGACGATTGGTCGATTTAGAGTCCATATAAAAAATGTGGTACACAGTCTTTGGAGTTTGGAGACAGAGAGAGAGTGAGAGAAGGTTTAGAACATTTGGATGGGAGGAGAGTGTGTACTTGTAACATGACAGTCACCCAGTGATTCAGGCATTTGGCCAGCAATGTATATTTTCTTGTCAACGAGAATAGGCTGTTCTTTTAAACCTCCTGGGTTTTGCTGGACAGGCAGGCATTTTGTCTGGCAGTTCTTTTAAATCTCCCGGGTTTTGCTGGACAGGCAGGCATTATGTCTCCAAATCACAGGCCTTTGAATGTTGGATACCGTGTTACAATGTAGGTTGCGATCTTAAGCTGCCAGCAACGTTATCTTATCTGTTCTTTCTTTTGATTTCTTGAATAAAACATATAAATTCAGTTCTCTAACCGCTGAATGCAAAGAATATCATACAATATTGAAGGTGGGTGTGACACTGGGGATAGAAATAAGTCTTTGCAACGTTTGCTCCTCCATATCATTCTGTTTGGAATCCCTCATTCCTGGTCAAATTCTAGTAAAACTGTAAATGTTAGAATTGTAACTGTCTGTTATTTAATCCCGCCCCTCTCTGTTCCATCTCAGTCCTTTCTTCTTGTTCTTCGTCCCCCTTCTCCTCTTTCAGTTGCTCAAAGGCAGTTACATTTTTAACTTTTGCCAGTTCAGATGAAGATTCACAGACCTGAAACGTAACTGTGTTTCTCCTGACACAGATGCTGCCGGAACTGCTGAATAATTTTGGCATTTTCTGTTCTCATCCCTAAGTTATGGAATTCCCTCCCGAAACACTAAATAGAGTAAGTTGCACAGAGTCCAGTTTTAGGGAGTGCTGCTTATACAAAGTACCAAATAGAGTTAAGTTAATGAGTGCCTGGATTGAAAGAGATCCAAGAGTTGATGGCTTTCAAAAATGTAGTTATTTTTTGCATTTAACACTTCACATGATTTTAATATAAACTTGTAATTCCTTCCATAGTTTATTTATTTCAAGATACAGCACTGAAACAGGCCCTTCATCCCACCATGTCTGTGCCGACCAACAACCATCCTTTTATACTGACCCTACTGTAATCCCATACTCCCTACTTACACTCGGAGCAATTTACAATGGTCAATTTAGCTATCACCTGCAAGTCTTTGGCTGTGGGAGGAAACTGGAGCACCCATGTAAAACCCACGTGGTCACAGGGAAAACTTGCAAACTCTGCATAGGCAGTACCCAGAATTGAACCCGTGTCCCTGGAGCTGTGAGGCTGCGGTACTCGCCGCTGTGCAGCTGCTTGTGACAGCGGAATAATTAATTGATGCTGATGGCATAGGAGGGTCAGTGTCAGCTTGGATTTAAAATAATGGCAGAATGACAGAAAACAGTAAGTTGTGGTAAATAGTTGTTTATCAGACTGGAGGAAGGTATTCCACAAGTCTCAGTGCTTGGGACCATTTTTTTCTGATATGTATAAATGGTTTGGAAATTATAAAACAAAGTAAAATTTCAAAATATTTCCGAACTTAGAGGCGGACCAGACAGTGAAGAGGATACCAATCGATGCAACAGGAAATAGATGGACCAGCGGAATAGGCAGACAAGAAACAGATAGAATTCAATGCAAACAAGTACGAGGAGATGCATTTTGTCAGAAGTGATAGGGAGAGGTAGTATGTACTTAATAGCACAGTTAGAAAGTGTGTGCAGGGACAGAGAGACATGGGGTACATGTGCATAGATCCTTGAAGGTTGCAGGATATATTGAGAGAGTCGGTAGTAAATCATAAGGGATCTTGAACTTCACAAGTAGGTGTAGTGAGCACAGAAGAAGTTTAAGTTATGCTGAACTTTTATAAATCTCCAGCTAGGCCTCGATTGGAACATTGTGTCCAGTTGTGTTCAACACACTTTAGAAAGTATGTGACGATCAGTCACAGGGTGGAGAGGAGATTTACAAGAATTGCTCTCGGGTTGGAAGATATTAACTGCAAGGTTAGTCTGGAAAAACCTGGATTGTTTTCCTTGGAGCAAAGGAGATTGAGGGGAGATTTGATTGAGGTATACAAGATGATGACATGTTTGGATAAGGTAGGCTGGAAAAGATGGCCCATAAGCTAATGGCACAGGACTAGAGGTAAGATATTGGGCAAGAGATACAGGGGGATGTGAGGAACAACTCTTTTTTTAAACAGCAAGAGCTAATGGCCTGAAATCACTGCCGACAAGGGTGGTGGAAGCAAAGATGGTGAATGATTTCAAAAGGATATTGGATGAACACTAGAGGGAAATATACTTGCAGGAATACAAAACAGAGCTGGAGAATGTGACTGACTGGATTTATCTGCAAAGAGCTAGGATGGACTCGATGGGCCGAATGATCTCATTCTGTGCCGAAATGACTCTCACTCTATGACTCTCTGGCAGGGCAATATTATTAACATTGCTTTCCTATACTGAGAAAGTTCATAATGGTCTGGACAGGATCACCCTGTTGAACTTCGTCATGTAAGTGAAATGTTTGATGCCCTAGAACGTGGTTAACAAATTTCCTTCACAAACAGAGTAAATCAGTTCAGCCCCACACCCAATTCGGGAGTCATACACAACGGGGAGTATTTCTCCTGGTTTTCTCTCCATAGGACAGCAACCAAGCTTGTCTCTGTGTCCCCCACCTACATGTGGAAAGTCTTGTCATAGTTAGGTGAGAGAAGACACGTTGCCCGGGCGACAGCGTTCTTCAGTTGTGTTATTGATTCCGTGCCGTCTTCAGTTGAATCTGGTTAAACCTGGTTATCATCACCATTAGGTAGTTCATAAAGAGGAGCCGCAGCCTCTGCAAGTCGAGAGGTGAGGTTCCGCCGATACCCCACCAGCCTGAGGATAGCTCACAGGGCAGTCTTTGAGATGGACAGGGGTAGACACTGGATTGTCTCGACATGATGTTGCTGTGGGCTGATGCTGCGTGAACCAATCTGGGCACCTAGAAAGGTGATACGATCATGCACCAGCTGGGCCTTAGGTGGATGGTCTTTTAGTCCAGCTCCCAAAGTAGCTGCAGTAGTTCCTGTAAAAGGGTTAACTGTGTGGACACGGTATGTGGTGATGAGGAGGAGATAATTGACATATTCCTGCAAGCAAGAAGGCTGTAAAAAGCTCATAACGGCCCGGCATTACGTTGGTAGATAATTGTGGGGTCATTGTGGAATCCTAGTGGCAGATATGTCCAGGAGTAACTCAGGTCCTCATACGTGAATGTGAATTTAAATTGTTTATCCAGTTTACCTGGGATTTACCAATGAAGTGGAGGCAGTGGTGTAGTGGTACTGTCACTGGACGAGTTACCCAGATGCCGATTGCTCTGGTGACGTAGTTTCGAATCCCATCACGGCAGAAGGTGGAATTTAAATTCAACTTTCACAATCTGGAATTGTAAAAAAACTGGTCGAATGATGGCCATAAAAATATTGTCGATCGTTGGAAAAGCACATTTTCTTCATTAATGCCCTTCAGGGAAGGAAATCTACTGTCCTTCCTTGGTCTGTCCTACATATGACTTCAGGCACACAGCAATGTGGTTGATTCCAAAATGATCTCTGAAATGGCCTTGCAAGCCACTTAGATGTATCTAACCGCTACAATGTCAATAAGGAATGAAACTAGACAGACAACTCGGCATCGGCACACACCGCCCTATCGAACCTGCAAGATCATCCTTTATAACATTGGGGGGCTTGTGCCAAAGTTGGGCCAGTTATCCCACAGACAAGTGAAGCAGCCGACTGACATAGTCATACTCACCAAATCATACCTTACAGACAATGTCCCAAACACCAGCAGGACAGACTCACCAGAGGTGGCGGCACAGTGGGATATATTCGGGAGGAAATTGCCCTGCGAGTACGCAGCTTATATTCCGGACCCCATTAAGTCTCATGGCATCAGGGCAACCATGGTCGATGAAACATCCCGCAAATTACTACATACTGCCGCCCTCCTCAGCTGATTAATCAGTACTCCTCCATGTTGAGAACCACTTGGAGGAAGCACTGAGCGTGGCAAGGGCGCAGAATATTCTCTGGATATGGAACTTTAATGTTCATCTGGTGGAGTGGAAGGTGAGGTGTGCTTCTGGGCCCTCCTCACCGGAAGGTGTCAGTGATGGGATCAAAGTACTTTTGACATGAAGGCAGCCATAGCAATCTTCAAGAGCAACGGCAGCAGGGTGCCTCACCACAGGCTTAACAATCTCTTAGTCCTCAGGGAAGGCAGATATGCGATGAGCTTTCTGCAGAAACCCAGACCGTTCTGGGAGAGTAAGCCATCTGTCCCCTAGAGTGGTCGGTTGGGGCCTACATGAGTAATCTCACCCCTATTTCTAGTGGGAGGCTGTCTTGTTGGCCCCGACTTTTCAGCTGAATATCTTGGGGATCAAGGAGCTTGTGCCAGACCACTTCCCCCACCTCAGCGTCGCCTGGGTAGTGTGCTGCTCCACTTTGCCAACGAGTACGCACCCAGGCCCAGCGTGTTGCAAGCTCGCTTTTTTGAAGACGTTTCCATTTTCTTGAACTCTGTCAATATCAGCAAGTGCATCATCCTCAGGGGCTATGCTGTCTGCACCCTCGAGGTGCGAAATCGCTCCAGTCCCCAGCGCAGCCAAGCACCAGTGGCGAAGTTGAGGGAACTGATCAGCTCCCTCAACTTGGTGGACGTCTGGTGGAATCTTCATCCCGACTCCAGCGCCTTCATATGGAGCTCTGGAGGAGTAGGGCCGTAATCAGCAGCCTCCACACTTCACAGGCATACATCACCTGTGTCTCGGTGGCCTCCGTGTGGCTGGTGCCGTGCTTGGACCACCACCTGGTGTGGGCACAGTTCACTCCGCTTTGCACGCGGCTGGGTCTGCTTGCTGGCACTTTAACAACTGGATGCTGGAGTACGAACGATTCTGCTACTTGTTCCGTCGATGCTAGACCGACTGGAGTAGGAAGCAGGGATGGCTACCCCTCCTTGAAGATATGGTGGGATGTGAGCAATACCCACATCCGTGTCTCCTGTCAAGAGTACGCAAAGGGGTCGATCCAGAGGTGGGAAGCAGCATTCGGGTGCCTAGAGAGGGAGGTGGTTGACGTGGTGTCCCATCTCAGTCAGGTCGACGCAGATCCAGCCCTGTGGCAGGCAGAAAAAGAGAAGAGCGCGCTGTGGGACCTGTGGCTCATAGCCCAGAGGCCCGTATATCAGGTCGCAGATCCAGATGCTGGAAGATTTGGAGCGCGCCTCACCCTTCTTCTGCTCCCGGTCCAAATGGCGGATGCCGGCCGACAACGGATCCTCTATCACAGCGCCAGAGGGAATGGGTCTTCTGGTCCATACCTATTACAGTGCATGTTCTCTCTGGATCTATGTAAAGTTTTGTGGAGGACATATCGAAGGTCAGCCCAGAGGATTGGCGGCTCACTCTCCTTGGCAGAGATAACCAGCAGCCTTTATCATCTGCCAAGGGGAAAATTCCCGGGGCTGGACGGGCTGAACATGGAGTTCCTCAGAGCGTTCTGGGACATCCTGCAGGATAATAACACGCGGGTCCTGGGGGAGAGCCTGGAAACCGAGGAGATGCCCCTCTCCTGCCGTAGGGTGGACATCGTCCTGCTGCTGAAGAGGGGCTAACTTTGCCTGCTTAAATACTGCGTCCCGTCTTCCTCCTCAGCACGGATTATAAGATCTTTGCCCGGCCTTTGTCTACTCTCCTGGCCTCCATGCAGGCCCACATGATCCATCCCGACCAGTCCTTCATGGTCCTGGGTCAGTCCATCCAGTACAACATTCACCTGGTCCTGGAACTGATCTATCTTTCCCAGATGACGGTTTTGTCGGTCACCTTTCCTTCCCTCGATCAGGAAAACGCTTTCGACAGGGTGGATCACAAATATCTTTTTGGGACACTTCCAGCATTCAGACTCGGTCCTCATTTTGTGGCCCAGGTCCACAGCATGTCTCTTTGAATGTAATGGGACCTTGAAGCCCCACTTCTCTTTGGGAGAGGAGTAGGGCAGGGAAGCCCCATGTATGTCCAATTATAGATCATCTGCGTGGAGCTATTCCTGTGCCTGCTTTGCAGGAAGTTAGCGGGTTTGGCTCTGCGTGGGCCGTGCATGTGGGCCATCCTCTCAGCTTACGCCGCTGATGTGCTTCTCATGGTCAACGATCCCATTGACTTGTGGAAAATGCGTGAGTGCTGCGTGAGTGCTGCGTCCTCCACCAGGATCAATTGGGAACAATCTCCCAGCCTCCTGGTGGGTAAGTGGCAAGTGCACTCCCTGCTGGAGGAGTTACCACCTTTTGCGTGGAGCACCACGCACCTCCTCTATCTGGGAGTCCATCTTCACCCCGCTGAGGAAGCCTGACCGGCAAAATGGCAGGAGTGGAGGAGAAAGTCACCACCCCGCTAGGGCGTTGGACAGGACTGCTTCAAGTGCTTTCCTGCAGGGCGAGCGCTGGTCATAAACCCAACCGGTGGCCTTGATGCTCTGGCACCGGATGGTCACTTTGACCCTGCTCCCTGCATATGCCACTAAAACCCGGAAGAAGCTCGTCGATTTCTTCTGGGCAAGAGGAAACCCTGGGTCTCTGCCATGGTTCTGAGTCTCTCAATTGAGGAGGGCGGTCAATGGCTAGTGTGCATCTGCACCCAGGCTGCAACTCTCTGCCTTCGGACCCTGCAGAGAAACCTGGGTCATAGGTCGAGCGTCCTCTCAGATTGTGTGTGCTGGCGATGTGTTTTTTTGCGACAGGGAGACGACCTTCAAGATGATACTCAGCTCGTGGCGAAGAATGTTAGTCACGCCTATCTGAGGGAATTTCCTGTCTTTTATTGGGATCTATTCAGAGACTGGAACATGTTCTCCTGTAGTCATAGACATCATAGAATTATAGAAATCTTAAGGCACAGAAAGAGGCCACTTGTCTCATCATGTCTGTGTCGGCCAAAAATGATCAACCTATTTCTGGAGAAGCTAGATCTCTGTAAGATGGACGGATTTCACCTGAACCAGAACGGTACCAACATCCTTGCTGAGAGGTTTGCTGGTGCTGTTGGGTTGGGGGTTAAACTAATTTGGCAGGGGGATGGGATACCAAGTGGAAGAACAGTAAGGGCTGATGTACATTCAAATATCGAAGAGATACGAAGTCAATATGGAGGGCAGAGTGAATGTCGACCTGTTACGGCTCAAGCAAATAATGCAAGGCCCTATTGCATCTATTTTAATGCAAGGAGTCTTACTAGTAAGGCAGATGAATTGAGGGCGCTGATTAACACATGGGATTATGATATTATTGCTATCACTGAGACATAGTTGAGAGAACGGCAGCTTAATATCCCAGGGTATAGAATCTTCAGACGTGATCGGGGAGAGCGTAAAAAAAGGATGTGACATTGCACTGTTGATTAATGAGTCAATTACTGCAGTAAGGAGGGATGATATTTTAGAAGGTTCCTCCAATGAGGCCATATGGGTAGAACTTAAAAAGTGGGGGGCAATCACTTGGCTGGGCGTGTACACTGGCCTCCAAACAGACAGGGAGAGATAGAGGAACAGATATGTATGCAAATCTCAGAGAGCTTTAAAATTAATAGGGTAATAATAGTAGGGGATTTCAACTTCCCCTATATTAGAAGGGGTAGTGTTCATGCAAAAAAACTTAAAGGGGGATGAATTATTCATGTTCATTCAGTAGAGCTTTTTGAGACTGCACATGGAGTGTCCTGCAAGAGGAGGAGCGGTACTGGACTTAATCCTGGAGGATGCAGCTCGAAAAGTGGTAGAAGTGGCAGTGGGAGAGCATTCCGGTGATAGTGACCCCAACTCCGGACGATTTAAGGTATTTTTAGAAAAGGACATAGAGCGACCGGAAACAAAAGTACAGAATTGGGGAATGTAGATTTCAATATGATGAAGCAGGATCTGGCCAAAGTGGACTGGGAGCAGGTTGTTATATGAAAGTGTACATCGGTCCAGTGGGAGTCATTCAGAAAGGAAATATTGAGGCTTCAGGTCCAACATGTTCCCGTTAAGGTGAAGGGTAGGACGAACATATCCAGGGAACCCTGGATTTCCAGGGATGTAAACGATTGGATAAAAAAGAGGCTTATGGCAGATTCTGAGTGCTGAAGGCAGCAGATCCCTTGGAGGAGCAGAGAAAGGGTGGGGGAGTACATAAAAAAGTCATTAGGAGAGCGAAGCGGGTGTATGAAAAATCACTGGCAAACAAGATAAAGGAAAATTCCAAGGCGTTTTATAAGCATGTTAAGGGAAAGAGGATATTCTCACTTGCACGTAACACTTGGAATAATCAGGGGATGAATACTTCCGAGGTCCTGCTTGCTAATTTATTACCTCACTCCCTACATTTTGACTGCAAGACCACATCCCTTTTTCTACCAAGGTCGTTGGTTCAGATGTGGACCACGACTGCTGCCTGTTCGCCCTCCCCCTTCAGAATGTTCTGCAGCCGCTCAATGACACCCTTGACCCTGGCACCATGGAGGCAACACACCATCCTGGATTCATGCCTGCAGCCACAGAAACGACCATATGTACCGCTGACGATTGGATCACATATCATTATGGCTCTTGCAGTCTTTCCTGTAACAGCCTGTGCAGCTGAGCCACCGGTGGTGCCATTGACTTGGATACACGCCCCAGATGAAGCATCACTGTCCTCAGTATTCAGAACAACATACCTGTTAAAGAGTGTATTCACTCAGGGGTTTCCTGCAATGCCTGACAGATTCTTTTTGATTGCCTGGTGCTCATCCATTCCCTCTTTCCCTGCATACTCTTAGGTTGTGAGTGACCACATCTATAAACGTGCTTTTCACGTATCTCTCATCCCACCAATGCACCACAGCGTCGCCAGCTGCCGCTCAAGTTCAAAAACCCGGAGCTCAAGCTGCCACAATTGACAACACTTCCAGCACATATGGTTCACCAGGATACGGGAAGCATCCTGGAGTTGCCATATAGCACAAGAGGTGAACTCTCGAGGTTGAAGCATCACATCCATTCTTTATTTATTAGTTGGTTGATAAAAACTAACCAACACAAACCATAGATTTATTAATACAAACTTACTAGTTCCAATGAATGCTGTTAAAAAGCAGCACGGTTCACCATTTAAAATAAACCTTACTCTGAAATGCTCAACAGCTCGTTATTTGTCCCTTATTGTTAATATTTAATTTGTACTCTTTTTTTCAGTCTGCCAGTTATTGTGACGCGACAATGCAGCTTTGCACACGCACCCTAAGTGTCGTGCACGAACCCAGGTGTCAACTGATACTCTCTGACAGTACTTTCTCACCAACCAATCAACTTGCAGCTTTCCTGTGATGTCACTGTTAACTTTGTACCAAGCTCCAGTATGCCTGGACTTCTCTCCACTCTGGTCTCATTGTTTCCAGCTCTCTGGGCTGAATTGCACCAACCCCTTGACGGCCTGGGTCACAGCGCGGGTGCCGGTAAAATTCGGGAGGAGAGGCCCGCTTCGACGTGCGACTTCAGGAAGGGGCAGCCGCATATTATCGGTGGCAAGGGGATCTCAGTGCGGCCCTCGCTCGCTGGGCGGTGGCACCCCAATTAACATACTGTAAACGGTACTAAACTGTACACTTTGTGTTTGTTTGTTTTTGTGACAGAGCAATGGTACTCGAGTCACCCTGTGTGTGGGGGGAGAACCAGAATGGGTCGGAAAATTAAGGTTATATGGATTAAATACAAGAAATGCTGGAAATACTCAGCAGATCTGACAGCAACTGTGGTAAAAGAAGCAGAGTTAACCTTTCAGGTTAGTGACCTTTCATCAGAACTGGTTCTTATTTTTATTTTGGATTTCCAGCATCTGCAGTATTTTGATTTTATTAAGGTGATTTGGACCGTGGAGGAAATCGATTCAGCTCGTCGGATATTGTTGTGGTCTTGCTGCGCCACTCTGAGTATTGGCCAAGATGGGCAATGCCGTGGCACGTCACATAGTTAATCTATAAAAGCAACTGATGTACCAGTCACCTCAAATCCCTGCCCTGTTAAGACCCTTCAAATGCATGAAGGGTTCAAACGTATTTATCACATGGAAATAGTTATGGCTCATCCGACATTGTGTGATTCTCTGCTCCTGAGGATCTGTATGTGCCAGAGGCAATATCAACAGGCAGGTGTGATCCATGTCGAGGGCCCCGATCGTGAGCAACATTCGCCAAGGAGAGCATCCCGTTACGATTGGAATGCATCCTACAGGACCCAACTGACATGCCATCGGATCTCAGAGCACCAGGGTCAGAGGTAACTGTGCATGTAGAGCGGGTGGTGACACATCTCTGTGCCCTGCTCAAAGATGACCTTGTCTTCGATGGACATCCTATGCCTTTGTTCCTCACAGTGGCAGCGATTCTCAACTTGACGCCTATGCAGCTTTTCAGGGGCCCACCAGAGACAGTTGTGAAGTCACATTGCAAGCAACGAAGGGCTGCATTCGGGAGGTCACCAATTCCCTGCACCAGAGGGCCATTGAATATGTTCGCTTCAGGATGAACTCTCACAGCCATGCCAAGAAGGCCATCAGTTCCTTGCACCATTGCCAGAGATCCATAGGTTTTCATGTTCATTGACTGCACTCATGTAGCCATCAGGCCTTCCACCAGGCTACCACCTGCAAACGTCACCATGAAAGAAATCCTCTCAATCCAGGTGAAGTTGGTATGTGATCACTACATATGTGTCATGCTAATTTGCGACCGCCTGTCAGGCAGCTGGCATGACACTTGGGGTCTCCGCCAGTCCCAGCTGCCACTGCTGTACACTGAACTGGCCAAAAATGAAGTGTGGCCTGTTGGTGATAAGCGCTATTCTTTGCAAATATGGCTCTGGTCACCAGTGAGCGACCTCACCACCGCTGCAGAGGAGAGCTACATCGCCAGCCACTGAGCTACAAGAGCACATTGAGTTGATTGAGAAGGAAATCGGCATGCTGAAAGAGTGCTTTCAATACCTGTATGGATAGGGTACTACAGGCCGAAAAGGTCAGCTCCTTTCTTTGCTGCTCTGTGCAACTGCACATCCAATATCGGCTAGGCCTGGTATGGTGAGGAGAGAGGTCAACAGGATACCTGCTCAGACTATGAGGATTCTGAGGACTTACAACACGAATGAAGCATGGGAGGGCAGATGGTGCATAGGCTCTACGTGCAAGGCTAAAAGAGAGCTAGGGATGTACGGCAGTGGCTTACCAGGCAAAGGCTGTCTACTCCCTAGGGTCCGACATGAGTTCTGCAAGCTGCACATCCCCCTCGCTCACATGCGGCGCACCAGTACACATCTGCAGCATCCCAGTGTAAACGTTTAGAGGCATCAGCTGACTGAGCCAAAGTCCATGTCACTGCATCCGTAGGGACGCTCATGAGTAATGGCGACATGGCAATGATGTTATTGCATACGTTTCCTCCCCTGATGGCAAATGGTGTCGAGACATGTGACACTGGCGTTACCTGCTGGCGTATATCATTCGTTCAGAGAAAGGGACACACATGTCTGTGAGGAACATTTAGTGTAAGGCATATTTATATTGCTGTGACACCCGTGTATTCCCATTTGTGTCAGCGTGTTCTCTGTAAGAGAAGAGAGGGAGAGGGAGCCACTTCTTGGTGCAACCTCTGCACTCGCAGCCTGACAGGATTTAGGTTATTGTTCTGATTTCCCTTTGTATTTGGATGGCTTTGCACCCATACCCACTGAACACGAAGCCGAGCGGGCTGGGGCTGGCTGGAGGAGTGCTTGTTCATACCTTTCCATTAGTGGACCCTTTGACGGTGGCTTGCCCCATGGTTATTCACCTCCTCTGCCATCTCCAGCCAGATCGCCTTGCTCAGGAGGGAGGTCCTACTCTTAACATTTCTGGTGTAAATGAACTTCCGCCTTGCCCACACGGGCTGGAGAAGAGTGTGCAGGGAGCCTTCGCTGCACTGGAGGGCCATCCCAGAGCAGCCCTCTGCCATCTTAGGATTTTGGCATGGTCCTCTAAATGCAAAGGTGGCTCCACAGTGTAACTGCTATAACGTCTGGCTGCAAGGCTCATTTCGCACATTTTTGTAAACCAATGCAGGCCCAGTGTGGAAATCTGTGCTGTTATAGTTTTTCAACGATTGTACATCGACACATATTCATGAACACTTTGCTTCTGCAGCAGCTGATCATAGTTATTAGTGTAACATTTCTAGTTCTGAATGCCGCTAGAATATGAACATATTTCCCTATTTTACAAATGATATTTAATTGCAGTTACATGCATTTTCACATCACGGTTACCATAGAAATGAAAACTGATTCCAAATGCATAATCGTCTTCTGTTTTCTATACAGTGAGATGATTAGAAGCCCATTGTATGTACATATTCTTCAATTACAGTTTTCTTTCTGTTGTGTAAACTCCTTTTATGGTACATTTAAGTCTCACGTCCTGGAATGTGCAAAATTAAGATTGTTCACCCAGGTGCAGCAGGCCAACAAGAAGCAATATAACACTTAAGTGGAAGAAGAGGATTGAAAATTCACAGGACACTGGGAGACAGCTGGGTAAATATGTGGCAACTAATCAGAAAGTGCTGGGGAAATGCAACAGGTTAGGCAGCATCTGTGGAGAGAGAAGCAGAGTTAACTTTCTGGTCTGTGAACTTGGTCAGATTAATTCTGTTTTTCCCTGCACCAATGCTGCCTGACCTGCTGTGCTTCTCCAGCACTTTCTGGTTTGCTGCCCGATTGACAGCAGCCCCACACTTCAATAGAGAGGTAAGTATTTATGTTACAATTGTCAGGAAGCAGGTGTTGGGTCGCTTTAAATAGGACAACAGAACCCGCTGCACAGCTGTCAAAAAGATACTTCTCAACACGAAATACGGGGGCCGTGCTCCGTGCAATGATGCAAATAGCACCCGCACATAATTTCGCGGGAGATCAGTGGCGACCGCTCAATGCAAATTTAAAAGCGAATTTCAGCCCACTGTGTCTGGGCATGTGACCGTGTTCAAGAAGGTTCTTTTTCACCTTGGACCCATTAAAAAGCCTGTGAATTGTACAAAGGCAGCCTTTTGAAATCTTTGCTTTGACCTGCCTGGAACAAGAGAGAAAACGCCCAGAAAAGTGTGGCCTCTCTCTGTATAGCAGACTTGCATCTTTTGTAAAGGAATCCTGCATTTGAAAGGTGGCAGATTCCTGTTGCCTCCAGTCTATGAATAATTCCTGCCTCCAGTGAGATCCCTGCTGCCTCCTGTATCTCTGAAATACTGAAATCTGAAGAATTCTTTGACTGCTAGACTGCTGCTTCAAAACCCAAACAAACCTGTTGTTTCACCCCTGATGCATGACCTATGTGTCACCTGCTCCAGTTCAATTACCATGAACATCTACCCATCACAGACTGTTCTTCAATCTCGGCTGGCGAGATTGGTATCTGTCTATTCGACTGTGGGACACTTCGCCATAACACAAACATCCGACCAGCACGTAATAAAAGCAATTAATTTTACTGTTCCTTCTATTCCTTGGAAACAGCTGCAAACCAAAAAATATGTTTCCCGGTTATCCATTATTATTTAATGTGGGTGTGCATGGGTGTTAAGAAAATTAGGGGCATTGTGCATGGATTTATCTCGTGAGAAGTTAAGTTCCATTATTTTTTTCTGATGAACAGTTAATGTTGTTGCTTAAAGAAACCTGGCCCTCCCAATAGTCAGAGGGTAGTGGAGGATCATATATGTAGGGAAATCACAGATAGTTGTCGGAATTATAGGGTTGTAAGAGTAGGTGATTTTTAACGTCCCTAATATTGACTGAGACTGCCTTAGTGCTAAGGGATCAGATGGGGTAGAGTCTGATTAGTGTATCCAGGATAGTTTTCTGAAGCAATATGTGGATGGTCCTACTGGAGAGTGGGCTACACTCGACCTCCTCTGAGGAAATGAGGCTGGGCAGGTGGTTGATGTGTCAGTGGGGAAGCACTTTGGGACCAGTGGCTATAAATCTATTAGTTTCAGGATCGTTATGGAAAAGGATAGGACTGGTCCTCAAGTTGAAGTCCTAAATTCGAGGAAGGATAATTTCGATGGCATCAGAAAGGAACTCTCAAAAGTTGAATGTGAGAGGCTGTTTACAGGTAAAGGGACGTCTGGCAAGTGGGAGGCTTTTAAAAGTGAGATAGGAAGAGTTCAGGGCCGGCATGTTCCTGTTAGATGGAAGGGCAATGCTGGCAAGTTTATGGAACATTGGTTGACGAGGGTTATCGAGGGTCTGGTCAGGACAAAGAAGGAGACATATGTCGGATATAGGCAGCTGGTATCAAGCGAGTCCTTCGAGTAGTATAGGGGATGTAGGAGTACACTTAACAAGGCAATTAGGAGGACGAAAAGAGGCCATGAGATTTCCCTAGCGATAAGATAAAGAAGAATCCAAAAAGATTCTATAAGTATCTGAAGAGTAAAAGGGTAGCTAGGGAGAGAGTAAGTGGTAATCAATGCGTGGAGCCTCGGCAAATGGGCGAGGTCTTAAATGCCTACTTCTCGTCTGTATGCACCATGGAGAAGGTCATGGAAGCTAGTGAGTTCAAGGGACGGAACAGCGGTATACTGGAGCGTATCAACATTACAAAGGAGGAGCTGTTGGAGGTACTAAAGCGCATTAAGGTGGATAAATCCCCAGGGCCTGACCAGGTGTATCCTAGAATGCTATAGAAAGCAAGGGAGGAGATTACTGGCGCCATGGCAGAGATTTCTGTATCATCGTTAGCCACGGGTGAGGTACCAGAAGACTGGAGGATAGCTAATGTGTGCCTTTATTGAAGAAGGGCAGGAGGGATATGCCAGGGAACTACAGACCGGTGAGCTTCACATCAGTGGTGGGAAAGTTATTGGAAGGGATTCTGAGAGACAGGATTTATATGCATTTGGAAAGGCAAGGTCTGATTAGGGATAGTCAGCATGGATTTGTCCGTGGGGAATCATGTCTTACGAAATTGATAGAGTGTTTTGAGGAGGTGCCGAAGAGGATTGACGAGGGCAGTGCGGTCGACGTTGTCTACATGGACTTTAGCAAGGCCTTTGACAAGGTCCCGCATGGTAGGTTGGTACGCAGGTTTTAAACACATGGGATCCAGCGTGAGGTAGACAATTGGATACAAAATTGGCTTCGTGATAGGAGGCAGAGGGTGGTAGTGAAGGGTTGTTTTTCAAATTGGAGGCTGGTGACAGGGCGTGCCGCAGGGATTGGTGCTGGGCCCTCTGTTGTTCATCATATATGTTAATGACTTGGATGTGAATGCTGGGGGCATCATCATAATGAATGGCGAAGCAGGTTCGAAGGGCCGATTGGCCGACCCCTGCTCCTATTTTCTATATTTCTATGTTTCTATCGGACTGCTTATCCGACATCCAGTACTGGGTGAGCAGAAATTTCCTCCAATTAATGATTGGGAATACTGAAGCCATTATTTTCACTTCCCACTCCAAACCCATTCCCTTGTTTCCGATTCCATCCCTGTCCCTTGCAATAGTCTGAGATTAAACTAGTCTGTTTGCAACTTCAGTGTAATATCTGACCAAGTAATGAGCTTCCAACTACATATTCGTGCCATCACTAAAACTGCCTATTTCACCTCAGTAATAGAGCTCGACCTAGCGCCTGTTTCAGCTAATCTGCTAGTGAAACCCTCATTTATGTTTTTCTTTCCTTTAGACTTGACTCATTTCCTTCATTTTTATTCTCTCATGGGATATGGGCGCCGCTGGGAAAGCCAGCATTTGTTGCCCATCCCTACTACCCCTTGAGAACTGAATGACTTGTTAGGCCATTTCAGAGGGCAGTTAAGAGTGAATCACATTGCTGTGGGTCTGGAGTCACATGTAGGCAAGACCAGGTAAGGATTTCCTTCCCTAAAGAACGTTAGTGAACAAGATAGTGTTTTACAACAATCAATGATAGTTTCATGGCACCATTACTAAGAGTAGCTTTCAATTCAAGATTTAACACACTCCTGGCTTGTCTCACACATGCTGCTCTTTGCATACTTGAGGTCATACAATCTGTGTTGCTCTTGTATTAACTCACACCAAATCTCTTCACACGCTCATTGACCTAGATTGGCTCCCAGCCAGGCAATGTCTTGATTTTGAAAATTTCCATCCTTGTTTGCAACTCCCTCCATGATTTCGCCCCTCCCTATCTCTGTAATCTCCTCCAGCCCAACAACCCCCCGAAATACCTGCGCTCCTCTAATTCTGACCTCTTGTGCATCCGTGATTTTAATGCTGCATCATTGGCAGCTTTGTCTTCAGCTGCCTCGGCCCCAAGCTCTGTAATATCCTCTCTGCACTTCTCCGCCTCTCCACCTCGCTTTCCTCCTTTCTGACACTCCTTAAACCCTACCTCTTTGATCAAGCTTTTTGTCACCTAACCTAATATCTCCTGTTGTGTCCCAGTGTCATATTCTGTTTTAAAATGCTCCTGTGAAAAACCCTTGTGATGTTTTATTATGTTAAAGGCACTGCATACATATCAGTTGTGCTTGTTAAAGTTTGCAGACATGATCTGATATGAACATATCTTTGCTTCTTGCCAGTAATTATCCCATGTTTATCCAAACAACGAATTATTTTCTCCTGGGTTGTGATCTCTGGAAATTTGTCCTGTAGTGACGTTGGACTGATTGGTTAGGAGTTGCAGGGTTTACCGCATTTCTCTTTTTTTAAACAGTTTATAACATTTGTAACCCTCCAGTCCTCTGGTGCCATCTCATATTCTAGAAGGATTGAAAGATTCTGGCCAGTGCCTCAACTATTTCCACCATATTTTTCTCTCCTACATCGCATCCGGACTTGGATTATGGCACAAAATATTCGACTTTATTACGGATTAATGCCAGTCTCCATGGACCCTAATTGGATCACTGGAGGATTTCCCTCTTCTGTTAATAAGGACCTCCGTTCAGTGTGCTGTCCCATAGTGTCAGCAAGAATATCACCCCAGCACGAACAGGGATCAGCAGTTCCAGAGAGAGGGAAAGGATAGATCAGAATCTGAAAACATTAGTTGTACTGTTACAGCAATGGGTCAGAATCTGAGAACCATAGATTGTAACGTTACAACAATGGGTCGAAATCTGGGAACATTCGATTGGAATGTTACAGCATTGGATCAGAATCTGCGAACAATAGACTGGAATGTTGCAACAATGGGCAGGAGTTTCTCCTGGAATCAGTACATTCTTTCTACATTTTATGATGTGCTATCATTAGACACCCGGACCAACCTCACACTTATGTTGATTCAATTCATTTACTATCCTATGCTGGCGATGATTGGTGTCACTGGTAAGTCTCTCTATATAGCTATTAATTTTATAAACCACGTTTAACTGCATTACTGTCCTTACCATTTACTATGCCTTGCTTTTTTAATTATTCATTCATGGGATGTGGGTGTCGATGGCCAGGCCGGCATTTATTTCCCAGCTACCTTCTTAAACCGCTGCTGTCCATGTGGGGTAGGTACACCCACTGTGCTGTTAGGAAGGGAGTTCTAGGATTTTGACCCAGCGACAGTGAAGGAACGGCGATATAGTTTCAAGTTAGGATGGTGTGTGACTTGAAGGGGAACCTGCAGGTGGTGGTGTTCCCATGTATGTGCTGCCCTTGTCCTTCTAGTTGGTACAGGTCGCGTGTTTTGAACTTGCTGTCTAAGGAGCCTTGGTGCATTGTTGCAGTGCATCTTGTCGATGGTACAGACTGCTGCCACTGTCCGTGGGTGATGGAGGGAGTTAACGTTTGCAGACGGGGTGCCAATCAAGCGGGCTGCTTTGTCCTGGATGGTGTCGACCTTCTTGAGTGTTGTTGGAGCTGCACCCATCCAGGCAAGTGAAGAGTATTCCATCACACTCCTGAATTGTGCCTTGTAGATGGTGGACAGGATTTGAGGAGTCAGGAGGTGAGTTACCCGCCACAGGATTCCAAGCCTCTGACCTGCTCTTGTAGCCACCGTATTTATATGGCTACTCCAGTTCAGCTTCTGGTCAATGGTAGCCCCTAGGATGTTGATAGTGTGGGATTCAGCGATGGTAATGCCGTTGAATGTCAATGGGAGATGGTTAGATTCTCTCTTGTTGCAGATGGTCATTGCCTGGCACTTGTGTGGCGCGAATGTTACCTGCCACTTATCAGCCCAAGCCTGGATATTGTCCAGTTCTTGCTGCATTTCTACACGGACTGCTTCAGTATCTGAGGAGTCGCGAATGGTGCTGAACATCATGCAATCATCAGCGAACATCCCCACTTCTGACTTTATGATTGAAGGAAGGTCATTGATGAAGCAGCTGAAGATGGTTGGGCCTCGGACGCGACACTGAGGAACACCTGCAGTGATGTCCTGGAGCTCAGATGATTGACCTCCAACAACCACAACCATCTTCTTTGTGTTCGGTATGACTCCAGCCAGCAGAGGGTTTCCCCCATGATTCCCATTGATCTCAATTTCGCTTGGGCTCCTTGACGCCATACTCGGTCAAATGCTGCCTTGATGTCAAGGGCAGTCACTCTCACCTCGCCTCTTGAGTTCAGCTTTTATGTCCATGTTTGAACCAAGGCTGTAATGAGGTCAGGAGCTGAGTGGCCCTGGCGGATTCCAAACTGAGCGTCACTGAGCAGGTTGTTGCTAAGCAAGTGCCGCTTGATGGCACTGTTGATGACACCTTCCATCACTTTACTGATAATTGAGAGTAGGTTAATGGGGCGGTAGTTGGTTGGGTTGGATTTGTCCTGCTTTTTGTGTACATGACATACCTGGGCAATTTTCCACATTGCAGAGTAGATGCCAGTGTTGTCGGTGTACCGGAACAGCTTGGCTAGGGTTGCGCCAAGTTCTGGAGCACAGGTCTTCAGGACTATTGCCGGAATATTGTCAAGGTTCATAGCTTTTGCAGTATCCAGTGCCTTCAGACCTTTCTTGACATCACGTGGAGTGAATCGAATTGGCTGAAGTCTGGCATCTGTGATGCTGGGGGACTTCAGGAGGAGGCCGAGATGGAACATCAACTCGGCACTTCTGGCTGAAGATTGTTGCAAATCCTTCAGCCTTATCTTTCGCACTGATGTGCTGGGCTCCCCCATCATTGAGTATGGGGATATTTGTGGAGTCACCTCCTCCAGTTACTTATTTAATTGTCCACCACCATTCTCGGCTGAATGTGGCAGGACTGCAGAGCTTAGATCTGATCTGTTGGTTATGGGATCGCTGAGCTCTGTCTACTGCATGCTGCCTACGCAGCTTGGCATGCAAGTAGTCCTGGGTTGCAGCTTCACCAAGTAGACACCTCATTTTGAGGTATGCCTGGTGCTGCACCTGGCATGCCTTCCTGCACTCTTCATTGAACCAGGGTTGGTCTCCTGGCTTGATGGTAATTGTAGAGTGGGGGATTTGCCAGGCCATGAGGTAACAGATTGTGGTTGAGTGCAATTGTTCTGCTGCTGATGGCCCACAGCGCCTCATGGATGCCCAATTTTGCTTTGCTAGATCTGTTTGAAATCTATCCCATTCAGCACGGTGATAGTGCCACACAATGCGATGGAATGTATCCTCAATGTGAAGGCGGGGCCTCGTCTCCTCAAGGACTGTGCGGTGGTCACTCCTACCAATATTATCATGGACAGATGCTTCTGCGGCAGGCAGATTGGTGAGGACGAGGTCGAGTATGTTATTCCGTCGTGTTGGTTCCTGCACCACCTGCCGCAGACCCAGTCCAGCTGCCTTGTCCTTCAGGACTCACCCAGCTCGGTCACTAGTGGTGCCTCCGAGCCACTCTTGGCGATGGACATTGAAGTCCCCCACCCCGAGTACATTTTGTGCCCGTGCCACCCTCAGTGCTTTCTCCAAGTGGTGTTCAACATGGAGGAGTACTGAGTCATCAGCTGAGGGAGGGCGGTAGGTGGTAATCATAGGAGGTTACCTTGCCCATGTTTGACCTGATGCCAGGAGACTTCATTGGGTCCGGAGTCGATGCTGAGGGCTGCCAGGGCAACTCCTTCCCTGCTGTATACCACTGTGCCACCATCTCTGCTGGGTCTGCCCTGCCGGTGGGACAGGACGTACCTGGGGATTGTGATGGCAGTGTGTGGGACATATACTGTAAGGTATGATTCCGTGATTATCACTGTGTCAGGCTGTTGCTTGACTCATCTGTGGGACTGCTCTCCGAACTTTGGCACAAGCCCCCAGATGTTAGGAAGGAGGACTTTTCAGGGTCGACAGGGTTGGGTTTGCGTTGTCGTTTCCGGTGCCTAGGTCGATGCCATGTTGTCCGTCCGTTTTCATTCCTTTTTATAGACTTTGTAGCATTTAGGGACAACTGAGTGGCTTGATCGGCCATTTCAGAAGGCATGTAACAGTTAACCACATTGCTGTGAATCTGGAGTAACATGTCAGTCAGACCAGGTAAGTACAGCAGATTTCCTTCCCTCGAGGACATGAGTGAACCAAATGGGCTTTTCCAACAATTGACAATGGTTTCACGGCCATCATTAGACCAGTTTTAATTCTGCTGTGGTGGGATTCGAACCCATGCCCCCAGAGGAATACCCTGGGATTCTGGGTTACTAGTCCAGTGATAATGCGACTACGCCACTGCCTACACTTGTTGCTGTTGATATTCCTGGCGAAACTATTTCCCTCAGCATCCGACACTGGCCACCATTTTCGGCTCAATGTCACCACTGGAGATGACACTGTGGAAGCCTGGATCAATAAAACTGTGCACGATAAACAGTCGGCCACTTGTGCACGAGCCGTTTTTAAAGTATTTTTCCTTCCCTCTCTATCTTCTCCGATTGTGATCTTTGGCTCAACAGCACGGCTGGCACCAACACTCTGGAAGCTTTGGTCCATAAAATAATGGGATCTGCGAAAACAGACAATTCAATCTCGGCTTGCACAGCACCCATACTGGGCATGGCTCCAGCCTGGATATCCGGAGCATGTGGTGTTAGTGTTAGGAGGAGTTTCAATGAGTCATCAATCTACCATTCCGATAGCTTTGATATACGTCTTTGAAACTTGATCTGTGCATGTCCACTGACTGCCTGTGTTCGTCACTAGCAGCTGAACATACATTAATTCAGCGCGAGGAACCCCTCTAGTGTTAGTTAAGAGGACCAGACGTCCAGCTTACAGGTGAGGTGCTTTTGACTTACTTCTGCTGTTGCAAAGATTGTGGAGGTGCTGTGGATGTTTTTCTGCAGGTTGTGTTGTGAGCTGCTGCCGACAAAGAGAACAAGCCTGCGCCAATCCAGATCCTCTATCTAAACATGTCGCCGAAAAGAACAAAGAAAATGACAGCACAGGAACAGACATTCAGGGGGGACACAGGAGTTGGTGACCCAAGTCTGGACGAGCTATCGGGACTGTATTTACAGTGTGTCTGGAGAGGCTGCAGAGAGTGGATGTTCTTGCAAAGTGGGGTGGGGTCGTCTCTGCCCTACTCACCAGGGGTTTTCCAACAGCATTTTTCATAGCTGCACCAAACCCAGGAGCAGTGTCTGAGGTGACTCGGATTCAATAAGGAGGTGGTCACAGAGCTATGTCACCTCCTGAAACACGACCTGGAGCCTCACATCAGTGTGAGGACGGAGCTGTCAGTGGCCGATAAGGTCATAGCTTCATTGAATTTCTATGCATCTGGATCTTCCAGGCATGAGCGGTCGTTATATTCAACATAAAGTCACAGAAAGTGATAGGGGCAAAGTCATAAATAGGAAATAAGGAGGTCATTACTCCCATCGTGTCCATTCAGGTTATCTGGCAAAGAGCCCGTTCAGTCCCACTCCCCGGCTCGTTCTCCATAGCCCTGCTAGTCCATTTCCATCAAGTGCCCATCCAGTTTCCTTTCAAAAACATTGATTGTCTACACTTCCACCACACTCGT
The DNA here is from genome assembly GCF_036365525.1 of Heterodontus francisci. Lineage (NCBI taxonomy): Eukaryota > Metazoa > Chordata > Chondrichthyes > Heterodontiformes > Heterodontidae > Heterodontus > Heterodontus francisci. The sequence goes on along the minus strand of NW_027140118.1, from coordinate 3,132,737 downwards.
GGGCAGTGAGTTGAAGGTTATTACCACTCACTGCATAAAAAAAAAAGATCTTCCACATATTCCCATGCATCTCTTACTCTGGCAAGAGAGAATCTGAACATCTCCCCTTGGCATTCAATATCATTCCGATCGCTGAATCATCCACTATCAATATCCTCGGAGTTACCATTGACCAGAAACTGAACGAAGGTGATATATAAATGCAGTGGCTACAAGAGCAGGTCAGAGGCTCGGAATCCTGCTGTGAGTAACTCACCTCCTGATTCCCCAAAGCCTGTCCACCAACTACAAGGTACAAGTCAGGAGTGTGATGGAATACTCTCAAGTTGCCTGGATGGCTGCAGATCCAACAACACTCAAGAAGCTCGACACCACCCAGGATAAAGCAGCCCGCTTGACTGGCACACCATCCACAAACATTCACTCCCTCCACCATCGACGCACAGTGGAAGTACTGTGTACCATCTCCGAGATGCACTGCAGCAACTCACCAAGGTTCCTTATGGAGCATCTTCCAAACCCCTGACCTCCGCCACCTAGAAGGACAAGGGCAGCAGATGCATGGGAACACCACCACCTGCAGGTTTCCCTCCAAGCCACACACCATCATGACTTGGATCGATATCGCCGTTCCTTCACTGTCACTGGGTCAACATCCTGGAACTCCCTTCCTAACACACTGAAGGTGTACCTACCCCGCATGGACTGCAGCGGTTCAAGAAGGCAGCTCACCACCACCTCCTCAAGGGCAATTAGAGTTGGGTAATAAATGCTGGCCTAGCCAGCGATGAGAACATCCCATGAACGATAAAACCTGCAGATTGTGTCTCTCGGCATTGCTGCATCACTTAATGGAAACGGTTTTTGCTCATCTAACTGATCTAAATCTGTCATAATTGTGTACTCCGCTATGATACCTCCCCTTAATCTCCTTTGCTGGAGGGAGATCAACCCCAGATGTTCCAACCTAACCTTGGAGCTAATGTCCTCCATCCCTGGAACCATTCTGTTATATCTCCTCTGCACCGTCTCAAGGATCTTCACATCCATCCTGAAGTGTGGTTATCAGAACTGGATGCAATACTCCTGCTGCAGCCGAACAAGAGCTCGATATAGGTCCATTCGAACGTCCCTGCTTTTGTACTTAATTTGTCTGTTTATTAATTTCAAGATCCCGTATGCTTTACTCACAACTTTCTCAACATATTCTGCCACCTACAAAGATCCTGCACACACACCCCAGGTCCTTCTGTTCCTACACACTCTTTAGAACGGTGCCACGAAGTATATATTTCCTCTCCGGCTAACTTCTGCTAAAATGCAGTACTTGCCAGTATTACGTTCCATCTGATACCTCTTTTCCCACAATGCTGGCCTGTCCAGGTTCTCTTCCAGGCGATGCATTTCATACCCAGTGCTAGAATAACGGGCCTGCCGTTGCTAGGACTGTGTGATATCCATCGATGCATCTGTGAATTGGGGGTGGCTGTCTACATCATTATTTTCTCCCTCAGCAGGGAAGATCAGGATGAGAGGTCCCGTGGTTTTATTAGGGCAGCGAGATTCCTGATGGTGTACATGGCTCTGCCGAGCCCCCATATCAACGGGGGGATGTACAGAAACTGGAAAAAAAATCTTTCACTCCGTTAATGGGCAGTTGGTGTGTGAGCATGCCCAGTATATCATGTTGGTTAATGTCCACTATCCTGGCAGCAGCCACGATACCTTCACTCTGAAGCAGTCAGCCGGTCCCAACATCTTCGGGCCTCCATGCAGAACCGGATTAAGGATCCTCGGAGGCAGATGCTTCGTCCTCTATACACTGCTCATGATTCTACACACCCATAAACAACCAATCCCCGCCACTGCCACCCACCAACGACATAAATTAATCCGTGTTTAGCATGAACAATGGAGTCACCAGGAATATCATGGGGCAGACCACTGGTGTGATGAAGCAATGCTTCCAATGTCTGAACCACTCGGACGGTGGGGGTGGGACTGTCCAGTACACACAGGAACAGGTGTCCAAGTTCATAATGTTCTGCTGCATCCTTCATGTCATCACCATCATGGGGACACAGGCATTGCCAACAGGAATCTGGAGGCCACATCATGAGTATGAGGAGGAGGATGGTTGGGAGGAAGAGGTGGAAGGGAGGACATTTCCTGGATGCCTTATTCCAGGACAGGACAGTGTCTGCCAAGACTTGGGTTCCATAAGGGCATCTTCCCTCCACCGTCATGGATCCATATTTTACTCCATTACGTCCATCTAGACGCCTTTTCACCGTGTCCCCTTTTCCACAATCCTGCAATAAAAGAATCACAGATCACAGAATGATGAAAACACAGAAGGAGTCTATTCTGCCCATCCTGGCCACACCAGTTTTCCAAATGATCAGTTTACCTAATGTCATTCTCCCATCGTCTCCCTGTAACACTGCACATTCTTCTGTTTCAGATAACTGTCTAATTCCCTTTTGAAAGCCTCGATTAAATCTGCCTCCGTAACACTCTCAGGCAGTGCATTCCAGATCCCAACACTCACTATGTGAACACTTTTTTCCTCGTGTTTCTTTTGCTTTATTTGCCAATCACTTTAAATATTTCTACTCTCATTTTGGACCCTGTCACAAGTAGGAACAGTTTATCGCTATCTACTCTGTCCAGTCTCCTCGTGATTTTGAAGACCTTTAAGAAATCACCTCTCACCCTTCTCTTCTCCAAGGAAAACAGTCCTAACTTCTCCAATCCATCTTCATAACGGAAATTTCTCATCCCTGGAACCATTCTCGTGAATCTTTTCTGCACTCTCTCCAATGTCCTCATGTCTTTCCTAAAGTGGCGCCCAGAACTGGACACAATATTCCAGCTGAGGCCGAACTAGTGTCTTACATAACTTCCTTGCTCTTGTACTTTATGTCCCTATTAATAAAGCCCAGGATACTGTATGCTTCATTCATCACTCTCTCAACCTTTCCATCACCTTCAATGAATTATGCACAGGTACACCCAGGTCTCTCTGCTCCTGAACCCCCTTTAGAATTGCCCCTTTTGCTTTATTTTGTCTCTCCATGTTCTTCCCGCCTAAATGGATCACTTCACATTTCTCTGCACTGATCTTCATCTGCCACATGTCCGCCCATTCCATTAACATGTCTATGTCCGTTTCCAGTTCTATTCTCCTCACAATTGACAATGGTTTCAAGTTTCGAATAATCTGGACATTTTGGAATAGTGCCCCGTACACCAAGGTTTAGGTCAAAAATATATATCAGGAAAAGCAAGGGTACCTGGGGCACTCCACTACAAACATTCGTCCAACTCGAAAAACATCCAGTAACCACTACTCCCCGTATTCTGTTATGCAGACAATTTCGTATCCATATTGCTACTGTCCCTTTTATTCCAGGACCTATAAATTTGCTCACATGTCTGTTGTACGGCACTGTAACAACAACTTTTGAAAGTTCTTGTGTACCACATCAACAGCATTGCCCCCAACAAGCCTCTCTGTTACCTCTGTAGAAACTCCAGCAAGCATGATTTTCCTTCATGAAATCTGCGCTGGCTTTGCTTAATTAATCCGCATTTGCCACAGTGACTATTAATTTTGACGTTATTCTTTCCAGAATGTTTCCACACCACCGACGTTAAACTGACTGGCCTGCAGTTTCTGGGCTTATCTTTACACCCTTTTTTGAACAGGGGGGTAACATTTGCAATTCTCCAGTAGTTGTCACCACCTCAAAAATCTCAAAAAGACTGAAAATTATGGCCAGTGCCTCAGCATATTCCTCTCTCACTTCCCTCAGTATCCATGGATGCATCTTATCCGGCCATGCCGCTTTATCAATATTATGTTAATACCTCCTGTTTATCAATTTTTAATCATCCCCGTGTATTCATTGCCGCCTCTTTCGCTGTGGCCTCGGTAACATCTTTCTCCTTGGTAAAAACAGACGCAAAGTATTCATTTAATACGACAGCTACTTCCATATGTAAATACCCAATACCCCTACTTCCATACGTAAATACCCTTTTGATCCCTAATCGATCCTACTCTATCTTTCACCACCCGTTTACTATTTATGTGCCTATAGATTTTTTTGGAATTCTGTTTTGTGTTAGCTACCACTCTCTTCTCATTCTCTCCCTTTGTTTTGCTTATTTACGTGTTCACTTCCACTTTGAACATTCTACATACAGGTGGGTTCTCCATTCTATTATTTACCTGACATCTGTCATAGACACGCTTTTATCCTTTTACATTGTCATCTCTATCCCTTTTATTCATCCAGTACCTTAACTGTGCCCGAACCATCTCTTCTTTGAAGGTAGACTTTTGTTCTGCTACTGTTTTTCCCGCCAAACTTTGAGTCCAATTTATCCTTCCCAGATCCATTCCTACCCCATTGAATTTGGCTTTCCCGCAGATTTTTTTTTTACCTTAGATTGTTCTTTGTCCTTTTCCATAACCAACCTAATCCTAATGATTCCCACCCTAATGAACTCACCAGGTCTCTCTGTTCTTGCACTCCCTTCTGTAGCTTGCACTGTATCTGCGCATACATCCTTCTAAAATGTAATCTCTTTCACATCTATAACAGAAGCAAAATACTGGGGATGCTGGAAATCTGAACTAAAATATAAAAGTGTCGGAAATACTCAGAATTGATGAAAGTTCACAGACCTGAAACATTAATGCTGTTTCTAACTCCACAAATGCTGCCAGAACTGCTGAGTATGTCCATCATTTTATGTTGCTATCTCATATATTTGCTGCGCCGATTAATATTTGAGAAGATTGAAGATATTGTTTTCAGTTCCCACTCCAAACTATATTCCCTCGCTCCCTGCTCCATCCCTCTTCCTGGCAACTGTGCGAGACTCAACCAGACTATTCACAACTTGGTGTCTTATTTGATACCGAGATGTGCTTCATCGGAACGTAAGAACATAAGAAATCGGAGCAGGAGTAGGCCATTCGTTCCCTCAAGCCTGCCCTGCCATTCAATAAGATCATGGCTGATCTGCTCCAGACCTCAACTCATCTTTCGTTCCAGCTCCTCATAGCCCTCAATTTCCCAATGTTTCAAAAATCTATCTACTTCCTCTTTAAATAATTTCAGCGAGCTAGCCTCCACAACTCTCTGGAGTAGAGATCTGCAGACATTCATCAGCCTTTGAGAGAAGAAATTCCTTCGCATCTCAGTTTTAAATGAGTGCCCCCTTATTCTGTAACTATGTCACCTAGTTCGAGATTCCACCAGTCGTAGAAACATTTTCTCAACATCTACCCTGTCAAGCCCCCTCTGAATCTTGCACGTTTCAGTAAGATTACCACTCATTCTTGTAAACGTGAATGAAAACGGCCAACCTTTTAGCCATTCTTGATAAGTTAATCCCTTCATCCCAGGAGTCAGCCTAGTGATTCTCTTTTGAACTGCCTCCAATGCCAGTACATCCTTTCTTAAATACGGGGATCAAAACTGTACACAATACTCCACGTGCAGCCTTACAACACCCTGCACAGTTGTCACAAGACTTCCCTATTTTTAAACACCAACCCCCCAGCAATAAAGGCCGAAATTCAATTTGCCTTCTTAGTTACCTACTGCATCTGCATGCTATCTTTTTTGTGTTTCATGCACAGTAACAGATCCCTATATGGTGCACTTTCTGGAAGTCTCTGTCCATTTAAATAATGGTCTGGCTTTGATTATTCCTACTGAAGTGCATGATCTCAGACTTCCCTACATTAAACTCCATCTGCCAAATGTTTGCCAACTCACTCAACCTATCTATATCCCCTTGCAGATTCCTTCTGTCCTCATCGCAATATGCCCTTCCACCGATTTTTGTATCGTCAGCAAGTTTGCATATATTACATGCTGTCCCCTCCTCCAAGTCATCAATATAGATAGTAAATAGCTGAGGCCCAATGACTGATCCTTGTGGCACTCCACTAGATACGTCTTTCCAACCTGAAAAAGACCCATTAATCCAGACTCTGTGCATTCTGTGAGTTAAACAATCCTCAATCCTTGCTGATACAGTGCCCCCAATACCAGGAGCTCCCATCTTGTGCAATAATATTTTATGTGGCACCTTACCGAATCTTTCTGGAAATCTAAATATTCTACATCTACCAGTTCCCCGTTATCAACTCTGCTTGCCATATCCTCAAAGATCTGTTGCAAATTTGTTAAACATGATTTCCAACCACATATATGCCCCTTCACAAGGATGGCCTTTTTCCACCTCTGTAGCATCGCCTGACTTCGCCCCTGTCTCAGCACCGCTGCTCAAAGCGCTCATTCATGCCTTCCTTACCTCTAGACTTGACCATTTCAGTACCCTTCTGTTGATCTCCCTCATTCTACTGTCTATAAACTTCAGGACCTCCAAATCTCTGCTGCTGGTTGGTTAACTCACAGTGACTCCTGTTCACCTACCACTCCTGAGCTAGCTGATCCACATTGACTGTTGATTAAGAAAAGTCTTGGTTTCAAAATTCTCATCATTGTTTTCAAAATTATCCATTACCTCACCACTCCCTGTGTTGGATTTTATGGGTTCCCATAAATTGAGGTCGTTGGTGGGGCCCCGGACAATCGTGATGGTTTGTGGGGGCAGAGTGTTTGCCATTGCCCCATTGCCAAGAGATCCTGCCGGGAGAGGGAGGTTGTCCGATGATGACCTTCCCACCCTAAAGACAAATGTAGCCCTTAAGTAGCCATTTGAGGGCCCCTTTCCGCCACCACTGGAACCTAACCAGTGGTAGGGGTGGGGTGGCCTCACCTGGGGAACGTGCCTTGCAAAATGCAACACCCTCTCTGTGGGCTTGGTGGGAGGCTCGGTTCTTTGTGGGCATTCTGTGGTCCACGGAGGGTCCCAGCCGGGAAACAATGAAGCTCCCATCCCATCTCCCTGGACTTTCTGACAAGTGCTCCAATCCCCCTCACTGGGGCTTTCCAGACTGGACCTGGTGACCCCGCCTCACTCACCTTGTGTCCAAGTTCCAGCGCTGGGCCTTGGTCCAAGACCTCTGCAGTACTGACAGTGGACAACTTTCCCGCTGACAGTGCCGATACTGCTGAACTGCCGAAGCTCTTTTTGGCCAGCAGCTCATGGTGGTGGGATTCACATATTTAAAGGGACTAGGATCCTGGCGTGGTAGACAGGAAAAAACCATGCAGGATCGCTCCAGGACATGGGGGTGGTACGAAAATGTCGAGCTGGTGTTGCCAAGCCTTTCTGGTTTGGCGCTGCGAGCACCACCTCCTACACATGTCCAGTCCGCTCTGTCTGTAATCTCCTCTTCCCCATCAGACAATAAGATATCTGTGTTCATCGATTCGTGGACTCTGAGTTTAATCTATTCACCACTGGTGGTTTTACCTTCAGTTGCCTGGGTCTGAGCTCTGTAATACCCTCTTCACACATCTCACCTCTCTTTCTGCCTTTAGGACACTCCTTAACACCACCCCCCCCCGCCCCCCCCCCCCCCACTCTTTGATCCAACTTTTGACCATCTTACCTCCACTCTCTTTATGTGACTCGTTGTCTTATATTGTTACATAAGGCACCTGTGAAGCATGTTTTAATACATTAAAGGCAGCGCTATATAAATACAAGTTGTTGATGTTTCTGCCCATCCCACCACTCTGTCTTTGCCCTCATGCATTATAATACTTGTTTCCTCACCCTTCACTGAACTTCCACGCTGCATGACCTCTGCATGAAGTCTAAGTCATTAATGTGTATCAGAAACAGCAGTGGTTCCAGTACTGAACCCTGGGGAACAGCCCTGTACACGTCCCTCCAGTCTGATGTTGATAAAAGACCTCCTGCAATTGGTTACTGTCCTCGTCAATATTTACTGGGGGGCTGATGTATGATAAACCTGTTATTACTCATGTTTACTTTAATCTTCTTATTTTATTAACTTCTTAATCCACTCCTGATTCCAGTTGAAATGCGTTTGTTTTAATTCTATTTCCCAATCCAATCATGATTTAATGATGTAAACCCTGGGCGGAATTAAATGGGTTCCGAGGAGTTAGGATAGAAGGCGAAGGGTCTCCTACTGCGGTGATGTAGACAACCTTCTTACCCAGAGGTCAATTGAGGCTGTTAACTGGAATTACACAAGCGGTTGGTGGCAGCCCCACAACTTGTGCAGGCCGCCCAGTAAAACAAGGCAGCCCCTCTGCAGGATAGGGGGATGCCTCCACCGAAGGGTAATATGTGGTCTGTGGATGGGCAGTCAACAGCAAAGACTTTTTTTGCATTAAACTGCTCCGCACTCAGCCAGCCCCCTCACCACCTTCCAGGAGCAATCAGACTGGACGTTGATTCCCCACCGCACTTACCTGGGGTCTGGAACTCCAAGGCTGCTCTGGTCCCAGGCCTGGTGCAGTATCAGCAGTGGTCCCCGCTCCGTTGCTGGCCCCGGCCATCCCACATCACTTCCCTGTGGTCCCGGGTTCTGGCTATGGGCCTGCTCCCAGGACTGGTGCATTGTCAGCAGTTGTCCCTCCTCCGTAGCTAGCTCCAACTTCCCCACCACACAAACATGGCTCTGGGGTCTCGAGGATAGGCAGTGGTCTTGTACTGGCAGTGTCCCTCCCCCCATTTCCTTATAGGTCCCAGGCGACAGACTCACATGTACCTTGGCTATGGATGTCCAGGAATGGTCCTTGTCCCAGGCCAGCTGTAGTACTGGCAGTGGTGCCCGTTCCCTGACTGATCCTGGCTATCCTATCAGCCTTATCGGAAATCCAACCACGAGTGACATTCCTGGTCCCAGGACCTATGTAGTACGGGCAGTGGCACCCGGTCATTGATAGGCCCTGAAACCCCACAACAATTACCTTTCATGTCGGGGTCCGGCAAGGCACCTAGTTCCAGGCCTGTTGTAGTACCGGCAGTGGGCCCCAGAATCTGACGGGCTCCCACGAACTCCTAAACTTCTCTGGGATTTGGGACTCCAGTAATAGTCCGGGTTTCAGGACTGGAGTAGTTCTGGCAGTAACACCCACTCCCTGAGCAGACCCAGACGATCCAAAACACTTACCTCGGGTCCCGGCTCTCCAGTCGTGCTCCTGGTCCTAGGCCTAGTATATTACTGGCAGTGGCCCCGACTGATTGAACTGGCCCTGGTGTCCTCGCCGCATTTACCTAGGTTCTAGGGCTCCAGCGATGGTCCTAAACACAGGCCTGGTGTAGTGCTAGCAGTTCCACTGTTCCCGATGGTGTTGCCAATGCTACTGAGCTGCTGGACCTCTGATTGTTCAGTAACTTTGGCAGGTGGGATCCCCATCCTAAAAGGGATGTCGACCAAGGTCCCAGGCAGTTAATTTCCCGAGCGCCACTGAATTGCACCGGACGTGGGCTCCAAATTGCCAAGTCGGGCTCACCTCATATTTTCAGTCCGCTGTTACAAACTCTGCTGGCTCCGCAAAACTCAACTCCCTGTTGGAAGCAGAAATCCCTGTCACGAGTGCATTAATTAGAGACATACTGAACGTAGTCACAAAATGCACAATGTTACCAGAAATCCTTCAAACTGTGTTTTTTACTCCTAACCTGATGTATAATTTCCTGATAATTTCCCTTGTTAACTTAGTGACGATTGAGATTATTTGTTTCATTGACTTTTTGTAGTGGACCCATTCCCAATTATTGCTTTGCAATAATTGAATTCCGTGCTGCCTGTCACAGGTGAAAGAATCTCTCAGTCAGTCCAGCCTTTAACTTTCTTTTCAACAGCAAAGTGCTGCAGATGCTGCAAATCTGAAATAAAAACAGAAAACGATGGACATATTCAGCAGTTCTGGCAGCTGAGAAACTGAGAGAGAGAAACAGAGTTAATGTTTCAGGTCGGTGAACCTTCATCAGAACTGGGAGAGATTGGAGAAGGAACAGTTTTTAATCCAGACAGGGAAAGGAGGGAGGGGGAGAATTATGATCCACACTGAGTTGAACAATTTCATTATCATCCTTTTGTCAGTTAAGCTCTCCTGCCTTGCATTGTCATACACACCTTCCTGTTTGTTCTTTCAGTTCCAATATTTCAATGTATCACTGGATACAGGAATACATTTGTAAATCTCAATAAGCTTGAAATCAAACTGGTCAATTTTCTCCTAACTTGTTGACCTGTTTATTTCCCTTCCTCACAGTCAACTTGCTGACGATTGGGATCCTGCCTCAGGGAAAGTGCGGTCTCTCCAACTGTGTCACTCGGTACCTGGTGGCCATGTCAGTGGCGGATCTACTGGTCATTATCCTGGACCTGATATTGAGACACATTCCCATTGTTTATCAGGAACAGTTTCAGTTCCTGTTGTTCATCCCCGTGTGTAATATTCACGCGGTCCTGCTTTATGCAGCCGCAGACTGTTCTGTCTGGTTCACCGTCACTTTCACCTTTGATCGATTTGTGGCCATTTGTTCCCAGAAGCTGAAAAGTAAATATTGCAAGGAGAAAACGGCTACTGTGGTGCTGGGAACAGTGACAATGCTGAGCTGTTTAAAGAACATCTTCTGGTATTTTATGTTAACAAGTCAGTATCGGCTGGGTAACATGCCCTGGTTTTGTGATGTTACAGAGAATGTTGCGGAATCTCGTGTCTGGGGAACAATCGAATTCGTCCATTACATTCTAACCCCAGGGCTCCCATTTGTGGTGATTCTGCTGCTCAACGCTCTCACCGTCAGGCACATTTTAGTGAGCAGCAGAGGACGCAGAAGACTCCGGGCTAACAGCAGTGGAGAGAGTCACAGAGACCCAGAGATGGAGAGCCGAAGGAAATCCATCATTTTACTGTTAGTTATCTCGGCAAATTTCATTCTGTTATGGACACTGTTAATGCTGTACTCTATATGGAACAGGATGGAGCATTTGGGGTCTGTGTCTGCTTATCTCGCTGTGTCTCTGCAGGAATTGGGCTTCATGCTGCAACTCCTGAGTTGCTGCACAAACACTGCGATTTACGCCGTGACCCAGACTCAGTTCAGAGACCAGTTGAAGAATGTGCTGAAATATCCCTTTACTGCAATTATTAAACTCATTCAATGATGACAGGCACTGAATCACTGACTATTTCCAGCAGCTGGGGGCGGGGCCTGTCACTATGGACCCAGATCGGGGCGGCGGGTCCTGACGTCATGTAGACCGAGCGGGCGGCAGGGACTGTCTGTGCAGACAGAGCGAGTGTCGGGACTATCGCTATGATGACATAACGGGGGTGGGACCTGTAGCTATGGTGACAAAGCAGGGACGGACCAGTCGCGAGGGTGACAGTGCGGGGGTGGTGCCTGTCAATATGTTGACTGAGCGGGTGCCCGAGCTGAAGCTATGGTGCCAAAGCGGGGTGGGGGGGGGGGGTGGGGCTTGTCGCTCTGCTGACAGGGCAGTGTGGCGGGGCATTATGCGATGGTGGCAAAGTGGAGGGCGCGGATCTCGCTAGCTGACAGAGCGGGGGAGCTGAGCCTGTCGCTATGGTGACTGACCGGAGCAGGATCTGTCACTATGGTGACAGCCCAGTAGGCGGGCCTGAAACCAAGATGACGGATGAGGATTGTCTGCCCCATGGTGACGAGAATGGGAGCGATACCTGTTTCCCATGGTGGTGGGAGAATGGAGGCGGAGCTCGTTACCCATGGCGATGGGAGAGTAGAGGCGGAGCCTGTTCCCTTGGTAATGAGTGTGTGGGGGCCAGGCCTGTTCTCGTGGTGACAGGAAAGCAGCAGCCAGAATTTTTCAGAATCATTTGTAATCTGGATAATCTCTTTATATTTCCCCTGCACCCCCGCATTCTCTTCCCCCCCACGCTTCCCCTTCCCAGCACCCCCCTCCCAGATACCCCCCGCACCCTCTTCCCCACCCCATCCCCCGTCGCAACCCCTTCCCAGCTGCTCCCTCGCACCATCTTCCCCCTGCATCCCGATCCGCTGCACCCACCCCAGGCCTCTCCAGCCCCCTGCCCAGCTCTCCCTCGCCCACCCTTCACTACACACCTCCCCCTCGCATCCCCTCCTCCCAAAAGCATCCACCTATTCCTGAGCAGGGGCCCTAACAGCTCCACTGCCTTGTGGGCGTCTCGGGAGAGACCAAGGCTAAAGGAGTAAACCCTAACAGATGATCCTGGGCAGAACCCCGTCGGCGGTCATGTGTCACCTTTGGCATGTTTCTGGCAGTTCCTGCAGCCATACCGGTGCCAAACGTCGTGCTCCGCACCTCTTTGGAACCCACCAGAAAGGCCGAGAGGGGGGTTTTGACCTTAGGACAACTCACAACCGCCATACATTCGCCCAGGCATGCGCCAGGGAGAGGTCACTCCATAGTCGCCTCACAGCGCCTGAAACAACACAGAAGGCAGCAGTTACGGGTTATAAATCCAGCTCAACTGGCATAGAGATTCGGCGCCACGGGTTGCCTTTGTCGGTGAGAGAGGTCATCGCACCTCACTGGACAGCTACCGCCCGCCTCAAACCGGGCAGCCCCCGGTCAATAAGGTTCTGTCCCTCCTCAGTCCACCTGCTTCTATGGGTGCTTGGAGCTCAGGGCTTTGCCCGAAAAGCGGACTGCAACACCGCACCAAACAGCATGAAAAAAGGAAAGAAGGTACCAGCCCTTCGTTTCGCAAGCTGGAACGTCAGAACTATGTGTCCTGGCCTGTCGGAAGACCTTACACAAATCAACGATTCTCGGAAGACCGCCATCATTAACAACGTGCTTAGTAGACTCAATGTGGATATTGCAGCATTTCAGGAGACACGCCTCCCTGCGAGCGGATCTCTAACAGTGCTAGACTACACCTTCTTCTGGCAGGGTAGGGATCCTAAAGAACCAAGACAGCATGGAGTGGGCTTCGCCATCATAAACTCTTTGCTCAGCATGATAGAGCCACCTTCAAATGACTCAGAACGCATACTGTGCATCCGACTGCTCACCGCCTCTGGTCCAGTACACCTACTGAGCATCTATGCTCCAACACTCTGCTCCCCACATGAAGTTAAAGACCAGTTCTACGAAGAACACCATCATATCATTCGTAGCATCCGCAATACCGAACATCAGGTCCGGCAGTGGACTTTAATGCCAGGGTTGGGGCCGACCATGTCTCATGGCCCTCGTGCCTTGGGCGCTATGGCATTGGAAGGATGAATGAGAATGGACAGAGACTGCTTGAGTTGTGTACCTATCATAACCTCTGCAACACCAACTCGTTCTTTCATACTAAACCCTGTCACCAGGTTTCGTGGAGGCACCAGCTGGACCTCATTGTCACAAGGCGGGCCTCCTGAAACTGTGTTCAGAACACGCAGCTTCCACAGTGCGGACTGTGACACCGACCACTCCCTGGTGTGCAGCAAGGATAGACTCAAACCAAAGAAGCTTCATCACTCCAAGCAGAAGTGCCACCTGCGCATCAACACGAGCAGAATTTCTTATCAACAGCTGTTACAAAAATTTCTAAATTCACTTGAAAAAGCCCTTAAAAACTCTCCCACAGGGGATGCAGAGACCAAGTGCGCACATCAGAGACGTCATCTATGAGTCAGCCATGACCACCTCTGGCAAACGTGTGAAGCGGAATGCAGACTAGTTTCAGTCTCATTTTGAAGAGATGGAGCCTGTCATAGCTGCTAAGCACATTGCACTGCTGAACTACAAGAAAGCCCCCAGCGAGTTAACATCCGGAGCACTCAAAAGCCAAAAACGCTGCACAAAAAACAGCCAGGCGCTGCGCAAATGACTGGTTGCAACACCTATGCAGTCATATTCAGCTGCACTCAGAGAGTGGAAACATAAGAGGAATGTCTGATGGCATTAAGAAAGCTTTTGGGACCACCATCAAGAAGATCGCCCCCCTCAAATCTAAATCAGGGGACACAATTACTGACCAACGCAAGCAAAGTTACCGCTGGGTGGAACACTACCTAGAACTGCACTCCAGGGAAAATGTTGTCACTGAGACCGCATCAATGCAGCCCAGTCTCTGCCAGTCATGGATGAGCTGGACGTACAGCCAACAAAATCGGAACTCAGTGATGCCATTGATTCTCTAGCCAGCGGAAAAGCCCCTGGGAAGGACGGAATTACCCCTGAAATAATCAAGAGTGCTAAGTCTGCCATACTCTCAGCACTCTACGAACTGCTTTTCCAGTGCTGGGATGAGGGAGCAGTACCACAGGACATGCACGATGCTAATATCATCATGCTCTATAAAAACAAAGAGGACCGTGGTGACTGCAACAACGACCATGGAATCTCCCTCCTCAGCATCGTGGGGAAAGTCTTCGCTCGAGTCGCTTTAAGCAGGCTCCAGAAGCTGGCCGAGCGTGTCTACCCGGAGGCGCAGTGTGGCTTTCGAGCAGAGCGATCGACCATTGACATGCTGTACTCCCTTCGGCAGCTACAGGAGAAATGCTGTGAACAGCAGATGCCCCTCTCCGTTGCTTTCATAGATCTCACCAAAGCCTTTGACCTTGTCAGCAGACGTGGTCTCTTCAACTTTTAGAAAAGATCGGATGTCCACCAAAGCTGATAAGTATCATCACCTCATTCCATGACAATATGAAAGGCACAATTCAACATAGCAGCGCCTCATCAGACCCCTTTCCTATCCTGAGTGGCGTGAAACAGGGCTGTGTTCTCGCACCTACACAGTTTGGGATTTTCTTCTCCCTGCTGCTTTCACATGCGTTCAAGTCTTCAGAAGAAGGAATTCTCCTCTACACATAAATCAGGTGGCAGGTTGTTCAACCTTGCCTGCCTAAGAGCTAAGACTAAAGTAAGGAAAATTGTCATCAGGGAGCTGCGCTTTGCTGACGATGCTGCATTAACATCTCACACTGAAGAGTGCCTGCAGAGTCTCATCGATAGGTTTGCGGCTGCCTGCAACGAATTTGGACTAACCACCAGCCTCAAGAAAACGAACATCATGGGACAGGACGTCAGAAATGCTCCATCCATCAATATTGGCGACCACGCTCTGGAAGTGGTTCAAGTGTTCACCTACCTAGGCGCAACTATCACCAGTAACCTGTAACTCGATGCAGAAATCAACAAGCACATGGGAAAGGCTTCCACTGCTATGTCCAAACTGGCCAAGAGAGTGTGGGAAAATTGCGCACTGACACAGAACACAAAAGTCCGAGTGTATCAAGCCTGTGTCCTCAGTACCTTGCTCGACGGTAGCGAAGCCTGGGCAACGTATGTCAGCCAAGAGCGAAGTCTCAATTCATTCCATCTTCGCTTGCCTCCGGTGAATCCTTGGCATCAGGTGGCAGGACCGCATCTCCAACACAGTAGTCCTCGAGGCGGCCAACATCCACAGCTCATGCAGGCTCCTGAGTCAGCGGCGCTTGAGGTGGCTTGGCCATGTGAGCCGCATGGGAGGTGGCAGGATCCCCAGGGCCACATTGTACAGCGAGCTCGCCACTGCATTCAGTCCTACCGGCCGTCCAAGTATCCGCTTTGAACACGTCTGCAAACGCGACATTCAGTCCTGGAACATTGATCACAAGTCGTGGGAGTCAGATGCCAGCGATCGCCAGAGCTGGCAGGCAGCCATAAAGCGTGGCAAGTCGAAGAGACTTAGCAGTTGGCAGGAAAAAAGACAAGCGCAAGGGAAGAGCCAACTGTGTAACAGCCCCGACAACCAATTTTATCTGCAGCACCTGTGGAA
Organism: Heterodontus francisci; assembly: GCF_036365525.1. NCBI lineage: Eukaryota > Metazoa > Chordata > Chondrichthyes > Heterodontiformes > Heterodontidae > Heterodontus > Heterodontus francisci. Next base: position 3,117,027 of record NW_027140118.1, on the reverse strand, counting down.
GAGTCTGTCACTCTAGTATTGGCCTTTATAGCCACTCCACGCGCGGCTTCACAAACCACTGACCACCTCCAGGCGTTTACCCATTGTCTCCCGAGACAAGGAGGCAAAAGAAGATCTGGAGAATGAGGGATTATTATAGAGAGTGATTGGAGAATGAGGGATTATTGCAGAGAGTGATCTGGAGAATGAGGGATTATTATAGAGAGATATCTGGGGAATGAGGGATTATTTGGGCGGCACAGTTGCGCAGTGGTTAGCACTGCAGCCTCACAGCTCCAGCGACCCGGGTTCAATTCTGGGTACTGCCTGTGTGGAGTTTGCAAGTTCTCCCTGTGTCTGCGAGGGTTTTCTCCGGGTGATCCAGTTTCCTCCAACAAGCCAAAAGACTTGCAGGTTGGTAGGTAAATTGGCCATTATAAATTGCCACTAGAATAGGTAGGTGGTAGGGAAATATAGGGACAGGTGGGGATGTTTGGTAGGAATATGGGATTAGTGAAGGATTAGTATAAATGGGTGGTTGATGGTCGGCACAGACTCGGTGGGCCGAAGGGCCTGTTTCAGTGCTGTATCTCTAAACTAAACTATTATAGAGAGTGATCTGGGAATGAGGGATTATTATAGAGAGTGATCTGGAGAAATAGGGATTATTACAGAAAGTGATCTGGAGAATGCGGGATTATTATAGAGAGTGATCTGGGGAATGAGGGATTATTGCAGAGATTGATCTGGAGAATGAGGGATTATTATAACGAGTGATCTGGAGAATGAGGGATTATTATGGAGATTGATCTGGAGAATGACGGATTATTATAGAGAGTGTTCTGGAGAATGAGTGATTATTATCGAGAGTGATCTGGAGAATGAGAGATTATTATAGAGAGTGACCTGGAAAATGAGGAATTATTATAGAGAGTGATCTGGAGTATGAGGGATTATTATGGAGAGTGATCTGGAGAATGAGGGATTATTATAGGGATTGATCTGGTGAATTATGGAATATTATAGGGAGTGATCAGGGGAATGAGGGATTATTATATAGAATGATCTGGAGAATGAGGGATTATTATATAGAATGATCTGGAGAATGAGGGATTATTATAGAGAGTGCTCTGGAGAATGAGGGATTATTATCGAGAGTGCTCTGGAGAATGAGGGATTATTATAGAGAGTGATCTGGAGAATGCGGGATTATTATAGGGAGTGATCTGGAGAATGAGGGATTATAACAGCGAGTGATCGGAGAATGAGGGATTATTATAGAGAGTGATCTGGAGAATGAGGGATTATTATAGAGAGTGATCTGGAGAATTAGGGATTATTATAGAGAGTGATCTGGAGAATGAAGGATTATTATAGAACGTGATCTGGAGAATGAGGGATTATTATAGAACGTGATCTGGAGAATGAAGGATTATTATAGAAAGTGATCTGGTGAATGAGGGATTATTATAGAGAGTGATCTGCAGAAAGCTGTATTATTAACAGAAGAAAATGGAGGTAGATAGATTTCTAGAGTAATAGAATCATTTGCACTGTTTTCCTGGGAATCGTCCATCTGCTATTGTTTCCAGTCAGGACACTCAATACAGTAGTCATGAGGCAGAGCTCTGGAGACAGGTACATAGAAACAGATAGAGACAGAAAAAGGGAGAACAACATGGAGACATTTACAAATAGAGGCAGAGAGAGGGAACAGATGCAGCGATAAACCGAAAAAGGATAGAGCAAGAGAGACAGGGGAGAGAGAGATGGACAGGCTGTTGAGCGGGGAGAGAGATGAGTGAGGAGAAAGAGAGTGAGAGATTAATAGCGGCAGGAAGTCAGAGATAAATAGAACATCAGACAGAGAGAGAGAGCAAGAGAGAGATAGAGAGAGAGCGAGGAGAGAGAGGAGAGGGAGCGAGCGAGAAAGAAGTGGGGTCAGTGAGGGGGTCAGTGATTGGAGTCATTGAGCGGGATCAGTGAGTTGAGTCAGTGAGTGGGGTCAGTGAGTGGGGTCAGTGAGTGGGGTCAGTGAATGGAGCCAGTGGGTGGAGTCAGTGAGTGGGGTCAGTGAGTGGAATGATGAGTGGAGTCAGTGAGTGGGATCAGAGAGTTTTGTCAATGAATGGGGTCAGTGAGTGGGATCAATGAGTGGGGTCAGTGACTGGAATCAATGAGTGGGGTCAGTGAGCGGGGTCAGTAAGTGGAGTCATTGCGCGGGGTCAGTGAGCGGGGTCAGTGAGTGGGGTCAGTGAGTGTGGTCAGCGAGTGAGGTCAGTCAGTGGAGTACTTCAGTGGGGTCAGTGAGCGGGGTCAGTGAGTGGAGTCATTGACCGGGGCCAGTGAGCGGGGTCAGTGAGTAGGGTCAGTGAGTGAAATCTTTGAGCGGGGTCAGTGAGTGGGGCCAGTGAGTTTAGTCAGTGAGTGGGGTCAGTGCATGGGGTCAGTAAGTGGGGTCAGTGAGTGGGGTCAGTGAGTGGGGTCAGTCAGTGGAGTAATTGAGCATGGTCAGTGAGTGTGGTCAGTGAGCGGGGTCAGTGAGTGAGGTCAGGAAGTGGGGCCAGTGAGTGGGGTCAGTGAGTGGGCGTCTGTGAGTTGAGTCGGTGAGCCTGGTCTGTGAGTGGAGTCAGTGTGCGGGGTCTGTAAGTGGAGTCGGTGTTCGGGGTTAGTGAGCGGAGTCAGTGAGCGGGGTAGTGAGTGGAGTCGGTGAGCGGGGTCCGTTAGTGGAGTCACTGAGTGGGGTCAGTGAGTAAGATTATTGATTAAGACTTTGAGTCCTTTCTCTCTCTCCTTCCCCTCTCTGTTGTTTCATTGTCTTTCAATTTCACTGGACTCGGCCCTGCTCCCCCTCCTCACTTTGACAGAGTGGAGACTCCTCCCAGGATAATAGACCTGGGCCCTTGTCACAGCTCCAGACCATTCCCTGTACCAGCTGTCATTCTCCAGTTAAGTTCCAGCCTACCCCAGGCAAGGCGGGTGAGGCTGAACCCTGTGACTGGGAGCAGTCACCAGCTCTCCCAGCGGCTTTAACAAGGCTGACGTAAAATACACTTACTGTGAGACAATTTGAGCCAAGACATTGCCATTTAGCGCAGCCGCATCTGACTCAGGGATCCAGAACAGCACCAACATGAACAAGCAGAGAGTCCGCATTGTGGGATCTGCCAGCACACTCCAATTCCTGAAAGAGAGAGCAAAGCGATGAGGTCAGCAAAGGGCAGAGTGTCCAATTGAAAACCCAGTCAGTGCGAGAGTGACAGAGAGTGAAATAGGGTGACAAAGATACAGAGAGAAAGATAGAGATCAAGTGATAGAAACTGAGAGAGAGAGAGAGAGACAGGGAGACAGAGAGAGATGGAGAGAGAGCGAGAGAGCGACAGAGAGAGAGGGCGAGACAGATAGAGATAGAGGGAGAGAGACAGGGAGATAGAGAGAGTGAGAGACGGGGAGAGAGAGAGAGAGAGACAAAAGTGACAGATAGGGAGACAGAGATAGACTCTTTCTAGAGCTGCCTTTTTAAGGTAAATGTTTGTTACCTCTCACCTCTGCTGGGAAAGAGGGATTTTCTACCCTGTAGTGACCGGCAATGACTACTTTACCACTTCTTTATTTCAGAAGAAAGCATTCTATTCTGGAATGTTTTAGAATGGGTGTAGGCTGGGTGTAATTGACATCTCTCGGTTTGAAGGGATTTTTCATTCTAAACAGACAGTGTGGCCATGTTTGAATACACAAGCAGCGATGTTTTGCACACTGTCCAATTTTTTTGAACAATAGTAACGTCCGTTTTTTATAACTCCTCAGTTTTAGGCCATTATGTTTAATCAGTGCAATTCTTGTAAGCGTGACAGCGATAACAAGGGTTGTATTGGGCTGGAGGAGGTTACAGCGACAGGGAGGGTTACAGCAACAGAGATGGGGAGGATTGTAGGGGTTGGAGCAGGTTACAGAGATAGGGGGCATTGCAGGGCCTGGAAGAGGTTACCAAGGTAGGGAACGTTGTAGATGTTGGAGGAGTTGACAGACAAAGGAAATGTCATAAGGGCTGCAGGAGGGTACAGAGAAAGTGAGGGTTGTAGGGACTGGAAGAGGTTACAGAGATCGAAAAGGTTTTAGGGGCTGGAGGAGGTTACAGAGACAGGACGTGTTGTAGGGCCTGGAGGAGATTACAGAGGCAGGAAGAGTTGCAAGGGCGGGAGGAAGTTATAGAGATAATGAGAGTCATAGGTGCTGGAGGAGGTTACAGAAAATGGGAGGATGGAAGGGGCAGGAGGAGATTGCTGCACAGTTAGTACAGAGGCAGTGATTCTCTGTCAAAGCGTCTGTACTGAGGGAGTGCTGCACTGTCAGAGGGTCAGTACTGAGGGAGTGCTGCACTGTTGGAGGGTCAGTACTGAGGGAGTGCTGCATTGTCAGAGGGTCAGTACTGAAGGAGTGCTGCACCGTCAGAGGGTCAGCACTGAGGGAGTTCCACACTGTCGGAGGGTCAGTACTGAGGGAACACTGTGCTGTCGGAGTGTCAGAACTGAGGGAACGCCACACTGTCAGAGGGTCAATACTCAGGTACTGCCGACCTGTCGCAGTGTCAGTACATGAGGGAGCACCGCACTGTTGGAGGGTTAGTATTGAGGGAGGGACGCTCTGCTGGAGTGTCAGTATCAAGGGAGCACTGCACTGTCAGAAGGTTAATATTGAGGGAGGGCCGCTCTGTCGCAGTGGCAGTACTGAGAGACCACCGCACAGTCGGAAGGTTAGTATTGAGGGAGTGCTGCACTGTCGGAGGCTCAGTGCTGAGGGAGTGCCGCACTGTTGGAGGGTTAGTACTGAGGGAGTGCCGCACTGTTGGAGGGTTAGTACTGAGGGAGTGCTGCACTGTTGGAGGGTTAGTACTGAGGGAGTGCCGCACAGTCGGAGGGTCAGTACTGAGGGAGTGCCGCACTGTCGGAGGGTCAGTACTGAGAGAGTGCTGCTCCATGCCAGGGTTACCTGCATCCCAAGAATACATTTTACAATTCTCTACATGTCCTTATACAATGTCATCTACGATCAGCTGGCACCATGAAATATTCCACCCATTTTCTCTGTGAATATAATTTATACTTTACCTTCGATCAGTCTCTGCTGCTTCGAACACCAACAGTTGGCAGTCTAATGTTCACAATGTACGTCTGACAGGATGACAAACACACTGTGATTTAAGTTCAACTCCTGTTGAATTAACCGCTGCCAAAATAAACCTGAGCAGATCCACCAGACGCTTTCTAAATCACAAGTGGGCTGTGATGAAAAGGGGTCAAGGATATACCACAATTCTGGGAAACTCTGACTAAACCCCATGTGGAGTAACTACATTCAGTTCTGTACACCAGAGCTCAGAAAGCATCGTCCTTGGAAGGGGTGCTGTTCAGGTTCACTGCAATGATACCTGAGCAGAAGGAGTTCAATGATCAGGACATTTTGGTGGAACTAGACTGGCATTCCCTTCAGTATAAAACAATAAAGTGTCATCTAATTGAGGTGTTTTAGATGATTGGTGGATTAATTTGAGCAGATATGGAGAAACCCTTTGCTCTCACGGTTTCCAGACCAAACGAGATTAAGCTCAACGTTTGAGCTCAGGAAAGGTTCTGTCACTGAACCCCCTCACTGTCCACACACAGAGCAGAGGGAGGAGTGAGAGAAGGAGGGGGAATGGAAAGGCGGAGGGCAAGAGAGCAATGGAGAACAGGATGGGCAGGGGAGCATATAACTCATTAAACTGCTGCAGGAACAGGCCAATCAGCCCATCGAACCTGCTTCACCATTCAATAGGCTCACAGCTGATCCTCAACCTCAATTCCACCTTCTCATCCAATCCTCATATCCCTGGATTCTCTACGAATCCAAAGATTTATCAATCTCGGTCTTAACTGTACTCAACGACTGAGCAACCACAGTTCTCAGGGGTAGAGAATTCCAATGATTTACAACCCTCTGAGTAAGGAATTGTTTTCTCCTCATCTCATTCCCAAATGGCCGACGCCTTATCCTGAAATTGTGACTCCCTAGATCTGGACTCTCCATCCCAGGGGAAAGGTACTCTTTGCATCTACCACACCCTAACAATTGTCTTTGTTTCAATGAGAAATCCTCTCATTGTTTTAAACCATGGGGAACATAAACCTAGACCTCTCATCTTCTGCTCATAAAATAATCCCGAAATCCCAGGAATCACCCGAGTGAATCTTCACTCAAATGCATACATAGCATTCCTTAAATAAGGAGACCAAAACTGTACACAGTACTCCTGGACCCTGTACAACTGCAATGTGGGAAGAATGATGCTCTGATTGTGAATCCTCCCCAACAACTGCTTCCCGAGAGTACATCACCCTCTCCTTACTGCACCTCCGATGGTGCTGTAATCTCCCAGTAGGGCCAGCTCCAGTTTAATATAGCGCCCCTTTTTTCTTCTTTAGCTGAGGTTCGTTGCTGCAACCAGCAGTCAGCACATTCAATCAAGCAACAGCCAACCCCGCTTTCTCTTTCTTTTTTATGGAACAGCGGAGAGGGAGCTTTATTCTGTATCTAACACCCGTTTGTTTTTAAAGGAAGCCTTTAACCCCAGGCCCCTTTTATATATTATTTGTCGAGGGAGCCTTTATTCCCCAGGCCCCCTTACAGCGCCCCTCACAACATTGTGTTCATTCATTATTTCTCTCCGAGAGTGATGTGTCTCTAAATACGGCCCCTGAACAGTTAACAAGGCCTGAGTTAATTGGTGACAGCAAACAAGAAGGGGTAAAAGGGCCAATTGTGTTTTGCTGATATACCTGAGGTTTTATTTACCTGGTGACTGATTGCTTCAATGAGAGGCGTTTACATGTGGTGCAAATAAACTATGGATAGTTGTTGGAAAAGTGCCAACATATTAAAGTGCAGCGCTCCCTCAGTACAGTTACACAAGAACAGACACAAACATGCATATGTACACACACACACAGACAGACACACCAACAAACATGCAGACACTATCTCGGAGGGGTGTTTGGTTGGAGGTGGTTCA